>NW_026944387.1:0-1200000 GCF_033439725.1 Neurospora tetraspora
GATTGTTGGAATCATGGTAGGTTTTGATATGTGATACAATCAGTGATGTTCAAGATCGCGACGATGAAGGACCGGATGGAGTGAGGTTTGGGTAGAAGCCAAAGTTACGGATGGCTCCAGTCTCTGTTAACCGGACCCTAAAATTGGATGAAGGAACACTTGACTAATACGTGATTTGTCTGTTTTGTACAACCGTAGCTCGGCTGGGGAGCATTGACACTGTCTCAGGCCTTTATCAAAGGAAGAGGTGAGTTGAGCTACATAGCTGTTCATACTGTAGCCCTGCATGGCAGTTTCATCGAACTGCATCACGTTAGAAATCTTTTGCTCTCTTTCCCAACCTCCAGACCAGTCACTGCTCTACACATACCTCTACCCACACACACAGTTCCCAAGGCTAACGTACTCGCGAACCATAATAGGCTCTCTCATAACCACCCGCCTCCTCATCGGCGCCTTCGAAGCCGGATTCTACCCCACGGCCCTCGCCTACTTGACAGCTTTCTACCCCCCATTTGACCTTGCTGTGCGCATTGCGCTATTCTATGGACAATACGCCGTGGCAGGGGCGTTTTCCGGGGTCATAGGTATGTACATCGTCCCTTCCGTGTCTCCGTGAACCTTCGATATGTCAACAGTGCCGCCGGGGATGCAGTTATGGTGGTGAAGCGATGTCTCATCCCACTGAGTCCCGGCCAGCAGACCCTGACGTTGACGTGGACTGGCGTGGATGTGCATCCATGGCTCCATTCATATCCCCGGACACGGCCCATGTCCATCAACCAAACAACCATTCATGCACGCACCACAGTCACAGTATGAACTGCTCTCGCCCTTGGGACTAGCTCGCTAACCGTCAGTGGACTAGCCTATGCTATATTCCGGATAGAACACCCGACGCTAAAGAGCTGGCAGCTCCTGTTCCTCATCGAAGGTGGTGCGACATGTCTTGTCGCACTGTTTGCCTGGGCATGGTTGCCCAAGGGGCCGGAGAGTGCTTGGTTTTTGACAGCGGAGGAGAGAGCGTTATTCAGGAGATGTCGGGTCGTAGATGGAGTTGGAGTTAAGGGATGGACAGCACAGGGCGATGGTGAAGGAACGGGATATAGAGTGAACGGGAGATGCCATGATGAAGATGATACCGAGAGTCAGCGGATGGTAGCAGTACCATCCGCCGGAGATGTTGAAGAAGAAGCATCCGGACGTCTTGTAACCTGGCGAGAAATCGTCGAAACCGTCCGTGACTGGAAGCTCTGGTTCCTCCTTCTCTGCAACATCTGCGCCAGCATCCCCAGCACCGCATTCTCGGTGTTCTTGCCTTTGGTAGTAGAGGGGATGGGATACTCGGCCCTGCAAGCCAACCTGGTTCGTTCCGTGTTTCTCACCTCTGCATCAGATTCCCGTACTCATAGTAAATGTCCGCTAACACTCAACGGCAAACAGATGTCAGTACCCCCCTTCGTCTTCGGCGCATTGGGCGTCTACCTCTTTGCCCTTTCCTCCGACCGCCGTCAAGAGCGGGGGTATCACATCATGGCCGGACTTGCGATTTCAGCAGTCGGGCTAGCAGGTATTGTTCTGACCACTTCCCCGTCCGGCAAATACATGGCCCTGTGCATTCTTCTCTTCGGCTCCTACGTACCCCCGCCTCTAACCGCTGCTTGGCTATCCAATACCACGCGTTCCCCGAACAAGAGAGCGCTGGTGCTGGGTGTTAACGGATGGGGTAATCTGGCGGGGGTTATTGGGAGCTGGGTGTTTAGGATCGGCAGTGAGCATGATGGTGGCCATGGTCAAGAGAAAAGGGGAGATGGATATAGGGAGCCGTTGTTGATTACATTTGGGTTTGTTGGAATGGCAATTATGGGGTATTGGGCGTATACGGAGGTGTTGAGGTGGGAGAACAGGAGGACGGGTGAGGCTGAGGCTGGGAAGATGGTGGAGGAGAGCAGCAGGAAAAGGGATAGCAAAAATGGGTGTAGGATAATGGATGGGGGATCATAGCTTGTAGGCCAAGGGTAGTCAAAACGGTGGTGAGTGGTGGATATATAGCTCCGTATGTCGGGTACCTCGTCCTCAAGATTGAGCAAAAGATTGGGTATCAACGATCGCAGTCTTTAATGCAAGGACCAGGAAGTAGTGTGGCTCGTGTGGGTAGGTAGTTGCGTTGGTCCTTGGTGGGTTTCTCGTGGATCTTCCTGACCGAATTCTCGAATCCTGGAATTCTAGACTGGACTGGATGTGAATCAATGTCGTGTGAATTGGTCCCAATGCTACGCGGCCAGCCCCCCACTTTGGCACATTCATGTTGCGTCCCAGCGTCCTCTGTTCTGGCTCGCATCGATCACACACCTATCCGAGACTTGGTAGACACTGTCGACACACCGCCCGTCCCAGGGCCCATCGTTCTCTTAATCGGTGGTGAAAAGGCGGAGGATTGCCATGCCACTCCATGGCTACCATGCCATTGACACGGGTCTTGACGGGTCAATGTCTTGCCTATGGTTGTAGAGGTGAGTGGAAGGTATCCTCTTTGACCACGGGGCACCCATGTTTTTTCGTTGTCCCTGCCGCTGTTCGTTGTTGCTGAGCCTGAGGACTATTGCTGGACCACAGCAACTCTGGATGCCCCTCGACGCTTGCTAGAGAGTTATGCTGATGCTTGCTGTACTGATGATGAGCCATGAGCCGGCCGGTCGCCTTTTCAAGAAGTGGAAGTCCAATCATCCCAGGGGTGCACTCGCACTGCGCTGTGCCTTCCATGTCGACCTCGCTTGTCACTGTCTTGTCACTGGATACTCAGCGGCAGGACTGGTTCAGTTGTCAGCATTGTCGGTTGGAAGCTTCACCTTGAAATCAGCACAGGCTGATCTAACCCCTCTGGGGCTAGCTTCCTTCGCCGGTCTCGCGGCTGCGCTTGTCACGGTAGGTCACGGTCGGCGGCCAGAAGCAGTGAGTGGCTCCCGGTCCCATCCACCCCCCAACCGAGCAAAATGTTTCCCCTCCTTCCATCTTTTTAGCTCACCTCACCACGTTTGATGAAAGAGCGATTGTCGAGTGACAAGTGACTTGTCATGGGAGATGTGGGTTGAGGATTGACAGTCTCTCGTTTGCATCATGTCATTGATGGTCCCAACCTATTATTGCCTTGACGGCAAGCAAGCAGGCAAGCAACCTCGAAGCAAGGTAAGCAATGAGAGGAGTCGGGAAGCAATCGGGTATCAGCCCATTGGGTGCTTTCCCCCATTCCCGGTGCCGTCGGGGCAAATGGTGCATTTCGGTGAAGGCTGATGCATGAGATTGAACCGGCAAGAGCAGGCAAGAACAGGCTGTGAGGACCGAGTTGTGGTAGCACAAGGAGCCAATATCAAGCCCGGGCCTGTTCTTTCGCTTGTTTCCCCCTCGCTCAGGCTTTGAAGATAACACAATTCTCTTGTTGTCTTGTTGGTTGCAGAACAAAAAGAAGCGAAAGAAGAAGGGAAGTCGCGGGTTGGAGCCGATCCATCGATGAAGTGAAAAGGAAGTTGCAGTACCTTACCGCCCTTGCTAGCCTGCCCGCTACCCCTCCGCGCCCACACTTGCCCAGTCGACATCTGTGCCCCGTGCCCTTGTACCCAGTCAGTCGGGTTCAGTGGGAGGAAACAGTGGGCTCCTTCAGATGGAAAGGGATCCATGCGCACGGGCTCTTTTCCGGATACAGTACCAAAGACATCCACTAGGGCAGGTACCTCCAGATGTTACTTGGGTTAGCGGGCTGTCTTCCCCCCACCCGCGTGCATGCCCTGGGTGCGTGCCCACCGGTGCCCCAGCGAGCCCTGGCAGCCCCTGGTAAGCCCTCTCAGGCCCCGGCACGGACTTTCCCTGCCACAAAGCCTGCTATCACCGAGTACCTTGCAAATATTTCCTTGTCCGGGCACAAGTCTGTCGCTCTTCCCATCCACTCCCCTCCGCACCACCAATCCCTCCAATCCTCGCACCACGCAATCCGAATCCGCCAAAAGCGCATGCAGTGGCCGGCGCGGGTACAAATCCACGGACGGGTACTGACACCGATGCCAGTGCGGAACTTGAACCTCAAAGTCGACCTCTTGTCACAGTACTCGCTACTAGCTTAATCATCAGCCGCCGCTGGTCGCCGACTCCTTCCTTTTCTTCGACTTCCATGTGTTGTGTGGTGAGCACGAGGTTCGGTTCTTGAAGTCGACGTCGGGTCTCGATTCCACTTCTTCTCCGGCGGCTACTTCCTTCCTTGTCCCGTTGTCCCGTCTCCGTCGTTGCTGCCCGTTGTGGATGACGACCTAACCACTGACCCCCGTTGTCCCCGTTTTCTCCTTCCCGTTTTCTTCTGGAGTGAACTTGCATTCACACTTGCCGTCTTTCGGTCTTGTCTTCTCATCTTTTCTTCACCTGACTCGCCCCCCCTCTTTCTAGTCTTCTCTTCACTTCTTTCTTCCACTCCCTCCTCCCCTCTTCTTCCTTCTCTCTTCCCTTAGTACTTCTTCTCAGCTTCACCCAACGCACCACCCTCCTTCCTCCCCCCCACGACACGACCTGACGCCCGTCTGGACGTGCCACCACCATCGCGACCACGGACCACACCGGTCGGTCAAGAGGGGGAGCCGTTGTCAGCGAGTCCTTGTGTGCAGTGGTCACGCCTGCGCATCTCATCGACATAACCCGGCCTCACCTCACCTCATAACGCTTATTGACGCCGGCCGACGCCGACACTCGGGCTCTCACCTCACTCACCTCACCCTTTGACAACTCACTCTCGCTGTGACTCTGACCGACTGAGAAGACAACGCATCATCACCATCCTCGCCGTCGACAGGAGGTGAACAGGACGACGCGGCACTGGCAAGAACCAAGGCTATTTGACGCACACTGCCAGATGGAAAGTGTAGTCGGGTGCCAGTGTGATCCCAATCGCCTCATCATCCTACCGTCCCTCACCTACCGTCTCTTCTCGCCAACCTTTTCGGCATTTCCCCTCCTCCTTCCAGAACCCAAGGCGAGCACCACTTGGGATACAGGTGTGACAGCAACACCACACCGACAAGCTGGCTTCAGATATGCCGAGGTCGTCCAAGAGTTCGGGCGCCGACGATCCCAACTTTCGCTTACCCGTCAATCCGCGGAGGAAAAAGGTCGCGCCCGAGCAGCGCAAGCGCGTCGCCCTCGCCTGCAACAACTGCAATGTCAAGCGCATCAAGTGCTCCGGCGAAAAGCCGTGTCGCCAGTGTACCCAGGCCCAGCGCCAGTGCATCTACCCCCAGGGCGTTAAAAAGGTCACCGTCCCCCAGACTTACATCGACGGCCTGCTCGGCAAGATAGCCAAATACGAGGGTCAGCTCCAGATCACCAGCAAAGCGGCTGGCGGCAATGGCAATGGCAATAGCAAGATCGACCTCAGCGGCTTGCTTCAGCCGTTGCAGGAAGGGGAGCAGGGCGGCATGAGCATCGACTCGCCGGATGGCGTAGGGGCCGCCGGCCATGCCTATCTTACCGAAGGCTCGGTCACGTCCACGGCCTCGCACTACGACTACCCTGTCCATGCGCACAACCACAACTTTGAGCCCGCCTTCTCCATCGATGAGGACACGGAGATGCAGATGGACTACCCCGTCGACGACGGCAGAATGCTGGCCGACGCTGAGGGTACCGCTCGCTACCTAGGAGAAACCTCTGGCGCCACCTTCCTTGACTCGCTCAAGGCCTTCATCAAGACGACGCAGCCGCTGGCCTCCAAAGGTCTCTCTCCCAACCCTGACACGCCCGACGGCAGCAGGAATGCCACCTTCCTCAATTCGGTTGGTCGCTACCAGACGTTCGATTCCCGTCCTCTCCTGCTCCCGGCCATGGACGTGGAGCCGCGCATCCCCACGCAGTTGGAAATTCAGGCCATGATCCCGCAGTTCAAGACCTTCCTCCAGGACGACAACGGCAAGGCAGGGTGCGGCGGCATTTTTTTCTGGCCATTCCAGGACCCCGCCAAGATGGCGCTACCGGACCAGTCCGGTTTTTTGGACACCACTAAACCCCGGAACCACACCGCTCGGGAGCACGGCCAGCTGGCATTGGTATACACGGCCTTTGCCTTCACCCATCTGCTGACCCTGACCGAGGAGAATTCCCGGGTGGATGGCCAATTGGGCGAAGCCCACTATGCGGCCGCTCGGATGCTGATCGGAAACCCCTTGGACATGACGTCCTACACAATCTACAACGTGGCCGTTTTGGCCCTGATGGCCCTGTACCTGGTGGAGAACAATCGCAGAGATGCCGCCTACATGGCCATCAGTAACGCGATGCATCTTAGCGTGATGCACGGCGTGCACAGGGAAAGTTCAGTAACCGAGATCGAGCGTAGGACTTTCTGGACGGTTTACATTATCGATCGGTAAGTCCATGCCGTTGCCATTCACCTTACCTACCTACCGGTGCTGCCTCCGGGCGTCAACCATCCAACCACTCGCTGACACATACATGTTCCTTCCAGCTGGCTGAGCTGCTTGATGGGTCGCCCACCCGCGGTCCCTCATCAGGCCATTACCCTGTCCCTGCCACAGGAAGCACCGTGAGTTGTACCCTTCACCGTACCTTCACCGTACTTGGCCTAATGGTGTATCTCATAGGGGCCTTCCTTCGCCTCTTGGGCTGTGTGCACATGTGGAGCTCTCCAAGATTTCCGCGTACATCGTCAACAACAGCTATCGTCACCATGCGAACAAGCCGGCCGACGGGTTCGATGAGCTGCCCTTCTCGGTCGCGATTGGGAAGCTCGACCAATGGCACGAGAACCTACCCAAGAGCTTGAAGCTCGAGAATTTGGAGGAGAGTCCTAGTAACTATTACTACTATGCTCTCCAGCCCGAAGCCGAGGACCCGGCACTCGGTACCGACCGAGCTCTGTTGTCACTGCACATGTCTTACAACCAGGTATGTCTGTTTTCACCCCTCACATGATGTTCATGACGGACAGCTAACGGTTCTAGCTCATCATCTTGGCAATCCGTCCCGCGTTCCTCACCGCTGTCAAGAAGAAGGTGGCCAATACTTGGTTGACACCTGGGCTTGAGGGCTCCGGAGCGGAACCGGAGAACCCTTGGACCAGAGCCATCCGCAAGTGCAGTGATGCCGCACGGCGCAACCTCCGCATCGGTAGACGGCTACAAATCATCAGCCCCGGCCAGAAGCTGCTCGTGCAGGACCTCCATCACATCTTCAATGCTGCCATCATCCTTCTGATGCATCAAATCCTCTTTGTCAACCAAAGAGTGTACGACATGTTCCTGATCGACAAGGCGAAGGAGGTGTTCAAGAATGAGGCGATGACAGGCAGTGACTATGGGAAGGACTGTCACAACGTCCTCAACGATCTGAAGCCCTTGGTTGATAAGCTGCACGAAGTGATTCACCGCAAGGAGCATGAGCAGCTGTCTGTGCCCACGGAGAAGCAGCAGAGCGGATCGGTGCATAGCCCTGTGAACAGAGAGACCACACCGGGGCCCCTCTCTGGTCCGATAACGGGCTCTCCGACGAAGCCGTACCCCAGTCATGTGCAAGGCTGGCTACAGAATGTGAGACCTGAAGACGGTACCACGGTTGTTCAGGAGCTCAAGACATGGCAGGATGATGACGGTATGCAGGTATATAGACCGGGCAATTCGCTTGCCTAAGACCATGCCATGTTGTTGGTTTTCTCGTGACATTCTTCTTGTCTTTGGGGTTTAGAAGTTCCCATGTGTTGGATACCACGGATGCACTTGCTTTGTTAGGAGTCTCATGATACAAAATGCACGGCAGGCATAGGCACTAGAGATTATACCCCCTTCGACTTTATAGAATTAGCGTTGAATTTGTTAGACCTTTGTTCCAAGCGTCCTTTGCCTTCTTCGGTGACACACTAGAAGTCCGTACCCTGGCGCATTCAATGGAATTCCCTTGACACTTGGTATTCTGGCTGACATTGTTTTCCGTTTTCCCTCTTCCGCTACCACTGCAGGATCGGCCCTTTGCTTTGCGTCATCGCCTTTCCGCCTCCATCAATACAGCTCACAAAGGTCCAAACAACCGTTTCTCCAACCCCTGAAGCGCCTCTGACTTCTTCTTCACGTTCTCATCATTCCACTCGCCCTCCTCAGTAACGTAAGCATCAATGAGCCCTCCAGCACACCACTCGAAAGACACATTCCTCACTTCCACTTTCACCCCCGTCTTCTTCCCCTCAGTTTTTGTGGCATCAGCAAAGTTCAGTACCGTCCTAGCAGCCCCTCTAATCCGCTCACTACTCCCCTCGCCCATCCACGCCCTCGTCACTTGCTCCAACCCCTGATCCTCCACTACGTGTTGTTCTAGCGGTCCAGGGAGTGCCACCTTCTCCGAGTCGCAAAGGACTACCACCTTGGCTGCTTTTGCGTTGTGTCGAGTGGCGAGGAGAGTAGACAGCGAGCCAGTCTTGTTGCTCACAGAGCCATCGGAGGCGATGCGGTCGGCGCCTATCACCACCAGCTGCACCCCATGGGTGGCAAGACAGGCCGAGGCGTCGGTGTAAACGGTGATGCTGTGTTGGCGGTTGTTACTGGATGCTAAGTCTGTGGAGAGAGCTTTGGCGAGGCTGGCGGCGAGAGAGACACCTTCGAGCAGGGGGCGGGATTCAAGGATGCGAATATCGAGGATTAAGTTGGGGAGAAGGATGGGGAGGTGGGAGAGGGCGTGAGTGATTGTGGAGGATTCTGACAAGGTCAGAATAGAAAGAGGTTTCTGAGATTTGATGAGGGAGGAGAGGTGATGGGAGATGTAGGAGGCGAAGGATTGGGAAATCTGCTCGTTGGTTGAGGACCGGGCAGAGATCTCCCGGTCCAAAACGGAGACGATGGTTGATTTGAGTTGCCTTCCGCTGTCCTTGGAGCTGGTGGAATGGTCCTGGAAAACTTGAGCCTCAACGGAAGCCAAAGCAGACAACAAAGCGGACATGATCGCCGCGCCCATACTCTCCCGCCCATTCTTCCAAAGATGCCATGCAGCCATTCTGATGTCCTTCCACCATTTGGCTTCTCTCCCATCTCCATTCTTTCCATCCAAGACACCATCATCCATCTTGTCGATCACATCCCGCAAGATACGCAAGGCATCACCAGCCATCTGCCTCGCCCCGCTCACATAATCCTCTTCCAAACGCTTACACCCCTCCGCCAGTACTTTGCCGGCTTCAGGCCCGAGATCAATCTCAAACCAGACCCTCCTCAAACTCTCCTTCAGCTTCGGCACTCCTCCGAATTCTTCTGTATCTTGCACGTCCAACGGATCGAACCATCCCCACCCCTCGTGCTCCCAATCGATCTTGATCCTTTTCTCGCTCCCCTCGCCATCCCCAGCCGGGTCCTTCAACAAAAACCCAAACGGCCAAATTGTCCATTCTCGTCCTACTGATTCATCAGAGAAAGTGTACGGCTTCCCTTGCCGAAGGAGCTTCAGATCGGAAGCAGTTAAAGTGGTCTCTTCATGAATTTCGCGCCAGGCTGCGCTAAGGGGGGAGGGGTCGGTTGCTTCGATGGAACCGGAGATGGGGGCGTGGTGATGGGGGTAAGTGCTGACTTTGTCGGAGCGTTTGAACAGGGCCACGAGTGGTTTTTGGATAGATGAATCGGAGTTGGAGGAGGTCGATAAGGAGGAGGAGGGGGATAAAGAGGGGAGGTAAGAAGAGGGAAGTTTGAAGATGAAGGAGGAGACCACGGATCGGTGTTTTAGTGGTTTCTGGCTAGGATTTGGAGCAGTGGAGGAGGGGGTGGAGGTGGACATCTTGGGTGACGACCGATGCAGGATGCGGGTAGAATGGTGGTGGGTAATGTATCGCAAGCTCATTCACGTAGGCTTGTCAACAACGAGGTTATTTTCGGCGCCAGTCCAATGTTGCAATGTCGCGGTAGAAGCGTTATCGTGCGATGACGTCAATGTGGTCTATCGTGGGCCAGATCAACAGATAAGGGTTAGGGGTTGTAATGCTGTTGAAAACAATTGAACGTGAGACACTCCGTGATATCGCAGCCAGTTGTTCGTGCAACGTAAGCACTGTTCTTTGAATGAAAAACCGATTATCTAGCCTTATGATCGCTTGTGTTTTCTCTTCGGTTTTGCGTTCCACATAGATCCACTACGCCTTTCTCAAGACAGTCAGGCTGATCTTACAACGGCAGTTATCAAGCGGGATGATATGCTTGTCCTTAGCGCTTACTCAGGCACCGAGATAAACTCGATCATGACTGGTCCGCGGAGTAGCAACGGTTTTCACGAAGAAGGGTGGTGTTATTCAGCGCGGTTGCACAGCATCAAAAAGCTGGCGTTTCATTCGTTCCACCCGACGCCCCTAAAATCCAAGTCCGAGGCTGGTCCAGACTTTTGCTCCTGCTGCGCCGCTTGTGTGGATTGCGACTTGGTCGATCAGATATATAACATCGAGGTCTTGACCGTTGTCGGCAGTTGAGACGAGGTCAAAATGACAAGCTACAGCTACCAGCAACAATCCCCGCCAGCACAGGTCGGAGGTGGACACCCTTACCAGCCATTCCCCGGTCCTCAGCAAGCAGAGGAGACAGGTTTTGTGCCCCACGAGGTTCAACATCCATATCCGGACCAAGATACCCCAATGTTGCCAGAAAAGAACACAGGTGCCGGGTCGGGGTCGACCCTCCTCACGGTGAAACGGAGCATCGCACTTGCCGTCGTCGGTACCTTGGCCCTGCTTCTCGCGACAGTCATTGGTCTTGCGGCAGGTCTAGGAGTGAGCCAGAAGAACCTCCACGATGCCAAGAATGACTTGAAGTTGGCGCAAGCGAGCATCACGGCAGGACTTGGGTAGGTCTTCCTTCCATCTTTCCAACCCGATGACCAGAACTAACCCCATCTAGGGCAATCCCCTCCCCGACAGTCGCAACTGCCACCTCCACCAGCGCCAGTGCGTCTTCGACTGCAACCGCCATCGCAAAAATTGAGTGTCCGTCCATCAACGGAACTTTGTACACGGCAACGGTGGCCGGTAATTCTACCAGCCCCGGTGGCAGCAGCAGCAAGACATTCCAACGTCTCTGCGGCGTTGACTTTGGCAAAGGTGAAGCCGTCGACATTGGCTCCGTAAACACGACCAGCTTCAACTCGTGCTTGGATAAGTGCGCGCAGAAGCAAGGGTGCACAGGAGCGGGGTGGGGTGCGATCCCGGGCGACGAGGAAACGCATCATACCTGTTGGATGAAGACGAATCTGACGACGAAGGGGCATGAGGCGGTGGACGAGTGGGCTTTTGGGGTGTTGGAGATGAGTGGTAGTGGGAAGGGAGACGGGGAGGGAGAGGGTGACGATGATGGCAACTGAGCTTGGAATGAGGTGATGAGGTGTCGAAAATGGAGAGGTCAAAGCAAGGGGTCGGAAAGAATTACTGATGGTGGAGGTACGGAGGCTGTAGAATGGAAGGCTGCTGCTCTGATGATTGAAAACTGCTTTGTTCGTTTGCTGGTGTTGAAGTTGTACGCAAAGAAACACGAGGTTAAAGAGACGATGTGAAATTGAACTTCCCTTGAGCTCCTAAAAGCAAATGCAACGAAAACCCATGTCAGCCAATGTTCTTCTTTGTCATTCACCAAAAGCACCAGCATGGAGCGCCGAGGGCTGGCGGGAGCTGCTCCGGGGCCGCAGATCGGAGGTGAGTGGAGGCCGGAGGGGAGTCGATCATATTATCGGCGCCGAGGTACGGATTGAATTCCGGAGCAGTCCGTCCAGTGCTAATCAGATCCTCTGCGCCGATTCTTTCTGTTTTTTGACCCCTGCCGTACATTAGAGGCACCTTTTCCCTTTGCTCTTTCTATTTTCCCTTTGCCATTTTTGGGTGCGTTACTGGCCTGCCAATTCCAATGTTAGCAACGACGGGACCCAACCGGGAAGCGCGATGGATAAAATCAGGGTCGCTGTTTCCAGCAATTCCAGACCTCCCAGCTTGATGGTCGAACCGTCTCTTGCCTGTCTTGCCTGCCTCGCCCGCACTGGCGCGTCTTGCCGTCCGTTCATTTCCGACTCCGCGAGTTGTCGTTTCCATTCGTGTTGCGACGCAAACTTGCCATTGAAATGGCACGGAAATAGGCGAGGAAGCTGTCATCCCGTCCTGTACCCCATCATGTCGTCGCCCTACCTTCTTGGATGTCACTTCCGTTTTCGGGCCCAGCCGGAAAAAGTGAGTTGAGGGCACTGGCACGGGCCGCCCGGGCACTGGAGTGTACTGCGTAAGACTGGCAGGTGCTGGCGGGCAGAATCAGCGGCAGGCAGTGGTAGGTGGTGGGTGGACTGCACCAATAGCAGCCCAGTGTACATATGGTCGGTGCGGGGCTGCTACCACTTTCCATCTTCCCTTTTAATTGTCGTTCTTGCTTCCGCCACAACCATCAAGAAACTCACAAGGAAATGACCTCCATCACGGATTCTGCAATCTCCTTCCGCGTCTTGCACCTCCCACAAAACCGATAGTTGCCGACCAAGCCACGTTACTCCGAACTCCCCGTGGATCACAAGTCGTCGTTGGTGTTGGTGACAGTCTGGAGGTTACGAAAATCCTCCTTTGCAATTAAACACAGGGATGCGACACTAATGGAACGACGGGAAGTGGGGTTTTGGCGGATAATGTCACCCTTCCTTCTTCCACTCACAGCCCTGCCCTATTCACCCGGAGGTTGGACTCGATCTTCTTGAACCCGATGGACAGAGAAGATCTTCACAGTGAAAGCTGGGGGAGTTGCCCTGAGCACCTGGGTCACTCTCTCGCTGCTTCTCGGAAGGGATGGATGAGTGGAAGCCTCCTCCAACCATCGGACATCCCCTCCATTATCATTGATTGCCGCCGTGCTGACATAGACCTCACAGACCTTCCAATTTCTCATCATCACTTCAAGACTGTGCCTCCCAGCTCGAACATTCGCCTCAACCTCTTTTCTGGAACCGAATACGCCAGGCGACCGCTGGCAGATGCAGAGCTTGCTGACATGCTCGTTCACAAGAGTTGTTGGTCCGCAGCACAACACGACAAGCGCTTCAGCGAGATTAAACATGACGCTTCGGTGCGTTTGCCCGGCCTCGCCCGGTTCACCGAGTCCCATCCACCCAAGTCGGATGAACGTCCCTAGCTGCCGACAGGGATTGGCATCACCTTCGCCCACACTTTGGGGACCACGAGAGCTCCCCTAGGTGTATCCCAGGGACAAACGAGCCATGCTCTTTACCCGTCCATGGGATATCCGGCGCGTCGAACGTTCGATAATTCCTGACTGTTGGGACTTGGGAGTGAGACTTTCTAATAACAACCTACGGTCTAGCCAGTCTCACAACCCTTCTGGGCGGGTCGTCACATAAATGAGCGATACCGACCATGAGGTAGCGAGGGGCCCTAAAACCTACCACGATGTCTCAAGGCTCGAGAAGGCTAGAATTCGTATGTGCTGCACTCGGACTCGACAAGTTTTGTTCATGATGGTGGACGTTTGGAGAAGACGCACAGACGAGGAGGATTCTCATGGCATGCACCCCATATTTCGCTATTTTCTAGCTAAAGGCTGCTAGTGCAGGTCATTAATATTCACTATACACTGGACAAGAGGTCATCACGATTGGGTGAGAGAAAGCCTTCAACTGCGGAGAACCCCTGCGAGGCAGAAGCCGCAGAACACATGGTCGACGATGGCAAAGCTCCCTAGACCCGTCCTCCCCGCCATGCGCAACACAGAACGTTGGGACGCCTTGTCCATCCCCTCGGTCATGACTTCCTTTCGGGGCCTCACCCCCGTTGCTATCCGGAGTTTGGGCCTCCTGTGGCTTCTCTCGCCAAGCCTCTCCCGCCATCCGCACGATACCACCTCCAGGCACAGAAACAGCCTCCTCCATCCAGCAAGCAGTCTTGTTGGCGCAGTGTCGTTGAAGAGAGATGCCGTCCACTTGCGATGCAACGACGGCTGGCGACCCCGTCTTCTCACCACTTTTGTTCAAAGTTCTCGATTCTTGTCCAGTCGGACCTCGCACCGGCCCTCCACTATTGCATTTCCTCCCCCTGAATTGGAACAAGAATGACTTCAAACTTGACTAAGAAGATGAGGTTCGAGACTTGGACCATTCCGAACAGAGATGAAATTGGGAATCATTCCCAGGGGTCTACTAGTGGCCTCGCATCGTCAACCCATGGTTACCGGGATGTCACGACGATGTCTTACCCCAGACTGATCACCTATTCTTGTTGCCTCCTTCAGCATGTCAATGCTTCCCCGACCCCTTCCCGCCTGGTTCCCGCTGGGACTCGCATACTAGATGCTCCGGGGATCCTCATATACTACGCGGAGGTGGAACCCTCACTGCTACTCCTTTCCTTCTCAAGATCTCCTGTCGTAGTATCCAACTTACTATCGATTCCAGTCTGATCGAAGGTTACCTCTACACGTGCATGTCCTAGTCTAAACCCAACTCGAAGTTGTCCCTGCTCAGCAGCCTTGATCTTCAACGTCAATGCCAACAACAAAGATCATCCCAACAACGACGCCGACGACACGAACGATCCGGGTCGAAATTGGGGGGCACCCCAACGAAACAATGAACGTCCACACCAAGCCCAACCCAAACCCAGACAGTGTCTCGGAGGTCTACGAGGAGATACCGGAGGTAGAACCTCCACGGTTTGAGAGGGTTTACTGGACGAGGGAACCGCATCTGAGGAAGCTCTACAGCATGACCTTCTTCCTGATGGTGGCATCGGCAACGACGGGCTACGACAGCATGCTTTTGAACACATCACAACAGATCCATGCGTGGAATCACTTCTTCTTCCCGGAGACGAAGCTCAACCCGGACCTTGCAGACCCCGTTGAGGATAGCAAGCTGGCAATTTTGATCAACATGTTCAACATCGGCTCGATCTTTTCCTTCTTCATAACCCCATACGTGGCCGATAATTATGGACGAAGACCCTCCATCGTAGCTGGGTGTATCCTCATGATCTTTGGCGGACTCCTAACAGGTTTCTGCAACGGTTACGGAAGTATGTGCCCTCTTTTCTCACCTCCTTCAGGGAGTTTACTAACAATGACAGTGTACATGGGTGGCCGCTTTCTCCTCGGTTTCGGCAACTCACTCGCACAAATGGCCTCCCCCCTCCTCCTCACCGAGATCGTCCACCCGCAACATCGCGGCCCCGTCACCGCCATCTACAACTGTCTTTGGAATGCCGGCGCGCTTTTGGTGTCGTGCATAGCCTGGGGCACGTCCAACATTGCCTCCAACTGGTCCTGGCGCTCCATCACGCTCCTGCAGATTCTGCCCTCGGCCGTCCAGCTCGCGGGCATTTGGTGGCTTCCTGAATCCCCACGCTATCTCATCGACAAGGAACGCCACGATGAAGCCCTCGACATCCTCGCCAAGTGGCATGCCGGCGGTGATAGGCTCAACAGAACAGTGCAGTTCGAGTTTCGCGAGATCAAAGAGACGATTCGCATCCAGAAGCAGCTGGATGAGGCGTCGAGCTATGTCGATTTCATCAGGACCAAAGGAAATAGGTGGCGGTTGGCTATTATTATTTCGCTGGGTGTCATTAGCCAGTACTCCGGCAATGCCCTGTTCAGCAATTACATGAATGCTATCTACGGCGGGGCAGGGATAACGGAGCAGAGCCAAAAGCTGGCCATCTCGACAGGAAAGATCATCCTGGATCTGATCGTCACCATCTTTGCCGCGCTCAATGTCGACCGGTTTGGACGCAGGCCGCTGTTCTTAATATCGACGTGCGGTATGGTCGTGAGTTTTGCGTGCTGGACGGCAACAGGGGCGGTGTATGAGTATAGCGGGGAGACAAACATGACCAGTGGCTATACACAGTTGGTGTTCATCTGGATCTTCGGTATCTTTTACGATATTGGGTTTTCAGGACTGTTGGTGGCGTATGCGTTGGAGGTCCTGCCGTTCCATTTGAGGGCGAAGGGCATGATGTTGATGAATATCACGGTGCAGGCTGTGCTTGCCATCTCCAAGTGAGTTCTTTTCTTCCTCTTTTTCCCTTCTTACCCTTCTCCATTTATCTCATCAACACATTCTATTCATGATCACTCCGGCGGCCCCTTCCTTCACCTTCTTCTTGCCTTCGCCTACCTTATTTACTCATTCTTTCCTCTGCCATCTCAACATCACCACCTCCCACTACCCACTTTGCTTCTGTTCCTCTGTTCCCGCTCTCCTCCCTCTTGTGCCGCTATGCCTTCAACGGGTTGAATGCTAACCCCTCCAAGCCAAACCAACAAACTAGCCTGGGATAACCTCCCCCACCACTGGAACTTTACTCTCTTCTACACCATATGGAACTGCTTGGAGCTGACTTTTGTCTACTTGTTCTACGTCGAGACAAAAGGGCCGACTCTGGAAGAAGTTGCACGCATCTTTGATGGTGTTAATGCCGTGGGACATGTTGATATGAGACAAGTGGAGAAGGAGATCTATCACGAGGGCGTTTTGGGGAATCCGTTGGAGAGGAATCGGGCGATGCATGGGGGTGGACACGGTGGGATCGAGTTGGAGGAGCAGGGGGGACAGGGATATGGGTATGCGAGGCAGAGGAGAGGTGGTGGGTATGAATGAGGGATGAGGTAATGTTGGGATGTGGTTTTGATATGGCCTCATGTTTTTCTTTGTACTAGCTGTCACACGTTCACCTGCACTTATACCCCCTTAACTTTTTGATGATACCAAAAGGAATCGGAATGGACATGGATGGATGGGCTGGAAAGGGGTCATGGAGTTTAATTGGATTTAGCATTATCTATTATCTGCTGATTTGTCTCGCTTCCACCAAAGTTTTGATCTTCTGCATCAGACTTCCCGTCAGCTACCTTCTACCACAGGCACACCAAGTGACACTCGTGCAGATGTATGAAACATGAATTTAATGTATCTTCAAACGGAGTACAACTATCGTAGTCCCCGCTGAATCCCCTCGACATCGGTCCAATTGTGATGGCATCCACCAGACAGCCAGAGACAGAACAGAACTCCTCCCCTTCCCTCGCCCTCCACACTCCAGTCCATGCTCGCTTATTACCTCTATGTATGGTAGATGGAAAACTCCGTCTTAGATGGCTTCTTCAATACTCTCATCATACACTTTCCACTGGTCTTGCCTCCCATCTTTTCACCCCTGCCCGGCACCAAACTAGGATTATTAGTCTTCTTTCCCCTTATCGACGCCAACTCTTGGATCACAGCGATGACATCCACATTACCCACTTGAATCCACTGTCCTTTCGCAACACCATCATTGGCCGACACCGCCAACACACAGGTTTTGTAACTGACGAGGACCCGGGTCTGTCCGACCATGAACCTCCAATCGGCGGCGTGTTCCGGAGGCTGGATGTTGGGGATGATTGACAGGCAGTCGTCGATCAACGGCGAGTCCTCGCTGGTTTCGTCCGTGATCGCTTCAAAGTCTTTGCAGTATACCTTGGCGGGGTCGTCTTTGTCGGGAGGAGAGCCGGGGCCCCAGCGGGGGACGAGGTCGGTTTGGTCTGGGATTTCGTCGTCGTCGTCATCGACGGAGGCCATGTAGAAGAAAGGGTCGTTGTGGAGGGTGGTGTTGTCCGAGACCGCGTCGTCGCGGGTGGCGATGTTTCTGGGGAGGGTGGTTGGCCTTCCATCGGGGGCTTTATCCAAGGAGGAGCCATCTGTGGGGAGAACGAGGGAGGTGACGGTGCTGGCGGCCAGAATGGCGGCTACGCAGGAGACAAATTGATAAGGTGTTCGCATTTTGCCTATTTTAGGGTGGTGTTAACTGTGGAACTGTTGTTATTGAAGTGCTGCAGACTCGAAGGCGAAGAGATTGTGATGGTCGGTAACGTGTCGATTGACAAGAAGACTGGACGCCAGCAAACATGCACTACTTATCCAGTTAACATGTCATGGATGCCTCTGTCACAAATATCTCAATAGGAAATTCTTATTCATCTTTGTGGTTACAGGTCGTGACTGAATTTCCAGGGTCTAAACATCGAGGGAACATTGTCTTGAAATTCTAAATTTGAAAAACAAAGCCAGCCCATAGTGACATCCCGATGCTGTTGTAGGCATTGGTTGATTTGCAGCCTAGTCGTCAGGGGTTTCCGGCCTCAAGGACAATCCCGCTGTGGCGTTGTACTAGGATGTAGACCGGGGCCTGGTCACTAGGGTGGTAAAGAACCCCGAAACCACTCGGAAGCATAAACGGGTCTTGGATCTCAATAGGATCTCAATAGCCCGGGGACGATAGAACCTCATTCCAGCAGACATGAAGACCGCTGGGCCGGGGAACAATGCATACCAGATGGACTGATAGAGGTACACAGTGAGTTGGCTTCCCGATTACCTAGGCAACAGAGGATCCCAGGCCATTTCTCGTTATGACAGCCTCCAGCCGGTGATAGTAGGTACTCGCTGCAATGTTGATGGACTTGTATCATTGGACTTTCAGATGAATGAATCTGGAGACAAGCCAGGGTGTTGTGAGAGCAGGTTTCATACTCGATCATCAGCATCCTCTCCACCCACAAAAATACTAGGAAAGCTTGCTCTCCCCGACATATCTCCTGCAAGCACTAAGCTGGGTCTCCCACCACCAACCGATGATGCCCTCGCACTCTCAGGATGCAAATACTCCCCAGTCGGAGCCCCAGCATCTGCCCCGGCCATCGCGGCCCCCTGGCCGGCAGGCTGTTTCCCCCGTCTCCTCGCCGCCAAAGCAGACTCGGAAGTCGAGCCCATCTCCTGCTTGAAGATAACAGGTTTCATCCCCTCGTTGCTTCTTCTCCTGATAAAAATCCAAACCCAAAGGCAAGTAGCCATCGATGCGGCCCTCTCGACGCTATAATTCCGGGCCATCGTTAGCCATCTGATGCTTCCAACCGTCAGAAGGGGAAGGGGGACGGATGGAAACGTACATTACAACCACCGCCAACGCCCACACAGCTGTGTCATACACCGTCTTGAACTCACTTCCCATCACACTTGGGATGCCCACTGCGCACATGACTAGCGCAACAGCATCAAGGACAGCGATGGCTACCGGCGTCGAGGTTTGTGACATCCTGACAAAGAGGAAGTAAATAGTGCCGAGGTCTGTGATGATTGCTATCACCGCCTGTTTCCCCACTGTTAGTTTTCACTCTGCAACAGGCGTAGTCGGATAGGAGCTGATAAGGGAAGGGGAGGAAGAGAAGGGAACTTACCCCGGCCATAATAACCGCGTATATTTTCTCCATGTATTCTTGTCCCCATTTTACCGCGATGAAGACCGTGAGGGCTAGAAGGGCGGCGGATGTGAGGACGGTGAAAAGACGGAGAAGGTATTGAGTCCATTGAAGGCTGCCGTACGGGGATGGTGGCTTAGGCGGTGACGATGTTGTCTTGTGGTCTGTGGTTGATGTTTGTTTGTGTTGGACCTGGAGGGTCGGAAATGGCGTTGGTGTTGTTGATCTGGAGTCCATTTTGTTGGACTTAAGAGACCTTGAATGGACGCCGTTGGCCAAGATTTGATGATGCTCTAGATGTAGGATGACTGATTGTTTAATATGATGATGTATCGTCGTTGGTGATGAGGCTACTGGGAAAACTTCAACGTTGGGCCTGCCAAAAGTCGTGGATATGCTTCAACACACAAACAGCGGCCACTCAATCTTTTAAGTGCATCTCAAACATCGGAATGTCTTCAAAATGTAAGGCCAAGCTCCGCAAGCTCTCCATCACCGCTCTGTTTAGCGTCTCACCGTCGATCTTCGACCGCCAGTTCATTGACGAGTGGAGGATGCCCAGCCCTTGTCTTGCGTCCGTAATCCAGACCGCTCTTGCGGAGAGACTCCGGTTCGTCCATCATGGTTCTTGGTTGCAGTTCGAGACTTGAAAAGGCCGCCAAACCATACGATCGTGTAGCACGACACGTTGATTCGCCTTTGGACACGACCACTCCAAACTTTCTCACCATGCAAGGGAACGCAAAGGAGCTGACGTGAAGAAGAATAGAAGACAGGCGATGCGGCTGAGAGCTGCCCTGCGGCGATGATACAGCGCTAGCATGTACCTGACAGGGGGGCAGAGTTCCTCCGCTCCAGCCCTAAAGGAGCGCTGATCGGCGGAGAATGAGGGCCCTGTCTCAGCCTGTGAGAGTCGGGACTGGACTCGTTGATCTTGGCGTCGTGGGAAAGGTGATCAGTGGGGAAATGCGGAGGTCATTGTTGTGTTCTTGTTCTTGATATCGCTTGATAGCGTGGGGTTTGTCAAGCTTGTAAGATCAATAAAATGAAGGCTTCCAGCTGTGGCTTCAAGTTGGCCTGAGCCACGAAGCATCTCATGTCCCATACCAGTCCGAGTGTTGCCCCTTTGGCTAGGCCGTTTTCTTTTAGATTCGTTGAATGTTCATGAACGATCGCACCTGGAATGAGCATCATGTTGCTGAGATAAATCCTCAAGCCTATCACGTTTGCTTTGTACTTCTCTCCAAGGACAGTACAGAGATGAGAAGTCGGGCTGGTCGGTGATCGGTCGTTGACTTGTCTGTGAAGTCTGTTGACCGGGAACGGAAATTGATATAAGGGACCAAAGCGGACCTTCCCTCCGATACGATGGGAACAATGATGGCATCGTTACCGTAGCCATGGGTAATTGAGCTGCCCGACTTCAGGACGCTATCATGACGTTTGTCTTGCGTGGATGCTGGACCCAAGATGTCCAAGCCGTCTGTGCATCAAGTCCAACATACGGCTTCTATAGGGAGACTGTAGGCTTATTGTGCACCTCCACGTCCATCATTTGACCGTACTTCACAGCATGACCGGTGCTTGAGCTTCTCATGTTTTTCCCGCGGTCGGACTTATCCCCCGACTTTTCAAGGTTGATGGTGGGTGATATGGTCCTGATCTGGCGTTGGAGCGTACAATGGCGGACAGCAATTCACCCCTCCCAACGTCATCCCTATGACAGCACCATGAACGCCATCGATGTCCGTATATAATGGATCCCATGAGGTTCTTGCGTTGGCTAGTTCTTTTCTTCTGCAACTCTCAAGTCGGCGTTATTTTGGTCGTTTCGCCGTCCAGTTTTTCAGTAGTCGGTTAGTGTTCCTGCAATACCGAGATTCTTTTGTCGCCAACTCTCATTCACCCTTGCCTAACCCAGGAGCTTTCCATCCCCCCGAAAAACTGTGATCAGTTAGCACTCTACCCGCCGTCGGCAAAGTAATATTGGCAAAATTGTCAAAATGGACTCCGCAGGAAGAAAGCGCGCCACCGACACAGTCCAGCGTCTCCTCCGAACATGGCTTTCGCTGAATAACGTCCTGATTTTGTCGTCCTCGGCCATTGTTACGGGCATTTTGGCTCACTTCATCCGCAAATTCCATGAGCGCGGCACGCACGTCATCTTTCAGGAGGTTATCGTGAGTATTCCATCCTCTCGAGTCCCTTACTCGCCTCCTCTGCTACAATTGCCCATATAGGTAGCGGAAAAGAATGCTGATAACAGAACAGGCCGTGGTAACCCTCTTCCTCTACCTCTTCGCCGTGTTCGCTCCAGCCCTCAAGGGCTATCGCGGCTACCTCCTGCCGCTCAACCTCGCCCTCTCCTATCTGTGGCTGACCAACCTCATCTTTTCTTCCCAAGACTACAGCGGCCACAGGTGCCACTACCACAGCCCTGCGTACATAGGGCACTGTCGCTTGAAGCATGCGGTGCAGGCTTTTAATATTGTGGGATTGTGAGTCATTCCCCAGTCAATAATGGGAGAGATGTGAGGCTGATATGTCCGGGCAACAGCACTTCCCTCCTTTCATCCGTCGTGGCCGAGAGTCTGATGTGGTTCCGCTCCCGTCGGTCCTCTCCCGGTACCACCGGTAGCCGACTTGGCGATGGAGAAAAGGGTTCAGCGCCGTTGACATCTAATCCTGGGGCTACAACAGGTGCTCCGAATGCGACTAACGCGACGAACGGGACTCGTGTCTAAATTCGCATCGTCCCGGGCGTGCGCGACGAGCTTTCGTGCTGCTGCCGAAACTTGTTGTGCTGCCGAATGACGCCTGGCTACTTTTCCTTGAGAGGGGTGAGGCTCTAGACTGTAGCGATGGGATATTGGTTGATGCGAGGTGGATCGTTGGAACAGTGGTTACGACACCGAGCCGGTGGTAAAGAGAGTGAAGATTTCGGGGAAGAATTCGGAGAAGGATTCGTTGTTGACAAGTGTTTCATTGATCGTGTCCAGTCGACGTTGTCTTTCGAGTGTGTGCGATGCGAAGGCATGCGTTGAACAACGCGGAGGACTTAATACCGGGGGGGTAGTGGCGAGTGTGAAAGGGCTGTTTCTTTTCTCTCGGTTGCTTGTATATGATGGTCGGAGGAGGGTATGTTACGCTGTTGTCAGTCAACGCTGGTCTCGATAATCTTAATTGTATGCACTTACCCGCAACCATAGCCCTGATGATTGAGTCGATGGAACATGGTTGCTACTGTGTTGACCTTGCTCATTTTGATGTTCCAGTATGGTGTTCCTCCTACGCCGTGAGGTTATGATACGCCATTCCCACATCCATATCGTACTCGCCGAGGGCAGGTGAAGCATTAATCCGGGCCCTCGTCTCCCATCATCGGACGATGATTTCTTCGAGCCATTCATGAAGGCTTGGTGCATAGAATCGGATAATCGGCACCGGTAAATGGCAACCACGACAGCATTGTGCCACATCCATAAACAGATAAAAACCTTGCAGAGAGCCTCACAGCCATTGACCCCGGCTTGCACTGGTCTAGCGTATCCGTTTGGTTGTGGCGTAGCGGGCTGTACAGTGGCACGATCCTACCCCAGACGGGACTCCTAACCGAACATGACATGCGATGATGGATTTTGTATTGGTTGGCAACGAAAAGGCTAGCTGGGTAGTCCCAAAATGCTCCCTGGGTAGTCCCCCCCACTTGTTTTGGGCGTGCAGCCAATCTCTGGCTCCCAAGGGAACCTCGCCCAACAACCTGACCAGCCAAGTGCATTCGCGAACCGCGCTCTTCTGAAGCTATCGCCATCTCGGCGGCTTTCACTATCGTTGTCATTGTCAATGCCACTATCACTATCAATGGGATCGTTGTTGCGTCGTTTGCAGCTTCCCTAGAGGTATGATCCGCTACGATGCTTTCGCTTCTTGGTCTGTTGGTCTTCAGATGGATCGTAGACCTGCTCTCTCTTGTCTAGTTTGTCGAGAACGAAGTGCATCCCACTTTTTCCAATTCTTCATCTACAACAGGGGGCGATACCAATACCAACTCGAAGAACTTCAACAATATCAACATCCTCAACTTAAAGACATTAAACAACTCCAAACAACGAGGATTTGGTGATGCGCCTTGTGTAAGTTTTTGCGCGGCCAGAAAAGTGGGGGGGACTACGCAGGGAGCATTTTGGGACTACCCAGCTAGCCTTTTCGGGTTGGCAAGACGCGCATATTGGTAGTATCGGTTCGTTTATCGAGGACAGTCCGGGTTGACTTGGGTTGCTGGTTGTAGAATGACCTGCTGGGAGAATCGTTGTTAGCAACGACGCTCCTAGCAGTACGGCAGAGTGGATGAAGCCCTGTGATACTTGGATGTTTACCCCTGAATGGCGGGCCAGTTGAGTCTACTCGGCCCGGGCAGCGGATCGGGGCTTCGTGGGTCCGTGTCGGAGGGGAAATGCCCCACTTGACCGGTGTCATTGCCGGCGGAAGAGCCGCATGCCCAAGACCAGGGTGATCAGAGGTTTGCCGTCCAGGTTCCGTAGCCAACCATCCACCGCACGGGAGCACTTCATACCTAGTGCCACTGCATGATCAGCATCGCGGTGTCGTCGGTCCTCGAGTGGAATTTGACACCATTGCTAGAGCGCGTTGCGTTCCACAGCGAAACAGTGGTTCATCCCAAGATGGCAGGTGAGAAGCTGAGAAGCTGAGATTATTGATTGCAATGGACATCGCCAAGTCCACTCCATGCAGGAAGAACAAGAGCGCATAATGGTTTAAAGTGGTCTGATGGAGTCGCCAGCTTCAGAAATTTGATGTCCAGATTCAGTGTGGCCTCACACGTGCCTCACTGGGAGGATGGCAGGTGCGGATGCAACACCCGGAGGCCGAAGTTGGTTGTATGAGGAAGGACCAAAACACGAAATGGGACACCTTGATGGCCACGGATCGGATCTGGTGGCTTTGAATGGTCGCCTGGATCTGGCGGCTGCTCTTTCTTCAGCGAATTGCAATTTCGATTCCGACCGGGTCGTTTCAATATCGCTGGCGACCCAGAGTGCGGTGAACAGGAATTGGGTCCTTGGCCAGCAGCCACCAGCAGCCGGCATGATGCCCGTCCGTTTGACAGGCGTCGGAGGCCGTCTGGGCCGCGATACAAGTACTTTACACCGTAGGAGGAAGAGTGCACGGACCATATCCAGCCAGAGCACGAGCTAGCGATGTCGCAACATCCCGACAGCCCTGTTTGCCTTGCCCTTGTCAGACTGGAGTCTCAGCTCGTGTAGGGAAAACTTGACGTAATGAACTGCAGCCGTCTTTTTTGGCAGTAATTCGGAGGGCGTAATGGCTCTCCCAACCAAGCCGGCTCGAGTCATGAACTGAAAGACAAAGATGTTGAATGAAACATGCTCGCGCCTACCTCTATCGTTTTTTCGTTTTCGTCAACAGGGGATTTTCCTTGGGACCGGTGGACGTTCAGAAAGTCACCAAAGTGGATTCGCCCCGCAATTCAAAAAAGAAGGTTGCATGGCCTGCCGTGAACCGTGATCCCTTTGGCAACGGATGTGGGTTTCGTCTTTTCATCAACTTTGTTCGGCGACGTTGTGAGCTTCTTTTCCTGGATTCGTTATCCATTTATCTGTCCATTTACAGGATCAATCAATGCCCAGCAAACACCAAGAGGAACAATGTGACATGCGGTGTACCTGGTTGTGACCGGTCGGCCCAGTTCTTGCTCGTTTGTCCGTCTGACACCATATATGGGTGTTGGGCAGCTTCCCATTTCGTCACTCTTTCCAGAACGAGAAGGGAAAGAGAACAAGGTCGAAACGAGGTCCTAAACAATGCTAACGCCGAGGTCGGAACATACCGAGGGGGTCAGATTCAAGCGTCTTGCCGATTGGTGGTTCGCCGTCCATGCTGCCTGCCTGTCTTACACTGCAGGAGACGATGACTGCAGTGTGGCCTACGTAAACAGTTGACGACTTCGAAGAGTGAAGCAATCCAATTGTGGATGGTTGTTGACGAAAAGGAAACGCGGCCAGGCAGCAAAGAACAGGACGAGCGAGCGACACTTGCCCCTTTCTCCGTCGGTAGAAAGTCCGAGACTGGAGTCGACCCCTCCATCATCGATCCACACTTGTCTCAATCCATTCCCGCCGGCGCGTATCCACATCGGTCATCGGCCCCGTGTCGAAACCCCTCCAAAGCTCCAACCCTCCACATTGCATCGCTCTTTCCGCCCGTCGGCTGCCCGGGTTGCAGACAAATCCCGGCGTCGCATGGATGTTGATGTTGCCGATGACTCCTTCCGGGTCTTGACGATCAGCTGGTCCTGGTCCGTCCGTACGACCGCGTACAACCTGGAAGGTACAAGTGTACTTTTCTCAAGTACCTCCTGCCTCTTGTCGACCTCGAGTCCGGTTTTCGTTTCTCCCTCTTTGTCGAGTTCAACCTCGCAATTGCACATCAGAAAGAACTGACAGGATGCGGCTCCGATTCCGACTTCCACATATCATTCTCCCCAATTCCACTTGTTAGCACCGCCGCCGCCATCAGCCCGGTCTCCGTCTCTCGTTAAGCTTAACGCTAGCTACCCCTTCGCAACATCCGATCGATCTGTGGTCCGAACCACTCGTTCATCCCATCCTCCATCGAGCGATACTCTAGTATCTCCTTCCTCGACAGCTTCCGGCTTCGATACACACGAGACCCGAACGACCATGGCCGCGCCCGCGCAAAACTTCACGGCCTCCCTCGAGCGCCTACCGAACGAACTGCTACAGCCCATAGCCGAAGCGCTCGTCCCGCAACCTCCATTGACCACCCGCTTCGCCCTTCGTCCCGTCGGAACATGGGCCAGTCAAGAAGCAGAGGACCAGCGTGCGGCATGGCATCTCGCCCACCGTGAGCTGCTTACCTTCGCCCAGACCTCCCATCGCATGCTCGCCGTCGCCAGACCGCTTCTCTGGCGGAATATCCTCATTTACAACGAAAGGGCACTCGTCTCACTGTATCTGCGTATGATCAAGCATCCGGAGATCAAGCCTTGGATTCGCCATATCACATGCATGGCCAATATCACTGGCACTAGCATGATCATGGGGATACATCGAGAATGGTCAAGACAAACTGGAGGTAGGATATCTGGATCCCGGTGCTTGGGTCTTTGTTCACCTTCTAACCGCCGCCAGTGAGATGGCAGGGCCAACCCGGCGCCAGTCCCGCTTCCATCGGCTTGGAGCTCCTCATGATCATCACTTGGCACGCCCCCAACCTAAGAGACCTTCTCTTTGCTTTTCCCGACCACCCCTTACCCAACCAGGAACTCCAAGACCCCACCGCCAACGACGTATTACTCCCAGCCTTCCGCGCCACTATATTGAGCTATATGAACTCCCCCGAACCCGTCAACCATCGACAGACCTTCGTCGCGCGGTACTTTCCCTTTCACCAGATGCGCAACCTATCTTCTCTGCGCATCTACTGCCATAGAGACGAACAGCCGAGTCGAGACGCAAGTTTCCCTCAGCTGCTCTCGCACTATACCATTGCTTGCTTACCTGATCTCAAGAATCTCAAAACCCTCGAGCTTTGTTGTTCCTCGGCGTCGAACCTCTTCTACGAAGACATAACGATACCTCCACTTCCCCAGATCCAACAGCTTCGTCTATACGGCAGCCGCATCCATGAGCCGAGGCTGGTTGCGCTATGTCTGGCATGTACCAACCTACAGGATCTACTTGTCCATTTCGAAGAGAGCACCACGGACGATGACAGGGACTTGTTGCCCGAGGGGAAAACCCTTGATGTTGCCCTGACCGGTCTATCGGATTCGCTGCGCAGCCTCGAGTTGGTTGCTTTATCGGAGGGCCATTATCTTACGCGCGGGAGAGAGCGTCCGAGGAAACCAGAGAATCACCGACTCAAGTGTATCCCACATCTTGGACGGCTTGAGAGCCTTACCCTCGACTACCGAGGCGTTTTCGGCACCCTGGGGATTCTCGAGGAAGATGACGGTGAGAGGCTATGTCAGCTGCTTCCGCCATCACTGCGTGACTTCACCTTGGTGTGCGAGTGGGGAACTGCTAAAGACTGGAAGCAAAGCTATCTCGCCAACCTCGACATGATACTGCACGGCGTAGCCTGCCTCTGCGCTACCCAGTCACCGAAGCTATCGAGCATATCGTTGGCCATTCACTCGTGGCCTGCAAAAAGCAGGTTCCACAGACGTTTCAACAGAGAAGTCGAGGAAACAAGGCTGCGCTGTTTGAGAGCAGGCATCACCTTTCGGACGTTCGACTTGTTCCCTTCCTATCAGGATGAGGATGATGTTGAACCCCTGGACGAGGGTGACTTTGAAGACGAGGACGGAGGGGACATGATACCCGAAGTGGGCGATGGAGGCTTTGAAGAAGAGACCGAACTTGAGCTTGAAGAAGAGGATGAAGCGTCCGAATACTACTTTTCCGGCGACGAGGAAGAAGATCCGGAACGCGAAGCACGGAGGCCTCCTACATTTGCGGCATTCATGCAACGGTTGGGAGAGGACCATGGGCATAGCTTCGATGAGCTTTTCTATGCGTACCATGAAGATCGATGGGATGAGTATCTGTTTTGAGTATGCTGTGGCTGGGATGGTAGCCCGTCGCATTTCGGCATTGTCAGATAACCCTGTCAGGAATCGGAATACCGAAGGGGAGAGCCGTATGATACGGCGAGGACATTAGTTATCATCCAACTTCTCACCAGACGAAGACAGGTGATTGTCTGTACAGAGCAGCATCGGGGTCTGAGTCAATATCTCATCACCGCATCAACCCGTTCGGCAGACATGGCATTGCCTCGCAGCCGTTCTTCACTTTTCGGCTGTTACCTCTTCATCTCATATCTTCTGGTGAGTGGTGGAGACGAAGAGGACGGCAAGGGCTGCCTGGGCCAACCACGCCAATGTAACGATCCATTTCAGATTGGCTTTGTTGTATTCCATACAAAACTTGATACCCCAATATATCGACCTTGGATTGCGCAAGCTCCTTGCTCTCGAACCTCATTCCCGTTGACTTGCTGTCATTCCCCCGGCTTATACACCCCAGTCCATATGCCTGAGGATATAACATATGCCTGAGCATATAACCCGTACGGTTAAATATTTAATCTGGATGTACACGCAAACAGGCACAACTGTCGATATGCTCTCCGAGTCCCGAGCAAATGAGAATTTCTGCCGTCCCAGCAGCCCGTGTCACCAAACGACTGCCGAAGGTTGGATCTGTTGGACCGTTGCCCTTGTGTGTCATTGTAATTTTCCTTTGATTTCCCTCCCCATTATTTGTTGCCTCCCTTTCCTTACACAACCAACTTTTGGGGCGAGTGCTTCCTTTGACTGCTTTTGTCACTGTTCAAGATGTTGGCCCAAATTATGTGTCCAAACCTGGCAATTTCGACGACCTGATCTGGAATGTTCGGAACCGTAATGATGCATGGCCGCCAGTGTGGTAACTGATGATCCCGTTTGCCTAGTTGAGCCCCAGTCCGTCTCCAGATATTTCTTTCTCTCGCATCCCCCGTTATCGCCAACCTGAGGAGTCTGGACCATTGCACTGCCAAGCCTTTTCTTTCTTTCATCAACCAAATCCAGCCATGGTGACCACAACTACATGGCCTTGGGGCCTTTTGGTCATGACCGGCTATCTCACTAACCTCACCTCAGCAGCTTACCCATTAACCACCGACGCCAACTGCCACTGCTACAGAACCAACGCCACCTCCACAAACTACTTTCGCCGACACAAGTTCTTTGACTTTCGCAACCTCCAACAATACGCCAAAACGCCAAACCCAATTTCCACATTTGAGGGAAACGCTGCCGCCCCTCCGACTTCTTCTTACTTCGATTCGAACCAATGGAAAGACAACTGGGGCATCCAGACCTGGAATAATACCGAACTAATGCGCTTAAACAACACCGACGTCAACGACGCCACAGTGCCAATGGTCAACTCGTTCAACAACATCTACATCGAGCGCTCTTCTGATTCGAACGCTAATGGGCAAACATACTTGGTGATGCGAACAGTTCGGCACTCCTTCGGCGGCCCTTCCACGCCCTCTGGCAATGGCTCTGGCTTCCAAAGTTCTGCCGAGTTCGAATCCATGCTCACATCCTACCAATTTCTCTCCCTGCGCATGCTCGCCCGCACCCGCGGCTCTCCGGGCGCAGTAACAGCCATGTTCACCTACCGGCCTCCTCCTCAGCCTCAACAAGTCATCTTGGTTCAGGAAGCCGATCTGGAGATTCGCACGCAGGATCCGCCTAGTTATGTCCAGTATACCAATCAACCATCTTGGAATAGCACTAGTGACATCAAAGAGGCGACGAGGAACGCGTCCATGCCAAGTGGGAAGAAGTGGAGCGACTGGGCAGTTTATAGGATGGATTGGACGCCTGGGCAATCAACATGGTTTGTGAACGGCGTGGAGGCTACCAAGATAAGCTTCCAGGCACCGAGGGATCCGAGCCAGGTGATGTTCAATGTCTGGAGCGATGGGGGCAGCTGGTCGGGCGTTATGGGGCAGGGGGGAAAGGCGGAGATGCAGGTGCAGTGGATTGAGATGGTTTATAATAGTACGGAGGCAGCTGGACCTGTGACTGGACCGGGAAACAAAAATGGTTGTGCCAATATTTGCAGTATCGACGAAACGACGAAACTGGGGACTCCGGTGCTTATTAGCAATCCAAACGGTAGGTTTTTCCACGTCCCGCTCAGTTCACAACACAGCCGTATCCTTTTCCTAGGTCGTCTCACGGCTCACCCCGTCCTTGTTCCCACTGTCCTCTCTTTCCTCAACCTCATCACCCAGCTTACCTTACTCAGCCTCCGCTCCGTCCTCCTCCGCTACCTCCTTCCCTTCTCCGACCCATTCGTCATCTTCTCCTTCTAACCGTCATCCTGTCCCCGTTTCCCCCTTCTATACAGGAGTGGTGTTTGTTCTAGTCTTGATGTTAACAAGTATGTAGGGGGTAACCCACCCGCCAATAACCCGCCCGCCAACCCTCCAAGCAGCTGCACAACCGCCAAGTACGGCCAGTGCAACGGAAAGAACTGGAATGGGTGCAAGACTTGCGCAAGCGGGAGTGCGTGTCGGTATCAGAATGATTATTATTCGCAGTGTCTGTAGGGCAATCCTAGGCGTGCGAACGTATAGTCCGGTAATGGGTGGTACAGGAATCTGGAAAGACTGTGCTTCCGCTATAAGGGGAGATGGCCTGTAAATGCTTCTTCTGGCATGGAAACGACTGGAGGTGTTTTATCGGTAAAATTGAGGGTTTGATAGCTACATCTATGCGTCTTTCTTGTCTGAGTCAAAAGGGGGACGGAGTCTATTTCTCCTTGGCAGTTAATACCAAATTGAGTCTTTGTTAGTTGAGTATGTCGTTGAGCCTGATGTTGATGTGTGGAATGCACTTCGTCTGGATCCACGAACGAAAGGGTGAGGGGTATAGGACACTAACATCTATGCTCCAGTACTACACACAAAATTGTTACGACAATATCTAAGCCGATTTCTTCTCAACGCGTCCCCAAGTCCTATTATGCGGCCACTCCACCGTCTCAACACCCCCCCTCTCTTCCTTGCTCGTCAAACTATCCCTAAAGTCCCGAAGGAACCTCCAATGGCCCTTCTGTACCCACCCCTTCTTCACAAACTCATTCATCGTCTTCGGGTAGAAATCCACCACGTCCAACAACGACTCGTCATGCGCAATCGCCACAAACACATTATCCAGCGCGTCAGGTTCCTGCAACTTGCCCGCCGTATCGATCGTCTGCTCCACATCATGATGCCAGGGCTCTCCCCTCGCGGCTTCGTAAAAGCTCTTGGTCGGTAGCTCGGGGTTAGGAAGCAGCTTCTGGAGCGCCGCGCCGGGGCATTTGCTGTCGCAACCGGCCGAGACAGGGAGGAACGGGTTGGGAGAGATTTCCTCGGGCAAAGGCTTGAATTTTGAGGGTCGGATCTCGCCGACGTGGTGAACGGCGTCGCCGCCTAGGCAGATGAAGCTGTCGTATCCGTCTGTTTGCTGGGAGGTCACCCGTGCGAGACCGCACATGTGTCCGATGGCGTGGCCGGGGGCGTCGAGGAGGTAGAAAGAGCCGTCGCCGAAGTAGTCCACTGCTGGGAAACGGCCGATTTGCAGGCGTTTCCAGTCTTTGCCGTCTTGCGCGGCCGAGGTGAAGTCCACTTCGATCAACTCCCGATCCTTGTAATCCGATTCTAGAATCGGAGAATCCGGGTTGGCTGGGTACCCTGGCATCAACCCCTTCTTGAACCCCGGTCCGACAATCAAGGCCGCCTGCGGCCCGATGGTGGTGATATCGCCAATGTGATCGAAATGGTAATGAGACCACACCACCGCTTCCACTTTCGACACATCAAAGTTGTTTTCCTTCAAAATATCGGCAACGTTCTTCTCCGCTGACAAAGTCCACCCGAGTTCGTCAAAGTGGTGAAGCAACTTGGGAGGCATATTCTCGATGTCTTTGCGCATGCCGAGGTCGAAGAGGAGAGAGCGGCCGGTGGTAGGGTGCTGGATGAGGAAGGCGAACATGGGGGCTGCCATCCAGTCGTATCCATGCTGGGGAGGGGAGAAGAAGGATTTGGCGGGCACGCCGTGGAGGGTGCCGGTTGAGTTGATGATGGACACCGAGACGGTGGAGGGAGAGGGGGGAACGTTGAGATCTGGAGTGGGAGCCATGTTGGTGAGTTCCCTTTGGGTTGTCTGCGGTTGTTTGTGATGCTTGGTGGTGAGGTTGTTGCTTTGGTTCGAGAAGGGGCATGAGGGGGGTCCAGTTGTTTATATTATATCCGAGCTGCCTGAGTGACCGATGTGTCCAGTCCGTGAGGGGTTGAGGGATCAACCGGTCCAAGATGAGGACTGGAGGCGGTGCGGAGATCCCCATGGGGAAGCGTTGATCATAACCGGATATCCTCCCCCGGATTCCAAGCTGGCGTGGTCTAGGATCGGCGTCCATCGATTATGCTGTCCATTCATTGGCTCACCCAAGTGACGCCGAGGCACCGTCGACTCTTTCGAGACATTGCATCCTGGAACGTCTCAGCTGGCTTCCTCACCGTTCACTGTCGGGTTGTCAGGTTGTCAGGTTGTTTCTGTTTCGCGGTCTCCGCGTGAGCCATTCCGAGCTTCAAAACTCGGAACCCGAAATTCGTTCGGTGTTATCAAAACCCATTTTCAACGACCAACGGCCCATGTCAGGAACGTCTTTGAACGGCGACCCGGGCGCGCGGGAACGCTCGAGAACATGATATCCAGTTACCGGTAGGTTTTCGGTCGCTGCCCCGGTGGTGATGCTGTGCAAGCCGCCGCCCAGTCTAGATCCAGGGTTGGGTAACACGACAGCCGATAAAGGCCGGGGTGCATGCCCGTCAGGTTGCAGCGAAACTCGATAGGGCATTCGCGGCGGACAACGTGGTGATGACGGTAACGGATCCACGGCTCCAGCCAAAATCAAAAAATTTATCTTGCGTTTCCAGCGTCGGGTCCAGTCCATCTTCGTACGAGATGCGTACTGGAACGGGGACAATGACAGCGTCCGCTGTAACTGTAAGTGTGATGCCATTGGCGAACGCGTAAAAGGTATTCCCTGACACCGTGACGCTTATCATCGGCTACGTTCTCATCAAACTGGCTTCGCTTCAATTGCCTCGGTTGTCGACGACCGTAGATCCATGAAGATCACTCGCTTACCTCTGGTGCACATGGTCACTTCATGTGTAGTGTGCGTTCCGTGGAGGCCCGCCCGGGGGTCTTCTCTTCACTCGCTAACGGTGGTCGGTGAGGCCGATCTGGTGTTGTTCAACCGCTTCATTCATGGCTTTGAGTTAGTTCGTATTGTCTTCCGTGGTCGTCGTTAAGCATCCGATTCCGAGCTGGCAATGGAAGATGTCGTCCGATAGGGGTCGAGATCTCAAGGTGGGGTCATGGATCTCGCTGATTTACAGATCCCTGTTTACCCCGCCACGTGCTCGCCAAGTTCGGCCGAACATCATCCGATAACTGACATTGAAAACTTTTGCGGCGGGTGCACATTCGCCGTCATAGGGACTAGTTTTCGACCTTGCTCTCAATCAAGGTCCGCTGGCTCAATGGCAGAGCGTCTGACTACGAATCAGGAGGTTCCAGGTTCGACCCCTGGGTGGATCGATTCTTTTTGATGTTTTCTCATTCATGTCCTCCTCTCTTTTTGTCCCCTGGTCTTCAATCTCGATGTGTCTTCCGTCTGCTTTGCCTTCAACGTCCCCATCCTTTCATGTATTCGACCTTCATATCGGCACCGTCTGTTCCTCAACCAGGGGTTTCTGCCCACACCAGAAATACATCCACATATACCCGTGAATCTTGGTATCGCTCATCGCCTTCTTACAACCGTCTTGTAGCTCTTTCACTTCCTCCTCATCGAAACACTTCCTCATCGATGAAGTCGCCATAATAGCGGGTACCAACCCCTCCGTCGCTGCCCTCATCAGATTTCCAAGATTCTTCATCCTCCTGTCACGTATTCTGTCAGCTGCAATCTTTCTTTTTCCGATTTCTGTGGACTTTCGGGGGATGAAGTTGGAAAGGGGGCCTTACTCATCCCTGGGCCATGGACCCAGCGGTACCTTGAACTGCCTACATGTCACGTTGACGAAGCCGGCCTCTTTCATCATCTCTCCTATCTGGGGAGTGATGCGGTAGTCGGTGCCTGCTTGGGCCCAAGCTATGTTTGCCAAGTCCATGAACTGCCCGGGCGGATAGGTCTCCTTCGCGGGAATGGAATTGTCGTCAGAGTTGATGCGAGGGTGGAGGTCCTGTGTTTCGATCCAGCCGCCTGGCTTTAGGTGATCGAAGCATTTCCCTATCAGTCCGGCCGGATCGACTATCATGGGAAGTAGGTATCTGGCATGTACAAAGTCGTAATCATTCCCCTCTGTCTCAAAGAAGTTTTCCTCCTCATCCTCGACATCATCGACCCACCACTCCACATTCTCCGGACTCATCACCGGTTGAATCGGGCTCAAATCCACCCCCACCACCTTTGCAAACGGGAACTTGTCGGCGACTTCCACTGTCCATTTGCCTGTTCCGCAGCCGAGATCCAGAATCTTGTTGAGGTTGTCGCCAATGGGGGACAGAAAGTGGCGGCGGTAGGTGAGGCCCAATGACACAAGGTGGAGAAAGTCTTCCCGATCCTGTTCGGGAGGATCGTTAGGAAGGATGTAGCCGCAGGAAGACTGGAAACCGTGGTAGCGGCGGCCGTAAGGGGAGATATGATGGTGGTAGAAGGCGGGAGTCAGAGAGATGTGGGAGTTGTCTGATGCTGTGGAGGCATTGTCATCGTCGGAGACGGCGTCTTCTGCTTCTGCCTGGGTTTCGCCAAAGTGGATGAGTTCATAGTCTGAGTCTGCCGAGACGGTGCTGAGCCGGCGGAGGGAGTCGGCTGTGAGTTGAGTATCCGAGTCCTTAATCGGGTTATGATGGACGAGGATCAAGTCGCTTGACTTTGATGGGAGAGGCATGTTGGCGGTGGTCCAGGATAAAATCAGTCTCGGTACTTGGTGATGACAATGACAGGGAAGTGGAGAGGCACTTGATCTCGGAGGAAGAGACCCTGGCTGAGGACAGTAGATATAGGTTGCCCCTCGCAAACAAAGGCAGGTCGTCGGTAAACATCAAAAACTGGTTGAGGCACTGTCTTCCACATGGCATGCACGAGTCCGAGCTTTGAGACAACCCAACGACCCTCCACCCGATACCTACCCTTCCAGTGATCACCAAACATCAAGGTAGCATAGCGTCCGCACTGTCCGGTCTACATGGTAACATCGTGACATCAATAGCGAGGCTTCGTGGCTTCCAACGGAGGTTGCAATGCAGCCGCAAAAGAAGCGAGAAACAAATGTCCCGGGCCGCGGCACCTCTGGAGCAGTAGTGCAACCGTTGACGGCCGATTAGTCTCGGGCCGCGGGCATGCTTAGGCATGTTATCAGGACTTGTGATGACCTGAATGGATGGGTTCCAGAAACAGTGTCTCGGCTGGAAAGCAAAAACGTTGAGAAAAAGATGGCGGTGGGTGGTGGAGGGTTTGCCATGCCGCTCATGAGATATGCGGTTTGTGAATCGGTCACATTGTGAGGTCTTGATACGGGACGATGTGGATGGTGAAGGGTCTGCCACATGCAGATGACCCAGTGCTCAGTCCACCTCTCCTTTGTTGGTCAGAAATATTGAAAAAGAACAACTGGCTTTGCCCGCTTTGCCCGCTTTGCCCGCTTTGCCGTAGGTGTTATCAGGCTTCGGAAGGCACAGCTTCGGTCTGGTGATATCTCGGATTGTTTTTGAGGCCACATTGCGAGATGCATGTCGTCTTCCCTTGGTGCGGCCGACAGACTCACAGAATATGTCCAGTCAGGTAAATGCCGTGTGTTGGGAGCTAGTAGGAAGCTGCAGCGACGTGGATGTCGAGTTGGTGTTTGGTTCGAATCCGAAGTGTTGGAGAAATGTAGGCCATGGGGTGGAGTCCGAAATTGTTAGTGCAGCACGCTTAAAACGGCAGGATCGGGCCACTAGCGCAGTGGGCCCTAGTAGCAGCGGTGTTAAGGGCGCTGTACAGAATAGGGCTGATGTAGTAGGGCGGCACTGACTGCAGAGTTCCAATATTTGTACGGGCCGCGTGACTAACTGTTCAACCTAATCTTCATCTTCACCCAACCCATTCACATTCCCTCTTCATTATTTTCACATGTTTGGCTGAGCTGTCACTTCACAACGTCCCGCCAACACCATCAACAACGTCCCATCAGCTCACTCTGCCGTCTGATAGAATCGATAAACCATCACCAGTCGAATAGCATCCCGAGTCCGACCACCGTTAGCGGCACAATCAACACCCACAAATGTCACTTGATTCGCTTTCCCTTTCCGAATTAGACGCCGGCCCCCAATCCCGTGCACAAGCGCCACCTCGCACATGCACACCACACCGTGCGCCATTGTTCGAGTCTTGCACGCCGTCTTCCACGGCATGTCTTGATAGTCCGGCAGAACCTCCAGGCTTGTCATCCACCGAGAAGATCACCAGCCTTGATCATCTGCGCTCCCTGGTGCCTCACTCTTACTGCATTGGCATTGATGTGGAGGGCATCGAGGGGATAGCGCAGGGTGTCACCTCAGTCGGCATCTCCGTCCTGCCACCGGTCTTCTCCCTCTCCACGGCGTCAAAGGATGGCTCATGGCCATGGCCCTTCCTAGACTACCACCAAGGCCAAATCGACCTCGACACCATCGCCTCTCACTACCGTCTGCAATCTCACTGCTTTGCCATTCTTGGCCGTGAGCGTGCCCGGTCTTACGAGCATTTCCACTACGGCGAGGTGGTCCACCACCCCATCACCCACCTCCAGTCCACCGTTGTCTCAGTATTCCAGTCCATCCGCCTTGACAACCCCACAGCCCCTATCATCCTCGTCGGGTTCGACATGGAGCTTGAACACCGCGCTATCAGCTCCGTTTTCCCTTTGTTGGGAGACTATGTCACGCACTGGTGCGATATTTCGCACACCGGTCTTGCGGATGCGAGATGGGAAGATAAAAAGGAAGCGCACAAGACGCACCTCAAGATCTCGTTGCGAGATACGATGTTGGCTCTCAACTTCCGGCGTAACCATGGGATACAACCCCGAGCGAGGCACCACTCGGCTGGTATGGACGCTGTGCGCACGCTGGGAACGATGCTTGCGCTTCTGGCGAGGGCGCCAGAGGCAGGAGTTTTGGTGGTCAAAAGGTTCACGTGGGAGGAGCATGGGAATAGGCAGCTGTGGGAATGGGTGCCAAGGCCGGGAAATAAGTTTCCTTGGACAGTGAAAGTTGTACCGGTGCCAACAGATAACAGGGACGGAACGGCGCATCTGCCGGAGTCCCTAAGCAGACCAGCACGGCTGTTCAACTTCGTAACCAGGAACTTTGGGGAACCAAAGGCCGTAGCGGTCTGTCCCCCGGCTAGGTCGGGGCCGCTGAAGACACATGGGTGGGTGAGTCTGCATAGTGAGGAAGAGATGGAGAGGTTCGTGAGAGACTGGGATGGGAAGATGGTTGTTGATGGGGTTATGTTGAAGGTCGGGGAGAGACCGCCTCCTGAGAACCCTCCTAAGATCCCACTTAAGCACCTAAGGAAAGCCATTTCCAGCGTAAACCAAGTGGAAGAAAGAGGTAAGTCGATGGCAGATGAGCAACAAGATGAAGAGGAGGAGGAAGACCGGGATTCGTCGCTCGCAGAGGAACTATCCGCCCTGGAGCTTGATGACACTGGAGAGGTAGGCAGTGCGCTAGATTCCTTGTTCCAATCGGACGGTGATGACAGCTATTCGCGTGATCTATGCTGTACTATTCCTCACTTGAAACGGACTGGGAGAGAATCTGAAATGACAATGAGGTTCAAACAAGAGCATCGGCGACCTGCCGATTCAACCCTAACCCTTCTCCGCTGCCTGCCGCAAGGCTAAAACTAGTATCCTGATCCCTGCACGCGAACCGCGTTCTCCACCGGCACTCTCCACCAGCAGTCTCCACCGGCACTCTCCACCAGCAGTCTCCACCGGCACTCTCCACCAGCAGTCTCCACCGGCACTTGCAGCTCCAAGTTCAATTGCGACAGCGACTTTTGTTAGATATAACAATATAGAATTGATTGATTGAAGAGTGTGTGTATCTGACTCGCCTAGAAGGTATGGGGGGTACTAGGGTAACCCAAATATGCCCAGAAATTAGGTAATATTAGGGGGCTAGGTAGCTAACCTATATAGAGTTTAGCTAGAATCCTAGAAATCTATCCTCTATTCTAATACACTACCTTATTTGTAGACCTTCCTAAAATACAGTAAAAGTGAAGCTATTTATAAAATGTTTCTTTTAGTACGTTGATTACTCTAACTAAACTATAAATATCCTCTAATATATTATCTGTAACCTTTTTATTTATTTTCATCTCCTTACGAACTAGTATATTCGCTATTCCTATTAATTCCTAGAACTTTTTATACTCTAATTATCTTAGAACCTTCGTTAAACCGTTAGTTAGTATCCTTTTTATTTCCAAATATTTAATTTGAATCCTTCCCTCTATAATTTCTTACCTTAACTAATAACGATAAATATCGATATATTTAAGGTTAATTATTAATTTTATAACTTCGATAGTAAGTATTCGTATTATTTAAGTATTATTATAACCGATAATAGGGATATCCTTATTAAGGGGAATATTAATCTCCCTATATAAATATATAATAATAATAATTTCCTTTACTATGTTTAAAATAGAAAGGAACTCTACTTCTATTATTAATATCGATACCGTCTTTTATTTAATAGCACCCTAATAAACTAAACTACTAAAGAACTTTATTGTAAACCTATACGAACTCTTTCGATCCAAAGAATTATCGGCGTATAATGTATTTAAAGCGATTTCGAACTTCGTAAACGTATTATAATAGAAGGAGAAATTAAAGTAGTATTAAAAGTAATATAAAACTTTATTAATAACTTTACGATATTAAAGACTAGGATTATAATTATAGCGAACTAATCGGCTAGCGGCGAAAGCAATATTAGGCCGGGTAATTATAATAATATATATTATAAAGCTAATAACGACCTAATATTTATAAATTCTATTTAAAGAAGCTACGCTATTATAGAATATAAATTCTTTATTATTTATTAGAATAAAGGCGAAAGTATAGGGATTCTTAATTAATCTAGTAATTTTATAAATATATTCCTATTAAAATAGTTAAATATAGCCTACCTCTCGATTTCGAAGAATATTAATACCCAAGAACTATTAAAAGTCTTTACCGCTAATAAATTTATATTTTTCTTCTAATTCTTTTGTAATCTAAGTAATTTATTATATTATAATTTATTGGAAGCGAAGATAATATTATCGACGTAATAGAAGATTAAGACTCTATTATATTTAAGGATATATAAGTCTTCGAATAACGGTTTAAACCCTAAATTTTCGAAAGTACCGTTAAATTCTCGCTACTACAATAAAAAAGTATATCGGAAATTATAAAGGGCTTTAAAGAATTTAAAGATAATAGTGTACTTTTAATAATTAGGGGGTATATATATATAAATCTCTTTATCGAAGTAGGTATTAATAAAAGTATTTATTATATTATATTAAATAAATTCGAAATTGAATTTAATGGTATACGTAATAATTAATCAACATAAACGATTAGTTAACGTAGAAGTATACGTCTCCTTACTATAATTATACTACTAATTTCCTTTAATTATGAAGCGAATCTTTACTTTTAATAATTAATTATATTTATTAAACTTATATATATATACTTATATACAATCGATGATTTGAAGACCTTTAGTACGGGGGATATCCTTATCTATTTTAGCTTATAAACTTATTTCTTTATAATTATCGAAATATATTTCCTCTATTTACTTAAAAAAATCACCCAAATTGTAATATTTGAAATCGTAGTAAATTTTTAAAATTAGGGAAAAGTCTTAATATTGAATAGAATCTAGCCTACTACTCTTTGAAATTAAGTAATTAATTTCTACTTTTATAACTATCTTACCTTACTATTATCCTATTAATTGAGCGAATCTCCTAGCGTTAAACGCGGCTTCTTATAATTTAAAGGTTGGGAAAGAAATAAACTCTAATAAGTCGGTTATAAACTTAATAATAAGGGCAGCTAGTAGTATACTTAGTAGGGTAAAGTATTTAAGTATAAAATGGATAAATATTTTACTTTAAATAATAAATTCTATTAATTTCGAAATAGTTTCGTTATAATCTTTTTAAAGTTCGTTATTAAAGACTAATAGTGGAAGAGGGGTAAAACCGTTATTTTCTATATTTTAGAGAAAGTCTTTTCGCACCGCCATTATTGTCTTCAGACACCGCTATCCAAAATGCTTTCTAAAATAACTCAAACGAATTAAGACCTTATAATATATAAAAGGGCTTGGAATTTTTGTCTTTTTTTCTCTACCAAACGCCACTCATATTATAATTATACACTATCTGTAGCCTTGGTAATGTAAAGAGCATTGAAGATAAACCAAATTAACTTTTAACATTAAGTTTTTACTCCTACCATAGGAGTATAATGAGCTATAAGGGAGGTGTTGACTTAGTAATATAAAATAAAAATTATCAAATTTTCTGACCCTACTATTGTATTCGTAGACCTAAGTTTGGCTAATTTATACTTGGTTCAATTTTGGATAGCAGTGTCTGAAGACAATAATAGCGGTGCGAAAAGACTTTCTCTTTAAATTATATTAAAAGGTTCGAAATATCGTGTAAATAGTTAAAGAAGTTAATTAATTCGGTTAAATAAATTGATAATCTCGTTGCTAATTAACCTTAATCCTTCTTTAAAACTATCAAAGTTTCCTAAATAAATTAAGTCTTCGTTAAAAAGTATATTATAAATATAAATAACACGGTTAATCTACGGGTTCTAAACTTAATAAATAAAGGAGGTAGTGTAGCTGACTAAGAATCTAATCTAAGCTTTTAATTAAAGTTTTTTAAACTATTACTCTTTCTTTTATATAGTACCTATTATCGCGTATACTTTATAGTTGTAAATACGTAAATAATTGAAATTAAGCTTACGAGGCTCGGTTTATATCCTCTAATAATAAGTAACGAAAGTATAGTATTTTTCGTATAGTAACTTCCAATTATAGAAATATTTAAACGATTAATTAGTAAAATAAATTATTATAGAGATAATTTAGGATTAGAAGTTATAAAAAAATTTATACTATTCGTTATTATCATAGGGCTAGCCTGTAATATAGTTACACTACATTAACTGCACATATACTATACCAAAGCTAATACTATAGCTTAGAACTATATATTCACGCACTAATTATATATCCTAATTACGTGTAGCTTCACATACGCGCGTACGGACTAGCCTACTAAGCTCTCGCCCATATAACTAATCCTCTACGTACACTTTCCTTTCTTTCTTTCGTATAATAATATATATTTTACCCTACCCCTAATAGTACCCTCTCGCCCTATAACAATTTATTATACTTTACTATTATATTACGTGCATTTACTTAAAGGAAGAGTAATTATAATTAATTTTAATCGTTATAATGTTATTAATTTAATATTATCGATTTATAGTCAAGATTTGTCCCTATACGATTAAAATTCCGCGTTACAATCCTAGTTTCGAATTAAGTAAATTATTAAGCCGAATATCGCTATTAAGCAACTTATATTCTCTTTTTCTCTTTTACTTACCCGGCGTATTAATTTAGCAATTAATATTTAACGATATTATTTTATACGCTCCCTTGGTAACTGATAACCTTTTTACTATTATTACGGTCGGTACCCTCGCTATTCTAAATCTAACTAATTAAAAATATTATTCTAACGTTATTTAAGCCTTCGAATCCTTTAATAATTAAATAATTTAAATCAATATCGCTACCGATTATACGTTTAGCCTTACTTAATTCCCCGTTTTTAAAATAATTTTTAAGGCCTTTAATTACCTTCTTTATAATAATATTATTGCTACCTGTATTTAAGGTTAAAAACTATAGGAAGAATTTAAAATTTACGAAGCTAAATTCGCTACTATCTAATATAATATTAAATGTCGTAATAGTAATATTATTATAATTTAAATTTAAGCCCTCTTTTATACGTAGGAAATAATTAAGAATTATGATAAAATTATTCGCGACTTTTGTAATAGTTACGCCGACGAATTTACTACTATTTTTGGTATTTATTCTAGTGTTATTAATACCCTTATTAATAATATTATTGCTTTAAAATAAGAACTCGACGATTTCCGTAAAAATTCGAAAAAGGCATATAAAAATAATGTAATAAATATTTAAAGTACGTTAATGATTTTTATTAATGTTTTATTGCCGTTTTTAAGGCTAAGCCCGTTTCTAAACCCGAATTTATTATTCCCCCCCTTAACGAAGATCCTAATAACGATGAGGACCCTAAAGACTTTAAAATAATAATTTCTAATAACGATAGTAGTTATAAATTAGTATTACGTATTATTATATTTCCTACTTTCGATAGTAAAAATATTTTTATCGAGCGCGCTGCCAAATACTATACTTAATATCTCTATATTAAATTAATTTAAGTTAATAAACCTAAAAGTTTCGTTACTGAACACATTAAATTCTCGTTAATTACCTACCCTATCGAGGGCCCTCCCTTCGAAGCTATCGAAACCGAATTTAATAAAGTTTTTATTAGCGAACCTACTAGATATAGTATAGCCTTCGAATTGTTTCATAAATTTAATAAAAAGTACGATAACGTTAATATTATTGTTTACTCTCGTTGTCAGTTAAAAGAGTTAAAAATAATTAAAGGAATAAAATAGTAGGACTTCGAAAAGAAATTTACCCTCCTTATTGATCGCTATAATTTCGATAATAGTATAAAAGTTTACTATTTCTATTAGAAGATTAATAAGCGAATCCGTATTACCTTCGTTTATTAGAGCAATTAATCTGCTAATAATAAGTATAAGGAGTAGTTTATTAAAGCCTATAATTTAATTAAGAATTTGGAACATAACAATTGGTATAAGAAGAACGTTAACCCCTTCTATAAAATTAGTATTACTATTAATACCGGTACTACTACTTCCGCTCCTAAAACTAATATTAATTAGGGCGGTAACGCTATAGACTTTAGTACTATATCCGCTTCTAATATTTAATTCTCCTATATAATCAATAATAAAGTTTTAAAATTTCGTATAAAGAACGGAATATATATTCGCTATAATAAGAAGGGTTATGTTTCGGCCGAATACCGCTTTCGTATTAATTTTAAGAAAGAAGTTAAATCCTCTAATTGTAATAAAAATAAAAATAAGAATAAGAACGGCGGTAATAATAATAATAATAATAATAATAATAGCGGTTAGTAATCCGCCTAGGGTTAATATAATTATAGCTAATAACGTCTTTATAACGGCGGCGGCTACTAAATTAATACTATAAGTACTATTCCCCCTATAAATATCTTAACGGGCGTTCTAACTCCTAATACCCCTAACCCTAGCAATTACTACTACTTAGTTCCTATATATTAGCCCGGCTTTGTTAATCCTATTATAGGCGACGAAAACGGCTCCGTTTACAATTAAGGAAATATATAGCTTCCTAATTAAATTACGTTTAGAAATACTAATCTATAGGGTAAAGAAAGAAAGGAAAATAGGGGCCTATCCTTATGTAGTTAAATATTATTAAAATAAATAAATTTTTAATAAATAACCGTTATGAATACCCTAATATATTGAGTCTCTCTATCTACCTCTCTTATAAATTATATAAATTATATAATTATACCCTTATTAATAGTAATTATACTATTTTTAATTTTATTAACCGTAATTTTATTTATTATTACTAGCTCCCTTATTTTAAATTCATAACCCCCAAAATCCTTTATTTCATTAATAATTATATTAAAAGTAGTATTATTTACTTTTTTAAATTAATAATATAGGTAGGCGTTTATTACAAAATAACCGACCTATTTATTTACAATTTAATAGAAGATAACCCTATTACTTTAAAATACCCTTAATTAATTTATTACACTCCTAGTATCGATTAACTTAGCAATTCATTCCGCTTTAACCCTACTTTCGAATAGTACAACTACTTCCCTTATAAAATCCTAATTTACTTTCATTACGCCCCACTAATTAAATAGTATACGCTTCCTATTAAAGTAATTAATATATACCCCGTATATAAAAAGCCTTCTTATAAAGAAATTCCTAACGAAAAGGAATTAGAATTATTATAATTAAAGTCTATACCTCGCTTTTTTATTTCTCTAATTATAAAGAGAGCCGTCCGCTAGTAATTTAATTACTTTGAAAATCGGGTTACTACCTGACTAGGGACTACGCCTATTAGTAAAACCCTTAGCAGTTTAAATTAAATATTAATATTCGCTATTATACTGCCCCAAACTAATCCCTACATTTCTCTAATTCCTTATCGAGTAATTGGAAGGGTCTATATTAATAATACTAAGAAATTATCTATACCGAATTTTATTTAATTAGCCGAAAAATATAAATTGTAAATTATCTATACGATTCGAACTAATATAAAGGAGGATATTAAAAGAATAATTGAAGAAGAAAAAATAGAAGAGGAAGGAAGAACTTTAGACCCTAATAATATTAATGACGGTCTAATAGAAGATATAATAAAGGAAGTATTATAAAGAAAAGGTTAAAAGTATAAGCGATTCTTTAGTAACAATTTCTATTATTAAATCAACGCTCTAGTTAATAAAGGGGACAAAACCGCGCTACGAACAATAAAAGGAATTAATTCTATATACTTTACTAGTAGGGACGAAGACTTTCCCCGCTATAAAAAATTTACTAATAATTACTTTATAATTAATAATATTTCTATTAGTAAAATTATATTAGAGAACGTTATTAAATTCTATAAAAAAGTTAATAAACCCCTTAAAACCGACACCCAAATCTAAACGAAGTTACTTAAATAATATTAGTATTATACTAATACTTTTTAATAAGAAGGTTTTAAAATCCTACCCTTAAACCCGTCCTACGATTTAAAATTCGAATTCCGCCTAGGAGTTATACCCTTAGCAGCCCGCGGCTAACTTTTTACCCCCGACGAATTAAACGTTCTTAAAAAAAATTAATAATAGTTTTAAGAAAAGATTTATTGAACCCTTGTAATTAAAAGCTTCCGCTCTAATATTATTTATAAAGAAGCCGGGTAAAAGTGTCCGTATTTGCGTTGATTATAGAAGTATTCATAATATAATTTTAAAATCCTACTATTTATTCCCGTTTATTAAAGAAATATTTAACGTAATTTTTCATATTAAAATATTTACTAAATTCGATATTATCGCTACTTTTGACCATATTTATATTAAATAAGACTACAAATAATTAACTGCATTGATTATACGGTTTAGCCTCTTCGAATCTTTAGTAATACTATTCAGCTTATAGGGCGTACCGGGAGCGTTCTAAAACTATATTAATAATATCTTATATAATATTTTCAATATTTATAAGATTACTTACTTTAATAATGTTTTTATTTATTCCAATAACGTTCGAAACTGTAAACGCTATATTAATAATATTTTCGACCGATTAATTAAAGCGGGCTTTAATATTAATATTAATAAATATAAATTCTATATAATAAATACGAAATATTTAAGCTTAATTATTACCCTGGAAAGTATTGAAATAAATTTAGAGAAAGTAAAAGCTATTATTAAATAGGCGGTTCCAAAGTTTAAGAAATCCCTATAGTCCTTTTTAGGCTTCGCGAATTTTTATAAACGTTTTATAAAGGATTTTTCGATTATAGCGACCTTATTTTACGAATTTACTAAGAAAAATACTACATAGGCCTAGAATAATATTTATTAATAATGTTTTAGAATATTAAAGAAAGTTTTTATAGAAGGACCCGTACTTAAAATTTATAATTAGATTAAGAAAACGGTTATAGAAATAAATACTTTTAATTAGGCTATAGGAAATACTCTTTCCTAATATAGAGATAATAGCGTCTTCTATTTAATAATTTAATTTTTAATAAAGTATACATCCTAAAAGTATAATTACAACGTTTATAACAAAGAATTATTCGCTATTATTAAAGCGTTAGAAGAATAGAGGTTAAAATTCGAAAGGGTTTAATAACTTTTTAATATCCTAACGGATTATAAAAATTTATAAACTTTGTAATTAATAGATAATTTACTTAGCATTATATATAGTAGTCCTAATGCTTATCCCGTTTTAACTTTTTAATTAAATATATATTAGGCTTTAAAAACTTCTGCCTAAACGTATTGAGTTGCATATGGAACGATTACCCTAACAATATAGAAAACAATAGGTTTATAGTATATAAGCGGGCCCTATTAGACCCCTTATAATTTAAATACAATTATTTCTCTAAGGAAGACTCCGCTGCCAACTTCTCTCTATATTTATTAGGTATAAACAATATTAATAATAAATCGATTAACGACTTAATCTAAGCAAATTACGAAACCTCTATCTTCTTATAAAAATTAGTTTTTTACTTAAGGAACGAAATAAAGCGTTAATAGCTATTAATTATCGGGAAACTTTTTTATTACGCTTCCTTAGAATATTATATCATTAATAGTATTACGAAATAGGGGAATGGAATTATTATTAACCTTTATAATACAGAATTTCAATTTTAATTAATTAATTATTAATATAATTCCTTAAGTACCGGCTACCCTAATTATAATGCTATTTACGAATTTTTATAATAAGAATTCTATTAGAAAAGTATATATAACGATATAAAGATCTTTCATAAAAGCTATTTCCAGTATACGAAAACTAAATTAGTAAAGCGAGGCTCCGTTAGCTATTTTAAATCCGTAGCCGTATTTTTATTATTACAAAAGGATATTATAATTAATTATATTACTCCGCTATTAGGAAGAATTTATTTTAACTAAACCTTTAAATATATCATTATTACCGTCGACCGCTTAATTAAAATATAAAACTATATCCTAACTATAATTTTAAAAGTAGAGGAGTTCGCAGACCGTTTTATCGATTATATTTATTCGATTTATAGTCTATTAAATAGTATTTTATCCGATAAAGGCACCTAATTCGTATTACGCTTCTAATTTACCCTCTATAAAAAATTATTAATTATTTATAAATTAACGTCCGCTTTCTACCCCCAAACTAACGCTTAAACCGAAAGGATTAATATAGAAATAGAATAATTCTATTATAGAGCTAGCCTATAATGTAGTTGCACTGCACTAACTATATATGTACTATACTAGAGCTGGTACTATAGCCTAGAGCTATATAATTACGTACTAATTACATATTCTAATTACGTATAGCCTCACGTACGCGCGTACAAACGAGCCTACTAGGCTCTCGCCTATATAGTTAATCTTCTACGTATATTTCCCTTTCTTTCCTTCGTATAATAACGTATATTTTACTTTACCCCTAATAGTACCCTTTTGCCTTGTAATAATTTATTATGTTTTATCATTATACTACGTACGTTTATTTAAGGGAAGAGCGATGATAATCAAATCTTAATCGTTATGGCGTCGCTAATTTAGTATTATTAATTCGAAATTAATTAAAACTTTTCTCTACGCGATTAAGACTCCGCGTTGTAATCATAGCCTCGAATTAAGTAAATTATTAAGCTGAATATTGCTATTAAATAATTTATACTCTCTTTTCTTTCCACTTTTTATTTACCTAGCGTATTAATTTAATAATTAATATTTACCGATATCGTTTTGCGCGCTCCTCTAATAACCGATAATTTTTTTATCATTATTATAATTGGCGCCCTCGCTATTTTAAACTTAGTTAATTAGAAATATTATTCTAATATTGCCTAAGCCTTCGAATGCCTTAATAATTAAACGGTTTAAATCGATATCGCTACCGAATACGCGTTTAGTTTTACTCAATTCTCCGTTTTTGAAACAAATTTTAAGGCTTTTAACTGCCTTCTCTATAATAATATTATCGTTGCCTATATTTAGGCCTAAGAAGTATAGAACGAATTTGAGGCTTATAAAGCTAAATTTATTACCGCCTAATATAATATTAAACGTTATAAAAGTAATACTACTATAATTTAAATTCAAACCCTCCTCTACGTATTAAAAGTAATTAAAAATTATAATAAAATTATTAATAACCTCCGTAATAATTACGCTAACGAATTTAAAACTATTTATAATATTTATTCCGGTATTATTAAGTCTTTTAATAATAATATTATTGTATTAAAGTAAAGATTCGCTGACTTTCGCGCCAATTTTAAGAAAGTATATAAGACATAACGTAATAAGTATTTAAAATATATTAATAATTTTCGTTAATACTTTATTGCCACTTCTAAGGCTAAGCCCGCCCCCGAATTTATTATTCTACCCTCTGATAAAAATCCTAGTAACGACGAAAACGAAATAATAATTTCTATTAATAATAGTAATTATAGGTCGGTATTATATATTATTATATTTTCTATTTTTTAATAATAAAGGTACTTCTATCGAATATACTATTAAATACCATACTTAATATTTCTATATTAAATTTTTTAAATTTTTAAATTAAGGAGTTTTGTTAATAAATATATAAAGTTCTCGTTAATTGCCCGCGCTATCGAAAGCCCTCCCTTTATAATTATTAAAATTAAATTTATTAAAATTCTTACCAGCGAACCCGCTAAATAAAATACGGCCTTCGAATTAATTAACGAACGTAATAAAAGATATAATAATATTAATATTATTATATATTCCCGTTGTAAATTAAAAGAGTTAAAAATAATTAAAAGAATAAAATAATAGGATTTTGAAGAGAAATTTACCCTCTTTATCGATTATTATAATTTTAATAATAATATAAAAATTTATTACTTTCGTTAAAAATTAATAAACGTATCCGTATTACCTTTATTTACTAGAATAATTAGCTTACTAATAATGAATATAAGGAGTAACTTACTGAAGCCCATAATTTAATTAAGAATTTAAAGAATAAAAATTAGCGTAAAAAGAATGTTAACCCCTTCTACAAAACTAGTACTACTACTAGTACTAATACCTCCGCTCCTAAACCTAATACTAATTAGGGCGGTATTACTATAGATTTTAATATTATATCCGCTTCTAACGTCTAACTTTTTCATATAATTAATAATAAAATTTTTAAATTCCGTATAAAAAATAGAATATATACCCGCTATAGTAAAAAAGGTTATTTTTCGGCCGAATACTGCTTTTGTATTAACTTTAAAAGGAAAATTAAGCCTTCTAATTATAATAAAAATAAAAATAAAATAAAAATAGTAGTAATAATAATAATACTAGTAATAGTGGTATTAGCGGCTAATAGCCTACTTAAAGTTAATATAATTACAATTAGTAACGTTCCTATAATAGTAGCGGCTATTAAACTGACGCTATAGGCGCTGCCCCCCCTATAAACGTTCTAATTCCTAATACCCCTAATCCCGGCCCCGGCGGTTACTACTACCCGGTCCCTATTTATTAATCTAATTTCGTTAACCTTATTATAAGCAACGAAAATAATTCTATTTATAGCTAGGAAAATATATAACCTCCTAATTAAATTGTATTTAAAAGTACTAGTCCGTAAAATAAGGAAAAAAACAAGGGCCCGTCCTTATATAACTAAATATTATAAAACTAAATAAATCTTTAATAAATAATTATTATAAATACCCTAATTTATTAAATCTTTCTATTTATTTATCCTATAGACCGTATAAATTATATTATTCTACCCTTATTAATAATAGTTATACTCTTCTCAATTTTATTAACTGTTATTTTATTTATTATTATTAATTCCCTTATTTTAAACTAGCGACCCCTAAACTCCTTTATCTAGCTAACGGCTATATTAAAGGTGATATTACCTACTTCTTTAAATTAACAATATAAGTAAACGTCTACTATAAAATTTTCGACCTATTTATTTATAACCTAATAAAAGATAACCCTATTATTTTAAATGACCTTTAATTAAAATATTATATTCTTAATATCGATTAGCCCAACGACTCTCTCCGCTTTAGCCCCGCCTATAAATAACGGAATTACTTCCCTCGCGAAATTCTAATTTATTTCTATTATACTCCGTTATTTAAATAACATATTCTCTCAGCGGCACCCCTAATTAACACGGCCAGTACGCGTCCTATTTATAAAAAACCCTCCTTCGAAAAAATCTTTAATAAAAGGGAGCCGACCTTTTAATAAATAGAATCCGAAACTATTAAACGGCTATCTATTACTACAATTATTAAAAGAGCCGTTTACTAAAGGTTTAATCGCTTTAAATACAGGATTATTAATTACTTAAATATTATACCAATTAGCAAAACTATTAGAAACCCCGATTAAATATTTATTTTAGTAGCACTCCCAGCGGAAGGACCCCGAATCTCCCGCCCGGCGCCCTATTGTATCGTTAAAGGAATTTATACTAATTTTATTAATTATTACGTCCTAATCCGCTTCTATAGTATTTTTAACGGTCCTATTAACCCTAATAATACTAAAGAACTCTCTATAATAAATTTTAATTAATTAATCGAAATATATAAATTCTATATTATTCGTACAACTAAGGCTAATATAGAGGAAAATATTAAAAAGATAATTAAGGATGATAAAAGAGTGGAGGAAGAAAAAACCGTCTTAAATCCTAAGAATATAAATAATAATTTAATAGAGGATATAATAAAGAGGTTTTATTAGGCCGAAGCTAATAGTGTAAGTAGTTCTTTAATAGTAATTTTCATTAGTAAATTAATAATTTAATTAGTAAAGGGGACGTAGAAACCCTACGCGTAATAAAAATAATTAATCCTATATAATTAACTAGTAAAGAAAAGGATTTCCTAGCCTATAAAATGATTATTAATAAATATTTCGCTACCAATAGTATTTCTATTAATAAAATCACTTTTAAAAACGTTATTAAATTCTATAAGAAAGTAGATAAAACCTCTTAAAACTAACGCTTAAATCCAAACCAAATTCCCTAAACAATACTAATACTATATTAATATATTTAAATAAAAAGGTATTAAAATCCTCCCCCCTATTCGACCTTATAATTTCAAATTCGAATTCCGCCCGGGAATTATGCCGCCCGCCTCTTACGGCCGCGCTTTTAACCCTAATAAGTTTAATATTATTAAAAAGTAGATTAATAATAACTTTAAAAAGGAATTTATTAAACCCTCCAAATCCGAAATTTTAACGCTAATTCTATTCGTTAAAAAATTAAGAGGTAGAGTAGAGTCCGTATTTACATTAATTATAGAAGTATTAATAATATTACTTTCAAATTACATTACCCGTTACTGCTAATTAAAGAGATTCTCGACGTAATTTACCGTACTAGAATTTTTACTAAATTTAATATTATTACTACTTTTAATTGTATTAGAATTAAATAAAGCTATAAATAGTTTACTGTATTTATAATATAATTTGGCCTATTCGAATCCTTAATTATTCCTTTTGATTTATAAAGCGCCCCCGGGGCTTTCTAAAATTATATTAATAATATTTTCTATAATATTCTTAATATTTATATAACCACTTATTTCGAAAATATCCTCATTTATTCGAATAATGTATAGGATTATAAATAGTATATTAATAACGTTTTTAATAAATTAGCTAAGGTAAGCCTCAATATTAATATTAATAAATATAAATTTTATATAATACGTACGAAGTATTTAGGCTTAATTATTACCCCCGGAAATATTAAAATAGATTTAAAAAAGGTTAAAGTAATTATCAAATAGTAGGCTCCCGAATTTAAAAAGTCCCTACAATCCTTCCTAAACTTTATGAACTTTTACCGATAATTTATAAAAGTTTCTTCAATTATAGCGACCCTACTTTATAAATTTATAAAGAAAGACGTAGGATAGGTTTAAATTAAAATATATTAAAAAGTTTTCGAATTCTTTAAAAAAAGCTTTATAAAAGGCCCTATTTTAAAAATCTATAATTACATTAAAAAAACCGTAATCGAAATAAATACTTCTAATTAAACTATAGGTAATATCCTCTTTTAATATAATAACGATAATATTCTCTATCCGGTCGCTTACTTCTTAATTAAATATACTTTATAGAAATATAATTATAACGTTTATAGTAAAGAATTATTCGCTATTATTAAAGTACTAGAGGAGTAAAGGTTAAAATTCGAAGGAATATAGTAACTATTCAATATTTTAACAGACTATAAGAACTTATAAATATTTATAACTAATAAATAATTTGCTTAGTAGTATATATGTTAACTTTAATTCTTATTACGCTTTAATTTCTTTATTAAATATACTTTAAGTTTGAAGAATCTCCGCCCAAATATTTTAAGCCGGAAGCCTAACGACCGCCCGGTTAATAAAGAGGACGACCTCCTAATTACCCGTAAGAGACCCTTATTAGATCCCTTATAGTTCGAGGATAGTTACTTCGGATCTGAGGACTCCGTTACTAACTTTTCACTATATTTGCTAGGTTAAAATTTTTTTAGTACGAAATTATTTAATAATTTTATCCGTACGAATTATAAAACTTCGGTCTTTTTATAGGAATTAGTATTATATTTAATAAACGAATTTAGAAAGTAATAACCACCCAATATTAAAAAGGTTTTCTATAGGGCCTTCGCGGAATATTATATTATTAATAGTATTGTTAAATAGCGAAATAAAATTATTATTAACCCTTATAATAAGAATTTATAATTTTAATTGATTAACTATTAATATAATTCCCCCGGCGCGGGCTATTTTAGTTATAATGCTATATATAAGCTTTTATAACGCAACTTTTCCTAGGAGGGAATATATAATAATATATAATTTTTTTATAAAAATTATTTCCTATGTATAAAAATAAAATCCTTAAAGTAGAGTTTAATTAATTATTTAAAATTGGTAGCCGTCCTATTTATCCTATAGATTACGCTTTTAATCCATTATATTACTCCGTTATTAGAAAGTACCTACTTCGGCTAAATATTTAAATATATCGCCGTCGTCGTCGACTACCTTACTAAAATATACTATTATATCCTAATAATAAATTTAGAAACCGAAAAGTTAGCCGACTACTTTATCGATTATATTTATTCGATTTATAATCTTTTAAATAATATTTTATCCAACCGGGGTGCTTAATTCGTATTACGTTTCTAATTTTCCTTCTATAGAAGGCTATTTATTATCCGTAAGTTAATTTCCGCCTTCTACTTATAAACTAATACTTAAACCGAATGTATTAACGTAGAAATAGAATAATTTCTTCACTTATATATTAATTAAGCGTAAACGGATTAAGTAAAGTAATTACCCCTCGCCAAATTCATAAATAATAACGCCGTATTTTCAATTACAAATATTTCCCCCTTCGCGAATTATAATTATTACCCTCGTATAAATACCGAACTTCGTACCCTATTACCGCCGGATTTATTACTAGTTCAACTTCAAAAGTACTATAAAGCTAATAAATTTATAAATTACTTTTAAAAGATTTAAGACTTTATAATTTAATAATTTTAGTATATATAAGAATAATGTAAGGATAATATTAATAAAAAACGTATCAATTCGTTTAAATACTATATTAGCGATATAGTCCTTTCAAATATAATTAACCTCGTTAACAGCTGCCCCTATACGAAATTCTTACCTATTAAGAAGGGCTATTTAAAATTATTCGAATAAAGTTTTATATTATTTATTTTACTCTACTGATTGATATAAAATATTCGCTAATCTTCTATATCTTTATAATATAATTATAATTTAGTAAAGAGTTACCCGATAAAATATGTCTTTAAACGTTAGGGTAAATAATAGTCGGGTTATAATTCGAATGGATAATTAAGAGGAATACGAAGAATAGGCTTTCGAGAAATTTATTGACTACGTTTAATTGGGCGGTAATTTATATTAGTATTATTACGTTCAATAGAAGATTAATGACCCTACTTAGGAGCCCGTTAATAATATTATTAATTATAAATATTGCTTATACCGTTAGAAGTCTAAAACCTCCTATATTACCTCGCTACCGACTCTCTAAGTCCTACCGCCGATTTTTTAATTCCCGCCAATAATTCTATAACCCCGGAACCTCCGTAGCGCCGTTCCGTTCGCTTCCAATAGGAGATTGCTTCGGTTATCAATATAACGAGGCCACTTCCAAATATAATTATAATAATTAAAACGAATATAATGGTTAGTAAGGATATAGAAGATAAATTGTATCTAGTATTTGGAAAGATTATATAACGGTTAATAGATATATAGTTAAGAAAGTTACCCCTAACGTAATTTGTAGATTATAATAGAATATTGGATTTGAGGGGATAAATCTATTATTATACGTATATATAGATTTTTTTAGTTCTACGAGCTTCTTTTGAGGGAGGATAGTATTATAGGGCTAGCCTATAATGTGGTTGTATTGTATTGACTATATATATACTATATTAGAGCTAGTGCTATAGTCTATAGCTATATACTTACGCACTAGTTATATATTCTAATTACGCGCAGCCTCACGTACGCGCGTACGAACTAGCCTACTAGGCTCTCGCCCATATAGCCAGTCCTCTACGCACACTTCCCTTTCTCTCCTTCGTACAACAACGCATATCTTACCCTACTCTCAACAGTGCCCTCTCGCTCCGTAATAGTTATTATACGTACCTTTTCTTTAATTATACCCCTTAAATACTTAGTACCGCCGTTTTAAATTTAAATATTAAGTATTAAAGGTTTGAAAATAATAAAACCTATAATTAATTTATTTTTAACGTATTAATTATTAAATTCGTTATTATATTTAATATATTTAATTTTATTGTTATATTAGTAGTTAATTGTATTGATAACCGAAAAGAGCCTTTTAATAATAAATTTAGTTTATTTATTTATTATATAAACGTCCTAAATAAATTTAATCTACTAATAAATAATAGATACAACGTATTTAAAACCTCTTCTCCCTTCTTTATAATCGAAGAAATTAATAGTGAAACGTTCCCCTGGGCTAAACCTTCGGTCGTGTAATTTCTATTTAACTTATTATTTAATTTTTAAAATACTATACCCATTGTATTAATAGATAGCGGGGCTTCTAAATCTAATACCTTTAATATTATATAAATATTTGAAGACTTAAGGACTATAATAATTAAATTGCTTATATTAGAATTTCGTAGGTATTTTATATGCGCGATAGCTAATAAAAGAATTAAAGCGATTTTAATAAGTAAAGAAAGTGGCGCAATTAAAGGAAAGGAGCAAATATTCAAAGATTGTTTAATAATACATTTTTTAAAAGAAATAAACAAATAAGCGGTTTAATTAACGGAGGTAATTATTAAAGGGTTTATAGTCCTAATAAAGTCTTTACTTTCAAAATAAGCGTAATAATATAAAATTTATAATAAAGTTAAAATAAAAAATTACTTCTTTTAACTGCAATCTTAGAATTCCTTTCTCTCCTTATATTTCTATATCTATAATCTTACAACCCTTAATAAGTATTTAAAAATCTTTAACCTAAATGTAATCCTTTAAGGACGTTACTCGAAATAATAAAAAATAATTAATTTCGTTAAAAATATAAATAAAAGCCCTAAAATTAAAGATTATAAAATTCGTAAGTAGATCAATATCCCCTTTATTATTACTCGTATTAAAGGTACTTTATTTAACGAAAAATACTAAATTATAAATATTAATTTTTATCTCCTTTATTATCGTAACGTGATAATCTATATAAAAGTAATAAAGCGGTCCCGTATTTAATTTTTAACTTTCTTAACTTCTTTTTTAATTTTAGGATATTTTTCAAAATTCTTATTAATAAACTTTTAAATAAAGCCGTTCAACTTCTATTTAAGATTATCCTTAATTTTAAATATTAAATACTAATAGCACGTTATTAAGTAAAGGCTTCGTTCCCAAATTCTATAAAGCGGTGTAGTACCTCCTCTTTTTTTTAATTATAAAGAATTTTTTGTGCTTTTATCCGCGTTGCGTTTTTTCTTTATATTTACTTTCCGCTTCTTTTTATAAATAGAATTAGGAATATCCTTTTTATTAAATACGAATTTTTGCGAATAAAGCAGCTAATACTCTAAACGGTACGAACTATAACCTTTTTAAAATTAATTAATAGTATAGTACATTTTGGTATATTAACCGTTTTAAAATTAATAAATATATCCTTATATTTTAAAAATATCTCTTCGAATTCGTTATTGAATTTCTAGGAATTATTAACCTAAATAGACTTATATTTACAAATTATATTAATAAAGTTAATAAACTATAAAGTAGGGGAAATTACTTTATTAATTCTAAATCGCTTATTGTTAATAATAAGGATCTCCTAATTAGATAATTACTTTTTAAAATCCTTAGGTTATTTTTTTAAAGTCTCTTTAATAAAGGTTTAATAATTTCGACGAACCTTAGCAATTTAATTAATAAAGTAATAATTAATTTAATTCTTAATTTCTTTAAATTAGTTGTAAGTAGATTTATCCTACTTAAAAGAAGTATTAGTATAGTAGGACGCAACGTAAATACTTATCTAATTATAAATTCGGGTATTAATATTATCGAAATCTTTCTAATATTTATAGCGAATATTCTCTATATTATTAATTTAATTATATATTACTTTCCTAATAATTATTAGGTCGGTAGAAGGGTTAATAATTATATCTTCCCTAATATCCTATTCGGTATAATATTTATTATTTTCCTCTTCCTCGTCTTCTTCTCCCAAACTTCCTTCTTTATCGTCTTTATTAACGCCGGCGGCAGCTTCTTCTTAAAGTTAAATAGCCGTAATAACTTTAATAACAATACCGTTCGTATTAGTAACCATAGTAATAGTAATAATTATTATAATTATAATTATAACCTTGTTAACTCGTATTCCTCTATTAAATTTAACGAACTCCTTCTTTATTATTAGAAAGCAATCTTTTATTTACTTAGTAAGGAAGAAGTCTTCCAGCTTTAGGGGTAGAACTCTTTAAATTATAAATCTTCCTTTAAGTAGCAAATTTTTAAAGTCCTAATTATTATTAGCGAATTTCTTAAAAGCTTTATACTAATTAGGCTAATCGGAAGGGGTATTGAAGATACCTATAATAGCCTTATTGGTAGATTCTTTTAATAAAAATATAATTAACATTATTAGTTTCATAAGGATATTCCTTATAATCAATAATTATAGCGTTGATTGTAAATACGCAAATCAGATTGTTAATTGTTAGATGTGATAGTTCAGAATTAATTAATTAAAGAGTGTGTGTATTTGATTCACTTAGAAGGTATGGGGGGTGTTGGGGTAACGTAGATATGCCCAGAAATTAGGTAATATTAGGGGCCTGGGCAGCTAACCCACATAGAGTTTAGCTAGAATCCCAGAAATCCACCCTCTACTCTGACAACTTTAGCTTTGTGATTCGGTTTAGCCTTGCGAATTCCATCTTTCCATCTTTCCATCTTCCCTGTCTCAACTATTCTTCTGCCACCCAATAAACTCCCACAGCACCATTTGCTACGACCACAATGCTAAAATCAACATACAAACCCTCCCCCGGTGTTCTCCCTCCTCTTCCACCAGGCTGGACCGAACACAAAGCGCCCACCGGGCACACCTACTACTACAATGCCTCGACCAAAGAGTCAACCTACAAGCGCCCCGGCGTTACCCCGACCCCTACTCCTCCCGCCGCCGCTTCTCCGTTCGGTCCTCCGTCCGTTTCGCCAGTCCCCGGCGCCCATCCTCTCGCCACCGCGCCAGTGAACCCCTCGATGAGCTACCTCCAACACCAATCCGTTCCCGCGATAAACCTCTCCGATCCACGCGTTGCCAATGCGTTTATGGCGCAGTATGCCCAACAGTTCCAACCTCAACACCAAGGAGGGCGAGGGGGTTTTGGAGCAGGAGGCAGAGGCGGCAACCAGCAGCAGCAGAGGCCGCGACCACAGCCCGTGGACAAGCCGAAAGCCAAGATCGCCATCCCGGGCTGCGAGCCGTGGTTCCTCGTTTACACGAAATACGGGAGGAGATTTGCTTATAACCCGGTGAAGAACGCGAGTTACTGGCGCATTCCGGAGAAGATCTTGCCAGCAGTGGTGGAGTTGGATAAAGAGCGGATAAGGAGGAAGGCGGCGGGGGAGCCACCGCTTGAAGAGGACCCGAAGTACAAGAGCCATGAGAAGGAGGAGGAAAAGGTGGAGGGGAAGGATGCGGAGCAGGGTCAAGAGGAGACACACGACTACGACAGCTCGGAATACGAAGAGGTAGAAGTAACCGACGACGAAGGCGCAGACCACGACGACGCCGAGCACCCCTCCAAGCGCCAGCGCACCGAAGACGAAAACCAGGGGCCGATCGAATTCACAGAAGACGACTTCGCCGCTCAGCTCGCCATGATGGAAGGCGACGGCATGGACATCGACCAAGAATACGATTTTGCCGCACAAGAAGAAAACGTCGAACCCCTCTCCGATACCGACGCCCGCCTTCTCTTCCGCGACCTCCTTGCCGACTTCCGCATAAACCCCTACTCTCCCTTCCAGAAGCTGATCGACGAAGGCGACAAGACGGGTGTCTTCTCTGACCCGCGGTACACCGTGCTCACATCGATGCGCGAGCGCAGGGAAGTCTACGATGAGTGGTCGCGCGAGGCCATCCAAGCCTTAAAGGAAGCGAGGGCCAAGGAGGAGAAGAAGGACCCTAGGATACCGTACCTGGCTTTCCTACAGGAACACGCGACGCCGAAGTTGTACTGGGCTGAGTTCAAGAGAAAATACCGGAAGGAGGAGGTAATGAAGGATTCGGCGCATCATAGGAGCTTCAACGACAAGGAAAGAGAAAAGTTGTACAGAGAACATATCAACAGGCTGAAACTGCCGCAGTCACAACTCAAGAGCGATTTGAAGAAGTTGCTGGAGAGCGTACCGCTCCGGCAGCTCAACAACCGCTCCTCTGTAGCCAGCCTCCCGAGTCAGATCCTAGCAGACATCAGATACATCTCCCTCGACGCTAAAACGCGCGACGAATTCATCGAGGGGTACATCCAGGGTCTTGCCCCTCCGCCAGAGGTCGAAAGTGCTGCGGGAGAAGAGGAGGATGAGGTGCTAAGGAAAGCTAGAGAGGAGAGGAAGAAGAGAGAGAAAGCGTTGGAGGAGAGGGAGAAGAGGGTGGAAGAGGAGAAGAGAAGACAAGAAAAGAGGCTAGCGGTCGAGAGGGCGAGGTTAAGGGAGGAGGAAAGGGAGTTGCAGAGGGCTATGGTTGTTGATAAGAAGGGGTTGCAGAGTCAGCTGGGTGGTGGTGCTGCGGCTGGCGGGGAGGCGCCGAAGGATGATGGGGCGAAGGAGGAGAGAGGAGGGAGTGAATAAGTGGCCGTCTCATGAGATGGCATGTACCCAAAATTGATCATCAGCATAGCGCTCAGGAGTTTCATCTTTATACCATGCTGCAGTTCGAAGGAAAACCAGGTATCATGTATTCAACGAGTTATTGTCCACCGTACATGTGGAAGAATGGAAGCAGATACACTTCAAATATCATATACAAAGCCAAATTGGCATCAGGCCTTCGTGGCACACCTCGTCGAGTCATCCATCAGCCGTCATCACTCCTTTGGCCTAGCAGTCGGCCTAACTCTCCTCACCGTCGCAAGCGTAGTCGCTACAACCGTCTTCGTCCCTTCTTCCCTTCCAATCCCAGGAAGAGCCTCAGGCCCGCGGTGTGCTGCCGCCTCCGAGGCCCATTCCGATAGCGTCCCATTCCCACCATCCACTCCATCCATCCCCGCCCGCCTCCTCGACCCGCCCGCCGCATACGCCTTGAACAAATTCAACACCGTCCAATATGCCGGCTTCTTCACATAATTATTATCCCACATGCACGCCTCCCCCTCCGTCGGAATCTCGCTCGGCACCCACGAATACTTGTCCGTGAAATCCCACACCGTCACCCCCACGCATTTCCTCCCGCCTCCATACCCCTTATTAACCTCCAAACAAGCGCCCACCACCTCTCCATAGTCTCGCGCCTGCGCGTCCCACATCGCCCTCGTGCTCGGCAATTTCAGCGGGCTGTGTCGGATATCCAGCTCCGTGATCGCCACCTCATCCACCGCCTCCAGGAACTGCTGCATGGTGCTGACGATCTCGGCGCGGGAAGGGACGAGGCCGACTTTGAGGTGGGATTGGAAGCCGACGCCGTGGATGGTGCCGCCTTGGGCCTTGACGGTGCGGAGCATGGCGAGGGTTATGGAGATTTTGGGGCCGGGAGAGAGGGAGGGGGATTCGAGCGCGTAATCGTTGTAGTAGAGCTTGGCGCTGGGGTCGGCTTTGGCCGCGGTGTTGAAGGAGAAAGTGATGAAGTCCAGGCCCATTGCTTTGTACACTCGGGGGGTGTTAGCTTTAGGGAAAAGGTGAAGTGGTGAGGGAAAAGGAGGAAGACATACTTGGACTTTGCCTGAACACTCCGTTGTCGTCGATGGCTTCATTCACCACATCCCAAGCATAGCACCGCCCCTTGAAGTGCCACGCCAGATTCTGGATGTGTGCGGTGAGGATCTTTTCCATGTCGGCGCGAGAATACGTCGTCTCAACTGTGAGGTGCTTTCTGTCAGCCCTTGATCATTCAATCATTTCCCATCCTTCTTCCTCTCTCACCAGACCTCACCACAATTCTCAGTCAGAGTCATTGGAAGAAACCTACCCCAAGAAGGCAACCCCTTATACCAAACCATGGTATGACACCTCAGTGTCTTTGTCCCTCCCACTCCAGCTTTTGCCGTATTTGCTACAGCATCGGCTTCCGTCCAAGTGAATACCCCTTGGACCTCCTCAATATTCTTCCATTTCTGCGCATTGATGGGGGTCAGCGAACCAAACTCGCCAGACCCCTGAAGCACAGACATGTACTGCTCGTTGGAGAGACGAGGGTTGTCGACGGCTGTGCCGAAGTAGGAGAGGCCGGCGAGTTTGGCGTACTTGTCGAGCTGTGCGGAAGCCAGGGGAAGGGAGGCGAGTGTTAGAAGGAGGAGAGGGAATGGGAGGGAGAGAAGGAGGGAGAGAAAGGGTTGGATAACGGGAAGGATGGTGGATGGGAGCTTCATCTTGATTTGTTGGAGTGGTTAGATGGTAGTGTGTAGGGAGGCGGAAGATTTGTGGTGCAAGGTCAGAGAAGGACGCGACAACCTTATAGGTGTCGGCGAAGAACTCAAGGTTCCAAAGTTTAATCTGTCGCCGGTTGGCGTGGTGAATGGGTTTACTATGGGATTTATCTCGGTTTGCAGTCGTAACCTGTGACCACTCGGCGAGTGAAGGTTCTGGCGACCCAGCGGGGTCTAAAAGGTTTGAAAGGTCTGGAAGGCGTTCGAGCGAGCCGCCTCTTACGTCGGGGTCCAGAATTTACAACGAGCGAGGTTTAGCACTCATCTTATACTCCCACCTTCTTCTCCTTCCTTCCCAAGGCTTGATCAGGAACAGGCGACGATCGAGAGAACTTGGAAGCGAGTGCTACCTTATCAGAAAGTCCAGTGACCATAAGCGGCCACCAATACCCTCTGTTTCCGCTCCTCAGTCGAAGTCACACCACTCATCAGAACATATTTCCTAACTGAGCCTTCCCCTCCCCAGTTTTAAGTCCGATGGGTTCAAAGTTTGGAAGAACTGGCCGGGAAGAACCGAGCAGAAGAGTGAGGGAGAGGGGTTAGAAAGGAGTAAAGGAGAGGGGCAGCTCGGAGCCAGTCTCGGAAGAAGCTCGGAACAAAAGCTGACGGCGACACAAAAACCTCCTGTTCCCGTGATGATGGTGTTCGGAGTAGTGATGCTGGTGGTGTGGTAGTGAGCGGATGGCTGACGCCACGATTTCTGTTCAGGAACTTGGTTGATTCGTCCTCGGTTCTTGAAGTCCAGCTCAGAAGTGTTTAGAATCTCCTATGCGTGCTTCTGCCACTAGTCAAGGAAAAGTCATATGAGATATCGGAGCTCGTGAGTCTGGATCTAATCGAAGCAAGTAGGCGGCGCAAGAGCGTAGTGCCGGTGATGAACTCCCGAGACGGAGAAGTTGACCGCGTTTGCAGACAGTCCATGACGCACTTGAAGGCATTTTAGCTCCTGTGTGTCATTCCACAACGCGTCCCAAGATCTTGGGACCGAGAGAGACACAGGTGACTGGATGGAATGTGCGAATAGAGCCTCAGTCATACTAGGAACACTGGACTACTGCGGTGTCATTCCATGTCTCCCAGACTGTCCCCAGACGTTGGGCTCCAAGCTTCATGATTCATCATCCTAAGACTTGCCCAGATATTGACCTGTCACTTCCCCAGAGTTTCCCCAGACTTTAATTCTCCGAGATTCCAACGGTCTGGGCCACGTTTTCACCAGATATAGAACGAATCACACCATGTAGCCAGCCCAAGAGCAAGTAGAACTGTCAGAAATAAGGTGCAGGACCAAAGTTTACGGTGGTCATCACGCATCACGAGTAGATGCTGTGTCTCCATGATATAGTATTGTATATAGCAGTCTGGTTGACAAGTCATCGCTGCCGTCATTGACAGACGCACTCGACGTTGGTTGATGACCGAGACAGGAAGGTTCAATAATAAGGCCAAGGAAAGGAGTCTTGAGACTTAGAAACTGACGGCAGGATCTTGCATTTTGTCTTGTAAGAAATCTGACAATGCCACTATGAAGTGCCGATGCCAATGCCCGTCGCCATCTTGTGACGAGCTAAAAACCTGCAATGTAGTCGTGACAACTTGGCTGTGTTACCTTTCTTGTCTATCTTATTCCAATCGAGGACCTTTCTTACTCCAGTCGACTTTCAAATTGGGTTGTGCTACTCATCCGAATCTTGGGCACCCAGGCCATGTGAGCGTTTCCCCTCCTTAAATCCATCTTCGTTCCTACAGCATTCAATGATCAGTTAGCTTTGTGACACCAAGCCCTCAACCTTCTCAAGCTTTCAGACTTACAGCTAGTCCTCGTGGCCTTTCGGAGAGCATACGTAATTTGACTCCCTTTGCTGGCTGGAAGCTTGGTGCTGTCCCGAATAGAGGGAGTGAACATGATACCCAGATCCCGCCTTTAAAACAACTCAACAACCGGACTACCACATTCGTCAGCAGTGGCGCACCTCCCTCTTGCCATTTCAGTCCTTTGACTTCAATAAATGTCCGACTGGCTGGCCCGCCTTTTCCTTTTATTTTTCGTCTATTCCTCATCAAAAGAAGATGGTGTGAATGATAGGTAACCCTCAGACTCAACCCCAAAGGTTGGAAGACTTTCACTGACGTCTCTGAAGTGACAGAACGGCATAGGCAATACTCGTCTGTGCTGTATTAACAAGTTTCATAATGGGTATAAGTACTACAAGATCCTCGCTCTTTCCAACCAACTCGCTCGCTCATATCATCCAACCTTATAATCCTACAGCTTACACCAACCAATCCCAAATCTTCTCAATTATGGTAACAGGAGGCTTATACTCTCTCTGCCAATGCTCATCCTCCGCATCAAGCGCTGCCTTTCCAGTCGTGAGATCGGCCTCCACCGGCTTTATGACTTTCGGTCGCTTGATAATCTTCCAGCCACCGTAGAGGAGGAAGAAGAGGGGGATGCCAATGTAGGCAGCGATGAAGCCTGTTTAAACTTGTTGTTAGCACTTCTATTGAGTAAAGCGAGGACACACCCGGAAGGCCTTGAAAAAGTGGCCGCCGGAGGCGAAACGGAAACAGGGACGAAGTGGGAGGAGCCTTACCAGAAACATCCCAGTTGCCCTTGATGAAGACAGCAAACCCGTTGAAGATGATGATGATAACAAAGTAGATAAGCGCGAACCAAGCCGTGTAAGGTTGGAACCTGCTCTTGAAGACCAAGGTATCGCGGTTGATGCCCTGGGCCTTCAGCGCCTTGTAGAAGCGGAGGTAAGCGATGCAAACCGAGCACCAGGTGAAGAGACTAGCGATGGTAGTCAAGTTCTGGAACCAACCGAACGCCTTTGCGGCACCGCCGTTGGAATCGACAGAGAGGTAAGTGAGGGCGCCGATAATAGCCGTGGCGGCAACAGCGTAGTAGGGCACACCCTTCTTGCTGCAAGTGAGGAAGATGCGCGGGGCCTGACGGTTCTGCGCCAAAGCATAGAGGTAGCGAGAGCCGGAGTAAAGGAAAGCATTGCCGGAGGAGGTGGCCGAAGTCAAGATAACAGCGTTGATAATGGAGGGCAGGACGGAGATGCCAGCGTTCTTGATGCCGATAACCCAGGGGGAGGCAGCAGCGTCGGAGCGGCCTGAGGCCTGAGCGCTGAGAAGGCCCGGGTCTTCGGAAGACACGAGGACTCCAATGGCGAGAGAACCCAAGACGTAGAAGAAGAGGATACGCCAGAAGACGCGACGGACGGCCTTGGGGATGTTCTTGCGTGGATTTTCGGCCTCACCGGCGGCAACGGCGACCATTTCGACACCACCATAGGAGAAGGCAGCGTTGACGAGGGTGGAGAAGAGACCCAAAAAGCGTCCAAGATCGCCGTGCACCTGAGACGGATATTCTTTCATAGCACCTGGGTGCTTCCAGTAGCGGAAACCGAGACGTTCGTGATGCGGGTTTCCGCCGAGATCGACAATGAACGCCATGATGAGCAAGCCGACGATGGTGATAATCTTCAAAGACGCAAACCAGAACTCGGCTTCACCGTAGAGGGAGACGGCAAAGATGTTGAGGAAAATGATGACAACCCAGATAATGCTGATCCAGACGGCGACGTTGACGCTTTGAGCGCCTTCCCAGAAACCAATGACGAGAGCGGCGGCAGAGATTTCGGCGCATAGGGTGATGGCGGCGGCGTACCAGTTGTTCCAACCGACAGCGAAACCGAGAGCATCGTCGACGTATCGAGCGCAGAACTGAGGGATAGCACCGGGAAGAGGAAGCCATGTGGCCATCTCACCAAGACACTGCATCATAGCGAAGATAGCGACACCGGTAAAGGTATAACCGAGGAGAACGGAGAGAGGGCCGGCTTGGGTGAAGGCCTTTCCGATACCGAGGAAGAGACCGGTACCAATGGTTCCACCGAGAGCAATGAACTGAATGTGACGCGACTTGAGCCTATGGTTGTTGTCAGCGACGCGATTGCTAAGACAAGATTGGAGTGGTACTCACCCACGGCTCACGTAGCCATACCTGGCCGCGTCATCTTCACCACCAAGGACAGCGGCGCCCTCCATATAGGCATCGTTCTTCTTTTCGGATGAGCTGTATCGTGGAGGGACGCCGGCCAATTCCGGGTCGGAAGAGTGTAGGTGTTTTTCCGCCATCGTTCCGACGTCGATTCTGGGGAGTGTCGAGTCGAAGCTGAGCGGGAGAGGGTGATCAGAGTAGCATCAGCAGTGCGACAGAAGACTGACTGCAGGCGCAACGCGACAGGAACGGGGGAGATCTGGGGGTTATAAACGATGGGTAACAAGATGGGCGGGGATAGACATGTGCCCGTGTAAGGTTAAGGTTGACGGCAAGGGCCTCGTTCATGTCCCGTTCAGCCCAGACCCAGGCAGGTTCATGTCCGCGTGCGTCTCGGTCTCTCTTCGACAGCCATAGTACATATACATGCAGCAGGCTGGAGGACGGCGAGGGTACGGATCAGACTGAATGGAGGGTACGTACTGGTAACTGGAGGATGAACATGGCTTTGCTTCTTCTTTGTTACACTTGACCGGGGTTGTTGTCGGTGTCTCATATTGCAACCCACCCATTGCCGGGTAGCACGCCACCAGTCTGCATGGCCAAATGCCCTCCCATATGAGGGACTGGCCAATGGACGTAATCTGGTGAGAGAGATATCGCCGTAAGACAGTCCAAGGAGCAAGGACACCACACTGGTCCAGCTGCGGTAATGGCGTACGAGGCTGTGTGGGGGGTTGACTTGATGATAACAGCTCCGTTCTTGGCATAAGTGGTCTGCACCCCCCCTCGAGCTTCTTTGTTGGTGGTGATGGAACGGGTATGCCGTGGTTTGGGAATGTCGGCGGGCTGCCTTGTCCGTCACTGGACGGGAACCGGGAGTGTCCTTGGCCACCTTCACGCCACTGTCTTCAGAGAGTTCTGATATGATATCGTGATTGCATCACTGGAGGAGTTCGAGGTGTTAGTGACAAGTGAGAAAGAAGGGGATGAATAGTGCATTGTCCACTGGACTGGATATCGGAGGACCATAACCGATTCGGAATGCTGATCCGGCATCTTCTGCCAGTGTCAAAGTGCATCGGACGCATATGTACCACTCTCCTGGTACACTTGCGCGAGCCGAGCGAGAGGGCATGAGGTCTGGCCTCTGCTGTCAGCCCAACCGAGTGCCATGTTCCTTTGTGTGTGTTGCTTGCCGGTCGATGTTGGTGTCGCACTGATTGTCCGCTTCGGTGATTGTTTCTGGAACACATCCCGTCCATCTCAGACGGGACGGTCGCCAGTTGGCACAAACAGGCAGACACTGCTCTGTCACTCGGTTATTCTGGCAGGAAGGAGGTCATCGTCGCGGATTGGAATTGCTCCTGCCGTCGAACAACACTGCCTCCCACGTCCCGACGTTCTTATCATTTGACGTCGCGTGATTGGTTTGAGTGGTAGATGAATGGTTCCCATCCGGGGAAGGTACGGAAAGCCACTTTGATGCCAAGAACCCCAGACCGGAAGGTGCGCTAAGACCACTAAACAGGGGCCCAATAGGCCCACTATATCCACTGAGGCCCCTAAAAGCGGGCGCTACCTGTACTGATGTAACAGGCCTTGAGTCCTCCACTCCACTCTTCACTTCAGCCAAGCCGGGCGCCTTCCTGTCATCCGACCTTTATCTCGACTTCATTCGATCGGTCCTTCTCTCATTCAAGCTTTTCCTCCAAGACGAACCGAGCCGGGACAAGACAAGTCAAGCACGCCAAAAGGCGATCAAGCAACGGGCTAACAAAGAGGCAAGAGCAGTCAAGCTTGTGGAAGAGGCCATCGGTTGATGAGCGATGAGAAGAGGTTCTCATTTCCCTTTCCCAGGCAAGAGAGAGACAGAGGAGCACTCCAATTCGTTCCTTTCCCGATGCTGTTTGCGACGATACCGTATCGTACGCGTTCCTTATCACGAATTTGTCCCATTCCGGCCACCTTCTCCCACCCCCATTCCTCGCTTGGCCAATGTCGTTACACTTCCCCTTCACCCATCATGATAAGGAATCGAAACACTTTCTGAAACCATCTCCAACCTCCTGTCATCGTCGTCAATTGGACCCTTCATCATTGTCTGCGCCTTGAATCATCACTTCTCACATACGATTCCATGAAATACAGGTCAGTAACCCCTTTTCCTGTGCTTCGTCCGGGGGACTATTATGCCCAGCCCGGAGCATATTACACTCAGTTCACCAACACGGTCTTCCCATTCGACAACCGCTTCGACCACCCAAATGAAGCCATTCACCAAATAGATTGGGTGTTATCACGGCCATGGCTTGCATCCTGTCGGATTGCGGTGCAACCCCAAGCGGCAACTGAATGTCTGGATCATCTTCATCCTTCAATCCTTCACCTGCTTCAACCCGTAAGAACCGATGGCAAGCGAGCTGCAAACGGCAAACTGCCTTCTTCACACGCATTCCAGAATGTGGCCTTGAGAGTTCTGACACCTTACTTGACGGGAAACCTTTGCATGATCCAATCCCACAAACATGGTGGCATGGAGCCGTCGCTGGCCGCCTTCATGTTGTGTCGACGGTGTGGGAAAGCAACACCACGTACAACGCACGAGTGGCAGCCCAACGAACCCAGATCTATGGAACCATCAGATAGAAGTGGTATGTGACAGTTTGACATATCCTACGGATACTCACCTCGCACCTATACACGTCTGAGTGACGTTCAATGCCTAGAGACTAGTGCTTACCGCATGTCTTATCTTCACCGTTCTGACCGTTCGTTGTGTTCACTTCTCGGTCAGTGAAAAACAACCTTTCTTTACTGTGCCATCTTCACAACGGTCAAGTGTCATCTACCGTACCTAGAGCTTTCTTTTCTTCTTACCGCCTCTCTTGGTGACTTCATTTCCAATAACTTCGGGTTTTACTGAACCTTTCGTTTTCGCAATTCCATGAAGCAAAGATTGCCTAAAGGTAGACTTTGCATTTACAGCCACTCGGCCTAACTAGAGCCTCAGACACCAGCTGTCCAATGACCACTCGAGAAACAATGAGCACAAAATTCTCAAGTCCGAGGCGAGGTTCAGGCGAGGTGCCACAGACACACGACCTTCCTGTTGCGTACATGGCGTCCCCCTTCAAGGCTTCGCATCGAGGCAGACAACTTCTGTTGCAACACAACTCAGCTCCCCAAAAGGCTACCTTGGGCGCACCTCGAGGCAACCTCAAGCGAGGTTTGATGTTCCAGAATCCTTCTCTTTCCTCGATCCCATCCAAACATTTGGACATGTTGGGCACCGCGGCCGACCCAGCAACCATTGCAGGTCCCACACGCACCATGAGCCACGATCAATGAGCCATTCAGCTCAAAGCGGTGTTCGGTGACGAATTTGCGTCGTGGTTCGTAAACAGTAGCAATGTGCGAAAGGAGTTTCTGCTTGAGTACTTCAACCCTCGTACCATCAACTACATGACTACGAAGGAAATTTAGTTGACGATGCAACACGTGTTGGTTCCATGTGTTGAGGTCCTATATTTCTCTTGGCCATCATCACATTTCTCCTCATTTCCTTACCTAACAGTGGCGCGATTCCTTCTGTTCCCCGGGCCAAAGGACCCTTGTGTTTGCCTTGATGGCTTGATGGCTTCACTTCCCCGTGGGGTAATATCCCCACAACGTTGGGGTGTTTTCCCGTGTCTGGTACCTGCCTCGAGGGTGCCTTCCTCTCACTTTTTTGATGAATTCTGACAAAAGGAGTGGCGTGGAAGATTGAGCACTTCGCTCCCCATGAGTAATTCAACGAGCTTAGGTGTCAAATGAAAATACTCCAGTATCTTACATAAACTTACAGGTACCGTAAAGCAGCAATGGAGGTCAACATCCGACGGGGATGATGTTCGATGAGGTGAAATCGACAAATGATTCTGCAGGGTCTGATGGTAAGCTACTTGGTCTAAAGGTAAGCCAACCTAAGGGCCGCTCGGCTTGACGGCCTATACATGACCTACCGGTCTTTATGTATGGGATCGTGCATGTCCTGCCAGCGGTGGCCACTTGCGGCCGCTTTTCGTTCATTCAGTTACCTTTTTTCTTTCTTTTTTTCTTCTTCACAAGACAAACATAACTGGGTAAAGAGATACCTTCAGTTTTGGGCCCCGAGACCCTCAATTCGACGATTGGAGCCGTTGAATCGGGATAAGTGAGTGCCACCCGCTGCAATGTACAAACTGACTCGCCTTAATTGAGCATCATCTATTTCGGGACACGGAAGGTGCGTACTGTACACTGTTTCAATGTTCTGATATCAGTTGTACAGGAGCCAAACGTTTCGTGTTACCGAGTGAATGCGGCAAGCTCCGGAAGGCTGAGGGTGCGGTTTGAATCCATGTCAAGGGCGCGTCATTGATTGCGGCTTGGATTTGTGAGAAAATGGTCCTTCCTGTCAGATGTATATAGGCAGTGAAGACGAAATCAGAAGCGGGATGGATAGCACGAAGTATCCAGATGTCTTAAGGATCAAGATGTGAAGGAGGTAGTTAGATACAATTGAATTGTCCAATGTTTCGCGGCCGGCAATTTCATTAGAGGCAAGTTAAGATGCCTCGGAGATGCCTGCCGGGATGGCCTAGGGTGCTTGGCATTCTCGATTCCATGCTGCGGGATATACATCGCGAGCTGTGATTGGTAGAATAAGTGCGATAGTACTGCCTCGGTGTTTTAAAAAACCAGCACAAGGCGTGCTCTTTTGACCATACTGTCAAATTATATCCGAATCAATAGCATTTCCGGTCTCCCGGAGCTCTCGGCGAGTTTCCGCAGTGGGGGCATCGATGATCTTCGGCGCCGGGAGGGGTAACCACGCGCGCGACGACAACTTGGGATTTGGGAATGGGGTCAAAAGTGGGCTCGGCATGAACGCGTGGGAGTTGATCTATGACGCCGTAGCCAAGCTTACAAATCGCATCCATCTCGGATACCTTTTTAAACAACTCTTCTCTCCCTTCGTATCCGTCTGCGACTCTTCTTCTTCCAAGGTATCACCAAACAACTGAACACCCCAACAAACATCACAATGGCCTCCAACCCTCCCTCCAAGTGCTGCACCGTCGGCTTCCGCCACGAGTAAGTCCACCGCCATACTCTTTACCCCAATATCTTACCTACACAACCGTCACTAACATTAGTTTGTTTCCAGTGGCGAGCCAACCGGCTCCATGACCAAGGTCGCCGACAAGTGGGACGCCTACATCGCCCAGCCCTCTGGCTCCCAGAAGACCGGCAAAGCCCTTCTCTTCCTTCCCGACATTATCGGCATCTGGCAAAACTCCAAGCTGATGGCCGACCAGCTGGCCGCCCAGGGCTACCTTACCGTGGTTCTCGACATCTTCAACGGCGACGCTCTCCCGATTAACCGCCCCGACGACTTCGACCTCATGGGCTGGATGACCAAGGGCAGCACCGGCGATAACCCGCATACCAAGGAGGCCGTCGATCCCATTGTGCAGGCCGCGATCAAGGAGCTGAAGGAGAAGTATGGAGCGACCAAGATTGGAGCTTTGGGCTATTGCTTTGGTGCCAAGGTAAGCTACCTTTCCCTTTTCTGCCCACTTAAAGGCGCTGGCGATGCTGTGCTGGTCTTTCCCCCTTCTCGAAGCGCTCGCTTTCCCTTTTTCAGCAGTCACTGACATCCCCAAAGTGCCTGGTCCGCAACATGACCGCCACCGCCCCCTTCACCGGCATCGACGTCGGCTTCATTGCCCATCCCTCCTTCGTCGACGAGGAGGAGCTCGCCGCTATCAACGGTCCTTTGGCTATTGCCGCCGCCGAGACCGACTCCATCTTCCCTGCTGAGAAGCGTCACAAGTCCGAGGAGATCCTCAAGGAGACGGGTTTCCCCTACAACATCAACTTGTACTCCGGCGTCACCCACGGCTTCGCCATGCGCGCCGATCTTAGCAAGAAGCCGGAGAAGTTTGCGAGGGAACAGGCGTTTGCGCAGGCTGTGGCTTGGTTTGAGGAGTATTTGGAGTAAGGGGATGGAATAGATGAGATACCCGGAGTGTAGTGTACGTGTACGAACCACAACGATCTGATGAATGTGAAGAGAAATAGTACAGTCACATACAGCCCACACCAACATCCTTCCTGTCATGTCCGCTTCATGATCTGCCCAACTCCATGCTCCATTCCCCTTTTTAGAGAGGCTTCTGGTAAACCCTATACCTAGCCTTCCTCGCCAACAACGGCCCCAGCTCCGGGATCCCCTCAGACAAATCTACCTCCTTGACATTTTGGTACCCAGCTCTTTCGTACCACCCCGCCAGCTTCGTCTTCTCCTCATGTTCCCACCCGTCTCCCACCACCAGCTCCACCTGCATCTTCTTCCCTCCCTTCTCCCTCGTCCAGTCCTCGGCGAACTTGAGCAAGTCCCTCCCCACTCCGGAACCCCGGTATTCAGGACGGCAGATTAAACATCCGAACTGTCCGATGAGTGAGGACGGATCAGGGTTGGAATGGGAAGGGGTCCTGGAGGAGGGTTCGGGAGGAGGCAAGAGTTGCACGCGGCCGCAGCCCAACAGATACTCAATGCACCCCCGTGAACAGCCCGGGAGCCATGCGACGGCTAGGGTGCCGCTGGTGATGAAGGAGCGGACCTCGGCCGGGTTGGTGCGGGTGAAGGGGTCGATGGACCAGAAACCGCGTTCGGCGTCGGTGTAGATTTCATTGATGAGGTTGGTTAGACTGTTGACGAAGGTGTCGTCTTCGGCAAGGTAGGCTGGAGCGATGGAGATGTCGGCGTTGATACGGCCCCGGAGAGGGGGACTGGGGAGTTGGGAGGTTGCGATGACTTCATTGGTGTTGAGCATGGCGACTTTTTCGTCGGTGAGAGGGGCCGAGGGGGCGGTGGAGGGGGATTCTGTTGAGGCGGTCATTTTGAGATACTGAAGGTGAGGTAGCGAGTGATGAACTGCTTATGTTCGTGTATTACACAGTAAGTCCCGATGGGTTTTATATCTGGAGACATCGGAGTGATACCCCGATTTTTGTAAAGTGACTCAATCCACTATTTCTTGATCGGAAAAGCGGCCGACCCTTGTCGATGAAAGGGCGTGGTAGACCATGTCGGTCGCAGCATCTCCATCTCGAACCGTATCATCGGAACGAATATTCCCTGCCATGCCCTCGTGGCATATGTCAACGTCGAGATATCGTCGGCGTCGGTTTTCCGATCTTACTCGGCCGAGGAGGTTTACTTGAGGTAGAAATGCTGACAAGGCAACAAGAGGGTATCAACCCTAACCCCACAGATGACAGAAGAGGTCAGCAGCTCCTTCGGATGGACGCCAGGCTTTCCTCTCGATGAAGGCCTATTGGTATTGAGATCACTCGTAGCAAGCATGCCGACTGACGAAGCAGACTCTCGTCACTGGGTGGTTGAGCAGCTAAAACAGTGAAGTTGATGTCAAAGGAAGGAAGCAAAGGTGAGTACTGATAAGGCTGATTGAGCTGATAAGACATGTTGCCAGGGGACACTTTACAGGCGTCTTCAGCAGCTCATTAGTGGAGCTACCTTAACGGCCAGCAACCGCAACGTCATTGGCGCCAAGGCTGAACCACGCGCCGATCCTCCACTTGTCTTTCTGTCGGCCTCGTCCTATTCTTTGATCTTTTGTCAGTCCACGACAACCGTCTTGCTCTCGGTTCCTTATGCGCCCAACAACATGAAGACACTAGGCCAGTCATAACAACTATAAGAACTGCGGTAAACACTCCGCCCGGACGAAAACCATGGAGGGTGACACTGCGGTCCTAAATGGCGGACAACAGAACGGCCACGGTCCACGCGCCGCTGTCTCCAACAACGACACCAACACACAAGCACATGCTCCGATAGCCGCCGATTCAGAACATCTACAAGTCATTGATGTGAAAGCAAGCGTCGAAGATGGTGACGAGCACTCCAACACAGCAACCAGCCATCTTCCATCCCCGCGTCTTACCGCAAGCGACCTGGCAGCGCGAGCTGCCCACAACACCGACATAACATCTGCGAAAGCTACGAACGGCACCACGGGTCCAGAACCCTCGAACGACCGCCTTACCCCCGTCAACGAGACATTGCCCTCTGCTACTCCCACCGAGCCCTTCGTGCCTTTCGTCCATCTCTTGACACCCGAGCCCGAGAGTCAACCAACAGCAGCTCCGGCGCAACCTCTCAGTCCCAACCACTCCAAGACCCGAAGCCGATCAGGGACAAAGACAGCTGCTCATGATGGAGTTCGCCGTCTGTCCGCGTCCAAGATCCAAGAACTGACGAACGCTCCCGAGTCTCTGCCCATTGCGACAGCTCCCGACCGCCAGCCCGCTGAGCCTACATTCTCACCAGCTCTCGCCGAAGTAAGCTCCAGACTCCAGTCTCAACTGGGAATCGCAAATGGGAATGGTCCAAATACAACAAGCACGAGAACTCACCCGCAAAGACCTACAATCGCCCCGCGAACGGTGTCTACTCCACCGGTGAGCAGGCGTCTGACGGCCACAGCCGCCCAACAAGCTCATCCAGCTCAGCAAGCCTCGATCCGTCGCAACTCGTACCAGCCGAATCCTCGACCGCCGCCTCTCGATCTCGATGGAACAAGCAACTTTGACCCTGGCGCCGAACCCAGGGCCGGCCCTCCACCACGCCAGCCCGAGCCTGACCCGGCGCCCCCATCCCCCATACCGCAGTCTATCCCTTTACCGCCCATGTCAGTACCTACACTCTTACAACTCGAGCTGGCTGGATCGCGACCGAGTCCCCTATACATCCACCACTCGTACACTAGCGACATCCCCTACGAGTCCAGCGCAATCAAGTTCGAGCGGTTGAAGAACTTCTTGATTCTACCCTTCGTCCTCGAGAGATCTATAACCTTTGGTGCTTTGGCTTGTCTGGACGCTTGGTTATGGACCTTCACTATCCTACCAATGCGCTTTGGGATTGCCGTGTCAATACTCCTTCAGTGGTGGGGATACGTTATCGGCAAAGAAACTCGATGGCTGGTGGGATTCGTGTGGTACGGCCTTGGACGGATGTGGAGGCGCGGTCGGCGTGGGCGGTCAGAGTCCGTGGCCAGTACCGATGGTCAGCGGTCACGGAGTCAAAGTCGGGTACGGGAGCAGCCGGTAAATAACAGTACCAGTGCCACCACCGCCGGCGCCGACACCCGTCATCCCAACCTCCGCATGGCTCCCGGGACCAAGCCCCCCGGTCCCAGCCGCCGAGGCAGAGGCTACCTTGGCCACCGTCGGACCAAATCCAACCCGTCCAACCTGACGCACTACAACAAAGCCGACCTTCTCCAAGGCGCCGTCGTCATCGTCTCCTCCATCGCCCTCATGTCCCTCGACGCCTCGCGCATGTATCACTCTATCCGCGCTCAATCCGCCATCAAGTTGTACACCATCTACAACCTGCTCGAAGTGGGCGACCGTTTGTTGGCTGCCCTCGGGCAAGACATCTTCGAATGCTTGTTCAGCAACGAGACGTTGTCGAGGGATAGTCTAGGCCGCAGCAAGGTCTTGCTCCCCTTGGGCATCTTTTGCTTGGCGCTGGTGTACAACATTCTGCATGCGGTTATCCTGTTTTACCAGGTGATAGCGCTGAACGTGGCTGTTAACTCGTATAGCAACACCCTGCTCACGCTGTTGATGAGTAACCAGTTCGTTGAGATCAAGTCGGCTGTGTTCAAGAGGTTCGAAAAGGAGAATACCTTCCAGATGGCCTGTGCCGATATCGTCGAGCGGTTCCAGCTGTGGATCATGCTGTTGATCATTGCCATGAGGAACGTGGTCGAGGTTGGCGGGCTTAGTGTGCCCGGGTATGGCAGCGAAGATGCAGGCCCTAGTTCCTTTCCGCTGCATACGGCGAGTATACTGCCCGCGAGCTTTACTATCCTCCCCAGCTGGTTGTGGAGCGGGGAAGTGTTGAGCCCGTTTGTGGTGGTCATTGGCAGCGAGATGGTGGTGGATTGGATCAAGCATGCTTATGTGATCAAGTTCAATAATATCAAGCCGAACTTTTATAGCAGGATTCTGGATATCTTGTGTAAGGATTATTATACGAATGTACGTAACCCCCTCTTCCCGCTTCTTTCATTCACCTGCTAACAGTTCCAGGCCTTCGTAACGCCCCAGTTAACCCGCCGCCTCGGCCTCCCCCTTTTGCCCCTATCCTGCCTCTTCATCCGCGCCTCCTTCCAGATCTACAACATGTTCGTCGCCGTCCATGTTCCCACCCCCTTGCCGCCCTCTACGCAGACTTCACTATCCGTTGATTCAGCTACACCCTCTCCAGCTATGCTAGCCGCTTTGGACCGTCTAGACAAGAAGATCCGCATCGCTCTAGGCCGAGCGGTATACGGCTACCCTTTCGGAGAATCCGGTGGACTAGGGGATAACGTTTCTGGTCCGGCCTCGGCTCCCATAGGGGATATACCCGAACCAGCTGGCCTCGCAACTCACATTTGGCACTCGGTGTCCAAGTGGTTGCCCGAGTGGAAATGGACATCCGACGACGTCATTGCTTTCCTGACCATGATAACCGTCTTTCTTCTGATCTTCTTGGTGCTTCTTATCTTCAAGCTTTTACTAGGCATGCTTCTACTCAGATACTCGCGCGATCGATACGCGAGGATGAAGGTTAAAGAGGCTGCCATTGCTGCTGGACAAGCGGAGAAGGAGTCATTTGAGACAAAGGGCAAGAGGGTGGGAGGGTTTGGACAGGTCGAGGTGGGAGAAGAAAGAAGGAGGTGGATTTTTGCTGATGATCCTAAGGGGCTCAACAAAGTGCGGGAGAGGGAGAAGGGGGGTGGAGGAGGGAAGGGGGGAGGGGGAAAACAAGAGAAGGATTTGGGAACGGTGATGAGGTATGAGATGATTGCCAAGAGGATATGGTAAAGAGATGCCATTCTGGGAGAGCAAAAGCGAATGAAGTTTGAGGTTATTTATTCATTACACCCGGGGCCAGAAAAGACGTATGACACTATCCCTGTATCCACATACCTCTGTTATTGGAGTTCGGCTGGAACAAAAGGCAATGCAACATCTTCCCTTCCTGATAGCCTGCGGCGTCATTGGCATCTGCAGTTGGGTAATGCTGTCTTTAAACAGAGGTGCGCGAGTTTTCCTTCCTAAGCAAATCACCCTTGCTGCTCCTGCACGGTTCCCGAATATGCCTCTATTATTCCTTATCGTATCAATCGAGGTTCCATGACCGACGATCGCCGTTGCGAGGTTATAAGTTCTTCAGTATTCACATGGATGTGCCATTATGTACCGCTCAGTTGGTTCCTCGTTGGTGGGAGTGCATGATTATTGAGGCCGTTGGTCTGGATAAAGCCATCAATCTCCTCGTTGAGTACCTAGGTCAAATCAGTGACAAGATGGAAGCAGCCGGAACGAGACTCCAGGAGATGGCCGCTCAAGACCCTGGCCCTATGGTGAGGGATAATGTTGACAAGTACCTGCACTCGGTGTACACGATCATGACTGGGCATTATGAGTGGACGTCCGTATCTCCCTTCCCATTTCCTTGCAGAGGCTGAGAAAGCTGACATCTAAACAGGTTAGCAATCGAGCGGTATGGTCTTGCAAAGAAAGGGTGCAATGGTTGAAGGAGGATAAGAGTGTTATTATTCCTTTGTAAATACCACAACCTTATTGTGTGATTGGGACGGGGCGGCGAAGACATAAGATGTTTGAAGAAACGTAGTATTTGAAGTCAAGTCTATAAACTAAGCTGAAGGATCGTCTTGTGTCAAATCCAACGATAAGGTAGCTGCAACAAAGTATAATATGCACTCTGAATAACAGACTGATTTGATCAATAGCTCGAGACCAGGTTATCGCACACACTGCAGCGGGTTGTGTCTGTAGAATCATGTATGAAGATAAGTAAAGAAAAGAAGAACAGAAAACGAAAATGCCAACATGAAAGAAATAAATCAGTGCGGTATCTAGCAAATAAAAAGGCAAGGACTGTTTGTATCCGATTTGTGTGACAACCAAGAGAGAAGAAGGAAACCAACACCAACCACCTCATGCGCCGTAGTTCCTGCCCCCATGTTCTGTTGAAGTTCCGCCGCGGCCGCGTGTCCAGCACATGTTGATTGCTCCGGTGGCAACTGTATCCCGATATCCAAACCCTATAATCCCATCCCGTAATCCCAAGTCCCACCTCTTGCTAGTCAAAAATTCCAAATTCCATCTCTTGTCGTGTTCATATCCATATTCATCTCACATATGATCATTTCTCATCCCATCATGACTTTCACCTTAGTTCGCCACACTCGCAGCCCTCTTCACATGGCGCTCTCCATGTCCCTCCTTGGAGGTCCGTCTCTCCCTTTCCTTCCCATCTTTCTCCCGCCTCTCGTCCCTCTCCTTGGTGGCGATCTTCTCATCCTCCTTATCCTTCATCTTCTTGAACAGCGACTTAATCATGTTGTTCTTCTTCTTTCCGCTGTCTCCATCATCCAGATTCACCTCCTTGCTGCTGCTGGTCCCGACTCTCGAAGCCGTCTTTCTTTCTCTTTCCTTGGTGTCCTTCTCCCTCTCTCTGTCTAGCTTGGAGCGAGACGAGGACCCACCGCCGGCTTCGCTGCGAGTGCTTGTGCGGTGAGAGCGGGAGCTGCGGTAGGAAACTTGGGAGGAGGCGCCGACTTCGCTGGTGGCTTTGTCTTTCTTGTCGCGCGAGGACTTGCGGTCGGGGATGTCGAGGTCGTCGCGGTGGCGTCTGCTGCTGCTGGTCTTGTCTTTGCTGTCGCGATCCTTGCTGTCCCTCTCCTTCTCCTTCCCATCCCGCTCCTTATCCGAATGCCCCCCCACGGCATCCCTCAACCTCTCCCTCAATCCACTCGGCTTATACTCCTTCTTGACCGTCATCCGTCTCGCCAATCCCACCTGAGAGACCGAATCATCCGGGCTGACCTCCACCTCCTCCTTATACTTCTGTCTCAGCGCCTTATCCGCCTCCGGACTCCTCAACTCCACCTCGGCCTCCTCCTCACCCGTTACCACAATCCCGCGTCTCCAGCACTCAATGGTGCTCAGCTCCTCGTCCAGCACCAGCGCATCTTCATGCCCTCCCGCAGCACCAGCCCTTGCCCCTGCATCAAATCCCATGGCGCCCATAGCAGGCCCACTCCCATTCCCAGACACCGCATTCATCTCCACCGCCGCCTCCTTCTGTTTCGCATTCCCCTGCGTAATCTTCCTAATGATCTTCCACCCGCCAAACATAACCACCATCACTCCGGCGGCAATGCCAGTGCCAATCAAGAACTGCGGCGAACAAAGCAAGGCATAAATCGCCGGACTGCCACCCTTCAAAAACGCCAAGAAAGCAGGGCTCATCTTCCCGATCATGGCGCTAAGCTCAGCCAGCGACAGCGCAACAGCCGCCGCAGCTTCGGGATTCTGCTGCAAATTCTCGATCATGGACGACGCCGACGCCTGCATGCAGTGCGCCTCGATGAGGAAGGATTCGATGCGGGAGATGAGATCCAGCGCTTCTTTCTGCTCGGGTTCTTGGGGCGTCAAGTCGGGGGCGAAGGTGGGGATCCCCTGGGGTGGGACGGGGTAGGAGTGGTTGTTATCGTGGGAGGAGCGGTGACGGCCGCGGTCGAGGTCGTCGCGCAGGTGCAGGTCGGGAGGGAGGTCGCCGTAGGCTAGGTCGTGGTCTCGATCCTTGTTCTTGTTCTTCGAGGGCGGAGCTTCGGTATGGTGACGTTTAAAGGGGTTGCGACTCCTGCTTCCTGAAGCGGCGACGTCGAAGGTCGGGCTGGCGGGCATGGTGTTGGCGTAGTTGAGGGGTGGTCGGCTGGCAAGTTCCAAATCCTTGCTGTACCCCTTTGGCGGCTTCGATGGAGCTGTTGCCGATATCTCCGTGTAAGTTTTGAGATTGCCCTCCGTCAGGGCTGTCGAGGGAGTCGGGGCTTGGGACGATGATCGCTTGCGGTGGGACTTACTGCGCGAAGCGGAGGTGTAGCGAGAAGCGAAGGAACGGGTGTCATCATCGTGGGATTTGCGGCGTCCACTGCTGTCGCCGAGAAGCTTGCGATCCCTAATGTTGCCGCCGTCGAGCTTCTTGATGGGACCCCGGGAGTCGTATTCATCGTATCCTCGACCTCGGGGAACTGTGATATGAACTTCTCCGCGTGATCGCCCGGAGGAATAGCTGCCGTTCTGGAAGTCGCGCTCCGCCTTTGCGGCTTCTTTCCTCTCGCGGTATGTAGCTTTGGCATCTTTGAAGATGCCCATCAGCTGCCTCCCCTATTTCGGAGTTGTTAGTAAATGTCCAATCGGCAGGTGAGACAAGGTGGGTGACACAGACAGGGGAGTCCTTACCGTGCTGATGATCTTCCCCGAGTTGTTGACGATGGTGATAATCTCTTCGCCTGGCATCTTGGCGGTTGGTATATGTCGTCTTTAAGTGTTGTGGTGTTGATATGCTGGACCTGAAAGGACCAAAGGTGCTGTAGGCGTTGTAATGGCGGGGTACCACGCCTGGAGTAATCGAGTGTTGTTCCCAGCCAGTGGTTGACTCGATCGTGGTTTGGGGCCGTTGTTGTCGTTGAGGGGTATAGGTGTATCTGACGAAAGAACAGGAAACCAAGTAACAAAAAACGTAATGTATGGGAATATGGTCTTGGTGAGTCAAAGAAGAAAGATGCAAGAGTTAAAGTGGTTTTTGTCAAAGGATCGCGCGGTTCGCTTGTCTTCGCTTGTCGGTGCCAGCCCCCTGGGAGGAAAATGTGGATACAGCGCCACTCTTCTCTCTTGATGTTCCACTCTCTGGGCTGAGCTTCAACTGAGGTAGCCGGGATCTAGGTTGTATATTTCGATTTTAGGTCGGCGAGGGTCGGTCGTATGTAAAGATTCGAATGTGAAGAGTCCAGTAAGAAGTGAGAAGAAGGAGGAGAAAGAAGAGAAGTAGAAACAAAAGTCAGGGTAAGTAAGGTCCAGGTCCAATACGCCAGGGCCGGGAATATTACTATTCGTTAATTCGTCATGCTATGACATGCCCTCCCTCGTAGGTTTTTGACCGTACAAGTCAGTCCAGTCATGTGTAAGCCACCGTCCTTTTTTCTTTCTCTTTTCTCACTGGAGAAGAGACAGCCCGGAGAGCCCAGAAGCAGGGAGGGGACGAGGGGAAACGGTCTGGGACTGAGAATCGGAACGAGACCTCCTCCACTATCGATTCATGCTTCATGCTTCCTCCAACCCGAGTCTTGTCCTTGCAAGCCCTCCCACCTTTCCCCGTTCGGAGACGAGAATATCGACAGCCAGCCAGCATGCCTAGCATACCAACGCAAGCAATCAACGCAAGCAAGCAGCGTGAATGGCGGAAGATGCGTCCTATGCGTAGCATTTTCAGGGCTGCTTGCTGCTACTTGGAGTTGACGGCACTTAACCAGTCGATGCTCAATGATACTGATTAGACGTTACCATTGATTGGGCGAGATGTGGGCAAGATGTCAGAAATCGGGTTTCCTTGCAGTTTGTCACATTCGAGGAATTCCTGAACCTCAGTCGTCTTCTCACTCTCTTCTCAACCTCTTCCCCTCTCCCCCTCTCTTTCGATAAGTTGAAAATATCACCGCGATGAGGGGTCCTCGACCCGATGACCAAGCCCCCAGGATCGGGGAAGTACAGTTCAATGCTGGTTTGATTGTTAGCGCGGTTCTTGAGACAGGGGTCAGCAAAAGTACACAGAAAAACAACGGGACAACCACATTCGAAACGGAAAATTGGACAGAGTATATAAAGCGGCCAAAACGCATCTGGTTGATACCAACTTCTTGCATGAAATTTGGTGGAATGGTGGTTGAGTTGCAAAGAGTGCGTAGTGAAGTCCCGCGCTAACAATCAAACCAGGGGTGAACTGTACATGAAACTCTCTTCACCCCCACTCCCACCAAAGAAATGTTTGTGGATCTCTTCACCGCTCGTCTCTCCGCCCTCCCGTCGATTCCATGGGTGAGTGAGATGGCCCGTGCTCCTTCGGCTACCTCCCCGGCGGCGGTTCGCTTGGGAAGTCTGGAAACGAGGCGCTTCACCTTGGTTGTGGCGCGCTTAACCCTAATCAACCAATCTGATCTCGAAGAAAGTGTGTGTGGAGCTACTTCAACGGTGTCCCCAGCCACTTTGGAATATCCAATCGTCGGTGAGATCGGCTATCGACCGAGTCCCGCTGTCTCCACCGCTCGTCTGGTCTCGGTCGGGAACACCCGCGGACGCGCCAGCGAGAAGGTGAACAAGGTGAGTCGAAACACCCAACTCGCAATCAGAGCGACACGCGGAGGATATACATACTAAATGGACAAGAGAAGATCATGATCTTCTTCCACTCCATTGCTGAAACAACATCAGCGCCAGTTGCTCCCGTTGATCGGTAGGTGACAGGCCCGTCAACCACCTGTCGTGTTACGAGCACCCCGTAAAAAGACCCGGCGGGAGCGAACACTGGCGCTCTGCAAGACAGACAAGCAGAGACAAGCGAATGGTCCAATCACCCACCAACCACCTCGTCGGCCTTGCTCTCGAGACCGTGAGAACGGTTCGTCAGTGGTTGAACTGGTGCAAAGAGCATGCATTAGGGGCATGCCAAATCATCAGTTGCCCCACTCCCACCTCGCGAGATTCCGTGAGTCCGCGTTGAGTGCTTGTATGGAGAGTCTGAGAGTTAGTGATGGTCGCAAGTGGCTTCAAAGTCAAGATTCTCCGAGTCCCCATGTCTTCCGTGAAATATTGAGTTGACCGCGCAAGCAGCTGGCGTGCCGCGTACGCAGGTATCCTTTCCCCTCTCTTACCTTCCTTCGTTCTCTCATGATTCAAGGTATTCGCATGTCAGCTTGCGCTGCATTGTCGCAAGTCCCAACGCCATCGTCGGGTGAAAACGAGTCAACTACGGGTTAGAAAACAATCTAAACTCAGCGTTACCACCAACGGAAAGCCTGTGCCCTTCAATTGGAGACACGACAGCAGTCCGATCTGTGTGGTGTGTGTGGGTGCCCGTCTGAGCCATCGTGATGGATGGTGGTCCGTGCGGTGAGTCACTAGCCAGGAAGACACCATCGAGATGGAAGCAGTACTGAAAGTCAAGTGTCAAAAGGGATGTGAGGTTGTTGATACTGTACCGTGAGGTCGATGGGTGACGTTGAAGCAGAGCCCGTACACGCAATGCGTCGATCGTGTTTGTGTCGAGGGCAACCTTATCGCAAAAAGCAAGAAGACAACGCTGAGAAGGAACAACAACAAAACGCTTCAAGCCAAAGTGCTAAATATTCAAGCCAAATAGCGCGTCTATCATGCCAAGGAGTGTCAACATATCCAAAAACCGCGAACGCTATGCGTCTAGTCCAACATGCATAAAAATTCCAAAACATGAACACAAAGTCCAAAAGCTGCAAAAAACCGTTGAAATAACCCGAACCCTGGACATCAAAACAATCCCCATGCTTATGTCGTCAAGGAAGAAAAATGATGAAGGATAGGGTAGCATGCAAGCCATGCCATCATCCTCCTCCTAGGAGATGAAAACAGGAAGCCGATTGCCTCTGAGCCCGCTCTTTGGGAATTCCACTTGCTTGTCCTTGTTGTCAAAGTCATGTAATTGCAGCCAGCACAACATCCTGAAGACCAGAGTGCACCAGGTTTCCTGTGCCTCTTTGGTGTCCGCAATCGTTGCGCCCGCCTCGTTAGATGGCTTGAGTTTGTTGAAAGATTCGACAGCACGTCCGGTTGCCCAGGGGAGGACTTGATCAAAATACCTGTCCATAAACTTGCCCTGCCTATCTTCTGGGTTGGCAGCGCTGAGTTGTTCAAAGAATGTCTGTGGCGTTGGCTTTTTCCCGTCTTTCGGTGTCTCATCTCTCGCTTCGGGTGGTTGTGCGCTATCGTCCTTCTGAGACTCCGTTTCTGGTACATTGATGATCCTGAGCACTTCTTGAATATGCTCACGAACAACAAGATCCAGAAGATCGCGAGGCACGCACTTCTTCAAGTACACGTCGCACGTCTCAATGGCTTGATGCAGTGTATTGAGAAGAGGAAGATAATACCCAGGCACAACCGGGGGCCGATCTTTCTTATCTCCTTGGAATTCTTCGTCTTCGTCGTCTTCCTCCTCTTGCTCGTCTGGATTAGCAGCTCGCCATTGTGCCAGCTCCAAGGTTGTCCGTGCTCGTTTCTTCGGTGACTGCCACGGGAACCAACCAGTAGGCTTCCTTTTGGGTTCATGTGCCCCTGTCAGCTCAGCTTTTACTGTGACGATCTCCTTCCTCTTCTCCCTCTTTTTTAGCCATTCAGCTTTTCGATCCTCCATTTCCAGTTTGTCTTGTTCGATCAATCTGTTCCTCTCCTCTTCTCTGTGTTTGACGTCCAATCTGTCACCGTCCAATTGCTTCAAGACCTTTCCGGCCAGGTCTGTGATGACTTTAATCTGAGGTGTCTGCTCCCTTTCCTTGATCCGTTTTTCGTATTCTTGAATGAGCTGAGAAAGGTTGAAGAAGTTCTCGTCCCAGGTATACGGAGTAGGATTTGGGAGCATGCGGTAGTAGCTGTTCTCCTTATAGAGGGACTTGCCAAGCATGCCGATGATCTCGAAAGGAACTGCGTAGCATGATTGTTGGCCAAAGTGTTATTGAAACCAGAACAGCTCTGTAAACGTACCTGCAAATAGGTGTTGGTGCTTGGCACCTTGAAATAATGTCTTGAAGTAGTTGGCCGTGTTGGTATTGCATTTGAGCGCGACCATGGTCTCAGCAATTTCCAGCATACTGCCAAACTGGAGCTCATCGGGATCCTTGGCATCAATTCTGCGGATGTCCTCCTCCTCCTGGAATAACGTAGGAACATACCCAAAGCACAGCGACTTGACGCCATCCACAGGTATGATTCTGTTCTCTCGAAAGCGGGCCTTGCCGCAAATCTGAAAGGTAAAGCAGAGGCCGAGGTCGGCGACGGTGCTACCAGTCAGCATGAAACCGTTGCCTTCAGCGCGGTATTTGTCCCTTGATCGATCGAACTCCTTCCAGTAGATCCCCATCATGGCGGCGATTTCGACTATGTGGCACATGGTAGTGGTGGCAAATGGTTTTTTGACACTGGTGGGCATGTTGTCCCAACTCTGGGGCTTGGCCTGAAGGGCAACAACCAAGCTGTGTTTTGGTCTGGGGAAGATCTTGTTTGATGTTTTTATCGGGCCCAACTGGTTTTCGCGTGACTTCTCGTGATGATCTTGGACCCATGCGGCGCTGGTCTTCTCCATATCGTGAATTGTTCGCAAAAGCTTAAGCCAGGTGGCTTCTTCGTTATCGGCCGTGTGCACGCGGTTGTGCTGAATCTGACGTTGTCTCTCCTTTGACTCTTCGTGCGCCTTTTGCGGCCAACGCCAGAATTCCCAGATGCTGTTCTGGTGCTCGTCCTGCTCCTCTGTTGCTCCTGCGCGGCCTTGTGGTTTCCAGAATGTCAATCTGCTTCTTTGGATCTTTCGCAGCTGTTCTTCCACCTGTTTTTGATCCTTGGACGTCCAGATCCCGGCTTCAATTTTGCTCTTCTCTTTATGTGTCAGGAAGAGGATATCCGCGCCCTGCACGGGACCTCTCTTGTTGTCTGGCTTACAGACGAATATCACGGGCGTCTCGAACTCGACTTCGAAGCGAAGCTCTAAAAGGCGGAACCTGCGATGTACCTTTGCGAGCCAGCCGCCGGAGAGACTCTTTTTACAGTTGGCGTAGCCTGTGGCAGACGCGAAGTACTGTTGGGCAACTTGTAGGAATGTTCCTATCAACGCCACGAGCGAGATAACGAGGGCGGCCGTTTCGACTCTGTCGCTGCCGCCCATGTTGTCGGTATAGGGGATGGCCCCAGGCGCAGGAACGAAAAGAGGCCGCTATGGACAAGTTGAGTTGGGAAAGGGCATGGGTGTAGATTTGGGTGTCGTTTGGGTTTCTCAAGCGTCGTAGCAGTGACCGTGTCTGGGTATGACTGTATTCGTGACGTGATGGTGGTCTCGTGGTTGTTGTTGGTGTCGTTGAATCGTAGGAGCGAAGAGGCAAGCGAAGCCTGACGGAAGGGGATGCTACTCTGTTATGTAACAGACATGACCTGGAGCAAGAAAAGAGAGGGTGATCAGTGTCACTATTGTAAGAAACAGAAGAGGTTTAGGAGGGGGGCGCAGCAATATCAGTTGTGACGACGACGTACTTGGACCTCGAATGCTACCTCTAAGGAGGCTCTGCCGCCGCCATGGTGTGTGCGACGGTAAACAACCTCTTTGGGTGCGACATGCTGGAAGAAGTCTGGACGTGGTGATGTCGGGCGGATCTGATAGGGTAGGACGGGGTGATAGAGGTGGTCGGGGTGGTCGAACATGGGTTCTTGTTGTGTGTGTACCCGACGAGGGTCGAGAAAAGGACAAGGTCACCAATGGTGGTAATGGAAATTCGAAAGGTTGTTGAGAGGTTGCATTGGAACTGGACTCGACGGAGATCAGATGGCGGAGGCACTGCGCTAACAATGCGCTAGGATTTGGGGTAGGCATCCGTCTGCAGCGGGCAGACAGCTGTCACTCTGGCACTGTTACTTCCCGCGCGCCGCGCCTTCCATCCCATCTTCCACTTCTGGTTGTTAAATCTTTCCTCTTGGACATCGTATCGTGAGATGACACAATTCTTTTTCATCCTTCGTAACTTCCATATTCCTCGCCCACTCCTTCCGCTTCAGCTCTCATATTCAAAACATAAAAACTGAGCTATCAACTTGAAAGGCGGAAATGAGGTGATCGAGCCTGCCGTGCTAGGTTGCTGCATGTCAGCACCGATGCTTTCCTCTTGGGAAATGATTTCCTTTTCAGCCCCCAACTTCCATCTCGCAGGAAGGTTCTGGCTCTTTTGGCCTGTTTCATCGTGGGCGACCTCCGCAACCACCACAGCAATATCTAGGCAGAAAATTGTTGAGACATGGCCACAATGCAAGTCCATCGTGGTTTCTAAATCTAGACCAAATATCCACCAAGTTGCCCAGGACTTGGCCTTCTCTTCAATTCCTTGCTGCTGCGCCTTGTTGCTTGCGTGGCCAAAGAGGGGGTAAAATGATTTGTTTACGTTTGACAAAACAGTAACTACCCCTCACAGCCCGGTCGGTAGCATATCGTGAGCATTCAAGCAACCAGGAGCCAAAGATAACGGACGGACGAAGAGTTTGCCAGTGAGTGACGTTCGAGATCAGATCGAAAGTGTGGACAATGTTGAGACCAAAGCCCAGGCAAAGCTGCTTCCCAGCTACAGTCCAAGCATATGAACTCGAACAATCCTATCCAGGCCATATCAATGGGTCAATTCTCTCTACTGAAACCACTTTCCGATTTTGACGAACGTTGACCGAAAATGATATGCAGCAAAGCTCCTGGATGAATATCAAGTCAATGGACGTGCCTGTTATAGACTGTTAGTGCTTCCTAACTGCACTGGCAAACCACTTTAGCTCTTTGCCGGCCGGCTGTCCCCTCGCGGCAGGCAACTATGTCCATCTCGCGGGGCATCGAGGTTCTCAATCACCATCGTGACGTCACTGCTAGCTTGGGACAAGAGCTTCTTGACCACTTCGTTTCTGATTCTCGGGCACATTTCCATTTTCCTTCGCTCTTTCCTTTTGCCAAACATATCATTTCACACTGAAGAACTGCCATTCTTTCCCTTCATCATCCATCGCCATCCCGACCCTAAAGGTCAAAACCACCAACACAACCACAACCACAACCATCTCGACCATCACCACCGCCAACATGTCTTCCTCCTCCGACCACACCACCTCCACAAAATACAGCGACAGTCGGGACGTGCCCACCCCCTCCCTCGCCTGCCACGACCCCTCCAACCCCTTGATCCCCGGCTCCCCCAAAACCGCCCTCTCCTCGACACTCGAAACAGGCGCCTCTCTATCTCAAGACTTCGCCCCCCTCAAATCCATCTGCGGCCACCTCAACGCCTTCCACGTGTACGCCTCGGACCCCACGCGCGTCGTCGAAGCAAACCACTACTGCGCCCACCTGACCGAGGACGTGCGGCAGTGTATTCTCTACGACAGTCCCGACCCGGGGGCCCGGATCTTGGGAATCGAGTACATGATCACACCCAAGCTGTACGAGGCGCTGCCGCAGGAGGAGAGGCGGTACTGGCATACGCATGTGTTTGAGGTCAAGAGCGGGATGTTGATCATGCCGAAGCCGACGGGGTTGATGCCGCAGGTGGCGTGGGAGAAGGCGGAGCGGACGGAGATGGAGCAGGTTATCACGCTCTATGGTAAGATTTATCACTTGTGGCAGGTGGATAGGGGGGATAAGTTGCCGTTGGGGGAGCCGCAGTTGATGACGAGTTTTACGGAGGAGAGCCAGTTTCCGGATATGGAGAAGGTGTTGGATGAGAGGGACAAGAGGTTTCCGGGGGCGGATTGGAGGGCCAAGAGGGAGAGTAGGAAGGATATTGAGGTGCCGGTGCTGCATCCTGGTGAGTTTTCTGATGACCTTGACATGTTCCCTTCTCTCGGATGTACGCTAACTTCTGGCGACAACAGATGCGGATTGGACGTGGAAGAAGGACAAGCAGCAACAATGAACAAACATATCTCTAATACCGTACCTAGATTGTAATACATAATGGATCGAACCTTACCAACAAATGTCCCACGACGCCGTAAATACTACCAACATACAGGAAAATAAGAACCAAAAAGACACCGATACCCCCTACAATGCCGTCAACGCCTTGACCATCTCTGTAATTACAAACCGAGGCCCATCCGGACCGAGCTTATACTTCAACCCAAACACGCCCATCGTAACCGCGTCACCATCGATGGCAAATTCCACATCGATTGTGTCCTGTATTACTCCGTTAGCATATGCCGTCGTCCAAAGGAAATCCGACTTGGTCAAACTTACCGGATAAACCCCCCTAACCGCATTGTTCTCGAGCTCCTCAGGCAGCACAAACTCCTGCTGCTCTCCGGTCTCTCCCATCACCTTCACTTCCTCCTCGCTCACCAGCTCCATCCTCATCACCTTCTCTTGCTCGTCCTTGCCTGCCTCGTTGCTGTTGTAGTCGGAAGAAGGCATAGGCACACTCAAAAAGTTCACAAACCCATCCACCACCACTCCAGTCCACTCCTTGATCTCCCAGAGTCCCACGCCAACATTCTCAACATCAGAGATCTTGTACAGATCCTCTTGGATTCGCTTGGCCATGCTCAGCAGACTTTCTTGGACTCGAACGCGCAAGGGCACAAGGCAGAGAGTTGGGTATGGGATTTCGGACAGCTCGGAGGAGCGGTTGGCGAGGTAGACCCCAAAGACCACGTCGCTCCATTTTCCCTCAGCGGGGGCAGTTTCAGATAGAAAACGTGCGTAAGCAGCGAAGAAGAGGGCTTGGATTGAGACCCCGGCCATGGCGCACAGCTTCTTGATCCTGGAGATGTCTGCAATGGCACCGTGTTGGACTAGAGAGACGCGCCGCGAGGGTTGTTGGGGTTGATGCTCTAGAGCTGGGGCCGACTGCCATATGGTTATGGTCCCTGACAGGAGACGAGAAAGTCCGTCTACCAACGGTCGGAGGAAGTCTGGTAGCCAGGTGGACTGCGGTGATGGTGTTTCCTCTGCCTTCTCTGGAGCTGATGCCGTTGTGGGTGCCTGTGATTCTGTTGACGAATTTGTCGCCATAATGTCCACGATGGGGTCGATTGGTGTCGACTCAGCGCCAGCGAGGTATTCCGTCCAGAACTGCTTCGCCCTCGCTCTCTGCTGCGTCCGCTGTCGGGTATACCCCTTCCAGACCTCAAGTGACTTGGACTTGCCCGATTCCCCAGTGATTCTGGCACCGGCGCACAAGGCTGTGAACCGGTCAATCATCATTGGCAAGCTCAACGCATCGTACAAAGCATGATGGATCTTGAATCTCAAAATCCAATCCCCATTGTCAGCCTGTTGACCACCCATGGAGTTAAACGGCTGGACTAATCCAATTTGACCCTTGCTTGACATGCTTGACCACTGTCTTGGATCGCTGTCTTCGACTGAGTTATTAACGACAGCATCGGGTGTGAGAATGGCCTGTACTACCGGCGTCTCGGGCTGGTCATTCGCCAAGAACATGGTCCGCAGAATGGGGAACTCAACAACCAGAGACTTCCAAGCATCCGAGAGGGTGGACTTGCTGACGCTGCCGGTCAGACGATAAGTGAATGTCGCGTGGAAGACATCGCCACGGGTATTATGCCAGACGGAAAGCATGTGGACTTGCATGGCCGTGGCGGGTAGGACGGCCACGATTCTGTCGGTTATCAGCTCAGCGGAGGAGGAGATGATGCCGGATTGGGAGAGGAGGGTAGCGATGTGCGTTGCGTCGACATCCTGTGGAGGGAGAGAGGTGTCGTTGATGGTGTTGCTACTATGATTGTTTTCGTTCGGAGCCGGGGATTCGGTAGAGGTCGCAGCAGGCTGCTCTTCGGCAACAGTAGCAGCCTGAGCCATGGCAGAGATACTCCTTGCCTTCAACAGCTGGCGGAGCGGAATGGATACCCCCTTTTTTCGCAGGAGAGAAACGACCTTGATGGCGGAAATGGAGTCCAGACCGAGGTGATAGATGTTGTTGCCCTTCTGGACCGAGGATACCTCCAGGCCAGCAACTTCTGCCAGGACAGACCTGATGTTCTCCTCCAGATCCGACCACTCTCCACCAACATCTGCATCGTCTACCAGATCCCCGCCATCAAAGGGGACAGTGTCTTCATCAGCTGCCGGAGTAAAACCGTCCAACCCACAGACACTCATCTTGCCTCCTTCAAACTCCAAAACGCTCTTCTCTCCACCGTCAACCAAATACCTCAACACCTTATCCAACCTCTCCAGCAACTCCTCCGCCCCCTTCTCATCATTCAAAAATTGCGAATCGCACGCCGTTCTCCAAACCAACTTCTCCCCCCCATCTGCGCCAGAAACAACCTCCATCTCCACACAGACGGGGTATTCAACCGCTGAACTTCCAACCACTGACCTCACCAGCACTTCACCATCTGCCCCTGTGTTACCGCCGGGCACCCCTCTTTGGAGTACAAAGAGCGTGTTGAGAAGCTGTCCACCCCCTTCCACCAACCGCTGCATCTTTCTGAGAGGGAAATGTTCCCTCCCACCGATATCGTTCGCAACACTTTGCATGTACCGCAACCACCCTCCTACATCTCCATGCAGCACGCTTCTGACTGCCACCGTGTTCATGGTAGGGAACATGAGCTGTTCAGCTTCCTCTGAGGCGGCGCGGCCGGAGAGAACGACACCGAACATGACGTCTAGGCTGCGCGTGGCGGTTGCTAAGACGGCGGCATGACAGGCTTGGCCAAGTGTTTGAAGAGTTATGGCGTGCTGCTTGGTGAAAGACTTGATCTTGGAGAAGTCGAGCTGGGAGACGGTTTCGTGCCGGTAGACGACTGAGGACTGATCAGGGGAAAGCTTGGGGTAAAACGTTGGTTTCGCGCCCGCCAGGTATCCAGACCAGAAAGAGGTCGATCGGTCATCGCCTGAGCGGATGATGTCCTTCAGGTATGCTTCGTACGATGGGCGGGGTGTGTACCGGCCCTCGTAAGCGGCTTGAACATCTTGGTGGAGGAGGGAGAGGGACCACCCGTCATAGAGGGCGTGGGCGATTGAAAGAACTACAAATCTCCTGTCACCCAGTGTCGCAAACATCAGTTGCAGAAGGTCGGACTTTCCATCAGCTTTCCGAGCGCGGGCGGTAGCGGATTCGGCGATGATGAATAGACCTTCCTCGCTTTCAACTTCCATCTCACTGATGGCCTCTTTGGGAAGTTGACGGTGGACAACCTGCAAATAAGCCCACTCCAACATGGGATCATCCACCATGAAGAAGGACGTCCGCAAGATCGGGGAGTCGGCGATCACGGTTTGCCACGCAATCTTGAGCTTGCCCAGGTCGATGTGCGGCTCAACCTCCATGATGTCGTGGTTGAAGTACAGCTGGAAGTCTGAGTGGATCATCTCGGCGACCATGCCATCTTGGAGAGGAGTGGCGGGGAAGATTGCTTCGACATCTTCCTCATCTTGTTCCCCGCGAATCTTGTCAACGAATTTCTCCCATGGGCTAGGGGAGACCTTCCCTAGTAATTGGTCGCCGTTCGCTTGCGCGCCATTCGCGAGCGTTTGTTCCTTCAAGTAAGGAAGCAATCCCTCAATCGTCTGTCCCTTCATCAACTCGCTTGGCTTGATGCTGACACCCAGCTGTCTCAACCGCGCAGAAAGCTTGATAGTGTCGATACTGTCCAGACCAAGCTCCAGGATTGACGTCGTCTCGGTGACCGTGTCAACAGCCACCTCCGCCAGAGTCCCAATCTGTTCGCGAATTATCTTGGTCGCCTCAGTCCAGACAAACCCGGAGTTTCCCCTCCTCTCCTTGATGTCCTCCACGTTGTCAGCCACCTCTTTAGGTTCTTGCTGCTCCATGACTGAGTTAGCCCCATCACCACCCATAATCAAACCCTCCGGATCCTCCCCTATCTCACTCAAAACCTCCACCAAGCCCTCCATCAACCCCTCCACCACCTCCTTACCAACCACCGCCTCCTGTGCAACAATCAACAACCTCACCTCCCCATCACTCGTCAAAGTCGCCTCAAGCGCCAGCGGATAATCAGCCTGCATATCGACCTCCTCGTCCATGACTGTCCACAACTCCTCCCCCTTAATTATACCTGCCACTTCCACTTTCTGGGGCTTTGAAGACTGCTCCTGTTGGAACGAAAACAACACCTCAAACAGCCCCTTCCCGGCCTTTCCAGACCACTTCTGGATTTTTCTCAGCGGTACATGCTGCCATTCCACCACCTTTGAATTCCAGTCATGGCAAATCTTCACCAGCTCCTTGTACTTCACTCCTCCTTCCCCATTGCCGACCGAAGCATGGAACGGCAGCGTGTTGAAAAGCGGGCCAACGACGCGCTCGGCACCCTCAAGCTTGATAGCACGTCCCGAAACAATCACTCCGATCGTTGGGTTTCTGACACCGAGCTGTTTGGCTAAAACGGCGACCCAAGCAGCTTGGAGGAGGGAGTGAGTGGTTACTCCTAGAGTTTTGGTCAAATTCTGGAGAGTGAAAGGGGTAGTTCTGTGGGAACTGAGGGCTTTTGTGCTGGCGCTTTCGGTGACGGCGAAGGTCGGCTCGGGTGTGGCGCTCCTGAGATGTGAAAGCCAGAAGGTTTTGGAGTGGGAGAAAGATTGAAGGGGTCCATGGTAGAGGGCTTTGAGGAAGGATGGTTCCTTCTCAATCTGACCGGCCTCGCCACGATATGCAGAGGCCACCTTCTTGAGGATCAGCTCCAAGCTGTTGGCGTCGTAGATGCCGTGGAAGATGTGCAACACCAAAAGCCTCTCTTCCACCAAATCGGGCTTGCGAGTATTAAACAGCTGGAGTTCCATCGTGCGTTTGATGACCCCCTCGGCATTGTCCCGCAGCCACTCCCTTCTCGTCTCCTTCACCGTCTCTTCCACCTCAGCCTCTTCCTCAACCTTCAACCGCTTCCAAGCCAGCCTTGAATCCGTTGCTCCAGGCTTGACAGCAACCTGGACAAATCCCTCGGTTGTCTGCACGAACTTGGTCCTCAGAATCGGGTACTCCTCCACCACCTCATCCCATGCACTCTCCAACCTCTCCACATCCACACCCTCCGCCACCTTGAACCGGAAGGTATTATAATACTTCTCCCTCCTGGCAATCATACCGGCTTGCAACCCCGTACAAGGCGCCACATACTCCACCTCCTCTCTCTTCACGTCCAGCTCTTTGCACACGTTTGCCAAGTGGCGATGCTGGGATGCTTGCACGAGCTGTTTTGCCGCGGCAACTTGGGCGGTGTTAGACTGCGCTTTGCCTGAGTCCAAGGCACGTGACAAGTCGGCAATGAGCGGGTGGCTGAGGATCAGTGACGGAGAAGCTTGAGCAAAACCGGATCGCTTGAGCGCCCGGCTAAAGCGGAGGGCGGAAATGGAGTCGAGGCCTAGTTCGAAGATAGAAGTGGAGGGGGCGATGATGTCAGGAGAGATAGAGAGCATCTTGGCGACGACGGCGGCGACTTTCTGGCCGGTTGGAGTCAAGCTACCGGAGGCGCCGGAGGCAGAGGGGGAGAAGCTGGCCAGCTCTTCCTGGGTCAGTGAGGAGAAGAGACGTTTCAACTCTTTGATCTCTGCTTTGTTGTTGGCGCTGAGTGGCATGTACGGCAGACGGACGACGTATGTCGGAACCATGTACCCGGGGAGCTTTGCGCGACAGGCTTGTCTGACCTTGTGTACCAGCTCAACTGTGTCATTTCCGTCTTTGATCACCTCCAGCTTCTGCTGCTCCACCCCCTTCTTTCTGATGGCAGTCGTCACGAAAGCAACCAAGAAATCCTTTCCGGCCTTTTCGTTGCGAATCACCACCGTTGCCACATCCTGCACCTCCTCCACACCCACCTTGATCGAATGACTAATCTCTCCGATCTCCAACCTCTGCCCTCTAAGCTTCACCTGATCATCCGCTCTACCCAAAAAGTCGAAGCAATTATCATGCAAAACTCGGACCAGGTCACCAGTGCGGTACACCTTCTCCTCTTGGCCAAGTACCCGCAAAGTAGGAAATCTCTCCTTGGTCAAATCTTCCCTCCCTAAATACCCTTTACCAACCAGCTTGCCGGAGACGCACAACTCGCCAACAGCGCCGCGAAGAACAGGCCTATCCGTTCCTGGCTTGAGGACGTACGAACCCACATTGATAAACTGCCGCCCAATATTGCTCGCCCTCCCGTTCCTGGGAACTCTCGGGTACACCGTCACGCCAATCGTCGCCTCCGTCGGACCGTAGAAGTTATAAATAACCGCCTTGTCACCCCACACATCCAGAATCTCTTGCTTCAGGGACTCTCCGCCAGTGATGAACACGCCACGACACAAGGACGGGACATCATCGGGGTGCAACAACCTAGCCAGAGAAGGAGTGAGGTCGATGTGCGTAATCTCCAATCGGGAGATGGTCCCCGCGAGATCTTCGAGAATCAGGTCCTTAGGAGCGCCGACGAGGGTAATACCCACGGACCAGGACCAGTATTGTTCGAGAACCGAGACGTCGAAGTGCAGGGAGGCGAACTGGAGCCAGCGGGATGTGTCTTCCCAGTGGCCAGTGAAGATGTGCTGGAAGGCGAGCATGCATTGGACTGTGTTGTCGTGTGTAATCTCGCAACCTTTGGGGGTGCCGGTTGTGCCGGAGGTGTAGAGACAGTATGCCGCATCAGATGGGAGGAGCTCCCGATCGAGGACCGGAGGGTCGGCTGACAATCCCTCCAAAGCCTCGAGATCAACGCCCAACACAGGCACTTCCACTACGAAGTCCATCTTTTCGGCCTTTCCAACCGTGGTCAGCAACGCGGTAGCCCCTGAGTCTTTGACAATGAACTCCTTCCTTGCCTCCGGCGCTCCAGGATCCAGTGCTACAAACGAGCATCCCGCCTTCAGGACACCCAAGATAGCAAAGAACGCCTCAGGGCACTTGTCAAAGTACACCGCCACTATATCTCCCACCTTGACATGTTCCGACAACATGTGTGCAGCCCTATTTCCGTTGGCATCCAGCTCGCGGTAGCTCCACTCCCTCCCCAAGGGGTTTCCACGGGGGTCAAATCCATCAGCAAAGAACAGGGCCGTCTTTTCTGGAGTCTTGAGAGCCTGAACTTCGACAAACTGATGGAGGAACTTGATGTTGTCCGGTACTGGTAAAACGGGCTCTTCCGGAGGAAGGATAGCGAACAGCTCCGGCCGCAGCTCCAAGAGTTCATCCTCGTCGGCAGAGGGGTGAAAAGCGAGGTACTCCACCATCGCTTGGAACTGCTTCAACACAAGCTGAGCTTGCTCACGAGGGAGGACGTCGTCGAAGAAAGTGACGGCGTACTTCACCTCTCCGTTGGGTTGAGGCTCGACTTCGATGGAGACGGGGTAGTCGATCGTCGCAGCATCCTCGACCAGGCTCCATGGCGCTTGCTGTCCAGCCATGGAGATGTTCGATGAAAACTTCTGATAAACGACCAACGTATCAAATAGTCCCGTGTCCGGCCTTCCAAGCCACTGCTGAATCTTCGCCAACGGCTGATGTTGCTGCTTGTACAGCTCGGCATTGTACTTCATCATTCCCTGTAGCAACTCTTCGTTGCTCGTGGTGTTAGCAGCGATGACCGGCAACGTGGTAATGCACGGGAAGACTGCATCCCTCGTCGCTTCCGTGTTCCTTCCAGAAAGAACCACACCAAACGTCACCGACGCTTCTCCCAAGTATGCCGACAGCACCCGGGCCCAGGAAGCCTGGATGAGCACTTGCATGCTATACCCCGACTCCGCCGCGGCTTTCTCCAGCTCCGACAATGATAGGCCCCCTTGCAGCGCTTCAATCTGGATCTTCCTCATCGGCTCCTTCAAGGGCGTCATCACAGGGAAACTGTTGATGACAGTCTTTTCGGCCTGCCCCTTCCAGAACTCCTCCGCCGTCTCTCTAGAAGTCTCGATCTGCGTCAGGATATCGGCCACGGCGACTTCAGTTTCAGTCGGCGCCAGCGGGATCAAGGATTGGCCAGAAATGGCTTTTCTCAGTTCCGCTATGAGGACTTGCAGAGAATGGGCGTCGTAGAGGACGTGATGCATGCCGACGTGCATCGTCAACCCATCATCGTCCTCGATAAGAGCAACACCACACGGCACGGGCTGCTGTCCGCTCAGGATGCCGCCAGCGAGATCACCCCGCCACTTCTCAACATCAAAGGGCTGACCCTTGATCGCAATCACCGGCTTGCTGACGGCGTCAGGCTGGTATTGAACCATAGCAAAAGCGCAGTCGTCATGCTCAACGGCCATAACGCCAGTGTGGAGGATGGGTTGCCCCTGGAAGAGCATCTCCCACGCCTTCTCCAAGTCTTGCAGCTTAATGCCGGCACTCTTGTCGACCCGGTACTCCAGAAAGTTGAGGTAATCCCTCCCTCCGCTCTGGGCAGACCGCACGAACTGCATCCACATTCCTGACTGCAACGGGGTACAAGGCAGAACCTTCTCCACGTTCTTGAGTTGAACTCTTTGGGACGCAAGCTGCAGTTCAAGCTGGGACTGGACCTCTTCCCCGAATTTTGCGGTGTCATACGTGACGGTCTTTGGCTCGGTATCAGCAGCCTTGCTGTTACCCTTCTGGCCCCCAAGAAAGGCAGCCAACCCAGCACAGCTAGGATGCGCAATGACATCGCTGGCGTTGACCTTCATACCTTCAGAACCTAGTTCCTTCCGCAGCATCGAAGCGATTTGCACGGCAGAGATACTGTCTAGACCGACTTGGTAGATGGTCGTCTGTCTTCCAATGCGACGGTCCTTGTTGGTCATGAGCGAGATAAGGACATTGCGGATACGGGACTCAAGATCGGAGCACTCTTCTTCCTTTGCGTCGTTTTCTTGGACATGAGGGGCCGACGAGGTTGATGCTCCGGTATCATCGAAAGGCAGCTGTGTGAGCTTGTCTTTCAGGCTTGCGGGAAGGGTATCGAATCGCCAGATGTGCGAGGCTGGGTACTGCAGAAAGTTTTCGAGGGTGGTAAAGAGGAGATCGAGAACCAGGTTGGCGAACTCCTTAGAGAAGTGTCCACTGTTTGAGTTTCAGCACGCCTTTTCCACCGGTTGGGATACGAATTTTGAGATGACTTACCCCTCCAGATACAAATTCACCAGCAACTCATCCTTCTTCGCATCAGGCACGAACTCAACCACGATCGGGACCTGCGTTAGTTATCTGTCAGCGCAAATCCTACCATCTATCATCCCTTCATCACCATCACCAATAAGTCATTTGGCAAAGGACAACTCACATCCATACCACCCTCATCCCTCACCACTTCCCACACGTTGTTCTCCTTTTCCCCATATCCTCCGCCTTGTTGCAGCAACAGAAGAGTATCAAAAAGCTTCTCTTGGGCTTGGACAAGTCCTTGTACCTTCCGCAAAGAAGCAAACCCGGGGCCCTCGAGGATTCTAGCCCCCAGTTGCCCAAAAGCCTTGACCAGATCAAGATTCCTGCCTTCCTGGAGGTCATCCAACCTCATCCTCACCGGGACCGTGTTGAAGCAAGGCGCCACGAGCTCATCGATTCCCTCAATTGGCAGGGTCCGGCCGCTGAGTACATTGCCGAAGCATACATCTTCCGTCCTCAGTAGCACAGACAAGACGGTGGCCCACGAGGCTTGGACAAGGGAGAGAAGTGAGACGCCTGAATGCTTGGTCTTGCTGAGAATCTGACTGAGGGGAGTGGGGATGGGGTTTGTCAGTAAAGCCGGCGCTGGCAATTCAGCTGAGCTGGAAGAGGAGAAGTGGAACGATCTGGTTAGTAGACGAAGACGCAGTTCTGCGAGCTGCTCCCTCCAGAACGTCTCCGTCTCCGGTGCCCATGCAAGTGCCAGACTCTCGCGTAGGAACGGCTCGTATTTCGGCGGGGGCGGGAGATCATTGCCGGCAAGAAGTTGTTCGACTTCGTAGAGCAAGCGCTGGATGGCTACTCCGTCGTAGAGAGCATGGTGGCATATGAATGACAGGAACCTGTCGTCTCCACTGTTGATGATAGCAAGCGAGATAGGCGGTTCAAAAGTGTCGACCGGCTCTGAGAGAGTTGAAACATGCTTCTCGATGACTTCATGCACATCGTCGGTTGAAGAAACACCAAACTCCAACCATGGAACCTCCCAACTCCCACTTTCCAATACGACCTGGATCATTGGCCGCTCCGAATCCTCAGTGGATACAAAAGCCGTCCTCAGAATCCCCTGCCTCCGACAAGCCTTGGCCCACGACGTTGTCAAGCTTTCCACATCGCAAGTAGCTCCGAGCTTCAGCAGCATCTTGTTCACATACGCCCCGCGCCCTCTTCCAACAGAAGCAGCAAGCATGCCCTCCTGCAGCGGTGTACAAGGCAACACCTTTTCTACCTTCTTTCCCTTCTCCTTGAACTGCTCATTAATAGCTTGGGCAAGCTCTTCTGGCACCAACGGCTCCAGGACTTTCTCATTCGTCGCATCCGCATCCGCATCCTCTTCTGCTGGTGCCGCTGCCGAGGAATCGGAAGAGAGCGACTCGGACAACGCCAACGCGATTCTCGCAACGGCAGCATTTCGGAGGATCGCTGAGATTGCGAGGCGCTTGCCGCCGAGGTATGATGAAAGCTGCTTGGAGAGCTCGATAGCAGAAATGGAATCCAATCCGAAAGCCGTGAGGGGCGTCCATCTCTGCACACTGCTCCTGTTAACCGCAAAGATGCGGCAAACAATTTCTGCGACTTTGCTCTCGGTTTCTGACCACTCCCCGCTGTCATCATCGCTGTCGCTGGAGCCAATGGAAGGGCTAACGGAAGCGAGGTACTCGTGGGTTAAGGAGGTGAAGCTCTCTTCGAGGAGGCGGCGGTCGAGTTTGCCAGATGCTGTGACGGGCAGCTTGGAGAGGGGGATAATGAACGAGGGGATCATATAGCTTGGTACTCGTGCCTCGACGGATTGGAAGATGGAGCGAACTTCGCGTTTGAGGATATCGTCGAGTTCGAGGATCTGAAATGCTGTTTCGCGGCCATTGGTACCGGGGACGAAGAAGCTGACGATTTGCCCTTGCTCTGAGCCAGTAGAAGCCGCTCCTTTCTTCGACCTGAGGAACAGCGTCGCGCACTCGACCCCGTTGCCATCCCTCTTCCCGCTCCTTCCTACGACCCCCTTTTCTTCCACCCCATCCGCTTTCTCCACCGACTTACCTCCAGACATATGTCCAGCACCTATCTGGGCCGCCGCCTGCACAGCAGCATTAACCTCACCCAACTCAACCCTCTGTCCCCTGACCTTAACCTGCTCATCCGCCCTTCCCCAGATCACCAAACTACCATCGGCCAGCATCCTACCCAGATCACCCGACCTATACACCCTCCCCCACTCCTCGTGCACCACGAACCTTTCGCTCGTCAGTTCATCCTGCCCCAGATAACCCTTAACGACCTGATCTCCACCGAAACAAAGCTCGCCGAATCCACCCACGGCAACCAGCTCGAGCTTATCGGAGTCAGTGCCGGGGTACACCACGAACGCGCTGGTATTGGGGAAGGTGAAACCCAAATGTCGGATCCTGTGACGGCTGTGACGGGGAGGGACAACCATGCGCTTGACGGAGCAGATATTTGTCGTCTCTGACGGTCCGTACCCCTGCCATAACTGCTTGTGCCATTTGCTTGCAACCGCGGGAGTCATAGGTTCGCCTGCTGTCACCAGAAATTCCACGTTGGGGACATGTTCAGGGGAAACAAGGGAGGCAACGGTAGGCGTCATGGAGAGGTGAGTGATACCGAGTGAACGGATGGAGCGTTCGAGGTCGTCAAAGAGAGTGTCGTTGGTGCCAGAGCAGAGGGTCAATGATTGGGTCCAGGCAAAGAAGATCTCAAAGACTGAGACGTCAAAGGCCTGGGAGCAGGACTGAAGGAGGCGGGATTTGCCGGGGATAGATGGGTAAATGCGAGATAAGACGTCGAGATTGCTGACCATGTTGAGTTGGGTAACGCAAACACCCTTGGGGACGCCGGTAGAGCCGGAGGTGTAGATGATGTAGGCGACGCGGGAGGTGTCGGCTGGGATGTTGAGGTTCTCATTGGAAAGCCCCTCGAAATCGGTCGTCCCAAGATCCAGGGACTCGACACCCGTGACTTGTGCGAGCTTCATCTTGGATAAAGTATCAGTGAGACAAAACTGAACACCCGCCTGGCCAAAAACTGTCTTAATCCTTTCCACCGGCGTACTGGATAACAGCGGCAGATACGCACATCCAGCCTTGAGGATTGCCAATATCCCCGCATAAAGAAGCACCGACTTCTCCATGACAATGGCCACGATATCTCCCTCCTCCACGCCTTGACTTTTCAACAGCCAGGCAATTTTGTTGGCCGTTGCATTCAACTCCCGATAGCTCACACTCTTCGCTTCCACGGTGCCATCTTCCGCAATCGTCTCCGCGAAGCAAAGTGCCTCCTGATCCGGGTTCCTCTCAACAGCCGACTCGACGGCCTTCGCCAAATCTGGCACGCCTTCAAGCATCTTTGGCTGTTCGTTGTAGATCGACAACAGGCTCTTTGGGAAGACATTCTTAAGCGATGATACTTCCGCGTCCAAACTGTTGAGCATAGCCTCAACAAGAACACTCAATTGTTCCCCCATGACGGCGATCTGTGCCTCCGTAAATGCATCAGTGTGATATGTGAGCGCCAGGTCGTACCGATCCTGTTGGGGCTCGACTTCAACGAGAAGTTTCGTCTCGAGCCAGTCCCGTCCTTGTTCCAGCTCCACAACCTTCCCCTTCTCGCCCTTATCCGCATCCCCAGTCAGGTTGTCGAGTGTCTCCTGGTAGACAAAAAGCACCTCAAACGGACTCTGCCCGGCCTTGATCCCCGCAACCCTCTTAATATCCTTCAGTGGCAACACGCTGTGCCTACCCACCTCCCTACCCACCGCCTGCACACTCCCCAACAGATCTCTCACCGTCCTTACACCTCCCAAATCCGTCCTCAGCGGCACCGTAGCAATGCACGGTCCGACGATCTCCTCAATACCCGGCACTGGAATCGTTCTTCCCGATGTTACAGTGCCGATGACCACGTCTTGACTTCCGACGTAAACGCTCCATAGCCAAGACAAAGCAGCTTGGAAGAGGACTTGTGGGGTACAATCCAGTTCGCGAAGGACGGACTTGACGTGCTGGGGAGAAAGAGACGGAAGATGGACGGAGTGGGACTGCACAGTGGAAGAGAGAGCGATGTCGGGTCGCAGTTCCGGGGTTGAAGGAGGTTGGAAATCGGCGAGGTGTTGAGCCCAGAATTCGCGGGCTAAGTTGCAAGAGCGGCGGTAAGGGGCGGAGTGGCAGTAGGTTGCGACGGCGCGGAATGAGGGACGGGAATTAGGAGTGGAATCGTTGATAAAGGAGTGGAGGTCGGAGAGGAGGAGGTCTGTTGACCAGCCATCGTAGATGGCATGATGGATCTGGAGGACGGCTGTGATAGGTGATGTGGCTGAGGGAGGGGAGAGGAAGATGCGGAAGGGGCGGAGGAAGTCGTCATCGCCGAAGAAGGAGAACTCCTCGGAAATGTTGTCGGCCACCGAGATCAGGGAGTCGTCAAAGGAGGTGAAGATGACCTGCAGGAATTGGCCGCCATGGTGAACGAACCCAGTCCTTAGGGCCTCGTTTGACTGCGCCAGCTGAAGAAACCACGACCGGACATCCATCTCCATGCAGCCCTCCGGAAACTTGAGCTTCAACCAATTGCAGTATGCCCTCGGGTTGGCCGTCGTCTCGGATAACATCGCAGTCTGGAGCGGCGTACAAGGCAGTACAGCCTCAATACCCTCAATCCGTCCCTTCAGCAAGTCGTTGTTGACCGCAATTTCAGCCGGCTGAAACGTCCTCATCTCCTCTCCCTGGTTCTCCTCATCATTGGTGCCCTCAGCCTCAAGATCCTTAATAACTTCCCTTAGAGCTCTTATTGTTCGAACCCCCAGGATCTCATTCGCCCCAATTTGCACGCCAGTCGTCTTTCTCAACGCGCTCGCGAGCTTGATAATACTCAACGAGTCCATGCCCGCATGCATCAAACTCTGGGTCGGGTGCACGACAACTCCCAGGATATTTTGCACCAACACATGGATCTGCTTCTCCTTCTCATCCCTGCACTCTTCCTCTTTTGGCGGCCCACTAGCTTGGATGGCTTCGTACTCCGCCACCAGTCCCTTTCTGTCCACCTTTCCTGACGCCAAGCGAGGGAATTCCTTCATGACGATAATGTCACCGGGGACCATGAATCCCGGCAGCCAGGCTTTGCACAAGTCTTCAATCTTGGTGGGCATGGAATCGACAGAGTCGACAGCGCAAAAGAGGACCAGGATTCCCTTGATCACCGCTGCAAAAGCGGAGTGGCACCCCGGAGTACGCAAAGCGGCATGTTCGATTTCTCCTAGCTCTATGCGCTGACCGCGGAGTTTGACTTGGCCGTCGCCAATTCTACCCATACATTGCATTGTGCCATCTGGGAGCATGCGCGCCTTGTCCTTTGTGCGGTAGAGCAGACCGTAGACGGGGTGGTAGACGAAAGCTTCAGCTGTGACTTCTGGGCGGTTTAGGTAGCAGGGAGCTAGTTGATGGCCGCCGATGGCGAGTTCACCAACTTCGCCGAGGGGGACAACCTTAATCTCTGAGGCGTCGTCTCCCTCCTCTGGCATAGCCAGGATGAAAGAGGAGACAGTATCGAAGGAGAAGCCGATTAGGCCGGGGACAGAGTCCGCAGCAAATGCGGGTTGGACGGTGCAGTGGATAGCTGCTTCGGTTGGGCCGTACATGCCCCAGAGGATACTCTCCTTGGTACCATCGCCACCGAATTCGCGAACGACAGGCTCCGTAAGCATCTCACCGATGGTCAGGAGCAACTTCACACCGGGTGCGTTCTCTCTCTTGCGCAACAAACTTCCAGCGACCGATGGCGTAAGCTCGCAAGCGTCCACTTCCAACTCATTGATAACCCCAGGCAAGTCATTGAGCATGGCCGATCTGTTACAGCTCACGAGTGTCTTTCCCCTGAACAGCGGGAAGAAAATCTCAAAGACGGAGACGTCAAAGGTTGGTGCGGCAAACTGGAGGAACCGCGAGAACTCAGGGATGTGTCGATCATGTGCTAGCAAAGACTGAGTGGCAGAATCGTGGGTGATGGGCACGCCTTTGGGAGTTCCTGTTGAGCCGGAGGTGTACATGACGTAGGCTAAATTGGTTGGTGTTGGTTGCCTGTGTTCGACTGTCTCTGTCGATGTGAAGACCTCATCGGTGAGTATGAGAACCCTCTTGCCCGTCTCATCCTCAGATACCCTCTCCGCCAGCTCCGGGGTGGTGATGACGAGCGCAGCTGAGACTTCATTCAAGATGAACTTTGCTCTCTCCAGGGGAATATCCAGGTTAAGCGGGCAGAAAGCTCCTCCTGCTTTGAGGATGGCCAGTTGGGCAATGTACAAATCTGGGCATTGGGGGATGAGTACCGGAACAATGAGTTGAATGTTGTTGTCAGTTACCGGCCCGGCGAGAGACGATATCCTAGCCGCCAAGGCGTCGGATCTTCGATGCAGCTCATGATATGACAGTGAGACTCGCGAGCCATCAGGGGCGAGGTAGTCAATGGCGAGTGCATCATCGTCTCTTGTTTCGGAGCGGTGTTGTACGAGGTGATGAAGGAGACTGGGACCTGGGAGTCTCGTTGCTGGGTGGTTGGCGATGGAGAGGGCAACGTCTGGGTCTGGGTCGATAGTTGCCATTGTTGGTTGGTGGTGATGGCCTCTTTAAGCCTTTTGTTGTTGATATGGCCTGCCAATGAAGCTCTTCAGCACGATGAACTGCTATTATTGCGCCGGATAATGGCCGTTTGTAGCGGTTGCGCAGCGGGTGTAGTGGGACACCGGGACGGGAGGCTGCTGTAAGTGATATGATCCGGTGAGACTGTCCAATGAGCAATCAGGCGTCCCGAGTAACTCCAGTTGCTGTCGCTGTTAATGATATGCAGACTGATATGCCCAAAACGTCAGCTCGAGGTCCCAGGGCGTTAATCTCATTCGCTACTTGCCGAGGGCGGCCATGTGTTAAACATGAGATATCGAATGGACACAACAGAGGGATACTCACGATGTCTGGCATTAGTGATTGGCCGTGATTGGAAACCAAGGGAGTGTCGTTGCCAGTTGATGTTTGGTGATTTGATTTTGTGCAGAATCATTGGTCAGTGGCCGACGACGTGAAGAGGTTCAACGTTGCAGTTGAGGTGAAGTGTGGTGGTTGTACCACTGAACATGAAAGCTTCTTTTTTTCTTGGGATTGGGAGTTTATGATGGACCATCTATCCCGGAATGCCAAGCGGTTGGAGGTCGCAGATCAGCGGTGTCTGTGGTGGACGACGTCGGAGTCACGATGTTTGTTGAAAGAAGAAGACGACGTGATGTTGGATCATGTTTGGCATCCTTTGCGACAAGCTCGACAAGAAATCTCAGTGGAGCTGCGATGGATCGCTCGAAACTTGGGAAGTTGCGATGCAACTGTCCTCCCTTGTTTGCCGATGGTTTGGCAGGTGCCGGAAATTGCGTCTTCCTCTTCGAAACACAACGGCATACGTTCCTTCCGTGCTCTCGGCTGTTGTCCCGTGTTTCCTCCGGTTCCGGGCCCGGTGGATATATGCAAGGTACCGCTACCCTTTCTTTCCGTAATGCCGGTCTTGGAAGTTATCACATGCAGACGATGTCGCAATGGAAAACAAACTGAAAATGTAGATACTTCTTTGTTGGTAGCGGCCTCGGACGAGAATGGAAGCGCACTATCGTCCCAGTTCTCAGTCACAACAATACCCGTTGTCAGATACTTCATACCCATCATATTCAACTTCAAGATCGATATGCAAACTCTTCAACTTGTCAATCACACCGGCCGCCGGTGACAGTACGGCTGTTTCTTCATCGAGACTAAAATCCGAGAATGGTGTAATGACCTGACGAGGTTATGACCTGAGGTTACAGTGGAGGCGTATCGATAGCCGCCGTTGGGTGTTTCCTCCACTGTGCTGTGCGATTGCCCGTCTTATTTCTCACTACACGGCAATGGCTCGTATGTCCTTTCCCCGTTGCTTTTGCTTTTTCATACGTGTTTTTTGTCTTTTCCACTTGTCCACGACGTTAAATGCCAGGAATTGTACCTGCCTGACTTTTTTTAGCCCATTACATGTTGATCGATCCACTAGCTTACGTACCACTCTTGCTTGAACATCTCGATTTGCAACACTGGTTTGAACACTATCATCATCCCAACTGCCATGTGTTGGGAGCCGAATAGAAACTCAAACGCCTTGTCTTGAGTACATCACACACGTTTCGAAAGATGCTGTTGGATGGCCTTAACTGTTCATCGGTGGACGCCCCTCGTTGTCGTTTGCGTCATTAACGACAGCACGGCCGGGGTTGGTGATGGTGGGCACCGGTGAAGTGGATCCCCCACGGCCCCACGTCCCCCGCCGCCGGCATCCGCTTCCACTGCAACCATCATGGCCTCCGTTTTGAATCTTTCTACACCTGCCACCACTCACCGTCCATCTTGAATTCGTGTTGACGCCGTTAGTTTTCGTCCGCGTGTTTATCAGATCCACCGTCCCTCCGCCCTCGTGTCATTCGGGTTACGTTCGGCTCAAAAATTATCTGATGCCAAGGCCCTAGACAAGGGGGGGTTTCATAACCCCCCGGTGTCGAGAATTTTTATCTGATCCGATCATCGGCCATCAGTTAGACCCCCCTTCCCAATTCCCGCAATTTTCCATCTGATGATCTGATAAATCGCGCTCACGTGAAAATCGCGCGAGTGTTGAAACACCGCCGCCAGCTCCCATTGTGATATGATATCCCTGCCAGTGAAAACATGTGCAAGACAGAAGATCGAAGGTGGGTATTCAAAAAGTATGCCAATGATATTTTGCTTGAATTGCAAAACCAGACAAGCAAAGCTATGCCAAAAACCATGACCAAAAAGCAACACAAATTATGTACAACAGAAGTAAAGTGACATGAGGAAATTTTCCTTCCAAAACCCCAAATGAAACCCCCCAGGTATTTTTCCGTTCCAGATTCAGACAATCATATAAAAAGAAAACCGCTCTCGCTGTGACACAACTGAAGCACAACATGGTATAATCATACTCCCTATTTAAGCACCGAAAATCGACTTGACGATCTCGCCAGACCGTGTAGACAGAACCGAAAGAAGGGTATCAGACAACTGTTGTCACCGTTAGCATCACCATCCAAGATATACCAAGTCATCAGATCAGGGGAAAACTTACACCATGAGTTCCCTCACAGCACCCCTGCAACCAGATGCCACTGCCCTGTGCAACCTTGCCCTGTCCAAACTTGACCGAATAATCGCGATTGGCCTCGATTACCCTCAAGCTTTTCTCCTCACCCTCGACAAACCACCTGTCCTTAGACCCCTTAACAGTCTCAGCGACCAGCGCCTCATCAGCCTCAGGCAACAGCGGCCACGTGGGCTTGAGCATATCCACATGCGCCATGCGCTTGTAGCCCGTAGCGCAGATAATCACGTCGACATCGAGCGTCTCCTCGTCCACGATGGGTCCATCGGTGTCAGTCTCCTCCTCGCCGTAGAAGTAGCGGCCGACCTGGATCTTGAGCTTATCACCCTTCTCGGAGACCGAGACGATCTTGCGCGCGGCCATGATGCGGTGGGGCCATTGCGTCTCGTCGGTGCCGAGCACGCGGCGCTGGTGGTACATGACCTCGTAGAGGTGCTCAATGAGCTCGAGGCGGACAACGCCGTAGTTGGTGGCCTTGGCGTCGGCGAGGAAGTGGGAGCGGTAGGCGGAGGGGCGGGAGTGGATGGTGTCGATGAATTCGGGGTTGAAGATGGAGTTGACACTAGTAGAGGATTGTTAGTTGCATCCTAGAAAGACGGAGGGAAGGGGATAGATACGTACAAGGGCGAATCATCAGAGGGCTTCATGAACTCGGAGCGCATAATCATATAAGTCTTGGAGTTGGGGTAAAGGTTCTGAACGTTGTTGAAGATCTCCGCCGCTGACTGGCCAGCACCGAGAACAGCCACGCGCACGGGAGCGGACTGGTCGCTGAGGAGCTTGGGAATCACGCTGGCGTACTGGCTCGAGTGGATAACGCGGGGGTGCTTCTGAGGAAGAGGCTTGGGGATGGAAGCCTGGCCGCCGAGAGCAAGCAAGACGTTGCGAGCCTGGAAGGTGGTGATCTCGCCAGTAATAATGTTGCGGGACGTAACAGTGAAGAGCTTGTTAGGCCCAGAGGACTGAACGGGCTCAACAGCAACAACCTCAGTCTGATATCTTACGACGTCATCGAAATGGCGCGCGCACCAGCGAAGGTAGTCCTCGAACTCGACTCTGGCAGGGGTGAAGGTGCTGAGGTTGATGAAATCGATCAGGCGATCGTTCTGGTGAAGGTAGTTGAGGAAGGTGAAGTGGGAGCGGGGATCGCGGAGGGAGGCGAGGTCCTTGATGAAGGAGATCTGCATCTTGGCTCCGGGAAGGAGCATGCCGGCGTGCCAGGCGAAGTCAGCCTGCTTCTCGAGGAAGAGGACCTTGGGCGACTCAGAAAGCTTGCCGGCCTCGATAGCGTCGTGCGTAGCGATGGCGACAGAAATGCTGGCGGGGCCGAAGCCAACGCAGACGAGATCGTGGATCTCATCCGAAGGGGTGGGCATCAAGTGGCGGCTCTTGGAGAAGTTCTTGTAACCATTGCTCACGCCATTGACCACGGGCTCGGAGGTGTAACCACTGGACGAGACAGAGGAGGAGTCATCCATGATGTTGCAGCAGTGAGGCGACATTTCTAAATGTGGTGTGAGTTGTGTGGACTCTGGGGGTCTGCTTTGATTATGTCTAGACGGCGGGATGACGGGATGATGGCGGCACAATAACAGTCGAGCTTGGGCGTTCCCCGTGTAGCTGGCTGCGGGGAATTAAGTTGAATGGCGTATAATGTCCTGTGTAACTTGGGGGTTCTGTCTGCTGCAGTGAAACCACGCGTTAACTCCAACTGCACATGCAGGCTTGTAGCGTGAAGATGTCAGGAACGGTGTTGCCCACGTTGTTTTGTCAGGGACCGACGCAAGTTGTAGAGTAGAAACCGGGAAGAGGTGATGTTCAAAAAACCCAATGGTAGTGCCGGATTGCTTTGGATGATGGAGGAGGTATAGGAGAGGGGAAGGGAGAAGAAGGGAAGAAGGAATGGGATGGGTGGCAGAGGCGGCCGTTTTGATAGAGAGAAGGGTTCGTTGTTGATCTTTGACCAGGGGAGGCAATTCGAAGCAAGGGAGCATACCGTAACTTGGAGACAACCTGAATTGACTCCATTCCGCTCGTGGTTTATTCCTCCGCTGGCCCGCTCCTGACCCCGTCAGTAGGTAAACATGCACCGTGTGTCGCCATTCCCACTCTGAATACATGGTGTAGTGTCCCATCCCATGTTGCAGTTCTCTACCGCTCTCTGCTTCGTCGGCTACTCTATCCGGGTTGTGGTGCAATCCATGGCATGATTCCAACGTTGGACTGCGGGGGACTCGAAGACGACATCTCGGTTGGTGTCTTCATGCCCGTTTCTCCCGTCGCCATGGTGTTGGGGACATGGTGTCAGGACGGCATCTTCGTATCGTCATGGGACTCTCGCTTCTCGACGATGGACGGCATCAGTGCGGGTTGACAGTGTGGCTATGAGCCTGTGACGGTGTCCTGCTGGGGGTAGTTCAGTTGTTGTGACGGTGATGACGGTGGACCGAAACGAGTTCAATTTTGGATGGATATGGTGGGGTCGGTAGCGAACCATGATGGAGGGGTCGGGTAGGGTAGCAAACTTCCAAACGGATTCTGGTTGGCCAATTGCCGCCAAGACCCGGTTCTTGCCCGTGTTCGTGCTTCGCAGAAGGTGCCAAGTGGGTGCGCCAGGTTCGGATCCAGGATGCGTCAGGCGGCATCGGCATTATCTTCGGATCAGATAAGATGAGATCAGTGGGCACTTTTCAGCATGTTTTATCTGATCTCGACCACTGATCAAGCGCTCGTGGCCCGAGACTGTCTCCTCTTTCCGCCTCTCCGAAGTGCGGACATGGGCCGGGAGTGAAACTGTGAGCAAAAGGCTAGCACGTAAGCACGGGTACGACGCCGGATGGAGAGGAATGGGCAGGTGAGAGAAAAAAAATGTTTATCAGATCGGACCACGGTGGAGTGGGGTTGCATTGGCAGTCCGCCTTTTGTTTTTTCCAAGGATTGCGTCAGCGTCCGTTATTCCATCCCCTGTCGGTTTGGGTTTCTTCAAGATCCGGAAACCATGGACAAATAGACCCATTTCCGTGCGTATATAGTCCCCCCTACATTTTATCATTAAGTAAGCCCAGCCGCCCAGCCTAGCCGCCTAGCCGCGCCATTATACTATATATATTGCTACCCAACCGCCGCCGCTGTCGCGCTATCTATTAGCAATCGTTAGTATTGAGTGCAATTAAATAAAGTTATTGCGAAACTTTATCTTAGTATTAATCAACTATTTATGATGATTATCTATTATCTTTATTATTATTTCGTATAATATATTCGATTATATAATATTCGCGTAGTATTTATTAATATACTTCGTTCACCTGCTTAAGTAAATTAGGAGCCTAGCCGATTAAGATAATTAACGTTAATAGGATTTAAATAAAATCGTTAGTAAAATGCTCTCAATTCCGCTTTAAGGAATTATTCCTAATTAGGGTACACTTCCTCTTATTACATTTCTATCGTTATTAATCTACCGCCGCTCCTACGAATAAATAAGAATATAATTACCGCAATCTCCTAACAAACGCACTATTAGATAGTAATTTTTAATACTAGCGAAGTTTTTAATACTAACAAAGTTTTTAGAATTAATAAAGTCTTTAAAGCTAGTAAAATCTTTAAATTAATATTAGCCCAGCCTTTATTTACTTCTTTTCATTATAATAATAAAATTATTATTTTCAATTCCTTATAAAACTACGCAATATAATAGGGATTTAAAATTATATTAATAGGTAACATAAAAAGTAAAAAGAAAAGGGAGGAAGGAATTATTATGTAAATCGATTATCGCTATATATATAGCAGTATTTATAGGTTTTTTAAATAGAATATTCGAAATATATTTTCGAAGCGTTTCAATTACTTATATTAAATACAAATTGTATTAAGGAAAAAAAAAAGCAATTAGTAATTCATTAAGAAAATTAATAATATTTGTAACTATAAATTAAATATTATTAATTTTATTAATAATATTACTTACTAGTAATAAATCTGATATAATTATAAGGAAATTATTAATATAGTTATTAAAAAATTATTTAATATTATTAGAATAAATGTCCGTTAAATTACTTATTATTTAAATAGTACTTTCGAAGATAAAAACGTCGCTCCTCCTCCTAATATTACTAATAATTAACTAATTATAGAATTACGTAGTCTTTAAATCTTTATTATAGCTTAAGAAATTTAAAATATTTAACAAGGTATTTAATATATAAAATATAATTTTTATACTTTAATAAAAATACTTATTAATTTATTTAAGTAATATAAAACGATGTATAATACTAAATATTATATATATTAAAATTTAATTTTCCCTAAGTAATAAAAAGTAGCGCGAATCTTTTAAACTTTCGAATAATATATCGAAATATAAGAAAGAACCCGTACGTATTATTAATAAATAATATATATAAAATATTATTACCCTTATTGATTATTTATTGTTTTTAATTAACCCCTTTTTTTTCCTTATAAGTTAACTGCTTTAACTTTTCCCTATTCAACGTTATAAATATTAATACTCTAAATTATAATTTTAATATCGCTTTTAACTTCGCTAATAGTAAAAGAAAAGATAATTTTATTTAATAGTTCATTTATTTAAAGAAACTTTAAATTGATTATAAAATTTTAAACCCTGCCGTTTTTAGTAATAATTTTAATAGAGGGTTTAAAAAGGCTACTATTGCTACCTATTTAAATATACTATATTAATTATATATATAGTATATTATAAAAAGTATAAATTATTATATTAAAAAGAAATAAATTTAATTAAAGGGTATTAAGCTAATCTCCGATATTAATTTATTAAATCCCCTACGAATTATTTAGGATTTAAATAATAATAGTCCTAATCCGCTATTATATGAATGCCTCGCAACCGTACCCGAGGACGAAACTAATATAGATAAATATATCGATAATAATTTAAAAGAGGAAAACCTGAATAAAATTAAAAACGATACCGCCGTTAATTATTTTAGCGAACGATTATTTTAATATAGTAATTTCTTTATATAATTTATTAATTTTAAACTTATATTAAAGAACTATAATAGTAAAATTACTATTAAAATTAAAAATCTCTTTCTAAGGTTTCTCTAAATTTTCCTCTACTCTCTAAGTATAGTCGCGGGCCTTAATAACGTCGTTATAAATTAAATAATTTAAAGTAATAATTATATCGCAAAAAACAGGGATAATCGCGAAAGCGAAAATGTATTCTATAATCAAATTCGAAGGAAAATTAATAAAAGATTACTATTAAATTTTATAAATACCTTTACAAAATTATTATAAATTGCTTAATTTACAGAGTTAAAAATTTAAAGGGTTCCGATTATAATAATTATAATAAAATTATTTATAATAATTAGAACGTCCGATATTAATTACTAAATTAATTATAATAGTAGTAATTTTTTATAGTTATTATTTTTAAAGTAAAAAGGGAGAAGGAATTAGATACCTAATTAATTAATTCCTAATTCCGTTTAATAATAAATTCGAATTTTATATTTATCTTATTGATAAGGGCCTAAGTCTTTAATTACTTAATTAATTAATTTTTCCTTTAAGCGTACGTAGCGTAATAATAAAGTATAATAAATTATTATAGGGCGAAGTACTATTAAGTATAGGGTAAAATATATATTATTATATAGAAGAGAGGAAAGGAAAGTATATATAAAGAACTAGCTACATAAGTAAAAGCCCTAATAGGTTAGTCCGTATACGCGTATATATATAATTATACGTATTTATTATATATATAGTTAATACGTATACAGTTTTGGGCTATAGTATTAATTCTAAATATAATATATAAAGTAGTTAATATAGTACAAGAATATTATAAGTTAACCCTATAATACCAACTAATTCTATTATTATTTGGGCGCTTCTTAAAAACCTAGACCTCCTCGCTCCTCCTCCCTCTAATTAATTATAATATAATTTATAAAACTATATTATATGAATAATAAAACATAGTTAAACCTCTATAATTATAGTACTACTTTTAATATTTATACGAAGGGAAGAAGGAGGGTAAATATTAAGGAATTTAAATAGAAAGGCAAATCTCTAACCGCCTCCCTAATACTTATATAGTAGGTATTAAAATTAAGGTAGGTACGTATATTTTAAGTAACAAGTATAATATATATAATAATAAAGTTAATATAGGGGATAGTAGTATTACTAGTAACTATAGTATTAACCGTCTTAGTAGTAGATAATTAATTAGATTGATGATTCTAAATAACTTTATATAAAAAAATAACGCTAACGACGTAGATTTAGCGATGCGCGAGTATCGATTTTATAGCCTTAATTATACGTAATATATTAGCGTAACTAAGCTAGGCTGGGCGGCTAACTCAACGATAAATATGGGGGGGACTATGTGCGTATGGAAATAGGTCTATTTGTCCATGGATTTCGTTCAAGATCTGCCTTTGAATGATTGAGCTGAGTTGACCATTGAGTCAGTGTCAAGGCAACACTCTGAATACCATCACTGGCAGTAGGTAGATGTATCGAATGTCTACTCGCCTCCAGGGCCTCAGTCCATCACGCTGAGCATCTGAAGAGACAGTCACTCCCTCATTGGAATGCAGCACCTGAGCACCACCGACTCCTCAGTCCTCGCCCACACTCTTCCCACATTTTCACACACAGCGGGATAAAAGTTTGACTCATCTCCATCCGTACTGGGTTGTTTGGTCCGACCCGAGGTGCACTCCGTTGTGGGGGACTGGATCCTGTCGTCCAATGGTTCGGCAATGGCAGGTCTTTAGCCTTTTCAGGAGCACCCTGCGGGACAATATCTGATGATCTGATAAGATTTGATCCTACCATCAGCATCCATCAGCACCTTGGCACATGGAAAATGTCGGATCATGATCCCATCACCGAGACAAAAACGCCAGATCATTCCCTGCACGTGTCAGTCGCCGTTTTGGCTCCTCCGTTTGTCTTATTACCGACTCCGCTGTCACCGTGGTGTTGAACTCGTTGGTTGATGGTGACGGGACGGATGCAGAGGTGGAATCGCATTTGTGACTGTCGGCGGAAGGCGGAAGCAGACGTGGAAGCTCAAAAGTCTGGACGACGGCAAAGTTCGTCCTTCCGAGTCAGGTCCGCAAAGGGGATTGAGAAGGGACTGAACTTGGCAGGACCGATCAAACTGAAAGGACCAGCCAAAAATTGCCTCAACGTTCCTGCCCCGTTCTTGACCGGCCTTCGTCAACTCCTTATTCCACTTTCCATTTTTGTTCGGCGTCAAGCGATCCCCAAGTGTCTGGACCGGGAAGGCGCGCAGGTACAGCACGAAACGAGTGTGATCTGGATCACTGATGGACGGGCGCGGGAAATGGCGACTGCACGGTCCCTTCCTCGCATGGGTTGATGTCAGTATGCCAGACTGGTTGCGAGTTCGGCTAAGGTACTAACAGCTCTCAATGAGTTTATCACCACTTTATGTTAAGCATCCATCTGAATCTGCACGTTCAATTACAGCCTGGGCCAATTTCATTCTTGTCTTCCGCGAGTGCTAAGTTCTCCGCATCACTCAACTCGAACCTCAACAACACCTCATCCAAATCCCCATCATCCGCAACATCATTCTCCATCCCCGCCCTGCGTGAACCCTACCTTTGTGGGCTGAAACTCTTCTCCATTCATTGTCACCTCATGGCCGGCCATAAACCAAGGCTTCCGAAACAGTAGCCCGAACCCACAGCGTCCACACGATGCCCGCCTCCTCCAGAAAAGGGTACTTCCGCCGAAGCTATCAGAACGATCATCCATCACGTCCCTGCGTGGCCCTGCCGATCAAAAGTGTTTCCATGTGTCGTTGCCAAGGTCACAGTCACTGCTGGAGTGGCCGCTGGAGACTGGACGCGAGCAAGCTTCGGCGTTACGGTTATTTCCTTTCTCGTCTTCTCGTGGCAATCGTTGGACATATCTGCTCACAGGACGTGCCGTTGTTGTCAATGGTGTTTGATGTTTCAGAACACACTTCCTTCTGAGTCCGAGTTTCCAGTCTGGTCTCGTTTCGGTTGTCGTTGACAAGTGTGTTGACAGCTTCAAGCACTGTTTATTCTCTGCCACCTGACAACCCACGCCTGTTATGTGTGTTTGGTGCGCACTACGACACCCCTTTGGCACATTTTACATTGGCGTACCTTTTCACACTGGCCTGAACATCAATTTCCCTTGAGGTTGCGGTAGAAGTAATGCCTGGGTTCTCGGACTGGTTGTTTGCAACTTGGGGGCTCAAGTGAGTCTCTTACATAGAAGAGTGACTTCATCTCTGCTGGTTTTGTTTACGGGTTGCTTTGGGGCACGCTCTTCATTGGGGTTTGATTAATAAACTTTCATTGACCTTTGTGCTGTACTACCAAGGGGAGGACCGAAACTGGCCATGAATGTCCCGTAATGGCTCAGTTAAGCACCAACCCTCTCTTCAAGAGGAAGGTGACTATGCCAGATACAAGCGCTGGACCCGTTTGCTTAGGGTACCAAGCAGGCAGTGTGACTAACATTACATTATCTTACATTGCGATACTCTTCATTTTCCCTTCTTCTCGTCCTTCTGCTTCTCATTTCCCTTCTCTTTCTCCTTGCCATTCACAGCACCAGCACCAGCACCAACATCACATTCCTTCTTATGTCTCTTCCAATCCACCATCTGACACTCCCTCGAACAATACCGTGCTTTCTTGCACTTGGAGCACTGATTCAACTCGCCTCCATTCTCTCTATTCTTTGGCTCATTGCAAAAATTGCACCTGTGCCTTACAGTGGGCGTCGTGGTTGCCGTGGCGGGTACAGATCTGGCATTAGCTGAAGCCGACTTGGTGCTAGCAGGAGGCGGGGCTTGAACAGAAGTTGGACCTGAGGTTGAAGGCCGCTTCGGATTCAGAGCCAAACTAGCGGCTTTAGCCGCCAGAGTTTGAGTCTGGGCTTGAGTCCGAGCTCGAGCAATCTCAGCTTGAAACTTGGCTTGAAACAACTCAGCTCGAGTCTGAGCTTGAGTCAAGCCAGTGCCAGTTGAAGCCGTAACCGGAGCTGAAGTCGAGGCTGGTTTCGGAGGCCGTATTTCGAGTCCTTTCGTGGACAGTGTCGAGCGAGTGCCAGTTGGAGCCGCCGTTCGAGCCGGAGCGGAGGCCGGAGCTGACCTTGTGGGGTTGGTTCGGATCCTTTTCGCAGCTGGAGGCTGGCTAATGCCGGTTGTAGCCGGAGCCGGAGTCGAAACCGGAGCTCTGGCCGGAGCTGCTGCCGAAGTTGAAACCGCACTCGGACCCGTACCTGCCGCCGACTCCACCACGGCAAGGCCAGGAGTCACACCTGTAACGGGACCAGTATGAGGATGGAGAAGAGGATGCCAGCTCATCGGGTGTTGATACGGTTCTCCAAGCCCTGGACATCCAAACGGTAAACTGATCGCCGCCCTAACAAGATGCGGCCGGATCTCCTTCCATTGTGGAACTGGATAGTCTTCACGCACTGACCAACTCTCAGGCAGTTTACCCATGCTACACGAGCAAAACACCGGATCATCCTTATGAAAGTTGGTCGCCACCGGTACCCTCTGCTTCGCCTTGTACTCGCAAGCCGGTCCATGCTCCCATGTCTGGCCGCGACACCGCTCAGCAAAAGCAGGTAAAACCTCCTTCCATGTTCTCATCGTCTGGGACATCACCCCTTGAGAATAAATAGGCATCGGCGGCTCGATGCTCCCGTCAGTCAAGAATCTGGGCAAGCTCTGGCGCAACTCCTTGGTGATCACCAGCACAGCGGTGTCCAGTATCACCGTCCCATGAGCCAAGTCCAGACAGATGCCGTCTTTCGCAATGAAGATGAGGATTCGTCTCGTCCCAGTGCGAGAATGTTCATGTTGATTACCGGTGGCAGCATCCCAGCTGACCCAACTGCCGGTGCCGGTGCCGGTGCCGCTCCCGCTGCCGCTGCCCATTCCCTTGCCGCAGTCAAGACATTTATCATGGCAAGTGCAGTCCGGCGGCTTCCGGCTGGGAACAAGGTCGCACACCGCAAACACACTCCTCCACTCTTGATCCTCCCGTGCCGTCGGCCTGAGACTTAAATCCATGTGCCTCCAGAATGACTTCGGCCTCAGTATCCCGGCCGCTACGTCAAACAGCACGGACAGGGACATTCTTAACTCGAACCTGGAATGCTCACCGGCTGTGTTCAGATACCGATTTAGAGCATCAGTAAGCTGCTTGTCCTTTTCCTTGAGCTGCTTGTCCTCGTCCTCGGGAGAAGCGCTTTTCGGGACTGGGTCAGCGTGCTGAGAGAGTTGCGAATGAATTGAGGCTTCGCGTATGGATAACTGGTGCTGGTAGGTTTGCAGCTGCAACCACCAGAGGCAGAAGCGGTCAGTGCTGCGGAGGTGAGGGTCCGGGAGGCAGCCGATGAGAGAGCCGGATTGAGAGAGTCGGGGGAGGGTGTCGAGAGGATTACCAGAAGACGACGAGGGGGATGACAAAGAAGATAAATAGGAGGAATGTAAATATGGGAGGGACCAGTTCATTGGGGTTTGAGTGCCTGGCTCCAAGTGGACGGGATGAAGGAAGGATGGGGTAAAGAAGGTCCTCCAAGCGAAGGGGTCGACCGGAGTTACTAGGTCGATGAAGCCTTTGGACCGACAAGGGCGGGTTCGTCGCATTTCATGGTTGGTGGGAAGCGGAACGTCGATGAGGAATTTCAAAGGACACAAGTGGGAGGACTTGGGGCCGTGGGAGAAGAAAGAAGCGGTGGGGTCTTTGGAGATGATGAGGTGGTAAGAGCAAGGGGTGACCGCCACCGAGCGGACTTTGCATTCCCTGTTTGCCAGTCTGTCCAGGAGACGGTCGGTGAGGAAGGTAATTCGAGTGCTTATCGAACTGATGTGTTGGTGGTTGTCGTCCATCTTGGCCGTCATCATCGTCTTGAGCGCGGAAGGCACAGGCTCCTAGCCCTGTGGTGTTTCCGCAAACCCGCACATCCTCGTCACTCCGCTTTGGTTTGGCATGTACTGACTGATGAACACAGATGGATCGAAACCCAAATTAGCCTCAAAGATCTTCAGGTCCATCTTCAGAGTTCCCGTCGCCAGGAAAGAAAGTTCGTTCCGCCGCGCAACATCTGGGCCAATCGTAGGCACAACTTCAACAGTCACCAACCCCGTCACTGCGTCCCTCATCAAGATGCTGGTAGGAACCATGAAGCTGACGAACAAATCGCTCTGCCCCTCCCACCCAAGGGGATCTGTCTCGATGTTGAGCCTGAACCGAGGCGTAAAATGCCGTCCTTTGATCTCGAGCTCACCAAACCCCGTCTGCAGAGAAGTAAACAAGTGGCCAGGCATGTTGGCGACAGGTTTACCTTCGTGGTCATGCGTAGGACGGATGCAAGCCTGCAAAGCCGGGACGTACGCCGGCTTGATCTTTCTCCTGCCCCTTCCTCTAACAGTTGTCTCGGGTTCCAAGATGTGCAAACCCGTCTCCAAACTCATCATGATGGTTTGCAAAGCGACAAGTGTGTTGCGGGGGATCCGGACCGTGACGGCGAGAGAGCTTGGAATATTAACCCAGTTGTAAAGACATGTGTTGTGCTTGCTTGCACTGGGGATTGCCTCGTGGGCGAGGTTGTACACTCTCGGTTTGATCAGGCCGTCGGGGTCAGTGATGGCGTGCTCGGGGGAGGAGTAGGCACCAAAATGGTGGAGGATGGTGGAGAGCTCCTGATCGAAGGATCCTTGGGTTTCGACATAGTTGACGAGGGAGTGCTTGAGTTCTTCAAGCATGGCTTGCAGCGTGCGGTGCCAGGCGGTGGTCTGGCGCGAGGGTGAGGAGAAAACTGGGGAGACAGGGACGGCTGAGGGGGCGATGATGGTGGATGGGGAAGACGAATCCGAGTCGCTATCGGATAAGTCTGAGAAGTGGTAGTAGGGAACAAGGGTGGGAATGGGGGAGGAGGGAGGCTCGTAGGGGTCTGATCCATCGGGATTGAAGTTGGCGTCGCGGTCGGAGTTGGAAGTTGCGGCGCTGTCGTCATGGCCGTCGTCGCCGTCTGCGGTTGCTGGCACCGAGTTGGTGGAAGTGGATGGATCGGGAGAAGAACGACAGGCTTCAATGGTCGCTGCGAGGATTTCGCTGATCTCGGCATTGACCGAATCTGTGTCGGGCTCGGACGACGTCTTCCAGATTTCGTCCAGAACCGAGAAATCCATCGGCCCCATGGACTCAGTCTCAGACGGATCAGAGTTTGGCAGTGGCTCGCCGATGATTACCACTCGGTCCTGAATGATCTTCAAAAGCGACGCAAAAGTCGCCCGATTACATGTCCTCGAACTCAACAGCCTGAAGCCCACTCCACGTTTGTGAGCATTTCCTTCAGCACCTGGATCACCAGCGCCATTGCCATCGCCATCGTTCTTCCGCTCAAACAAGTACCTTGACTCATACATCCTTGAGTAAACTTTCATCAAAAACTCCACAAGCTCTTCAGCTTGGAACCGGATCTTGCGCAGTGGCATCTCCGTCCGCTCCTTTTCCCACCTCTGCCTCTGGTTGCGGATTTCGCCCTGAATCTTGAGCTCCAGTTCTTTGAGTGCTGCTTTCTGAAACTCCCTGGCTTCGAGCAATTCCTCCCGTACTTCCGGCGGCATGTTGCGGAGTGGCTCTGGGATCTTTGCCTTGGCGGTGGTCTTCTTCTGAGATTTCTTCTTCCCCTTCGCTTTTCCTTTTCCTTGTTCCCTCTGTTCTTCTTCTTCCCACTCCTCTGCCTCCAGATCCATCAAATGCTGATAGATCTCCCTTGTCGACTTCTCAAAGTTCTCGGTCTCCCTCGCAAATTCTTCCTGCGCCTCACGCAGAGAGGGGGTTGGGCCCGGCCAGGTGTTGTTGCTGTTGCTGATGGTCCAGTCCCTGCCGCTGCCGTCGGTGGGCTGGTGGTAGACGGGGCGCTTCCACGTTAGGCGCTGGTTGAAATACTGTGCAACTGTGGCTGGAGTGGGGATTGGAGTTGGGGAGGGCGCGGGGGAGGCACCAGAAGGGGGAGGAGGGGGAGGACTCGGTGTTAGGAGAGTGGGTGGTGCTGGGGGAGGGGTAGAATGAGGGGAAGAGAAAGTGGGTGGCGGAGCAGAGGGATAAGTGTTGGTGTAGTAGTCTACTGGTGAGAGACCAAGGAGGAGGGACATTGTGAGAAGATCGCCATGGAGAAGAGTGTTTGCTACCTCCTGTGGGGTTTTCGGTCCCAGCCTCGCATCGTTGCTGGTCGAGGACCGAGGCAGGGGAAGTGTGTGCTCGGTGTACAGCGTGGAGGCCAGCCGGTTTTCGAGGAGGGGAGAGGTCGCGATGAGCACGTTCAGCGCCCCGAGATCGTCGGCCAGAGAGGACGTGTCAATGACGTGAAACGACACAGGCGCTTGACACCTATGCGACTCGCTCGGCACTGGCCTGTAATCGTCGCTGTCGAGGATCAGAGGATCAAACGAATCCCGGAAGCGATACCAATTGCCAAAAGCCGGATCCATGGGATTTCCAAGGGCAACTGCCTTGTGGTGCTGAAGGGTGTGCGCAAAAGCGAGCGCATCACCGACGAAGAAACGGAGGGTGATGCGGCCTTCGCGCCAAGCACGGCGAAAGGAGTCGCACCAGTCGGCGAACTCTTGCTTGGCGACGTCGACGAGTCGTTCCAGTTGCGAGGTTCCTTGCTTTGGGGGTGGCTGACCGACAATGGGAAGGTAGGCCGGTGCGAGGTGGAATCCTTGGAGAGGGTCGGAAGAATGGTCGATGAGGACGCCAGGGGAGGGAGTGGTGAAGAGGGGGTTGATCACCTCTCGGCGTTGGATCGTGTCCACCCTTCTCTTTGCCGTCTTTTTTCGTCTTTCCTCAGCCTGTTTCCAGGATTCTTGCGAGGGCACTTTCTCCTTTTCTTTCCCCTTTCCCTGCTTTATGTTGTCCTCCAAATCAGAATCCGTATCCGTGCTCTCGTCTGTATCCTCATCCTCATCCCTCCACTCCTCCGAACCTGTCGTCACCCCCAACCTCCAGAAATGTTCATTTGACATCGTCGCATGAAGAGTCGCCTCCAAGCCTACCGGCATCGCAGCCCTGAACGAGCACGCCGCCGCTCTCGTAGCGGCGTACGCGACTCCCACTTCTTCCTCCTCCCTTTTAAGCACAGCGGCGCCGACGCGCTTGAAAAGGCCATCTGACAAAGCCTCTTGCTGGGCGGATTCGGGACGACAGAACCAGGCGTCCCAGATTTGTGTGAGCAGCTTTAGAGTGCCTGAGTCCGTGAAGCGGATGCCGCTTGTGGGGTTGCGTGGATTGACATCTCCGATGGGGTTGGGCTGTTTGGGTGTGTAATCTTCCTGTGCCTCAGGCTCTTTGCCCTTCTGTTTTCCCTTTCCTTTTCTCTTTCCCTTCTTGCCGCTGTTGTCGCTCTTCGATGACATGGAAGGATAGGGTTGGAAGCCCCGGCCCCGACCGTAAGGACTTGCGTTCCATGTTGACATCGTTGAGCCAACAAGGCGCAGCCTCATGGCTTGCGAACGGACGAGAGAGCTGAGGTTTTCGCTAAGGTGTTGGTGGTAGTAAATGGCGAAGAGGTCATCAGACGTGGGCGGGGGGTGAGGTAAGCTTGGGGAGTAAGGGGAGGAGGGGTCGAGGTCGAAGTCAGGGTCGATGAGCAGGGTGAGGAGGAGGATGTTGCGCGCTGTGAAACAACATCAAGTGGTTAGTCTAGCTCTTGAAGATGTGGAGGGGTGAGAACAGGAGAGGGGAGGGAACATACCGATCACCAACCGATCGACATCACAACAAGTGATATCCAACTGGCGCGTTTTGTCCATGTGCGCTGTGAAGAGCACATTTCGAATGTCGCCGGACCCGAGAAGCAGGATGTTGACTGGCCCCTCTTCGCCCTTTTTGTCCGGCGGGATGTTCTCCGTCAGGCAAACCGCGGGGGTGTCGCCGAAGGGGTAGAACGTGCGGGTGACGTTCGGGCAGCCTGGTGTCAGCATCTTGGATGGATGTTTGCGGGATGATACGCCCGTGTTGTGGATGGAAAATTGTGTGAGGTTAGTTTGGGAAGAGGAGGAGAGAAATTTGAAGAAGCGATCTGAGATCGATGGCTTTGTACGCGCTAGAAGTGGGGGTGGCCTGTCACTGGGAAGAGATCAGGTGAATGGGAGAAAGCCGAGTGAATGCAAGAATCGACAAGAAGTGAAGGACGGGCACCCCTGAAAGATCAGATGGAAATTACGTAGGGCTGCGGCCTGGGAAGGCTGAATGATGTTGGCCAGGTAACAAGATGAGGGGTCACGGGTTATGCTGGTTGTAAAGCTGTCTGGAAGCAAAAGGCAGTTGCTGTAATCTTGGGCATTGTTGTCAAGGTGCTCGGAAACACAACTTCTGGCTTCTACAAGACAATTCGGTCATGTCAACATACCAATCTCGTGGATTGGAAACATAAACGGTTCGTGTCGGCGCAGCAGTTATCATCGACTAGGTTTTCGACACCCCTCCCTGTGGTGATACGCAAAGGTTCGTCTACCTACACATTTCTTCCTCTTCAGTTTAAATGCAAGTTCCTTGTCGGGTGCATCACTCACGAGCTTTGTCTGACCAGCTTGATGATGACTCCTGGCTTTTTATCCACTTTCCACCACACGAACATTCTTGCTGAAGGTGAGCGATCTGTTCAAAGTCCCACCGGCCCTTTCACCGTCGGCAGTCCCGGCTTGGTTCCTTTAGTGAGGTCCTAATGTGATCGGTTGCGAGCGGGTTAGACAAGGAGTCACGGGAGATGGCTTTCATCGTGCCGGCCATGGCTGGACGCGTTAGACATCTGAGTTCTTCAAGACTTCTTTCGTTACCTTGCGAATACGATGTACGTAATTCATGTGAATGAAGGGCCAAGTGGCTGAGGAAAGAGGTTGTCAGCATGAAGACTACCACCAGCCGAATAGGGAGAGTACCCATACAAGAAAATCCTCACATAGACTTCCTTTGGTGATGTGCTTGCATCAGTTACCCGTCTAAATCATCATCAAACAACTCGACACGGAGTGCGTTTGGATCCCAAAAGTACAAGTGAGCACAGGACATACCACCTATAGTAGCTCCGATGAATGCCTGCGAAGCTTCCATCTTCCTCTATCCAAACAAACAATCCACACTCGAAGATTGTTCTGGTCCCAAGAAGCTGCCTCTTTTTAACATGATCCCTTGCTGAATCCAGCGACGGTTACCATAAGCCCGGTTCGTGACAATGCTTACCGGGCGACAATAAGAAAGACAAGGGGCGGAAAGGCGGAAGACAGAGGAAATACGAAGGACATCACCTGTGCTTCCAATGGTAGAATCCAGAACTGATCAGATGCCTGAAGAAGCACCACAGACAGAACTTAAAACCCTCATCATCCTGCTCTCCAACTGCTCGTATTCAGACAGTCGATCCACTGCGGACACTCCGAAAACTCACAGCATCTTCCAAGCAAGCCGTCCTCGAAGCCGATAACCCAACAGCAACTTGTGACCTGTATCAGATCCCCCAACAAATTCACATCACACCGTCACACGGCAACAACATCAACCATGTTGACGCCAGTGGGCACCGGCGTCCTGCGCTACAGCTACCCCATGGGCGACACGCCAGCCGTGTGCTTGACGCAGGACATTCCCTCTTCATATCGTGTTCCCGCTCGCACCCGCGATAAAAACGACGAGCAGAAAGAAGGAAAGGAGAAAGAAGGAGAAGAGAAGGAAGGAGAGGAGAAGGAAGGAGAGGAGAAAGAAGGGGAAAAAAGAGAGGGAGAGGAGAAAGAAAAGAACCAAGAAGACAACGACAGTGGCTACGATCAGGAAGACCCAATCAGCATCTTGCTTCTTGGGTGTGGAGATCTTCGCAAGATTCTCTTCACGATCAACCATGATGGTAAGTCAGTCTAGCCGTCCATCTGTTGCAGGACGTTGCTAACTGAGTAATAGAAGGTCGTCAACTAGACATAACCTGCTGTGACAACGAGCGAAGCATCATAGGTGCGTACTCACCTCTCACATCCGTAAATGATAAAAAAGAAGCTTTGACTGACCTTCGTTTCCCACCACACAGCCCGCAACATCCTCCTCCTAACCCTCCTCATCGACATGGACTCCCAACCCCCCCTCCCTCCCTCCCTACACGACCTCTTCCCCATCTACTACCACCTCTACCTCCCACCCCGCCTCGCCAACCTCATCGTCTCACAAGCCCGCAAACTGGTCGACGTTTCCGACTCCCTCCAAGCCTGGCACAAAAGCACATACGGCCGCGGAGGCATCCGCTTCTGTGACTCGTACTCCCTCTCCCGCGTCCGCGAAATCTGGCAATGCTGGGCTCAATTCGACGGAAACGAGCCTACGATTACTGACCTCAAAGCCAAGTTCGAAGCGGACCTGGCTGCTACCAGAGATGTGAAAACCGATGAGAGAGTGGATAGCACTGGCCGTGGTCTTGTCTACACAGCAGTAAGATCAGCTGCGCCGGCAGTGGATGATGATATGCACCATCTGAACGATCTCCATCAATGGTTTTGGAGGGTGGGGCTTATTTCCATGTCGCTCACCAAAGAGAGCACGCAGGTTAACCCGATGTTTGTCACGCCGGATGGGCATGTGAGGATGCACTGGGGGTTGGATCCGCTTCTTGGGTTTCCGTTGGCGGAGGCGTATACGAGAATGGTGGACGAGCCGGAGGGCTGGGGGGCGGACGATGTGAGTTCACGGCAGAAGGTTGTGGCGCTTGTTATGGGGAAGTTTGCTGCTTGGTGCCAGAGTTTCAAGGACGCATGGGCGGAGGGGAGCGTGGTGACGAGGTGGTTTGTCGGTGATGCGGTCGCTTTTGGGCATACTTTGCAAGGTCTTGCGAGTGGCTCAATACGAACCCCCCACTGGTATCGCAGCCGGCATAGCTTTAGGCCCTTGAAGCTTGATGGGGAGGATTACCAGCCCGACAGCTCTACCCCTGCCCCGTTATCCTTTATGGTTATCGACACCTCCAACCTCATCGATGACCTCGGCGCACTCAACGTGCTAGTAGCCACCTCCCCGGTGCTCGAAAACAACCTAGCCGCCACGCTCTACACCGAGATACTCACCCGCTACCACCGCACTTACAAAGAAGAAGCCGACAACCTCCTTTGCGGCCCCCTCTCCACCGTCGCCCTCCTCCTCGGTCTGTTCTGCGTAGAACATTCCACCAACACCTCCCCTTACCCATCCCAGGATGCCATGACCTACCAAATGATGAAAAACGGATCTGCTAAGCCCAGAGACGTGCCTCCAAAGTTGTACCAGCCATACGAACGGCTGAGATGGAAGCGGCCCATAGCGCATTAGGCGTGCGCTTTCAACCCACCACCATCTCCCGAATCTATGTCTCTGCCGGTGTACCCCATCAAATTCAACGATAAGGACCTCGTCGGCCTGGTTCACCAGATATACAAGAAAATGTTCTGGGACGACTGTCAAGACGACATCATCGCCGCCATGATGACCAACATGACCCTTGCAGGCGACGGCGGCGCCCACGAACGAAGATCTAACCACAAGCTCTACACCCCAGCTAGCTTTGCTGCCTTCCTCAAATTGATCAGGAGTAGAGTGCAAGTTGGCGACTGGACCGCGACCATTGAGGCGATTCTCGCCCTAATTGAGCAGGAACCGAGAAGGCAACCACATGGAGACAGTGAGCCGGTCGCTGATTACACTCCGGAGTTGAGGGCCTGGCTGCACCTGTTGAGAGTGTATACATCGCCTGAATGGCCGGGGTCCTACAACGCCAGGAACTCAGTACCGAAGAACGAGAGGATTTGGCAGTTGAAGACGTGGGTGAACATTCCGCCGGTGATGTGCGTGACGGTGGTGGTGCCTCAGCATAAGTCACCTGTGGTGGGCAGGTTGGAGAGGGACAATTTGGGGGTTGGAAGGCCGAGTTTTGTTGAGTGTGCCATTTCCAAGCCGGGCAACGACAAAAGTTGCCACGGGTTCGCGTCGGTACAAATCGGTTATGGATGGCCGCAGCACGAGAATACTCACATAAGAGGCCCCGGGTCGATCCTCAAAATTACCATGCGTCCCCCGAGCTTGGAAGGGAAATACCATTTGATGGTGTCCTTTATGGTCCCGACGTCGGTGCTTCTGACAGGACATCCTGAGACGTCGATGGTGAAGGTCCAGTTCCGACGGACCCCCAATGTCGGCGATTATGGAGATGATCTTGGACCCGGACTGACCATATACGAAACGCCCCTCCACAACTATGATCAGGTCATCATCACCCGATACCCGCCTCAGCTTGGTGGCACACCGACTGTGCATGAGTTTCCCAGGACCTTACCTCCCCCGGATCTGCCGGCTAGCGCCACCATCGCAGCTGGCATGAACGGCACACGATACGAAATCACCTCCCTCACCGCACGCCTCCAGTTCACATCCCCCGAACTGAACTCCCGTCTCGCAAGCGGTTACACCGCCCACTGCCGCCAGGTATCACCATGTACATACCTCATCACTCTCAGCGGCAGCTTTACCGCGAGCCGCTGTGACATGAAGCCCATGAAAGCATCACTCCCTGTACCCGAAGACGAACCCGAAGTATGCACATGGGAATCAGCATTCCCCTTCTCCTTCCCCCTTCTCTCAGATGTAACCAAAGCACAACTTATTACCGGCCCTGCAAGTCCTGACAACAACTTCATCGAGCTGACCGTCGCCACCATCCGCCCAGAGGTTTTCCGGGCAACCATCTCTTCCCCATCGTGGATCTACCCCGTCCTCCTCCCCTCTTATTCTTCCTCGCCTATGCCAATCTCATGGTCCCTCCCCTACCTCCCCTGCTTCGACGACCTCCCAGTCATCGACATTGAGAAGATTCGCTCCTCTCTACCCTCATGGCCCCGCTTTACCCTTTGGCTCAACTTCCAAACGTACACCTTTGCCGATTGGGAGCATCAAATGATGGAGAACCAACCGCCATCCCTGCTAGATGACATGCTGAGCCCTGGAGAGCTGTCCTGTTTGCATTGGAAGAAGATCGTGAGGTACATGATTTGGGAGTTTGCGGGGTCCGGGAGGAGGCAGAATGTTTTTGCTGTTCGTCTGGAACGTCAAGAGAGGGTGGAGATGGTCTTCTTCGTGTCGTGTTTGAGGTTAGACGTGGCGAATCGGTGCGTGGTGCTTGATGGAGCGGTTCTCGTGAGGACGGCGGAGACGGGTGGATTGATGGACGGATTGGAGAAGGCGTTGAACGATACTGATACTGAGCTGGACACATCCCTTGATTATCTCGACACTACACCTGACGGCCTCCAGCTCTGGAAGGAGATCCTCCCAGCTTACGTCGAGCGTTGCCGAACCTGGGAGCATGACCCCGAAAGGTGCGAGTACCTCCACCGCGCCAGTGCAATGGGAGTGGTCACCCCAATGGATATTGATGACGATGAGTCCTCGGTTCTTTGCAGCTGTGGCAACGGACGACTCCCGGACAATGATAGGATCCCGCCAAGGGTGTGGGAGAAGATCAAGAAACATTTGGTGAGTGTGGCTATCTCCCCTCCGTTTGGATGTCCATTTGTCGAGGAACCATATGTCCCGGAGGATAAACCCATTGTGAATAATCAGGCTCCGCCGCCGCCGCCTCCTCCTCCTAAAGTTGTGTGCAGGAATTGTAAAAGAGAAAAGAGAAAGGATGGAGGGGAGTTGGATCATACTTGTCCCGTTTGCGGTGGAATGAAGTACTGTTCCAGGGGTTGCCAAAGGGCTGATGCACGGAGGCACAAGAAAGAAGAGTGTCCTGGTGGGAAGGGGAAAAAGAAGTGAAGGTGAAGCAGGATGTAGAGAAACACAACGTAGTAGTAAGCTTGTAACATAGAACATCAACTCAGACTGTCAAACCGTGCTCCCCAACCCTATCGCCCCTTCTTGTCCTGCCATTCTTCCTTAACAAACTCAGCGCATCGTTCCGCAACCATGACCACCGGTCCCATCGTATGCGCACTCGGGATCTTGGGAAACACGCTGGCATCTGCGATTCTCAAGTTCTCAACGCCATGGACCTTGAGCTTCTGGTCAACCACGCCTTCTCTTGGGTTTCTTGACATCCGGCAGGTGCAGGAAATGTGGAGGCTGGAGACGCAGACGCGGGAGGCGTAGGCGTCTATCTCGTTGTCCATGATTGTGCGCCAATTCGATTTTTGAAAGTGCTGCTTGTTGGGTTCGCTGTTGGTGGACGTGGAAACAGATGGTTGTCCGGCTCCAGTCAAGAGGTCTTCTTTACCAGGCACAGGGACGGGTTCCTCATCTGCTGGCTTCTTCCTCCTCTGGAGCCTCTGCAACAATCCCGTCTTGGGCTCGTAAAGAGCGTCCAAATACACCAAATCCATTCCCGGCGCAATCATCAGTGGTGCCTCATACGGATACCCCGTGTTCGTAAACTCCTCCGCCAATCGCATAGTGAACCGCACCGCCTTCCTCATCGTCACTCGATCTCTGTCATCGCTCATCATCGGGTAACAGATCTTCGGATCAGCCAACGGGTCATCAGAAGACGCAAGCTTGACATGCCCCCTGGAATACGGTTGGATGAGCGTCGTGTACCACGTGAAAAGTGACTTGCCGGAGATGTTCACGGTCAGGCAGTTGACGGGGTTGATCATGATCTCGACGTCCGGGATATTCTGAGGAAGAGAAGCGTCCATGGTGTCTTGGTCTGAGTCGTCGTTGTGTCGAACGGTCATTGTATTCTCGTCGAGAGCTGCGGTGTGTACAAAGATGCTGCGGGGGGTGGTTCCATTGACGAGTAGGCCTTTGCCGAAGAAGAGGTAGAGGAGGAGGTGCCAGAGGAAGACGAAGGCGCTTTCTAGGCAGTGGAGGGTATGTTTGCGTGGGAGCTCCATGATGATGGGGATTGATGTATGGTCGGAGAGACCCTGTCCTACTGCTGGGAGGTCATGGATGACTGGGATCTCGAGGGACTCGAGATGGTGGCGAGGTCCGATGCCACTCAGCATCAGGAGCTGGGGCGTACAGATGGTCCCACTGCAGACAATGACCTCCCTTCGGGCTTTGACCGTGTACTCGCGGCCACCTTCTCGAACCCTCACACCCGTCACCCGTGTCCCATCCTTGCTGAAGAAAAGGGTCGAAGCTACCACTCCGGTACAGATCTTCAACCCCTTCCTCTCCCTCGCCGTCTCCCTCGGCAACCAAGCCTTATACGCCGACACTCTCTGACCCTTCCCATCAACAGTCTGATCCATCACAAAGCATCCTTGTGCGCTTGCACCTGCATCATTCACCCCCTCCCCCACAGGTAACCCAACCCTCCTTGCCGCCTTCTCCACAAACGGTATACACCCTAGCTCGAACCCCGGCTTCCTAGTCTTGACCACATCCTCGGTCTTCCTAAACCACGGATCGACCATATCCCAGCTCCAGTGCTCTAGTCCATACTCCTCTGCCCAAGCGTTATACCCGCCCGCTACCCCTCTTGTCCATAACAAAGCATTGATTCGTGTCGCCCCGCCCAAGGCCTCAGCGGTCCAGAGTGCTGCTCGTCTGCCATTGGCAGCGGGGATCGGGTCGGAGTCGCGACGGACAGACTGGAGGAACGGGAATTCGAAGTTCTGCGAGAGAAGGGGTATGCGAGAGAGGAAGTTGTCGTGTACTCGGCCTTTTTCGAGGAGGAGGACGGAGACGTTGGGAGATTCAGAGAGGCGCGAGGCTAGGACGCAGCCTGCTGTGCCGCCTGCAAGGGGGAACCAGTTAGCTGGGGGCTGACCTGCACGAATGGGGGGTTGGGGACTAACCGCCGACAATAATGTAGTCAAAGGTTTGGTCGTGGATATCGGCCGCGTGGACTGTGGGGTAGGACGGCGCGAATGGCCACATCGTCGTGGTGGTTGAACAGGAAGTTGGAGACGGGAGAGCGTCTGTCTGGGCCTTTGTGCTGACTTCGGCTAAAGCGCTGTATTACAGGCGGTGTTACGCTGTAAGGATGACGTGCATCCCGCAGCCTCCCGTCCCGTCCCATCGAGGCTGATCTTCAAACACAAACACCACAGCCTTGTATGGAAACACCCAAGGTAAACAACAAAACAAGAGGTATCATTACTGTACTTATCTATCGCTTTTCCGAGCCCATTCATCTATCCCAACTCCTTTTCCAATCCGGACATCTAGAACTTCCACCCGTTAGGACCGGCCCAAGTGCCCTTGACCATGGCATTGAAATACACCCAAGGGAAGAAATCCTTCTTCAGGTGATAAAACGCCCGTCTGGGTGTTCCCTGATCCAAGGCGCCACCCACCACCGGCAGTCCACCAAACGTCTCCTTCGGCACACCCGCATACTTGAACTCAGCCAACATGACCTTGCCATACTCCGTCACCAGCGGGCACGAAGTATACCCATCATACTCCAGCGCCGGCTCCTTGCCCTCCAAGCTCCTCAGCAAGTTGCCCACAAGAACGGGCGCCTGCGAAGTAATAGCCGCCGCAGTCTTGGAAGTAGGCAAGCTCGAAGCGTCGCCGGCCGACCAGACATTCTTGAACTTGGTGCTCTGCGTCGTAGCCTGGTTCACATCGACGAACCCAGCGGCATCAGCCACCGCGCTGTTCTTGACAAAGCTGTAGGGGCCCATCTTGGGGACGACGTGCAACAAATCAAATTCCCTGGTGATCTTCTCCGCGCCCTTGGCGAACACCGCCTTGTTGCCGTTGACCTCCACAAGATCATGCGCAAACAGACCCTCCACTCCGCGCTCCTTGCGCAGCTCCTCCAGCCGCGCAGAGTACTTGGGCACGCCAAACATAGCCGGCAAAGCAGTCGCAAAAGCGATCTGGATCGCGCCGGACTCGGGAGCGGAAGGGTTATAAAGCCCCGCACGCTTCCAGTGGTCCAGAGCCATCCACATCACCTTCTGCGGGGCGCCAGCGCACTTGATCACGCCAGCGGGCTGCGTGAAGATGGCCTGGCCGCGCTTGAGCTTTTCGATGGTGGGGAAGACCTTGCTCACTGTATGGGCGCCGTAGATAGTCGACACGGGCGCGCTGGGGTCAGCGAGCGCTTCAGGCAGGCCCTTGATCTTGTCGTAGGTGATCTCGATGCCGGGAACGACGATCAAGTGCTCGTAACCGATCTTGTCGCCGTTGGCCAGGGTCACGGAGTCCGTCTCGGGGGAGAGCTGCGAAACAGCCTGGTTGTAGAACTTGAGCTTGGGGTCGATGAGGGAAGCCTCATCGCGGCGCAAAGAGAGGGCGTCCTTGAGCCCGCCGCCGACGAGCGTCCAGCCGGGCTGGTAGTGGTGGTACTGAGCTGGGTCGATCACGGCGATCTCCTCGGGCGAGAACTTGCCGGTGCGCAGGAGCTGGTGAGAGATGGAGAGGCCGGCGGCACCGCCGCCTACTACGACGATGCGGTGCGAGCGGGAGGTGCCGGTGACGGGAGCGGCGGAGACGGAAGCGAAGCCACGGCGAAGAAGAGGGACGGCGAGGGCCGCAGCCGCACGGGGGGCAGCGCGGGTGGCTGCCGTGAGGGCCGTCTTGGTGATGAGTGAGCTGCTCATCTTGAAGCTATATCCGCTATCGGAGATGAGCTGATGTTATTGTGTGTGTGTGTGTGTGTGTTGGTGTTTGGGTGAAAACGAGTGTCGTGATACGACAGTCAGTGAGTGAGTGGACTCAAGAAAAAAGACAAGACAAGATGTGTTGAACTTGTAACAAGTCTCAAATCCGAAGCGATCACCTCATCGTCGACTTCTCATCTTCCTGAGTCAGCATCCCGAATCATGCCCGATAGCCGCCGAGTGGGGCTTATTTGACGGATCCGGGGCCGGTTGTCGGCGATTAGGTGTGGGAGCACGGGCCATCTTCCAGAAACATCATGCCACTTCTCATCTCATCTTGGATCTTGGATGGTCTTGGATGATGGAAAACATGCTCATCCTGAATATCGTCCCGGAACAGAACGGGAGGAGGCCGTGAAAGTTCCAGACTCGGTCGTATGTCTGTGCAGCTGACTGAGCGGGTTTGAGGCCATTCCAAGTCACATGTGTTCCTTGACCCCGAACATGTCGGCGACCATCCATGATTGATAACTCGGCGACGTTCATCCCCGAGACATGGACGCGGCCCGGCCCCGGGACTCGGTCGCGATGTGTGTGATATATCTGTCCGTGAGATCCGTGGTGTTTGAGCTGATATTTTGCAACCGTTCTTGATCCAGTAATAAACACCGATTTTCACACACATCAGCAACCATCACAAATCTCACCATGACATCTTTACAACCCTATCTCGCTGAGATCTGCCAGACGACAACCGGTCTCTTGACAAGCAGCACCTGCGCTCCATGTCTCTACCACATCCGACGTCTCGCAACATCGATTCCAAGGAGTGCATCAACGATCGCCACCACAAAATCTCACATCTCAACCTCTTCAACGACATCACCCAACCAAAGGAGATCAATCCACCAATCCCATCCCCCTCGCTCACCACAACGACAACATACACATCTCCATCGCATAAACCCCTTGCAAGCCTCATCACCCCTTAACAGCCGAACATACACCACCTCGCCCTCCTCTTCACCCCCACCGCCTGAACCAACAATAACCCCCATCTTCGAACCCGTAACCTGCACATTCCAATACCTCGTCGCCGACCCTCTCACCCTCGTCGCCGACCCTCTCACCCTCGTCGCCGCCATCATCGACCCCGTCCTCGACTACTCACTAACCGACAACTCCATCACCACCACCTCCGCCGACGCTTTACTCTCTCTCATCCAATCCAAGAGTTACAAAATCGCTTGGATTCTCGAAACGCACGCCCACGCCGATCACTTATCTGCTTCTTCCTACTTGCAGAAACGGTTGACGGAGATTCAAGGGGAGGAGCACAAACCGCCTATTGGCATCGGCAAACGGATCGGGACTGTGCAGAGTTTGTTTTCAAAGAGGTACGGGGTGCCGGAGGAGGAAGTCAAGGAGGTGTTTGGTTATCTGTTCGACGACGACGAGGTGTTCCGGATTGGCAACTTGGAAGCGAAAGCGATTCATCTTCCGGGGCACACGCCCGATCATCTGGGGTACAAGATCGGGGATAACGTTTTCTGTGGCGACAGCCTGTTTAACGCGGACATAGGGACTGCGAGGTGTGATTTCCCCGGTGGGAGTGCTCATGATTTGTACCACTCCGGTCGGAAATTGCTTCAGAGCTTGCCGGATGAAGCCCAGATTTGGACGGGACATGATTACCCGCCTGAGGACAGGAAGGAGCCGGTTCCGTGTTTGACGGTTAAGGAGCACAGGGAGAGGAATAAGCACTTGAGGGATGGAATCACGGAAGAAGAGTTTGTGAAAGCCAGACAGGAGAGGGATCGGAACCTGGCGGCGCCGAGGTTGTTGCATCAGAGTTTGCAGGTAAACATTCGGGCGGGTAAGCTGCCGGGGGAGAATGAGAGTGGGTTGAGGTTATTGCATCTGCCGGTTAAGATTAAGACGGACAAGAAGTGGTGATTTGGACGATTTGGTAGGCAGAGGGGCAGCTAAGAAGGGGAAGGGAAAAGGAAAGGGGAGAGGCGCGCACCTTGAATACACTCAACTAATACATTACCCACCTTTCATGTGTGTTCACCGCGGTTGACACGGCTCGTCATGTGTCCCAGGCCTTCTCGACCCAAGTTTATGCCTTAAACTCTGTACCAAACGCTTCACCTTGATTTCTACATGTCGAAGCACATCTAAATTATGTGTTCTTGCTCAATGCTTTGGCATTTCAATGTGTCTCTGTGGCCTTTCGGGAGTTTCGGAAGGCCTTGTTCGGGTTCGGAGCATTGGACTCAAAGTATTGCGTTTGCTTTCACGATGGGATAAGACAGTGAGATCATTATGAGATGAACTGAAGTCTGCGATGAGATGGTGGTTGTACAGATTAAAGTACCTAGTACTCTAACAACAGAGGCAGGCGCCCCCAGAGATAAGTAGAAACCACTTCCACCGCGCTCCATGATGATGGCTTGCCTTGCAAGCACATTGTCCCAATATTGGGAATTCCGATGATCGATAAGACGGCAGGTACTAACTGTCGTACTACCTGCAAACGAAGAGAAACGGAACCGAGAAAAGAGAGAAAGCAAACAAAGAAAACAGCTAGCAAGTCGGTAAAAGCTAGCGAAAAAGATTAAAGTGACCAGACACCAGTCTCCACGGGAAGACAGATGACAGAGAACCCCTTCACGGACTGACCGTACCACTAGGTACCATCACACAAACCCTCATCATTCAACAATCTCTCCCTCCTCCACCTCCAACTCAAAATCATACCTCTCCGGCACCAACGGATCAACCCCCAACGCATACGATACCATCTCCTGCTCATGCTGGTGAATCCACCTGAACCGATCATCCAGCCTCCGATACGTCCTTTCGTAGAGATAATAATCATCGTACCAAATACGGAACCACGAGCTCATCACGTAGCTCATGACCTCTTCGTTGGAGCGACTGTCCAAGATGGTCTGGCGCACGGGTCGCAAGCCTTGGTACATGTGCTCGACAAAGATGGTGAAGCAGGTGTACCGCCGGAAGAGGTCATCGAGTTGCTGTGTGGTGAGGGGTGGCACGATGAGGAGGTCGTCTTCTTGGATGGGGAAGTCCGAGACAATCGGCCTGCCGTACTCGGCCCAGTTTGCGAAGTCTCCTCCAGGAAGACGGAAGTCTTCGCGGAGCTTGCCCCACCCGAAGAGGACTTGGAACTGAGCCCTGTCGAGGGCATCCGACATCAGCGACCTCGCGAAGGCTGTCAGATGCCGTCTGAACGCGGCCATGCCGTGCTCCCTCAAAAAGCACCGATTGCATCTGGGCTCCCTCAGCTCTCCCAACTCGGCATCTCGCACCAAATACTGGTCTATCTCCCTCACCAGCAAATCTTCCGTCTTGTACGCCGCGATTGGCAAACGAAACTGTGACGCATCTTGCCACTTGGCGCAACCGCCGCAGCGAATGGTGCACATCATCCATGTGTACGCCTTATTTCGCTGGTTGCCGAATTGGGTGAAGCGGCGGCCCGTTTCGGCGAGAGGGACAGGGTGAAACAAGGTGGGGAAGCACCTGTCAAAAAGATTGTAGAAAGGCAACTTCCGCCCCGTGGCCACTGGTAAAGGGGAGAAGCCCTGCACGGGGTTGTTGGCCGGGTTAAGATGACGCCAGTCGCCCCGGAGAAAGCGGCATTCATTGCAACGACGGTTGTGCCGGCGGAGGCCGCAAATTAGGAGTTCGGCGTCAGACGCAATGCGGTCGTTCGCAGCTAGGGTGTCAGCCTCTTCGTCCGCGAACCAAAGGAACTGGTTGACACCGTTATGGGGCATGTCTTCCTCTGCGTGGGTGGCCTCATAATGCCGCCTCCGGACATCGGCAAGTGACTCAAGCTCATGTCGGGCACGGGTATGCACTCGGTGTTGGATGATCCGGGCTCTCACGTGGTCATCCCGTCCGTTGAGATACCACCATTCGGCAAGGCGGTTAGCCTCCCTGCTGCCGGGAGGGGGCTTGCGAAGGTCGAGCCGCAGGATGTTGTGGTTGTCAAACATGGTGTGCGGCAAGAGCTTGAGGCAGCCTCCGCAAGCGTACTTGTTGGCTTGCCAGTCCTTGGAGCCAATGGGAGGGGTGATCTGATTATCCCTGCTTCTGATGAGCGGTACGATGCCGCCGTGTTCGGGAATCAGCTCAAGGGCGAGCAGGCGCTGGAGGAGGTTGGCGCGTGTTGGGTGAATAGTAGCTCGAAGAGCCTGGCAGGTCTGGGCCAGGTTGATCAATGAGATGGGATCAACGTTTCCCAGGATGATGAGGAGGATGTCCAACGGGACATTATGCAACGAGATGACCGGCATTTTCGTTGAGTGCTCGAGGCGGGGTGAATTGTGAGGAGGTACGGTGAGGTATGGCGAGATGACTGACGAGTTGTGTGGTTATATATATGCCCAACCCAGCCTGATTTTCGTGATGTTGCGTTGCTTGCCTTTCTAGCATGAAAAAAGGATGTATGGTCGATGATGTCGAAGTGAGGAGAAAGTAGTGAAAGTGGAGGTTGACGCGTCGTCAAGTCAGATGGCCGAACGTGACGGCAGACGATTTCAAGCTGAGTATCGTAAACGGAGGCTGAGTAAAACGATCTCTGCGGTAAAGACTTGGTGATGAAAGATTGAGAATAAAGAAGAGCGGGGTGAAATGGCGGAAGAAGAGGAGAAGGGAGAGAATGTTTGAATCTCAGCTTGCAAGATCAAATAGTGGAATGCTCTTGAAGAAGTCTGGGAATACGCGATCAAGGTCGACGCGTCGTAAAGTTGGATGGCTGCAGGCGACAGATGAAGTTGTATCAAAGAGAGAGAGGCTGATGAAGGACGACGAGATTGACGTGAAAGAGGGGTATCGTGATGAAGGAGAAGAAAACTTTGGTGATGAGGTGAAAATGAGATTGGGTTGAAGGAAGGAAGGAAACCTGGAGAAGCGAGACGAAATGCGACTGTCGATTTCTCAAATGGAAGGAACGTCAACTGAGGTTAAAGTGAAGTTGAAGGAAAAGGTACGACTTGACGAAGTTGAAATGGAAGGTACGAATTGACGCGGGGCCAACGAAATAGTGGGGCAAGCACCGCTCACGGTACGTACCCCCGTATCTTATCGTGCCGACCCACGTGACTACCCCGAACGTCACCACCCTCTCTCGGCAGTACTTCACTCAAGCCTTGACAGCCACAATCACAAAACGAGCAGGAAATGTCACGAACAACAAGGCTGAATTACTTTCCAACAAGATTTCTGATATTCAAAATATTGAGTCACTATTCACTTTCTCAAATTCCTTCGATAAAAACTACATCCCCCTCCCTTTGTTAGCGAGCGTGATCATAAAACCTAGTACTTGCCATGGAAAAAAGCGTCTTGGCGGCTAGCGCGACAATCAAAGTGCCACTCCAAGAGCGCGAGAGGACTATGGGGTGATTCAATGCTTACCACAAACCAAACACTTCACCCCCCTCTCAAGCTCCTTATCCGCCTTCTGCTGGACCGTGATGGTCCTCACCCCATTAGGGCACTTGTTGACATAATCGTCTTCAAACTCAATGCCCAGCTCTTGAGCCGTGGCGCAGAGAGTCTGTTCGTCTGGGATCGGCTTGGCGGAGCCGCAGGTGCGGCAGATGGCGGGAGTGAGGGGGATTTGGAAGCACATTTTGGTTGTGGGTGATGTATGGTGATACTCGGTGACTGAGCACTGAGTACCTATTGTTCGTAAGTTTAAGTGGATGTCTTGATCGGTATGCCTGTGGGTGTGAGTGTGAGTCTGATCCGGATGGGAGAGATGGAAACTTCATGTTTGGTCCGGCATGTCTTCTGCATTTATATCTTTTCGCGAGGTCGGAATGCTCGCGGATATTCGGAGGAGTTGGGTGTTGTTTCGACATAATGGCATTATGTTGATGGTGGTGTCCGATGGATCGAGCTGTTATGTCGACACAATGGCCTTGTCTCGATGAACAGTGTTGCTAGGCGAAACAAATTGGACAAAGAACAAAGGAGATGAGGTCTCAGGAACAGGCAAACTGCCGCGAACAACAATGGTGACTTTACTATGCCCCAGCCGTGTTGAAGACATGTCGACTTGGGAAAGACAACTAAGAAGGATACAGAACATGATAGTGAAACAAGGAACGAACTTCTGGCCTGAATAATCGTGAACGAGTGTTTACTTCCACGACAGATCACTTCCGGTCCCCAGGCCGTCATCCCATCTCAGCACCGTGCCAAGCCTTGCCTGCCGTGCCTGCCCCTTCCGCCCACGGCACCAACACCAGCGCCCCCTTCGTACCCCAGGGGACCTTATAACCCGTCGCCCCAGCCTCCGTTTGCAACGTTGGTTGGCCGAGTGGACTTGGGGTTGCACACCGCTTCCCCACCACCACTCGCAAGGCCATGGGTTCGATTCCCATGGTGGCGGCTGTTTTCACTAGACATTGGCTCAGGCACAGTACTTCTAGATTCTCTAGAGTACACGGGGGCTCCGGCCGCCCACATCCGTCTTCCTGCGCCACCGTAGTGAACAGCTGTGAGTCTCTGGGGTGATTGATACTCGGTGGGGTGGTTCCCCTGGGTATCAATCTGGCCAGCCAGCTTGTCTTTTTCTTTTTTCTGCCTCAATTTCCCATTGCCTTTTTTTGCCAGTTCATCATCCATCTGTTTCAATCTGTCGATAACAGACCATCCCAGAGTTCAGTTCCCACTGATAGGTAGAACCTGGCCGCCCACAATACCCTCACACCACTCCCTATCGTCACTAGCATCCATGAACCCGTACTCTTTCTCTTCATCCCAGCTCTTCCACACCCCACCAACCGCGCTGTACGCGCTGTACCTCTCCAGTCCGCCCTTAGGTACAGGATCTCCATTGACGTTGAGCTTACTACCGCAAGCAACCTGGATTATCTCTTTGGCAGCCTCCAGCTCGGTGATATCACACGTTGTCGGCACCCCCTCGGAGTAATTGCACACGTAAGCTTTGACGCTGCCAAAGGTCCAGGAGGCTTTGGAGCGCGGCAGGAGGGATAAGTGCTCGAGATTTTGGGAAGTGGAGTACAGTTTTGAACTGTCATTCCAAGCGTCCCTTAGCCCCAAAATAGAAGTAAAACTGTTATATTGACACCAAATTCCCAGCATTGCCGACGCGGAAAGGAGGTCGTAAGCCCGTTCTGTCTCGTTCACAGCCTATGATGAAATCAATTGGTCAGATGCCAAGGGACACCAGATCTTGCCCATTGGGATAGGGCCAGAGCTGGCGCGCAGGCTGTGCTTTGTGTTGACTCCTTGTTGTTGGATGCTTGCGGAGTTCCCGAGGGAGTTATCGGGGTAGCGAGGGTTGAGAGGGCGCGGGCCGTCACCAGGGGAAGCGGGATCAGAATCATGAAGAACTGGAGAATGGCCAAATGCATGATTGCTGATGTGCCTAGAGGTAGGCTATAGGACTGGAGATAGGTTAGGACATGGCGGCTCAGAGTTTAGAGTGGTTCCTCACAATCTTCTCGGGAGAATTCGTAACTCTTCTGTCTGTAACTGAAGAAAGGATGACTGCATCAATGATGATGATGAATGGTAGCTTAAAACCGGGGATCACTTGCCTTTTATATCCAGATACCGCCAAATAATCATTAACACTGGAAACGTATCATAGCTGAGTCTTACCAGGCAATTTTGAGCAAAGACACCTTTCTGGGAGAAAGAACACCTCAGCCCTACGTGGAATACATTGTGCTGGGTACTTTCGGGTAGCAAGGGTACTACCGCGCTGCGCTTTGCTGTCCGTTACATCCACGCCTGTGCCTGGTATGACATCTTGTGAGTTGTTGCGATGTTTACCCTGCGTGGCTCTCGTCATCTTGTATCGCCCAAACACGTTTGATTGTAGCGTAACATACTGACTGGGAGTTATTCATATCACAGTTGTGCCCTCACTTCTTTTTCTGGCGGAACGAAGTGCCGACTCACATGCCTATTTCGTGACCACGATTAACACTTTGCGAGGGAAAGGTTAGGTAGACGCGGCGGGATGGACGAGCGGAAGGCTACGGGAAGGCCAACTCAAATCAACAAGAAAAAGAGCGAAATGGTTGTTTTAATAAAGGTATCATGACAGAAGAGGGCGAATTGGAGACGAGCGACGATGGAAAATGAAATCGGTGAGCAACTGAAGAGGGAAGAAGAGAGGGGAGCCGGCTGCACAAGTTGACGGACGGGCAGAGTTGCTCGGCACCGAAAAGCTTTCCGTTTCGAAAATCTGCCGCGCTTGCTGATTTTGCGAAATTGCTTAGTGAAGTAGCAGGCATCCGCCATGGCAGGAGCGACGGCAGCATGTCGGGTTAGGGTTCACGATCTTCAGGCCACCACATGAAGAATTTGGTCGACAACAGAGCATGAGTCGAGACCTTTGGATGCTTCGACTGATCAGCGTAATATATGGCGTGTGCCCAGGATTATTTCGGGCCAAGGCGGTGATCATCAGTTGGCGTGTAACGTGAGGTCGAGGACAACCCCGAGCAAACAAGGTGAAGATGGCGATTTCGTTGTCAAAGAAGTCCAGATATCCGTGGTTCATGAATTGAACTGTTCGTCTTTTGAAATCGCGCAGAATAATCCCATTGATAACGAGACGCTGCACAGTACAGTCCGCATTGTTTTCAGAGCGAAAGATGCCCTCAAATGGAGGAGTGTCCCCTGATGTGTTGATGCGAAAAGACATGTCGTTGAGATGTCGCGGAACGTATCGAGTCAGTACGCTATTGATCGTGATGCTCATCCCGGTCGTAACTAACAGAAATATCTGGTTTTGTAGGGGAATGTTGTTAAGAACTTTTGCAGGAAGAGCCTCCGCTGTTAGGGCTCGCCACCTGCCGGGAATGGTGGGGTGATGGCTGCATAAAGGGACCTGGAGCGGGGTGGTTCAGGGGGCAACAGGGGGTCTTTTAGCGCCCTAAGAGGTTGAAGCGGTGGGACGGCACAGCGTTCTGGAATGTCAATATCAAAAACCGATGACATCATAGCGTCTGACGCAAGCCCAGGCCGGACTGTGACCAATCACGAGCGGCGTAACGTCATGGCGGGCAGAAATCCCACGTCTTGCTTTCTCTTTTCGTCACTGCCACATCCCGGCATCGTCTTGTTTATCATTGCTTGGATACGGGATGCATGGAGGGCAGCATTGAAGTTCTCGGCATACCTACCTATCAAGCCACACCTAGGCCTTGTCTTCTTGTTCTGGACATCAGCAGAGACAGAATGCAATCATGCTGATGCCCTCTTTTGTTTCTCCTTTTCCTACTTTACTCAACTACTACGGCGATCGATTGATCTCTTTCCTCTTTTCTTCCATTTAGTCTTTTCATCTATCCACGCCGATCAACCAACCTACCTGTACATACCTACCTACCTACACCTACCCTCCAACAACAAACGCACTCGACATATCCGACCGACCAACACCCAGAACCTCCGATGGCCGACAAAGCATCGTCCTACGAGGTCGAAAGGAAGGAGGATATGCCCAGTGCCTCTCCATCGTCACAGCAACTGGAGGGAGAAACACTCGAAACAACAACGCGACACGGTCGTCACGGCCGCAGACACCATCATGGTCACACAAACGGTCTTGCCCCCCCGGGGCACACGCAACCCCATTCCTCCGCCTCCTCCGCGACAGCTGTCAACATGCCCGTTGGCGTCGACAACATCCCCCTCGACACCGTCCCGACCTTAGACGATACCCCGGGCCTCCCCCGCCTAAAGTACAACATGATGGACTACAAATGGAAGCTCATCGTCGTCTCCTCCCTGCTCGTCATCGAGTCTTCCCTCCTCCCCATCGCCCTCTTCTACGGCCTATGGTACGGCACCGACCTCCGCCACGGAATCGTCTTCGCCATCATCACCGCCTTCTTCGGTCTAGTCACCGGCATCGAATTCGGTCTTCGCTCATTAAAGCTCATCCTCTCGCGCGACGAATACCGCCCGCTCGGCACCGATCCCGTCAAAGACCGCTGGAAATTCGACTTCACCCACATGACGCTATCGTTCGGGTACACGTACATGACGGGCATCTTGATCGGCGCCTCGATCCCCCACGAGCCGATAGTAAAACCGCTGGCGATGCCGGTTCCGCTGTTTTTTATCCAGATGGGCCTGCAATTGTTGTGGACTGGATGGGCGAATAGGAAACACAAGAAGGCGCCGTGTAGGATTAGTTCGGTCCCCAAGGGAGGGAGGGTGCCGCCGTTGGTGTTGACTATTGTGGAGGATATTGTTGCTGTTGATGGTGCCGGCGGGAAGGAGTATAGGAGGGCAATCAACGCCAGGTATGAAGTCAGCAAGAGGTTTAGGGAGATGGTGGCGAGGCAGAATTGGTTTTGGGGAGTGGGAGCGCTGGTGGATGGGGTGGCTACGATGATTGTCATTTGGACGATACCGCAGGAGATTGCGTATGGTGTTGGTATGTTCTGTCCCCGTCCCCGGTCGAATTATCGATAATAATTGGGATGCTAACGTTTGGTGTCAACAGCTTGGGCGAGCCCCCTTATCTTCTCCGCGATATGGACCGTCATCACCGTCATCTGGGTCAGACGAGATCTACGACGAGAAAAGGCAGAGTGGCGAGCAAATTCCGAGCCGTCATTGTCGAATGCAGGGACAGACACACAGGAGATGCAAGAACGGAGTGCTGTCTAAGTCAGGGTTTGGAAAACAAAAAGACGATAGAGTTTGTTTCTTTGCATGTCAGCGAACACGGGTTTGGATGGTTCAGTTTGTTTTCGCGTTTCCTTTCTCTTCCAAGGCAATATACCCACGCATCTTTTTGACGAATTGGATTGGTTCCTTTTGCTTGATCTGCTCTTGGTACGTGTCATTTGCATCTAACCGCCGAGCCCTTGATGCCCAAGGCCAACTTCAGGTATTCCTGCGTGAGGCCGACCGTCTTGCCGGCCGCCATGCGCCACCCGTCGTTTGCAACCAGGCGTCCCAAAAATTTCTTGAATTTGAACGGTTATTGCTGTTATTTTCCCAGGTCGAGCGATATCTTTCCCTTTCTCTTTTCTGTGGTGCTCTAAAGTTTGCGACACCCGAGGATTTCATTCCTCCCTCGACCCGCGAACGATTTTGCAATCCCTCATTGCATAGAGCGGAACTTCCAGTATCACGACATCAATATGGCTCCTCCTTTCCCGAAGACGACTGGCATATCACCTGCACCTCTCAGCTTCGGCCTCAACACGCTGTCTCTCAACTTCATCCCACCCCTCTTCTATTTCCTTTCCAAAACTCTTGAAGGAATGTTCTTTCCACCCCAACCCTTCGCCCCTCTCCCTGGCAGCAAATCCAACCTGCTCGGACCTGTCTCTCCCAACACCTGCAGTCTGACCGAGCCTGAAGAAATTTCCATCTACAACGACCGTCGCCGTATCATTCAAGCCGGACAATCTTTACTGGCGTGCTTCTTTACCATCTTGCTCTGCCTGGCCGCCCGCTACTCCGAGACCAAACTGAACAGGAGTTCCGATAAAGGGAGGTGTGCATACTTTCTGGAGCAGTTCAAACTCTTCACTGCTGACTCCAATGATCCCACTGATCGCGAATGGGACGCTTTGATCCCCCATATGGTCCCTTCACACAACGATTACCGCATTAGCCAACGTCGTGAGGCGACCATATTACTTTTTCGGGTTATGATCTCGGGCTGTTTGTGTCCGATCGCGGAGTATCTTCTATGCGCCAAGGAAGGGGTTGCGGAACGATTTTACAACCAAACACGTGGAGAGAATAATATATTGCCGCTTTTCATCATCTATCTGGTCTTCAGATACGGGACGCTTCCTTGTGTCCTTACTGGATTGACCAGTGACCTCTTAATGGGCATCATCTTTAAGGGGACGGAAGACGATAGGGCGGTGGGTTTTTGGGATAGGTGGATTGAGAAATGGATAAAGGCACACCAGATGGAGAATGCAGTGGCAGAGGCAAAGTGGATGGCTGAGATGAATATCATCGAGCCAGGAGACGGTAACTTGTACATCCGTTCTCCGGGGCGAATCATCAAAACTCAAACAATGTACGCAAAATGAGGCTTTCTTGCCTGACATATATTAGCATGTGTACTTGGGTGTGTTCAAGTCCTCCTCTCCGTGTTGCGGACTTGACTGGAGGAGAAATGGCTCCCCGCTTATAACCACTGGAATGTCAATCTTTTGGTGTGTCGGTGTTTGGCACGCGACACTCACAACACACCTCTTCACGCCTGTGCTCTGTACATAAACAACTATCCCATTACTTGAACAAAGCATCTAAGCACCCTGTTTACCCCTTCGGGGATCATAATCTGGTTCCATTCAAAATTGAACACTGACCTTCTTGCACAATGACCATATCTTGTGCATGCATAAGATTCTGGCCAATCACGGCCCTCATACATCACTTATTCCGAGCCCTTGCATCGTGGATGCTGACACTTTGCGGACTAAACAATGCGGCGTCATTCTTCTCATTTTCTTGTGACTTGGTCCTTCAATATCTTGCCTTCTCTAGCGATCATCTCAAAATACCTGTCATTCTTCGCTTGTGTTGCAAGCGAACCATGAATGAAAAAAAAAAAAAATTTTGAAAAAAAAAAAAATATATATATATATATATATATATACATTCCCGTATCACCCGTGAAACAATCCGAGGATCAGCTACTCGAAATGGATTTCACGCACGATCTCGGTCAGCCAGAGCCGCCAGAGCCGCGGGCTGGGGTGTGAGGCTCATAACTGACGAAGATGACGAAATTTTTTCGATTTCCGAAACGACCCCAAGTTGTTTCAAAACAAGACGCCATCGCACTTTCCCACGTTAAACACCAGATAGAAATCGACACTTGAACACAACAAACTACCGCTTTATCTCATTCAACTGGGTTTTATCCCCCACACTATACTAGCCAATCACACCTGGAGAGAGACTTTCACGGCGCGCCTCAACGGGGCATGCAGAACTCAGCAAACCACATAATTGGCTAGGACAGGGGGGGATAAAACCCAGTTGAATGCGGTACGTTTGCGGAAAGATCATCATGTTATCCATCTCCCAAAACCTCCACATATTGGATCAACCCAGCCGCATCGTCTGCATCTAACCGCCGAGCCCTTAATGCCCAAAGCCCACTTCAGGTCTCCATGCGCGAGGCTAACCGTCTTGCCGGCCGCCCTGCGCCACTCGTCGTTTGCAACCCGGCGTCCATAAATTTCTCCGACTTCGAAGACTTCCCCGGTTTCTTCACCCAGATCGTACACCTCCTTTCCCCCTTCTTTTCTCTGCTGCTTGATACTACCAGACAATCGCATGATTCAGTCCTTGGAGGTTTTCATCGACACGCAATTTACCCCCAAAGCCAAAAGCTCTGCGCAACTCCCAATATCTCGAAGGGGCGTAAATATGGCCCATCTACAACCTGAACCAACCTCACCTTACAACTTCGGCCTCCGCTCCGACTTCGAGATCGCCCTTATCCAACCCTTTCTCTACTTCTTCTCGGGAGTCTTTCTCGACATATATTTCCCATCACATGTGGCTCCGAAACCCACAAGTCCAACGGAACTGGCCTTTCCCAACACTTGTACGCCCGACGAACATCTGACCTCACCAGACCAACGCCGGAATACAATTGGGGAGCAGGCACTCATATCCCTTATGTTTATCCTTGTAATAATGCGTGCCTCCCCCTACCTTGACTTCAAGGGGCCCGATCCCTGGGCTTTTGATCTTCCCCTCGCCTGGCCTTCCTTTCTCAAAAACAAGCTCCTTGCTTCGGAGCATGTCCTGCCGCCTGATGATTACCGCGTGACCCAACGCCGGGAGGCAATGCGGCTGCTCTTTTTGGTGGTTATCTCGGGGTTGCTCTGCCCCATTGCAGACTATTATTGTGGGCGCGGAGAGGGAGCATTTGTCTTTTGGTTCGACGCTGTGGAGTTGCCCCTGTCATACGTCGGAAGCGTACCTCTAACGATCGCGGTCATTCTCGTCTTCTATCGGTATGGAGTGTCGTGGGGAGTGCAAGTGATGATGATGCTTTCGCGTATAACTCTGCCGTGTGTGGCTACGGCGGCGGCCAGCGAGGCGTTGGCGTACGCGACTTTTGGCAGGAGGTATGGCGTGGTGGATATTTGGGATAGGAGGATTGAGAAGTGGGTGGAGGCTTGGAAAAAGGAGAAATCCAAGGCGGACAGGGAGGTTCGGGATGAGGTGGAAATGAGCGAGAGGAATAAGGAGTTGTTGGTTTGGCGGAGGGGGATGAAGGAGGGGAATGGGTATGGGCCTGATTATTGGTTGCCGAGGGAGAAAGGGCCGCGAGTGTGAGGTTGGGGCAGTTCACGTATTCGGTCGTTGTGGAGGAAGACGTGTATAACCCTATTTTCATGTAAGCCGATGATATGGCCCGAAAGCAGCAAAGGGAGTTCGTTGGAGGTCCTTGATGTGTCGTCTCTGCACACTTTGCACAAAAACGTTGGTCCCCACCGGTACTCGCTGCACAAAATAGCTTCTGACCAATCACAGCCTAGATACGTCAGTTATTCCGAGCCCATGCATTCTGCACGCTGTGATCAAAACGAAGAAGTTGCATCCGACAAGTTCCAGCACTGAAGGATTGTGATTCCCGAAGGATTATCTCCCATTATATCTGTGGATTATGATTTATGTCTTTGCTCAATCCGTTTCAAGATGATTTCGAGATATGTCTTTTGCTTTAACTTCTATCGGCCCACAGAAGTAAACACAACCTCTTTGATCGTGAGCCCGGACTAAACCCCTCCGCGCTGGGGAGCACGACGAGCAGCAGCTCGACACCTTTTGGGTGCGGCTCATGTTTCTTTTTCTACCTGGAGACGGGGCAAGACCAAGAAGCTCTAGATTGACGAAGACGACGCCGAGATTTGAAACTGTTTCCACTTCCCGAAGCAACTTGTTTCCGGAAGGAGACCCCATTTCAACCACCCTCCCCAGTCATGAAACGGGAATCGAAACCTCAAGACCCCGGATCGCCCTTCACAAAAAAAGAGCATCAAGTTATCCATCTCCCACAAACCTCCACGAAATTGATCAACCAAGTCGCTTCGTTAACCTATTTTATTCTAGCAAGCTTCAATGCTATGTACCGCCCGGGCTCACAGCATCCACGTTGGCTAGATGCACTGCTTTGGAGTAATTCTCCGCTTCACTGCTTCAGCGCTAGCAGGGCGGGAGACCAAGGAAGATTTGGGTACGGTGACACCTGAAGCGCCTCGACTTCCGGAAGCGGCAGTCGGGAACGATGAGGATACATTCCGAACTCTTCCCTTGCTGGGATCGTGCATGAAAGCGTCGTACTGAACCGTTGTACTATGTAAGGACGCGAAAGCGTGGCACGGCAGACGGAGAGGATTGAGGATGCATGATGATATGGAACATCCGATTAAGATAAAGAACTGTGGTCCGGGGAATTCTGGGTTGATCTTGCTTTCTTCTTTCTTTTCGTCGTCTGTTATGCGATTTTGATATCGGCTTTCCGGCTAGGACTTGAACAATTGCCTACGCGCATTCTGGCCAGAACCAACTGAAGAAGTCCTCAAAAAAGAGCATCTACAACACCAAGAACAAGTTCAGGATGGCAGCAGCAGCAGCAGCAGCAGAACCCATCCAGGTCGTAAGTTTCATCGGCTCGCGTGTCCCTCGAGACGGTCAAAGGTATTAACCATGCCGTTCCTAAAAGGACCACGATGTGGTTGGCGATCTCAACGTGGACGACAATGAGTCCATCAGAGATGCCGAGACTCTCTACGGTTCCACACAATCTGTCACCGCCAGCATCTACGACTACCGCGACGTCCATGGCCGTCTATATCAAGCATCCAAGACAACAGAGTACATCTTCCCCGTAGACGAACAGCACCTCCAAGGCTACGACCTAGCGTGCGTTTCTCCACTCCACATCTTCCACTTCCACAAACTAACATGTGCCAGCCACGAATACATGCTCATCCTCTTCTCCAACAAACTCTACCTCGCACCCATCTCCAACCCCCAAACCATCCTCGACATCGGCACTGGCACCGGCAACTGGGCCATCGACATAGCCACCGAGTCCCCCTCCGCCTCCGTAATCGGCACCGACATCTCCGCCGTACAACCCACCTTCGCGCCGCCCAACGTGTCCTTCCAGATCGATGACGCCCAGCTCGACTGGACGTTTCAACCCAACCACTTCGACTTCATCCACTGCCGCTTTCTCTACGGCGGCATCAATGACTGGGCCAAGCTCTACCGGCAGGCCTACACGCACTTGAAACCAGGCGGCTGGTTCCAACACGTCGAATTCGACATCGAGACCTTATCTGAGAACCCAAAGGTCCAGAATGATCAGGACCACGTCTTCAAAACGTGGTGTCGACTCTTCTGGGCTGTTGGGGACAAGACGGGTCGTACCATGCGGATTGGGAGGGATGGAACGATGAAAAAGTTGATGAAAGAGCAGGGGTTCACAGAGGTGGTGCACAAGAGCTACAGAGTACCGATTGGAGCGTGGGCAAAGGATAGGAAACTGAAGCAGGTTGGTTTGTTGAATTGGCACTATATCGATCAGAGTCTGGACGGGTTTGCGGTGTATCCCATGGGTCAGGTGCTGGGATGGAGCAGGGAGGAGGTGAGCGAGTTGGTGAATAGGATGAGGAGAGCGATTAGGGATGTGAGGAGTTTGAGTTATTATACGGTGAAGGTGGTTTATGGGAGGAAGCCGGAGGAGGGGCGGTGACTCGAGGATGGAGATGGCGTGGATGAGACTACCTTACCTAAAGGTACTGACGGGACTGAGGGATTGGTCAACAGGATGGATGTTTTTTCCTTGATCAACCTCTGAGAGAAACTCTATCTGTGTTCAAGGCAGGAGGGATCAAGTGGGAGAAGGAGAGAACCGACCACCCGACGATATTCACATATCCGTGCCAAGGATTTCGAATTGAAGAAGGAGCGATATGTCGATCGAATCCTTCACCAAATGTTTCCCTCGGTGCCACCTGCCATCCGATCCAGAACTCTCTGTTTGGTTGCCCCGCCCGGGTCTCTGAGTGGACCATCCACTCCCGTTGCAGTCCTGCCCGAGGACAAGTTTCCAACTGACTGTAATTTTTGCGCTGGTCTCAGTTCTTGTTCCCGTCCTCCCCTCTCGTCGTTCCCCTCCAGGGCATCATCCATTTTCGCGGACCTTCGCGATCTAACCCGCCAACTGGGAGCAATCCACTAGACACTCGCTCTCCTCTTGCTTCTTCCACTGCTATGTAAGCGCACCATCCTTAGATCGAGGGCATCTCCATCAGCGTTTGGCCATTCCAGGCAACGGCAGTGCTAATCCTCATCATCCTCCAACGATTTAGTTGCCATCCCAGTTCAGCCGCACCACGAGAATACCCCAAGTCGCCGCCATGTCGGAGCCCAATCGGCCACACCAAATCATCGAGAATGAGCACGTTCGCAGATTGCGCGAGAGACTTCGGAGGATGGGGCGCGAACTTCCACCTCCCGAGGATTTGGTGCCAGAAGACTTCATGAAACCACTCTTCATGAAAGAACCGAACCAGGTAACGACGCCCGCGCGTACCCTGTCACCCCTGCAGCCAACATCACGACCTGTGCCCCAGTCTCTAAATTCCCGCGACTCCGACGAGCAGATTGTTGAGAGGACATCCACAGAAGAAGAAGAAGGAACGGAACAGGGGCGCAAGTCGAAAGGGTTGCAACCTGAAATAGGTATTGCCATTCAACAGCGCATCAAGGATTTGGAGGAGGAGAAGTCAAGGTCGGTGTCGCCCCCGCAACAGCAGAGAATTACATCGTTCAAAGATGCACTCGAGGTACACTTGCAAGTAAAGGGATCAAAAGCGGCAGAAGTTGCATCCTCCCGTACTACACTGATGCAGTTACTCTATGACAAGGTCATCGAGGCTCAGACAGCAACGTGGGAAAACACCAAAAAAACACTCGCAGCCCACGCCGATATGCTCATGGAGAGCACCGATGACCCGTCCTTACGGAGCATGTCTGTCCAAGAACGAGAGGGAGCGTTTAAAATGTTACAACTTATCGAATCTGAAGTGGCCGCAAAACCCACTCTTACAACAACCACAAATCCTCGTCATAAACCCAGGTTCTATGCTGTTCTCGGCGGACCAGGCTCGGGAAAATCCACCATCTGCGCATCATGGGCCAAGCTGGATGGCGGCGTTATGCACATTGCCATTGGAGATATCTTACGTAGCGAGGCAAAGCGGCCTGATAGCCCGTATGCCGAAGTTCTCAAAGCCAATCTTGCAAAAGGCGCAATCGGCGATCCGGAGATGACAGTCGGTCTTATCAAGGACCACATGCGCACAACGATCAAAGCCGCAAGCGGGCCTATACACACCTATCTTCTCGACGGTACGTATGCCGTTCTCGCACAGGACAACACGTATTGTGGCCGTACTGACCCCTTCTCAAACCAGGATTTCCCCGTGCTCTTGCATCGGCCCAATACTTTGAGCGGACCGTCGGTCCTCTCAGTGGAGTCATCATCCTCGATATACCCGAGGCGACTCTCATAGATCGATGCCGCCAGCGAAACCGGTCCGATGACAACGAGGATGCCATTCGCGAACGCATCCGCGTTTATAACACCAAGTCAGCCGAGGTTGTCGCTGCCTATCACCTACAGGGCAAGGTTTCTTATGTGACACAGCCACCTGACTCGCATATCCGGCCGTGGACAGGAGTTTTGAGCGCTATGATGATGGACTCTTACTTGCCCTTGGACATCCCCGAAACCGTGCTTCGAGATGTTGTTGCTTGCGGAATCCTCATCTGGAGGTTCTGTGACATACGTTACGATCGCCGCGGGGGAGATGCTCGCTGAGAGAACTGGCGCTTTGCGTTTATCTGGGAACGGTACTCTCGCCCTGGGGGTTTAGCGTGGGGAAAGGAAGGACATATTAGGAGGATTGAATGCAACAATTATGAGGCAGCAGGTGGTGAGCGTGATTTCAAGCGGGTGTGACTCGTGGATCACCGCGGACAAAATAGAGACGACTCAGACGAAGACCGTATAGAGATAGAAGCAAATTCAGCGAAAACATGGATACACAGTTTCTTTGTTGTTGTTCTTCTTCGGGTTTCTCAAGTTGGGAACGTAAGAAAGCGGACAACCGCTTGTTATAGGAGTGAACAAGTTCAAGTGGACTACGGTCAATATTACGGATGATGCTCGATCTCCCTTTCACATCCTGGCTCTCTGCGTCTCCGTATTGCTTCGTTTGCAGAACAACGGTCTTCACTCATACGACAGCCGGTAATATTTGGTTCCAAGTACATGTCTCCAAGAAGTTATCTATCTCAACCCTCTACCTACATGCTATATCTGGCCCAAAACCATCAACATCACCGCTGTCGTCTAGCTACTATCTGCACCTGTACCCTTCTTCCCATACCCCACAAGTCCTGCACTTCCTCCTGAAAATTCTGGTCTCCATTCGGGAAGTCTCTGACACAATACACGTTCACAAGAGGAGCAGAGGCGCAGAAAGTTGAAAATATAACTGGGATTGGGTTTTATCATTACTCGCTTCTCAAGGCCATTCTAGCGGTTGCCGCCTGGGCGCGGAATGAACCAAACACCCACTCAATGATCCTTTCCTCCGCAAAGGCAATGGAGGTTGCGTAGACACGGCCAATAAGGGCATGTATTCCCAGAGCGTCCAGCAGGATCTTCTCGGTAGTACCAGCCGCAAGGTTGGCCAGAAGGAAAAGTGCGCAGTTGTCGTCCGGGGTGATACCGAGCGAGAAGTATTTGGGGTGTGGATAGCACCCTTATAAATGTACCTCTAGGAAAATCCAGCAGGCTTGGGGTATATTCTTCGCAACATCGAAGATGCACCAGAACTCTCCCGTCATTCTGGCGGCTGGGTGTATGCGCTGAACACCTCTGCTGTTAGAGGACAGTGAACCCACGGTCGTGTCGGACGGCATGTTATTTCCTGGAACGGTCTTTGATGTAGGTGATGTCGTAGATGTAGGACGTTGGTAAAGTTGATTTTCCAACGATTTGGGTGCCGGAATACCGAGAGGGAGAAACCATGGATTTGAACGCGGTGGTGTATGAGACATAAAGAGGCTGGCAGAGTACTATATAAGACTGGGAAGAGAGAGGGCCTTGTGGTGTTGGTTTGGACAGCTTATCAACATCCAGCTGATTATCATGGTTCCTGAGGAACGCTCGCTCGCAAACAAGGTGAACTAGCGGGTCCAGGGACGTTAATATAAGATAGCCGAAGCTCAAAGGGGAAACAGTCTTGAGATAATTCCAAGTTTGTAGCAAGTGTTGAAATTTCCCTGCAATGGCTGAGTACGTAGGTCAAAATCTGATATCCGGGAACCAACGGTCTCGAGTTCATGCTTCAGCTTGTTGCCAATCCAATTCCACCTTCAAGTTAGATCACGGTGGCAGCTTCGAAAATGGTGAAGCCAAACCCGACCCGATGCCGTTTGCTCTTTCCCCTAACAATGCTTGACACCAAACTGGGAACTTTTGAAATTGGTAGTCGCGACCCAGGGCGGGCGAAATGACCCCGCCGGATTGCATGAGAGGGAGCCAATCTCCGCAAGTTTTTTCTTTGGCCTCGCCATCTTTCTGTCCGAGTCCCCTCTGGTTTCTTTGCTTTGATCCTAGCCCGGCCTATTCTCATCCCTCGGCCCCAAGTCTTGCTCCTCTCACCAGTCCCGTACCTTCGTCTCCCACCCTTTCTTCCGCCATGGGTCAACCTCTCGGTGGGCGTTTCGCTCGGCCGGTTCGTGTCGGTGTTGCCGTTACTTACATGTACACATGGCGGCACTCACCAGGTACGGCCAATCTCTCTCGAGTTGTCCCTCGTCCTCAACTCACTTCTACGTCGATCTTCCGCATTTCTCATCCCCAGTCTCGTCAGTTTAACAACTGTGGTTCACAAGACCCAAAGTTGGAGTGCTCAAATCTCACATATATGGAGATAAAGGGCTAGAGAACGGTCACGACCGCCACTCTATGGAACGTTTCTTGAGATCTTGTCTTTAGAAAACCGAACTTCCCTGTCCTTCATGTTTTGTTTTCCTTTGTCCCAAGTTGGCCCGGGCCTCCCGTAGGTATTATTTCTTTCTTTCTTTCCTCATTCTACTTCTTTGCCTTGGTTTGACTCACACTGGGGTGTTGACACATCGCATTGAAGTGTGCCGAAGGACATCACCAAAAGCCACACATCAACAGTCAGATCTTCATCATCGAGGGCTTGGTCCAGGAACAAGTATCTCATTTCCCTTGGAACAGACAACCACATTGGATCTCCGTGAACAAAGCTTCAACAACCGCCAGTCGCTGAGAGTATTTTTTGTTCTTATTTGATTTACGGTGCTGGCGTGATCATGGCACCCAGTCTTCCCTATTTGCCTGCTTTTCAGATTCCGCTGGCCATCCAAACCCCAAGCTGGCGCTTGCGGGAGAAGTTCCCTAGCCCATAGACCCATTGCCCCAAAGTCCCAACAAAATTCTATTCATGAACGCGGCGATAGATGGTGGGCCAACCCACTGGTATCTCCCATGGGAACACCTGCGTCACCACAGTTCTTGTTTCCCTGTCATACCTCCCATCGAAGAACTTCCGCTCCTGGTCTACAAGTGTGAATTGATTCTCGGTTGGCGACGCACCTGGTAACCTGTATCTGTTTACCGTGGCGACATGCCTAGCCTCGACGACAACCCCTTTCTTCACGTTGCCCGCCAACTGCTTCAGAAGTCCGACCAGGTATTCGGTATGCTCGCACTCCTCGCGGATAAGAATGGTTACCCTTTTGAGCCTTGTCAACCTGTTTGTTCTCCAAGCCGCCCTAATGGCCTCGTTTTCAACAAACAATTGGAGACATTGTCGTGCGGGCAGTTCTTCGACGCCATCTTCTGTTTCGATCCACAGGCGCCTAAACTGTAAATCCAGCTCTGTCAACCCCCGGCACCGCTTGGTGATCGTGTTTCCCATGTTCACGAGCTTTGTAATCCAGGTTTCCGTTCGTTTCCTTGAAAACACTTGATCTTCAAGTGTCTGATGATGAACGAGTTGGGCCTGCCGATCCTGACCAGCCAAAGTCTGTGATGCGTCAGATCCAAATAAAAGGTGTTGGTGGTGTAGAAAACCATCGCAGCCTCACGAGAGAACTCCCGAGATACGCGCAACAGGGTGGGGAGCGGATCATAGAGCGGACCAGCAGCTCTACGGGCATCTTGGACATCGTAATGGAAGATTGGTGGGGGCAGGGTGTTATGCGGCACGATCGTGTTTTCGGAAGTGAGCAGGACGCCATACACCATATTGCGGATCTCTGCCGGCAGTTGGAAGAAGGGAAAGGGTCCCTGGGCGGCCCTAAACCGGGCGGTGGCGGCGGCGGCTAAACGCCTTAGATTCTGAGCCTGCAGTAGACGAAGTTGATTCTGGTAGTCAGCGATCGCGTGGTTGGTAATCGCGAGCTGAGCCAAGGTATTGCCCGAGGAAGCGACCACTGGGTTAGTTGAGGGGGTAGTAGATGCACTACTAGGGCCGGCAGCAGAGGAGTCCTCTACAATGGCCGTGTCTTCGGCGCTCTCGTCGACTAGATGAGAATTTGGTGTTAGATCCATCTCGATTCAAGGTTGAGGTGTGTTGTTAAAATGACGTGGCAAGACTAGGTAGGTATATATAGAAGATGGAAAGGGGAGACACGCAAAACAATGCTGGATGGAGGATTAGGGGCTGCCTTTTATCCTTTAAGTTTGGATGTCGTCGTCGTTTGGTGAGAAGCTTTGCGAAGGCAAATGACCAACATGGAAAGCTGACAAACTCAGATATCAACAGAAAAGGTGACTGCCAAAGATGTGTGCGTGTGTGGGTGTAAGGGAGGCGTAATAGGCGAAAACAAAGAGTGGGAGATATGATCCGGGCATCAAAGAAGGGAGGAGACCAAGCAAACAACCGCCGTCAAGCATGAAGGCTGACTGGAAGGACCAGGCGTGAACCGTAAAGCGCTGAACGATGGTAACATCGGCCCTTTGGGCATACCACGATACCAAGTCTCCCGACCAGTTAGGCCTGCCTGAGATCTGCCCGTGGCCCTACACAGCCCTGACTTTTGACGGGCTTTGTACCCACGCGGCCTTCATCGAAGGAGTCAATTTCGGTCATGCCCAGCATGACACAACTGCGACCGACCCTGACGCAACTAGCATCTCGGAGGCTGATATCGATGTGTTGGAAGTGTCGGCGGAGGAAGGACACGAAGCTTATAAAAAGAGACATCGGGAATATTACCACATGATGAAGCTGATGTACCCGGAGCGCTGGCAAGCCATGGTAGCCAAGAAAAGTCCGTGGAAATAAGAAGCAGTACTGGGACCGGAAGATAAACCGCCCAGAAGAGCATCGTGAGCTACGGCTCAAGTACAGCCTAGCCTAGCCGCAGAGACTGAAGACTGCAAGGCCAAAAGGGCAGCGACATACACTTGTCGGTTGCCTTTAACACGGATGTCATTAGGCTTCAGGGTGTCAAGGGGAGAGGCCAGCGGGTGGGGTTCCTCACCAACCCTCCAGGGTGGTAGCTTCTTGGATGGAGGGGAGGCTCTGACGACGAGAAGGGGTAGGAGCGGGCTTGATGGGAGTCCCCCGCCGTATGTGCTTTCGTGCCAGGCTTGGAGGGAGTCGGAAACGTCGACCAGTTTGGACCCCTGTGAAGCCAAGGCCTCCATCTACTTCTTCTTGGCCGCACGCTTCTCTCTAGCCTTCCTTTTCTTCTCCTGCTTGGCCAGCTCGGCGAGAGCCTCCTTGCTGAGATTGGGCCTAAGGCTGATAGAAGGGAGTGTAGAGGTGTGGCTTTGGTGGGAACAAAAGATAAGGGCAGATGTGTGTTACTGGCGGTGGGGACTTCCGAAAAGAAATTGTAGCCTTTGCCCGTTGACACAGAGCAAGTTGAGGACCATCCAAATCCCTACGGCAATGTCAGTTGTCCATGATTGCGAGAAACCACCATTCTGGAATGAGACTTACGGGAACAACCAAAATACAATCATCGCAAACTTCTTGGGCGAACCAGATCGGCTCTCGGGCCAACATGTCACGGAGGGACACCGTAATGGGAGAGGTTGGTGGGAAAGGGAGAGAGAAACGACGAGAGTGGCACACGGCCCAAAAGGAGTCAAAGAAGGGTAAGGGAAAGGAGATCAACTTACTTTCGCCTTTCTCTGGGGAATCATCGTCTTCGTCCTCGCGGATCTCGCCCTCCTCAAGCGAGTCGTCTTCCTCTTCGCGGATTTCTCCCTCTTCGGGAGAGTCTTCTTTATCATCAGCGGCGGCGGCGACAGATGCAGCGGAGTCAGTGCCTGGTGCGGCGACAGGGTCGGCGACAGGTGCTGCGACGGAGTTATGGTTGTCGACTTGGTCGCTAGCAATTCTGGAAGAGTTGGCGGACGATATTGTGGCCTGGTGGACTGGTGAGCTAGTAGCCGAAAGAGTATGTCGTCGTGGTGAGACAAGAGAGAGTAAAAGGGGGAAAATTGCAAGATAAAAGGTTGCTTGCGTAGTGCTATTAGGATATCTTAGGTTGTCGAGAATGGAAGTTTGGCAAATAAAGGAGAGAAGGAAGGGTGAGATGGGAGCTGGGAGCAGAAATCTGACGAGATATATGGTCAGTGGAAGGGCATTCACTTGTCGACCTGCCAGTGAAGGGGCAGCCGGGCAGGAGGGTCAAGATCGGATGGAATGGCACGCATGAATGGAGTCCTATAGGGATCAGTCTGGTGGATCCAGACTTTATACCAATCATACAATGTAGTACTGAACTCTCCCTTGAGGACTTCCCTGGCTGCCTTCGCAATCCGCTGGCCACTTCCAACCTCCGGTTGAACGCTGCCCTCAACTTCGTGTGCGTCAGTTTGGGTAGAAACACCAGGTAGGAAATGCTGGTATAGGGCGGTGATCATATCCTCCTGCTTCTTGTTCGCTGTCTTCAACTCTTTGACCTCTTTTTGTAGCGAGGCAATTTGGGCCGCATGAACGGCCATCTCCCGGCAAGAACGAATATAATTCTCATGACACTCGGTCAGGAGCTGTGTATCGACGAGCGCCTGCTCATCTAGCGGGGCATGGCAACCTTCGTCGGCCTGCTCTTCTCCCTTTGTCATGAGGTCTGGGCCGTCGGGCACCGGAGAGGGGTCGCGGGGCTCAGAATGATCTGGGTGAGGCGGAGGCAGCATAGTAAAGCTCACACACTTCCAGCTCTCTTTGTAGGTGATGGGTTGATATCCCCGCTGGGCGCAGCTCTCTTGCTACTGCCTCTCGTCTCCCTAGGTTCCCAAGTGGTGGGGACCTAGATACCATCAGCATATGTTCTCCACGTTGTTTTTAACGGTAAACAAGAACTTACCTCATGTCTCTTGTTCCTCGGAGTGCGACTACACTGTCACCGAGGAGGAGCTGAAGAAGTTTGGTCGACTGGATCGCATGGCGGCCAGAATGTATGTCCGGACTGCTTTCGTCGTCTCACAAACGGTGTATCACAAGATCGCTTCGGGTGTTAAGATGGATCGCAAGGCACGAAAGGACATCGCTAAGAACGCCGCCAAGTTCAGTATGGATCTGGCCCCACGCTTGGATATGCGCACGCTCAATATATACCTCGACGACTTGGATAAGCAGTAGTAGCCGGCAGTAATGACAATGCCGTTCACTGATACCAAACGCTTCCCGCTTTTCTACCGGCCTAGACGCACTTCTAATTTTATCAACGCAGCAGGGGAAATAGTCGATCGCATTACCAAACACACTCAGGCACCTAGTGAATCATAGGAGATTACTAGGGCTAGAGTGAAAGAGGACATTGCGGCTGGTATGGCCATCAAGGGTTTGGTAGAGCGGAAGCACCCGCTCCAAAAACTCTTTAGTGATTCTGAACTCATCATCAGGGATGTTCGGGCCTTGGGGCGCAGTGTTAGTGAGCCCGTCGCGGTGGAGAATCCCGCCCCCCCCCTTCGACTACAACGTGTTCAAGGACAAATACGATTGGGCGGACTGGAAGATCAACGGCTTCAACCTTCGCCATTTACTCCCTCACCAGGTTGCCTTGTTCCTCGGAGTGCGCTGAGTAGCGCCTTGGGCCTTTTGAGGCGTTTGCTGGGGAGGGGGGGGGAGGAATGACCGAAATCGCACTATGGTGCGACGGATCTTACTGCCAGGAGAGTAGGAGAGTGGGGAGGGAGGTTATGCGGTTAACTATAACCGCATAGACCCAACCGACTCTTATAAGTCGATACAAATCAGAAAAGGATGGCCTTACCGGAATCCCATCGCAGCGAGATACGCCGCCAAACATCAAACCTTCCACTGGAAAAGGTCCAGTCGGACCCATGCAAAATGCATTTGGAGTCACCGATGACCGGCATCCTCCACGAATTGGCCCTCAGGGTCTCGGTAATTGCAGCCATCGACACTAACACAACGCCGCTAACATCTGGCTCAGTTACGACATCTCAACCTCACTCCATCCACAGCCCATATGAGCTAACCAAAGAATTAGTCGATCACCTAGAGAAATCCGGGCAGAGCTCGAGCGCCTAGGAGAGAATCCTGGGCCTGAGGAGCCGCTGCCTCCCGCGTAGGTGGTGGCAGTGGATCCGAGGTATGCCGTTCTGAGAGGTACTGAAGCTACCCAACGATCCGGAAGCTTCCAGTTGTTGAAACGCTCCTGGCCTTGTTGGCGGTAGTTGTGAGATAAAACGGCTGCTCTAGCCTCTGCCGCCGCCATGGTGATACTGTGACGGGGCTTTACTCCTGCGGTGGTCATCGAAATCCGCCGACAGCATCCGCTGGGCTAGAAAACCGCGGAGAGTGTCATAATGGCCGCCAGTTCGACCGATTGGGGCGGGGAGGAGGACGTGGGCTTTCGCCGGCCGCGAAGCTGTCATCCGTGGGAGAGTCCGGCACGACAAAGGCAGTTTGTGGTGTGGCTCCTGGAGGAGGCCTGCGACTGGCAGTAGTACCTGCTGGGCCAGTGGAAAAGACGTCGTCGATGTTGATAATATTGTATGGCCGAGAGCACCAGGGCGGGTATCGGGAGGAGGGATTGGAGAGGTCGCTAGTATAGCTTTGTGTGTGATAGTATACCCAGTGAACCTTGGGTGACGACCGCTACGGAGGTGGTGAAGAGGCGCAAGATGGTCTGAAGATTTTGGTCTGCCGATTCGTGATTATGCTGCAACTGAAAACAGAACTTGATGCGAACGGTGAAAGTGATAGCCCTGGATGGCCGGGTGAGCTTTGCCTTTCGCGTTCTTGAAACAGATGAGTTGACGCGAGGAGAGCATGTTTTTTGGATGGAAGAAGGTGGTGGGGAAGATCCGAGGTTGACGGAAGTGGTTGGGGGGCAGATTGCTTTTGTACTGGAAAATCAGCTGTGGGTGTGAGAACATGATAGTATGTTGGAGGTGTCCCGTGTCACGTGCGGCCAGCCATGGCTCCCTTCACCAGGCCATGGCCCCACCGCACAGGGCTCCCTCTCACTCATTTCTAGACTTCCAAACTTCTCGAGTCTTCCCCTCTACAACTTAATATATTACTATTATTATTAATTCCTTTCGTTAAGTTCAGCCTATTTATAGGTTATAAGCCCTTTCGACGTAACTGTTATTTAATAACTATTGTATAAGCAATACCTTAATTTCTTCGATGTTGCGTACGACCAATAAGAAACCCCCCTATTAACCTTCGTTTTCGATGTCGAATTGACCGATAAAGTACCCTAATTAATTAATTTCGACGTTGTATTGCGACCGATAGGTTATCACCCCCCATCCCTCCCCCCCCAAATTAAGCGACGTTAATTATAACTAACCTTAAAGGAAGTAATTTAACGAAAGTAAATTAATTAATTATCGATAATATTAGTAACCTCGCTATACGATTACGATCGACCTTTCCCCTCCTACGTTACCATCGTTATTTATTCGTCACCGATTTTATAAAAATTATTTAAAGCTTATTAAATATACTAATTATTCCTCCTTAGATTATTTTACTTTTCGTTTTATTAATTTTAATAGCTAATGATTATACGATAGGTGAAATTTCTTCCCTCATCGTCCTTAAAAGCGAATTTAACGTTAATAATTAGAACTGTACTTTATAATATAAATTTAATTGCGCTAATATCTTCGAATATATTATTACCGATATTCCTAAGCCTACTAAAGTTATTAAACTTAATAAATATAAAGTTTAGCGTATTAATAGAATTAAAGCTATAAAAATTATATAAACTACCTTTAAGGATAATAAAGTTATTACTATTTTCAATATTAACGGCTAGGATTAGGATAGTACTAACCCTAAATATTTCTATAATTTTATTTGTAAAATTGTTAGTAAAATTATTAATGAAGTTCGTGTAGATATTTTGGAGGAGTATATTAATTTCCGTCGCGGTAATTTCAGTTCTATATCCTCTTTCCTCATCCGTTATAACTTCTTACGTAAGCGCGTCGTTGAATATAGCTTTAAGATTGACGAAAAGGTTAAAGTTTTTAATTTTTATAATATAATTAAACGTTAGTATAGTATTAACGTTAAATTATAGGCTATAGAGATAGCTAAAGATAAGCTTACTACCTTCTAGCTTTTTACTTATTTATTTACTTTCGGTAATATTAAGGCTCGTATAATTAACTTAATTCTTTAAATTTAGAAGTCTAATACTATTTTATCGGTTATCAAGATTAATAATAAGAAGGATTCTAATAATAAAAATTCTTCATTTACTAATAATAAGGTCTATAAGGATTTTAAGTATACTACTTATACCGATTGTGGTTAAATTATATATAAGAGTTTTAAAATATTTCCTATATAATTATTATTATAACCTTCGTATAACTAATTGCTAGTAGTACGACCCTAATTAGGCTCCTGCTAATTAGTTTAAAAAGAAGGAAGCTATTAAGAAGAAGGCTACTAATATTAGTACTACCGCCGTAATTAGAATTATTAATATAATTCTAACTACCTTTAGTATTATTAGATTTATTTTACTCTTTAGTAATTTTAGTTATAAAAGTTATATTAATACTTATATTAAATAGAATTTTTATTAGAATTTATAGCGAGATTAAAGTATATTAATTCTACTTTATATTAGATGTAATATTTATTGTATAATATTGTTGAAATTTAATAAGCTTTTAAGGCAATATTAAACTTTATAAAAGATTTCGTGGTCTATAATTTAGGCTATAGATTTAATATTTTTAATCATATTAAATAGTTTATAGATTTTTGACCTTTATTAGAATTAATTAAATATATTATTAGCGATAGTATAGTTACCCTATTTTACTATATTAGTATAATCGAATTAATAATACTAATAACGATAAATATTCATATTGGAATCCTAATTAAAAATATTATTTATTCCCTTTTAATACTAGCTAATTTATTATTAATTAGGGTTCTTTTAAAAGGCGGCTTAATCTAGGATATGAAAAGTAACTAAATTAATTTATAGAATTAGAAGTAACTATTTAGTATAATTACGTTAATGAATTAGTAGTCCTTCTGATTATATAACTTTATAATTTCACTTAGTCCAAAATCGAAACTAAGAACGTTATATTAGCTTTTATTAATTATTTAATAATATATAAAAGGATAATGTACGCTAGAAACGAATAAATTATAAAAACTTATTAGGAAGTAGGTATTATATTTAATAATATATGAAATTATATTTATTATAGTTGTATAAAAGTAAAGGCTATTAATATTATGCCTAAATACGCTTATGTAATCACTACTATTCTAATTTAATTTATTCGAGCCGATATTATTTAGTATAATCATTTAAACTATTTAGCATAGCGCTATTACGTCTATTTTGTATATAAAAATTCTAGCTATTATTAGGTAGATTTTTATAAGATTAAGGGAGAGGCCTTTATTAAATTGAAATAGTTTAAGAAATGGATTGAGCTCTAGATAGGTTTTAAGGTTAAGATTATTAGCTTTAACGGTAGCCTAGAATAGGGTTTACTAATTAAAGAATTCTAGAATAGTTAATTATATCGGTAGATTAGAGAAGAAGTTATTCAAATTTATAAAACTACAATATATACCCTATAGATGAACGGAAAGTTTGAAAGAGCGGGTGTAATTATTATAGAGTGTACTAGAGCCCTAATAATCGATTTTAAAATACTTCCCTATCTTTAATCCTTTATAGCGTAAAATGTAATTATAATTATAAATCTAATATTTTAAAGGTTAACCTAGAAAATAAAAGACCTTATAAACTTTTTACTAGAATTATACCTGGTTACCTCAAAGATGAAATCAAGCTATAAATTAAGTACTTGCGTAGTTATTTCTATACTATATACTATTATATTAAACCTTAAAAACGTATTAAAGGAGATAAATTCGAGGAACATAATCGACCAAGCTGCTTAATCGGTTATAATGACGCCTATAGTTGTATTTATTGGATTTAGAACCCCGAAATTGGTTAAATTATATGCGCTAGTGCGGTTAAATTTATTAAAATAGATTAATCCGAATCTCTAGAGGAGGGGGCTATTTAATACGCTATTATCTTTAGCGATTAAATTATTTAGGAGACTAAAGATATTACCAAAAATAATATTTAATATTGGATTAACATTATTAATATTAGCGTACCAGTAGACTCCCCAACCCTATTTTAATAGATTACTAATAAGTTTAATCTTATAGAGAAGAAAGACGTAGTTTTCGAATTCCTTCCAATTTACTACCTTATTCCAAAAGCTACAAGGTTTTTAGAATTAGTACCGGAATTATCGTTTCTAGCGCCCGAACTGTCGTCTCAAAAACTCTAACCGATATCCCTATCACAAGATTACCTATAACTGCCTTGCACATGCACGGCTCCTACCATAGGCAATCGAACCTCGTACCGTACTATTACTACTATTAGCCAATAGTATATTACTTATATATATACGTATAAGTTTGGTTCTAAATATAGCTTAGCCCTACCCTATATCGCCAGACCTCTATACACTTCTCCCTCTTCCTCTCTTCGTATAACTATATATATCCAACCTACCCCTTAACCGTCGCCTTACCCTTTAATAATTAATTATACTTACTATTACATTACGAGCGTACAATTTTATTCAATTCTATCGCCGCCGTCGTAAGATTTTCTGATGTACTTGCAATCCCTTATTGTATTATAATAGAGCTTTATCGTACTGCGATAATATAAATACTAAAATTATACTGCAATCCCCCTAAGAAGCGCCTATAAAGTAATATACTTCCTATTTCCTAAATTATAAGGTAATATTTTATTCTATTTAAATTAATTAAATTAAATAATATTGTCGATTACTAATACTAATATTGCAATTTCTACTATTAATTTAATTATCGACCCCGCTTACAAATAACTATTTAATAATATTACTAAGGCCCTTAATAATCATCCGAACCCGGGCAACTTAATTAAATAATCCGTTTTCGACTTCGCTTTATAATTTATTAATTATACTGCCTTCCTTTATATAATTATCGTGCTTATTCAATTTATTTACGAAAACGTAATTAAAATTAACACTTTCGCCGCCACTATAGAAGACGCCCTTATTAATAAAAATACTACAATTAATAATCTTACTAATAAAATTACTTATTTCGATAAGTAATTTATAATTACTTAAAATAATTTCATTAATATTAATACTTCCTTTAATAAAGCTAACGACGTATATAATAAAGTAAAAAAAAAACGCTACTTCTAAAATTAAAGAAAAGAACAATATTATTAAAGATTTAAAAAAAATTATCTACTTAAAAATTATCCCCTCCCAATTTATCCCCCTACTAAATAATAACGATAATATTACTATATTTACTATTATTACCCGTAAATCGAAGATTAATAAGGACCCTAAGGCCTTTACTAATAAAGGTAGTATTATAATTAAACATACCGAATTTTACGATACCTAGCGGGCTAAGATCGAATTCTTTTAGTTCTAAAATTCGTAATATTTTAATTCTAATAAGCGCTTTAAATTTACCTAAATTATATAATACTTTAGTAGCGCCACTTTATATACTTTATCCCCCTATACTATATTACTATTAAATGAGGCCGACGTAAATAAAAGGAAGTAGAAGATTAGCGAGAATCTCTTTACTTATTTAAATATTAAAAATAACCGTATAAATCTAACTTTAGAATTATATTGTAAATTCGAAAATTTAAAAATACGTAAAGGAAAAAAGTAATTTATTTTCAAAAATAAATTCATTACTCTGATCGACCGATATAATTTAAATAATATTATAAAGACTTATTACTTTAAAATAAAAATTACCGACGATATCTATAATGCGATCGTATATTAATAAGACCTTCCTATATTTGACGCCTACGAAAAGTAGTTTATCTTCTATTATAAATTTAGAACCAACTTTAAAGATTATGATTAGTGTAATTAAAACGCCGTTCCTTTTTATAAAAAATAATTCTAAGAATAAAAAAAGTTTTAATAATACTATAAATATTAATGCTATATTCGCTCTTAATATTTTGTTAGTTAAAACAATCGATAAAGTTATGTTCGATTATTATTTTTAAAATAACCTATATAAGCGCTATAGTAAAGAAGGTAATGAGGCTATTAATTACTATAATAGTATTAATATTACTATTCTTTGCATTAAGAGGAATAGGAATTGTTGTAATAATTGTAACTATAACGGTAATAATAGCGGCGCTAGTACCGCTAAACCCGCTATAAAATAGGCTAACTATAGTAACGCTACCTATATTAACGCTATAGGTATTAGAAAGGCTACTCCTACTGCTCTAACTGCCATAACTACTCTAACCCCAATCCCCGCTATTAAATATAGTATAGGAAATATAATACCTCCTTGCTAAATTGCGCGGAGAAGCTGTCGTCTTTACTTATTATAATAGAAGAGGAGGATAGAAATTGAGTAAATTTAAAAATAATTTAATTAAAAAATTTAATTTTACATAACTATAATAATAAATATAATTTTTTTCCCTTATATTATTTATAAATTATATAATATTAGAAATAAATATACTACCTTGATTAATAACGGATATTTTACATTTGTTTTTATTAATTATTAATTCGCTACTTACTTTATATTATTACTATGGAAATTCGCTAGACCGAAAGCCTTATATTTAATTAACGGAGTATTAAAGGATATTATTACCAATTATTATTAAATTTAATTATAAATATGATATTATACCGAAATAATTATTATATTAATTTATAATTTTATAACTAATTATTCTATTATTTTAAATATACCGTAATTAAAATACTATAACTCTATAATATTATAATTAAACGGTTCAGTCACTTTTATAAGCGAATATATCAGCTGCCGCTATTTATTAATAGACCTCCTAAAAATTCTATTCCGGGTACCCAAAGCGTAGGACTACAAAAAACGCTATTAGGAGGCTATTAACTACGCAATAACCCCTATACTAACTATAAAAATAAAAGAATTCAAACCTATTATTATCGAAAACTTTAATCCGATAATTATTAGCTACTTAATACCCGTATAACGGGTAAAATACGCTATAAAATAATAATTCGCAAAGTTAGAGGCGCGGCGGACCTATATAATATTAAAACCTTCAATTATTTTAAAAACCCCTATTACCCTAGAATCTACCCAAACGGTCATTAAGCCTGCAATCTACCGCCTAATTATTAGAATTCGGAAACTTAACGTAAATTATCGCACCCTAATTTACTAAACCTATTATTTAAATAACCCCGTCAACCCGAATAATACTAAAGACTTTAACGTAGCGAATTTTAATTAGTTCTACAAAATATATAAATTAAGGGCTTTCCAGACTTCGTATACAGAAATTAAGGAAATTATTAAGGAAGCTAGAGCGGAGGAAGAAACCCCAGCTAAAAAGGGAGAAGGAAGTATCCCGGACCTTAAAAAGTAAAAAAATAATAAAAGCATTATTAATAGAAGGGTGGGGATAGGACGTGAAGAAACGAAATTAGGATCGTTAATAAATTTAATAATAGAAAAAATAGTAAAGGAAATTATAATAAAAGAAAACGCTAAATATAAAAAGTTTTTAAATAAATACTTTTATATTTAAATTGACGTTTACATAAATAGAAATTCTAAAGTCCCTATTCGGGCTACTAAATTAATTAATGAAATTTATTTGAATAGTAAGGAGGATAGAAATCTCGAACGTTATAAAAAAATTATTAAAATCGTTAAAACTATAAAAGAAAACGTTATTAAACTCTATAAAAAAAGTTTATAAACCCCCTAAAACCAATAATTAAATAAAGGAAAAGTTCTCTAACTAATATTAGAAGTATATTAATGTTTTTAAATCAAAGAAAATTATAATTATACCCCCGTACTACGCTTATAATTTAAAGATCGAATTTAAATTAAAAGAATAGCTGCCGTATTTTCAATCCTACCTATTTAACCCCAACGAATTAAATGTTATTAAAAAGTAGATTAACAATAACTTTAAAAGTAATTTCATCTAATTATCCGAATTAAAGGCCGCTTCCTCTATCCTTTTAATAAAGAAACCGGGCGGAAGAATATATATTTACGTCGATTATTAGGTGATTAATAATACAACTTTTAAAAGTAAATACCCCCTCCTATTAATTAAAGAAATTCTAAACGTTATTTATAAAATGAAAATCTTTATTAAATTTAATATTATTACTACTTTTAACTATATCTATATTGTAAAAGGATACGAATAGTTAATAGTATTTATAATACGTTTTAAACTCTTTAAATCCCTAGTATATCCTTTTAAACTCTAAAGCGCTCCCGGCGCTTTTCAAAACTATATAAATAATATTCTATACAATATTTTTAACGTATACGCGACAAAATATTTAAATAATATTTTAATCTTTTTTAATAACGAAATAAAATATAAAAAGTATATTAACGACGTTTTGAAACCGTTAATTAAAATTAATTTATAAGTAGATATCAATAAATGCGAATTCTATATTAAGAAGACTAAATACTTTAAATCAAGTATTATACTAAGAAATATCGAAATAAATTTAAAGAAAATTAAAATTATTACGGATTAATAACCCCCTACTTCTAAAGAATTCTTATAAAACTTTCTAAGTTTTATTAACTTCTATTATCGTTTTATTAAAGGATTTTCGTTAATAGCGGTACTATTTTACGACTTTATAAAGAGGGATATAAAATTGGATTAGACTTCAATTTAATAAATTACTTTCGAAATTTTGAAAGTAGCTTTTAATAGTAGACCTACTTTGTATATATATGATTAGGCAAAGAAAATAATCGTTAAAACCGACGCTTCCAACTAGGCTTCTAGCAGTACCCTATTATAATACGGCGACGATAGAATCTTAGACCCGGTAATTTACTTCTCGTTATAATATGTTACCTAAGAATATAATCATAATATTTGTCACGGTAGTGGCAGACTACTACACTAACCAGCCCGTGTCCCCGCAAAAGGGTACAAGTAACCGAAGCTGGCAATTCGGTCGCTCAAGTGGTCTTATATAGTTGTAATGACAGATGCATCTCACAAATGCCATCACAATATTTATAATAAAGAATTATTAACTATTATTAAAACGTTAGAAGAGTAGAAATTAGAATTCGAGAGCATATAATAATTGTTTAATATTTTAATAGACTATAAAAATTTAAAGATTTTCACTAGAAATAAGTAATTAACCCCGCATTATATATAATAATTATAATTCTTAACCCATTTCGATTGTCTAATCTACTATATCCCCAAAGAATTTACGTCCTAACACTTTAAATAGGAAACCCGAAGACATTCCCCTAAATATAGAGGACTACCGTTTGAAGGTACGTAACCGTAATTTAATCGACTTAATTAAACTCGAAGACAAGTATTTAGAATTAAAGCCTAATATAGAATTAGAGCCCGGTATAGAATTAGAAACCGTATCTAATATGTCCGTTGAGACTCTAGATTTTGAGGAAGAAATTTTCTTTTTTGCCCTTAACGTTTTAAAAGAATTAGAAAAATTAAATCATAAAATTATTAATAATAATTATACGAAACTAGTATTAATATAGGAAGCTACAACTTACCTATAGGACTGCAACCGGTGGGAATAGCGCCTATATATTAAAAAGAAATTAAAGTTAATTTTTTTAAAATATTCTATAATAGGAGGCAAGACTTACTATAGGGGGAAAGTATTTATCGACCCGAATAATACTGTTACCTATTTATAATTAATTTACTGCGCTTACTTATTATTAATAGCGGGATACCCGGATACAAATAAAACTTAAATATAGATAAACAAATACTAATATTATTTAAATATAGCGGAAGCCGTTAAAACCTATTATAAGGGATATTTTATTTACTTTAAAATAAAAGTATTATAATAGGTTAAGATTGATTATTTAAAGCCGATGCCGGCCGCTTTCGTATTATAGAACGATATTTCTATCAATTATATATTACCCTTCCTAGAAAGCCTTTATTTAAGTTAAAAGTTCAAATATATTACTATTATAGTAGACCGCCATATTGAAATATAATATTATATTACTACCGAAATTATAAAAATAGAAGAATTCGCTGACTATTTTATTAAATGGGTATATATCCTATATAACCTCTTTAATATTATAATATTAAATAGAGGCCCCTAATTGGTATTAATATTTTAGGCTATAATTTATAAAAGATTAACTATTAAAAGATTATTAAATTCCATTTTCCACCTTTAAATAAGTATTGAAATAGAATATATTAATATAGAACTATAATAATATTTACGGATATTCGTAAATTGGGTATAGACGGACTAGGTTCGTTAATTCCCCTTAATAGAGCTCGCGGGTAATAATATAGTATTAGAAACTATAGGAGTAACCCTGTTCTTTATTAATTACGGCTTCTACCTACGAATAAATATTGAACTATCTTTAGTTACCTCGTTATAAATTTCTTTAATATAGTAAAAAGAATATTTAAATGCGAACGAATTATTAGCCTACTTCGAGACTATTTAGAATTATGTTTAGACTTTAATGAAGAAGGTATAGGATTGTTACGAGTTAATACTAATAAAGAATAATTAAATATACTTAAATACTGGGTTAGGGATTTAATTATATTAAATACGATTAACTTCGTTAACGGCCGCCCTTATAATAAATTATACTTTTAATAGGAAAGCCCATTTAAAATAGGTTAAATAAAATTATACGATGTAAAATTAATATTGTTTATTAATATAAAATATTTGCCAATTCTCTATATATTGATAGTTAAGCCCTTTAAAGGGGGACTACCCAGTTAAACCGCTATTTAGAAGGACGTAAGAATAAACGAAGGTAAAGTAATAATATAGATCGATAATTACGAAGAAGTCGCGGAATAGGAATTAAATGAACTACTATCCTATAAATAAAAGGGAAATAGTTACTATTAATTTTATATAATCGTATAAATTTATTATAACTCAACCGAAAAACTGCTAATTAATGTAATTAATACGAGGGAGGCTATTAAAACCTTTTATAATAATTACCCCGATGTACCAATCCCGCTCGAAATTAAGTAATAGCTAAAAATTAAAACTATATTATAAGAGAAAGCGCTACCCGCTTTAGTACCCCGCTTATTAACGACGATTATATTGCCTATTCTAACGCCCCGCTTACCAAAGATTATAATATTGAAGCGTTCTAAATGTATTATAGATTTAAAGGAATAAATTAATTCGCTAATAAAGAATATTATAATTAAACTAGTTAACCCGCTAATAAAGAAAAACCCTAATTAATTTATAGAAAAATTGTTAATAGAGAATTTAATAAAGATAAATGAAATTTTTAAATATATTTTTAATAAACTATCGGAGATATATTAAGGGAAGAGGTTCCCTACGAGGAACGTAGTGGAAATGCTAGAAGTAAAGATATATTGGTAGGGAGATAACGATTAGAAACCGGGCGAAATTAGGGATATAAGGAGGATTTCGGAATTACGAACGGAAGAGTTCGAATAAACGTTTCGATTACGGATAGAAGAGTTTAAAGACGGGGATTAAAGAATAATTTATTATTTCGTATATATATAGATTTTGAAGCTTTAGAGTTTCTTTTATAGGGAGGTAGTATTATAGGATTACTTATAACTGCTTTACATATATATAGCTCCTGCTATAGGTAGTCGAGCCTCGTACTATACTATTACTACTATTAGCCAATAGCATATTACGTATATATGTACGTATAAGTCTAGCTCTAAGCATAGCTTAGCCCTACCCTATATTGTTAAACCTCTATATACTTCTTCCTCTTCCTCTCCTCATACAACTACGTATATCCAACCTACTCTCTAACCGTCGCCTTGCCCCGTGATAATCCCATCCCCTACCCGAGTCTCACAACGAGCCGATACGATGAATAGAATAAAAAGAGAAAGATTTCGTTAATTTTAATAATTTTAATAAGGAAGATCCTATTCTAAACGACGCGTTTAACAATTCTTTTAATAGATTCGAAAGCGCAGTCGAAGAACTTAAAGAAACTATACTTCAACCCCAATTTATTCCTTAACGTTAAATTCAATAGGAAGCTCCCCAAACTATTATCCCTATTAAGAAACTACCCAACTTATCCCTCGAAATCGTTAAATTTTAATTTAATATTCCTACGCTAATGCAAAAGCAACCACCCCGCTAATTAGAATCCTAGCCAAAGTCCTAGCTAAAGTTCTTAAACCCACCTTCGATAGAATAATCTTAATAATAATTAAAAATACCGGCAAACGAATTAAATTAATTAGAATAAATATAAAGTAGCCAACCTTTTGAAGTAGAGCCCTTAAAAGTAAGCGAAAGTAAACTTCGTTATTTAAAAATTAAACCGCCTAGGTATAAATACGAATTTTAGCGCACTGTTAATAGTAATAATAATATCGTAAATCCTAACCTAACCCTCCCTACCTTCTTCTATAGTATTATAAAAATAAACCGTATAATTCGCTTCCTCGAATATTACCTTATAGTTATAAAAGCTCTTTATAACCTCATTTAAATTAAAATAAACTATAATATCTCTAAGAACTATAATTAAATTATTAAATTAACTAATTATAAATCGTATTAATTACCGGTAATAGAGAAGTAAGTTAAGGTACTAGAGGATGCTGGTATTTACTTTTAAATTAACGTACTTCTAATATAAATATATTACTTAGTAAATAGGCATATAATAAAAAATACAATATTAATTTAATAGAATATATAACCCACGCTAAATAAATAATTTATAATAATTTTAAATATGATAAATGGGATTTGTAGGATATCGATATTATTATTACTAATTTTAAATATAAATAGTACCATTTTAATATAATATTTCTGAACGTACTAATCCCTAAAGAAAATAAGAAACATTATATTAAATAACCGATTAGTTTTAAAAAGAAGAATTGCAAATAGGTTTATTAATTAATTCGAACCCTATATAAATTAAAATGTAAACCCCTATTTTAATTCGAAACCCTATTATTAATTTTTTAAAAATTAAGCTTTACTCCTATCGCTATTAATCTTTATCTTTTCATTAATAATATTTTAAGGGCTATTATAGTCCTTTACATCGATAATTTCTTCGTAGCTATAATTAATTAGAAGATTATTAATCACGTTAAAACCGTTTTTAAACAGCGGTTCAAACTCAAATATTTAGGACTTATTCGAACCTTTTTAGGCTTTAATATCGTTAAAAATCGAATTGAGCATACCGTCTTTATTTTATGAGAGCGATATACTAAAATAATTATTAATAAATTTACGAAAGGCTTCGTTAAAGGGTAAGACCTTTATCCGATTAAAATTCCTTAGCCTCCGAACTATAAGATTTACGGGGGTAAAGAATTTTTTACCTAATAGAAAATCTCTATTAAAAATATTAATTCGTTAAATTACTTATTTATTAATACCCGACCGAATATTATATTTACTATTAATAAATTAAGTAAGATTAATATAAAGCTAACCAACCGCTATATTATTATAATAAAGTATTTATATTTATATTTGATTAGCTATTTAAATTTAAGTACTATTCTTGGAGGATTCTTCTTACCGATTAATAATTATATTAATTTATAATTCAAGGTGTATACGAATACCTCTTTTATAAGTAATATTCTAAATAGGAAGAGTACTATTAGGTATATTATATTCCTTACTTACGGCGCTATCTATTAGAAGTCTAAAAAGTAGAACTTCGTTATAATTAGTACGACGGAAATAGAGTTCGTAAATCTAATTCTTAACGCAAAATTATTAGAATAGATTGGAAATATATTAAAAGACTTAAGTTTTAAGATTAATACTAACTAAATTCTTCATACGGATAATAAAAATGTTAGGAATCGGGTATTTAATATTAATATCCCGGCTCGTAACCGCTATATTGATATATAATATAAATAGTTAATTAAGTAAGCGGAAAAGAAGGCGATTAATATAATTTATTTAGCCGGAGAAAATATATTAAGAAACGGACTAATCAAGGTATTAAAGGCAGATAAATACATAAACTTTATAAAGTTAATTGGCCTTATCTAGAAGAAAATTCCCTAGGATTGAAAACACCAAATAGAATAATTACTATATAAACAGTATACTACTTAAATTAACTCCCTTTAATTCATTTTAAGAGTCTTTCAGTCTACGGGGGTATATTGGAGGTATCCCGTATTACGTGCGGCCAGCTATAGTTCCCTTTACTAGGTTATAGCCCTACTGTATAGGGTTCCCTCTCCCTCATTTCTAGACCTCCAGACTTCTCGAGTCTTCCCTTCTATAACTTAATATATTACCATTATTATTGATTCCTTTCGTTGAGTTCAGCCTGTTCACATAGTATGTGTCAAGGAGTTACCAAGTCTATCGGTCAGTTTGCTTGCATTGTGACTGAACTGTGACTTGCTCCCTTCCTATTCCACAACCTTCCTTTTCATATTGTTTCGCTGCCACGGAAGGAGCGTTGCCAAAGTCACCCCCTTCGTCCCCCTGCCCCACCGAGAACCTTGATGAGCTCAGCATGCATTCCTGCAAGGCAGTCAAGCAGAACCTGAGAAACTTGACTTTTTTTCTTGGCCAAATCTCCTTCCCGTCCTTTTCCCAGCACAACTTCTTCCCCACAGCCAATTCACCTACCTCTATATACCAGAACACGCCCCAATAGAACCGACAGGATGCCGCCAGTTTACGACGTAGAATACGATATGAACAAAGACGGTACCGTGACTCCTTACCTCGTCGAGTCGATTCCTCCTCCCGAGGTTCCAGCCCTGTCCTCTACCACGAGTCCGGCCCCATTGACGTCGACTACTGGTCTCTACTTGAGTATGCCGACTAGGATGCGGCTGTCAGTAAGGATCCAAAGAAGCGTGCCTCTGCGGCTCCACGACCTGTCGCCGGGAAGAAGAGATCGAGGAACGGAGATGGCGAAATGGAGAAGCGCGTCAAGAGGCAGAGGCTGGACCGCGATGGATCTTTCCGGACGGCGTAAACATCTTTCGCCCAGTATGCTACTTCTACCCCCATGTCCCACTCTTCTTGAAGAGAACTAACTGACCACTGCGCCAACAGCCTCCTCGAGCAACAAGCCATACATTGCAACCCCGCCTCGAAGGGTTATTCCCGACTCCTCCGCCGGCCCTCCTCTCCATGGCAACTTAGAACGCCATAAGATAACCAAGGACCATATTGCCAGGGAGAATGGGACCTATGTTCCGCTAAAGACAAAAGATGGCGAGCTGGAGTGGTACTGTGAGGTGTGCGACCGGGGCTGGACGGACGAGTGGTCTCTGCGCTTGCACGAACGGAGGTCGTACGACTCCTCCCCTCGCTCTCTGGGCCCCCCCTCCGCCACCACCACCACCACTCGTATCGCTGCCGCTGCCGTCGCCGCCAAGCCCAAGGCCGCCCGTAAGGGCAAGGCCAACGACACTATCGCGCGGCATCTGAGTACCTCTACTAAGATGCACCTGTCATGTGCGGTATGCGTTCTAGAGGTAGCATACACCCGCTACGGCTCTCGGGACTTCCAGAGACAGTCGCCAAGTTTCTCAACTGCTTCCCCGAAGGCTACGAACGCGAAGATGTCTCCGGTGAGCGCCTATTGTGCAGCCTCCGGGCTCTCAGCCGCAGCGTAGAACTGCAATTCGGCGGTACAATAGCTCCTACTATCGAGGAACTCCATACTTTCGCCCAGAGTGCCGTGATGGATGATAAGGAGAAGCACATAACCATGGGTAATGGGGTCAGGTCATTGGAGAGGGACTACAGCGTCGACCAGCTGGCGAGCATACAACTATGGTGCGGCGTCCATGAGCGAGACCTTGTGTTTGGTTGCCTGATGAGTACCGGACTACTCAACCTCTACAACAACGACAACACCACGGCCGCCACGAGTGTTGTGTGGCTCTACAGTTCGAATGACGGACGACTATACCGACCACTTCGAGGCTCTCCGCAGACCGACCGTCTCAGGCTCGCAAAATGGCAAAACCTCACGCTGCATTATGAGATACGGCGCCTCTTCAGTGGACACCTTTGAACGACTCAATGAGCTGATGGCAGCATAGCGTCGGGAGATGTGGGAAATATCAGCATAGGCTGTACTGCCGCAGGGTCGCTCGTTAGTCTGATGACCGACGACTTTGGTGCTGATCACCCTATGGTGATAGAGGCAGCGGCGCTATGTGAGGGTACCTATCAAAGAGGACTATGAGTTGAACGAGGATCTCAAGCTGAATTTGGAGAAAGAAATCAAGGAATATGAAGAGTGGATGGGCAAGTCTCAACTCCCTCGGCCGCCACCCGGACCCGCTTCGTGACGAGGAAAACAGAAAGTGAACGCTGTGGTAATTGTGACATCTGGGTGGTGGCGTCGGTAACAACAATCGACTAATAACAATTTGGTATCTGACCTCAAGCAGACACGGAAGTCATCGATGACATCCTGTTACTGAAGAAATCTCTTGCCATCCAGTCAATATGTTCCGCTCTTTTATCCACGTCAAAGACACGTCCATCTGATGTTTATTTTCTGTCATCGAGATACTTTCCGTCTCAACTTGAGATGCGGCATGTCGTCTGTTTGCTTTGCGAATGGGAGGAGTGAACAACGGGAAAGCCCTAGGTACCTAAGACGCCCGTGAAAGGATGAAGCCCTCGCACCCAAAGAGGCTCAAGAGACTCGGGAGAACTATGAGAGGAAGCGAGAGAGACTCTCGTCCTCGTACGAAGATGCCATCTCTCAGAGCCGCAAGTTTTAGTCTGGAAATAGATGTCCGTTCCTTTCCCTAGCGTACAGGAAAGACCCCCTTGGAGGTTATCATGGACAAACTGCCCATGCCAGAGCCGGACCATAAAGGCGCTTATGGATGGAGTTTCCCCGACGATTGATATGACAGACGGATAGACGGCCAGCTCCCGCACACATCCTTACACTCGATTGAACGACTGGCTCTCGGAGAAGGGGTAGTCGAAAGGGTAGCGGAATGGCGCTGGCATTTCTACCTTCCCGAACTGGACGGACTGCTCAGCCTTATTGACGAGGAAGGTAAGACTGCGACGGCGGAGGAGACTGAGGAGATCTAGGCCGCCAATGATCGGCATGTTCTGATTAATCCAGTCGTCGTTCGGATCTTTTTCTCTGGCGGCGGAAGAGCTGGCGCCGCGGTCGGCCGGAGGTTGAGAGGCTTGAGTACGGCGAGGTGCCATTTTGATGGTGGGTTGGCGTGCGGATAAAAGGTTCAACGAAGTTGGTTGGGATAAAAGGTTCAACGAAGTCGGTTGGGATGAAAAACGGAAAACGAGATGAAAAAGGGAAGATACCTTACGATCTATCTTTATGCATGGATCTGGGTTATGCGCTGGGGTGGGCAACCTGGAGCCATTGTGTTTTGGTCCTTGATGAGTCCGCGATTGGTCCGGGGCAATTGGGATCAAGAAAACGAGTCCAAAGTGGTTGGATCTGGTGCCCGGGGGACGAAGGTGTTTGCCAGCTCCAGAGGGCTCATCGAAAACGTTCTCCCAAGATCCCACCATCCCCAATAGATACCTAACCACAAGAACAAGATGGCCCATGAGGCCCACTACAGCGGCAAGAACGAGAAAGGGTATGTGTGCCACGTTTCTGACCACCGTTCTTTACCTCTAGCCTGCAAACCCCACCGCCTGTGTTTCGATGCGGTTGGTGCTGTGTTCCGGAAGATCGGCGGTGGCGAGCACGGATAGACAGAGAGCGAACCCATCGTACATGTTCAAGACGTTGTCCATGGGTGATCTGTAATGGAGGTGGCAGCTTCGAGACTTTTCTTCGATAACGGAGGCCTGATTTTAGTGTATTTATGCTAATTCAGAAACAGATAATGCATATTGAGCTTGAGCATCAGCTTCTCAAAGCTCGGCACGGCGCACCCGTCATCCGGCGTCGGAGACCCCGTTCCGGTACGTCCAACCGTCCCACCACTTCCACGTTTTCCTCCGCCTCCCTCCTCTGTCACATCCAGAGCGAAGGCGTGCGCGAGAAGAGGGCTGCCAACAAGGATGAAGTCAATGCCAAACAAAGGGAGTACAAGGCAAAGTGGAAGATTGAGGACCCTGAAGCATACGCCGAAGCACTCGAGAAGGCCCGCCAGAAGCACGCTGAGAAAAAGGATGAACTCAACGCGAAGCAGCGTCAAAGGTGGGCGGAGAAGAAGGATAAGTACAATACGAATGTGCGCGAGAAGAGGGCTGCTAACAAGGAGGAGGTCAGGGCTAAACAGAGGGAGTACAAGGCAAGGTGGAAAGCCGAGAATCCAGAGAAGCATGCCCAGGAACTCGAGAAGGCCCGCCAGAAGCGGGCTGAGAAAAAGGAACATGAGACTGCGAGAAGGCCGAGGATGGAATGAGTGTAAGAAATGCAATGACGAGTCAAGCAATGACGAAAACGAATCAAGCAACAGTGGAAGTGACAATGACGTTCACGATGACCGTGACCAATATCAATCAAGCCACGAAGGAAGTGATGATGACGGTCCCGTTGAGCCCTCTTCTCCTCCTCCTCCTCCATCCTCTTCTTTTCCTCCGCCCTATCCTCCATTGTATCTCTATTGACTGTATAATCAATCCAAAGAAACTTGCCCAATCCAATCCATTGGACGGTGTTGGGGTCGGTCGGGTGGTCACGCGGCGTTTTGGGGGGGGTTGGCCGTTGGGACTTATTGGGACTTGGAACGCTACCGCATTCGATTCGATCAGAGATGTCAGGGTTGCTGTGGATCTTGAATGCCTTGTGCCCAATGATTGTGAGTTAGCAGCTGGCGAAGATGTCCATAGCACACAGCAAGAGGTTGAGACAAGCATCACAACAAAGGTTGCGCAGGCTGATGTTGGCACTGATAAACCCCGGCTGGCCCTTGATGATCCAAGAAGAGGTGTGGCAGTGGATCATGGTAGCCGACATGTTGTCAAACGAGGTGAACCAAGAGACTTTCCGGGATCGGGGGAAGATTGGCGTTGGAATCATGGTGGAATAACCGAAGATGATGGTTGGTGGTCCGGTTGCCGTGTGGGAAGAATAGCTGTAGCAGATCAAACTCGGTCATGACATTTGAGGTTCTGGTAATCACGAAATCAAGGAAACAGAGTTTGAAGTAAAATCCCACTTCTTTTTGTTTATCACGAGCCCAACACCAGAGACCCAGTCGAGGTAGCTATCACTCAACCCGACCTTTTCTCCCATCAACAATTCCGGCATCCAAAAATCTCAAATTCCTGTTCAACTCCAACCCCTTACGCACCGTTGCGAAGTCTGCACAAAGGCCTTCCCCTCTCCAACACATTCGCGTTGCAAGTCAACCTCGAGTCCTCGATGCAAGTCAAGCGAGAGCCACCTGTCATTATAACTCCATCAGCTTTTGTTCCCATCTCTCAACTTCCAACAGTTACCGGCGAGGTAGGGCACTCACAGTTATTAACGCCAGCAGGCACGCACTTCCCCGACTGGCCATTGACCTTGCAAATATCCTGCTTCAAGCTGGTATTCGCGACACAGCAAGCGCCGTTGGGAACGGGGCGGTTGGCGTTTTGGCGGGCGAAGATATCCCGGCGGAGAACGGAGGTGTCGGACTCGACGACGGCAGCGTTGACGGAGAGAGCCGTGAGGAAGAGGGAGGTGAGGATGGTGAACTTCATTTTGGCTGTTTGGGGGTTTGGGTGGATGAAGATGTAGATGGTATTAAGGCTGGCGAGCTGGTGGTTGCCGAGAAGTGGGATGTAGTGAAGGAAAAGACCGGCCGGCGGTTAGTGAAGTGAAGATTGGTGTATGAATGAGTGGATGTGTTGATGAAGGAGGAGAGAGACTTACAACAAGGGAACAAGGTTGACTTTATACCAATGCCACCCTTCGGTTAGGAAGACATTCGGAACTCGGTACCGAGGCTCTTGTCTGTACCTGCAATCAGTGTGATGGTGCCGAGTTACGCTTGACGCCGGAAAGACTCGTTTCCAGAATGAAAGGTACAGCTCCTGAACCCAAGCGGGAGCTGAGGGCACCTTGACAGGGCCATGACAGGGCGGTTACAAGCGCGTAACTCCCACACGAGATCTCAATCCGGCTCCAAGGAGGGCTGTTGTAACAGGAGGCGTCAGACATGGCTGGGCGTCTCGAAGCCCTACGCTTGTAGGGGCTCAGGGGGCGCTGTTAGGGCTTGTTCGTGTCGCAGGCGGGAGTTCGGGCGAAAGACGTGCCCCACCTTCCCTATTGGTCAATAACACCCCCTCTTATTGGCTGTACCTCGGAAAACATGGCAGGGGAGAGCTTGCTGGCGGAAAGGGAAAAGAAGACAGATTGGACGACGGTGACATTGCTGGATCTTCTGGTCAATTCGTCAACGTCACTAGTCCTATCGATAGGCAACAATGTTAAGGAATTTCTGGTGCCCCTCCTCGTCCCCAACCCCTATGTCTTCCCTAGGCTGGGTTTGCTTTCCTCCCTCCTCCACGCCATTTCGCCTCTGCTGACTGCTTATCAGGCCACCATGCTTCATGCTCCAATCTGCGCGCTGCCAACACCCGTGCTAAACTGGCTCTTCTTCAGCAACCACTCCTCCATCGTCAACATGCCCGGGAGCTCCTTCCTCCTCGCCTCGATATCGGCCTTGTAGCCCTCGCTCGCGAACCAGCCGATCATCAAGCCGAGCTCCTTGGAAAGGAACGTCAACAAACTTCCGGCCAACGAATACGTCAGCGGGACGGGATACCCAGTCGCCTTGGAGAAAGCCCTGCTGAGCTGGTCAACCGTCAATTCATCCCCCGCCAGCCCGACCGCCGTGTGATTCCAATCCTCCGGGTCGTCAAACACCTTGGCCGCAAAGACGCCGATATCATGCACCGCAATCCATTGCAGAGACTTCCCATTCTCTCCCAGGTGGTTCTTCAACGCAGTCAAGAACAAGCTCGTCGGCATGCCAGGCTTGAGGTTGTCCATGAACGCCACAGGCCTCAGGATCGTCCAGCCCATCCTGGACCCAGGCTGCTTGCCGCACGTCGCATTCAGATAATCCTCAATCATCTTCTTGGTCTGGAAGTGCGGGATAGGCGTCGGGTTGTCCCAGCTCCGAGCATCGCCGCCACGCTCGACAGAGCTGTACACAAAGTGCTGCACACCGTTCGCAATGGCGCCGTCAATGAGAGCCTTGCCTTGTTTGACCTCGCCGTCAAACGTCACGCCGGGGCCCATGGAGACTTGAACCGAGAAGACGCCCCAGATGGGGAGTTGCTGCTCGCCGGCAATAATCTTGGCCGACTCGAAGAGTGCGGGCACATTGTCGAGGTTGCCTTCAACCAGCTTGACGCGCGGGTAGCGCTTGACGAGGTCAAGGGCCGCAGGGCTGTCGGCTTTGCGGGTGACGGCGAGGATCGAGAACTTGTCGCCCGACTTGTCGAGGTCCATGAGGGCGTCAATGACGGCACCGCCTTGCTGGCCGGTGGCACCGGTGACGAGGATGGTTTTCTTGCTCCTTGTGAGGGACGTCATGGTGTCAAGTGTGCCGATGCTGGTTTGACAGGTTGTGTTGGCTTGACAGGGTCCAAGTGATGGATGACAAGTGACAGAGGTGGAAAGGGGAGTGGACCTGAACGAGTGAAAATGTGAGAATGGTGGCGGGGGTTGTCTACCACCAGCTGTCACAAATTCTCTTTCCATTGCCCGTTAGCCACTGAAAAGTTCCCAACTCGGAGTTTCTTGAATACCCAAGTGGGAGACAGGAAAGACGTGAGGACAGTGTTAGTTCCGATGACCGACGACACTGACATGAAAGTCCCAACTGGAGTGGCAGTGACCGCCGCAGCAGTCGCGACTGCACCTTTACAGACATGGCCCAAGACATAACATTGGAGAACATGTTGGACCATTTTGGGATCTCGCAATCGCTAACTGCCAACTCCCATCAAGCGACGACATCACATTGCGTGACATGCAGTCCAAGCCTTTCCTAGCGGCATTCATTGAGCGTCCAGGCTTCTCAACATGTCTGCAATGTATCATGCCCATGCTCGAGCGTAGTTTTCTGGGACAACATGGCACGTCCTTTGCAGGAGAATGGACGCAGACCATGCACCAACCTGTTGGCAGGGTCATGTACGAGTTCTTAGACTGCACGAGCCCCAGGGCTATGGCGATGCACGAGCCCAGGTGAGTCCAGCTTTGAGAACCCTTCACCAGTCATGTGGTATATGCCTGCATATGTGAAGGAAGAAAAGAAGGGAGTGAGCACAACTCGGGGACTTGTCGATCACCGTCCTCCACAGACTTTTATCCTCATTTTCACCCTAGCCAAAGTTCGCTGAGCCTGTCTCGCACTCACCTTGACAGCCATTTCACAGCCTTTCAGTGTTCATAGGAACATCATTCAGTATATCGTTTGAACTGAGCCACGTCGTCGCCGCTTAGTCAGTACGTCAACTATCACCACACCTCCCACCGACCCAAATTATCCCGCCTTTGTCAGAGAAGCCATCATTACCACTCAAGATCGTTACTCATCACGGTACCTAAGCATCACAAACCTCAGCAAACACCTCTCGCTACAATCAACCACATCTACCATCACCAACCGCCAACATGACAACACCCTCCACCCCTCCATCTCGGAATCACCCTATGGACAACCTCGTCCAGCCTGTTATCCCCTCCGGCCCACCACCTCCCCTGTCCCTCGCGGATACACGCCTCAAAACACTTCGACTCCTCCTCCAAGGCTACAGCTCCCTCTCCGTACCTACTCTCCTTCAATCCCTCAGTCCCCAGTTTACGCACGAGGTTCTCCCCCAATCCCTGGGGATGCCAGTGAGGGGCAAGGAGGACTTTGCTCATCATGCTGCCATGGTTTTCTCAGCCTTCAAGAGCTTTGAGATGAAGCCGACAGAGCTGTGGGAGGACCCGGACAAGGGAGAAGTGATTTTGAGGTGTGCGATGGAGGGGGTCTTGAAGAACAAGGAGGGGCCGGAGGGTGAGAAGGAGGAGAGTGGGGCAGAGGGGGACGGGAAAGTGGAGGTGGAGGCCAAGAAGAAGAAGGTCACTCCCTTCGTGGATGTGGAAGACGAGTCCAACCCTGATGAAGACCCTGAACTTGAGCCGGTGGACCTAAGTAATATCTTAGGAGACCTACCAGAGCTACCAGACAGACCAGCGACAGTCCTGAGTCCCATCACGGAAGTCACCGAACCCTCACAATTATCTCCCCCCTCCTCCCTCGATCTCTCCTTCAATCCTTCCTCCCAGGAAGAACCAACATCATCACCCCCAACATCAGAGGACTCGCCCCGCTCATCGCCACCAGCCCCAGAAGAGCCCCTAGAAGAAGACCCAAAAACATCCCCATCCACAAACACCGAAATTCACTGGAACAACGAATGCCTCCTCATCATCTCCTTCACGCCTTGCGGTTCTCAAATCTCCAAAATCCAAGAATTCGTCGACTCCGCCAAAGCAGTCGAGATGAAGAAGAAACACGCCCCCAAGGGCTTCGACGAGGCTTCAGCGCCTCCACCACCAACTTACAAGCCCGCAACATACCTCAACCTAGATACTCTCAAACTCAAAGACGGATCCGGGACTCTCACCAACGTGACAGTCACCGAGCTCCCACCATCGTCGGTGCAGAATCCTGTATCCTCAGTCGAGAGTCTGGGGAGCATCAAAGGGGTATCACCACCCAACCTAACTGTTAGGCTTGACCGACTAGACAGGGGAGTTCAATGTGGCATGGACAGCCTGCAAGACACGCTAGACACATTCAGCACCACGACCGAGTACCCTTCCCCCGAGGGTCAGAACTCGTTCTGTCTTGACCGTGTGGGGGGATGGCATTCGACTGAAGGTGCAGATGGTGCAGCATATGAAGCCAAATTTGAAGCCGAAGTCGAAGCTGAAGTCGACCCCAACGTTATTTGCCTAGCAAAGAGCGAGTCTAGAAAGATCAAGAGGCTCCGGTTTGCCAAAAATGTGGAGGATATCAACGTTTTCTCTTCTTCCGGTGATAGCTCTTATTCTTCTGTCGAGGGGTCAGGATCAGGAGGTGGGTCTGAGTCTGGACATTTTCATTCTTCTTCGGGATTTTGGGCGTCAGCGTCGGGTGATCCAGTCGACGTCGACCACCACGAACATGATGAAAGTAGAGAGAAGAAGGGATTGGGCTGGAGCAGCACCATTGCTGATACGATCGAGGTTATCAACCATTTTGTTCCTCCCTTACTTGTTCCCGTTCATTTTGTTGACGGGAATACTACCTCTAGGCATGTGGCTGTCAAGAAGGAGTGGGTTTCTGGAGCGACGTTCGTTGCGGGGTTCGCGTTGGGGAAACTTTGGTTTGGAGGAGGAAGGGGAGGGAGGTCCTGGTCGGGGTAAGTAATTAACTGACGGGATGAAAGAGGTCGGGTGGTGCAGCGAAAAGGGCAAATATCCAAGAAGAGAAAAAAAGGAAAGGAGGGACAAAGAAGAAGAAGAAGAAGAAGAAGAGAAGCAATCTCATGATGTTAGCGGAGATACCCTGGTTGGATGATGATGCCACAGGAGTACATAGTACCAGCACAGTTGAAGAAGAAATTGATCTACCTATTAGGACTTTTCCTGCCATCACCACGTATAGTGGCTACAAGATGTGAAGAGGACGAGTGAAGAAGACCTGTAACAAATGAGATGCGAGCAGTTTTTCTGGAGGGACAATAAGGATGGAAGCCTTGTGAACAAATGGCTCGAGGCGTTCGTCAAACCATCAAGGTAAACATTCTCACGGTCAGGTCACTTGTCTGAACTTTTTCTGCGCCGAACGAAACTTTGTTCGGTTTCATTGATAAAAGCGCAGCTAACATTGTAACATACACCCTTGTATTCCATTATCCCCCCATCATTACTCCCGATTGTTCGTTTCCCATGTACCTCCAACATAAATAACACTGGTGCTTTCTTCCCTCTTTCCTTTTTGTCTCAAGCAATATTGAAACATGTCTTTGTCACCTTTCCAACAATTATCTTGAACTCGCCACCTTCGGAGCCTCTGCCATCCCTACCATAACTTCGTGTCTTCCCATCATTCACATTTCACAGGAAGCTAACACCCCCAACCCTCCCCGCCCTCAACGTAGTCCACAACGCCACCGTCCCCGCCACCGCCGGCATCACCAACCTAACCAAATTCAGTCTCGCCCACTTCCTCGCATAATACTCCGCCAGCGCCGCATCCGTCTTGCCCTCCCTCAACCCATCAATCTTGGCATTAATCGGCTGCATATTGACCGCCGAGTGCACCACCGTGATCAAGTGGCACAAGGCACAATATGCATAGTACTTCCACGCGTTTTGTCCTGACGTAGACCCCCCAAAGGCTTGGGTGGAGGAAGAGGAGCGCGAACAGGCCCAGGCGGCGTAGCCGTACCCCAGGATGCCCAAGGTGGAGATGGGTCGGAAGAAGACGTTGCCGACTTTCCAGAAGACGGGCCATTGGGTGCCCAGGTGTTTGGCGGCGCTGGCGTGGGAAGGGGAGGAGGGGTGGGGGAAGCCGATGAGGAGGGCGGGGACGCCCATGAAGGATTGGGTTATTGCGTTGCCTGGGGAGGGTAAGGGGTTAGTTTGGGGGGCTCGGTTTGGAAGGGAGGTGAGGGCAGTGGTGGTGGTGGTGGTGTTGGGACATACCGAGAAGGATGAACGACATGGCAACGGTGGTGCCAACGACGGCCTCGGTGGGGATAAGGCTGGAAGAGGAAGACATGGTAGCTAGTATGAGCAGTGCTGTGCTGTGCTTGCCCCTTGCGATGTTGTTTCAATGGACTTGGTAGCCAAAAAGGAACTTCACAATGTGTTGAATCTTGATGTTGTCAGAGCTCAAGTCAACCGCTTCGTTGGAGGACTTTGGCCTTGATAAGCTGAAGGGATGAGTATTGGAAGCACCCATTGGATGGTTGTCTTCAGGGAGCTGAGGGAGGGGTTCTCTGGTGCCGGGAGTTCATGCCGTGGAACCACCCTTCGCTCGTCTCCGGCCGGCAACTATTGTGTAACGGTTGATGTTTACACCTCTAACAAAGGGCAACCGCATTTGCTCCTTCCGTCACCGCCGAGGCACTAAGCAGTGCTCGCTACGTACCAGGTAACTTGGCGTGGAACTTGGAAGGTGCAATGTCGGTGCAATGTCAAACCGTCACTCGCTCCTTCCACTTGTCAGTGCAGCGCATCGAGTAGAATGATTGAGGTTGGTAATCTCGCTTTCAACAGATTTACTGCGAGCAGTTCCCGTCAAGGAACCCGACGATACCGTCCGAACCGGCGAGTGCCGTTGACCAGATCAACGCACGGACGGCGGAGGGAGGGGGAAGGCCGAACTTGACGTCCCGGGGGCGAAGCCATACCGAAGAATCCCGCCAAATCCAGAAACGAGAACCTCGCTTCCTTTCTGGGTGCCGAGCGCCAGCAGTACTGTATAGTGCAAGTCCGAGTCTGTACATTGGAACGCACGTAAGTTACAGTGGTGGACAATTCTTCACCTCTTCACTAACAACGCGGGCCTGTATGACACCGCCTCCGGCTGCGACTTGATGTACGTTGAGGCGCTGGCATATCGGCGCCCAGAAAGGAAGCGAGGTTCTCGTTTCTGGATTTGGCGGGATTCTTCGGTATATAAACAAGGGAACTTGCACTGCCATGACTTTTCACGAAGTTGCAAGAATTTTACTGGAAGGCAAACGCAACATGTGGTGGCAGTTAAGCAGCTTTACCTTGCTATTCGTTCGCCTCCAAGCGCACCATGCAGTGCAGAGTGCAGCAAAAGTGCTAACCAGTTTTGATTTTTTCCACGGGTGAGAATATATAATCTTGGGAACTTGCCATCGCTTTGGCGGGCGTTGATCCAGGACAATCCTGGGTATCCGGTGGTAACGGGCATGACTGGCTGAGTGCAGTGGCTGGGCAAAAGTTGATGTTATTAAAACAGTGAAGTCTTAGTTATGATACCAATGACAATTAATAAGCCAATCTATCCGTGGATGTTTGGTGGTGGTGGCTGAGCTGGCCAGGCATAAAAGTGTCCCTTGTGGCATTCTCGCCCTTTTAATGCCTCAGAGTCAGGCAGTTGCCATCCTGTCAAGGGATCGGAGATTCGGACCTACCACATGTCCGCTGGCATCCTGGACGGAAGGCACGTTTTGGTCGGCGTTGCACAACATGAGACGGAAAGATGCTTTCTTACTTATGGGAGCACGCTCCATTCTTATGTAAGAGAGAAGGTTCTCTCTTCGTCGTTTCTCAATTCTTGTGACTCTTTTCCCCGAACAAGCCAGTCCATTTCACCATCGCGAAAATCAAGGCGAGAACCACAAATGCGCAACACCCGACACCCTTTCCACCATTTCTTCACCCATCCCCCGGAAACGCCTCTGTTGACAATTTGACTAGCAAAAGACTGCACCCATTGCGCTGCTTCCAAACTGCGCACCACCTTCACCTCACTCGAGTCCAAGAAAGGAGACAGCCTACACACTCGCAGTGGAGTCTAGCCTCGCGATCTTGATGCGGATACCCGCCTCCTTCCTCAAATCAACCACCGCCTTTTCCATAACAACCTCCTCCAATGACTCATTCGTTTCGTGTCCGTTCACGAGTACAACCGGGACCGCTGCTGCCGGTGAGTGAGATGGAATCTTTACTGTCGATTGCGGCACCTTTGGCTCCTTGATCACATTCGGCTTCCCCTCTCCAAGGTTCCTCAGCCACTGTTCTCTCTTCGCGCGATCCTTTGCCTCGGACTCTTTCCAGATCCTCAACGCTTCCATCTTCTTCTTTTCCGAACGGGGCTCAAATTCCATTTGGAACGGATCAGGCTTGATGATAAGCAGCGAGTTGCTCTGGTCGAGCGGGACGGGTAGTTCCTGGCCCGTTACGGGATCACGCTTATGCTTAAGGTTGAACAACCAGGCCAAGGCACCGCATCCCACAATGAGTTCATCTTGGGTGAGTGACATACCGAGACACTGGCGCTGCCCCCATCCAAAAGAGCTAAGGCCCTTGATGGTCGGATACTGCGTCAGCGGTTCCTGGTACGTGGGCCAGCCCGGTTCGAGCCAGCGCTCAGGACGGAAGTTGTCCGGGTCGGGGTACTTGACGGGGTTACGGAGGAAGGACCTGTCTTCATCAGCATCTCATCGAGCAAGAATCACGGCTGGGCAGGAAGGACAAACCAGTCAAGGGGAAGGATGCGGGTTCCCTTGGGGATGAAAAAACCCTGGTAGTGATCATCCGCCTCGGTCTCGTGGGCGACACCTGTGGGCACGTTCGGCTTCCACCTCATTACCTCCTTGATGCAAGCACGGAGGATAGGTAACCGGGGAGCGTCTTCCAATCTTGGCATACGGCCACCGCAAACCTGGTCGACTTCCCTTTGAACAGCCTCTTGCCATTTGGGGTTGTGAACCATTGACACAAGCCAGTAGGACATCGGACCCACGACGGTAAAGATTCCAACCAGGGCCAACATCCCAATGACAGAAGATGCCTCATAGTCACCAGAAATGCTGGTCTTGAGGGACGTCTTCTCGAGAAACTGGCGAGTCCAGCATGGGCGTAGTTCGCCGTGCGCCAACTTCTCCCTGCATGTCAAAAGACGCTCCATCCACCACGCTTGTTGTTCATCGTGACGTTTGCGCTCTGCTCTCTTCCAGGGGTTGATCAAGGTTGGCAAGTGCCAGAGCGGTGTCAAGACGTTGGTGATGGGTCCAGCCGGTGACATCTGTGTCAAGAGACCCCAGGCGCTCTTGGTACAGTACTCACTGAGGCTCGGATCATCCCATGTCAACTGGCACATGATCTTGGATGACATGTCCTCGAGAGAGTGTTGGAAGTCTTCGGGGTTTTCGAGAAGGCGGGCCATCCATCGCTGGACCTCAAAGTACATTACACTGTAGTAGTGAGCTTTTGTGGCCTCGGCCAGATAGGAATGACTGAGTTTTCTTTGACGCGCCCAGTATTCTGTGGTTTTTTTTTGCTTTGTCAGCCTCTGCTTCTTTTCCGCCTGGACCATCATAATTCTCAGGGGCTTGTTTACTTACGATTGTGGCCCATCAGGGGAAGGTATTCCATCGACCCATACGCGCTCTTGGAGTCAAACAAGGATTGAATGACTGGCCGATCCGAGTTATACTTGGCGCGCTTGACCAGCAAATCCTCCGCTACCTTCTCATCGGTCACGACGATGAATTCGGCACCAAGCATGGTGGTTCGGTAGAACCCTTGTTGTCCATATTTGTCCGCCCACTCCTTGAACTTGAGCCACATGAACTGGATAGGAAGATCATGGACGCGCCCCAAGTAGGGTATCTGTGTCGGCCCCGGTATTCCATTTGGGTCGTTTATCTCCCTAAAGGCTTTGATGAAGTGCACAACGGCCACGACCAACAACAACAGGCCTACGATAACGAGAGTAAGCGGCTGCATCGCGAGAACGAATGATGAGTAATAGGGAATGCAAAGGACAATCTGAATTGGTAAGTCCAACAATGAAGGGGTATCTCAACAAAAGGCACTTCGACCGGTCTGGTTCCCTGTTTAGATAGGATTCATTGCCAGTATGGCTGACAACCGCGAGTTCTAGAAGCCTGCCTGCCCGCATCCTCTCTCTCCTCATTATTGCCTGGACGACTGTCGATGTATACGCAATGCACGGACGACTTAGCACCTCCAGCCTCCAGGTGGAGTCCGAGCGCCAATGGCGATATCTTCGGTTTCGACAGCAGAGGTGTGAGAGAGTGACAGTAATGGGGGGGACGAGGGTGCTGAAGACCCAAAAAGATGCAAAGATAGCATCATATTGTTCGGGTAAGCCTTGGAGCCCCTACTTTGTGTTTATCACCACTGAAAGTGTGTCAGTTTGGAGTATTGAAGGGTCTCGTGACAACGGCGGAAGGACACCAACCCTTATTGGAACGGCAATTATCAACTTGATCAATAGAGCCTGACTACTTTGCAGGTATCACGGTTGACAAGGGTGGGGTGGTAAGTTGTGGCCGTTCCTGGATCGTCAATGAACTGACTTTATCCCCCCCTTACATGACGTCGCTTCCTTGATAGAGCGAGTACCTTGCCTTTCTGATCCCTACGCACGGCATTTCTGCAGCGGCGCTGACATTTGGACTGCACAGCTTCGAACATTTTCACGCTATTGCAACGTTACGTCTGCTCTCTCAGGACTCAGCCTTGCACAAAGGAAGAAGTTGTATTGTTCAAGGCAAGAAGTGGGTGGCAGTGCACATAACAGAGGTAAGAAACATGTGTTTCCTTGTCTTTTAGTGATGATCGGGAGCAGAATGTATAAATCGCGTGACTGAGTTTCTATAATAAGGACAACCTCAGCGCCAGAATCAGACCAACAGGAAAAGTTTTTGAATCCCGGAGGTGACGCCGATAGACGAGAAGCAGACGGAGCTGGAAACAACCGGATTTGAGAACGCTGAGTGTGGATTGTGTTTCGTGAGTGCCATGGAGCCTGACAAAAGAAGATCAGAGGTGAAAGCTAACTTGAGGATAGGGCGATTTTTTGAGTTCGGTAGCTCTGTTGCGGGACTTCAAACTAAGAGCGACTACTGAGAATGACAAGACGGCCTGGTCACTTGACTTGGAGTTGGGCCGGAATGAGTGTCGGCTTCACTTGCCTTCTTGTGACCACACTGACTTTCCCAATCCTTTTACTAAGGCTCTTCGTGCTCCCTGGCTAACTAAACCAGTTCAAAGCACGTTGATGTATGCACTTCAGGCTGCGTCACGTTGCATGCTTTGCTGCGAGCGGTTTTTATTTGGTTGCTGAGGCGGGACGCATGCCGGTTAGACTTAGGTCAGGCACGGACGCGAAACTTCTAAAACATGAGCACAGATCACGAAGTGCAATTCTTCTTTCGTTGCTTTTCTCGCTTCGCTTTTCTTTTTTTTTCCTTCTCTCTGTTACGCTCTGAGGCGTGAAAGAGTACGGGAAAGTGAGACCCGACCGGATTTGCTCCAACCCTCGACCGAAGTCTTGGTGAAGTCTTGGTCACAACTCACGGCTATTTATTTAAAGGGAGGCGGTAAGTGCGATACCCCATAATGGCTGCAGATATACTGTGGAGGTCAATCTTTACATGATGTAGAAGTGTCTGCGAAGGCAACTAACGGTCTCGCTTTCTCCTGCCTGAATGGCACCAGCGAGAAAGGGTTTCAGTTGCTTTGGCAAGAATCTTCTGGCATAGGCACGCAATGTGGGTGAAATAACAGCGATGAGGGTCCCCAAGGCAGCTCTCAAGGGATCTCCCAAAACAGGAGGGGTCTGCACCCAACCCACCTGAAATAACCTGTGACCGCACTTGGCTGATCGGAGCGTTGATCAAGGCTTTGACAAGATCGAGAGCTTGCAGTTACCGAACGACAGGCGATGAGGCGGCCGGCGCGAAAACTGCGAGAAGTGGAACGACTAAGGACGTGTTTGAGAGGCTATGTTGAGGCGCTGTTGATGTGTCTGCGCCGGTGACGGTGTTGCCACTTTCTCTTGTTTGAGGAGATTTGGTTGGAAGGGTTGAAGTTGATCCTTGCGATGGCAAGCCCCGACAAAAGCAAAGCTTGGATCAGGAACCGAGTGTTGAGACGAATGCGTGGGATGAGGGGGACTTGCTGGGAATGCGAAGGGGTTCCGTTGTGGGTTGAGACCGGAAGCGAGAATTCAACGAGCTTTTGTTTCCGTCTCTGTTTCACTCTCTTGCCTATTTATCGCTCACTTCTTCTTTCATGGGTTGTTCCACGCTTCCTCAATCTACATTCTCTGATCTAGAGCTTCAGGTGCTTCTCAAATGTCCATCAATTCCCGTGGATTTACATGCATTGAGTGTCGATAAAATGCTGAAATCAACAAATCTCCATGTTTACAAGCACAGAACGACACCAAGGAAGCTGTCCAGGCTACTTCAACTGCCGGAAAACGTGCTCCTACCAGGATGCATCCATGATTGTGAAATGCAGATGCAAGCAAGCAAGCAAAAATCGGAGTCTCGGGACGCGTTGAAGAGGCCAGACTCCAGACTCCAAAGATAAAGAAGATGGGACATTAGGTGTGAGACTCGGGGAGTCAGAACCCATTTTCCTGAATTTAGGTGGTACGGATGTGAACGATCGGCTGTACATCCCATCGTAGAGCCATTGTGCTGTCTTCTGTTTGGGTATCGCAAACCCTTTCCCTCGTAAATCTCACCCTCCCCGGACATCCCGGGACGGCGCGGGCCGCGGGGCCCGGCACGGAGCCCGGAGCCCAGAGCCCGGCGATCGGCCGGACACCTCAATTCTGAACGAACAAAAAGGCAAAGTGTGTGTGGGTGATGCGCCGCCGGTTCGCATACGACACAGGCAAATCTTACTCACGTCAGCTTACTCCAGGTCAACGGAAGGCACGGTCAACAGGGAAAGCTCAACAAATATGCCCAGTCACACAAGTTCCTAGTGGATCTCGTTTGAGAAAATCATTTGTGAAACCGAGATATCATAATGTGGCGACCGACTTGCACTTCGCGATCGCCGGGGTTGTGTGAAAATAAACAGAACAAAAAACAGGTGAAGATCAAAAAAAACCAAGACGAGGCGCAAAAACAAAAAGAAGGTAGCAAAAGAGAAGTGAGGGAAAAAAAGACGAAAAAGAATGGGGGCCACCCGGGGATTGAACCCGGGACCTCTCGCAAGAATGCTCAGGATTGAACCCTAAGCGAGAATCATACCACTAGACCAGCGGCCCGTTTGATTTGTTGAACGCTGTACCACAGTGGAGTACTTATAAGCCCCACCCAGCAGGATCCGTTCGCCCCTCGTGAAGGCTCACGATGTTGCATGCTGTTCATTTCAGTTGTTGACACTTGACGATAATTCCTGCAAAAAAGAGCACGGGACTTTCCACCAAAGAATTGGGAAGTGCAGGTCAGGGCTGTGCACTGCTGTGCACGACAGGACAGATACATACATGAACCTGCCGCGCTGCCATGACGAACCTGCATATATCTATGCTCCCGGGCCCCTTGTTAGCTGCAGTGACGAAAGCGAGGTCAAGGCAATCAATGCGCGCTGCACCTGGTGCTTCTGCACTTAGACTTGTGACTAGCGCTTGAAGGCATGACGCACGACGCAAGCACAGTTCAATCGACGTTTCTAGAGCCGAGTCCTGAGCTGGGATGAGCTGATGAGGTAGGTATCTGGCAACCTGGTAGAAGCTGGCGGACTGGGAGGGTGGGCAAAAATGAGTTTCCAGGGTGAGCGCATCCAGTCGGCGACGCCGGAGCCGGAAGTTTGGTGACGAACAACTGTTCCGGATTGCCTCGCCGACGACGAAGATGAACGCCTTTCTTCATACGGTGTGTTGTAGGTAGTGGTGGTGGTGGTGGTGGTGGTGGTGGTTGAAGGTGCCCACGTGCCGGATGCTATGTTGCTCGTTAGGTGCATCTGACGTGAATGCAATGTACATACCTTACCTTAGTACTATCTAAGCACTGCTGCCACGCGCAGACAAGAGATTCAGGACTATTGAGCCGTGCCGTGCCTAATCCGCATTTCCGTTACCCCGGTTGTCTTGTACCTGCCGCAAGTAGTCAGTTGTTAGTGCGCAATGATGCTCACGTATAACAGCAAACTAACACACCACAGAGGAAAACTACAGACAGAAAGGACGGCGAGAACCATGCTATTCGCCCACCAATGTCTGTCTGCCCTGCCTTATGCTTCGCTGATGAGACAACACCACGCGCCAAACCGGAAGACCAGCTGAAACGCCATCGTGATCTTTCCCGTCCAGCACCGACCCCTTCCCACCCGGAGATCCACACGGAGGATCCCAGACGGGAATACTCAGGCCTTCTTTTCACTTTAATTCGGTAGCCGCCTTCATACGGTACTGGGCTTCACAGACGAAGCGTTCAGAAGTAGACCAGATCAATTGCAAGTTAGTTCTACTCCTTTGGGTCCGCATCACCTACTCCCTCTATGGTTTTGCATCGAATCGTCAGGGGGCTGGGGCGCTTCAAGGCCTGACGAGTACCACTTCACACAAAGGTTTGAATCAGATAACGAGTCGGACATAAGCTACAACATTGAAGCGGAGGGGATTAAGGCATATAAGAAGCTATAAATAACGTACGCTATTCTGTCCTTGTCTACCTATCGTACTTGTCAAATTCCTCCGACACCATCCCACTCCTTTTCCGGGATTCCAGCTCCAAGAACAGGCTGCTGCCTCCCACAGCACGAAAGTCGTCGTTATACCCAACCTCAGCGTAAGCAAAAAAACCCTCCTCCTCCTCTTCTTCTTCTACCTCGCTTCTAGTCGCCTCTGCCGCGCAAATTAGTCTGTGATAACACTGTCAATGTCACAAGGACACTGCCCTTTTGCCACCCAAAATGGGGGACAGAACTCCGACTCGCTCGCCTCACAGGCTCGTCTGTCCAAAGATCTGCTATTTGAGGACAAGGTTGTGGTGGGTTAGAAGTAGATTGACACAGGGGGCGGGAATCACGTACTTATACCCGCTCAGTGTTCCTTGCCAAGCAAATTTCTCAAGAAAAGTAAACACCTACCTGACTTCGGCGTTTCACCCGGTTTTCGGCCCCTGATCACCGACCAGTTCGACCTCCAGCATACCGGCACCAGGGACAGATTGACGTCCATTGCTTCCTCAGCACGCGGACCGATCCTGAATCTTGCTCTCCGTGTGTTCCACTTTTCTACCTACTTCAAGAAAGGCCCAGCGAGGTTCGACTTTGCCTGAAGAAACAAAAAAGCACTAACACTTCTTCGTTCACATGCCAATGACCCTTCCTGTGAGTACCAACCATAACCTCAGCCCTACCAGACCGCCTCATCCATGCTTATTCCAGACATGCTTCATGTCTCTGGCGCATGTCATGGGCATTGCTACTGTGCTGATAAGCTTGTCGCTGGCCGGATTCTGTGCTTTTGAGACCAGATACAGCGGTTTCGACAAAGGGTTGATTGGTCAGTCAGCCTGGGATGTCTCTGTGAGGCATTCAAGTAGGTACAAATCACCTGCTCAAACTCGAGCAGACCTTTGCTTATTTTGGTAACCTTGCTTCTCCGGTGGGAGTCGCGCACCTTCGACTTCTCCATCGTCTTGTTTCAGTTACCTACACCCCCTTTTCCCGCATAAACCAGTCACAAGTCAAGTCCCTGAAGTCCAAATGATGAACAGTCAGTCATCCACAGCCGCTTCCCTTCCCTCCTTCCTCTCCTTCCTTGCATCGCATGATGCCTTCAAGTGCCGTAGAAGTCCCTCTCGTGGCCAGTCTACCTATAGCTTCCATCAGTAGCTTTAATGGCACGCCGGCTGGGGCGAGACCAAACCTACCTTCTCCGGTCCCCTGTTCGAAGAGCTGCCACTAGCAGTCCGTAAATTCTTGGTTCTCGGTCGACTCTCTGGGCTGGTAGCATGCAAAGGCGAGGCTGTCAACAGACCACAACGCCCAAAATTGAGCAATTTATTTTCCTGGCACGCTGCTTGCTGGCAGTCGGTGCACCAAGGTCCCCACGCGCAAGCTTCAAGATGCTTGAGCCTCCGATTGATTCGGAAATCAAGGCCTTGCGAGCGAGCAGCACTTCGACTGCGAAGTTATCTTGTCTTGACTTTGACTTAAACCGTCGAGGCAGAAGTCGTTCCACCTAGGTATGCCTCATATCTACTTTCCTGGTCCTTCCCCTGAGCTCCTTCTCCCATCCTCCTGTCAACCGCATCCCAAATATTGAGCATCAAGTTATTCGAATGTATTACGAGCCTGCTGGTTGCCGGTGACCGTTTAAAGGCTCAGTGCAGTGACCCTTGAGTCAGCTGAGGTCGTGTGCATGTGCGGACTGTGATAGTGGTACGATAGCAAAAGGCAAAAGCAACATGTGCAGCAAAAGCAACAGCGAAAGGCGAAAGTAGAAGGTGAATGTGTTTCCAAACCTCAACATCCGTCGGTCCGTCCTATGCCTCATCATGGGGTATTGAACTGTGGCAACCTCTGTACCTGGCTGGCGCAGGCATTCCGCTTTCTTTCGTTTCTCTTTCCTTCCTTTCCACTTCCAGCCAAAGATGCCTTCCCTTGTGCCATTGACGACCCTTTCCCAGTCTTCTTTCGCCCTTCTTGCCTCTCGAAATCCGCCTTCCGCTCCTTCTTGAGTCGTAGATGTATCATAATGCTGAGTGAGGGGCTAACCGTGCCGGCAGGCGGTTACTCAAGTGTCCGTTATCGGCGAAGAGGGGTTGTGGAGGGGTCTGTTGAAGAGTAGGAGTAGCGGCCAGAGGGTGTAAGAAAGGACATCCCATGGGGACTTAACATCTGAACAGTGGCAAGGAAGTGACATTGCCGTCCATTTCCAACAAGCGTAAGCTTCAACAGTGCGACTCCCGCACTGCAGGACATGCAGCTGCTGCTTACAACCACGAAAACCGGAACCGAAGCCTCGGTACCACCCGCCTCGATGTGTTCAGGGGCCGATGTACGGTTGGCTGACTGCCAACTGGAATGTGTTTGCCCATGGTCTTGGTTTTAGTGCCGGAAGCTACAATCCCCGTGTAGGAATCGCTGGCGCCTTCGGGTCCGACACCTGCATTCTTTATCCTTCTCCAGGGTTCAGAGCTGACAGAGAGGGCATTCTGTAGGTGTGTGCCATATACTTATATGAAGTCTCCCCACTTACCGGCTTTCATCAGCTTTCTTCCCCGGACCACAACATTCGAGCTAAACACCATTGAGCAACCCACACCAATTACAACATGCCCTACATCACGGAAGGAGAGCCCAGACCTATCGGTTCATATCCGGACTCAGGCATCGATGTTCTTATTGTGGGAACCGGCCTGGCCGGCCTGACGGCAGCAATTGAGTGCCGTCGCAAGGGTCACAAGGTCCGTATCCTGGAGAAATGCCCGGACATCAACACCCAAGGTTAGTGTGTGCTCTTTGAACAACGCTTATGTGTCAAGAGTCGATGTTGGCTGACACATCCTTGGTCAGGCGACATGTACTTCATGGGTCTGTCTGCCACCAAGTTTTTCAAGCACTGGCCTGAGATGGCTGAGGAGTTTGACGGGATATCTCTCCACAATGCCTGGATTGAGACCTACAAGCACGAGGGAGAATTGGTGATCCCTCCCATCAGGGTGGCTGAACGACTCCGGGAGGCTGGACTTGATCCTGACACTCCTCCTGGGCTCTTTCAAATGCGTCCGCTTGTTTACCGGATGTATATTCGTCAGGTGGAGCGACTTGGAATCCCCATTACCTTCAACAAGAAAGTTGTCGACTATTGGGAGGACGTGCAAGCCAGAAAGGGCGGAGTCGTTACTGAGGACGGCGACAGATACGAAGCGGATGTAGTGATTGCGGCCGATGGTGTCGGGTCAAAGGCGCAAAAGCTGGTCGGAGGTCAGGTTAGGGCCATGAAGTCCGGCAGAGCCATGTGGCGCGCGGCGTTTGACATCAGGTATCTCGACCAGAACCCCGAGATCAAGGAGTTCTTCAGTATGCATACTCCGGAGGGCGGTGGAAAGCCGGAGCCCATCGTCCGTACTTGGCTTGGGTAAGTGTGACCCATATACGTGTTGTCTGCGTACCTAACTAACGTTGTCGACAGACCGGGAACCTATGCCATGAGTCTTACTCGCCCAGACACCATTATCTGGATCATGAACCACGACGTTACGGGTTCCGAGAAAGAGTCTTGGACGCATACGGTCGAGGCAGACGACGTGTTGAAGAACATGGACAACAAACTCACCAAGCCATGGGCGGCCGAACTCAAGGAGTTGATCAAGCTTACTCCGCCCAAGACCATTATCAACTTTGAGCTCTTCTGGCGCAATCCTCAGCCCAAGTGGGCATCTCAGGGTGGTCGTGTTATCAACATTGGTGACGCCGCCCACTCGTTCTTGCCAGCTTCGGGAAATGGGGCAACCCAAGCAATCGAAGATGCCGTCAGCCTGGCGGCGTGTCTCCAGATTGGTGGAAAGGAGAACGTAGCACAGTCGGTGCGTGCCCATGTTCGGATGCGCTTCATTCGCAACGCGTGCGCTCAGAAGCTGGGCTTCAGCAACGCCGAACTGTTGCAGGACACCGACTGGAACAAAACGAGAGTGGATTCTCGCCACGCCCAGCCCAGGATGCCCAAATGGGTCTGGCAGCACGATCCGGAGAAGTATGCGTACGAGGTTTACGACCGCGTGGTGGATAGCATGAAGAAGGGCATTCCGTTCGATAAGGACTTCGACATGCCGCCTAACTACCCGCCCGGGTACAAGTACGAGCCGTGGAAGATCGAAGACATCAGGGACGCCTTGCGCGCGGGAAGGAAGGTCGAGCTGGGTTCTGGAGATTGGAGTTGAGTCAGTCGAGGGTCATCATCACCATGTAGGGCATTACTCTCGTTACTAGGACCACCAACGGGTGATCATCTGATACATACGTACTTGGCTTAGATTGGAATGTTATCATCATTGATTTCCGCCCGCTTTGTTGCTGTGACGCAGGATATTGTATCTGGTTGTGACCAAGTGTGTTGCTGTCTCGTAATGCAAAGATCGCGACAGGATGGCACATGGTGAGTTCCGGGTAAGTTTTCGCAAAGAAGGATGGCTGACCTTGTGCTTGGAAGGAGTGTCCATTGGGTGCGGAGAGCAAAGGAAATGCCGGTCTGGAAGAACAGAGACTGATAGGGTAAACTCCTCCTTCCCTCATTGACTGACGCGATATCTGGGGAGTTCCTTCCCCAACCTGGCTGTCGCAATTGTCAGCGAGGTCAAGATAAGCGCGCCTTCCATTCCAGTATTTGGGACCTTGTCTTGATCCGATTTCGGAAATCATGCGTTCAATTCCGACCAGACTGTTATTTTCCGTAAATTAAAAATTACCTATCATTACATTCGTCTCCTTTACCGTCCCTTAACCTCCTCCGGCACCACAACCAGCGGGTTATACTCCTCCTTCAAGACAGCATCGCACACGCCGTTCCCTCCACAGCTACCAGCCAAGTTCTTCTCAGCCGCAAACTCGGCCAAACCAAGGTATGTCTTCCCATCAACACCCAGCCTGGTGAACTTCAGGTTGAAGCTGCTCATCGGATCGCCTTCAACAGTATTGTTTCCCTTGACAACCTCAAACATGAAATACCCCTCCTGCACTTCGCTGCAATTCTGGACCTTGTCAAACGGCGACTCCCCCGCAGCTTCGTTCCACTCGGCGGTGCAATCGGCCGTCATGTCCGGCCCTTCCAGTCCGGTTCCAGGCTCAGTGATGGTGAGGCTGATGGAGCTCAGACCGGAGCTGCCTGTGGCGGATTCGCTGGAGGGGCGATGCGTCTCGATGCGGGAGATTTACCAGGGGATGGGTGGTTCCGGCTCGGCTTCTGGTGTCTCTTCGGCCTGACGGACTTTGAGATCGGAGGACCTGTTCCCAATTTCCTTCGGAGTCACGCGGACGGGAGTGGACTCGGGGCGGAGGTTGGCATAGCAGAAACCACTGGCGGCGCACATGAAGAAGAGGTCACGGTCAATCCCGCTATCAAGAGTGACGGAGCCGACGTAAAGGTTGCCGTCGTTGGTCAGGCGCGTGAAGCGGAGGATAAAGTTGCTGATGGAGGGCCTTTCGGAGGAGGGGTCTGCTCTCAGGACTTCAAATTCCCACGATCCGTCTTCTACTGGCGTGCATTCGAGCGCTGTGCCGTATGGCGTCTCGCCTTTGGTTAGGCCGTCCCATTCAATGTTGCAATTTGCTGTGGCATTGGTGGCGCTGTTGGGGTCCGTGATGGTGGTCTTGATGTAGCTGATTGTGCTGCTGCCAAGTCGACCGGATGGGGAATAAGTGTCAACTTGGACGATTTCCCATGGTGCCAGTGCATGAGCGGCCACAAAGGTGCTTGATGCGAGGGACAAGATCCCAAAGAGAGCCGGGGGTCGCAGCATGATGGTGGAAGGTCAAGGGAAGCGGTTAGATGTCAGATTTTGGATATTGCATGATGGAACTTTGTCGAATGGGTTGAAGAAGACAAAGCCGATATCTTATACAATTCTGAAGTGTTTGGGTATCGCCGAGGTCATTGGCAAAGACATGGTGTTGTGGCAACTTGGAGGAATAGGGGTGTGTTCCATGAGGTTACACGGAGGGAATAGTGGGTTTCATTGTCCCACCAAATCCGGGGACGTCAAAGCTTTCCATACCCTGAAGGAGCCTCAAATCCGGGGTGCAATGCATCAATCGTGGTTCAATTGTTGGTGTTGAGCCGATAAGGTGCTTTATCCGTAAAGTGTCATGGCACATTCAAGGGTAAGCGAAATGAACAGCTCTGCAACGGGACGTACTTGCACACTTTGCCCAATTCGGTACCAGCGCAATGACATCGATATACTTTGTGGTACATTAAAGCAGATGTTGTTGCGCATCTTCTGCAAATCGTGCTCAGGAATTGTCTTTCTTCGATGGTATGGGGAGAAGTGGTGATTTCGGCGAGTGTCCTTGGGGACTATCGCCGAGGACGACAACGGAGACACTGGACATAAAGGGCAGGCTGCACTAGAGCAAGGCAAGTGGACGAATGTACAACTTGGCGAGTTTGGGGGTGGCTTCTAGTACCGTATGTGATTATTTTAAGGGGGTGGAAGCTGGGGATGGCTTCGTTTTTTCCTGTCTTGTGTTGTTGACTACACAGTATGTCGCTGTTGTCCCGTTCTGTATTTATGTGGTTGCGTTTTGCTTGTGTAATGGTACGTGTATGTATGAGATGGATCACGAATGAAGGGAATGATGATGTATTGAGTGTATTGATTGAGGGATCCAGCTAACGATGGCTGGGAGAGATCGCCAGCTATATAGCTGGCGATGACAAAGAACGAAGGTCTGCAAAGGAGGGGATTCTGGGACGTAGCGGTCTAAGCGACAAACGCCCAGAATCTTCTCACAGTATGATATTTTAACCGGTGAAAATTACGTGCCTCTAGAAGGGAAAGTGAATGTTACGTAAATTACGCAAGTGAAACAAACCCAAGCAAACACTGACGAACACAAACCAAATGTAGCCTTCTGAAAACGAACCAAACCAAATGTAGCATAAAGCGGATTTGCTTTGTTTCTTTTCGAACGTTAGATGGAACCCAGTTGAATCTTTCAATCATTATACGAGAAAACAGAGCGACAGAGGCACGGAATGCGTATCAGTCGTTTGTGGGAGTTGGAAGTTGAGGTTGTTGTGCAGGTACCCGTGCCTGCCGTGGGATGGTCATGGCGGCATCTCAATGTGCTGCCGCTATCGGATGCTCCCACTCTGTTCGATGGAAGTTAACACAAGCCCCTCCTTCCATTTGACGACTTTCTGCCAAGGAGGATGCGAGTCCTGCCCTCCTTGATCGCTCATCGCAGGGAAGGTGATCCCGACAGCGCAGGTGACTCGGTGATGGTCTTGCCTTAAGACTCGGAATGTCCCTTCTGACTCCTTGCTGAGCGTTCCCAGGATGCTGACGCCAATCTGAAAGTCCGCTGCCTTCAATGCTTCGCCTTCCTTTGCTTTCCTCGCACTCGTTGGCGAATCTCTCACGCACAGTATCCCGCGCCAGAAACCTCCAATTTTCTCCTTCCATCCATCGGAGCAAATCGATTACTTCCATCTCCCCTTTTCAAGCCCACTCAACCGCCCTACGGACACTAGTTCTGACCCCGAAGACCGCCTGGTTGACTGTGAAATGGGCTCCGAAAGATCTGGGCCAATAGCGGGCACTCAGTACCTCGCCTTTGTTGCATCTTTTGCTGTGTGTAAGTAGGTATTATCTATCCTCCCCCACCGTCTGACTTTGCAACGCGAAAGAGATTAAGTCATGACTGAGAGCAAAACTCGACGCAGACCGTTGCTAGCACACCAGCAAAGGCAACAATGAGCAGACCGCCCTTGGTTCGATCCTGAATCATGCATCAACAGCTTTCTCGTCCAACGACAAGCGATCCGACGATTTCCCCGTGTTTCAAAGAGCGAACATCGATGCCGAATAGAAGAGCCACAGCCTGAAGAGAGGGAACTTCAACAAAGGGGCAAATGGGAAGACAAAGCTTCAAAAGCCGAGACAAGCCTACGGCGAACTTGCCAACACTGCCATTGGTCCCTTGCCACCGGAGTCAGATCTTGCGGCTGGTTGGGACAGACATGGTTCTTGACCTCCTTCTGGTGACCACACGATAGAGGGTTTGGGCTCCTTGGGTGTCCGAAGTCGAAGCCCGACCCTCAGCTTTTGCCATGAACTTGTCAAGCTGTTGGCCGCTGTTCCCCCTCTCCTTTCACAGTTCCACACTCGTGATGCGAGCTTGGTTGTATCGATTCCCTGGCCCAGTCCTTCTTCCTGCCCCTATACCATTCGATTGGAAACTGTTCTGACCCTCTCTTCATAGCCACGAAGGCTATCCTGCCAGTTCCTCCTTTTCACATTGAATGTCGACGAGATTCTCGACCACACCATTACCCAGTGTTACACCAAGATTGAACAAGGGTATGCCAAGGGTTCGGCGTACTCTCCATTCAGCAATAGCCATTCGCATGGGTTGCGTGTCAGGGTGATCTGATTCGACGACCGAGATATCAAGACAAGGATGATGTCAAGCATACTCCGAAATCCTTGCCGAGACAATCGCTGAGGCATTTATCAGCCACGTGTGAGAAGGTACCAGCAACATGCTGACAGCCTGCTGCTGCAAGCCCATCGAAGCATCTTATCAAAGCGGAAGTTGGACTCTAGGCCTTCATCGTCCTCCTAGAGCGATGATGGGCCTATTGCTAGTCAAAAAGGGTTCGAACACCATGTAAGCACTTACCAAGAGGTAGGCCGAACTCCTAACAGTTTTCTCGTTGAAGCGCTCCAGTCATGGTGATACTAGAGGGCGAAAAAGTGCCGGATTGTTGTTCTGAGATCCGCCATGTGAGAACTGATATAAAACGTTGCAGTCCTGGATTCTGGCAGTGGACGTTGCTGGTTATAACGGAAAAGGTTGGGGTGCCGGAGCATCCGGTTGGCTGTCATCCATCAACAACCTCTTCTTCGAGATTGGCTCAGCTGTCCTCCCAACGTCCACAGAGACAGGATTGTAAGCGATCCAGGGCCAGTGTGCGTGGGAGGTTTGAGTGACAGAGGGAGCACCTGACGACACCTGATGCATGGGTCACAGCCAGACCGGCCACGACATTGACGTGGAACGGTTCAATGCACTTTCTGCGTTGCTCTCATCGTCACTGGAGCTCACAAGAACGACGATGGGCCAAAGAAAGGTTGCGGCGTTGAGGACAAATTCTTGGCGTTCTGCAGTCGCAGTCTGGTTGATGCACGTCAGGGCGCACAATTCTCTTCTGCAGCTAGCGGTAGCTGTCAATTTGGTGGGCCATATCTAGCCAGTAAGACGAGGGTTCTGTAAGAGGACTAGCCTCCCAGCCACCCCAACAGCGCTGTAGACCTTCCTAATACTCTGGGATCTCCTAACCTGTGTATGCAGTCTTTCTACTCCACACACTCGATTAATATAGCGATTAACCTATATTCTCTACATTCACATAACTGTGCATTCTAATAATTAATAGTTTAAATTCGTGATTCTTATACTATATGAATATATTTAGAAGTACGAAATCTATTTATATAACCCTTTATACAAAAAATTATATTCCTATCTAAGGAGTTTACTTCTAAGTTTAACCAACCTTACTTCGATACCCCTTTAAAGTTCTATAAATAGAATAATAAACTCTTAGGGTGCGTTAAAGGTTTGGACCTCACTAATTATTTATTAAGCTTCGAATTAGCCGTTATTAAGCCCTAAGAATTATATTATTCTAATTACGCCTTCAAAGCTATAGCTACCTGCTATATCGAAAGAGTTCGAAAATCCCTTTAACGCTTTAAAGTTAGGGTCCTAATTCATTATACTCTGGCAGCCTTCAACGCTACCTCTATAACTACTATTAAAGATTTTAATAATAAAATTGAAGTTATTAACTAGTCTGATGAAAGTTGGTTAGCTGATATTATTATTTAATTGGCTGATTTCAATCCCCCGGCCGTTAAGGAATACGAATATAATAACACTATATATAATAACCGTTAGAAAACCTACGAATTATTTAAAACTAATAATATTAACCTTCGAAAATAGATATAGGAAATTATATACTTAAATTATGAAGCTAATTCCTTCGCGTCTTTGGAGTTTACCGTTATATAGTATATTCGGGTCTATAGTATTTATAATTACTATAAAGAAAATACTATAATCGAAGCACGCTAACGTTATTATAATTATATTAAACATTTATTAAGCGAGTCTAATAAGAATTCTAATAGAATAAGTAAGTAAACCGACGGCTAGGATTTAATTATAATTAACGTTATATAATATAAAGTCCTAAAAATTGAAATAACCGTTACCTAATTTAAAGATTTATTAAACTACTTAAAATTTGTTCGCCCTAATTAAGTATCCGGAATTTCCAAATTCTTTAGCGAGAAAATTATAATTAATACTCTTAATTTCCGTATTATATTCGCAGACTTTCATTATAAGGGCCTATACAAACGACCTTTAATTACTGTAGTTAAAACTAAAGGGTATAAGGGAGCGTTTAGAATAAGTATTACTTTTAACGGTTTGTAAGGTAATAATATGAGGTAGTCTATTCGTACTGTTGGAAAGGTCTTACCGGACTGTACCCTACCTACCCTATATACCTTTCATTAGCTACCGCAAGGAATTGCGATATTAATTACGACCGCGATAGCAATTGCGATACTAATTGTACTTTTTACAACTACAATCGCGAATATATTCCGACTGTAGTAGCGATTTAAATTCTAATAGAAGTAACCTTGCAATGACGATACTAAATATCGCAATTTAATTTCAATCGCTATTTCAATCGCTACTACGGTCGGAATTCAATCGGGGTCGCAATCGCATTGCATCTTAGTACTGTAGTCACTATCGCAGTCGCTATCGGAATGCCCGGGCGCGATTCCAATAACGAAGTACATAGTCAAATCTAGAGTAATAGAAATAGCTATTTCTAATTGGCTACACGGGGGTTGGGGTGGGTAGGGTACAGTCCGGTAAGACCTTTTTAATAGTACGAATAGACTACCTCAATAATATTAAGTATGAGGACGTTGGATTTAGTAGAATTTATAATTAATATAAAAGGAAGTATAATACAAAAGTTAAAGATTATTCCCTTCGTTGTAAAGTAAATAAGGAGGGTATATATATTATTAAATAGTATTAATATATATTCTGCGCCCTAATTATAGCCGTAAATTTATATTAGAAGCTTAATAAGAAAACCTAAAATAAAGTTGTAAAAAACCTTAAAAATAATATAGAATTAAGAATAGAAGTTGAAGTTTATAAACGAAAATAGTAAAATAATACGCTTAACCCCTCTTTAAATTTAATAATAAGAATAATTAATTCTCCAACGAAAATAATACTTATAAAATAACATTTAATATTAACGAAAAATTTTATATTGGGGAAGGTTTAAATATTTTTTTTAATAATAATATAATCTTGGACTTTAAGAATTCTCTGTATATAGTTAACGAAATCTTTCGTTTCCTTAACTTTCGTTATACCCTATAAGATAATAGGCTTTAGGCTAGGGATTCCTATATTCCTATTAAAGGATATAGGAATATAAATATTATTATAAAAGGAATTAAAGGACCTAAAGAACTTCAATTTAACAATATAGCTTTCTATTTAGATTTTATAGCTAATTTTGTATTTTTCTATTTTTTATATAAGAAATGTCTCTATTAGGATTAGAAACCCCTAAATAATTATTTGTATGCTTTAAACGATTCTTTTTTTAATAGCCTTTCTACGTATTATTATTAAATAATTTTCGAAGATTTCTCTCTAATTTTCTCGAAAGCCGCTTTCTTTATGCGACGAAACTAATTTAATTTGCTAATTAATTAAAAGTATTATAAGAAAGAAATTATTATTTAATATTATTGATTTGGTTATTATAATCCCTAAGTATTAGATTATTTTAGTAACGTTGTAGGGGCCCGCTTTAAGGGACTTATAATTATAAATTGCAACGTTTATATAATATCGAAAATAAAGCGATAAATTAAATAAAAATTTTAAAACTATAATTATAGATTTAGAAAAAGATTCGCCGTCGATTTCCTAAATTATAATAAGAGCTATTAAAGATACTATATTGTTATACTTATTACTTGCTGGTATATTAAGTATATTTAGGATTATTATATAATAAACCGGGAAATTATAATTATTACTTCCTTCTTGAATGACTTCTTTATTATATTCATTAATTAATATAATATTTAACTTAAAGTTACTAAATATAATAATAAAATTACCGGTTCTAAAATAATAAAAAAACTTTTTCGCTTTCAAAAGTATAATTATACAGCCTTCTACCTTAAATACGTAAATATAGAACGGTAGCGTAGAACGTTTGGAAATATAATTAAAGAGAAATTTTAAATACTAAATTTAATATATATTTTACGAAAGATTTATAATTAGATATTATCTTTATAGCGGTCTACTTTAATAACCAATCGCCTAAATAATTCTACGATTAAAAACTCACTTATAAACGGTTTTATATTTTTATTATTTACTAAGATAATTTCCATATATATTATCCTTACGTAAATTAAATATAATATACTTATATATTTATAATTATAAAGTATATATAATAATTATTACTGTTTAAAAGAAGGAGTAGAAATATTAGAAAATAAATTTTAAAATTTAGATAGGATACTTTATCGGTTACGTAGCGTCTTCAATCTACCAAATTTAAAACCTAATTATAAATATAATTATTAATACCCGCAATATATTATTTAATCAAAATATGCTTTTTTTTTAAGGAGGTACTAAAGGAAGTAAAATTTCTATAAATTACTTCTCATAAATTTATAATACTATTTAACTAATATAACTAATCTTAACTAATATCAAAAATATTAAACTTAATAAGTAACTGAATTAATTTCAAGGATACTTAAATATACAATTTCTTAAATTTATTATTAGAATTTAATTAAACCCTTTAAAAAGGAGAGACCGACCGCAACTCTCTAAAACTTTAATTAGAAAATTCAAATTCCCCCGCTAATAAAATATCCTTCGACTTTATCCTTAATAAAGATTACCATATTTTTCCTAATATATTATTATCTACGTCCTTCTTTATAAATTTTTACTTCGATAAATGTACTAAAAATAAAATCTATTACGGCTTCGAACTATAGAATGCTATATTTAACATAGGAAAATTTTATTAATTTATAGTTAAATACTATAGTAAAGTAATTATAAAAGTAGAATTGGAATGCTTTTCCTAGAAAGATAAAATTATTACCCAAAAGGAATTTAATTCCCTCGTTTTTATAAATAAGTTCTAAATTATTTACTACTAAAAATTACCGCCGCCGCTAAAGAATTATAAACTTTTTTAATTATTACCTTTTTAGAAACTTCTTTAAAAAAGTAGAGTAAATTTATTTTAATAGTTATAAGGAAATAGAAATTTGGGTAGAAATTGATATGGATAATTTAAAGACCAAAGGAAAATAATTGTTCGATTATATATAAATATATATATATAAATTCTTTAAAACCAGCAAATTTATCAAGATTAAAATATATTTAATCGTATAAAGAAATTAATAAAAGAAGGAAATAAAGTAAGAAACGTATATTTCTATATTCGGTAGCCGATCCTTCCGTACCCTTATTACTATGATCATATACTTTAATTTCGAATTTATTTAATATAATACCGTTAATACTTTCGTTAACGCTTATATAAATAAGGAAATTTATATATATATACCCCTAAGATACTAAATATTAAATAAAGTATATAAAATTATAAAGGCGTTATATAAATTATAATATTCTCTGCTTTTCTAATAACGTAAATTTACTAATGCATTTACTACCCTAAATTTCGAAGTAATCCTAAAGAAACCCTATATTCTCGTTAATAATGGCGTATTTATTCTCTATTACATCGATAATATTATCTTTACTTTCTACTATAATAAAAGCGAAGAAGCCTATAAATATATAAATAGCTTTAAATAGCAATATTATTTTATTAAAAGTAAAGAGTTATAATAATTTCTAAGTATTGAAATTATACGAGATTATAAAATATAAAAGATTTAATTATTTTAATAATTATATTTATAGAAAATATACCGCTTTATAAATTATAAAAGAATAATGTAACTACCTATTATTAATATCGAACTCGTACCCTTCAAAAATAGAGTATTTAATAAATTAATATATTAATACTTAATTAAAATCGGCTCTATTTTCTATATAGTAATTATAACGCGACCTAATATTACCTTCGCTATAAGCCGCCTCGCTAAGTATAATTATAACACTAATTTAAATTATTATACAGCTATAAATAAAGTATTATACTACTTATAGGCTACTATAAATATAGCGCTATATTATAAAAGCGAAAATACCCTATAAAGTATACTAAATATATCCTTTATAAATAATTCTATAGATTAAAAGAATTTATACGGTTTTACAATTAAATTCTTGAGTAGTTTAATATATTAGGGAACTACTAAATAAACGACTATAATTATATTAACGATTAAAATAGAGCTTATTACCCTTTTAAATATAGTAAAGGAAGCTATTTTTACGATACGTTTGATACGAGGCTTAATCGTAAAATTCGTAAATTTTATCCCTACTATCGATTATAATAATAAATAAACGATTAGGGTAATAATAGTCGAAGCCTCTAAACTAGTAACTAAATTAAAGTATATAGATATTTATAAGTATTACTTTAAATCGGAGGTTATAATTAGGATTATTAAAATTAAGTATTTAGAAACGGTAAAAATACCTATAGACGGTTTAACGAAAGTATTATCTTTATAGAAGTATATATAATTCAAAGGATTGTTAAAAATAGCTTCAATTAAGGAGAAGAAGGAAAAGAAGGAATATATAATAAATTATATTGAATTAGAAGACGTAGAGGAAATAATTAGAAATGGGAAGGCAATATATAAATAGTTTCAACTTCATTCCTAAAAGAGATTTCAATTAGGGAGGTGTATCAATTTAGTAGGCTATATCTAATTAGTAAGACAAAGGTTCTATAAAAGGACTAGCCTCCTAACTACCCTAATAGCGCTATAGACCTTCCTAATACTCTAGGATCCCCCAACTTATGTGTGCAGTCTTTCTACTCCACACACTCGATCAATACAGCGATTAACCCATATTCTCTACATTCACATAACCGTGCATTCTGACAGTAGCCAGACAGCATTTTATCTGTAAGATCAGCCCACGTTCCATCGAGGCGAGCCCAAGGTAACGTGGAAGTCACCCTCGGCCAGGAAGAGCCCATTTATTTTGCATGGGGTTCTCTCGGCTATCATAAACACTGTAGGCTCTCACAGGCTACCCCGTCACCGGTCTCCTCAACCAGGAGCAACCTGAAACCAGAAAAGCATGCCAACCAGACGACGCAAAGGTACCCACGGTAAGCCGGATTTGTGGTGGTTACGGCGCGGCTCGTCCTTATTAGCCCCCCGCGGCCCGGTGCTCCCGTTGCGATAGGCTGCACACCAAGCGACCGGTGAAGCTCGCGATGGACACTCGGTCAACAACTCCCGGTAATATCGTGAGAACGTCAGTCCATTTCCCTTTTTTCCCCATCGCTTGACGGATAGGAGAAAATACTCTTCCCACGGTCACATACTGCCGTTGGTCAACCGGGACAGGGAGAGCGTTGGGCTGGGGTTCAACGCTACTGTGTTTCCTTCTGTTGGGTTCTCTTGTTATGTCCAATGAGGGAAAGAAGTCGGGTGTTTACTTCCGGAAAGTCTCTGGGCGTTTTATCCTGCGATTGTTACACAACTCAATTGAACTGACCGAGTCGATTATCCTTGTCGCTCCCAGCTCCACCGTGCTTCATCATGGAGAAGGATATAAATCCCGGGAAAGTACCTTCATGGGATCAAGTGGTCTCTTCACAGAGTAGAGCAAGCACAGCATTCAGCAAGAGCCGCCACCACAAGTACAAATTGCACGGAAAGAGAAAGATACTACTAGGTATCACTCTACCACGGTCAACCCACCATTCCTCACCCTCCTTGGCACATTTGCTGTACACAATGCTTCCCCTCAACAACATCACTCTTCAGAGTCACATCACCCTCCGTCTTCAGCAGCTGGATCTGCTACTCCCGAGCGCTGGTCCGCTCTCCATCCCATCATCAGTAGACGAAGGCATTCAGAAGGTTCCAGTGAGTGTTGAGATTCCTCCTTCGACCACTTTCAGTTCATGTATTTACCCTTCGTTATCAGGGCCTGCCTGGTATCCGCTGTTCCACATGCGCCGCCAACGGCGAGGATGTTTGGGTTATCCCAGGCCGTGCATGTGGCTTCTGCCGCACTCCAGCCATGCGGGATTGACGGATAGGAGGTTATGCAAAAGACACCTTGGGAACGATCATGGTTAGACAACACTCGCTTTATAGAAGGGGTATACTCCACGTACGCCCAAATACCCTAAAATACGCTATTTTCCCCCTAGGTGGGTCTATGACACCTAATGTTAACTGTTATTATAAAAACTAATTTTAGCGGTAAAATTTCGCACTTTCAATGTATGAAATATTTCCTAGTATCAATAAGTGACACGCTATTATAGTTCAAAGTAACTTACAACCTCCGTAATAAATACTTTAAAATATACAATTTATACACTAAAATAGGAAAGATAAGGCTCTTAGAACGTATATATTATTATAAAGTAAATAAGAAAGGGAATCGCTAATCGCTTAAAACGATAGCATTATCTTTAGTCGTGCCCGGCTAAATTTTATAAGGGTTAGGGTTATTTAGGTTAGATTACCTATAGAGTAGTACATTTTCCTAAGGTATGGCTAGTAACTTCTCTATTTTTCGAGCCGATTAAATATTGTATACTTTATTGAATTCAATCCTTTCCCTTTTAATAATTGGTTTGTTACTATTCCTATCGTCATCATTATTGAATTGGGAGGAGTAGATATTTTGAGATGCTTGTTGCTAATTACAGTATTTATAGTGACCTATATTAAATGTTAGAAATATTAGAAATCTGGTTTTTTATACCAAATACGGCCTGTTTTATATAACAGCTGACATTAGGAAAAATGGCGTGTTTGTAGGGTCGATGGGCGTGCGTGGAGTGTACCCCTTATAGAAGGGACAATATAGTAACGGCATCGGAGTTCAACATTTGTGTTTGGAGTTTGGAATGGTTAAAGGAAAACTGCTTCATGGTCGGATGGCATCTTTGGCAAAGCATCACGGTCGTTCAAAAACCGAGACGGAATCCTGGCGTAGATCAATCAAGACGGTATCGTTCGTGGCGGCCTCTTTCTGTCGTGCAACACTCCTTGACATCTGTCTCCCTGCACCGTTCGGTTCGAGTGGACGTCGTTAACGGTGTCACCCTCATCTCCATCTCATCACATCACTTCAGCCCCGATCACAGCAGCGGCTGCGCGACGTGCCACGGCCGCGCGTACTTACTGCAAGAACAGAGAACTGGGACAGTCGGCTATACCCCGAACTATGCAAGAGGCAGCCTTGCAAGGCTGGACATGGTGTCAAACAAATTCGGAAACAAAACTACCGATTGGACCGGTACACGAGATACACGTGCCGTACGTCAGTGTCTCACAGTGTAAAATCGAGGTGTAACAACATATCGGTCCCGCCTGGGGTTAGTTCAAGTTAATCTCAGTCGTCCCCTGGTTTTCTTTTTCCTTTCTAGAAGAATCTGGAAAGTTTCCGTTGTCGCCTAGTGCCCTTCTTGCCATGCGGCCTCCTCCGTGGCCTTTAGACTAATGCAAGTGTGTCCAAATTAGGCGCGGTGTGATCACATCAAACAGGACATGGAGCAAATTGGCATCTGAAGACAGACATTGTGTTGATGATGTCGTTTCTTTTGTGAATGGGCATCTGGTGCTTGGATGTTAAACGGGCCTTTTGTGACCGAATGGAAGAAAGAAAATACAACAAATGCCTGTCCCTAATATCGTTCTTGGAGACATCAGGCCACTCCGTTAACGCCATTGAGCACCAAAACGCCAAGTATGCATACATCATCCGAATGTGATTCCTTTCTTTTCACCAGCCTATTAAACCTAGAAAGTCCTCCTCTTCACACTCCCCCTCAACACACCCCTTCCATCCTCCTCAAACAACACCCCCCACTTCTTGTCCTCACCATCCTCGCCCTCACAATCCATCGCCAAAAGCCTCGCCTTCAAACTCAAATCCGTCCCATACCTCACTCCCGCGTTCGCTCCAGCCCTCAACAACCTGCGGACCAACTCCACCACATGTTGTTCATTCTGTCTCGTCCGAGTCCAGTAATTACTCTGCTCCAACTTGCCCACAAGCAAAGCCAGGGGGGTAGCACCATCGTCATCCGTTGTGTGCGGATCGGTGCGGTGGTCAGAAAGTAAAAGGGAGGAGACTTCGAGGTTGAGAGATTCAGCGGCGTAGTGCAAGGGCGTGCGGCCGCCGTTGAGGGGACTGGAGGTGCGCGCGTTGTTGTCGGCTTTGCTGTAGGGGGAGGAGAGGATCATGGAGGTAAAGGCGAGGGCGGAGTTTGGGGAGGAAGAGGAGGAGGAGAGGGAGGCGAGGTGGAGGGGTGTTAGGTTTGAGAGTCTTGTGACCTTTTTCGAAACTGGTAGTGGTGCTGGCCATTGTTCGTTGTGTTGTTGCTGTCGCTCTTGCTGTCTGGAATGGAAACTCGCAGTGGCAGTTGAAGCGCTCCTCATCCTTGGCCTGCCCCCAATCGTACCTGCCAGTTTGCTTGGGAGCTGAGCAGGAAGGAAGAGTTCGCAACTTCCCGTTACGTTGGCTCCCTTTCGGAGGAGCACTTTCACAACTCGCTCTTGTCCGCCAGTCAGAATTGCAACATCCAAGGCGCTGAGCCCCTTCCCCCACTTTCCATCGACCCCAAGGGGTAGGCTGGTTTCTCTGGCATCAACTTTTGCGCCGCGCTCTAGGAGGAGGGAAACTGCTTCGGGCACGCCGAGGATGCAAGCAGCGCTCAACGCGGTAATTCTTCCTGGTTGTGATTGTGCGGAAAGGTGGGTTGATTCGAATGACAGAGGGAGGACGGAGACGGAAGTGTTGGGGTCGGCGCCCAGGTCAAGCAAGAGCCGGAGGATTGCCGTCTGACCTTTTGGACGAGTCGAGAAGAGGGGGCAGCGGAGCACGGAAAAGAGGGGGGTGGTCTCGACCGGTTGAGAGCCAACTTCGGAGGAAGTAATGGTGCAGCGCCCATTGATCGGGACCATGTTGGTCAATATATGGGCGACGATTTTGTCTATGTCGAGATTGGAACAGGCCAGATAGAGATCGGTAATTTTGTGGTGGTCGGTGATTGCTCCTGCCGTCTCGGAGTCGGAGTCGGAGAGCGAAGCGGTAGAACCACTGAAGAACCTCGTCACCTCCTTGGGAATCTCAACTTTCCATCCAAACACTCCCTTCTTTCTTCTTCCACCACTTCTCTCCCTCTTTTCCTTAATCCTCTTTTGCTCCTCTATCCTCTCCCTCACATCACTCTGCTGTGCCAACGCAAACACCCTCGCCACTAATTCCTCATCGGCAGCCTTCTCCGTCCTCTCTTCTCGTTCCCTACACTCGCACTTTGGCCCGTGAACGATGATACTCGGCACACCACCAGGAAGTAGTGTGGGTATCGCCAGACTCCGATTCGGCTTTTGAAGTTGCCGGCAGACTCCTTGCGGTCCTTGGCGCGGACGCGATTTCCATCCTAGGGCGGACAGGCGGGCCGAGGCGGCGAGGAGGAATTGAGATGGTTGTGAGGGTGGTGGTGCTTTCTCGAATGCGAACGTTGTAGATGGAGAGGCAGGGATGGGCAGGGCGGGGGAGAGGAGGGTGAGGGTTGGTTTCCTGACCTCTGGAGGTGGTGTCTGGGGTGGTGTTGGCGGTAGGAGGATGGTTTGTGTGTTGGTGGTCTTGGTCATTGTTGTCGTCGCCATTTTGGGTGGTGTGGTGTTGCTGCCTGACGTCCACTGTTTCCTTCAACGGTGATGTCTGGTACTGGCTGTCAGAAGAAGGCAAAGCACAACAGCACTACCGACTGCGACCATCGCGAGATATACCAATACCACGGATCCATCCCGTCAAGGCTGCCACATAAGAATGTCAAATCCCGACCCATGGCGGCGGGCCCGGCGTGGTGGTGCTGCGGTGATGGGTGAGGTGGCACTGCACCTAAGCTGACACCCTGCAGATAACGCTAACGACGGCAACAAATCACTGGACGGCTTCACGAACACCCCGTAACCGCCACCACTTGGCAGTAGCGATCACCCTAATGCCCGCCGCAACACCCGGTTTTCTGTCAGCGATCCCCCGGTCCCGTTGATGCAGCCGCTGCTCGGCCTCTGGCCTTGGAGGATCTTGGTTTTTAATGTCCGCAAGGCGTAGGCACCCGGATTCCGAAGCGATACGAGTGCATGCGAAACCGATGGGGAGATTGGAGATTGCCACATTGGGTCGGTTGCGAGGAGACACAAGAACGGTGAGAAGGTGAGATGACTGAGATCGGACTTATCCATGTCTGGGAAGGGAAACATTCCAGAAGGCATGTTATTGTCATCGGTCATATGCGTCATTGTGCGACCGAGTTGCTTCGGTTGATAAGGAATACGAAGGGAGCCGCCCGTGATGGAGTCGCAATGGTGATTGCCGAGTCAAGTCAACGGTTCGTATCTCGGTGCGATGAGTGGGGTGATGCCGAAAATTCGAGAACCAGCGCGGACCGATTATGCCTTCTCGAGAACTCAATTCTGTGCCTCCAGCCATCTCATATTCATCCTTTCCCAGGTGAGCAAACCCTCCCTTTCTGATATCATCACCCTGACAAGAGCGTCAGAAAAGGAGGAGAGCACAGCGAAAGAAAAACGACCAATCCCCTTCAACCACTTTTCCAACCGCTAACCAAGCCCACAAGGCTCAGCACATCCGCTATCTCTGTAGCAGGGTTTCAGATCCTCTAGGCTACAGCTAGCCGTCAGAACTCAATTCTAAAAATGGCCAGTCGGAGTGGGCCTGTGTCTCTCCTCACCCATGACGTATGGTGCGCTTAACGCGGCGTCTGTCTTGGGTTAGAGGTAAGCGCGAGTGTTTGGGGCTTGGAAGATGGGATGGGGCTGTCCTTATCAGGGACTTGTTTTGCTTATCTTGTCCTCTTTTCCTGATTTCTTGTCCGAACTTGTTCAGTTCCCTTCTCCCACATTGAAGACTATTCGGTAAAAAGGCGCGATATTGTTGTTGTACACGGTAGAAAAGAGTGTCCGGAAAGTCGTCGGCAAGTTGCAGACGACAAGTCCGGTCAGTCATGTCTTGGCGTCAGCAGCGCCAGCGCCAGCGCCCTATAAGGCAGGGGTCGGCCACTGAAAAGGACGGTGAACGACAACTGGACGATAGGATGGGAATTCTCAACAACAAAGCATTCGAATGATGGGAAGAGGAAAGAAGAAGCCCATATCCAAAAGGCCAATGGAGAAACGAAACGGGCGGCAGCCAAGTTGGAACTTTGATGATCTTTTTGCCATGACTTTACCATTCCCGCCCAGGCCAAGCGGTATCCCACGGAAAACATGTTGGAACTTCTCAGGCCATGTCTTGGTCGACTTTACGCCATGATACTCGCATAGGGCTCAGAACCCGGTTAGGACCATCCAGACGCAGCAAATTTGCGATAATGCGTCCATCAGTCTGCTCCGAGTCAGTCTACGACATCAAACGAGCCTCTTGCAGATGCCCATCTCCCAGCAGGGTTAAAAGGCCTCCGATTCGGTTGCCGACGACGATACTGTAAATTGCGCTTGGCAATCTTGAAGCTCGAACTTTGTCCCGGTATGGCATGCCGATATGGATAATCTCATCCTTCTCTTTTGACCAGCTGCAACTCCACCCGGTCTTCTGACTCGGTGGTACTTCAACCGGCAGAAACCGAACACCATGTGGCAACGGCATTGTTCGCGCTCCTATCACAGTCAGCGACCTAACAACTACTCGTGGCCAAACCACCACCCTCCTGGCTGCTTGCATATAGTCTCTTATAATCCCAAATGTTTTAGGAGAGGGGTCAAGGCCCAAGACCTCATTAGAGTATATTACCTTTCTCCCTCCTGTCCAAGGCAGATCCCCTTCCTCGCCAATAAGCTTTTACCCCGGATTTAACCACCAAGCCGGCCAATATGCGGCAGTTCACCACGGCGGTACTGGAAATCTGTGGCCGGAGCTCGGCAAGCGGCTCAACCAATGGCAACGACATGTTGGCACGAAGCAAGATTCATGGTTGCAGTTTGTCGATGAGACTTCATGCCGCGCCCTTTATGTTGACCACGGCATATCTGGAACGATGCTCATGAGCCCGGGCGGGCGGGCGGCAAAGAGGAACATGAGTATAAGGGTTGTCCTCCATGACATCTGCCTGAGAAGGTCTCTCTCGCTCTTGTCTTCTCCTTGGCTCTTCGAACTGCAACTCACTAGCTTTCCCCACCGGTACCTCTTCTCTTCGATAGCTCTTATCCGAACACACGCTCATCGAGCCAAGCCATCACCATGAAGTTCCACCACCTAGCCCTCACGGCCTCCCTCCTCTTCCAGGAGACACTAGCCCAATACGCCACAGCAGCCATGATGCGCTTCCAATGCAGCCAACTCTCCATCGAGCGTCTCGACCCGCTCGTCAACCCGGGCATGCTCCCCTCCACGCACATGCACCAGATCGTCGGCGGCAACTCCTTCAACGCGACCATGACGCCGGGTGACTACGACCCGTCCGCCAAGTCCACCTGCACCACCTGCTCCTTCGCCGAGGACTTTTCCAACTACTGGACGGCCAACTTGTACTTCCGGGCCAAGAACGGGAGCTATAAGCGGGTGCCGCAGATGGTTAACCTGGGACTGAAGGGCAAGGGGGGGATTACCGTGTATTATATCCCGCCGTATGATGGGAAGACGAAGGTTACTGCTTTTAAGCCTGTGAGTTTTCATGGACCCCTGTCAGCTAGCGTAGGTAACTGAGTGATAAGACGGACCGGACACTGACACACCATCCAAGGGCTTCCGCATGCTGGTAGGCGACGCCATGCTCCGCTCTAACCGCGGCATGCAAAAGCAAATCTGCCATCGATGTGAGCACAACATTGAGCAGAGTCCCTTTGGCGGTGCGCCCTGCACGGGCGATGATACCGTCACTTTTCCTAATAAGATGTGTCCGGGTGGGATTCGCACGACTATTACCTTCCCTACGTGAGTCCAGCCCTCCTTCACCATCACCTTCTTGAACCAACAGGCAATCAGCTGCTGGGACGGCAAAAACGTCGACTCCCCCGACCACAAATCGCACGTCGCCTACCCCTCCACCGGCACCTTCGAGTCCACCGGCCCCTGCCCCGCCAGCCACCCCGTCCGTCTCCCGCAACTCATGTACGAAGTCATGTGGGACACTCGGCAGTTCAACGAAAAGGCCATCTGGCCCGACAAGGGACAACCGCTTGTGTACTCGATGGGTGACGGGACCGGGTACGGCCAGCACGGCGACTACGTGTTTGGGTGGAAGGGAGACGCGCTACAGAAGGCGCTGGATGCGCGGTGCAGCGGTGATCGGTGCTCGCAGCTCAAGACGCAGACGCCGGAGCAGGCGTTGGCTTGTTTCAAGAAGCAGACGGTGAAGGAGGAGACGGAGGGGTGGGTCTCGGAGCTGCCGGGGGGGATGCAGGTTACGTATCAGTAGAGGATATGAAGGAAAGAAGGAAGGGGGTAAGAGATGTTGTTTGATGGAAGATGGGGCCAGCCCGTTACCGTGTTATCTTATATCCAACCTATATCCAATCTGTACCGCTGTCATAATGTCATAACGTCGTTAACCGTTCCATCGTTTTGCTCTTCCTTCACTTACCCCCGTTCATCGACCGCCTCCACTCCTTTTTGATTTCTTCTAACAGTCCATCAACAGTCAACACATCCACCGCCGTACCCGCCAACGCCTTTGCAACTCTCAAACTCCTCTCGAACGACAGCCTCGTCCCCGCACTCTCCGCAAACCCCGGATTGTGCGGCCCCGCCCCTCCCGGTCCCGGCGGTATCTCAAACCCGGGCATGATACTCGGCATCGCGTGAGCAATATCGCCCTGATCCGAACTAGCACCACTCCACCCCCTCATCTTATCCACATCCTGATCCTCCGGAATCTTCTTCGGCCCTCCAGCCTCATTCCCATCCCCATCCCTCCCTCCATCTCCCTCCTCGGGAACCAACGGATTAAAGTACCGCACATAACTCCTCCCTAACAATCGATTAGGCACATGATCCTTGTAAGCCATCAACCTCGTCACCTTGACCTTCGCCCCCGTCGCCATCGCGCCCGCATCAAAACACGCCATCACCTTCCCCAGCAGCTCCTCCAACCGCCTCTGCGTCGCCGCCCGAACCACAAAAATCCCCGCCGCATACGCATGAATGATATTCGGCTTCGCCCCGCCATCCGTAATATGTCCCTGAATAATATCACTCGGCATAGTCTGCTGCCTCAACACACTAATCCCATTATACGCCGTGATCAACGCGTCCAGCGCGTTAACACCCAACCACGGCTCCGCCGCGGCGTGCGCTTCTCTGCCAAAGTATTCCACCTTCATCCGAATGTACGCGGTCGTGTGCGTGAGGGCGCAATCGCCCACCGTGCCCGGGTGAGAGATGAGACTGATGTCGACGCCGTGGTCTTTGTAAGCGCCCGCGGCTAAAAGACGGATCTTACCTCCGCCGCCTTCTTCGGCGGGCGTGCCGAAGAGGACGACGCGGCCGGGGAGGGAGTAGAGGGAGAGGAGATGGGCGGTGGCGAGGGCGCCGGCGAGGGAGGCGGTGGCGATTAGGTTGTGGCCGCAGGCGTGGCCGATGGCGGGGAGGGCGTCTGGGTTGGGGGTTGGTGTCAGTTTTGCTTGTGGTCTAGAACGTGGCGATGTCGAGGTTATGAAATGCTGGGGTGATGCCTGCTGTGTTCAGGCACTTGTTGGGATGGATCACGAGATAGGATGGCATGGGGGAAGACAGCGGGATATGAGGGAGCGGGAGGGAAAGATGGAAGTGGACATACCCATCTCAACGTTGAACGAAACACAAGGTCCCCGTCTGCCAGTGTCGTAAACAGCGACCCAGGCCGTCTTCATGCCGTACGCCGACCGCGTCACCGTCCATCCTGGTTGTGTTTTCATGTACGCCGTCAGCGTGTAATGGGCGATGACTTCGCCATACCCAAGCTCAGGTTTGTCGTGGATCTTCTTGTTGATGGGCCATAGTTCCTCGGCAATGCTGTCGATGTAATCGCTGATATCGTTGAGGAAGCGCGGGCGACGCAATGCGTTGGCTTCTTGGTGGGTGATGATCACGAAGTCATCCTCGTCGATCTCGGGCAGCGTCTCGGTCTGGGTGCTGGAGTCTGTCGCCATGATGGACTTGGGATCATCGATGACCGGCGATATGGAGAGCGGGTAGGGCTGAGCGGGAGATGGACGACAGGGACAAGGACAAGGTCATGATGGAAATGGAGGCGCGATGTTTGTCGTGGACAACAAACAAAACAGTGGACGCCACGTCATGGGGACCGCTGAATGGTGGGGGCTGTGGCCAACCACGAGCGCTAAAGCCCCTGAAAAGGTGGGGCACACAAAGGACCCTTTCAGCACGTGCGACGGCGGGCCATTCCGTGTACCCCTGACATCTGAAGACTCCCCAGACACTCGACGAGAACAAAGGATTCTTTCAGCTTGCGACTCTGGTGGTTTCATGGTGGCATCTTCTTTGACTGCTTCTGCTCTCAGAATTTCATGTGATGCTAACCAGGCGACAGTTCAACCATCATTATCGGACGCGAAGTTAAGAACATCTCCAAACTGGGTGTACACCGGAAGAGCCCGCAGTGTCCGCATTACGTGGCGTTCAGGCAACCGCGATTGTTTATCTGCGTTTACTCAAGTAATCCTGCCTAAAGTGTTCCCTTCTGGGGCCATCGAAAGGTACCTAATTTCCACGTTACGCAAGATATCACCGAAGGCGGCAGCAAAAGTCAAAAGCTGGGAACATCTGGGGAGGCACAAGGACCAACAGAAAACCTTGACGCCAACCTTCAGTTCTTTCCCATTCAGCTCAGCGGTATCCCGTCAACTTCTTTATTGCGTTTTAGCGGCAAATAATTTCGCAACCAACAAACCGGGACTACAATCAACACTCATCTCCTCAAAGCCGTGTGCGGAATCACAAACCTCGCCATGACTCTCCACCAGTTCGGCGTCTCGCTTGAGACGTACCTCATGACCAACCCCACAATCAAGGGTGTGATTGTCAGCGCCGTAGTCCTCCACCACGACCAAATCCTCTTGATTCAGCGCGCGGCAACCGATGGCTTCCCCAACATGTGGGAAACTCCCGGCGGCGGAGTTGACCTCGGAGATGAGACGCTCTCTCACGCCCTGACACGTGAACTACTCGAAGAGACAGGCCTTGTCCTCAAAGATGTCATGGGACTTCTCGACCAACTCGAGTTCGAAGGAGCATCAGGCGAAGGGCGATATCGGAAACTCACGTTCCTTGTCTCTGTCGAGGATGCAGACGGTCAGCATGAAGACCCCCAAGTTGTTCTCAATCCGATGGAACACCAGGATTTCATGTGGGTCTCAAAGGATGACCTCCGCACCGGGTTTTGCGGGCAAAGGGAGATCAAGTTCGCATATCCTGGACAACGGGAAACACTCTTTGCCGCCTTCCGAGCCGATACAAAGACGCCGGGTGGGACAAAAGGGGTCAACGGTGCTGAAGAAGCGGCATGAACGGGATAGGAGCGGCAGACGAACAGTGCCGGCCTCGGGGACAAGGGCGACACTCGGACAATGATTGGGCCACAGACCATGTGCACGGCCGGAACCCCCAGTTGGAGACTCGGGAACCCGTCAACAGTTCCAGGTCCCGTCCCATTGACGGGAATGAAAGCGCGAGATATCACCGATCTGGATCCGGGCTACTTCCGATGTCCGGTTCCCAGATCTGCCGGTCCCTGCATCGGCGTATAGAGTGCATTATTAAACACCACTCCGAGTCGGGCAGCATGCGCGGGGATATCTGGGGATATCTGAGATCGAGACTTGGGTGGATCTTAAAATATCACAGAACCATTTCCACGTATGATTCAGCCATATCAAATTATCTGACTGGACCTGTGGCCACGCAAGCCACAAGCCACTGACCTTTGTTTCATGCAAAGATAACCTCCACCAAGCACGTTTTCCTTTCACGTTCTCGAAGCTTGACTTTGTTTCATCTCCCCTTGTTCCATGCGGGTGGCTCAGGGGCACGCACCACCCAAGATGTATCTGTCTTTGTCCTTGTAGATTTCCGGGTGTGGAAGAGGCTATTCCCATGTTCATTCATTTTCGAAGCCCGTACTTGTAGATTATTTCTTACACTCTTATAAAATGACAATAGTTCCCCTGTCCTATCTTTTCTTTCTTTTTTTCCAGCCAGCGTTGACTAACTCGAATCGACCACTCATCTCGATCAAGTTCTTCCAGCCGCCTCACACGTAAACCTACCTCCCACCAGACCAGCTCTCAAACCAAAACCACAAACTTCAAACAAGATGTTAGCCAACGCCCTCGCCGTCTTTGGCCTCATGGCCACCACCCTCACCTCCGCCGCCGTCATCCCCCCCGTCCGCCGCGGCGAAGCCATCGGCATCACGCCTCACGACAAGTACTCCTCCTCCGTCGGCGTTCTCGGCTGCAAAATCGACATCAACCGCGTAGCCTACTGGCCGTCCTCCGTCTCCTGCAACGACATCTGCGTCCGCGTCACCGCCAACGGCCGCTCCGTCACCCTCCTCAAGATCGACAGCTCCACCGGCGCCCACGATATCAGTTACGACGCCTACGCCTATCTCCAAAACGGCGTCGGTGCTGCCGGCGGGGCAGCCCTGGGCGGTGCCGTGGATGCCACCTACGAGTACGTCTCGCCCGAGGAGTGCAGGCCTCTTATCAAGACGCCTGACGGCAAACTGCCCTTCTCGGCGGCGAACTCGATGAGCTTTGTCAACTCTTGCCAGGGCGGTAGCTGGGTTGGCAACAACTTCCAGCTTTATAACATTGCCGATGCCAGGTGCCAGTGGGGCGAGGATGTGCCCTGCAGCTTTCCCGATTTGGCTGTTACCAACCAGCCGGATTGTGGAGCGGGACATATCTTGGGTATTCAGACGGTGTTGCCCGAGGAGTATCCGGTGGTGGATATTCCTTATCCTAACTGAGTTTGGTTCGACATCATGAGCCACGAAAGATACACGGCGTCACGGCATTTTCACTTCTTTTTTTAGTTTTTCTGACGATGGATACTGTGGGCGGGTTTGCTGTACAGGAGTTCTTGGGATATGATTTCTTTTTTCTTTTGGAGGACCTAGACGGGGTTCATGTTTTCTCTTCTCTGGGACATCATTTGGAGCACAAACTCAGGACATACACTGGGTGCAGCTTCAGGGATCCCACGCGCCCCCCAAAATACTTAGTACGGGACCTGGCGATTTTCCTCTTTTTCTTCTCATTTTAGACCCTTGGCTGGGCTTTTTTTTTTTTTTTTTTTTTTTTTTCTCCTCGCGGAGGGCATTTCACGAGTTATGACGTTACGGTATCTTATACCTCTAGACCTCTAGACAAAAACAAATAGAATTGTCTAAACAGCTCACATTTCACAGGCGGGTATTACAACATTTGGGACTCGCTTTTGCACCTTGATCGCAATTCCCATTCATATTTCCTTCTGCCGAAGCCGGCATCTACCATTTGCCTCTCTCATGTCGAGCCTAGAAGCCCCAAAGACACGAGAATTCCTCCGAAAGCCATCATGAATTCCAGGACTATGCCCACGATGTCAAACTCTCTAACTCCGCGCTATGCATTGCTCACCCTTTGAGACAGACCACAAACTCCAGACTTCCCAATCTTCCCGCAAGTGCCGATTCCGAACCGAGACCTTCCTCTGAACCTGTTCCAAGCCCGCGACAAGGTCGTCATGAACCATTTCGGGCTGTCAAGTTACCGAATATCGAAGCCATGAATGGTAGGTAATGAAGATCTGTTTATCGCCATGCCCCGCCGAAGAGAACCGCAAAGTTCAAGCCCCCAAAAACATCTAAGCCTGGCCAGGACCCTTCACCTCCACAAAATCTCCACTGGGGTAGCGGATATTCCAGACATCCTGTCCGGCTAGCGGATTCTGGCTGCCAAGAGTGTGGGTGCACTTGGCCTGATTGAATCCGTTCTTGAAGTCCGGAGTCTCGCAAATCTCGTTGTAGCCGAGATTGCACTGGCTGTCGTAGATGTTCCAAAGCTCAAAGTTCTTAGCGATCCACGAGTTGGGGGCGTTGAGAACGCAGTTGGAGATGTAGTTGATCGAGGTGGCTGCCGAGAAGGGGAGTTTGCCGCTGGCGGTTCCGTTGATGAATTAGCGACAGTTGTTTGGGTCCACGGTCTTGTAGGAGGCCGTGAAGCCCTCGCTGGGCTTGATCTGGTTCTTCACGGTGGCAGGGTAGCCGGTTTCGAGGTAGTTCCAGTTGTTGAAGCTGATGTCGTGGGCGCCGACAGAGTTGTCGACGCGGAGGAGAGTTACGGTGCGATCGAAAGCCGTGACCTCGACACAGATATCGTCGCACCCGATGGCCTCAGGCCAGTACGCCATGTGATTGATGTCGACTTTGCAGCCGAGGACACCAACAGACGAGGAGTACTGATCGTGGGGGGTGAGCCAGATCTGGCCAGCAGCGGCCAGTTTGGTACCGTTGCGGCCGTCGCTGAAGGGGGCGGCAGCAGTGGCGTTGAGGAGGAGAGTACCCGCAAGGGCGAAGAAGGAGAAGAAGGCCTTCGAGAACATCTTGTTGACCGCGATGGAGATGTCTGTGAGTGTGGTTGTTGCTTTCGGGTTTGTTGAAGGCAAGAGACTCCGAGACTGCTTCTTGTTGGTGCTGAGGAAGTGGAAATGTGGAAGAAGTGGTGGGAGAAGGGGGGATTTTATATCTAGAGGAGAGGGCCAATTTCCAGATCTGTGGCGGGTGAATGGGAGCTCTCCACATGCCATTCACCATCATCGCGGAGGTTGAGACGAGACGAGAAGGTTTTTGGTGAAGGGAAGGCCTGGTGAAGAGACCCGCCAACGGCCGGCAGAATCCATCCCGGAGCCTCAGACCAAAAGCGGTGGTGGGAGTCATCCTCGAGTTCAGACGACAGCAGCCTCTGGGTGAAGGTACCGCTCCGTTGGTATTATCCGAGGGCACTGTCTTGAGCGTGGAAATGGGAGCAACTTGTGTGTAAACCCACAAATGTCTCGTCTGGACTGGGAAGAGAAACTTGAGTTAGCATGTTCGATCCGATTGGATTCATTTTGCGCGTTTCTTACCTGCCGTTTGGGTTTGGCAAGTAGATGGGATTCCAACCGTGAAGCACGCATTGTAAGGATGGAGGCGACCAAACTCCCAGTCCAAGGTTTTCGAGGGGTCCTGGATCCTTCAAATCCTCCTCTACGGCCGTTAGGATATTGAGCGTTATGTTTCGATGATGTAGGAGAGGCCCAAGTCGATTAGTGATTTTGAATGTTTGTCCCCTCTGCAAATAAAATGAGCATGATGAACTTGAGTGGCATTTCTTTTCGTTTTTCTCCCGGCGGTGGTGGTGCTCACCGTCGTCGGGACCAGTCTGGTGTGAGGGCATGAGAATCGGGTGTGCATCAGTCCGCATAATACAAGGATCACCCCCTCCAACATTTTCCAGAACATTTTCACTGCTGCTGCGACTCCTGGTAAATTTTGCAACGAAGACTGGAAGGAAGGAGCCTGAGTAGGACCAAACGAGGAAGTCACAATCACAGAAGAAAGAAAGTGGCCGAATAGGTTTATGTCATTCCTTCCTGCCGAAGCCAGCATCAACTACGCGGCTACCATCGGGGAGCATGATGCTCAATCCTTGAAGTCTATGTACTTTTGGACTCCAGTCCTCTATCCGCCAGCTCCCAATGCATCTTTGCCGACCAAGCCCATGCACCCATGATGAGCGCTCATCCCGAAACTCAAAACCGACCTCCTCCTTATGCGACCCATCCGTCCTGGACGCCGTGGTATCTCAAGAGAAAAGGAAAAGTGTGTCGAAATGGTGTGTTGTGCCGCCGGTTTTCCATGTCTTGTGCTTAGGGAGCATCGACAACCTCACCAGAAGGGTAGAGGATGTTCAGAACATCCTGTCCCGTCAGGACGTCGTTGGAGCCCAGAGGGTGCTTGCAGGTAGCCTGGTTTGCACCAGGGGCGAGCGTGCACAGCTCGTTGAAGCCGTGATTGCATACGGGATCGAGGATATTCCACAGCTCGTAGTTGTTGCCAACCCAGGTGTTACGGCCGGCGGTGCACGAGCTAATGAAATTCATGGAGTTGGCTGCAGTGAAGGGGAGCTTACCCGAGGCCGTCTTGATCAGGTGGCGACAGTTCTCGGCTGGGACGAAGTTGGAGTCGGCGGGGAAACCACCGCCGGGCTCGATGTGGCCCTTGACCGCCGGGTAACCAGTCTTGAGGTAGTTCAAGGCGTCGAAGGAGATATCGTACGCGCCGCCGGATTGGTCGATCTTCAGCAGAGTGACCGAACGACCGTTGGCAGTGACCTCGACGCAGATTTGGTCGCAGTCGACAGAGGAGGGCCAGTAGGCGACCCTATTGATATCGATCTTACAGCCAAGCACGCCGACTGAAGAAGAATACTGGTCATGAGGGGTAGTGCCGTTGCCAGGGATTTTGATGGCCGAAGCAAGCTTGATGACGGTGGTGGCAAGGGCGAGAATGACAGACTTGAAGGACACCATCTTGTCGGTTCTTGATGTTGTGTGGCTTTGGGAGTGTGGTTGCGACTGTCCTGTTGCCAGAGTGAGAAGAAAGCAGGATAGGGTATTCTGCTTCCGGGTGGTCGATGGAGAGGAAACCGAAACAGGAGGAAGTGCTGGTGGAATGGGGGATTTTATATCTAGAGGAGGGAGGAATATCGAGAGACCATCTATTCCATGGGCATTGGGGGTCCACCCAAAAGCCAAACGGACCTCGCGGTCCATTCACTGGTCCTTCTCATCTTGAACCCTTCCCACGGCTCACCCTATCAAGATACAAGTGAGTGAATGGGAGGCGAACACATAATAACTGGGGGTGGTGGGTCATTTATCTCTTTTTCGGACGACTTTGAAGTAAACGCGGAAAATCTCGCACAGTACAAGGGCTGGTGACTGCGAGGTTGACGTCCGCCGTCACTCCTCAACAGTGCCACGCCATTGTCTTCTCATGACGCCGAACACGCGTTGTCTGTTTGGATATTATACCGCAAGGAAGTACGATGAGAGATTTGTTGTGCTTTGCAAAGACGCAGGGTCAGAAGTTGTGTGTTTTGGATGACTCAACCTTCCCGTCGTCACCACAAAAGCGGGCAAAGGGGGTCGACTTGAAAGTGAATGGAGAACTGCAACTCCAACCGCTTGCCAAGACGGCAGCTTATCGAGGTCAGACCACCAGGTGGTCATGCGAGCCGGCGAAAGTACCTTATAAAATGAGCACGATTTCCCGTCCACAGCTTCAGACGAGAAGGTTTTCTGCCCAGGTACCGCGTAAGTGTGCTGCCCATATCCTGTGGGGAATCTCAGTCATGGAAAAGACCATTCACGGGCACGGAACCTGCTCTGGTCCGGACTTGTGACGACTCCAGCCGTTTTTGACGTCGTGAGATGAATTCTGCCGGCCGTCAACATGCCCCTTCACTGAAGAGACTGCGTTTGAAGCTGTAGGAATCATCGTTCAGGTGAAAGGGAGCATCCCCAACGACTTTTTGGTCAGTGTCTGCGAGGGATTCAGTGGCATGGAATGACGGATTTTGATCAGCTGGTAGTTAGAGGCCACAGGACGGGATCACTCCAATACAGCGTCATCAAAACAATTTTTGCATCGTGCCTTCTGTTTTTACCGTGAATTTGATGACAGTCATTGTGGAATCGTGACTTCCTTCTCGCTTGCTTCCGTTTTAAAATGAGGGACATGTATGCGCTTGCAATCTCCACGTCTGTCAACATCGCACCTGCTCAAAAGCAATCTGGACGGAGCATCGGAGTAGGGAAAACGCTTGAGTGTCAAACATCTGAGATGGCTGGTGCTGTTGCACATTGAAGTCTGGCATAGGACTAAAAGGTACTTAACTGAGGAATAACAATGCCACATGTCACCATCTCGTCCGCAACATCTACCTACGCAAGTTCCCCCTTAATCTGTATTTTTGAAGAACAGACTCACAGCAAACGCGTGTGTCTACGATGATATATTTCAATACTGACCCTGCGCAGGAGCCCGCTGTGGAGTGAGGATGAATACAAAACCGGAGCCTCAATCGCTTGTCAAACTGCAGGGCTGTTGGGGCCAAACGACGGGCACAGTGGTTGTCATCTAGCAAAGCCCCCCACTTGCCTCCCAAGGATAGAGATATAAGACGAGCAAAATATCCCAGAAGTATTTCAGGCGAGCATCTTTCGTCGCCAGACCACAGGTGTTCTGTTGGGGGTGGAGTCTTTCCCATGCCAGTGGTAAATGCCCCAGGGCTGCCTGGAGGTAGAGGTAAGCCCTTCACCTAGAGCTTTCTCCTCATCTCAACCTTCGGACCCTTTCTTTTCAGGATTGATGCGGTGTGTCATCAACTGGTGTCTCTCACCGATGGACTTCCTCATCCGAAGCGTCCAGACTGTGGTTTGTTGAAGCTTCACAGTGTGGGATGAAGACTTCTGACCGTATCCAAGCCCATTCACTCAACATTCTCATCTCAACTATCCTCTACCCTTCACTCGAAATGTGGTTTTTGGGTGGATCTCAATATTTCGGTATTTCCTCCTCCTCTAGATATAAAAACCCCCCCTCCCCAGCCTTCCTCTTCCTTATCCAATCCTCATCACCATCCCCCTTGAAGATCAACCTCCAAGATCTTCAACAGCGAAAGACAAACCCCCAAGTCTTATCCCGCAACCTCAGCCCCTAGTCTTCTCTCGAACTACCTCTCAGTCGACACTAGACATCTCCAACATCGGCAAGATGTTTCACAAGGCGATCTTTCTTTCCGTAGCCTTCTTGGCTGCTTTCGGCTTCGCCCAGGAGCTTTCAACCTCCATCGTCAAGGCATCACCCTCTTCTCTCGATCCTCACTCCCCCATCAGCACTCCCAGTGCTCATGTCAACGTCGACAAGCGTCAGGCCTCCGGTACCGGTAGCCTCTACGATGTCACCCCTCACCCTTTCTTCTCGTCCTCCATTGGTGTTCTTGGTTGCAAGATCAACACCAACCGCGTCGCGTACTGGAAGGAGGAAGTAGATTGCGACAACATTTGTGTCAAGCTCACCAACACCACGAACGGCCGTACCGTCACTCTTCTCCGCATCGACCACTCCGGCGGTGCCCACGATATCTCATACGACGCGTGGAACTACCTCGCCACTGGAAATCCCGCGGCCCCTGGCACCGCCATCGCCGGAGGCGCCATGGGCAAGCTTGACTACCAGTACATCCCCGCTGATAACAGCAAGTCTTTGATCATGGACGGTTCCGGAAAGCTTCCCCTTCAGGGCGCAAACTCCATGAACTTCCTCTCGTCTTGCCTCAGTCGCAACACCTGGGTCGGCAAGAACTACCAGCTTTGGAACATCAACGATTCCTTGTGCCACAAGGGTTATGACGAGAAGTGCACCTTGGCTCCGGGTGCCAACCAGGCCACTTGCCCGCATGCCTTGGGCAGCGGTGTCAACGTTGAGATTACCAACCCGACCGATCATAAGGTCATGAACATCGAGTATCCGACTGAAAAGCCGATTCCTGCTGTCGGCTAGTTCGGTCGGGCGGTGCTTGCCTCAGTCTTCGACAATTCCCTATTTTCAGTACACCTTCCCTCCTTTCTCGCACGGTTTTCTTTAAAGGAGTGACGGCAGTAACATCCTTGGGGGGTGGTAGAGGTGGAATCTGGAATTGGAGGTCAGCTTGGGATCATCTGTCGTTTAGCGAGGCGTTCGGAATGGAAAGGACGGGATACATAGAGGTATAGAGATCACTGCTATAGATGTAGATGATCATTGCCTCAGAGGCAGGAAAAGAAAATGGACCAGATAGACAGATAGTTGCTGGTCATTGCTGGTGGTAAAATAACATCGAAACCATTTCAGCTACAACTCGACCTTTCGCTCTCATTGACATTATGTCCTCTGTGACCAACTCCCAGCCACCGAACCACATTCTCCTACTTTTTTGTTTTATTTCTGTGCATGCCTCTTATATACCTACCTCAATAAATTACCATAATGTCAGTGCCAGGGCACGTATTGTCCTGAGCCCCGAGGAACCACGGTGATGATCTGAGTGTCCTAAGATTGCCCATCCTGACATCACGGGCTTTCTCTCATGCCGGCTTATATAGTACTCTTCCAACTATTTCAATCTCGACACCTGTGACTTCAAATCTACGGGTTCTCCCCTCACGCGGAATTTTGGGCCTCGGGACGCCTCGTAGCATGCCCTTGCCCTACCAGCATACCACTACCACTGCGGTCCATGTCCTTCTCCCTCCCCCTCGCGGGACCCAGGGCCGAGAAAAGCTCGACGAGGAGAATATCGTCCATGTCCCGCCGCCGCCGCTGCGCGCTGCTGTCTTTACATCTACTTTCAACTCCGACTCGTCCTCCTGTCGGCTGATGGAACGAAGAAGACACTCGTCAAGCGGCGCGACTCATCTCGGACGAATCGGCCATGAACTCAGGCCTCAGGGGGTTCGCCTTGGAAAGATATGATCTGCGACGTGCAAGAAAAGAAGGTTGAGGAGCCACACGAATAAAAGCCGAAGGAACACCATGAAGAGGCGACAGTCCACCAAGAGTTGGTAGGTAGCTTCACAACTCCCAAGTTGCAGCCTCTCGTGACCAAGGCTGAGGGAAAGGTAATAAAGCAGGACTCGAACGTAGAAGAGGAAGCGGAAAAGAATAAGGAACAACGATCTCAAGCGACAGCCGTCATCGATCAGTTGGAGGCTGGCGTTGCCGGGCATTATCATCAATGGAAGGGAAACCCCGTTTGGGAGTTGGAAAGGGAGTGCATGTTTCGCCCCAATTGTGTTGTAATTGTGGTGAACTTTGAAAAGTGGAAGGAAGGAAGTAGGGAGAAGAGAAGTGCGAACAAAAGGACTTCTTTCCAGGACTCCAATATCTTGCCTGCCGGTGACTTGCATCGCGCACCATGCAGGAAAGAATTACCAACGTGCAGTAGATAGAGGGCAACCACCTTCTCTTTTCCATGGAGGTCATCACATGAAAGTGGGAAGGAGCACTGAGCACGGAAGAGGACAACGCTGTACCGAGTTTACGTGTAAAAACAATACTGGTGAATGTATGTGCAGTGAAAAATAAACTCATCTCCATTACATATCTCGTATCTTCCTTGCTCGCGTCACCATTCACCAAACTGATGCTCCCACTTTACAAAGCAGGGCACTCCCCCGCCAACCACCAATTAATCCCCGCCACCAACCCGGCCACCTCTCCATCGCCATCAAAAGCATCAACACTCACCACATTCGGATACCTCTGCCCATTCATCTCGCCCTGCGCCCACAGTTTCTCACCCAACGCCCTGTTGGCATCTACTCCATACTTGACGATACTACCGGTAATCATGGTCTCGACGGGCTGCGTCAGTGTCCAAGACAACAAAAACATGGCATCATCCGCCTTGGTCCGATGCGTCTGCAGCTTGGAGAACTGGTCAGTGATCATGTTATTCAGGTTGTTGGTGTTGGCGTAGGAGTCGAAGATGGCGAGCTGGCCGCGGAAGAAGAAACCCTGGTTGGCAAACTTGGAGAGATCGACGTGTTTGTTGTCGGAGGTGATGTCGTCAACGACGAAGAGGACGGTCGCAGCGCGGGAGGCATCGTTGGGCTTTGATGGGTCGGAAGGCGGGAGCAGGTCGGAGAGTTTAAGGTAGGTGAGGTCGGTGTTGGGCGTCGTGATGTGCGTAGCCCGGTTTTTGACAGCCAGTAGCTGGGTCATCAGGTTCTCCCACTCCTGCTGGGTAAGATGGGCCTTGGGGTTGCCGGAGAAGGTATCGGTGTTGAGGCCATGACTCAAATTAATCACCACCAGCTCGCCCGGGTTCTTCTCCGTAAACTCATTCACCTCCCTCACGATATCCGCCACCAACTGGCCATTCCCCCCCTGCCACCCATCCAACACCTTTTCTTTATCACCCCCTCCCAGCTTTCCAATCTCCTTCGCCAAATCGCCCAAGCCAGGAACCTTATCCAGTCCCGAGGGCAGCTTGATACCGTCAAAAAAGGTATAGTGCCCCGTCGCCCACTTCCCGCCCGCAATCACAGGGCGGACATCGAACCATCTCGCTCCCGCCTCCAACTGCTTGCCAACCGTCATCTGACTAGAATGACACTGCACCGACTCCGGTCTGGCTTTAACCAGGGGCGTACCGCCAGTGAGCAGCGACATGCCGCTGTTATGTGTTCCGGGAAGACTGATTTCCCTCAGCTTCAAACAATGCATCCGCCCATACGCCTGCTTCATCCACCCCGTCGGCAGGCCCGGGCTCGCCATCAGCTCTTGAGCGGGATCAAATTTCGCATTCGCCCCCGATCCACCAGAAACTTGGCTCATAGCCGACGGCGCAGCAGAAAGGACAAAAGGCATGTTATTCCCCTGATGCCAATCCAACCTCCTGACTGACCCGACGGGGTTATTCATAGCCGCCAAACTCTTCCATTCCACCTGCAACACGGGCCCGTCCCGTCCGCGGTACTGGAACTCCACCTCCCCTCCTCCTCCTTCACTTTTTAACTCATCAACAACATAGCTCATCTCCGCCGCATCATCCTTATGCGTCTTGGCCTCAATCTTCACCCGCACGCTGCTTCCCGGTTGCACAACATCCGGGAAACTGTTGTCCCAAACAGGCATCTGGTAGGAATGTCCGCCTGTCTTGCGCAGAGTGAAGGGTGTGGCGTTGATGAGAAGCAAGTAGGCTTGGTTCTTCTGGAGGGCCGCTTTGGCTGAGGAGGAGAGGGTTGATAAGGTGTTGAGACCCGTGGGGTCGGAGCCGGGGGTTGAAATGTCCAGGTGTTGGGCGGAAGGGGGGTTGGTGAGGTGGGTGAGGAAGGTGGTGACGGAGTCGAAGAGGGGGGCGGCTTGGACGTTGCTTGTTGTGAGGGCGAGCGCCGTAACGAGAGTTTTGAAGATGATCATCTTGGTGGTTGGTGGGTGGTAAAAAGAGTGACGTCGGTGAGGGATGAAGGAGTGAGTTAATAAATTGGACCAGTTGATGAACGAGAGACTGTGGTAAGGTGACGCTCTAGAAGAACCCTCGAATAAACCTTTACTATCTGGTGGTTAGCTCTGACCTCTCCAACCCATTCATTAACAGATCCAGAAGAAGAAATACCTTGCTCTTTATCGAAATCCACAGTTCGCAGTTCAGTGTTGCTTCACCCGAGGTGAATCCACCTAGTGAAACTCGAGGTAACCGTCCCCAAACTTCAGCCTCTATTGTTCTCGAAGCAACAGAAACAATCTGTGTCACTTCTAAGAAACAAAAGCAGAAACAGAACGGAAAGAAAAAAAAAATTCATTCCATCTTCAATAGGGGGAACCACCCCTTTTTATTCATCATGCTATTTGAGGTCGAATGGTTGGAATGAGATGATCGACATGTGCACCCAATCTCGCCAATCTCGCTAACACCCGCCCAACCGGGATCATGTACCGTTCTTTCAGGGATGGCATCGTGAAGGGCTAAATAAGCGACACCTAAACGGGAACTGCATGAAGACAATGAGATGAGGTATGGAGTCGTGTCCCAACAATATAAAAGGGGGGGTTTATTCCCTTCTGCAACCGTTTGGTTTGCTCGAGTGCTTTACGTGTCTGGTTGAGTTGGGTGTATCGTGTGTTGAAATGTTTCATGTTCGTTTACCCCTGAATGACTACTCGATGTATTCGATGGCAGATGGACAATGTAATTGGGGGGATGCACTTTTGTCAGGAACCAGTCGTTGACTCGTTGGGTCCACAAAGACATTCGCATGTCATAATGGAAGCTGCTATGATCGAGGTCTCAGATAAGAACCTGTCTGTGTGCACCGGTCAGCTTCCAAGTTTGAGACATGGGTTGAATCTGCGAGGCCTCCGTGAATGACAGGACGAAGCAGAAGAAGCATCCAAAAGGGGGTCATAATTGAGTGAGTAGGATGGTACCGACACAAGAAGCAAACGAGCAAGGAAGTCAGGAAGATACGAGCCATGTAATAGAGATGAATTTTTCCAGTACCACTGCCACTACTACCTATCGATCTATAATTACTAGAATAGACTTCAACAAGTACCTGGCAAACCCGGTCTCGTGCCGTACTGTGATTAAATACGTCCTGTGACTTTGAGTGCTGGTAATATGGGGTATCGTATCGTGTATCAAAACTGAACAGAAAAAAAGACAAAACATAACTGTGCATGCCATCGCCCATCATGAATGCTCCGTCGTCATAGCCATTGCAAAAACCATCGAAATCATAACCCATGAAACAAAACCCGCTTCCAGACCTTTTACATCTCATCCTCGAAGAACTTGATAAGTGTCCTCACGCCCGAGACGCCCAGACCCATGAAGGGATAGCAGATGTACACGAGATCATTTGTCGCGCCAAACTTCTCGCGGAACTCGGACTTGTTCACCAACTTCAACTGCTGACAAATAGTCTTGTACGTATGGCTCAGTATCTTTGCCCTCATGCCATTAAGATGACCACCGGTAACCATCTCCGGCAGCGCACCGGCACCGAACGTCACATTCCTGACACCGGCCTTGGCCAGCATCTGGATCGCAGCTGAGATCAAGGCCTCGATGGTTCCGTTGGGAGAACCGGGGAAGTCCAGGGCGAACTTGATCTGGTACCCGTTTGCCGGAGAAAGACGGGCGAGGACGCACATGGCGGCGACCTCACCATCCTTGTCCTCGGCCCACAGGTAGCGACGGTGCTCCATGTCGACCCACGGACGGACTTCGGTGATGTGCACCTGCTTCTTGCCCTTGCGGTTGTCCTTCCAGTCCTGGATGCGCTTGTCGCACTTTTCGCGGATGTGTTCGGGCACGGGCTCGCCGATGGGTACCTCGTGGATGGAGACACCGGCTTCTTCGGCTTGACGCTCCTTCTTGGCGACCTTCTTGGCCGAGTCGACAGACACACGCTCTTCGGCGACGCAAGAGAGCGAACGCCAGCCGAGTTTGGAGCCGAGAATGTCCTCGACTTCGGGACCGACCAAGAGCCAAAGAGGACGCAGGTCCTTGCGGTGGCGCATGTCTTGGAGGAAGGCGCGGATGACGAGCTGGTATTGACGAGGGTCGCAGAGGGGGTTGCCCATGACCAGGGCATAACCGTTATCCTCAGCGTAACCAATGGCAGCACCGGTTTGCTCGTGGCGCCAGACGTGGTAGCGGTCGTCGAGCCAGGAAGTGTTGGTGGCGTCGCCGTAGTTGACAATGAGCTTCTCGACGGGAGGAAGCTCGAGACCAGTTTCGCCGTGGTCATAGTCGTAGGAGTACTTGATGGTATCGGCTTCGGGGTGGGGGAGCCTGCCAACGATCTCCTTGTGTTCGGGAAGGGACTTGGGGTCGCGGGGATAGAGAGAGGCGTTGCGGATGTCTCCCAGGTTAAGGAGGAGGAACACGATACGCTCGAGACCGATACCGCAACCAGCGTGGGGCAGGACACCATACTCAAAGCCCTGGAGGTATTCTTGCATGCCGAGAGGCTCAATGCCGGCCTTCTTCATGCGCTCTTCGAGGAGGTGAGGCCTATGGATACGCTGACCACCGGTGGTGATCTCCTGACCACGAAGGAATATATCGAAGGAGTTGGTGAAGCGGTCATCCTCGGGGTCAAGATGAGTGTAGAATGGACGAACAGAGGATGGGAACTTGTCGATGATGTAGTAATCCGTTTTGAACTTCTCCTTGATGACCTGGCCCAACTGAATCTCGGCACGGGTGCTCAGATCCTCAGTCTCGGAAGCGGGTTTACCATGGTCATCGGTCCAGCCGGAATCGTTGAGGAGCTTGATGGCATCCTTGAAGGGAATGATGGGGGTCTCTGGTAACCAGACCAGGTCCTCATGAGGGAAACGTGTCTTGATGATCTCGATCTCCTTGCGGTACTTGCCGTAGATACCCTTGAAGATCTCCTTCATCAAGCCGTCGATAATGTGCATGGCCTCGTGGTAGTCTTGCTCGATGGCCATCTCCAAATCCATACCGGTGTACTCGGTCAAGTGACGGTGGGTGTTGCTGTCCTCAGCACGGAAGACGGGGCCGATTTCGAAGACACGGCCAAAGTCGGCCGAAATGCTCATCTGCTTGGCCAACTGGGGACTTTGGGCGAGGAAAGCATTCCTGCCAAAGTAGTTAACCTTGAAGACTTCGGCACCCGACTCGGTAGCTGCGGGCTGCAACTTGGGAGTATGGATCTCGATGAAGCCCTTGTCTTCGAGGTATCGGCGGAAAATGCTGCAGATACCGGCATTGATGCGGAAGATGGACTGAGCGGTGGGTGTACGGAGAAAGGCAATGCGGTTGGAGACACGGACTCTTGTTGAGGCCAGAGACTCCAGCTGGTGCGTCTCGCTGTCCATCTCGACGTGGTCAATCGAGTGGACATCGACGGGGAGATGCTCGTCAAGAGGGACGACGAGGTGCATGCTCTCGATCAACACCTCGGCATTGTGAACTGTACACCCCTTGATCTCCTCAGGAGGTTGTTGTAGCTTTCCTTCAACGTGTACGAAACCTTCGGCGGTGATGTGCTCGGCCCAGCGGACAAAGTTTTCGGAGACGACGCCATCTCTGACGGACAGGACGCCCTGGACGGTCTCGATCTGGTCGCGGAAGATGACAAATGCGAGCTTGGAGCTCATTGCGCGAACGTGGTGGATGCGGGCTCGGAAGCTAACGGTCTTGCCGACATTCTGGTAGTCGTTGACGAGGGCTTGAAGGGACTTTGCCGGGGCGAGGGCTTCCTCTTCTTGTGTTCCGTATCGTCGAGCCATCTCGGGGCCGTCGGCTTCGTGAAACTTTTTTTCTTCATCGCTGCGTCTCTGGACCGACAATCGCTTCTCCTCTTCGAGCTGGTATTCCTTTGCGACCTTCTCCTGGACCTTGCGAATGTTCTTCTTTGCGCGCTCGTCGTCGAGTTGGTCGATATCGCCGATCTTGGGTTTGCTCATGTGGTTCTTGGCCGACGAATGGCCGATGATGCGGTTGAGCGCCAGCAATGGCTTCTTGAGTTTGCCTGGCGACATGGTGGCTGATGATTTGGGGGTATCTGGGTGGGTATCTGTTTTGTTTACTTGGTGATGCTGGTTGCGTGGGACAACGACTTGTGAACCTTGCGGACTGTGTGGCAGCCCCAAGACAAAATGGTGGAGTAAGTCAGGCCGTGTGCAAACGTGACAGCCTGCGATACGATTGAGATGGTGATGGAGACTGAAAAGAAAACCAAAGCCAGGTGAGAGTCAATAGAGCAAAGAATATTTATTAGGAAAGTGAAGGAGGGAGACAAAGAGTGATGACGAATGTTCGGGAATTTGCTGGGGAACCTTGATTGCACCCCGGTCACTTGCCGGTTGGGCTTTGCTTGGTCAGAGGGGCAGAGGCGGGCATGGATGTTTACAGCTTGTGATTCAGGGCAACAGCCACTAAAATGACAGCAGACTTCAGATGTCCGCGGAATGGGACGAGATGTTCGTTGGGACGTTGTGCCTGGAAATCCAACAAGTCTGATACTAATTACGGTATGATTGTAATTCTTGGCCCTTTCCGAGTTTCCGAACAGGTATCGATGTACTGTAACGGATCGTGATCATCGTCAAGGACATGGCTGTCAAAGTCCATCATCCGCTCCCCCTCCACTTCGGCCGTACGCAGGTACATATCGTTGACAGTTTACTGAGAGGATGGCACCCTCAAGAGTCTAAGTAGAGTATATCGCCATCATCCATTGTGTTGATCAATCATTGTCAGTTGAATATGACCGAGTTTCTTGTCCGGTACTGCCATTCCAATGTTTCATCCAACCGTGGTTTGTTACAGAAAAGGTGCCCACCTCCTAGGAAGCCATGTCAAAAATGCACTTGCCCTGTCAATGTCAGCTTGTCTTTGTGACTGTCCGCTGTCAGAGGAAACTGAAGGCTCGGAAATTGGTCCAGCCACCAAGTACGGAAGGAGCAAACGACGTCATGGTTCTTATGACGTCACCGTTTATGCGGCGCCAAGATCTCGGTTGGGCGGCCAATGTCGGCAGAAAGAGGGCATCAATGTCAACATGAAACAAGACAAAACATTGCACGATTGATAGCTGAGGTTTAAAAATGAATGAACAAAAGTGGGCGGGAAAATCTCGATGCATATTATCTGACGATGGTGTTGTTCTTTGTTCAAGTTGATGATTGTCGCTCTTTCCGTTCCAATTCGTTGCCGGCGGCGGTCGATCTTCTGTGGAGTTCTTTTTCTTATCGGGGCTTTCGCGGCAGGCGATAGTATTCGATAAGGTCTTATCAGCGTTATCGCACAGCCAGAAGTGGACCAACCAGTCCAGCCACCCCATGGCCGATGACATCAACCCCCCTTTCAATTCCTCTCCTTGTCTCTTTTCCTTCTCAGCCCACTGATCACAACTCCACACAGCCTTGGTTGTTAGTTGTCCGAGTCCTGTTCCTGTCCTTGGATTGGAGACTGGAGCACAACAATGACGGATTGTTGTTGTGGCACTCATGGAGGTAATGCGACACACGAGAATCGACAAGCATTAAATCGCTGAATTATTATTTTGTCCATATCCCACCTTTGGTGCTACCTCTTGTCCTCTAGACACTCCCTAGAAGCAAAATCATCATCACCTGATTACTCTTGATACCCGTCATCTATCGTAACTCTTTGCTGACTCTGTCGCAATATCATTGTTTACTCCCAACAGTCTGCCCCCTAATAGGTCGAATCGCCAACACCATGTCAGGCGCAAAGCTAGTCCCCAACATTCCCACCGTCGAGGGTATTCCCATCCCGCCGACCACCTCGAAGGACGAGGGAAGCTGGGTGAGACCAGAGACCGCCGACGATGTCAACAACCCGGCCTCTTCGCGGTGGTATCTCAAGGCACAGGCCTCTGCTCTGCGATCCGGCCAATACATCGGCATGACCCTCCATTACCTCGCTAGCCCTCGACCACCAAACCCCAGCTTCACCCTTACGATCCCGTCGCTACTCTCCAAGTACAAGGGCACTTTTACCCTCCAATTCTATACACCAAAGGGCTACCAAGATGCTTCTAAGCATGGCAAGCGATACCCGGCAGTCGTCAACTTCCACGGCGGTGGCTTCACAATCGGCAACGGTACCGACGATGCCCGATTTGCTCGCTACGTCCTCGATACCTGCGACGCCGTCTTCGTCTCGGTCGATTACCGTCTCGCGCCCGAGTATCCCTTCCCGACCGCGGTCGACGATGCTGCCGATGCGCTGTTCTACATTATCCGCCAATCGGCCGATCTGCACATCGACCCCATGAAGCTTGCGACATCCGGTTTCTCAGCTGGCGGCAACATCGCTATCACTGCCACGCTGCGCTTCAACGAACACTTGAAGGAATTGGCCGATCCCGAGAACAAGGCGCCCCCAGTTCCCGAACACAAGATCCGCGCCATTGCGACTTGGTACCCCGTCACCGACTACAGCGTCTCGCGTGCCGAGAAGCGCGCCACCTGCGTCAAGCCCGAGCACACGTTGCCTCCTACCATGACCAACCTGTTCGACGGGTCTTACCTCTACCCTGGCGATCTCAAGATGGATCACCCTTGGTTGTCTCCGTCCAGAGCCAGCAACGAGGAACTCAAGGAAGCCATCCCGCAGAATGTGCTGGTGTACACGTGTGAGTGGGACATGCTACAGAAGGAGGGCGAGGCGTTCGCCAAGAGGCTGGCGGCCGAGCCCCTGAACAAGACGGTCCATCACAGGATGATTCCCGGGGTTCCCCATGGCTGGGATAAGAGTCCGGATCCGCTGAAGCCGGCGATGCACACGCAGGAGGTGTATACGGATTGTTGCAGGAAGTTATTGTCGATTTTTAATGCGGTTGACTGACTGATACCCCGGAGGAGTTACTGGCAGGCCTGTTTGGAAAGAGAGAAGCTGGTTATAGAGAAGGACGAACAAACAAATACGGACGAGTAAACCTTGATGATAGTAACTTCTCCTCAAATCATGATCACTTTTACATATTACTCCTGTATGAGAATTGAAAATGGCAACTAACCTTTTTAGGATCCTGAACCATTGCTGTAGCTATCCCAAAGAGGCTGCACTTCTCCCATAGGTTGCTTAGAAATCATTGAATCAAAGGGGAAGCTGAACTTGACAAGAATCAGGCACCGTTCTTGGCATCGTGTGTTGGAGTGTAGAAAGTGTAACGGAAATCGCAACACCACGCGGTAGTGCTTACCAATTCGGCGTTAACAACATATCACGACATTACGGATTACCTTAGCAATTCAGCCACTCGTCCTACTCGAACCCCGCGAAGTATGGAATACCAAGCATGACAATCATAGCGTCTTCGTCAAAGCATACATAACCCCATCTTGATCCCCTCAAACGTGGAGTCTTGACACAAAATCCTCGCATCAACCTTCTCTCCCGTCCTTCCCTTACCCACTACATCAATCAATCTACCATATCAAACCCATACCAACCATCTCTAGTACCTACCATTAAAAACAACCCCAACACAACAGTTTATCATGGCACCAATCCGCCTCGCCCTAGTCGGTCTCTCCTCCTCCTCCTCCTCCTGGCTCTCCCTCGCCCACCTTCCATACCTCTTATCCTCTCGTGGCCAACAGAAATTCCAAATCGTCGCGCTCGTCAACTCCTCCCTCTCCTCCGCCGAAGCCGCCATCAAGAACTACAACTTCGACCCCACCATCGTCAAAGCTTATGGTAGTCCCGAGGAGCTAGCCAAAGCTGAGGACGTCGATCTGGTAGTCGTGGGAACGAGGGTTGATGTTCACTACAGTAACATCAAGCCGTTGCTGGAGGGGTGGAAGGCTACTTCTAATGGAAAGGCTGCCGGAAAAGAGAGGGAGAGGGGGGTATACTCCGAGTGGCCACTTGCTAGTAACTTGGCCCAAGTAGAGGAGTTGATTGCCCTGGCAAAGGAGACGGGGGTGAAGAAGACGGTGGTGGGCACGCAGGGGTGGGCTAGTCCGGTTGTGCAAAAAGTAGTAGGGGAGTTGTTGAGGGGGGGAAGGATTGGGAAGGTGTTGAGTTCGGAGTTGAGGCTGAGTGGGTTGACGGCGGAGAGGGAGGCGGTACAGGAGAAGACGGAGTATTTCACTAAGAGGGAGGTGGGTGGGGGTTTTTGGAGTATTGGGGGTGGGCATTGTGAGTTATTTCCTTTGCTTTCTACCCTTTTTCCCTCCTGTCAAGATGAGATGTGGGCTAACAAAAAACAAAAACAGTGATTGATTTGTTGCAAAGTGCTCTCGGAGAGCTCTCCCCAACCAGCATAAAATCCCACTTCCACATCCAACGCCCCCTCGTTCCCCTGAAGGACTCTACCGGTGCCATCATCCGCACCGTCACATCCAACGTTCCCGACCTCGTCTACGTCACCAGCTCGCTTCCCTCTTCCGACACCGTCCAGCAGAACGCAGCCTTGCATCTTCGCATGCGCCGCGGCCCGCCCTTCCCCGGCGAACCAGCCTTCGTGTGGTCGATTACAGGCGAAAAGGGAGAGATAAGGGTGACCAGCCCGGAATCGGTAGCGATCATTTTGGGTGCGGGGGAGGTGAAGGTGGAGGTGCATTATTACCAGACTGACGAGGTGGAGGAGGTGGAGTGGAAGTGGGAGGGGTGGCAGGAGGAACTGCCGGCGCCGGCGAGGAATGTGGGGAGTGTTTATGAGGGGGTTTGGGAGGCTTGGACACATGGAGAGGGTAAGGAGGGAGGGGAGAAGAGGTATAATGATTGGGAGGTGGCGGGACGGAGGCATGAGCAGGTTGAGAGGCTGTTGGGTGATAATGGGTTTTGAGGTGTTATGAGGGATGAAGATTTGGGATTGACAAGGCTGGATTAGAGTTCCAAGGGAAGTTTGAACAATCTGATGGCGTTTTCTCTGGCGACCATCTCCTTCTCTTTGTCGGGGAGATCGACTCCTTTCCACCAGGTTTGCGCTTCCTCGATGGTATCGTAGGGGTAGTCTTTTCACAGTCAAAGTCAGTTCCCTATCTAACGAGGATTGGCAGATAGCTCGCCTATAGAGAACAAGCACCTCTTCACCCCAATCTGATCGATGCAGAACTTGAGTCCAGGAGTCGAAAAGAACCCTGACGTCGTAATCGAGATGTTATGCTTGAAGTAGTATCCGTAATCGTGTTTCGACGGTCTCGACGCTTTCTTCACTGGTTTGTTGTACCAGTGGTCGGCTCGCCAGAGGTTGAAGGGAATGCTTTCGGGGTACAAAACCCGGATCAGCGTCGTTCATCACATGCACATCACCATCGCCATCATCATCACTCGAGGTATCACCGGGCTTCACAAACGAAACGCAAAACTCACCCTTCCCCAAGATGTCCAACCACCACTTGCACCCCAGGGAACTCATCAAACACCCCACTCGAACAAATCGCATACAAATGCTTGCTCAAGTCCAAATGGAACTGCACCGCGGCTCCCAACAAGTGCTTCCGTTCTCCCCACCACCCCTTCTCCCCTTTCTCCCCCCTCTCCCCAGTTGCCCCCTCCCCTTTCCCACCGGCTGTTCCCGTCCCCTGCCCCAACTCCTTATTAGGCGGATACCGAGGATGCATATAAACCGGCACCCCCAAATCCTCCACCCCCTTCCAAACGGCCTGTACTCTTTCGTGTCGTACCACTTCTTCCCCCTGTCCCCCTCTCCTCCTGCTTCAACTTCTTGATAGTCATTGATAATCACCCCGTACATCCCCAACTCTCTAACAGCCCTCCTCACCTCCCCCGCCGCTTCCTCCGCATCATGCATAGAGACACTAGCCAACGCCCCAAACCGAGTCGGGTTCTTGCTAACCTCCCTAGCAAGCCAATCATTTGCCTCTCGCGCGAGCTGTTCAGCTGCGAGGGGGGAGCTCTGGCCTTGTGGCCCCGGGGAGGTCAAGGAGAGGAGCATGTATTCCACGCCATGGGCGTCCATTTGCGCCAGACGGGTGTCGTGGATATCAAGGAGATGGGTGGTGTGGCCGTGGAGATGTTGGAGGGGGTTGCCGGAGGAGGTGGAAGAAGAGGAAGGGTTGAAGAGGGTGGCTGTTTCGGCCATCCAGGCGATGCCGGAGGGGTTGAGGACGGCTTCTTCGATGGCTATGGTGCCCTTGGGGGCTTTATTGGTGGTGTTGACGTCCATTTCCTGATGAAATAAGTTATTCGTTCACGTGGGAATCAGTGCTGGTGCGGAAGGGGTCCGTAAGCTGTTGGAAAGTCCCCGGAAGGTTCTTGGAGATGTTGGGGATGTCCACTTGAAGGAGGGTTTACCTTAGTGAGGCAGGCATTTCGATCCTTTAAAGCAGAGGTGCTCAAGAAGGGAAGTTGCCCCGTGATAAACTTCTTTTCTTCCCTGTTGATCGACAGGTCTGTCTTCCTCGTTGAACTTTATCCGGAGAGGTTTTCAATGTCCCTGCGCCGCGGCCGCTGGGGGGAAATATCCGAACCTCTGCCGTCACCCCCCCGCTGTGTGTTTTATCGCCTGCAGGAAGGGGCCAACACGAGGGTCTTGGTAGCGGGGCAGTTTCAGGGGAGTACTCAGCTGCGTACAACGCCATCAGGGTGCTATCGCCGGCAACCGAAGGCACCGGAACGGGAATAAACACCGCTGATTGGACAATCGGTCGAAAAGTCCTTCGTACTTCCTGTGAGTTGTGGTAGCAATGGCGATGTTGGCGTGGTGGTCGTCTGTGGGTCGAAACACCACAAAACACCACTCAAGATCACGGTAGAGACGGCGAACGAACCCGGTGGTACTCGGTATGCCTCAAAACACTTCGGCGGTCGATGCGGCCAATGATAGACTTCGGATTTTGCCTGTCGGACTCGTAAAATCCGAACTGTGTCAGCCGCCAAGGATCAATGTCTGACAGGAAGGATGAAGAACCGGATGGATGAGTGTCATTACGAAGAGGCGTTTGCCCCTCCTCTTGCTCTCCCCGGTCTTCATTATCCTTGCTTGTTGTTGTCATTTAAAGTGCTTGATATCCCCCTCCTCGGCAGGTTCAAGCTCCAGACATCAACCGGCAGGACCATCACGACGTTGCAGGAATCCAATATCAAGCCGTCAGTCATCTATCAGCGTTGTATCACGAGCCTATACCCATATACACCACCCAAGATGTCGACTTCAGTGAACGTGAACGGCATTGAGTTCCAGCCGAGGCTGCTCATCAACGGCGAGGTAGGTGCTCCTGTCACACCCAGATGACCGAGTGAGGCTAACAACATCCAACTGCCAGTTCGTCGAAGCCTCCGACAAGGGCACCTTCAACGTCATCAACCCGGCCACCGGCGAGATCTCGTGCAAGGTCCCCGAAGCCACCGAAGACGACACCAACCGCGCCGCCGCTGCCGCAAAGGCCGCTCAACCAGCATGGGCCGCCCTCGACCCTACCAAGCGCGGTGCCTACCTCAAGAAGCTCGCCGCCTTGCTCCGTGAGCACAAGTCGACTCTCGCCCACCTCGAGGCCATCTCCATGGGCGTGCCCGTCAGCCACTACATCCACGCCGACATGGGCGCCGACGAGCTCGACTACTTCTCCGAAGCGTGGCCGCATATCCAAGGCCAATCCAGCGTCAACACGCCCGGCTACGTGGCCATGACTTTCCGCCAGCCCTTCGGCGTTGTCGCTTGCATCATCCCCTGGAACGTGCCCGTCTACTTCTTCGCCGCCAAGGCCGCCGCCGCTTTGATCACTGGCAACACCGTGGTCCTCAAGTCTTCCGAGAAGGCGCCCCTCGCCGTCGCCTACGCCGCGGAGCTGATCACCAAAGCCGGTTTCCCGCCCGGCGTCTTCAACGTCCTCTCCGGCCACGGCCTCCCCTCCGGTCGCTGCCTCGCCCGCCACATGGACGTGCGCGCCCTCTCCTTCACCGGCTCCTCCCGCACCGGCAAGCTGATCCAGGAGGAAGCGGCCAAGACCAACCTCAAGAGCGTCACACTCGAACTAGGCGGCAAGTCCCCCGCCATCGTCTTCGACGACGCCAACATCGAGCAAGCGCTGTCAGCAACCATGATGTCCATCCTCGTCAACTCCGGCCAAGTCTGCATGGCCAACTCGCGCGTATACGTCCAGAAGAGCGTAGCGCCCAAGTTCATCGAGGCCTTCACCCAGCGGATGGCGGCCGTTCGCGGCGGTAACCCCCTAGACCCGCAAACGCAAATGGGTCCCCAAGCGGACGAGGTCCAGTACAAGAACATTATGTCCTACATCGAAGAAGGCAAGAAGAACGGCACGCTGGCCGTGGGCGGCAACGGCAAGTTGGACGAGACAAAGGGGTACTTTGTCGAGCCGACGGTGTTCCTTAACACGCCTGAGGACGCCAAGATCATGAAGGAGGAGATCTTCGGTCCGGTGCTGAACATCAATACGTTTGAGACCGAGGAGGAGGTGATTGCCAAGGCGAACGATACCGAGTTTGGACTGTACGCGGCCGTGTTTACGAATGATATTAGTAGGGCGATGAGGATGGCGAAGGCGCTGGAGAGCGGGTATGTCAGTATTAATTGCTCGAGTCCCACGATGGGGAGGGATTTGCCGTTTGGTGGGTATAAGGGCAGTGGGCAGGGGCGCGAGGGGAGGTTGTACAGTATGGATCACTTTTTGGAGGTTAAGAGTGTTATTATAAAGTTGGATGAGGCCAAGTTGTAGAGGAAAGAGGGTGGGGGTGATACTTATGCCAACGGGAAGGAAAATGATAATGGGAAGATGTTTGGATGAACGGCCGTCTTTGTCGGGATGTCATTGCCCGAGATGCGCTTTGACCAGGCGATGTGAATAAGTGTTCTTGCGCTATCAGATACTGCCCCACTCTGCCGCACTTACAGCACCTCTTCTGTTAAGAATCTAACTGGACACCCTCTTCACCTCTTCAGCATGCACCACCTCTTCGCCCTTCTTCTCCGAATTGACACTGTCCGACTCGTTTGCAACACCACCGCGACCAACACACACATACTTGCGGAACTTCCTCGCCGGTAACCGCGCCTCGAACATCTGGTCAATTTCCTCCAAAGTACGACCCTTGACTTCAGGCAGGTAGAAGTACACCCAGAGACTGCATCATCGTTAGCGCATCGTTCACTAACCGGGAGACAAACAGACACAGACCGGGAACACTCACGCAGAAATCCAGCACGATGGCGTCCAGATATACCCATACTTCGGCCCCCGACGCCATGCTCAAAGCCCAATCCGAACTCGACCGCGTCATTGGCCCCCTTTGCCGCTCGCCGCACTGGGACGACGCCCCCAACTTGCCGTACCTAAACGCCTACGTGAAAGAAGTCCTCCGCTGGCGCTCCGTAGCCAACATCGGCGGCCAACCGCACTCCAACACTTCACCGGACTGTTACCACGGCTACTACATCCCGCCGCATAGCTGGGTGCAGGGGAACGTGTGGGCAATCCACCACCACGAGCGCGAATTCCCGGATCCCGATCGCTTCTACCCCGATCGCTACCTCCCTGGTAATGACCACCACCGTCCCTTCCCGGGCGAAAAGGGGTACATGACCTTTGGCTGGGGCCGGCGGGTCTGTTCCGGGCAGGCGCTGGCGGAACAGGGGACTTGGATCACTGTTGCGCGCTTACTCTGGGCTTTCACGATAAGGAAGTACAGAGACCCGGAAACAGGAGCGGAGGAGGAGGTGGATATCTTTGCTTATACGAATGGGCTGAATATGCGGCCGCAGCCTTTCCGGTGTGAGATTGTGGCTAGGAGTGAGGAGGTGAGAAGCACGGTGGTGAGGGAGGGGGAGCAGGCGTTGAGGGACTTGAAGGTGCTGGAGGGGGAGAGTAGGTATAGGATGTCAACGTTTTATCAGCAGAAGAAGAGAGAGGTGGCGGAGATGCCGGAGTTCGATGAGAAGGGGAATATTAAGATGGTCAAGGTCAAGTGAGGGACGTCTGTTGATGTTTCGGACTTGGTGTAGGCAGCTACTTGCTGCGACCAGGACGTCGGCTGGTGGGCGGTCTATGCATATGGCAGAAGTTGTTGTTAATGAAGCCCATCGCCAAAATAATCAGGGGTTTGTTTACAGGGTGTGGATCCTCGTCACCGACCTCGGGAAAAAAACTTGCAAAAAAAAAGGATCTGGTCTCTCCCGCCGGGAATTGAACCCGGGTCTCGAGCGAATCGAACTGATGTTCAAGCTTGACAAGCTCACATACTGACCACTATACTACGGAAGATTCACAGTTGTTGAGCAACTGTCGTAGCTGATTGATGGAAACGGTTCTCGTAGCTACTGCTTATAATCGCATGCACATTCTTGGTGTTTTGCAGCACCATTTTGGCAACACCAAAACTCAGTGCGGACACTCTGTGATAGTTCGACAGTAATGCATTACCACTTCTCCGATTCTTGCGTAGGAGTAGGGAGGTCTCTGAATTCAATTGCGGATTGACGTGCAGTTGCACATGACTGGCTATCACGCTGCTACGGCGGCCGGAATTGAGCGCATCCCCTTGGTCAACGCCGTTGCATCGTGAAAGCCAGATGACTATTGGGAACGCGGGATGTGAACCGTCAATGAGACTGAATGAATGTCCAAGTATTGAAATTTGCGGTGAAATACTCACTCCTATTGCTTTCACGTACCGAACAGTCCATTCGTTCGTTGCACTTTGTCTTTGACCCCCTCACTACCTACCCCTGCCCATAGGACCTCACCCATCCGCCACCTTTCTATCAGGGATGAGGGGAAGGCTCGGCAGAATCGGATCTTCCAAGATGCAACCATCATAGATAGGCTGAATGAAATGCTCATGCTGCCGGAACCCAACGATGATTAGCGTCGTAGGACCAAGTGTTTCCAGTTCGGAACAGGATTCCGCTTTGGGACAATGAACAATCCCCCTCGTTGTCTCTCATCAGTTCCAATCTTGGTCACAAAACTATTAAAAGAGATTATTGAGGCAAAGCGACGTTGAAATGCCTTTGAAGTCGGTATGTCTACGGTGCACCTGATCACACAGTGAAGAGAGCTCTCAAGCCGGGAACCGGGTTGGGTTGGTTGTCTCTTCTGAACCTCTCAAGTCAAGCTCATCCATCAGTAAAGCCTGGAGATGAGGATCTGCTTTGAAACGTTCAACAGCCACATAACTATGCTCTCCCGGTCATACTTGTAACCCCAATATCAAACCTCCTTTGTACCACCCAGAAGTCCGCTTCAGTCCCTCAGCAAGATCCCCAGAACTCCTCACCTCTCTCGGTCTCACTCACCTTACCACAACCATCCCATCACCACCAGACCAGACCGCCTTCACAATGTCCTACCCCAAACCCCCTACCGGAATCAACGTAATCATCGTCGGCGCCGGTTTCGCCGGCCTCACCACCGCCATAGAATGCCACCGCCACGGCCACCACGTCACCATCTACGAATCCTTCCCCACCCTCAAAGTCCTCGGGGATATAATCTCCTTCGGCGCCAACGGCGGACGCATCTTCGCCCGCTGGTCCGACGGGGCCATCGCCCGTCGCCTGCGCGAGTTGAGCATCGACTTATCGCAGTACGGATTCAGAATCCATAAATACGATACCGGGGAGGTGGTCTACCATCAACCCACCCCGCCGCAGAACCCAGAGGCGCCGGTATTTAATGGACACAGGGGGGAGCTGCATCAGGTGGTTTTTGAGTATGCTAGGGATGAGTTGGGGATTGAGGTGAATTTGGGGAGGAGGGTTGAGGGGTATTTTGAGGATGAGGAAAAGGCGGGGATTGTGTTGGGTGATGGGGAGAGGGTGAGTTTGGATTCTTTCCAGTCATTCGTCTTCGAAGTGCGGGTGTTTGGAGAGAGAAAGTATGCGGACTGACAAGTAATAGGTGACCGCGGATATCGTAATTGGCGCTGATGGCGTCCGCTCTAAAGCCCGCCAGTTGGTCCTCGGGTTCGAGGATAAGCCCAAGAGCAGCGGGTATGCCGTTTGGCGAGCTTGGTATGTCACACTTTCACTCTTCTCCCATCATACATCAGCTAAACGCATCAGGTTCCCAAACACCGACATGATCCTTGACCCCCGAACCTCCGAATTCTGCTCAAACGGCGACACCTTCAACGGCTGGATCGGTCCCGACGTGCACTTCCTCTTCAGCACCATCAAGAACGGTTCCGACTGCTGCTGGGTGCTCACCCACCGGGATGAGCACGACATTGACGAGTCATGGTCCTTCCCCGGCAAACTCGAAGACGTGTACAAAGTCCTGGAGGGGTGGGATCCCATTTGCAAGGCCATTGTGGAAAAGACCCCCTCGTTGGTGGATTGAAAGCTGGTCTATCGCGATCCGTTGCCGACGTGGGTGAGCAAGCATGCGAGGATTTTGCTGGTGGGAGATTCAGCGCATCCGTTTTTGCCGACTAGTGCCCAGGGCGCGACGCAGGCTATGGAGGATGGGGTTACCATTGCTGTTTGTTTGAGGAGGGCGGGGAAGGAGGGGGTGCAGGCTGCTGTGAGGACTCATCAGGAGATCAGGTGAGGACTTGAACTTCGTTTATTTGAAGGGTTGGATACTGACATTGTTGCGCAGATACGATCGGGTGAGAGTTGTGCAAAGGACTGGGGAGACAACAAGGGATAGATGGCACAAGACTGATTGGGAAAAGGTCGCCAAAGACCCAAAGAGCATTGCCTTTCCTCGCGAGGACTGGATCCATCAGCATGATGCTGAGAAGCATGCCGAAGAGGTATTTGATGAGATCTTCAAGCGGTTTACTGGCCCGGAGAAGGAGCAAACCGAGCCATTGGTTCCCAAAGAGGAGTCGGTGGCAGTTGCGTGACGGACGTGATGGCAACGGTGGCTTCCAGCAGGGACATTGTTACCAGATGTATGGCGCAGAAGGCTTCTTTTTGTTTGATGAACTTGAACACCATAAGTCTAAAGCGTGCAACTTCGACCTGCGTGATTCACGACGAAGTGACGGTGTTCGTCGCTTACCTTACTCTTTGCCACGGCGAACGGGAGTAGTAAGCACAACATTCAAAGGATCCTTCAGCCACAAATTCCAGCCCAACATATCCTTGGCCCAGTTCTTGCCCTTTTCATCAGCCAAGCTTATGTCGAAATTCCAAAGCATTCGAGCGAGAATGAGTCTCATCTCAACATTCGCAAGACTAAAAAGATGGCAATGTCAGTACAGCGAGAAACATCACGACACAACGAACATCACTTACCTTTTCCCAATACAATCCCTCGGACCATAGGAGAACGGCTTCAGCGCATCTGCCTTATCCTTCTCAAAGACCGGATCCCGTTCTTCATCATCCATCCACCGTTCCGGAACAAACTCATCCGGTTTTGCAAAGTTCCTTGAGCTGTGGGTCATCGCCACAGGCCAAATTTCCAGCGTAACCTGTCACCCTTCATCATCAGCACTCGCTCTTTCATCAGTTCAAATGCAAAAAAAGCTGAACTCACCCCAGCAGGTACCCACCTCCCGCAAATCGTATCCCCCCCATCCTGACAAACCCTCGGCATACTCAAGCTCGCCGGCGGCAACACCCTCATAGCCTCATTCAACACCGCCCCCAAGTATTTCGGTCTCCGGGCGCTCCACAAATCAATGTCCTCCTCCCTCTTAAACGTGCTCCTCACCTCCTTCGTCAGCTTCCTCTGCACATCCGGGTGTGCCGCCAACAAGAAAGCCGTAGCCGACAACGCCGTCGCCGTGCTCTCCGACCCCGCCAGCATGATTAACCGCATATTATACACAATCTCCTCCTTCGACACCTTCTTGAGTCCGCCTTCTCCCTCCGCGCGATGCATGGCACCAACAAAGTCCAGCCGTGTAGCCGAGTCCTCTATCGCCAGCCTCTTTTCCACCTGCTTGGCAGCAAAGTCCTGCTGTTTCGAATGGGGCGCTGAGAGGCCGACTGCCCAACCGATCCACGCGGTTAATGACGGGGACGGACTGTACCACTTGACCATCATCCGCTTGCCGTACATGGTTGTTGTGTCGAAGACTGCTTGTACCCACGGATGCAGCCTCGAGTTTTCCAGACAGCCGAGCGGTTCGCCGAAGGAGAGGTCGCCTATGAGGTCGAAAATGACGCAGTTGAACCAGGCCACGATGTCTAAAGTACCTCCAGGTCTGCCTTGGCATGTCATGTCCTTGAGCCTGCGGATGAATAGGTCGACGTGTTTTCTGATTACTGGCTCTTGTTCTTGCAGGCTCTTTGCACCAAATCCGTGTGCTAACACTTTCCGTACGCGCGTGTGCCCATCGCGATCCATGCCAAGCAAGGTCTGTCGCTGCATGAAGAAGAAGCCCTCGACGTCCGTTGGATTTTGCCCATTCCCTTGCTTGCGATGTCCACGGATGTCACGATATGCGTCTGGGTCGGTGTATGACAGAATGTTGGGCGCTACGCGGAGGACAGGACCGTAGCGCTCGTGGAGATTATGCATGACGGTGTTAGAGCGGCCGCGGAGGTAGGTAATGGCGTAAGGGAGGTGGAAGGCGGCGTAGAGTCGAGGGCCGGGGTAGTGGCGAAGAGGGTGAAGGTAGAGGTTGTAGAGAGGGTGGAAGATGAGAAGGCATATGACCTGCCTGTTCATTAACCGGTGTTGTGGAGGGAAATAGAGACGTTGGACTTACTACTGCTATCAGCATCACGGGGAGGGAAAGGAAGTCGAAAACATCTTTCATCTTGACGCCGCGGTTGTTCAAGACAACCCGAAAATCTGCTGGAACAAGTAGCCCTTGCAACTTTAAGGAATACAAGAAGGATGAAATGATGACCGTTTTCCGCGTTCTTACCTCCTAGTATAGAAGTTACGAAGTTGACAGCTCGCCATGTCTTATACCGTCTAGAGCTCCCATGTAGCTCGATTTCCCCTCCCGCCATCTACCGCAAAATTTCACTCATAACGGAGATGCTTTGTGGATCATGCTAGGATTATGAGCCAATCCAGTTGGCAAGATGTTGCATATGTACCTAGCTGAGAGAGAGCTAAAACCGCCCGCATAGGGCGTGTCCTTTCCTAAAAGAGCATCTCCGTAATGAGTGAAAAAAAGCGGTAGACCGTCATGTTTGTTCTTGTCGAAGCTTGATCAGTCGCGACATGGAGACCGCTTTTGTACTGTATTAGAAGTGTGGTGTTTGGTGACTCGTCACACAGCTGAGAATATCCCAGCATGGATATCAACGCTAGCCAGATGGGCTCGCCCGGACAGAAAAGCTGAGACCTTTTTTGCCGATCACCCGTTAAGATTTGGCATACAGCAGTGTACAATACTGGTTTGGTTGTTAGCTCGAGACCTCTGGTCAACTTTCCTAGGCGTTTATATATCTAATTGATCCGTTTCGTTCCACAACCAAAGCGTGATCTTACCTTGCATATGCTATTTTGAAAAGTTGATATGCCATATTGAATCTTGTTAATGCCTTTCCGATCCGTACCTAGCCATTTTGTAAAAGGTCTCAGCTTTTTTGTCCTGGACGAGATGGGGTTTCTAGCTCAGAGGTAGTTGTAGAAAAGAAACTAGAGGGTATGTGGAGTTACCAGTTCCCCTGTTTGAGTATTCCGGAATAGAGATTCCCTCCTGGAGCAATAACGTTGGGACCGAGTGCCCCAGGTATGCCTTCTCATTCTCGAAGGCATTCAGAGTCATCACACCAGTTGCAATACCGGCCACTCCCTCCTCTTCTCTCTCAACTCGCTCATCGCCTCATCCACACTGTTCGCCAGCTTTTCAACACGTCCAAGCCAGCCAGTGATGATTTCCCTCTCGCAATATGCAGAGAACAAACCCATACGACGATAAGTTGGCAATTCCTCCCGAACGCCCAGTGACTCCACCAAACAAGCCGCCCACGAAGCCAGAACAATTATCATTGACCTGGCAGTACAACCTTATGGGAAGGAGCCTCAGATCTTGATGCTTGATCGTCTCAGGCATTGGTCGGTCAAACACAATGTCTGTGTCGAACTTGACATTCCGGTCACTGTCGTAGGACACCAGAACTTCCAGTCCATTCATGGTTCCGTCGAGAGAGGTAGCCCATTGCTCAAAAACTTGCTCGGTGTTGAACTTTGCGTCCAGTAGACCGCGCAAGACGATGCGAGAGGATGTCTCAAAAGCGATGTAGGGAGCTTCCGGTCCAAGTGGTTGACCCGGCTGTATGGACTCAACCTGAACCATATCCTCAATGTGGTGATGGCTGCCCGGTAGAAAGGTCTGGAAAAAGATCTCTGTGGCACATGACGCCCAGGACCAAGACGGAAAGAGCTCAGAAACCTCCTTAGCGCGAGCAATCATTTGAGGATTGCTCTTGTCGATCTCGCCATCCCGTTGCCAGAGGAGCTGCTTGATCAAAGATGCCTTCCACAGTCCGGCAACGCATCAATCTGGCTCCAACTCTTCGAAGAACCCCGCCAGTCGGTTGAATATGCCTCTGAGCGCAACCAGCCTGTCCGCCTGCTTGGTTACCTCCGTTTTGGAGTAAAGTGTTGCGAGCCCTTCCCAGATCTCATCGGGTCTTTTTGCGCTTGTGTAAGCATCAGCAAACGGGAACCTCCCCATAGAGGTATGCTGCCTTTGGGCGTATACAGATAGATCAAGGAAGGGGTTTGACGATCCACGGCAGATCCATGACGGAAAAGACTCGCTTGCCATGTGCCTCTGACACCGCCAGATGAGCTGCTCGCCGAAGTCTGGTCCATCATGGATGATTGTTCGTTCCAGTCCTCTGGTGAGTCTTGAATGATGCAGAGGGAATAGATCCAAACATAGCGAACACCTAGGGCGCGAGCAACTGCAGCAGCGTCCTTATAGACTTGAGGTAACCTGTAGGTCGGGATTGAGTCTTGATAACTGGCTTTGTTGTAGCTCTTCATGCTGGTAATCTCCGTTTCGGCCGTCCAACGATAGCTGAGAGTGACGTATTGGATGCCACCTGTCCTATTGACGAGGGATTGGCCATCGACCAATCTGAAAATCGGTTCTTCCACGGTCCCGACGTCGATAAAACGGATTTTATGCTGATAGTTGTACGTGTCGACCAATATCGATCTCCAGTTTGAACACTCATCATGACCCTCAAGGCATGCCGTCAGCCACCTCCGTACTTGTGCAAAAGCAGCCGCGTTAAAACTGATGGCTGACGAAGGCTGGACTATCGTGAAAGAGCGACCAGACAAGGAAGGATCTCGCCATGTGTCGAAAACTAGATCAGTCACCCAAGTTGTTTGGTCACTGTTTTGTTCAGGCTGGAGAAGACGCACGGGTTGAAAGCGCAAAGGTTGGGCCGCTAGAGTCTCAAACCTTTCACCAAGGGCATACTTTGTTGGAAGTCCGTGCCCTGCCCAGTGAATGGCACTGGGTCGCCCATTCACCGGCACTCCCTTCCAGGTATTTAGGCTGCCCTGGTTTCCGTTTCTCCTCTTCCGTTAGACAACTTCAGAATCAAGCCCTTTTCGTTGTCGCCTTTTCCAGCCTCCATCATACTTCCACTTGTTTTCATTGCTTGCGAGGACCTCCAACCCCATTGGGAACTCCTTGCTGTCCCATTCCCTTTCCAGTGTGCATCGAAGCTGGAAGTCCTTGTTGATATCATACCATTCGGAATATCCATGGCGTTTTCCAACAATCATATCGGGGGAAAGCAGAGAATCTAGGAAAACTCGGCATAGGTGGCAACCAGCCTCTGCTGATTCATGGAGGTCGCGGATGGTGAAGTCATGCAGGTGCCATTCACCCTGATCCGTTGGCATGCCGCCGTCCTGGTCCCAGAACCACGGCCCATCCGTCGGGAAGATTGTTTTACAACGATCACAGAGATTGTTGACTTGTCTGGAGTTGCAGCGAGAGTTACTATTGTGTTCATCTGGTTAGCCCATTTTGTGAGGCTGCAGTAGGAGCCCGGGGAGACGAGTTAGGTTCGATTCGGACCGAGACAAGAAAGTTGTCCAGGCCTCCAAGGCTGGGAAGTTTTGTCAGTTGAGCCATCTTGGGAGGACGATCACGGGGACGAAAGAGTCCAGCGATAACTGTAAGCACTATCCCATCGGACAGTTAGCCAGGCATAACCCTAACCCTGTATTTCGAGACAGTACGATAAGGAGACGACCGCCGCTGTCCCATGGTGAGCTATTGTCCAAGATATTTTTCCGGAACCCGACGGCGTGAGGAAGCATGAAAGAAAGAGGTCCGGAAACGGCGCTATGTCGGGTGCGTCCTAGAACTTGTGTCGTCAGGGAGGATAGCCAACCGAGAACAAAGAGTCGATCCAAATTGGATCATGGTCTTTTGTATGGTGATGAAGACACTCATGTCAAAAGGAAGATGCACTTGGCGTGGTGGGTGCGAATTTCAAGAGTTACTTTGCGATCAGATAAAGCCGGCATATTGAAATCTATTCTAAGCTGGCCAACTCCCAGTCCGCTTGTTACAAGAGAAAAAAAGAAGGCAAGGAAAGCGAAGAAAGGAAAGACAAACACCCCCATAACAATCAAGAATCGACATGATCCTCCCCCTCACCTCGTAGCTGCTCATAGAATAATTTCTCTGTCCAGTCGAAAACATTGTCGTATTTGAATCCCTTTGCTCGAAAGAGGCGGTTGAAAATCCGACGAAGGTACGAGTAGTCCGGCTTATCATCGAAACCCAGTGATCGGGTATAGTTGATATACGTAGCGAATTCTTTGGGGAGAAAGCCGTCGCACAGTGCTTCGCCTGACAAGCTCTCCTTCATTTCCCCTACCCGCGCCCTCCATATCCGTTCGTCCTCCGTAGCCTCAACGCCCTGCCATGGTAGGGAGCCGCGGGCAAATTCTACCAAGACGTAACCGAGAGACTCCAAGTCGTCGGCCCATGATGTGTCTTTCCCGCGCGTTAGTAAAGGGACGGATGATCTAATAGTATAATAAAAATACCTTACTTACGGCGGCCGTTGTGGGCTCTGAGGCTTGCGTACTGTATAGTGACCACTTGGAGACCCGTTGTATTCTTGCCACTCTGGGCCTCATCAAAATACTGTGCGATGCCAAAATCAATTGCGTAGAGCGTATTACTCTGCTTTCCCACCCCCATTACGAAATTGTCCGGCTTGATATCGCGATGGAGGATGCCCTTGGAATTGATGTATTGGATCCTGGAAATAGCTTGGTCGGCGATAAGAAGGATGGTCTTAAGCGAAAACCTTCGGCCGCAATAGTTGAACAGATCCTCAAGCGACGGACCTAGGAGGTCTAGAACCAGTATATGGTATTCGTCCTGGAAGGTAAAGAGCCGCACTTGCGGGATTCCCACCCCGCCGGACAGCTCCTGGTATATATTATTCTCGCGTTCGAGCAGTATGGGGCCGGCGCTCTCATCATAGTATGTAAGTTTCAAAGCGACGTCCTCGCCCGATTGCATATCGGTTCCTACCAAGGGCAGTCAGCGGCGGCCGGGGTACAACATGGAGCAAGGCACGCACCTTCATAGACAAGCCCGAAGCCTCCCTCGGCGACTTTGCGGTTAACGCGGTACCTCTGGGCACAGATGATGTCCTAGGGGTTATGTGAGCTATTTCCCGTCTGCTGAAACGTCGGGGACCTGTAGGTAGGTACCTCTACTTACCTTCATTGTGACGTGGTCATGGTGAAGTTGCTCGCTCAGTCCAGGAGAGACTGGAAGCACTTGATATATCATGTTTTGATCTCAACACGCTCTAGGCATGTATGGGGCTGGGGTTAGCTGCCTTCCGTAATTTCTTTTGTTTGCTGAAATCCCTCCTCATTCACCTCAGCTCCGCTTCCGGTGTGCATGCCAGCACCTTCTTTGTTTGCTGAAATCCCTCCTCATTCACCTGATCCCTTCATCCTCTTCACCTTGTCTAACTGTATAAGCGCCTGCCGCCGTCATTCTCGTTGCGTTACTGAATTGATGATTCCTCTACAACACATGTCACATTTTGATCACAACACACAACAAACAGAAAGGGGTGCAGTGTCAGCTCAGTCCTTCGTCCTTCCCAACTCCGCCCTCTCCGCGTAGATAAAAGCCCGTCATGGCGAGCGCGCAAAGTCGAAAGAGAGCCCCGCAAGAGCTACACTGCCCCAACGAGAAGATCAAGTCGGGTCGCACACCTCACCAGCCGTCCAAGAATATCTGTACAGCTGAACATTTGTACTGCCGTTACTGGCCTCCCCATCTCTGGGACAACTTATCTCGGGTTCCGCTCGCGCGTATCGCACTTCGAGAACTCGACCGGCGGAACAGTGCCCCACGGCCAGCACCAGCACCAGCAGTGCGCACCGCTGACCTTGCTCGGTTCGCACGACACGGCGGCCCAGATCTTCGCCATCTTCGAGGGGTATGCCTGCGCTACAATATATGAGAAGACGGGACGGACGCTGACCCGCTGTCATAGTACACCGAACCGGAAGGCGCCGTACACATCATGGCTTCCCCTTCCACGGCTACCCGTGTTAAAATCGAGCCGGCAAAGACGCCAGCTTACAATGTGGCTTTCGAACAGCTCATGATTGACTATTCCGCCTATCCTGTGTTTCACTACTTCCCCGACAACCCGGACGCCACGATTCCGGAGCCGAACAATCTTGAGGAGGAACGTGAGGTCCTTTCAAAAAGGAGGCCGTCCCTTGACTCATTTACGGAGAGGGAGTTTCAGGTGTTCCGACGGAACAACGATGCTGCGACTACTAAAGCTATCGTTGACCGCACCGTGGTCCTATTCATTGCCGGCATGTCCGATATCCCCAGTGGGGGAAAGCTCCTCTTCTCCAACCTTGAGGCGATTGCTCAAAATGTCATCAAACCGGCGCCCGATTTCTTCGACGGAGCTCACCTGATGGCCATCCATAAAAAGATCAGAAGTGCTAACGAGGACGGTAATTTGAGTAAGCTGATCATCCCTACAAACGACGTCGATACTCCGGTGCTACCCAACTTCTTCATGGAAATAAAAAGTCCTACGGCCAATGCCCGCGTTGCGCAGCGACAAGCAATGCACGTCGGCGCAATCGGAGCCCGTGCTATGCAAGCAGTCATGAACTATGGCAAGGAGGAGCCGTCCTACGACGGCAATGCCTATACGTTTAGTTCGACCTACTGCGACGGGAGACTCAAATTATTCGCGCACCACGTCGCGCCGCCGACCGCGCCGGGCGGCCGGCCCAAGTACTACATGACTCTGGTTGATTCCTGGTCATTAGATGACAGCATCGACTCTTTTCGGAAAGGAGTTACGGCATTCCGGAATGCACGGGATAGGGCGCGATGGCACCGCGACAATTTCATTCAGGCGGCGAACGCAAGAGCACACCAGTCCGACGGGGCGGCGCCACCTGAAGCAGAAACCGGTGTTGAGCCGGCTACAAGCTTCGCAATATCTCATGCACTCCTCATTAATGAATAGCGATGCAACTCCCCTCCCATACGAAGGCTCGAAATGACATTTGTTGGCCTTCGCTTTCTCCAAACCCGTCTGCTGAGTGGTCGCGTGCACCCTGGACCGGCAGAATTGTCCCTACTCCCCCTCGGCTCCCTTCATAGGAACCACCGTGCCTTCGTTCCACCGATGGCCACCGCTGCCATAATCCACACACAACCACATCGTTCAGCTGTACTTCTATCATTGAATAGTGTGTCCGGCAGATGTGCGACTCATACCCCATCGACGGACGGGATAAACTCTCTCAGCAAAAACAATGCCCAACGCCCCTCCATGAAAGAACGAACAGACCCGGCGCGTTAGTAGCCAAAGCCGATACAAGCCACCGTCAACACATCAGGAGCAAGCACATCCAGACATCGTTCACTGTACTAGACTTTTTCCATTCCATTGTTTTTTATAAGGGGCAGAAAGGGGCTCGCCCGGGACAGAAAAGCTGAGACCTTTTTTGCCGATCACCCGTTAAGATTTGGCATACAGCAGTGTACAATACTGGTTTGGTTGTTAGCTCGAGACCTCTGGTCAACTTTCCTAGGCGTTTATATATCTAATTGATCCGTTTCGTTCCATAACCAAAGCGTGATCTTACCTTGCATATGCTATTTTGAAAATTTGATATGCCATATTGAATATTGTTGATGCCTTTCCGATCCGTACCTGTAGCCATTCATTTTATTTTTGTGAGGTTTGGGACAATTCGGGATACATCTCGTCCATTCAGTATACCAGGAGTACCAAGCTAACAAACAAACCAATAGTATTAGATTGTAAAAGGTCTCAGCTTTTTTGTCCTGGACGAGAGGGGGTAGGTAAGCGAGGCAGGGGGAAAAAACAATCCTTTCATGACAATGGTCAGCTTTTCCCGACTTTATGACTTACTATTTATTACCCCATGTCATTGCATGAGGGTCGTAGGAACTTGGTCATCATCCATCAATTCGTGTTGTAGTATACAATGGGTTGTGTGTGGTGTTACAAGGCGACCGACGTGCCTGTCTGTCCGCTTCCATCTTTGTCAAATCTTCACGCCAACCGTGACAGACCTATGTAGCATGTTATCCATGGAGTTTGAAACGTATACCATGAATTCCCACACATTCACGGAACCGCGAGTATGTCGCGAAATGTCGAGACGTACATAGAGACTCGTGGGCTCCGTTCCGTATTCCTTCTTCCGAGCGGACTGGAGTGTATGCAAAAAATGGGGTATATTCCGTTTGTGGTAATTGAGTGTGAGCCTCGCTCCATGTCTCTCGTCCTCTGTCCTCCTTCAGCTCCTCCTTTTCCTCATTCTTCTAGCGTTGCACGCACTTCCGTCATCATTTCGGATCCGTAGCATATCGGGGAAGGAGTTGTTTAATCGAGACCGTTCTCCGACTTCCAGCGCGCAAGGTAGGTGGTAGGGTTCCTGGGGCCGAGCTTGTCGCCGGGGAACTGGTCGTGGACGGGGCGGATGGTCTTGGAGACGAAGGGGGTGAGCTGTTATCGTTTCTCTTGTTAGCACAGTCCTGTTCTCTTCACCATCATCCCTTCCCGATCCCTCCTCCAGCACTATATCCCCAACTCATTCCATTCCATCCTACTCCAACCCCAAACCCGGACGGAAAGAGAGGACCACCCACCTTGAAACCAGTCAAATCTGGGCACACATAGGTGCGGACCTTGCTGTAGTCGATCTTGTAGGTACCGTAGCTGGTGTGCGTACCCATGGAGCCGGTGCGGTTACCCTTGTAGAAACCCTTATTGACATCCTTGGTGGTGAGGCGCAACTTGCGGTACTTGAGACCTTGAAGAACGCGGGTGGGCTGCATGGTGGGCTAGAGGATGCGCTTTGCGCGGCGACGACGGAGGGTGTTGTTGTCGGTGATTCGGACGGTGAAAGCCCTCGGTGGTTAAGGGTTGAGGTGGGCGCAGAGGGGGGGGAAGCTCGGCGTTATGGGTGGTGGAACGGAGACGGGATCCGCTACAAAGGATTGAAGATCCGGCGCACGCGACAGGAACGGAGACAGGACTCGGACTGGCGCTGGACAGCGGACGGCGACGGGCGAAGGGCGACGGGGCTGAATTCGAGAAATCGCATCGACGTGCCGGGGCCGCGCCGGGTCGAGGTGGAGCCTTGTCAAGAGCAATTGGACCAATGAAGTGAGGTTACCAGACACAGGTACCCTTGTAGCCTGCCGCAGCCCCGCAAAATGGGTGGGTGTTGGACGCTCACCGCCAAAAAATAAACTATCGATTACAGAGGCGGCAGAAAAAGTTTCGGGGGAGCTGTTCACTGGCAGTTGAAACTTCGGGTCACTTCGACCTCCAGGACCCGTGCAGGCAAAAGTTGGACATTGCATCCATCCATCCACCCAACGACAAATTCACCACCCACTTTTGCGTGTACCGACCTCGAATTCGACTGAATCCTTCCAACTCCCATTCAGTCAATCCCCAAATACCAGCAAAATGCCCGGCCGTCAAGCCCATGGCAGGCCTCTAATGCCCAAATCCGGCGGAGGGCGTCCCAAGCACAGAGTCAACAACAAGGCCGCCGACAAGAAATCCCGAGACAACGTCCTCGACGCCTTCGCCATCGCCGCCGAACAAGTCCCCCAGAAGAAAGCCAAGGGCGTCCGCACACGAGACCTCGACGAGCCCGAAGAGCGCCCCCAAAAGAGACAACGAGATGACGACGATGAGGACGACGAAGACGAGGATGAGGAAGATTTCGAGGACGCCAGGCCACAGAAGAAGAAGGCTAAGAACAGCGACGACTTCGAAGGCTTTTCCGACGGTGGCGAGGACAGCGACGGCGAGGAGTGGCATGTTGGTGTAGGCGCTGATGACGAGGACTCGGAACTCGACTCTGATGAGGCTTTTGGAGAGAGTGACGAGGAGAAGTTTGATGGATATGCTTTCAGCGGGAGCAGCTCGAACAAGAAGGGCAAGAAGGCGAAGAAGGGTGGAGACGGCAGTGATGAGGAGGAAGAGGAAGAGGATGACGACGATGATATGGAGTCGCTCGGTTCCGACGCTATCGACCTCGCCACGGCACTGGATCAGTTCGAGGAGAGTGACGAGGAGGAGGAGGGTGAAGAGGGATCAGGATCGGAAGACGATGCGGACAGCGAATCTAGCGAAAGCGAAGACAGCGACGAGGATATGGAAGACCCTTCCAAGCTCGACAACCTCCAAAAGATGATCTCCGGATTTGCGGGCGACGACGAGGAAGAGCAATCAGGCTCGAAACCAACAAACAAACTCAGTCTCTCAGATCTCGGCCTCTTTGGCGTCCAGGACCCCCACATGAAGAAGTCTCTCAAGCTCATGAACAAGGAGGAAAAGGCCGCCAAGCCTGGCCAGTCCAAGAAGCTCGATATCCCTCTTGCAAAGAGGCAACAAGACAAGCTCCTCCGCTCCGCCGCCTACGAAAAGACCTCCGAGACGCTCGAGCGCTGGATCGACACCGTCAAGCACAATCGCCGCGCGGATCACCTTGTCTTCCCCCTCGCGCAAAATGCCCACGACGCCGGCCTCGACAACCAAGAACTCCTTCCCGTGACCAAGGCCACGGCGGGTACCGAGCTGGAACAGACCATTCTCGCCATCATGGAGGAATCTGGCTTGGGACCCACCAACAAGCCCAAGAAGGAGGACCAGGACGACGTCGAGGAGATCGTTGCCCGCAAGGGCCTCTCGGCCGCTGAGATGCAGGAAATTACCCGCCAGAAGCGCCACGAGCGTGAGCTGTTCTCGCGCGAGCAGGCCCGCCAGAAGCGCATCAAGAAGATCAAGTCCAAGGCGTACCGTCGCATTCACCGCAAGGAGTTGCTTCATGACGAGCAGGAGATGCATGATGCCATGGTTGAGGCGGGAGAGATCGACTCAGACGAGGAGCGCGAGGCTCTGGACAGGAGGCGAGCCCTCGAGCGTGTGGGTACTCGTCACAGGGACAGCAAATGGGCCAAACTCGGCAAGAAGGCCGGTCGCGCGGTGTGGGATGATAACTTCCGCGCTGGGTTGACGGAGGCCGCGAGGCAGAAGGAGGAGTTGCGCCGCCGGATTGAGGGACGTAGAAAGGGCGAGGATTCCGATGACAGCGGGTCTGATGACTACTCGGCTGAGTCGGGCGACGAGAAGAACGACAAGGAACGGTTGCTGGAACAGCTCGAGCACGCTGCGGCCTACGCGGACGGCGAGCCCGAGTCGGCGCTCATGCAGATGAAGTTTATGCAGCGCGGCGAAGCCCAGAAGAGGAAGGAAAACGAGGAGATGATTGCACAGATCCGCCGAGATCTCGACTCCGACTATGACTCTGACGGTCCTGAAGAGACGGATATCGGCCGGAGGCAGTTCGGTATGGGCAAGAAAGAACTCACTTTGCCTGGCCAGCAGGCTGCGGCTGCTGCTCAGAAGAAGAAGGAGAAGAAGAGTATCACAACGGATATGTTCAACCTCCAAGTAACACCACAACAAGCGGTCACTACCCAAGTTGACATATCCCTCGCTGCTTCCGTCGCCGGTGCCTGGTCAAAGGCTCCTCAGGAGGGTCGCAAGAGCAGCAAGAAGGCCGCCAAGGCCTCCGTCGGCGAGCTGGACCTTTCCAACGCCGCCATGCTGGCCTCCAAACCCAAGCTCAAGGACGCCGCGGCCAAGGAGAAGAAGTTATCATCTGCTCCCGCCAAGGGTGCCGCTACCAAGGCCGCCACCACCGTCGACGACTCCTCGTCCGACGATGAAGAAACGATCCACCTCCCCCTCGCCATCCGCGACCAAGAACTCATCAAGCGCGCCTTCGCCGGCGAGGACGTCGTTGGCGACTTCAACCGTGAAAAGGCCGAAGTGGAAAAGGAAGACGACGACAAGGAGATCGACAACACTCTGCCCGGCTGGGGCGGCTGGGTCGGTGAAGGAATCTCCAACCGCGAGAAGAAGAGGCACACGGGCCGGTATGTCACCAAGGTGGAGGGTGTCAAGAAGGAGAAGAGACGGGATTTCAAGCTCAAGGGGGTGATCATCAAGGAAGGAAGGGTCAAGAAGGTTTGTTTTCTTTTTCCTCCCCCCTCTCCCATGCTAGCAGTATGGTTATGATTATGGTACAATGGATAGCAGTGCTAACAGATGACAAAAAAAAAAAAAAAAACAGAACGACCAATACCTCGCCACCTCTCTCCCCCATCCCTTCGAGAGCCAGGCGCAGTACGAGCGCTCGCTGCGCATCCCCGTCGGCCCCGAGTGGACCACCAAGGAGACGTTCCAAGATGCTACCAAGCCGAGAGTCATTCTCAAGCAGGGCATTATTGCGCCCATGTCGAAGCCTATTCTCTGATTGTGTGTTGACTGGCTGCTGTGGGTATCGATTCCGTTGGTGGTTTTCTGGTGTTTCTCTCTCTCTTCTTTTTTTCTTTGTTCGATATATCTATGGAACTGGGGCTGGTTTGGGTATTTGATACATATGTTTGCCCGCAATTTTTCTGATGGGCGTATTCGGTCTGTCGTATCGTCACGTACCATATAAGGGGTCTTTGTCATAAGGGGGGGTTCTGGGCAGTGTAAAAAGGTTGCATGGTACTACCATGGTACCCTGTTTGTATCTTCATAGACGGGAGTTAATTAAGGTCGGGTTCAATAAGTGTCGATGATCCTGGCAGTCTCGTCTTCAACATTCATGTAGTCAAGAGAGGTAGTTCTTGAAAGGGGCATGTTTCTGTTCACGCTGTTATCTGTTGTTGTGTCAAGTACGAACCTTAGAAAGGGGTGTTAATAACGTTTTTACCACGACCTTGGGAAGAATACAACCATTCCATAGGCTAGAGCCTTGATAGACTGTTTCAATATTCTTTGTCTAACTCTCAGAGGCTTTATGACTCCAAACTCCCGAATTAGTATTAGAAGTCAAGGTCACCGCTTATTCTGAATGGAATCATCCGTCCTGGAAAGAGCAGAATGGAGTTTGCAAGTCGCTGGCAACTCAGATGTTGACAAAACGCTACTAATACAGTGATATCATAACTCAAAAGGAAACTCAAAAGTAACTGCAACTAACAACAGCGATCACCCATTATTCCCTCCGCTTTTTACCAATCACCACTTCGCTCCATGGATATCAAACTAACTCTTCCAAACCGACAAATGAGCAAAGGATATCTAAGAACAAACTCAAAAAAAGTTACACTTCCACTGTCTCGTCACCACCCAAGCTCTGGATTCCGCTTCCTAAGCCAGCTTCTGCTCACTAGCAGTAGGAGTAGGAGCACCGGTACTCAAAAACTCATCAGCAGTAACGAACCGATCCAGCCCCGGTCTGCTTCCCAACGTCCCCGGGGTTCCCGGAGTAAGAGGTGTAGGCAACGACATGCCTATTCCCCTCGTGGCATCCAGTGGTTGGGTAGCATAATTCCTCACTTCCACCTCTTGGGGAACAATCCGCTCCGCCTCCTTACTGTCTCCATCCACCTCCACTTCATTCTTCAGAGCACTACCACTGCCCGTTGCCACGCCGTCGACCGCTGTACCAGACTCCGGGGCTTCAGCAGATGAGTAAGCGTCATCTGCGCCAGGCATCAACGACAAATTATCCCTCGACGCACCAGCGCTGGTCCCCGGCGGACTCTGCAGCACTCCCGTCCCCGCGGTGAACCTACTCCTCCCGCTCTGCAACGTGATCATACTAGCCGTCTCTGCCTTCTTGCCCAGACTAAACGGCGTCGCCAAGCCATCCACAATCGGCCTCTTCCCCGTCGCTCCGACCTCTGGAGGCTGATGATGCTGTTCCTCCAGCTCTCCCTTGCGGTAAGCCAAAATATCATCGATCTGCATCCTCTCGTGCTCTTCACCTTCATGCGGCCCCGTCTGCCCTTTATCCGCAACACTCTTGTATCTAGACCCAGACAGTCTGGTTCCGAGACCCGGACGATCAACGCCAGCGGCCGTTTTGCCTTGGATGCCGGTACCTTCCTGGTTTTCGATGTCGGTGTAGCTCCTAGCGCCCTCACCTCCGTCAGCTCCCTGGACGGTTTTGGTGGAAACTTCTCGGTCGGCAGCGCGATCGGCCTTTTCCCCGCGTGCAACAGTCATCTTGTCGTGTTTACTGCCCCACACGCCCCAGAGACTGAGACCCCAACTCTTCTTCTCCTTCTTTTGGTCCTTTTCGCGGTGGCCGATCTTTCTGCGGCCTGCGAGCGCTGAGGGAGGGGGCACGTCACCACCGGGGAAGACTTCGTAGCCGCCTTCGCGCATGTCCTTGATTCTCAGCTTGTGGACCTTGGATTTGGTCGAAGCAAAGCGGGAATCAAATTTCTTCTTGTGGGCGAGCCACTTGCGCACGGGGCCGGCTTTGATTACGCCTATGACATTCCGGTCCATACAGCAGGCTGGGAGGTCGGAATGTTCAGGGAGAGGTAGGATCAGACCGGTGGTGGTGACGCGTTGTCGGATCATGTGCTGGTGGAAGGGAGGGAGGGGGTCGCCTGCTTTGCCAACTGCATTGGCTTCGTTCTCCATTTCGGCGACCGTCTTGGTTCTCTTATTCTTAGGCTTGTTGGTCTTTTTCTTGGGCTTCTGCTTGGGTTCTAGGTTCGGCTGGGTTGGGTCAACGGCGGGCTGATTGGTGTCCTCGTCAGACTCATCCGCACCCTCATGGCCGGAAATGACAGAGACATCGTCATCATCCAGAATGTCAATCTCCCTCCGCTGAGCGCGGGCAAGGGCCCAAGCGCCGAATTGGGCGATGGCTCGGAACTGGTATTTCGCTGGCCGTGTGAAACTCAAAGTAGGAGCCACATGGCACAGGTCATCCCAGACTTGGAGCTGGACGTCCGTCGGTGGGTATTGCTTCAGCTGAGCCCAGGCGTGTTCGTCCATCATGGCTTCGGGTGGGAGGTATTTCTCGGGGTGGGCACACTTGTGGGCCAGGTAGATCTGTTCGTCGCGCAAGATCTCCGCCCCGCCGGTCATGATGAGGAGAGGAGGGAGACCACCAAGGGTGGGTTGCATAATCGGGCTAACCAAGGGATGATTGAGCATCTCGTTAGTGGTGTACATCTGGATCTGCTCTTTGATATCGATTTGTTGGCCGTCGATCATGAGCGACAGGCGAGTGGGTTTGTCGATAACGTCGCCAATGGTGGGAATGCCGCTGTTGGAATCCGAACTGCCCTCCTTCACGCCGTCGCCCTTCTTTTGTTCGACAGCAATCTTTTTCAGCTCCTCCATCTCATCCTCATCAGGTGGCGGCCATGCCCTAGAGGGTCTGTGATGGAACCCATGAGGCGGAACGTAGTCCAATGGACAATCTCCCGCAACACTGGGGAACGAATGCGTAAGATCGGCCCATGGACTGATCAAAACCGCACCGGCCGGCAATGGGATGCCCTGATCTCTCAGAATCACCAACAGTGACAACACCATGCCACCACCTGCCGAATCACCCGCCAAGATAATCGTCTTGGGCTCCTGCTGCGTCAACAAGTACAGATAAGCAGCCAAGCAGTCCTGCAACCCACACGGGAACGGAAACTGCGGCGCCAGCCTGTACTTGGGCGCAAACGCTCTGGCCCTCAGCTTTCGCGCATGTCTCTGAATCATGAAGCGGTGCTCATTGACACTACCAAAAAAGTACGCACCTCCATGAACATACAACATAACGCGATTGCCCGGGTCGGCATTCTCCTTGCGCTCTTCGTAGTCGGCCTTCATCTCGATCCATTCAGCCTTCAGCGGGCTCTTGGGTTTGCGCCATTGCCACCACTCGCGGCCGCCGACACGGCGAATACCTTCGGGACCGAGTTGTTCGTGGAGCAGGTTGGCGGCGCGGGAGAGTTCATACTCGGGGATTTCGACCTCGTCGACGCGTACCCAGGTAGGATGAGGGACCCATTGGCCGGTGAAGGCTTGGAGTTCTTCGACGGGACGGGAGGATGCGAAGTCGAGGAAGGAACGGATTAGGTGGAGGCCTTCGTCGTAGGAGAGTCGCTCGGTGGGTTTTTGGCGGACTCCGTTGCGGTTGAGGTACTTTTTTCCGGTCAAGTTAGCGAGCGATCATTTGTGGATTGTTGTGGACGAAAGAAGATTAAGGTTCATCCCGGTGGTGGATGGGGAGTGGAAGATGGGATGATTAGACTGCTGTCTTACATGACTGAAGAAGGTGGAGACGACTGTTGGCGTGACGGCCATGCCAATCGTCGCCGTGTTGAGAGGAGGCATCTTGCTCTCTGTTTACTCCGTCATAAATGAATGGCAAAGGTGTTTAGGTATGTTTAGTTGGAAAAGAAAGAGAGAGAGCACGGCCAAGATATTTTAAATATCAGTCAAAGCCCAAACCAAGGGATCGGGCTTAATACGGGCTTCAAGGGGCTGGGCCTGCCACTGAAAAGGGATTGGCTGGTACCTGAACAGGAGACGGGATTGGGAAAGAGTGTCAACCACCCAATGGGGGACATGATGTCATTCCCGTCCATTCAGAGAAACAGCCAACAACAGGAAAGTACCTTCAACTTATTCGTCCATTGAACCCGGACACATGTTTGGTTCCGAGGGAAGGCAATCACATCTTGCCGCGTTGTGGATTAGTGCACAACATTTGTACGGTGTCAAGTAACACAAAAAGGGGAAAAGAGCAGCTTCAATATTGGATCAGATGCTGCCGAGAAATCATGAAATGACGATGTCTTCTGAAAGGCACGCTATTCGGCACTTGTTGCGCCCAGAGTTGGAAGAGTCCAGGATTGTTATGGCAGGCAAAAAAGCTTATCTCCTTACTCGTCAGGTCTTCAAAACCGAACTAGGGCGACTGTACTTTTCGGTATGGCGACTGTGTGGGCCACCCTCTAGCCACACATCTGCCAGGCGGCCCAGTAGCCAAAATAATAGGGCATATCACTGCCCGCTAAATTGCAGTACACAGTAACATTGTACAACATTTCTATATCAGACATACAAAAAATCGAGAAAGTGAGGTTATTCGAAGACGTACATTAATCTATAAATATATAATTTGACTACTCTAAATAACTGCTCTATAAAAGATTGTTCTATTGCCAGCAATACTATTATTGCTAGTATAGGGGGTTTTGTATACTATAATTATATTAACTATTTAGGAGAGAGTATTAGGCATACCTATACAGCTAGTACTTATACTACTAGTACCTATATTACTACGGCTAGGTATAGGAGTACTCTACTAGAGCTCGCAGTAGAAGGTTTAGTTGAACTGAAGGTATTCCTATCCCCATCGTTATAGTTCGTATTAAGGTAGCGAACTATACGCGGAATTACTAATTCTTTCGTACTATATTTACTTAGGTAGTTTAAATCTCTTAGAGAGCCGTAATATTAGAATCTAACATCCCCTTATACTAACTCAACTACTACGTAACAATAATTCTCGCCTTCTTTGCAAGCAGTTTAGCTAGTACCAGCGTATCGTAAATTGGCGTATCTCGTATACTAGCCCCCTTTCAATTTGCCTCTAGTACTACTTACTATCAAAGAGCGTATAGTAATGCCTACAGGCTATTAAGTATCTACCAACACTTATTAATAACTGTCTTAAGGTCCTACTTACAGCGGATAGCGAAGGTGGTAACTATTAAAGGTTTATCTAAATTTAAGAACTAGTAAGAGTCGATAGCGGTATATACTAGCCAACCACCAGTCTTTAATAGAGTAACTATCTTATACTAGTAAAGCAAACTATATTGCTTCTTAAAGTTGCCAATACATATTTCGCCCTCTCTTCCATCCTTTATTTTATCCCCTACAATCTTAATATTATTGGCTAATAATTTAAGCGCTGCAAAGCTTACAACGAATTTGAGGGTCTATAAGATCTTATAGTCGTAGTAGTATACAGATCGAGAGACTTAATAGGCATACTTCTATAAGAAGTTCGTCTTAAGGCAGCTAAGCGTACTCTCGATAGCCTTAAATAGTTCATCAAACTAGATATATTGATTAATAAGCTAAGATTTAAATATACTATATACCCTCTCTATTCGAGAGGTTATACAGATACTAAAATTACAATAAATACTAATAGTAAAATAGGCGAACTCCTAGCATAAAGGGAAGTAAGTATTTTCAAGGTAAGTAAATAAATTTAAATATAAAAGAATAGAATTAATAGTACATATAGGGATAATAATAAAAGTAATAATAAATAAGATAATTAACTAAATTATTTAGTACCAAAATTAACCTTTAAAGTAAACTACTCTTTATTAAAATCCCCTTCGGTTGGGGTATATATAACTACGTTCTATATAGCAAAAATACTATTAGCATTATTAACCTACTTGCGTTTAGAGGCACCGCTTATACCTACGACGAAGCTGTTAACGTCCTTAAAATATACATTTTTAATACCTTTATTAAAATATTAAACGTAATCGTTTTGCCGTAGTAAACGTAAAGCAATAGCGCGAGAGGTATAGTCGTAGTTAGTAGAGTTAATATCTAATTTACCTATTTTCTTTAAAATAGGAACCATTATTACTACGGTTCCCTAGCGCAGTACCCTCGAACGAACCCACCTACTTCTTCCTCGTATTAAACGCGACATTTTTTATAATATACCAAAGGCAAATCTAATATTATATATTATTCAAAACAACCCGCATAACATTCTTATATACTTTATCGTAATTTATAATTATCACAAACGGGCGAAGAATATTCTCTTTAATAAGAAGCTTCTCCAACTATCGAAAAACCTAGGTAAAACACCCCTCCTTCTCGCTACTCAATAAATAGTACCTAATATTAAAGGGAATATATATAAAAGTTATTCTGTATATTTATAAAAGAAATATATTAAACTTATTAACTTTATACGTGCAATCCAAACTCTATACATCAAAGTTCCTCTTTAATTATTTAATATACTCAGGGTACGTCTAAAAAATCCTCTCTACGCGAGTAAAAAAACTTTCGCTCCTTTAAACCATCCTTTCAATATATTCGAATATCGATACCCGGGGTAGTAAAAAGAATATTAAAGAATTATTATATTAGGGTAAGAATTCTAACTATTTTCTTTCTATAGGCGGTAAGTATATTATTTACATCTAATTTAGTAATAACGATACTAGGGAACTCTTTTCTAATAATAGCGGCAATATTAGCGGCCGTTAATCTAGCCTAACTACTAAAGCGGATAATCTTAACGGTTACCTCCTCTATTCGTTAAAGACAGCAATTAACAGCCATATATCTGACCGTATCTAATCGTAACGCGTAATTATATTAATCGGACATTATTATAAAGAACTACTTACTCCTTTTCTTAAGAAAGACAGCCTTCGCTTTCCATCTATAATCTTTTTTACCCAACGTAGCACGCAAGCGCTTCTTTACGTCGATAAAGGTAGAATATAAGCCGGTATAGACCGCTCTCTCAGCACACTCCAAATCGATACGGGTTAGTTTACTATCTACGTAATTATTCGACCTCCTCCTTATAACCACAAACCTCGCAGCGCAAACAGTATCTTATACTTCCTTAATGAACGTATTAATATCGCACTAATTATTATATATAAAGTCCTTGAAGGGGTAAGAAGGCTCTAGGAGTTCTAACTCCTCCTCTAGAATCACGAACAAATCTATCTCCTCTTCGGGCTAACTAAATAGAGGTAAGCAAAGAGCGGGAAGAGAGGATAGGGACTCGCAAAACTCTATTTCTTCAATCGCGATAAAGTCTACTTTATCCGCGGGGAGGCCGGTAGCGATAGGAGACGGTAACCGCTTCTCCTCCTTAATAAATTCGTTAATATTAAAAAAATTATAGTCATTATTATGAAGCTTAGTCTTAATCCATTTAATCGAGGGCACGGGGCTGGGGGTACGCGCGGGCGCCTCGTTTGGTTAGGAGAAAATAAGGTCGATAATTTCAATTATCTACACACGACGCAATTAATAATCCACTCTACATTTACTCAACACCATGACTTACTTTGGCGATACTAGTAATGGCGACAGTGACAGCGATTCTACAGCTTCAATTCAATTATTGACTTAGGTGTATACTAGTAGGTACAATACGACGATCGTTAGTACAAATATTCATAGATGTCGCTTACGTGTAACTTTAGGCGTGGCTAATATCCATAAACATGTGGCTAGAGGGTGGCCCACACAGTCGCCATACCGAAAAGCACAGTCGCCCTAGTCGGCCCGTTCAAAACATGATGCGAGGGCACGGGCCACTTTACCTTAATGTGCTTCAGTGGATGCTTCCAGGGGACCAATGCCCCGCGTCACCTCGAGCTGCCTGCCACGCCGAAGCTATTCCCAGCACGACTCCGAAGTCTGTCTCGAAACTCGAACTATATTCAAATCATACAGCGTTGCGACTCCGTCCTTCTTGATCCTCTCCAGTCATCGCGCATTACATTCTCGTCTTCAGCAACCCAATCAACTCTCCTAGCTGCAACGGCATTGCGTCGGTGTCACCTCAACACCCCGCAGACTCCAACTCCCAGAGCCGCGCAGCTTCGGTTCGACCTCGATCAGTCCAGCGTTGCTATTCCTCCAACACAGTCGCATACCCAATCCAGCTTCGGCGCATACAACTAGTCAAAATGGCGACCCAATACGAAGGTACGTCCCTCCCCCCGTCTCTCCCCAAGCTCTCCCCCCACCAGCGCATCACTAACCACCACCCTCTCCCCTCCAGTCGAACACAACATCAAACCCTCCTCCACCCCCCGCAAACGCCGCCAAGTCGACATGTCAACCTTCACCTCGCACCTGCACAACATCAACCCCGAGAACTCTTCTAGCACACACCACAACAACCCGCACGCGACCGCCAACCCCGTCGACCTCGCCGCGCTCTACCGGCTGGTCCAAGACCAAATGGGCGTGCTCGCCACCACGGCACCGACTGACGAAAACCGCGACTTCCTCATCTCGCTGAGCGAATCTCTGGACGAAGACATCCTCCGCCCGCCCACGCAAATCGAGGGTGTCTCGCAAGAGTTTTTGGATGGGCTGGATCGGGTGGACAGGAAGAAGTTGAAGGAGGACGAGCAGTGTCCCATCTGCGCGGAGAGGTACCTGGATGATCAGTATTGTTTGGTGGTGGAGCTGCCGTGTCATCACTCGCATCGGTTTGACCTCGAGTGTGTGGGGCCGTGGTTGAGGAGTAAGGGGACTTGTCCGATGTGTAGGAAGGAGGTGGGGAAGAGGAGGGAGGTCGTTGTTGAGAAGAAGGCGGAGGAGGAGGAGGAAGAGGAGGATGATATGGATGGGTTGTATGCTTGAGAGGGGTGGGCTGCGAAAATAAGGAGGAATGGGGCTCGAGGGCCAGGATTCAAGTCGGCTGGACCTTTCGCGCTGGATGATACAAATAAAGCGTTGGATTTCCATTGTTGAGCACGATGAAGCAAGCCTGATTTCGATGTCTATTAGGCCTATATATGCCGATAGGAGCAACAGTCCTGTTGTACCTGTATCCTCTCCCATGCCATCGATATAATGAAACAAAAGCCACTGAACAATTGAAATCCCTTTCGTGTCTCATGACGCAAGATGCAACCCATAACCATCTTTTTGTCTTTCCAGCATCGTCCTCCGTAATCTTGCAGCAGCGCCCTTCTCGCCATGCAAGTCGTTTGTGCCAGGCCGCGCACTTGTTCTCCATGCCCTTGATGTTGTGCAGACGACCCAGAGCCTATCTCTCCATCATTGACACCGCTCAGCCCCGGCTGCTCCCAATCCTTCACCTGCTCAATCCTTTAGGCGTCCTTAGCACTAACGCCCTGATCCTTACTCTCCTGATAATGCGTCTTCCCCCCCTTCTTACTCCCCGCCGCCGGCCCACCACTCTTCTTCCTGTCCTTGCCCATACCAGGCGTCTTCTCCCCCTTGGACATATCCCCCTCGGTAGGATGATCGCCCTGGGGCCTGGAGAACTCTCTGTTTGCTCCCGAAGTCTCGAGCGGGTTGCCGTTGGACTCCTTGCCGGCGGACTCGGTCTCCCCGTTGGGCGACGTGTTCTTGGGGTCGAAGGCCGTCTTGTCTAGGTGCGCCACTTCGTCGTCCGAGGCGTAGCTGGACCCTTCGGAGCGGCGCGGGCGGACGGTGGTCCGGTCTTCGGAGAAGTCTTTGTCGGTTTTGAGGGAAGGGGTGGGGTGGTAGGCGCGGGAGACCACGAGGGGAGTGGATCTGGTGATGGATCCGGCTTGGTTCGTGGCGGCGCTGGCCCGGAGGAGGGTCGTGGCGCGGGTGAAGAGTGTTCGGGAGGCCATTGTTGTTTTGGTTGTTATTGTTTGTGGATTAAGATTATGGATTCTGTTGCTGGACGGGTGTAATGTTCGTGATACTGTTCTTATTCAAGATTGATTGTTTTGTTTGGATTCGAGTGTAGTGGTGAGGAAGACGCGTTCACATAAAGTGTTGTTGCTCGGTCTAAGTGCCTTGATGCCTGTCAGGGACAAGTGACGTCACCAGGTGCTGAACGCATTTGGCGGTCCGGGGAACTGATCGTCCCCGCTGTGGGGCTGATGAACGGCACTCTCTCCGTCTCTTGCCTGCCGGTGCCAGCCACCTGTCCAATCTGCGCCCGTCCTCCTGACAGTATCTGCCTGCCGCCAACAAGCTGCCATTTTACGTCCGTGCGCGAGTGCAATTTCCGCCAGGTGCAGGGAAGTTTGCACTCGTGCACAGGCCATCCCCCAACACCTATTTAACCATGGGCCCCCCTCCCATTTCTTAGACTTTTCTTCTCCTCTTTTTTTTCTTCATACTTACCTTGGTTGACTGCGCGGAGATCAAGAAAACCGCGCCGTATGGCGGAGAGCCTGCATTGCACATCGTGGTGCTAGCCGTCATGAATTGTCCTTCGGGGCCGTTCCGGCCGTAATTTTTGATGTCATACCTTTGCGAAAGCAAAACAAACCCTTTTTCACTGTGTTCGCTCCTTGAGGGGGGCGACGTGGGGAAGAAGCTTTGAAATGTTGAAGTGCTCGGTGATGGTATTGCGCTTTTGGAGGGAGGGAGAAGCGATGTCGGTTGACTGTAAGCACCTTCTCCCCAATGCTGGCTTGGCTTCCTCTTCGATGTTTCTGTCGCGTCAATTTTCTCGACCTCAACCGTCGCAGCGACAAATTTCCTGACCCGTCTCGCAAGATCCCCGTCCGTTCCATTCGGATCACCGGCACCGCATTTCCTCACAACCCACTATAATCCGACCGACTATAATCCGTTGCATTTCGGTCCGTCATTGTGATCGCTCCCGTCTTGGGTTTCAATGGCAAATCTCCACGTTCCATTCCCTCTGTTTCAACCATCATCTCCATCACCTCCCTGCTGGCTCCACGGACCGAGGTTTACTGTGTACAACGTCGGCTTGCAACCCTATCCCACGACATCACCGCCGAGGACCCTGACACCGACGCGTCCTTCGGCCGGCCCCTTCCGGTCTGCTCTGTATGCCATTTTTGCGTTGCGGATTTCGACGAGAAGTTGATGGCATGATAATCGCCATAGCAGAGTCGATATAAGATATTCTCAACGGTTGCCAAGGCAGACGAGATATCGTACTCACGCTTGCGACGTCTATCCACGTCAACCGTCGCAAACCTAGCCCGAGTAAGCCAAAGGTTCATGGTCCGCCTTGTTTCCGGAAGATCTTCAGAAACAATTTCACGACGTCTCAAGGACCAGGAGGAATGGAGTCTCTCCGACTGGCCCAAATATGAGAATCTCGTCTTGTCTCTCTCCCTCGTCTTGGAAGTTCATGCTTGAACACTTGAAGCTATCATCAACAGAGCTAGTTCCAGGCAAGCTCCCCCAGCTAGTCCAGCACTGGTTGCTTTCGGTAGTTCTCCTACCGAGTGCCCAAGTGATGGAACTCACCCATGCAAACATGCTCAAGAGCTCATCACGCCAGGAGATCACGAGACATTGTCTCTTGTTGTTTCCCCAACCCATTTCCATCATCAGGGGACCAAGGAAAGTGAAGAGGAAAGTGAAACCAGACTGAATGACGTACACCATGCTCTACTTTCTCCGCTGTTTGTTCAATAGCCCCGGAGTAATGTCCGAAGATTGATGCCCTTGTTCGCTTCGGTAGTTGACAGCGGCAGTAAAGAAAGATATAACCCAAGATATTCCCTTGATATTTCCAGACTCTGGGGAAGCGATCCGAGATAAGACAACTCCTCTTGCTCTACCTAGAGTAGAGTAGCACCTCGGGATGGTACCGTCACCGATTCTAACGGCGCACTACCTGAGTCTAGGTATTCTCCACGATCATGATGTTTGCAACCCAAACTGGGTTGAAGAAGATTCAATATAATGATCTCTCTTATCTAAGATTGTGCAAACCCAAAAATGGAAAGCTTCCAGAAAAGCGGTAGAACAGTGGACATTACTACCGGCCGGGGTGTCTGTCTGTCAGCCAAACAGGGGCAAGGTTCGAAACCCAATCAATCACTTGCTTCGACTTGCGTACCAACCGGGCCAGCCGACCAATCACTCAAACCAACCCCGGATCACGTTCACTCTTTTGGGTTTCTCACACATTCGAAGGAGGCGGGCGTGGCGGGAGGCCAGGCCAGGCCAGGGGCGCGCCCGCGTGTGTGTGGCAGAGACGGAGACGGTCGGTGTGAGACGGACGACCACCATCCTTTGTCCGTTTCTTGTCTTGCCATGCCCGTGATAGGTACTACTGCGACGGAATCTGCGATGCAACCCCCCCTCCCTCGTTTCAGAGTGAACACAAGTTGAGAAACTATCAGCGGGAAGGAACGCAGTGCAGTGCATTGATACCGCCGCGCCGCGCTCCTATCGCGCAAGAAATATCATTGCTGACCGACCTGAACAACCGGTTGAACGACATGAACCTCGGCGAAGTGGTAAGTGATGGTTGGTAAAAGGCGATTGAACGGACGGAGGAGTGTTACGCTTTGGGGACGTGGGACGTGGGACGGATAGGCGCACCACAGATGTTACGTTTGGTCGACGGCAATGCGAAAGAAATGTGAGCAGTCAATGTCTCATAATCGTACGCCAATCCTTCAATGTTGCAGCCACCCGTTGAAGCACGAGCACGAGAACGGGTCCCTGCCGTTGAAGGATGGGGGGACTGGAAGTTGAAACTGTGGACGTGTGGCACTACATTCTTGTCATATGCTTACATGTATGTAGGCGAGAATAGTTCGGGCAGGCCGTGATGGTGATGATGATGTTGTCAAATAGTCGTTTCAGATGAAAAGAGTCCCGTCAATGTTTGAGCTGGCTCTTGTGAGCTGGCTCTTGTTTGCCTGATATCATCATCGTCAGCAACTTGTAGGCACTTGTTGTCAAACAGAGAGAGCCCAGCACGATGGTAATCTGGAGTCAGCATTTCTGCCTCCCTGAGGGGGAATCCGCCATCATGGTATCACGGTCTGTACGTAGGTAACACCAACCCCGTGGGTGGTGTTGGTGGTTGTGGTTACACACATCTGCACTTGCCACGCTCCAATAGATTAAACCATCCCGCCTTTCAAAGAAACAGTGATAACTCGTGCATATATATGTATTTCTCGTGCCGTAGTTCGCACGTGGTAAGGCAAGGATATTCCTATCCGCCTCGTTTCTGCCTCGTGTCGATAACTGGGAACCTGGAACCAGTAACCAGGGAAAACGCTGCCAGAATTGATTCGATATCGCGGAAAGGGCGGAAAGAAGATATTTTTGGACAGACTTTTTTTTTTCTTTGTTGACTTTTTGTGATCAACTGGGATTTTCGTATTTCAGGGGATACCTACCCGGGTTCTTTGTTGCGGTGAAGCATGGCTCATCAGCATGGTGTAAAATGACGAGACGTTGTGATGATCGAATCTGATCTGCGTCTGATGTCGATGACAACCCCCGTGGTCCGTTTCAGAGCAGAAGGATCAATGTTCGTCTCCGACGAGACTATAGAGATGCATTTGTCCTTCTGAACGCACGTCAAACGCATAACGTCGTGAACCGTCGAAAAGATGACTCGTCTCTTTTTTCTCGTTTCTGTGAAATGTTTCGTCTATTTCGGTATCCATGCGGGGATGTTGCTGGTACGCGCAGTGTTCTGGACGATTTCGTTTCTCTTGGACGTTCCATCTTGTCTTCCAGGTTGAGGCTGGAAAAAACGGGAAAACGAACATGTTTGCGGGAAGAAAAGAGAAGTGAATCCAGGGTCCAGCCAAATATCCACGAACTGGAGTTACCGATAATATGGTTAGACTTGTGGTTAGACGCCACCGCGCTTCAACTTTCCATCATGTCGGAACCGAGCAGCACGATACTACCACCGACCGGCTTCGGACATGCCCGGCTAACGTGGAACTTGGGATTTCCAACGGGGATGATATTTTGAGGGTTCAGCTCTCTTGTCAGCTTCATGGTCGAGTGGATTTGCAGGCGCAAGGGAAATTGAAAGGTTGCTTGGCGCTCGCCTACAAAATAAGTTGGCGAGAGCGCTAAACCGGGCAGGGCATTAACGACTCCGTCCACTAAACTCGAAACGGTCCACTGTCCACGAGCTCGCCAGGACGCCAGGTGGTGAGCCAGGTGGTGAGCCAGGCGATGCCCAGACTCTTCTCCCACGCGATGGCCACGCTCTGTCGGCGGTCTATCACATTCATACTGCCTGACATGGACCTGACATGGTCTCACGCAGGACGCAGGGGCCGGTTCCAAGTCCCGTGAAGAGTCTTTGGAATGTTGGGAAAATAGCTTCACACTTCAAAGTCTCTTCAGGCTCTAAGCACTGGGCGATATGCAGTATCGAGGTCTCTCTTTTGCCATCAAGGACGGTCCGAGAATCGGCTGAAACTGCCATCCCATTTCACTTCTTCTGTCTTTCACTTTCAGATGACAGCGGACAAGCGTCCACAAAGGAAGGAGCAGTGAGATGGAAACCTGCAGTCGGTGGATCCGTATCTCTCTCTAACAGAAAGAGCAAAAGGGGGGATTGACATGTCAACTCCATTCTCTTCAAAACACCACAAGACACTTTAAACCAATCACAATCACCCATCTCAGGCCTCGGAAGAGAGACAAGACACGATATCAAAGACCATCAACGGTTGGCGGGCGCTGAATGGTGTTTATCTCGGGAGTGGATCTCCTATCCGTACCGTTTGCCCGTCCGGCCGGGATGGGGCGTGAAAACATGGCCCTCCAGCTGGAAGAGTGGTGGGCGCATGGCCACTAATCTGGCGCATGTCAGGGTACCCACGGAGCCTGCCTTTTCAGCGGGCCACCACTGGTCACTGATCATTTTAGCTGTTAGGTTCGCCTCCACCATCACAGCAGGACACCACCACCACCACGGACCACCTTCCGTTGTGTCTTGTCAGTTTTCTCTTCGTTCTTTCCGTCCGTTGCCCGTCCGTCTTGTCCCCGCCTCTTCAGTTTTCCTTCCTATGAACAAAGCCTTTTGCTCACAACCACCATCACCCTGCTACACACACAAGGCACACCAAAAGCAAACATAATCTCGACCACTGCAGTCACCCCAACCCAGCTCTCGCAATCGACAACGGGGTCCCCCCCATTGCGGCACTAAAAAGAGAAAGCTCGATCCCTCCACTAAACGAAAGATAGACTATCGCTGCCCTTCATCTCGGCATACCCCCCCGTTCCCAAAGAGACCCGTTCCAAGACCTGGTTGAGCCTGGAGCTTCTTCCGCTCGTCTCCGCTTCCAAGTCCTTGTGTCCTCGCAGTACCAGCTCTGTCCTTTTCATCTTTCACGTTCACGCAATTCGAGGCGAATCGACGACGACCACCACACCACCAACTGCCGTCCACCAGTTTCAATCGAGTTTCGCAAGCCTCACATCCTCACTCGCCAATCGCTCCTCACCGCTTTCGCCCATCGATACCGAATAACATCGTTAGTCGCATACGATAGGCCCCAAGATCCAGGGTCCAGGCTTGTGTTCACGAAGCGCCCAAGATCAACCGCCGCCCCAGACAGACAGACAGACAGACAGACACGTGGTGGTCTCGAACAACCATCTTCCTCGACCTTCGAGTCGACCTCGCGATTCGCTGCGGCCAGTCCGTACCGTGACGTAAACAAGCAGAAAGAGGAGCTCAGCCAGCACGCTCCACACACACGGATTGCGCCTTCAGGAACGGAAAGACGGGATATCGCCCGCTTCGAATCGAAAGAACAAAGAGACCGAACTCGGGCCGTCCGCCGTCCCAAAAAGTTCTTCGCTGCTGAACTCGACTACTGTGTGGTGCCAAGACCTGAAACCCGAATAATCATTAACCTTGGGTTCCCACTTCGCGACTTGTGACAGACCCACCAAGCACCACCAGCGAGCGGACACACGCAACACTTTCCAGCTACCAGCAGCCCTTTCAGCTGTCCCCGGCATGGACTGCATCGCCTAATTTTTTGTTCGATTTTATATATACTTTGAAAAGAAGGTATTCAGCCGCTTTTGTCATCGCATCTAGAAGCTGTCGGCAGGGCGGGATGGGAAACAGCCAGGGAAAGCCCGTCGATCTTGACGGCGAAGGTAAGGCGAAACCCTCCTTTTTTGCTGTGATGACCAGTTCCAGGCTCCAGTTTCACGTGCCTGTCTTTGATCTCAAGTTGCGATGATGCTGACTGGACATGTGTCGTAGTGAACCTGAATCACTTCCGTCTTCTGCGGGTAGTCGGTCGAGGTGCCTTCGGCAAGGTGCGCATTGTCGAGCGAAAAGATACCGGTCTATCATTCGCCCTGAAATACATTAGAAAAGATGAAGGTAGGCTCTGTTCGACTTCGAGGACTTGATGGCGCAATGGCTCACTCTCCCTAGTTGTACGTTCCGAGAGTGTTAGAAATATCATCCGAGAGCGGCGAATGCTCGAACATGTCAACCACCCTTTTATTTGCAACTTGCGATACAGCTTCCAGGATATCGAGTATATGTACGTTACAACCGAGCTCGACATTGGCGGAAAAACAACTGACGACGGACCAGGTACCTGGTTGTTGACCTCATGAGCGGCGGTGATCTACGTTTCCACATCTCGAGAAAGACGTTTACCGAAGCGGCGGTAAGGTTTTGGATCGCAGAGCTTGGCTGTGCCTTGCGCTACGTCCACGGGCAAAACATCATCCACAGAGACATCAAGCCCGACAACGTGCTTCTCGATGCTGATGGACATGTCCATTTAACTGACTTTGTAAGTTCCAGACCCTGGACCCATATTCTTGTGTAATCAGGCTAATTATATACGCTATCAGAATGTTGCTTCGGACATTGTGCCGGGAAGAAAATTAACGAGCAAGTCCGGTACCTTGGCATACCTTGCGCCAGAAGTCTATGCTGGCAAGGGCTACGATGTCCGTGCTGATTGGTGGTCGTTGGGTGTTTTGTTCTACGAGTGCATTTATAACAAGGTACGTACCGTCAGAGTCTAGGGTTGGGCAGACTACAATGTCTTGCTACGCCATCTCACTTGACAAGAAAAGCCATGCTGACTGACTGTACAAACAGAGGCCATTCGAGGGCAACTCCGAATCATCACTCAGCCAGACTATCCAAGCCGCCAACCCCAAATTCCCCGTCACACAGCCTCCAGTCCAGCTAGACTGTATGTACGCCATAAAGGACGCTTTGGAGCACAACCCGGACAAGCGTATGGGTCACACCTGGGAGAGCTTCATTTACCATGACTTCTTCTCTGTCATCGACTTTGACGCACTGGAGAAGAAGCAAATAGAGCCAGTGTTTATTCCGTCATCGGAGAAGACGAACTTCGACGCTACATACGACTTGGAGGAGCTTCTTCTGGAAGAAGCACCACTAGAAGCCCGGGCAAGGAGGCAGAAGCCGCGCGAGAAGCTAAAGGATGACGCCACAGACAAAGAGGTTCGCGAAGAGGAGCTCTATCAGATGATTGAGACCGACTTCCGTCCCTTCGATTACACATTAGCTGCCTACAAGAAGTAAGCCTCCCGCTTCGTGCCACGTTGCGGCTTTGATGCTAACAAATCCCAGAATCACCGAGTCACAAGCCGAGACACCCAACGGCCAGCCTACCCCCGTGACAGACGAAAACGCGCGCCCGGCACAAGCCCTAACAACAGACGAAGCGACACAGATGACCTCGCACGCGCACTCAAACTCGCAAGCGACACAGATGACCTCGCACGCGCACTCGCACTCGCAAGCGGTCCAAACCCACCACCCCAACGGCAGCCGCTCCTCCTTCCAACCCCCCAATGCCCCCAGCGGACAAGTCGCTCACGACCGAAATGCCCCAGAGCGAAGCAACTCGATTCCGAAGGCCCCAGAACGGAGCAACTCGATGCAAAGCGCCCATTCACATTCCCACGCCTACAACGCCTACGACTCGCAACGGGCCGCCGTCGGCCCCCGACCTACCAGTTCGCACCGCCCAGGCCGCAGCGGCGGCGTCCCGCCCGGCCGTCCCCCGCCATTGCCTCCTTATCCTCAAGCATACACCACCCCCGCTCGTCAGGGCCGAGCACACGGATCATCGTTGATGGTAGGAAGTCCGACGGGGGGTGTGCAAGTTACGCTGGATGGAGGGGGTAGCTGGAGCGACTTGGCGAGGCAGGATGCCACACTGCCGGTGGATGCGGCAGCCGCACATGGTGAGGGGGCCAGTGGTGGGAAAGAAAGCGGAGGTGGAGGGATTTTTGGATTGTTTAGAGGGAAGAAGGGGAGGGGGAGCAGCCCGAAGCCGAAGGAGAGGGGAGTTTTGGGCAAGGAGGGGGCTAGGGTTGTTATTGGTTAAATGAGGGGAGGGAGAAAAGGGATTTGAGGAGGGTGATTAAAAGGATGAGGAGGAAGATATTACGGCGATATATAACGAACATAAAGGGAGCTCGTCCAACAAGAAGAAGAGGAGGAGGAGGATATATCAGGAGTATCATCGGGTGCATCATCATCTTTCCACATCTATGTCATACATATCATCATCCATCAGCGTCATGTTGAAGGGAGTTTGCTCATTGGGAAGTTCACGGGCGCAAACGGAGGTGGGGTTGGGGGCTTAGGAATGAGGCATCAGAGGAAGCCGTCAAATGTTTTGAACAAAGTATAATCAAATCCAAAGATATTGGAACTTTGTTTCGAGCTGCTCGGTTTTTGCTGTGTCGAGGATTATGTTATGGTAACTGGCTTACATATCTTGGTTATTTATCCGTTCCTTTTTTTTTTTTTTTTTCTTTTTTTTTTTTGCGTTGTCTTGGTTTGCAAGATCTTTTCGATACCCAGATAAAGAATAATATTATTACGTCAGCATGTGTTTGTCTCGCCAGTCCTTCACGAGTCGCTCAATACGCTATCATGAAAGACCTAGCTGTATCATCAGATATCCTGTGAGGGCAGTTCTTACTCACCGTCGGCATTCTGCATCTTCACATCCTGCGATCGATCCGTCTTGACACATGTCAGCTAGCCAGCCACGTGTCATCTGGGCAGCTGGGTATGGTACCCGTGAGGTGTCGTTGGTCGCATCATATTTTCAACCTTACCAAGTTAGGCTCTTCACCTTCGTAGCGCTTCAACAGCAATGGTCGGTTACTATAGAAGGTACTACAAAATATGTCACCGTCTGACATAGATCTAAATCATGGGAGTGTCATGAAAGAAGCCTGAGATGTCATGTTGTTGAGCTGAACGAAAAGGGGCCAAGATTGAGGAAGTGGCTCGTGCTTTGGCATGCATAACGTATAGGTTAATTATCCTAGCTCGCTATGACGACGCAGGTCGGTCCGGACTTGACACTGACTGACCCGACCAACCTCGCCTTGACTTGGGTTGGGACGAACCGTCCGCGATTCCATCAACATCAACATCAAGCACCACATCCGGCTCCAACACTTCATCGCCGCTCAAAGCAACGTACCTCTAAACGTCTTTCTTTTCTGGCCCAGGGCTTTCATCTCGTAATCTTCAACGGGCTGCCAGGCTGGGCTGCTCTGAGTCAAAGTCTTATCTTTATCGGCCACTGATACTAGCCCGGATGCGATGCCTGACCCCGAAGGAGTGTCAGAAACGATGCAAGTTAAGCTGACGAATGAGAGGAGACCGCAAAGCTATCCCAAAAGCGCAAGTGGGCCAGACTCCAATATTGGATTTTTTTGGAGGTCAATGGCTTCGGTGGCTTCCTTTTGCGGTGGGATTGTGTAACACCAGCAGTCAGGTTCGCCAGGTTCGCCGCCGTTGGATGAAGCCAATAAGCACCCGCAAAAGATGAAGACCAGCCCCGACAATTCAGGCACTGGCACACGTGTTAGGCTCCATGGGGCTGAAGTTGCGATGGCGGATTTTTCATGGCTAAGGTTCCGACGGTTTGCAGGTGATCACTGTCACCGTCAGTCACTGTCACCGAGGAGGCTCTGAAGACTCAAGCGCGGAGGCTGCTCCGATGGTTAGGCTGACAGCGGTACGGTGATATTCACAATTCTCGAGGCATTGTTGTTCTTGCCAGCTCAGCTCAACAAACATTTCTCCATCACAGACAGATCTTGGAAAACAAATGCCCGCTGGTTCATCCAAAACTGCAATCTTGAAGTCATCACCGTCATCATCGACACAAAAATCTTCAACTCAAATGCGGAGAACACCCGACGGAACAAAAAGCCCTGGAAATAGGGACTGACACGCTGTAGTAAGAAACCGCTAGCGGCCTTCTAGCGTGCGGAGGTAGAGTGAGATTGGGTGACATTGGATGGCGTTCAAGGGGTGGGGATCAATGCCAAGCGTGGCTTTTACGATGGACATTGACGAAACGTGAACCATACATCTTCAGCGAGAGGAGTTGTGAGGAGGTGTTGAGAGGAAAGAAGGAGGTCGGTTGTGAGAAGGGAGACGGGACAATGGGGCTCTTGGGATGTTAAGGTAACCTCTCGATAATGAGGTGAAGAGACAGAGCTCAGAGTGAGGAAGAAACGATGTGACGACTTGAGGTTTAGGACTCTTCAGAAAGATTTCACTTCCTGAACGGCTGAAAGTCAATCTTCACTTATCACATCTTTAACCTCCTCCTCGTTTCTTCACGTCGCACCAGCTGAACAAAGCCAATCCCACCTCACTCTCCCCTCGCCAACCCAACCTTGTCTTTCCTCCTTCTGCTTAACAACCACAACCCCTTCAAAAATAAACGAGCCAATAACGACTCCTACCCAAAAAGCCGACACCATGCGTCCGTCTCGGCGCCACAGAGGCTGATAGCTCGAGGAACTTCTACCAGAGCAGCCAAAAGACAGGAAAAAGAAGAAGAGACAAGAGAAGAGGCTGAGCCCCTGCCGGGCATCCGCCCACGATCAACAAATTTACACTACAGTACGACCCTGATACTGTCTCCAATGTTGATGCTCTCTATACCCCTGTCATTGACACCCTCCGGTCGGCCATCGATAAAGCTTATTGGGTGCCATGATGCGCCATCGAGTCTTGGAATATCGCCTCCTGGATCCCCATCCGGACAAGGCTGGGACAAGACTGGTCTAACTGGACCAGGTGCCAGGCAAAATCCCACGCTGTCAGCCTGCCTGGGCCTATCAACAAAGCAAAGTTTCTCGGTGGTACGAAAAGGGTATACAGCTTGCAGAAGCTGGGGCTGGAGCTGGCTCGGTAGTAGCGTAAGCATGGATGTTTCTGGGTTTGGATTAGGTTTGGGTAGGTATGAGTCGTATACATAAAGCTCCCATGGCTCCTCTCTTCGTCTCATCTACGTTAGCGAGTCTGATGCTGGTTGTCTCCGGTCTCATACAACTCCCGGGCGACCTCTCCTCCACCATGATCACCATGCTACCTCTCACCACCCTCTCCCTAGCCCTACTGTCACCAGCAGCAGGAGTCTTGGCATCAGCAAAACCACCCATCAAAGTCCCAGTCTCACCAGCCGGACGCCGTTCAAGTCCTTCACTCATAACCCGCAGCGGCGATGGCTTCATCCGCGCCTCCGTCCACGCTGCTCACGGCGCTCCCAAGCTTCGACGGAGACAGGAAGATGAAGGATTGCACAACCAGAACCTCGGAACGACTTATACCATCGACATCGAGATCGGGACGCCTCCCCAGACTGTGACGCTTATCTTGGACACCGGGTCGCCGGATCTGTGGGTGAACCCGCAGTGTGAGACCTCAGGACAGGCGAAGTACTGCAATAGTTTCCCGCAGTTTGATTACACCAAGAGCAAGACGATCAAGGATACGGGGGCGGCGGATATCTTGAGTTATGGCAAGGGGAATGTGACGATTGAGTATGTGACTGATGATGTTACTATCGGTTGTGAGTCCTCATCCCTTCCTTCTCTTTCCTCTTCCACCGTACCTAGCGTAGACTGACAAACCCCCCAGCCGCGAAAGTCAAATCCCAAATCCTCGGCGTAGGCTTCGAATCAACCGACATCCCCCTCGGAATCCTCGGCCTCTCTCCCTCCGTCAACCCGGGCGTCTCCCCCTACCCTTACCTCCTCGACTCCATGGCCTCCCAAGGCATCATCTCCTCGCGCGCCTTCTCCCTGGACCTGCGTAGCATCGACAACCCCAGCGGGGCCGTCATCTTCGGCGGCGTCGACCTCGGCAAATTCTCTGGCAGCCTCGAAAAACTCCCCATGCTTGACCCCTCCGATACCCCCTCCGGCGCTGACCGGTACTGGATCGTCCTGTCGGGGGTAGGCATGACTTACCCAAACGGCCAGGTAGAAGAGTCCGAGGAAATCGCCGTCCCCGTCTTTTTGGACAGCGGTGGCACTCTGTCCCGCCTTCCGTCGACCATCTTCCAGGCGATTGGGGACTCTTTCCCCGGGAGCCAGTACGATCCCGAGTCAGGGTTTTACATAGTCGATTGCTCGGCGGCTAGTCAAGAAGCAGGATCAGTCGATTTCATTTTTGGGTCTAAAAAAATCCGTGTGCCGTATGCGGATTTCATCTGGGAGGTGCAGAAAAATGTGTGTGTCGTTGGTGTCTTGCCGACCGAGGACGAGCCGGTGTTTGGTGATTCGTTCCTGCGCGCGGCGTACGTGGTTTATGATCAGGATAATAGGAACTTGCATCTGGCTCAGGCGGCGAATTGCGGAGAGCAGATTGTGGAGATTGGGAGCGGGGAGGATGCGGTGCCGAGTTCGGCGGGGAAGTGTAAGGATAGTGGACCGACGAAGACGGCGGGCGGTGGAGGGTTGGATGTTACGGCTACGAGGGCGCCGACGAGGACGGCGGCCGGGAGTGGGCCGGCCGTGACCAACTCGGAGTTTGGACCGGGACCGGCGGGGACGAGGGTTAGTACGGGCGGGATTGGATTGCCGACGGGGACGGGTGGTGGTGGTGGTGGAGGTGGAGGTTCGGGGGGTGGAAATGGAAATGGGAAGGATGATAGTGCGGCGAGTGGGCTGGATGTTGGGGTTATCGCTGCGGCGGTGTTGGCTGGGTTAAATATGCTGGTTGTTTGGCTGCTATAATGGGCATGATGGCGCGGTGTACATGATGATGTTATGACATATTGAATGGTTATGGGTATTGAGTATTGGAACTAATCATGTTGGCGTTGGGATATACCGCTATACCCCGTCGGTCAATAACACAGGGCGGATTTCTTTGGATATATGTCGATGATACACTCCCTTGTCATTGAGCAGTAATGAGAATCAAACATAACCGGACTTCTTCACTATTGGAAGGTGGGGAGTGAAGAGATGTGGTTTGAGAGGGAAGGTGGAACTTGTCAAGTCAAAGTCTTCTCAAATTTCCCCTCTTTCTCCCACGCAGCTTCGACTTTCCCATCACCACCAACATCAACACAGGACTAATATTCAGGCATCATCAGCGGCTTCAATCTGGGATTGACATACCCACCTGAGCCAACTCGAATCGTCGCGCCCATGTGTGCAACCGGTTTGGCGGGAAAGTGACCACCGGATTACCGTGACGGACACAGATAAAAAAAAAAGCACCGAAAGTGAGACAGCAACTGGGTGGGCATAATGCGATGAGAACGACATCTCCCTCCACGACCTCAACGCCCATTCTGACTTCACCGCCGGAGTCAGAGTCAAGTCAAACGCCAGACCAGATCACCACCAAATCAAAGTCGAACTCTGGCTTGTCACCAACGAATGGGACGAACTGTCCTGCTGGGTATGCTCATTCCAATACTAGTTCTCTTAGCAGCAGTATTGGGGTTCTGGTATCTCGGAAGGAAAAGAAAGCAGCGACGCGACCAGCGACTGCGCCTCTCCGAGGGTGGAATTAGATGCGGTGGGGACGGTGAGGGTTGTTGATGAAGATACGAAAAGGAGGACGTGGGAGAGGCAAGAGTTGGAGGGGTCGGGGGTTTTGGGAAGTTCTGATGTTGAATGTTGAGTTACCTCTAGATGATGATCACGAATAACAAGACATGGAAAAGGATGTGTTCCCAGCAAACTGGGCATTCGGCAAAAAGAATCCTGGGTATGAAGAGAATGTGGTAAAGACATATCTCAACATATGCCAATACATGAACAACAACCAGTACTTGTCAGCGTCACCTGCTGTCGCCTTGATAATTGGGATGCTGAGGTTGAAATGATGGAAATGTCGCCCGCTTGATTGGTATCCTTGAAACATCCATAACCACAAACCAGAACACCATACATGTGTAAGACAGCAAAATCACTGAAAGCACCATAACTCCAAACCCCGCGACCCTTTCCGCCCATCTAGAATCAGACTCGAGCAATCATGCACTTGCTTACGCCTTTCTTTTCTTTGCCTTCTTCGCCCCACCACTTGACGAACCGCCCCTCCCCAACCCAGCTTGTATCCTTTGAAACTCCTCCTCGTCAAGTTCCGGTGGCTCCTCCGCCTTCCTTTTGCCTCCCTTCCCCTTCGGCTTAGCTCCATACTTTTCCGCCAATTTATCAAACATATCCCCCCTACTCTGCTGTCTCGCCAAGATCAACGCGGCCAGGGCACCTTCGCCGTCATCCTTCTTTCCTTTTCCTCCCTTGCCCTTAGCCTTCCCACCTTTACTGCTGTCACCATTACCGGAACCCATCAACTTGTCATAAACCCCCAACTCCTTAGCAAGTTCTTCCGCCTCCTTCGCCTCCCCCCTCGCAGCCTTCACCCTCGCCGCCCGCTTCTTCTTCGTCTCCTTGGTATAATTCGGATAAGCCTCCACCTCCCCCTTCTCAATAGCTTCATCAATCCATGTCCTAAACCGCTCATCGTCTTCCAACACATTAGATAACAGCACACTCTCGTATACTCCGTCCATATCGCCCTCGAATTCGGTGTAAGCGGCCAGAACATCCGATCGCTCTTCGTCGGAGTTTTTGTAAGTCTTTGCGAACGCCTCGATGGTGGCTTCGGAGATGGAATCGGCAAAACAGGATTTGTAGTAGTCGGCCCAGTTGAAGTCATCTTGGGCGAGAGTGTCTGACGTTGAGCCCGTGGTGTCGTAGAGTTGGCGGCGGGTGGGGGAAGAGAGGATGGCGTGGGCTAGGGCGATTTGTTGGAATTTGGCGGTGGCGGAGTCCTTTTGTTCGGCTGGGACCTTGTCTAGACACAGGCATTCGGTTAGTCAAGCACACGGTAAGAAGACCGAGAAGGAGGGAGGGATTGCAGGAGGGGAAGGAGAGCCATAAAGACGAAGAGCAGAGAAAGGGCTAGAAGTAGGGAAAAGGGAAATAGAAATTGGGAACAGGAGAATAGGGAGGGAAAAGTCATACCAGGATGGTTCTTTAACGCAGCCTTCCGATACGCAGTCTTGATCTGATCGGCGGTCGCATCGCGCTCAAGTCCAAGGACCTCGTAAGGGTCGATGGTGGGGGGTTCTTCGACGTCGGAGAGGTCATGCTCGTCGTGGTCATCTTCGCCAGAGTCGGAAGGCGGTTTCACGGCTCTTTTGGTAGTCCGAGGCATTGTGGATTAGTAGTACCGCAACAGTGTTCAACGGATGCGCGCAAATGTGAGTTATGGCGATGCGATGCGATGGATTGATCAGTTGGTGATTTAAACAATGGTCTGGGGAGACGCGACGACGCGGCTTATCTTATCAGGTGACAAGGGTCCGTGAATCTGTCGTAGGAGTGGCAGACTGACAGCTGTCTGTAGAAGTGACGGGCCGGCGAGGGAGCTCAAGGTGTTGGTCAATTCCACCTGTCGACTTGTCATCTCTCCCTCCCTCACCATCACCCGCACCAAGACTCAAGATGACTTCTTCGATCCAACCAGGAGACCACCAAGGCTACATGCGCCTGGCCCTCTCTCTGGCCCAAAAGTCGCCTCCAAAACCTACCAACTACCGCGTTGGAGCAGTCGTCGTGGATATACCCTCCAACACCATCCTGGCGACTGGGTACACCTTGGAACTGGAGGGCAACACTCATGCCGAGCAATGTTGTTTCATGAAGCTGGCACAACAACATGGTGTCTCCGAGGAGAAGCTGAGTGACGTCCTTCCCTCGAACTTGGCACTCTACACCACTGTCGAGCCGTGCTCCCAGCGTTTGAGCGGGAACTTGCCATGTGTGGAAAGAGTGCTGAGGCTGGCAGGGTGTATCAAGACGGTCTATGTTGGAATACTGGAGCCGGAGACGTTTGTTCAGGAGAACACGGGAAGGAAGTCTTTGAAGGACGCGGGCATTGAGGTGGTGCATATCGAGGGGATGGAGAAAGAGATTTTGGAGGTTGCCACTGCTGGGCACGTCAAAGAGTGAACAACACCAAGAAGACGAAATATCAACGCATATAAATCAAATCTATCGCTACTTCTGGCTTTTGTCTACACCATCTTAGAACTTTGGTCCCTCAAGAATGGGCTTGGCCTCCTCAGTCCTCCACCAGCTCTTCTCACCACCAGGATATTCGAACCGATCCATGCTGTCCGCCTTCATCTCGACGGAATACCCAGGCTCCGTGGGAGTCTGATAGTACCCATCCTTGATAACAGACGGATACAAGAAGTGCTCATGAAGATGATCAACATACTCCAACACCGACTTCTTCCCACTGACCACCACATAATCAATCGTGCTCAAGTGCTGCGTATACTCGGGCAACCCGACACCGCCCGAATGCGGCACAATCGGCACGCCATACTTCTTCGCAATCAACAACACCGCCAACACCTCATTGACACCTCCCATCCGGCAAGCATCAATCTGGCATACATCAATCGCCCCGCTCATCAACAACTGCTTGAACACCACCCTGTTCTGACACATCTCGCCCGTAGCCACTCCAATCCCATACTCCTTCAGCGCCTCCCTAATCGCCTTGTGGCCGAGGATATCATCCGGGCTAGTCGGCTCCTCAATGAACCACGGCTTAAACTCCTTCAGCTCCTTCATGTACTCAATAGCCTCCGGCACCGACCAAACCTGGTTGGCATCCACCATCAACACATTCCCCTTATCATACCCAATCACCTCCCTCGCGATCCCCAACCGTCTCTTATCCTGTTCCACACTGCCACCAACCTTGAGCTTAAAATGCCTATACCCCTTCTCCATCGTCTCCCTCAACAACGCCTTCATCTTCTCCTCCCCATACCCCAACCACCCCGCGCTGGTAGTATACGCCGGCACAGCCCTGTTCTCCTCCGCCTCCTTAATCCTCTTTGTCTTCGTAGGTTCCATCGCCCTCAACATCTGCACCGCCTCCTGCGGCGTGATCGCATCAGTGATGTACCTAAAATCGATACACTGCACAAACTCCGAAGGACTCATCTCCGCCACAATCCGCCACACGGGTTTTCCAAGGACCTTGGCCCACAGGTCCCAGATGGCGTTGACGACGGCGCCCAGGGCCAGGTGGATCACGCCCTTTTCCGGGCCGATCCAGCGGAGTTGGGAGTCGTTGACCAGGTGTCGCCAGGTTTGGCCCCAGTTGGCGACGAGACTGGAGAGGGTGCGGCCAAGGATGCGGTCGGCGACGTGGTTGATGGCGGAGCAGACGATGTCGTTGCCGCGGCCGATGGTGAAGGTCTGTTTTTTTGGGGGGAGAGGGGTGGTGTTAGTTTCCTTGATGCTTTCTGGTTTGGTTTGGTTTGGGTTTCATGCTGGGAGGGGGAGACCGGGAGAAAAAAGACGAACCATGCCATGCCCGGTGTACTTGGAGTCCGTCTGGAGAATGCAGTAAGCGGCCGAGTAGTCGCCGGCGGCGTTCATGGCGTCGGAGCCGGTCTTGTCGAGGGAGGTGGGGAAGCGGACATCGCGGGTGGTCCAGCCCGTTATTGTGATTTCTTGTTCGGACATTGTGATTGTTTGTGATGTTATTCCTGGCGACGAGGGGGCTGCTATGGTGTTGAGAGACGTGTGAGAGCTCCTTTTCGTCAGGTTCACTAGAGGTAGGCAGGTAATGAGCAAGAGAAGAGAATTGGGAACAAGTTGTATTTCAGTCTACTGAAGGGAAATGGTTTCTCGGTCTCGGCTCATCGTTTGCGAGGCCCAGAGCTGCCATCGTCGGTCATCTTGAGCCGTTGGGGACTGGGGTAAACTGGGGTAAACTGGGGAAGAGGGCACGCTTGTGAGGGGTATGGTGGGGTTAGCCTCGCGGACATCTGTTAGTGGATGACTTATTTCAGCCTATAATATACAGTCAATATCGTGTACTGAGCTAACAGACTTTGAGGGTCAACTTTTGATCGTCTTCATGAACTGAGCCTTCTGATTGATGGATAAATACAAAGCTTCTCCAAGTGGGGGTCATTGATGGTTGATGGGATTGAACCGTTCCTATCACCTTTCAAGTTTCAACCTTTCATCCTTCAGCCTGAGTACTATCAAGGTTCGCAAAGTCACCAGACATGAAGGAATCACAGGCTTCGAGTTGGAAGGAATATTTCCCCCGGTCAACTAGGTTCTGGTGGGTGATATCTCTTCGTCTTCCAGTTGTCCTTTGTCTTGACTAAGTTCACAAGAATTTGAGTGTGGTACTCCCAGTTATCTCTTCAAAGAACGAGTCAAGACTTATAAGATACACGTGGAAATCGTCATCCCGGAGAGTCTTTTCAGGTACGGTGCCAGGCAATTGGCGACTATCTGAACACTGGTCAGTGAACCGCGTTCGGATCGTTCAGGGTCATGACACGTCAAGTCCAAGCGGATGAGGTACGATGTCTGTGTTCGAGTCTGTGCGAAGACCAAGTTTGCTGGTTTGTTTCTCATCCAAACAAGACTCAGCCGCCAACATGAACAAGGCCAATAAGTGATGTTTCTGTTCAGTCGACTTCGGACTATTGTTTTGGACAAGAGAAAAACACAACTCTGGGAAGCTTAGAAAGAAAGTGGACTAAACCAATGCTCATATACTTGGTAGGAGAGGGCAAACCTTCAACAATTGCCAAAGCATCGGTCGAGCGATGTCGGGCTGTTCCGATGATTTCCATGTGGCACTGAGCCACGAGTCAGAACCCAGGTCGATCTGTTGAAACATGTTCGCCGCTTCACTAACCGTTGCTTTATCTCCATAGAATATTTCTAGAAACTTTTTGTTGGGTCACCTGTTCAGAGTCCCATTGTTCTAGCCTCCGGTCTCGCGATTGTTGTTTCTAGGGATTGTCGGGGGTAGCACAGTGACCCCAGTGCCTCATCAATATCGGTGACTCAAAGCAACAAGACTACCGGTTTCTGTCTGTCGGAAAATATTAGATATCAACTCCTCAACCAATGTTTCTCGGCATTTCACGAGTCTAGGGGAAACATCGCAACATGACCTCACTGTCGTCGACAAAACATAGGTATATTGGGGTTAGGGTTGGTATAGCGAAGTGCACTAACAATTACCCGCTGACCCACTCCGCCAAGTGCCTTCGCTGAATCGCGCAACCTCAAACTTGGACTTTCTCTTCTCCCAGCCGAGAAACCATGATCACCCGCTCCAGTCACACGACAATGGCTGTCTCAAGAGACACACGCTCTCATATTCTCCAACGCTACTGGTCAAGCGACCACCATGTTGTGGACCGGCGAGATTTGACCCAGCTGAAATGATGGAGCTGGCCAGAGCAAACCGGAGCTCTTATCGCAATGTCAACATCCAACCTCCCACCGTCAGTGTCATCGTTCGAGATGGCCGTTACGATGACGGCTCCCTGCCCTTTTCTCAAAACCTTTCGATTGTCCCTGCATCAGTGGGATACACGTGTACGGATCCTGGCTTTGGTGGAATCGATCAACTACCGCAAGGACCGGATGTTAAAAAGCGTCAGAAAGCTTGGATGACACGGGAGTGGAGGTCATCGGCGCTTCTAGGGTTCCAGTATCAACGTCTTCTTTCATTCTAGACTTTTGACTGGAAGCCCAGAAAAGCTGAATGATTCAATTTCCAGAGACACGCGTCAGTTCAGGGTCTTTTCGCTAATTCTGACAGGTCACCCTGGACAAGCACCCTGACCACCCTTTTCCAGCTCTACCAGCCCTGTGAGTGAAGCCAAATCCGGTTTTGGCATTGGATGGGAAATCGTCATGGGTCCCCCATCCACTATCAACGAGTGATGGACACTCCAACGTCATATTACCCAACAACCAGTCCTCGTGGAAAACATTCAATATGAACTGCCCTTTTCATGACCCCGGCAGTGTTTCACACAATATCTCTCCCATATTGACTGACCATCACCACAAGTTGTCTGACTGATCGTCAAATTACCACCATACAACTCACACAATGACAGGAATGGAACGAACAAGAGAGGCCTTCCACCTCATGACCACCAACAAGGTGCCGAAACTGAGGAGGAAACTTCAAAAGTCTGTCTCGAAGCAAAAACGCGGAGATGAGCCGAGGAGGGTGGTATCAGACACATACAGAAAGAGCAAGTCCTCAAAACACCACATCACCACTGCCGACATCAGCAGTCCCATCACAGCAACACCCCCATACCTGCCTCCCGTGACAGTAACACCGGGAATCAGAGAGCCAGAATGGTCGGAATACCTATGGCACTCTCCTCCTCGGTCCCCTCCTCGGTCCCCTCCTCGGCGGTCCGAGAAGAAACAACAACAGCAACCTGAACCCGAAGAAATCCCAGAACCAGACTCACCTGTCAGAATTATTCCCGAGCTCTCGCACCTTGCCATCAGCGATGCAGACCGCCGGGCATCTATGAGCAGTGGTCCCTCGTCCCCGGTGTCTCAAGGCTCACCGAGACGCCGGGCAAAGACACCCATCTTCTCCATCGGCCAGCTAGAAAACATTCCCCGACCACGCAACGCCCTAGCAGACGAGAAGCGCTCCAGCGTCGCGCAAATCGCCGAAGAGTATCGCGCCCTCCTCGAATCCCGCAACTCCTCCATCTTCTCCCACACCCGGTCAGACCCAACACATTCCCGGGAGCAGCTGAGGAGACAACAGACCACCTCATCACGACGAGCCCAGTCACAACCACCCATTTCACGTACCAACACCACTCGCAGTCGCCACGCTGGGAACGGTGGCCACCGCAACAGCCATACCGGGATGCACACCTTGGCACCTTCAGCACTGAATCTCTCCCCTCAACTATCCTCCTTTCCCAGACCACCAACAACCCCCAAAAGTCTGCAACCGGAAGCACCATCCCCAAGATCAGACGACGGAACTCTAGTAGCCTTTGACGACGAAACCGTTTACTTCAAACCCGACTTCGCGTCCCCTCGTCCCCCTTCCATCTCCGACTTTCCCCTCCCCATTCCCACTCCCACTCCCGCGCCGATAGTCCAGAAAGACTTGTCACTGCAAATCTGTCTCGACCTTCTCACCAGGGACCTCTCAGCGCATCTAATGCCGGGGTTGAGGCACCGACAGGCCAGGAATTCGACAGAAGGGAAGAAGGAGAAGCTGTCTACGGAAACGTCGGCGCTGCAGGTGTGGGTTATGATTGAGGGGTATGAGAAGTTGAGGGAGGAGTTGTTGCTGCAGGATGGGAAGTTTGGGGTGGTGGTGGAAGGAGGAGGGCCACAGAAGGAGGCGGTGAAAGCTATGTTGGACACTTGGCTGAGTGCGCTTTATAAGATTTATGATGAGTTGAGTGAGGAGGCTTTTGAGGTTAGGAGTGAGAGTAATTATTCGGATTATGAGGATGGGTATGTCTTGGAGTAGAGCAAAAGGCAGAGAATTCAAGGGAATGATTCATGGAAATATGGGTTTGCATGGCGTCGGGCTTGGAATGGACTGTTTATTTGGAGACTCTGGTGGTCTGATGGTTATGGATATGGATTGGATATGATTATACCCGGAAAGACATATAGAATGCATTGGGTCGGAAGTTTGGAGTTTAGCTTTTGTTTGTTTAGATTCTGGTTATTCTAGATAGCGGATCATAGATGGACAACCCATTTGGTGTACGTTCATCTCCTCTTCATTCAGGTATTCCACGTGGTTAAGTTACCAGCCCCGGGTACACGACCGTTGCACTCCTTCTGGAATAGTATCCATGATGGCGAAAAGAGCGTCAGGGGAAAGTTCGCCTTCGATCCCAAGGAAGGCTTCGATCCTCTCCACCATCACGGCAATAGGAGCCGGACTTTCGCCATGGCTTCCGTTCTGAGCTGTGGTACTTTTTAAATTTTGTTGATTTTGTTGAGTTAGATCTGTACACTATATGCCTCTATATCGAGCAATCACTACACGTATCATCATACAAATGCCCAGACAGAAGATGGCAAACATTGGAGTGTTTGTTTACATTCGTGGACCGACTCACTGACGTCATTGTCTCGTTCATGACGTACCGTAAGTAGTCTAAGAAAGCACTGTATTGCACACTGTCCCCGCATCTCTCCATCTTCGATTCTAGGCTTCCCCGGATCTTGGCACATTCATCTCCAATTCATCATCTTGAAATCGCGATTCCCTCATCGCATATTGCCTCTCCCCTAGTAAACAAAATGGACGACGACTTCGACGACGCTGAGCTCCTCCAAGCCCTCGCCGCTTCCGAAGCAGCAGCAGCAAGACAACAACCCCAACGCCCACCAGCACCAGGCCGCGGCGTCGTCCAACCCACCCCCCAACGTCTCGACAAACCACCTCCCTCCAACTCCTCCTCCTCCTCCGGGCCGCGAATAGTCCAACCCACCCCGCAACCCCTCCCCGGCGGCGCCACCCCTGGCTCCCGCTCCTCAGGCTCCTCCATCCTCGTCTCCCCCCGCCAAAAAGGCAACCCGGTCCTAGCCTCCATCAAGTCCACCGCCTGGGAATACTCCGACATCCCCTCCGACTATGTGTTGGGATCCACCACCTGCGCGCTCTTTCTGTCCCTCAAATACCACCGCCTGCACCCGGAATACATCTACACGCGCATCCGCCTGCTGCAAAACCGCTACCTGCTGCGGGTCCTGTTAGTGCTAGTCGATATCCCGAACCACGAGGAACCCCTCCGCGAATTATCCAAAACGAGCCTGGTCAATAATGTGACGGTCATCTTGTGTTGGTCCGCCCAAGAAGCGGCGAGATACCTGGAGCTGTACAAATCGTACGAGCACGCGAGCGCGAGCGCGATTAGAGGGCAGCAAAAGACGACGTACGCGGAACGAATGGTGGAGTTCGTTACGGTGCCGAGAAGCGTGAATAAGACGGATGCGATTGCGCTGGTGAGCACGTTTGGTAGTTTGCGGAACGCGATCAATGCTGCGACGGAGGCGAATGGCGAGGAGCGGTTGAGTGTGGTGCAGGGGTGGGGGGAGAAGAAGGTGAGGAGTTGGAGGAGGGCGGTGGAGGGGAGTTTTAGGGTTAGGAAGGCGCAGGGACGGAAAGCTGGGACGGGGGATAGTGGTGGGAAGGGGAAGAACAAGGTGCTGGAGGAGGCGGTGGATGTTGGGAGGGTGGTTGGGTCGGGGTCTGGTGCTGGTGTTGGGACACAGTCACGGACGCAGACACAGGTACGGCAGAAGGAAACACAGGACAGGGCTGGCGCTACCGGGCACGGGCCGGAAGACGATAATCTGGACGAGATTGAAGCTGTTATGGCTTCTGAGGAAGCGGGACCGGCGGTGGCTTCGGGCTCGAGTTCCACCAACACTCCAGCTTCTCGGAGACGAGAGGAGGAACTTAGCGGCGGGATTGCTGCTGCGCTGGCAAAGCTGAGACAAGGGGGTTGACGAGGTACGCCAAACATCCCGAACACGGTTTGGGTTCCGTGAGGGAAGAACGTGTCTGTTCCACACGAACAAGCGGGGATGATTATTCGAAGATCTCTCCGGATCCTCAACCAATACGACAAATGGATATTCCTGAACTCATGCTGATGATGCAGCACCAATATGGACATGAGAAGGGAAAACATCACCAGTTTTCACACCGGAAACACCAGCATCGATCAACGACAGAACATCTCCGCCCTCGTTCAATGTAATTCCATGTCCTGGCAACCTACCGTACATAAATCTGCTCAGTTAGTGAAGCCTCTACAACACTGACCACCACTATCTTGCTTGCGTTTCAAAGCACAGGCTCGGACTTGCACCGTACAGTCCCGTCAGTACTCTGTGGGAAAAAGAGGTTTCTACGGCAGTAGCGTATTGCCAGTTTGGCGAGTTTCTACGGCACCCCTCACAAGAACGTGCGGTACCTCGCGGCTCGCTACAGGTCCTGGACCACAGGAACATGTTCGTCTTAACACAACATCCGCGTGGGCAAGAACAACAACATTTGATATCGAAGTCGTGCACGGAACACCAGAAGCCGTTGTCCCCCGACCAACACGGTACTCCTTCTGGACTACTTCACCGACCGAACCATGAGGCCCAAAACTCAGTCCTCTTCTAGGTCTGTCTTGGGAACATTATAAAACCTGACGAATGACCACTTACAAGTCACCAGACATCACAAATGCACGACCGTTGGGTCATGCACCCAGTTTGCAACAACCTGTTTACGCACGCTATGTGGGTAGATGGATTAGGAAACGCATCAGTAGGCCCTGGCAGCTGGATTCCTCTCGTTGGAGCAACGATACACGGCATCTCGTATGTAATGTATGCGATGGAACTCTAGACGGGTGCCTTGGCTTGGAGCATACAACCCACCTTCGGACCTTTTTCATCGTGACTCTGGGTCACAATCTCTTCTCGAGGAAAACAGGAATCGGGTACCATAGAAACTCGCGAAAGTCGCCAAAAGCTATCCCTCTTTAAGCGCTGGGCATATGGCAGAAATCTGCCATGAGCATGCCCCGTAAGCACGCATATGCCAGCATATGTGCTCGCCACATCAACTTAAACACATTCTCAAGTGCACAGGGCCCGGCCTTGTCCTGCCAGCTACCTGTGTACATATCTGCCATATGCCCAGCGCTTAAAGAGGGATAGCCTGTCAATGCCGAAGGCATATGCAAGGCGAAAGCAAGCTGTGGGTGCAAATGTGTGGTGTATTCTATAGAGTGTGATGTACTGCAAGGTTGCGCCTGCCGTGAGCTCTAACATAGCTATTGGCGATTTTTGCGAGTTTCTACGGTACCCGGTATGAGTATATGTACCTCACTTCATATCGGTTCAGTCCCAATGTTGTTGCGCGGTCCAAGCTGCATCTCCAACACCTCGGTAATGATGATGGTGGGGGGCTGGAGTCTGTGGGACTTTGTCTCACTTATAGTCTCTCATATACCGCTCTTATACCGACAATCTCCTACTAAGCAGGCAGGTTCTTGAGGGATCGACCAATGATAGCATTATGGGCTGAATTCAGATCGTCCTATAGCCGGACATACCACGAAAACAATTGCTTCAGACGAGCCAAAACTCCGGGAAAATCAACCGAGCTGAATGGGCATTGATGTCAAGATAGGTATTCCCCATTCCCGGTTCATTTCCCCCGCCAAAAGCCCCGTGTATGCACATCACTCAGCTTGCAGATCTTTCTCCAACCTTGGCGGTGCAGCTTTCCTTGCTGAATGAACGAACAATTGACACGACCATCCGCCATTTCTACAGCGTAGTGTAGTATTTGGTGAGAGCAGATGAGAGGGGCACGGGACATTGCCGTTGATGCTTCAATCCTACGTTGTTTACACTTCTCAGACATGGTAGATATTATCCAACCTTCTCGACTCGAGGCATAATCACATCTGATCCAAATTCCCAATCTTGATCGAAGTCGAACCGGCCGCAAAGTCGCATGTAGGAGACCGCAACTTGCAGCCAACAAAATGCATTGTCTGCTGTAAGGACAGGGACCTCTGCAAGGCAATGTATGACTTGATGTGATGTATTGGAGAAGGATGGCCTCTCAACAAGGTGGAGGCCAGAATCTGGCTAAATACATAGTACTGGTTGCACACCCTGTGTGTGCCTTTGCCCTGTACTTGCCCTATACTTCTGGCTCGTACTTGCCATACCTGTATGCATGTGGGGTTATGGGCCTGTGCCCTGACATCTGCATACAGCACAGCGATATGTATGCGGTGTCGGTACAGAAAAGGGATATGTGATGCACGGTTATTGGGACGACAAAGCCATGATAATTGATTGGTCACCAAGAAGATGTAGTTCTGGAGAAGAATCCAGGTCTACGAGAAGTTTACAAGTGGAAAAACCGCCTTTTGTACCCCACCAGTCGTCGCCCCGCCCACCACAGTCGGTGACAAGAAAGACAGAAAGACTTCCGTATAAGGCACATGCCTACCCGATTGCCGACATCTCCCACTCCATTGGCCGAACCAAGAAATGTTGATCAGTCGGTGTGAATAGACCGTCCCTCATTCCTGGATCGGGGCCAGAATGGCCTTGGCAGATACGAAGGAAACCGGAATATATACATCATGCACCTCCCAACTCCTTGCTCTTCGTGCCTGGACTGGGCACGTCTCCTTCAGTCCATCCTTCACCTCGGTCCATCGGTGCTTCACTTGAGCGAGCGTGGGAATTTGTCATCTCACAGTTCCTTCAGTCGTTGACTGCACGGACACTCATTACTCGGTCGTCTCACTGTCTGTCGTGGTGAGCCGCGGTCTACACGATACATATAAACACCCCAGGTCCGCGCTCGGACGGTTGACAAAGGGGTCACTGTTTACATCAGAACAAAAACAACATTGCTCACGAGCATTGTTACCGGCCTCATCCGAGTCATGTATCCGTTCAACATTGGCCCGGCAACCTTCTTGGCGGGTGCATTGACCCTCACTCAAGTGGTCACTGCAACACCCTTCCCTCAACCGCAACAGAAACAGATCGGAACTGCCGACTCTGCAGCATCACCTCATGCCGTCTCAAACCAAGAAAGACGAGATGCCGTCAAACAGGCTTTCCAGATCTCCTGGGACGGATACTACAAATATGCCTTTCCCCACGACTCACTGTTGCCAGTGTCAAACTCTTATGATGATGACCGGTGAGACTTGACCCTCACATTAACCCCTCCCCCTCCCCAACTCAACACCACACTAACACCCCCCTTCAGAAACGGCTGGGGCGCCTCAGCAATCGACGCCTTCTCCACCGCCCTCGTCATGCGCGACTGGTCCGTCGTCTCGCAAATCCTCTCCTACGTGCCCAAGATCGACTTCACCACCACCTCTTCAGAAATTTCCCTCTTCGAGACCACCATCCGGTACCTAGGCGGCTTAATCTCCGCCTACGACCTGTTGACCAGCAAACCCCTCGCCTCCGACCCGGCTTTCAACTACACCTCGTCCCAAACCGACGCCATCCTGTCTCAAGCCGTCCGACTCGCCGACCAGCTCTCGGTGGCCTTCAACACCCCCTTGGGAATCCCCGATAACCAGCTCATCTTCGACCCTCTCACGGGCCCAAGGCGGACGGGATCGCAGACGAACGGCATCGCGACCATCGGGACTCTAGTCCTCGAGTGGACGCGGCTGTCGGATCTAACGGGCAACCCGAAGTACGCGCAGCTCGCGCAGCGCGCCGAGTCGTTCCTGCTGAACCCGCAACCGGCTAACGTAGCTGAACCGTTCCCGGGACTGTTGGGCTCCAACGTCGATATCGCTACTGGGCTTTTCGTCGATAGCTCGGGCGGCTGGGGCGGCGGGACCGATTCGTTTTACGAGTACCTGATTAAGATGTACCTGTACGATCCGGACCGGTTTGGGTTGTACCGCGACAGGTGGGTGTTGGCGGCCGATTCGTCGATTCAGTATGTGGCTTCGCATCCTTCTACCCGGCCGGACTTGACGTTCCTGGGCGGATGGAAGGGGACCACCTTGCGGTTTTCGTCTGGTCATCTGGATTGTTTCGATGGTGGTAACTTCATCCTGGGTGGACTTACTTTGTCCTCGCAAAAATACCTCGATTTTGGGCTGGAGCTGGTCAAATCCTGCGCGGAAACATACTCCTCCACAGCCACGGGCATCGGTCCCGAGTTGTTTAGCTGGCAGGACTCCCGCACCCCGCTTAATGCGAGCAACAACCCCGGCCCTTCCACGGCTGAGCAAAAGGCGTTTTACGCAAAGAACGGGTTCTGGATTACCAACGGCCAGTATGTCCTGCGTCCCGAAGTCATCGAAAGTATGTACTACGCGTGGCGGGCGACGAAAGATGAGAAGTACAGGGAGTGGGCGTGGGCGGCGTTCCAGGCGATCAATGCCACGACGAGGGCGGGGAGCGGGTATTCGGCTGTGGAGAATGTGAACAAGGCGGGCGGGGGAAGCAAGACGAACTTCCAGGAGAGTTTTTGGTTTGCCGAGGTGTTGAAGTATTGTTGGTTGATTTTCCAGGATGTGAGTATTCGTCCCAGTGCTGCCCTTTTCCATATCTGTTCCCCTCTAGGGGTACCAAGCTGCTTCGAGGGCTGGACGGGACCCAAGATGGCCTGGCGGGACAGAAAGGGAAGTTAAGTGTGTAAATGATACTGACAGAAACAAAAACAACAGGACGACGACCCATGGCAAGTCAAATCCGACAAGACGAATCAGTTCGTCTACAACACCGAGTGTCACCCCATCAGGTTGGCCAAGGGGAAAGAGACTGAGCCATCCTCCTCGTCGTACCAGCAAGGGGGAGGGAAGGAGAAGAGGGATAGGAGGTTTGCTGGACCTAGACATGCGTAAAGAGTATGGGCGGAGTAGGTAGAGGTAGCTGGGTTGGATATACTTTTATGAATGGGATCATGATAACATATGAACTGTAAGGATGGGTATTTGCCATTGTTGATCATTGTTGATGTGAGATTCCTTCACCCGGATATGGACAGGTGCCCTGCCGTCTTCCAAGTAGACATGATGCATAGTATCTTGACTTTCAGACTCTACATCTTGCCTAGAACATTTCAAGCAAGATTACCATGTGCAAGTTAGTTAATCGCCATGACTGACAGCCAATACACAATGGCGACAGTCTGTCCTGTGATGTTTCAAGACCTGGCTGATTGGCCAACGGCATCGAGCACTTGCTCAGCACTCGCGCTGCTCTCGCGCTGCTCTCGCCATCGGAAAGATCTTTCTTACTCCAAAAAAAACATGAGCGGGAGAGACTGAGTTTGTGTTGATGGAGGCACTTGGAAATTTCACACAATACGGCCGCTGTGCCACTTGGACTCAGCCGTTTGTGCCAGCGTGGGCAAGTGCCATACCAGTAGATTAGGTGTCAAACTCTCGGCGTGATTGACGAAACCAGGACGGTCGTCTTTGACCGGTTGGAGTGTACATACCACGTCGCAGCCGTTTTCGGGAAGACCATATTGTGCGACGTCCTACACGGTATTTGAGGCCTTGCCATCTCTGCCTTGCGAGGCAGACAAAAATGAATGTCATCGACCATTGGTGTTCTGTGATGGCGTTGTTTTCGGAGAAGACCCGAGTTGGGGTGATCCAAGGGTCTAGTTTGTGCAACGGTGTCGACCACTCGGAGAACTGTGTGACGGTAGTATAAACCTAGCGATGATGTCTGGTGTTTTTGGCAGAAGTTCGCTGAAGTGCACTGTTTGAAACGTGAAATTGATCAATGGGTCTAACCCCGCAGATAGTGGAGTGCTCTAGTGACTAAAGGCCCCGCCCACAGTGGATCAACACATAAAAGTGGAACTGAGATCGAAAAGAACATGTGGGTCATCCCCAGGTCTTGTCGTTCTTGCCTTGTTCTCTCTTCTCTTTCATCTCTTCATCACTCCGGTTACAACCTATGGATGGCGATATCGCATGTCGAAGCAAGAACTACACTCGAGCCAAGATGTGAGATCAAGTCAGCTGCGGTCAGTCAGCAGAGCACCCATGGCTTGGATGGCTTGGATGGCTTGTGAAGGCGATCCAATGGATGTCCCCAAAGAGAACTGGAGAGGGGACTTGTCCGGCTACCCCAACCTTAATCAGGGTCCCGAGTCTAGACCGCCACAGGCCCGTTTTTGTCGTCAACACCCTCGGCCCTATGTATGGATCCGAGTTGGAAATCCAAGAACCAGCCCAGCACCACCAACCAACCTCCTTCATGGTTCCCTCCATGATCCTTCCAAGTAACGACTGCAATTGGATCCTTTAGGCTTCAGGCCCCCCCAAAAGAGCATGATCCCCTCTCCCCGGCCTCAAGGATGCCATCACGTGGAGGCACACACCTCACAGTGCTTTAGCTGGTGCTTACATTGTACAGTCAGGCATGCAACCTCTATCAGGAAGAGGCGGTGATACCTTAGCAACAATGGATTCCCAGGGTCTCAGGTCTGGGTCCGTTGCCCTTTTATATAATCTTTCTCTTTGTTGTCTGTCTGTCGAGTGACAGCTTCCGTCTCGGACCTCAACATTCTTCATTGTCTGGTCCCCTGTGGCCACTTTAAACACTTTATGTTGTAATCAAACCACTGCATCGACCCGACTAACATTCCTTCGGGTTTGGTCTTGAGCCGTCCAGCCTTTCACTTGGCTTAACACCGCCAACCGTCGACAAGATGGCTTCAACCATAACAGACGCGGTCCTCAAGACCGTCATCGGAGCCGTCGCTGCGACATCGTTGAATTCCTCTTCAAACGCGACGACCCCAAGCGTCAACGGCCAGGCCGGTATTCTCGAGGGAGCCAACCCAACAAAATACAGCGCCTCGGCCCCCATCACCTTGTTCATCATCCAAGCCGGCATCGTCATCATCTTCTGCCAGCTCCTGGCTTACCCGCTACGATGGATCAATCAACCCAAAGTCATTGCCGAAGTCATTGGCGGCATTCTACTAGGTCCCTCGGTCATGATGAGGATACCCGGTTTTGAAGCTGGTATGGACCTCACGTACACTCACTTACAGCCCAATACTTACTAACACCCCCCGTCAGCCATCTTCCCCAAAGAATCCATGCCCGTCTTCAACAACGTCGCCAACCTCGGCCTCATCATCTTCCTTTTCCTCGTCGCCCTCGAAGTCGACATGCGCATGTTCACCTCCAACTGGAAAGTCGCCCTCTCCGTCGGTCTAGCCGGCATGATCCTCCCCTTCGGCTTGGGATTCGGCATTGCCTGGGGTTTATACCACCAGTTCCACAACGACGGGACTACGGTGCCTATTAGCTTCGGCGTTTATGGTCTCTTCATCGGCACCGCTTTGTCTATCACTGCGTTCCCTGTGCTGTGCCGTATTCTGACTGAGCTGAAGTTGCTGAGAAGCAACGTGGGCGTGACGGTGTTGGCGGCGGGGATTGGGAATGATGTTACCGGGTGGATTTTGCTGGCGCTTTGCGTGGCGTTGGTGAATAATAACTCGGGACTGGCGGCGCTGTGGGCGTTGTTGTGTTGCATTGGGTGGATTTTGTTTTTGGTGTTTGCGGTGAGACCGCCGTTCATGTGGTGGGTGAGGAGGACGGGGAGCTTGCAGAATGGACCGACGCAGGGGGTGGTTGCGTTGACTTTGCTTCTCGTGCTGTTTTCTGCGTTCTTTACGAGTGAGTTCTACCATTCCTTGGCTTACCGTGATGGGTGCTAACAAGGACAGACATCATTGGCATCCACGCCATCTTCGGCGCATTCCTCGTCGGCCTGATCTGCCCTCACGAGGGTGGTTTCGCCATCAAGATGACCGAAAAGATCGAGGATCTGATCTCCGTCCTCTTCCTTCCCCTTTACTTCGCCCTCTCCGGCCTTAGCACCAATCTTGGTCTCCTTAACGATGGGATCACTTGGGGCTACGTGATCGGAGTGGTTACGTGCGCTTTCGCCGGCAAGATCATCGGCGGAACCCTCGCTGCTCGTGCTAACAAGCTCCTCTGGCGCGAGTCTTTCACCATCGGGTGCCTGATGAGCTGCAAGGGTCTCGTCGAGCTCATCGTCTTGAACATCGGTCTCCAAGCCAAGATCCTCTCCCAAAGAACCTTCACCATCTTCGTCGTCATGGCCCTCGTCACCACCGTCGCCACCACCCCCCTCACCAAAGCCTTGTATCCCCCATGGTACCAGCGCAAGGTCGAAAGATGGCGCCGTGGCGAGATCGACTGGGACGAGAACCCTCTTGCCCCTTCCGAATCCGGATCCAGCGCCTCCGACCCTTCCAAGCCCGTCGGCGACCAATCCTCGATTCAACGCATGCTCGTCTACCTCCGTCTCGACAGCCTACCCTCTCTCTTCGCCTTCATCACCCTTCTCAGCCCCCAAACCGAATCGAACACTCCTAAGCCCTCCGAGGTCGAATCCACCATCGAAGACACCGGCGAAGGCAGCAAATCTGTTCCAGTCACCACCACAATCACCCGCAAGCAAAAACCCCTCGAAGTCCACGGCCTCCGCCTCATCGAGCTCACAGACCGCACCTCCTCCGTCATGCAAGTAACCGAAGGCGTAGCCGAAGAGCTCTACTCGTTGCGCGATCCCGTGATCAACACCTTCCGCACTTTTTCTTCCCTGTCGCCCGGCATGTCCAACAACGTCGCCGTCTCCGGTCGCGTAGCAGTGGTTCCCGAGTCTTCTTATGCCGAAACTTTCACCTCTCATGCGGCGGATACGCAATCGGAGTTTGCCCTGATTCCGTGGAGCGAGTATGGTAGTTTGACGGATTATGACCAGCCTTTGTCTTTGTCTCTTGCTGGTGCGGGCAATGATCGATTTAAGGGGAACACTCACCTGGAGTTTATGCATAAGACCCTGGCTAAGGCGGAGAGGGTTTGTAATGCGGGTGTTTTTATTGATAACGGTTTCGGCGGGTTTGGGCCTCGATCTTCTCAGTCCCCTCCTGGTGGGCTCACCCGTTCCAAGTCCGGTGTGTCGCTACACTCCCAACATCGACACACCACGCCCGCATTGGCGACCTACCCCACCATCACCGATCGCACACACCACGTTTTCCTGCCGTTCATCGGCGGCGCAGATGATCGCGTTGCTCTTCGCTTGGTATTGCAACTCGCGCGCAACGCGAACGTAACTGCCACCATCGTCCACCTCAAATATCAAAACTCCAGCGGTGCCGCTGATAACGAGGACGCAACCCTGCTAGCGACGCTGCGCGACTCACTCCCCCAGGAAATTGCCTCCCGCGTGGTATTCGAAGAGTCCAACTTAACAGAGGGCAAGAATAACCTGACGGAAACGGTGCTGGGGCTGGCTAAGGTTACTGTTGGGCAAAAGAAGGGGGGAGCGGGTGATGTGGTGGTTGTTGGACGAAGACATGGGAAGGTTGATACTGAAGCGGTTGCTGGTGCTAGTAGTAGTCGGGTGGATGTTGCTGGTGGGTCAGGGAATGGTGGTTTGGATTTGGGCAAGACGGTGGGTGCGGTTGCGGAGGGGTTGGTTAGTAGTGCGGTGAATGCTAGTGTTTTGGTGGTGCAGGCTGGTGGGAAGAGGAAGTAAGCCTGAGAGGCTGAGAGGCTGAGAATGTCTATATGTCGTGATATTTATGTTTGGATGATTTTATCCTTTGAGGTACCTAAACAGTTAATGGTAGCATATGAGAAGACTGTTCTAACTCTATCCGTTAGCGTTATAACCTCCGTGCACGCCTATCCATCGACGACGGTCTCAATTTCGCATCAGAAAAAAACAGCCGACGCAATGACGTGAACCAGCATCAGAAGAGGCCAAAGCTCCTTTGTTTACACTGCACAAAGCTCTTGCTCCAACTGTAGTGAACTGGCGATAGCTTCACCATCTATCTCAACATCCCCATCACCACACCACAGCCCTCCCTCGACAATGCCATGCCAATATCAAACAAGGCTCCGACAACAGCCAAGTCCAAAAAAACCAATCGCATCCCCCGGAGCCCCGAAGCGGCGACCAGCAGCAACAGCGGCATCAACAAGGAGGGGTGTCCGTGCAACGACGCGTGCATCATGCCTTGCCCTTCCCCTCTCACAAGGACCAGGGTGCTTGTGACACATTCTCGGATTCAGGGCACCGGCGGTCTCTGGTTGGACGAGCGAGAGGCTTGGCGGTCCACCTCTTCCCGCGTTTGTGCTGCTGCCCCACTCGTCCATGCCTGCCCGGGTCCATGCTTTTTTCAGTGGATGAGTGCTGTTCTGCTGTAACCGTAGGCGGCACAGCGGCAGTTCCGAGGTCGTCGTCGTCGGGGCGTCGTCACTGACTGACAGGGCAGGCATTTTCACTGGCACGAATGCTGCAGCAGACCGGTGGGTGCTTGTGACTTTGTGAGTCCAGTGTTTTCTGCGTTTGCGTGGTCTTTTGCTCCTTCCTTGTCCCGGTTCAGTTCCATTGCCTGCAGCAGGGCCCGTCCACTTCCCTCAGCCAGCCCCCCCTTCCGCAATCCGCCTACTCACTTCATCCTTCCACTTCCCGTCCTTCAATCCCTCCTCCACTTTTCTTCCCATCCACTTTTCTTCCCATCCACCACCCACCCACCCACCGTGTCGCATGTCACAGCTTCCTCCTCCATTCCCACCACATCATTGCCAACTTCGGACTCTCGACAACCACCCAACACTGCAACGACGAATATACCCGCCCATTCGTCGCGTGATTAAATCTCGTCTCTGATTGAATCATCGAGTGATACCAACACCCACCACAACTTGGCTGACGCGCCCTCTCTACACCTCCCGCCTCTCCGCCCAGAGTGGTCTCTCTCGCGGCTTGCACTTTGACTGGTCGGCGCGCGAACAAGGCTCCGGACAAGTTGTCGCAACTTTTTTTTACGAGGCTTTGGCAGGATACAGGACGTCGCGCTTATTACTTTGACTAACTTCCTCCTCGCCTCACTAGGCTCTGATCGATCTCTTCCGTCGTGTCAGACCACCACCACCACCACCAAAAAGTACGATAACTGGATTGATTGCCCTGCGCTGGGAACTTCCCCATCCCTCTTCAGCCTTCCATCGCCTTGGATTGGATTCTTACCATCTTGGCTTTCCAGTCATCCTGTATAGGTTTCACAAACACGATCCGACACAATGACTGAAGTATCGTCGACCCGTCTCTACCTGGGCAACCTGCCCCGGCACGGTGAGTGACCCGGATCTGCAACACCAACATCACCACCACAGCCACCGTCGACCAGCGGCCGTCTCCCATGATCAAGGATCAATCGCTCCCTTGTCGCAGCGAGGCTACCTGTTCCGTCCAGTTGTCCCTGCTCTGGCGCCTGGTCTGGTCTGGTCTGGTCTGGTCTGGTCTGGTCTGGTCTGGTCTGGTCGGGTCCATCCGACGATGCACAATGCTGACTCCCGCAAAGCAACCAAGGCCGACGTGGAAGCCCACTTTGCGACTCACGGCACCGGCGAGATCACCGAAATCAAGCTCATGAACGGCTTTGGTTTCATCGAGTACAAGGATGCCATGGACGCTCGCGATGTTGTTCCTGGTAAGTGCTCTCTGCACGCGTCATACAATCATGAAAGATACATGCGCTAACAGTCCTTCTTCTCTCTTCAGCTTTCCGTACGTCTCCAACCCACCCCCCCTCGTAACGATATCGACCGACTAACAATAACAAGATGGATCGGACTTCATGGGAGAGCGCCTTACCGTTCAGTTTGCGCGTGGCGCCCGTCACCGTGAGGGAGGTCCCGGTTTCACCCACGAGCGTAACAGCCAACCCAGGCCCCGACGCACGCCTCACCGGATGCAAATCTCTGGCCTTCCCAATGAAACCAGCTGGCAGGTCTGTCACCCTTCCACTTCCTTGTGCGCCGCTTGATCATATGGATTTCTCTCTTTTTCCGGGCTACCTATGGATTCCACACCCTACCCTGTTCTCGCCCTCAGCATGGCATATTCCCTGTCACAGTCACACTCAATTTGGCCATTCGGACTTCGTCATTTTCCTATTACCGACTGTTCGGGGGTCCGGCCGTTCCAGCTGAACGCACTTGGCTCTCTCTTGTACACCCAACTGGCTCTCTCTCCGGCTTCCTTCACTTCATCCTTTTCAGTCTTCCCGTTGGAGTTTCTTGTTACGGCGGGACTATGGCAGATGACACCCCAGAGCCGGATGACAACCTGCCATACACAATCGGCTTCCTGGACACGTTTTTACTGGTTGTGATACATGGGAGGACCGCCAACTGCCAAATCCCGGACTTCAACTTACTCGACTTGCCTTTCTAGGATCTTAAGGACTTTGCTCGTCAGTCCGGACTTGATGTCGTTTATAGCGAGACGACTCGCAACCAGAACGGCGAAGGGTATGTTACCTGGGTCAAGGTCGGTCAACATTTCCACTGACCGATACTACAGCTTCGTTGAGTTCGAGAATGCTGCCGATTTGAGGACTGCCGTCGAGAAGCTCGATAACCGCGAGTTCAAGGGTCAACGCGTGACTTGCGTCGCTAATGTAAGGATTACCACCACACCTTGTGAATGGGTATGGTTACTAACCATCGGAAATTAGACCCAACCCGACATCCCCAGAAACGACCACCGCGCTCGCTCGAGGTCGCCGCGTGGCCGCCCATACCCTCCTCCCGTGGACGACTATGACCGCCGTGGACCCCCTCCTCGCGGATACAGCCCCCGCCGTGACGGTTACCGCGATGGCTACCGTGACAGGTCGCCGCCACCAAGGCGCGAGTACTACGAGGACAGGAGAGGTGGTTACCGCTCACCACCCAGGCGCCCACTCGATGACTACCCTCCCCCTCGCGGCCGCTACGACGACCCGTACCGCGCTCCCCGCGATTATCCTCCCGACCCGTACATGAGCGGACGCGGAGATGCTTACGATCGCCGCGCTCCTCCCGTGGACTTCCCTCCGCGTGACCCGTACCCTCGCGAGCCATACCCGCCTCGTGACTACGGTCGTCGTTACTAGATGGAGCGAACGGCTCCAGAAACCCGTTACGAGGACTATGGTGCACCGAGACAGCAACAAATGAGTTGGTCCTATCGGTTTTCAACGACTCGTTGGGTCTAGATGAGTGATGGACATCTCGTGCCTCCGTGGCGTTCTTAAGCTGAGACAGCAACGAAGCGCAAAACTGCGGTGCGGTGCTCCGGGAGTTGGAGGATTATTGATGGAGAGACACATGTAACAAATGGACGGAGGAAATGAAACATGAGTATTGAAGTATTTCCTTGTCATCAGACTTTCATGTGCTTATGGTTTGGTAAAAGTTCCCTTGTGCGACGGAAGCCTGGTATGGATTGTTCCCGCAAGTGTAGTTTGGTATGGTCCGTTTCGTTTCGTGTTGGATGAATAGTTTGATTCCCAGCGCATGTTTCTTCTCTCTGTTATGTGGACTTCGGAATGGGTTCGAGCAAAAAGAAAACGAGGAATTGCTTTAAGGTTTATGGGTTATGGATCAGATGTATTTGTTTCTATTCTTGATAGGGTTTCAATCGGAGTTAGTATAGCAGCTTGCTTGATATCCGTGGTGTTGTGATGCTGAATGTGAATGTCAAGATATGATCCCCAGTCCATCTTGAGCCTCAACAGCCTCGTAAGGCTTAATCACTGAAAGCTGAAGGAACAGCCCGTGAAATCGTGAATAGATGGTTGATCCCCCCGGTTGCTGTGGGGGTTGTTGGATTAAGCTTTTGTGGGGCAAGGAGCTGCCGGTGCGCTAGCGCCTAAGCCCACTGTGAAGTGGACTGGTAGCGCTGGCCAATCAGTGGGTGCGCAGCCTGGGCGAGTCCCCGTCGAAATTTTTGCCAAACTTTTGGTCGATTCGAATTGGCATCCATCAGTTTCGTAGCTTGAGTGCAGCCCCTCCTCCACTTCAAAACACTTTCTTCATCTTCCATCTTTCTCTCCATTGACCATACCACGACCAACTCTAGTCGACTGATCACCAACCTCGACCGTGTCTTTTACTTCATAACTCCTGTCGCGCAAGACCAGATTAATACCAGACATCGCAACCCAGATACCCCGACACAATGGCCAAGCGCAAGTTGAACGAGACGGACGAGCCGTCGATTGTGACCGAGCCCCAGACCCAGAAGAAGACCAAGAAGTCCTCAACCGAGAAGAAAGAAAAAAAGGAGAAGAAGTCCAAGTCGCAGGATGTCAAGCCACAGGAGGAGGAGCCCGAGACCCAAGAAGAGCAACAACAAACCGAGGAGGAGCAGCAGCTCGAGCAACAATTAAAGGATGAGCAAAAACAACAAGACGAAAAGGACGAGAAGAAGAAGAGCCAGAAGGACCAGAAGAAGGACCAGAAGGACGACGCCGAACTGACCTTCTCCGACCTGGGTCTCGACCCCCGCCTCGTGCAGGCCGTTGCGAAACAGAGCTTCGAAAAGCCGACGCTCGTTCAAAGGAAGGCGATCCCGCTTGCGCTGGCGGGCCAGGACGTGCTGTGCAAGGCGAAGACGGGATCGGGCAAGACGGCGGCGTATGTGTTGCCTGTGCTGAGTGGCATTCTTAAGAGGAAGGCTGTGAGTTAGCACCCGGGAGAATATGGTCGTGAGAGAGAATGGATGCTAACGAAAGGAAACTCAAAACAGACCGACCCAACACCCTTCACCTCCGCCCTCATCCTCGTTCCCACGCGCGAACTCGCCGACCAAGTCCACAAAGCCATCGACGCCTTCTCTGCCTTCTGCACCAAGGATATCCAATCCGCCAAGCTGACCGACAATGTGTCCGACGCCGTCCTGCGCTCCCTCCTCGCCAACGCCCCCGACGTGATCGTCTCCACGCCCGCCCGCGCCTGGCACAACATCGAGTCCGGCGCTCTCAGCGTCGCCAAGCTGCAGTACCTTGTGCTCGACGAGGCCGACCTCGTCTTGTCCTACGGCTACGACGAAGACATGGAGAACATTGCCCGCTCGCTGCCCAAGGGCGGTGTCCAGACCACCATGATGAGCGCCACTCTGGTCTCGGACGAGCTCGACACGCTCAAGGGATTTTTCTGCCGCAACCCCACCATGCTGGATCTCAAGGAGGAGTTCAGCGCCGAGGACGAGAAACTCACCCAGTTCTACGTCAAGTGCGGCGAGGACGACAAGTGGCTTATCAGCTACCTGATCTTCAAGCTGCAGCTGATCAAGGGCCCTTGTTTGGTGTTTGTGGCGGATATCGATCGCGCGTACCGCTTGAAGCTGTTTTTCGAGCAGTTTAGCATTCGCAGCTGTGTGCTGAACTCGGAGCTGCCGATTAATACGCGGATCAAGATCATTGAGGAGTTTAATAGGGGTATTTATGATATTATCATTGCTTCGGATGAGAGGAGCGAGGTTTTCTTGGAGGATGAGAAGACCGAGGAGAAGAAGGAGGACGGTGAGGAGAAGAAGAGCGGCAAGGGAAAGAAGAAGAAGGGCAGGAGGGACCAGGAGTATGGTGTTTCGCGAGGTATGTCTCTTCCGTCTTTTTTGCCGTGGGCTATTGCTGGATACTAACTTTCCCAGGCATCGACTTCAAAAATGTCGCCGCCGTCATCAACTTGGACATGCCCACTTCTTCCTCCTCTTACATCCACCGGATAGGCCGTACCGCCCGCGCCGGCCGCGCCGGTATTGCTCTGTCCATGGTCGTCCCCCACGACCTCTTCGGCAAGCACAAGCCCACCAGCATCAAGCAGTGCGAGAAGGACGAGAAGGTTCTGGCCAAGGTCATGCGCCAGCAGGCCAAGCTCAACCGCAAGCTGGAGCCGTACAACTTTAACAAGGACCAGATGGAGGCTTTCCGTTACCGCATGAACGATGGTACGTTCTGTCTCCAATTTTTTTTCTCTCAATCATTCTTCACATACTAACACGCGTCACAGCCCTCCGCGCCGTAACAAAAGTCGCCATCCGCGAAGCCCGCACCCGTGAACTGCGACAAGAACTCCTGCGCTCCGAGACGCTCAAGCGCTACTTTGAAGAGAACCCCAACGAGCTCTCGCACCTGCGCCACGACGGCGAGCTGGGCACCAAGATGCGCCAGCAAGCCCATCTCAAGCACGTGCCCGATTACTTGCTGCCCAGGGACGGGAAGAACGCCCTAACCGAGAGCCAGGTCGGGTTCGTGCCGTTTAGGAAGCAGGGCGACGATAAGAAGTTGAGGGGGAAGAAGGGCGCTAAGGGTGGGAAGGGCGGTCATGGGAAGTATAAGAAGGGGCCGGGGGGGAGGAAGAATGTGCTGAAGACTTTTAGGGTTAGGAAGTAGAGGCGTGGAGGTCTAGGGTGAGGGATGGGAGGGAGAGGAGGGGGGAGGTAACTGGGCGTCTGGTAGACCAGAAGGGGGTTTGCATTTTACGGTGTTTGTGTGGCTTGTTAAAAAATACCTAGGCTAGGCTTGTTGGTCTGAAGGGGAATAAGATATCATTGCGCAGATCTGGGATATCAAAGAGAAGTTTGAGTCTTGAACGTCAAGCTGTTGATCACACTGATGTGGGTTGGTATCAGATCCAAAGGAGGGTGACATGGGACTCAGAGCTTTAGACTTTGCGTCTAATCGATGTGATCTAGTGATCGAATTGGGTAGATCACATCGATTATAGGAAACTCGAGTACAAGCTGCCTTGTAAGGCTGATCACAAGATCTGAGACGGGATGAAGAGACAGGCACTGTACGTCGCTCTTCAGGGTGGAGTTTTGAGTTCTGGCAGGTTCTGCTTCTCATGATAGACGTTTTGACCCGCCCTTCCATCGATTTCATCCGACTGAACATTCGGAAAGTGTTAATCATCCGGATTCCCGATGCAAGACTCGAGGACTGCAGATTTGATCTTAATAGAAACGCACATGGCATTTGTCATCCAATCAGGGTGCATCATCCCCTGAGCATTGTAGGGTTATACGTCGGAACTGCGTGATCCCAGGGTTAACTGTGCATTCTTGAACTGGACCGAAGCTTCCCCACACGTCGAGCTTGGTGGTCTGTGCGCAAACCGTCGTCGGGTGCGGCTCTGGACCACTCTGCCCGCTGTGGGTGTGACCCTCGAACGCCGGTAGGAGCAGGAGACGAGTCGACTCCAGCAGGCGGGCGCCATCCAGCTTCTTTCATCTTGATTCCTGCCCGCCGACAACACCAAATACCCCGAGACAACCACCTTACCTTATCCACCTCACCGACACCACTTCTGCTACCTCTACCAACAATACAAACACTCTCATTCTTCTTCATATTTCGCGTTTATACCAGTCTTTTGAAGACCCGCCGCGATCGTCAAGCCTTGCCTGCCGGGCCCGTGACTGTTCTGCAATCTGCACTTTAATCCGCCGCCGCCGCCTTTGTCTCAACAGCCTACTCAAAGCACAACCTTGCTTCCCGCCTCGACGCCGCCTCACACACTTGTCTACTCTACACTACCCGCCCTGCGACGCCGTTGACCGCTGCTCTGATATCCGCAATCGAGAACGACCCTTTACGCGCCCGACGACACCCCTCTCATGCCGCCCGGCCTGCCGTTGCCCCATCGTCAAGTTCCTGGCGAAAGATAGTAAACCAACAACAGCGCCACCCCGTTACCAACAAGACAGCTCCGACGTCTTTGACCCACTACCTCGCGTCGCCGCCAGCATTCTCCGTTCGAACACATAGCCAAGATGATGCAGAATCCCCATGTCTACGGCCACCACCAGTACCCCCAGGCCGACTCTGCCTGGCTTCACCAGCAGACCTCGCACCATCAGCACGCCCAGGCTGCCGCCGCCGCCGCCAATGTTGCCCAGCAGCAGCACTACAACCGCATGGCCGGCGCACATAACAATGTGAATACCCTCGCCGCCGCCACCCATGCGCAGGATAATGCCATTGAGCCGGTGGTCTCGGACGACAACCGCCGTACACTGCAGTATATTGCCGATCTGCTGAATGAGAATACCAGGGAGGCCGCGCTCCTGGAGCTCAGCAAGAAGCGAGAGCAGGTTCCCGAACTGGCCCTGATCCTCTGGCACTCGTTCGGTAAGTACAACCGACCTATACCTCGGAGCCCCTCCCCCTCTCCCCCGCCGATCATGCGCTAACCCCCTTGTCTAGGAGTTATGACTTCTCTCCTCCAGGAGATCATCAGTGTCTATACACTCCTCAATCCCTCTCAGCTCACCGCTGCCGCCTCCAACAGGGTCTGCAATGCTCTCGCCCTTCTTCAGTGCGTGGCGTCTCACAACGAGACGCGTACTCTCTTCCTCAACGGTGGGTGTCCCTTTGTCACAAGCCAAGACCGACTACACCTGCTAATCTTCTCTCAGCGCACATCCCACTCTTCCTCTACCCGTTCCTTAACACGACGTCTAAGTCGCGTCCGTTTGAATACCTCCGGCTTACTTCGCTGGGAGTCATCGGTGCGCTTGTCAAGAACGATTCCACCGAGGTCATCAACTTTCTCCTTACGACCGAGATCATTCCCCTCTGCCTGAGGATCATGGAGACCGGGTCGGAGCTCAGCAAGACGGTTGCCATCTTCATCGTCCAGAAGATCTTGCTTGATGACAACGGTCTTAACTATATCTGTGCCACTTATGAGCGCTTCTATGCTGTGGGTACCGTCCTCAGCAACATGGTTGCTCAGCTGGTAGAGCAGCAAACGGCTAGGCTCCTCAAACATGTTGTTAGGTGCTTCTTGAGGTATGTTCGCCGCCTGTCTTGAACTCTGGTAGGCCTCTGTACTGACAACCAAAACAGACTTAGCGACAATGCTCGTGCCCGCGAGGCCCTCCGCCAGTGCCTGCCTGAGCCCCTTCGCGACGCCACCTTCTCTTCGGTTCTGCGCGACGACGCCGCCACTAAGCGTTGCCTGGCGCAGCTCCTCATCAACCTCTCCGATAATGTAGTCGAACCCAGCACCAGCGGTCTTGGAATTTAAACCACCCCTTGCGATTTGGTCATTTTGCCACTTTGGACGCTCGGCTTTACAGCAAATCATGGCAAAGGAACAAACTGCTAACTCGAGACTTTTTTCCGTTTGGTTATAGGGTGAGAAGTGGATTGAACGCTACTACAAGTAGGGAAAAAAGGTTTAGGGGCTGGGGCCACCGGTTATGGTTGATCGAATGGCCTGGAACTTAACCCCTATTAGCAGCGCAAAGCCATACCCAGGACCACCAAAGCTATTCGACAACCAGAAGGGTCCTATGGCTACACATCAGCATGTCAGAGTATACGATCAGCAGTCGATATCCATTGACGCAATGAGCGAATCCCAAGAGGACCGAGGACAGTCAGCATAGTGGAGGAATCAGGGATCGAAGATGATGAAGGAGTCAGCGGAGGAGGATGAGAGGATTATTGGTGACGAAAGATACCCCAAATTTTACGTAGCTTCCTAACTCTTTTTCTGTGTGCATAACGCCTATACAGTGCTTCATAGTTTTCTTTTGGAGGTTTTTGGCGGTTACTGCACCTTTGTATTCATCATTTGGGACGAAACGGGCTGGTGGCGGGGCCAATGAGTCCACGGTTCACATATCTTATACCCAGGAGGGGAAGCGGAGGGAAGGGTGGCCGGTGGCGTGGTCGAAGACCCTTGGTTGAGGATGCGAAGGACTGGTGGCGCGGTCGATATACACTGGAGGTTTAACGTGATCGGTGACATGATCACGGAAAGGCACATTCGTGACGGACAGATCGAGGCAACGATCGATGCTACTCGCTGGGCCCTTCACTGGGACTGGCTCGGACAATATCAGCGAGAGAGGGCAAGTCAACTTATCGGTGGCACGATCAACGTTGATGGAGCTCATCAGACACATTCGTTTGGGCAAAAGGGACAATCGGATGGCAACCATTGTTCCGTGGGCACATCGAAGTTGGTTACAGACAATCATACCTCTACCCGGACGGATCAGACAACAACGACCGCGGTCCAGTAGCGGCATCTCCTCTTACTCGGCCCACTCAACTCGAACACATCGACATCCGACACACCAAATGTATATACGACAAGCAAGGCGAAGCGAAGATCAGAGAGGGTTACCTGATAATGTTTTTTTTATGAGTGGAGGGACCTGTTTAAGAGGAGGAAAAGGTACGAGCATCGAAACGCATGGGTTATAGAAAACCGGGGAAGCGGAAAAGAAGGCAAGCGGAAAGAGAAAGGAGGAACGGAGAAAGAGGGGAGAGAGGAAGAGGATTTTCACTTTTCACTTTTGTCCAGACAAAAAGCATCATTCATGTATCTTTCGGCACCATGGGAAAGCGAGGATTCATATCACTTACTACATTGGGTGGGCGTTATTTGTTGATTTTGGGGGGGGGGGGGACTGAAAGGAAGATGGGAGCAGGGGGATATGGGGATAGGGGATAGTGGATAGGGGAGTTGGGGTGGTAGGGGTGTAGAAGATGGGGCTTCAGAGTATAGCGGGATATGGAATATATGAGTTGCAATTGAATGCAATTGCGGGCGTTTACGAACATGATATGCTGTTTCCTTCGTGTACCCGGGCTGGGGAGGCGACACTCTAGAAGGTTAGTGCTCCCAGGGCTCACAATCTTTCAACTTTCTCTCCACTCGGTGCTCCCGACTCTTCAAACTTTCTGCCCACCAACCCGATAGTCAACACGTCTACCACCGCGCTCGGGGTCAGTTGAGATTGAGAGTATGATGGAGAACATGTAGTAATTGTTTTCTTCTGGGGTATAGCACAAAACTGTCGTGAAACGTAGTCATAGGCAGATCATCGTTGACAAACTTTTGTACAATTCTAAAAAGGGGTATTTACTTTTCCACCACATCATCTACATCTATACAAACAAACACAAATAACTCTTACAGCCAGTAACACGCACAACCCAGACTACTCCCCCTTCCACTTCCACTCCGCCTTCCTATGCAAGAAGTAATCCTTGCTCTGAATGCTCTTCCAAATACCATAGAACCCACCAATAGGCTTCTTAGCCAACAACCAATGCCTCTGCTTCTTACCCGCCTTATCCGCATCCACATGAATCTTATCCCACACCGTCGGCAGCGTCTCAGCATTGTACTTCTTCCTCAGCTGATCATACCACTCCCGTCCACCGTACATCTTCCAGAACTTTTCCTGCTCGTAATACGTATGCGCATAAAACCACTTCATACCACCCAACTCGTGCACCTTATTCTCCAACTCGATATTCTTCGCCACAAACTCCGCCGGCTTGTCCGGGCCCCAGCCCCAGACGCCGATGTTGAGCATCATGTCGTCCTGTGCCTTTTCATCGGCAGGGTCAGTGCCAGGGCGTGTGGTATGCGGGTGGAACGTAGGCGGCGCCCTCCGCTTCAACGGACAAAGCCACAGCGGCCAGATTCCGAGGGAGGAGGACGTGTAATCGATGAACTCCTCCGACGTCTCAAACGGCATGGCGATGTCCTGCACCACGAACCGCGCCGACTCGCCAGACCCGTGCAAGGCGCGGTACATCATGCGCGTGTGCAAGAAGTCGTCTAGGAACCAGCGCGTGAGGCGCGTGAAGGGCACCCAGCTGAAGTACTGGAAGGCCGCGGCGCCGACCCAGAAGCCGCCCCGGTCGTAGCGGAAGAGGTACTCGGCTAGGGGGACGTAGTCGGTCGCGGTTTGGGAAGAGAGAGTCTTTTCTTGGCAGTGTAGGTAGAACCAGGGGTCCCAGGCGCCGCTGAAGGTTTGAGGTTTGGTCGTCGGGACGTCGGAGGGGAGCTCGTTGACCAGTTTGCCGGTTACCACCACGCCGTGGTCTTTGCTGAAGAGGATGCCGTCTACGTAGTCGTTGTCCCCGCGCTGGGTCTCTTCGCGGACCATGCGGATTGCTTCGGCGACGCTGCTGGCGCGCTTGTACTCGGTTTTGACGAATTTTTTGGCTTCCATCAGTTGGACCTCCAGGAGCGTCGTTGTTCCCAAGGTACCGACAGCGCCGGCCGCTCCACGGAATAGATCCCCCTTTTCCACCTCCCCAGTCACCCCCTCGGACTTGGCCGCAATCTCCGGATTCCTCACCTTGACAACCTCCCCATTGCCCAGAACCATCTCCACCTCCCTAACGGTATCATCAAAAAACCCATGTCTGAACGAACTAGACTCCCCCGCGGTACCCGCAAACCCTCCTCCGGCCGTGATACCTGGGAACTCCATGACAATCGGCGGGACCAAGCCATGCGGCAACGTGGCCTCCACCAGCTTATCCATCGGCACGTTGGGCTCTACCAGCGCGGTTTTGGTCTGACGGTCGACCGACAGGACATTGTTCAGAGAAGAAATGTCGACGAATTTGGTGTTGCCTTTTTGCGTGGGCGGGCGCGTCGAGTTGGTGGATCCGTGGAAGATGCGGTAGGGCAGGCGGGAGGCGTAGAAGGAGGAGATTTGGCTGGAGAGGCGGGTGACGGTGGTGGCGTGGCGCTCGAGGGCGGCGGCGATGGTGTTGGCGCCGGTCATGGTGAGTGAGAGGGACCTCCGTGGTGCTTGGTGGGTTGAAGTGGTGGTGTTGTAATGAGCTCAGTGGCTCATTCCTGGAGGGTGTTGCCTCAAACTGCCGGACCGGATCGGAGTTGTGAGACCTGAGACCGGACGTTGTAAGACGTGAGGTGAGGTGAAGTCGGAAATTTTGTGGACCGCGGACCGCGGATGAGTGAAATTCGGACCCCGGCCGGCCGACGCCGTAATGGGCGGGGACAAGCTACGGCTCGGCGCTGCGGGACGGAACAGGGGGTTGTGTACAAGTAAACACTGTAAATGTGGGGATTCACAGGGCACATGGGGTTCTGTAAGCTTGGCATTTCAGGGCATCTTCATCAACTTCAACTTTTCTTTCATTTGTCCAAAAACAACAACATCAACAATCGAATCGTAACATCATGAACCATTCTACCTTGGGGCATATCCATCAAACATTCACGCCCTGCAGCTCCTCAATCACGTACTTGGTGAACGCCTCCTGCAACCGGATCCCAACCCCCGAATCCCTCGACTGATCGGGGAGGTCCTCCACCCCAAATCCCTTCTCGCCGTGAGCCCACAGACACCTTTCCACGGCCCTGGAGTACCTGTCTCCCATGAGGTTCCGAAGCTCCCTCAGGGGACTTAATTCCTTTCCTTTGAATAAGGGCGCGGAAAACTCCGTACCAAGCAGCCAACCCCTCGCGTTCTTGGAGTCCTGAAGGGATACCGACGGCGGCTTTCTCTCAGGCAGCGTATGGGCATACGACGGAACGAATGCATCATCCCCATTTGAGGAAGGTTCCAACTTCTTTAGGCACAAGATCTCATCAAGCGGCTTCCAGTGTCCGATCTCAAGCAGTACCAGTCCAAGACTGTACAGGTCATACGTCTTGCGAGAATTCTGATCCGTTGGATGCTCGCGTTGGATGGCGGGCCAGCGGTAGAGATCCCACGCCGTATCGAGACTGCGTGCGGTGGTTTTGCTGTTCTCCGGTCGGGAATATCCAAACCCGCAAAGTAAAGGTTTTCCTGGGTCGTAAACCGGCTGCTTTCTTTTTTCGGGCTCGGTATCCCAGTCAAAAGAATGGAAGTAGAAGATGACGTTGTCACTGAAGATGCCCTTGTGCAGCCAGTTGACTGAGTGCAGATTCAGGACGGTGGTGCAAAGCTTCAAGGCCAGGTCAACCCGTTGCGACAGACTCGGCTTAAGCATCTCGTTGCCCAACAAGTTGTAGAGGGAAACGATTTCATCAGCCAGCCACTTCACCCCCTTCCCTGCCTTGAAGATGAAACCGTACATGTCCGCACCGAAGTCATCACGGGCATCCAAGTAGCCGATGCACTCTGGGACGTGAAGGGAATCAGGCTTGGGAAGGTGCAGCATCTCCGCGAGCGTAAGCGTGCGCAAATCGGCAACTTTCTCTTCAATCGAGCCCTCCGCATGATTCCCCATGGGCTTCCACTCAATCCAGACCGGAACTTCCACCCCGGGGTCCACGAAGAGGTACCCATGTGGCCGGTTGTAATGAATGATATCGACGTAACTTGGCGCGTCATAGGGATTATGCCCGACGTCCTGCGGTTCAAAGGACAGCCCCAAGTCTTTCTTGCCTTTTTCCGGGTCGCCAAACTGGACAACCGTGATCTCCGTATCACTCGCCTCCAACCCTGACGTCGCCGGATCCTGTCCAAGGTGAAGCCTCGAAAGCAACTCCTCCGATACTCTCGCCATCTTCTTCAACCTCACCAAATCCTGCACATCATTCACCATCTTCTTTTTTCTCCCCACCAATCCTTCCCCATCAGTCACCACCCCCATCCCTTCCATCATCTTTCCCAGCACATCCACCATATCCCTCAACTCACCGATCCCATCTCTCGCCAGGATCATCTCCCGGTAAGTCTTGCCGATGATGTCGTCCATCTTGGACTGCTGGTAACCACGCATCAGCTCGTGCAGTCTCTCGGTCAGGGAGTGCAAATCCAAAAGCAGAGCCTCAAAGGCTTCCTTGTCGACCATCACCCACCGCACGCGGGAGGGGTGGGTGACCACGTCCTTGGTGGTCCGGAAGAAGCGGCGGATGTGGTTGGTTCCGCGGCGGTGTTCGGCTTCTTCCTCTACTTCGATTTTGAGCTTCTGCTCTTTTTGGGATTGGTCATAGGACAGAGCCAGGGATGAGATTTGGGAGAGGAGGGCTTGGTCGGTTGCTGGCTTTGGTTCTGCGGAGGTTGACTTTTCTTTGGACGAGGAGGCGCCACTCGCACCCTTGGGATCCTTGCTGTCCTTGCCACTGCCCTTGACGTCCTTGCTGTTGCCCTTGACGTCCTTGTTCTCCTTGCTATCCTTCTCCTTCTCTTTTGCAGGAGATATGCCTGATGGCACAAGCTCATTTCCATACCTGGCGTTCAAATCCCTAAACTCGGCCAAAAGCCATTGGATTCGAGCAAGGATGGTGATCAGCTCGGTGGCATTCGTTCCCAAGGTTGAGACTAGTGAGGAGCCTGGGGCGACTTCGATGAGCCCGGCGGCTTTGGCCCAGGCGAGGACTCGATTGTATTCGATTATGAGCTGCAGTCGGTGTTTCTCACACTCTTCGGGGTATTCGACGAGGGCGGACACAAATTTGAAGACTGAAAGGTATTAGTATGGATCATCAGGGTTGGTGATGGGATCTTACGCCTGACGGTGTTGTCGAGGACCACTTGGGCAAGTTCGAAAGCTGATAGGGGGTCCATGGTGAAAGGTGAGCAAGATCAAATCTCACGACCTGTCCTTTGCTGTTTCGGTCGTCCTTTCCCTTTCACCTCGACTTGGTGCCCAATAGACCGAAGGGTCAGCTCGACAAGTGTCAGCGCCAAGACCTGGTCGTGATGTTCACCACGGTGAAGCAAAGTGATGCTGAACTATCCAGAAGACCTTCTTTCACCGAGTTGTTGTCGGAAGGAAAAGCGAAGCTTCACGCAAACAGGCAGACATCAATGCCTAGCACATCGCCTAGGGCTGAAGGCTGAAGCTCGTCGTCCTGGGTTCCGAACTTACCCCTCTGTTTGGCGTCTCACTCTCAGCCCAAGCATGACGCTACCCGACCAATCATCGTGAGCTTCAGCGGTTGATCTTCAGGCCTCCCGCTAGACCCCTCCCAGATGCAAGTCAGCTCCCGATAGCTTCACGTTTTTCGGTATCGGGTGCTAGGTTAGTCCAGAGCATAGCCTTCGGAAAGTAGCCTTACCCATTCCATTACATTTTCTGCAGGGATGAATCTCATCTTTGTCAGATTGTGAGATTCTAGACTCGAATACATCTTTCAGAAGACGAGATGGCAGCTGACTTGACTCACTGAACCGAGGTTTGTTCGAACTGCCTCATCGCAGCATCACAGCAGCACAGCCGCGCATCCATCACTGTTTCCGGTGAAAGTCATACAGTTGGGAGCTTACAAACAGAAGGTTATCGTCGGAAGCAGCAAGCAACCGGGATGTCTGTCAGCGTAAACGAAACATTCCATTCAGAATCTCAAACAGTCCGCGACAGGTGAGGCCGGTTACTACACAGCCTCAACTGTCTGCCGTCCTACGGACACATTTCCTTTCATGGAATCGTTCTCCAGCACAGGAATAGAAGGAAAGATCTCGAATGCCACGGTCTCCATTGTGGGGTGTTTTGTCAGACGCTTCGCGCAATCCCGACGGCCTGGAACGCTCGCCACTAGGTCCCTTCTGTAAGCGCAACTGTAACTATTCCCGTTCAGTGGAATTCCTCAGGGAAGCTCGTCATCCGTTCCGCTGGACGTGTGACAACTTCAGCCAATGGTTGCACGAGAATTAGGGGGCCGGACCAAGTTCCAAGAAATCCGCCCAATCGGGGCCCGATGAGCCAGTCAAATCAACGAGTGACACCTTGACGCCTCAAACGGATTTATGATGGGAGCGACAATGTGACCACTCAGAAGGGGAGGTTATAAGGCTGGAGTTCTGGTCGCTAACTTCCTCCTTGATTCGAAGTTTGGCGATCAATCAGGCACAAAGTCCATCGCGACTTCTTTGCTCGGTGAGCAATTGAAGCCATCATCATCATCATCAACTCGCTAGAGTCGCCACGAGCGAGTGCGCAAACAATCGCCAGCAAGGCCGCGCGTATCGTTTAGACCAGTAGTAGTCACCTCGGTGACTCAAATCAGTCAAAATGACGGAAGTTGTCAATCCACGCCGCCAACAACAGTCCTCAGACTCACCAGCACGAGAACGTCCCCGTCCTCCGGCTCTCAAAACCAGCCACTCGGCCCTCCGCTCCGTAAACCGCCCGCCAAACGTCCGGCGAATATCCAACCGCGTCTCCATCGCCGAGCCCGAGCCCGAGCCCGAACCAGAAACCCAGCTCAAAGCAGAAACCTCCATCACATCCTCTGTCCCGCAAAAACCAGAACCAAACAATGACAGCCAAATCAACGATCAACCCCCCAAACCTCAACCCAACCTCGCCGCAAACCCCATCGCCCACACCGCCTCCACCCCCAAAATCGCCCAAACCCTGCACTCCTCCCTCTCCGCCCGGCTGCGCGTAACTACCACGCCCTGGGCAACGCGCAACATCCTGACCCTCGACGGCGGCGGCATAAAGGGGTACTCCTCCTTAATCCTCCTGCGCACTCTAATGCGGGAGATCGCCGCCCTCGAGCAATCTCTCCAGCCACCCGCCTACTCGAGTGCCGACCCGACAGGAAACAAGAACTACTACTTCACTGAGTCTGATGAGTATTTTTATGGTGCCGGGACGGAGATGCCGGAGTGTGAGAGGGCAATGAAGTTGAGAGAGGGAAAACTGAAGGTGGGGGATTTGAAGGTGGATGTTCCTGGGGACACGCTGAGAGCGGGGGAGTATTTGCCTAGTCACTATTTTGATTATATTGCGGGCACGTCAGTTGGGGGGTTGATTGCGATTATGTTGGGGGTGATGGGGCGGACGGTGGAGGGGTGTTTGGAGGAGTTTAGGAATGGAGGCAGTAGAAGGGATGGGATGGGGTTGCCGCCGTTATTTTTGGAGATGGAGGATGCGGCGGAGGAGGTTGTTGATGTGGGCGATGGAGGGAGTCAGAGGGAGAGCAGGGCGGAAAGGAGACGGAGGGTGATTAGTTTCCCGGGGTTGGGCAGTTTTGAGATTCCTCTGCCGGGGTTTGGGGGAGGGGATAGGGAGAAGGATAAGAGGAGGACGACGTGGCCGACGAAGAAGAGTAGAACGTGGTTCGAGACGTTTTCCAAATTCAGCGTTACCAGTACGGACTTGACTGGTACTGGGACCGGGACCGGGAGCAATACCACCGCCTCACGAGCAATCGTCAGCGATAATGAGGATATCTCTCCGACTACCAAACGGGCGAACACGAACAACACCATCGCCTCCAGCCGCTCGAGCACTACAACCTCCAGCCCCGCCTCCTCCATCTCCTTCAAGAAAACCTCCTTCCAATGCCAAACCCTCGCCTGGTGCAGCGAGATCGACTCCACCACTCCCACAGAGCGACACCCCTACGCCTTCTGCACCTACGAAGAAGTCCTCGTGGCCGACGGCTCCGACGAAGAAGGCAAAGTCCCTTCCATCCCGGAGGTCGCCAAAGCCATCACCACCCCGTCCGACTCCTCGCAATTCAAGCCATTCAAGCTCCCGGCCATCGGCCAATTCGTCGACGGCAGCAAGGAGATCCGGGACCCGACTCTGCCAGTCCTCAAAGAGATCTCATCCCTCCTAGGCGTTGACCCCTCTGCTCCTTCTCTCCCCGGAAACTACAATCCACCCATCGATTTACTTTTGAGTTTGGGAACGGATGAACACAACGCTTGGTTTTACGAGAAGCTTGTTCAACCTTTCGCTTCTCAGTCCACCACCTCTTCTTCTCCGTCCACTTCTTCCTCTTCCTCTACCTCATCGCCCTCCCCTTCACCCTCATCTTCGTCTAACACCAACTCACCATCAACACCACCCTCCCCCACCGAACTCGAACTCCGCAAATCCAAAGGCCGCCTCTACAAAAACTACCACCGCTTCCAAGTCTCCCCGCTCTCCCTCTCCCCCCTTCGCTCTTTACCCTTCCGCCGACGGAACCACCTCGACGAAATCGAAGAAGCCACAGAACGCTGGCTATCCGCCAACGACGGCGAGCAGCGCCTTTTGCTCAAGAAGTATGCAGAACTATTAGTTCGCGAACGCAGAGCGAGGAGTGCGACGACGAGGTGGGAGACGTTTGCGCTTGGGGTTAGGTATTTCTGTTGGGTTGAGGGGTGTGAGATGAATCTGGAGACACATAAGAAGGGACATGAACATGGGGATGATGGGGGGAGAAAAGATGGGGAAGAAGGTGAGGAGGAAACAGAAGAGGATAAAGGGTTTGATACGCGAGGAGACTTTTGGGATCATTTGAATAGTAGACATGGGTTGTCGAAGAAGGCGAGGAAGGGGGAGGTGTTGATTGAGGATGAGCTGGATAAGGGGAGGAGGTTTGGGTTTGAGTAATTGGGATTGGGATTGTGGCTGGGATTGGGATTGTGGCTGGGATTGAGATTGTGGCTGGGATTGGGATTGGGATGCTGCGCTGTGATACCCCTTTGTCCTTATGGCTCGGATTTGGGATTTGGATTGGGATTGGGATTTGGATTGGGATTGGGATTGGGATTGGGATTGGGATTGGGATTGGGTTACTTCAAAAGCGAGCGAGCGAGGGAAGAATGCATGGCCAGGGAGTTTTGGGATCTGCTTATTTGTCCTTTATCACCGATGTGTTCCTTCAATATCAACTTTTGTTCTTTGTCGAAATATGAAACCCACGATGGTGCAACATCTTGTCGTCAACCGGACTTCCGGGACTGACTGCTTCCGAGTATCGGGACAGGTGACCCACAAATCCGGTGGTCCGCCCGGAGCCACTCGGCGTGCTCCGGAGGAGACGGTCTGTTTGGCGTCAATTCCTCAACTTATTTTTTCCAACAGAGTTCGTCCGTTTTTCATCGGTCATTCTGATTTCCATCCTCGTGCCATGTTACCCAACCGGTACCTAGCATCGGGTTGACTGGCTCTCTGGTGAAATGGTGATGCACACTCGAGGCACAGAAAAGGCATCTGAACCGTGGGTGTCTTCCGACATCATCATTGGTTGAATTGGGGCGGAGGCCTCATTTCCCCACTTTATGCCGCCATGCACTGGTACGTACTTCTTTTTTAGTGTCGGCATCCATCCGCGACTGGTGTCACCCCAGGTGTCACTGAAGCACTCCGAGGCATTGGATATCGCACTTTTGTCCTCTATCGATCCAATATTCTTTTTCGGTGGGCAGAATGGCGGTTGTGCTGCCTTGCCATCCCCGCATCAGCATGCAGACTGTAGGAACAGATGCCAAAGATACGCGGGTCGGGCGGATGGATGGGCATGGCATTGCTCTGCGGAAAGGCATTCCAGCCAGAACTCAGACCTCAGGCAGACTTCTTTTCCTCAACGTCCTGTCTTTCCTGTCTTCCACCATGTGCTCGAGGTTCTACCAGCGATACCAGTGATACCAGCGACACCATCGATGTTGAGACATGGAGCGTCAAATAGAGTGTCTTGTGACCTTTCCTCTGGCGCACTGTCATGACTCTCGTCCGCGTTTCTGGTTTCGGTGGTGCGACGTTGTCCCCGATATCGTCCCCGACTCGCGCGCTTGTTGGAGTCCCAAGTCCTCTCTCTTCTATCGCCCTTCCAGTTCCTCTTCCTGCTGTCCGTCGGCCGCCGCTGAGAATTGTTGAACTCGCAGATACTCGGTCGGTCGCGAACCTCGATGCGAACCAATAAAGTGTCGTCCATCAGCTCAACTAGGATTTGTCAATAATAAACTCTTGGCAAGGGGGCTGTGCAAAGAAACTTTTCTGGAACTAAAAGGCTTGTTGAGCGTGTTCAGGTCGAGAAAAGTCTCCAGTGGATCTCCAGTCGACTCCAATTGCAACACTTGAGTGGCCTGCCAGTGACGTAGCCCCCCACTCCCGCTGGAGAAGTGCCCTTATCGATAATGTCATAGACAAGATGGAACTTTACCGCTTTCAGCGATATCGAGCGACATCCCCAGCGCCAATTTGAATGGATGCAAGTCTTCGGAACCTCTCAAGTATCAACAATCCTCAAACATCATCTCCTGGAGGCTACGGGATCCGAGGCACAACCATGTTTCCGTCAACGTATCCCCCCTGCACCATCTCGTCATCACTACAATCATCGTCAAGTCGATCGGGAATATCGCTCGCGACAAGTTTCGGGGAGGGACATCATGCCCTCTTTATACTTTGACCTTCAGAGCAAACCGGTTTTGATATCCACATTCCACACTGTAACACACGCTTCGTGTAGCTGCGTTTTTCTTGTTTCCATTTTTCCCTGGTCTTCCGAGAATTTCCCAAAGGGAATGGAATATCCAACATATCCGACGCAATGCCGGCGCTTGCGGAACGGCACGGACAAAGGGTAGTGTCAGGGAGGTTCATGGTATTTATGTTTGGGACGGACAAGATCTCTCAGGTTTTGTCTCTCCCTTTGCTCCCGAATTGTAGAAAAGTCTAATACAATCAATTCGCCAACCACATCTGACCCCGAGTCCTTACGTACGCACACTGCGCTACCGGATATACAATCGTGTAAGTCACTTTTCCTTGGCAATGCTTGCATCACACAGCTGTTCCCGCGTTGGGTCTAGATCGATACACTGAAGGTGGTTGAGCTTGCAGAGATGAGCTGAGATGATGGGTTGGCGCACGGATATGCCATCTCAACATGGGGGAAAAGAGGAGAATCCCGACGGTGAAGACTTCTCCATCGGTGACGTTGGAGACCTCTCAAAGAAGGAACGATTAAAAAGAAAACTAGTTCATTCACAAGGAACTGGAGACAGATCTTGTTGGAGCTCCTTCCTCACGATCCCCGATGAACCCGGATCTCTGGGTTTTCTTCTCATCAAGTTCATCTCTCAAGCTCAGCCTATGTTCCCCTCATTCTTTTCCCCGTCTACATCATCAGCTCTCCCACCAACCTAATATTGACACTTTTGGACCATTTATCCACCTCGTCACCTCCCGCCAACCACTGCCGTTCCGCGCGTCCTCATTGTGGCTTTGCCCGACATCCATCATTCAGACTGGACTAACAAACCCAGATTATCCCTTTGGCTTGCCCTTGGCATCACCTCCGATCCAACGCTGCCTGGCCCTTTCAACCCGCCCTTCACCCATCCGGACAAAGTAACCGTGAACGCCCAGGAACACGCCTTGTCTGGGCAAATACTCTTCTGAGGGACGAGACACAACTACACCCCACTCGTCTGCCCATCCGTTGCCCCTGTCACGCCTGAATCAACGGTTTTGGGTATCCGCACATACCGGAAGAGGTACTTACGGTGCACACTACCGGGACCTAACCTGTAATTTCCTACCCAATCTGAGCAGGGGATCCTACCGTTGCGAAACAGTCCCGGTATATATCTCGTTCGGGGGTTGTCCCAGCAGCAATCATGACCTGGTGTAAGTTATCAAGATCCTTATCGTTACAATATACATCCCGTCCTCCCTTTCATATGCTATACCCCATATTTACCCCCTTCCCCTACTCCACTATTGTTTTAAGAAAAAAAGACGAACTGTTGGATTCCTCCTTCTCCAAACTACCCATCTACGCGTTTTCTATCTGTTCGCGACGACGGGATCGTGATATCGCTAGTATCCGTTCCCAACGGCGCGTATTCTCAAGATTGCGCTAGTGCGGACTTGCAAACAAAGAAACACTACTTCTGTTGGCGGGCCATGACAAGACACCACCACATCCTCGCCCTCCTCGTCTTGTAAACCATGGGCAATCCTTTAACAAACATCATATCTACAGTCACTCTTCCCTTCCGCGCTCAAGTTCGTCGAGCAGCCAGTCTAGTTGTACCCAAGCATCAAGACGGCCATCCCAACGGCATCTCCAACGGAAACGGCTACACCTACGTTAACGGCACCAACGGGAGCACTAACGGACACCTGAACGGTCACATCAACGGCCATACCAACGGCTATACCACCATGGACTCGGAACGCCGGCCGCTCCTCGGCAACGGCCACTCGACCACCGAGTCCGACTCCGACTTCTCATGGCGCGACTTCTTCCTTGATACCAAGAGAACCCCTGGCACCAACGATCCCAATCCCCTCGTCAAGTATCCTACCCGAGTATGGAATGTCACCAAGGTCACTCTTCTGAGCTGTATGTATCCCACGGCAAACTCCCGTCCCACAAAGCACATGGCTAACATGTCCCAGCATGGATCAACGTCCTTCTCATCTTCGTGCCCCTCGGCATCATCGCCGGCGAGCGAGGCTGGAGTGCACCGGCAGTGTTCACCCTCAACTTCTTTGCCATCATCCCCCTCGCCGCGGTCCTCTCTTTTGCGACCGAAGAGATCGCCCACAGACTAGGAGAAACCCTTGGCGGTCTGGTCAACGCAACATTTGGTAATGCGGTGGAACTCATTGTATGCATTTGTCTACTTTTCTGACCACCCCCTTTTCATCTTCATAGGACTAACAATTCCGCTCTATCAGGTCAGTATCGTTGCCCTCCGCGCCGGCGAGATCGAGGTCGTGCAAGCCTCGATGCTCGGCTCCATCCTCTCTAACCTGCTCCTCGTGCTGGGAATGTGCTTCCTCCTCGGCGGTATCGCCAACATGCGCGACTCCAACGGCATCGGCACCGAACAGACTTTTGCCTCCGGGACAGCGCAGACCACCTGCTCCATGATGACCCTCGCCTCCGCGTCCCTCATCATTCCCGCCGCCCTCTACAACGTTCTCAACCACTCCGACAGCCAAGAGAAGCAAGACAGCATCTTGGTTCTCTCGCGCGGTACCGCCGTCATTCTCCTGATCCTCTACTGCGCCTACCTCTTCTTCGTCCTGCGCACCCACAAGGAGCTGTTCGAGCCCGAGGCCCAAGCCGTCGGCGACGTGGTTACTGAACCTAAGGAGGAACCGATCCTCTCGCCCTGGTCTGCGGCCCTCGTCCTCATCGTGACAACAGTCATCATCTCGTACGCGGCTGATTACATGGTCGACTCAATCGATGCCATCGCTGCCACGGGCGCCATCAGCAAGACGTTTATCGGTCTGATCTTGATCCCCATTGTCGGAAATGCGGCCGAGCATGTGACGGCTTGTGTGGTGGCGGTCAAGAATAAGATGGATTTGGCGATGGGGGTGGCGATTGGCAGCAGCATTCAGATTGCGTTGCTTGTGACTCCCAGCTTGGTGCTCCTGGGGTGGGCGATTGGACAGCCGATGACGCTGCATTTTGAGACTTTTGAGACGATTGCGTTTGCGTTGAGCGTCATGGTGGTTACGTATACGGTGCAGGATGGGAAGTCGAATTATTTGGAGGGTGCTATGGTGAGTTTTTCTTCCCCTGGATCTTGATGATGTGGGGAGGGAAAATGCTAACGAAGGTGATTAAACAGCTTATGGGACTTTATGTCATCATTGCCCTTGCGTTCTGGGCGAGCCCGGCCGATGCTCTCCACAAACTTTCGACCATCTTCTAAACGCGAAGTTACAGGTTTCGCCGTACCGGACATCTAAACGGCTTTTTTCTTGGTTGTTTTACTACTATGTTTATTTCTTTGTACATTGTTACATCACTATACTGGTATTTTCCTTGTCATGAATACGTTTTACATCGGAGACTTCCTTGGAGGAGAATACCCATGGGTTGGAAAAGCGAAAATGCTGTGACTGGTGAAAAGAATCATCTACAGAAAGAAGGGAGCCAGCGAGTGTGGCAAGGGGATAGGAAAGCATTTCGTAGAGTCACGAATTGTATACGTTGTATATTCATCACGTCTCGCATCTCTTGTAGATTTGGTGGCGGTAATTTTGACTACATGAACAATTATTGAGCAATATGACGACGATAATTACCAATTCAAGATATCCTCATCATTCACTTGGAACCTGCCTGATACGTCAACTAATCCGGTGCGGTAATCAGGTCGTGGAGTCTCGTTTGTCATTTTGAGAAACCAACGACCTCTCTTTTTCCACTTTTTGCTTCCTCGCCGCGTCTGATACGCTTCGGCCTTCGTTATCTGCTTACCAAACTGTGATTCTAACTTGATAGAAAAAAAAACCATTCGTTCTGTCTTGATGTTGAACAGGAGTAAACTGTTCTTGTTGGGTACAATTTAAGTTGAGCAGCTCGCTCACAGAATCCCCATGCTTTTGCAGGATTTCCAGTGGATGCTTCCATACATGCATGGGGCAGGGGCTTGGAAAGGAGGTGTTAAGGCGTTAAACCCCCGTAACACCCCCCATTGTTTCACTCAAAAAATGGCCGGGTGCTAATGGTCTGTTAGTGTGAAGTGGAACAATACATGGAAAGCTTAACAGCCTTTTGACCTTCTGCTGTTAGAGATTCCTACTTTTAGGAGGCCCTTGCAGGTAAGCTAATCCGGCAGGCTTTTCTTTGCCGCCGGCATTGAAGTAAGCGATAAGATAGCGATAAGAGAACCTAAGGTACCTTACCTGTACGGATCAGAAGCCCATAAGATAAGAGGTTGGTCTATAAGGTATTGGTCGTCGGCTTCCAGCGACCATCACCATCTTCTCCTTCCCAGATACATTGTCGTATCGGCTTTCTTTCGCTAGATACAGACATTTGACCAGAGGGACATACAGCAGGGGGTTTATAGCATCATCGATGGAATAAAAGCCTCTGTCCAGGGGCGCCGCCCAAACCTCGGTCTTCCAGGTCGATGACCAAGGGTGATGACATGGACGGAACTCCAAGTGAGGAGCGAGCGGGAAGGAACGAATCGACGGGATGGACCTGCTCTTCCTGGGGAGATGAAGTCGACGTGACTTCCATCATGATTGGGACAAGGATCACTGCCGAGCGGCTTGCAATGGGAAGCAGTGACCGAGTGAAGGCACTGTCGTCTCCAACTTTCGGTCACTCAAAACTTGGGGATCCCAATGTTCTTCGAAGCTTGCATCCTTGCTTGCCACTCCTCTATCATATCTCTTCCTTTCTTCCTTGATCCTTTTCCTCTCTATCTTTCTACATACAGGGAATATCTCTCGAATATTGTTTATCATCTACGCGGACCCAGAGTGTGAAACGAAACGAAACGAAACATTTCTCCACACGGTCATTCAGTCACGGCGGTCCGTTCACCGAGTCAAAAGTTCACCTACCTACCGAACAAAGATCTAGATTTCTCCAACACCCACGCTGGTCAAAAGAGCGCACCGACACTCTTATTTACCTACACCTAAATAACCTCCGCCATTCACACCGAGACCCCGGAGTCCGAGCGCACGGTACCTGACCTCACTTACCCACTCTTGTTTCGAAACATCCTCTCTCTTTTGTTCCTCTCTTTCCAAATTGGGTTGAAACTCGAAACAAACCGCCACCGCACGTCATCATCGTTTCGCGGTTCGGTTATCGAAGGTTTCTAGAAGCTTTTTCTGGAGCGCCACTCGTGAAGCTACCTAGGTGAGTGAACTAAGTGAACATTCCTGGCGTGGTAATCTCGAGACTGCGGGTCGGGGTAGTTCTGCACCGAGTTGGTTGAGACATGGCAATGGATACATTCCAACGCGATGCACGGCACATGTGGATGTTTACTCGGCACGGGGATCGTTGGAGTTGGAGATGTTGGAGTACGCATACACAACGGGTTATGTATTTTGCTTGGGTCGACAAAGCGGGTTGAAGAGGAACAGAGAGTGTGTTAAGATACTCGGGGCTTCGGTATCATGGGAAGTCGAAGCACATCTCCAAGTACGACAGAAGCCGCCACGACGAAGGCAAAGGGGAAGTCAATCATGAGAACATTTTGACTGACTCGAACTCCGAATCGAACATACCTACATAAACAACGCGATGTCCTTCCTACAGAGCTTTCATTCTCTCCTTTCGCGGTCAAGTGCCATTCTCTTACTTCTCTTTGATCATATTCATCGTTGAAGGATATCCACTATGATTGGATTCATCAACACCGAGAGACGACGGCAAAGCACGCCGACAGCATGGCTCTTGTTGCTGTGGCTAACAACATTGCTACAGATTCAACAAGCAGCCTGCTTGGCTATAATACCAGAGTCAATACTTGCCAGACGGCATTACTATCCTTTTGCACCAGACTGGCGAGCATCGTTAAATCAAAAGGAGACGACTCCAGAAGCTTCGGGTGCAGACGCGGACGCAAGTACCAACGTCCGAGCGGCGACAACATCAGACGACGCCGATAACCTCTCAACTAGAAGTCCCATCATCAGCGAAATCAACCCCAAAATGGCCGTTACCACTCCCATGGTGGCTCCATCGCCTTCATATCCCTTCCCGCCTTACAAGGGCACCGGCAGCAAGCCTTCTCCCGCCTCCTCTTCTTCATCACCGTTCCCCTACAAGGGATATAGCCAACAACCGCGCAAAAACAAAGATTCTTCCCCCTCTGGCGGTGCTGGCGGTGACCTCTTCTCCACCCCCATCTGCTCCGACCTCTCCCTCCCACAATCTATCCCCTCGCAACCGGACCACCCCGCCCCTCGCAAGGGCATCAAGCAGCCTCAAGAGGGCGGTGCGATCCCCACCAACAAATTCCACGCCAACTTCTTCCTCGGCTCGCAATCCTCCTCCGTCTGGACGCACCCATACTCCCTGCAATGGCCCAAGGGGCAAGGCCAATCCGGCGCCTGGGGTCTGGCTGTTTCCCATGTGGATGCGAGCCAGCGCGTCTTCGGCGACCAAGATCCTGATGGGAGCGGAGCGGCCCGGTGGTTTGGAAGTCCGGTTGGTCGAGCGGATGTGGTTCTCTCTGAGGAACAACTAGAGATGGGCAACGGCACTGGAAACATCGAGCTCACGACTCAGGATGTCAAGGAGCATAGCGTTCGTGTGCAGTTGAGCTCGGGAGGGGAGGTGAGGTTGGAGGCGCCTGTGGTGCAGGGCATGGGAATGGTGACTGCGTTGTATAAGCAGGGTACGCCGGTGATCAAGTCCGGTGTGGGCTGGAGCATGGTGACGAAGGCTATGGGCGTGGTGAAGACGGGAGTGGTCAAGTATCGATTGGTGATGCACGATGGAGCGACTTGGTTGCTTTATGCTATTGGTGGGGATGTGAGCGCGATCAAGAGGGGAGAGTTGGGAGGGTTGGATTTGGAGGTGAAGGATAATAATACGGCCGTGGCCAAGCGGAGCTTCACGGGTGTTTTGCAACTTGCGAAGCTGCCCGGTGGAGGCAATGGTACTGAGGGCGCGGCGGACGCGGAGAAGTTGTTCGATGCTGCTTGCGGCACGTATGCCACTGGTGTTGAACTCTCCGGATCCGTGGATGGGCAGAAGGGCCGGTATACCTTCCACTTCCAGAAGGAGGGATTGCCGTCCAACTCCAGCCTCGTCATGTTTGCTTTGCCTCACCATCAGGCTTCCTTCAGCTCCGAGACGGCCTCCAAGGTGGCCTCCTCCGTCAAGCTTGATACCACCACCAAGGGCGTCGCCGTTGCTGTTGTCGGCGACGAGTGGACCATGGAAGAGGACATCAGCAAGCCCATGAGCATTGGGTTCGTCCCCTGGACTCCTGAGGCAGGTTCTGTGAAGGCCATCAGCGACTCCGCGAAGGAGTATATCAAGAATGTGGCGCAACAGGAACTCCTTGGAACGTGGCAGGGCCAGGGCATGCTTAACCAGACGGACCAGCCGAGCATGTACTATGGCGGCAAAGCCCTTGCCAAGTTTGCGGCCATCTTGGTGGCTGTCAATGATATGCTAGGCGATACGGATCTGGCGAAGAAGGGGTTGGAGCAGTTGAAGGTTGCGTTTGCGCGGTATGCGGAGAATCAGCAGCAGTATCCGCTGGTTTATGATCAATCCTGGGGCGGCATCGTCTCTTCCGCCTCCTACACCACCGGTGACTCCGGCTCCGACTTCGGCAACACCTACTACAACGACCACCACTTCCACTACGGCTACTTCATCTACACGGGCGCCGTTCTCGCTCACCTTGACCCCTCCTGGGCTTCTTCCTCTTCCAACGCTCAATACGTCAACTCCCTCGTCCGCGACGTCGCCAACCCCTCTGCCTCTCTCGACCCTCACTTCCCCGCCTTCCGCACCTTCGACTGGTACCACGGCCACTCGTGGGCCCACGGCCTCTACGAATCCAGCGACGGCAAAGACCAGGAATCCTCCTCGGAAGACTCCATGCACGTCTACGCTCTGCTGATGTGGGCCCAAGCCACCAACAACCAAGCGCTCTACCAGCGCTCTGCCCTCCAACTATCTCTCCTCCGTCGCTCCCTGAACTCGTACTACCTTTACTCCTCCTCCAACCCCGGCTCGCAGATCCAGCCGAAGGAGTTCACGCCCAATAAGGTCGCTGGTATCTTGTTCGAGAACAAAGTCGACCATGTCACCTTCTTTGGAAACAAGAAGGAGTACATCCAAGGTATTCACATGTTGCCGTTGCTACCGCATACCATGTTCATCAGGAACAAGGACTTTGTCAAAGAAGAGTGGGAAGCCTTCTTCGCTGGAGGGGCCGCGGACGCGGCGGAAGGAGGATGGAAGGGTGTTTTGTACGGGAATTACGCGACGATCGATCCCAAGGGTGCTTGGGAGGTTTTTGCTGGTGCGGGTGTGCCGAGTGGAGGTGTTGGGGGTGGTGGAAGTCAGCCTACTGATCCTGCCCCTGGAAATGGTACCGCGCCGGGCACTACTGAGCCGACTCCCACGTCGACGTCGGCGCCAACGAGTACCGTGAGTACACCGGGCTGGACTGCTACTCCTACTTCGACCTCAGTGCCCACCACTCCTGGTGTACCGGATGGAACGGTACCGGTAAACGGGACAGTCAGCGCCATGTCGTCGAAGATGGCGAGGAGGACGATAAGAAGGGCGCTGGAGAAGGGGAAGGGGAAGATGGTTTTGCCTAATCTTGCTCAGAAGGCAGCGAAGGCAAAGAGAGATGGGTTCAGCCCCGAAAACTTGGATGGAGGCGCTAGTCTGACTTGGTATTTGACTTGGTGTGCTGGTAAGTTGTTCTTCCTGTGTTTCATGTTTGTCTTGATGGGATGAGGAATGCTAACTCAGGTGGAAACAGCTCTTGGTGGACTTTGAGCCAACTGCATAAGCATATCGATGCGTGAGGTCGCTACGCTACCTCCTTTCTGCTTGGCTTTACTTTCAATTCTTTTTCTCTCTTCTAATACCCCCTTTTAATTTGCATTAGCATGGCGTTTTGGGGTTATGGTATGGCGTTATGAATCACAAAACGGAAACGAAGACATGAAGAAACGATACCCGCAAACACATGGCGATGAACCTGACATTGAACGGATTAAAAGGAGAACGCCCCTAGTTATAAACAGAACAGGATAGATTATTAGACTTAGACGGATATTGATGATACCCCTCCTGCCCGTTGTGTTGGGCAACCAAACCAGGGCTTGGATACAGGATTAGAGGATAAGGGTCATTGTTATAGAATAATACAAGGCATATACAAGTACAGTCATGGTCATATTCTTGATTTCTCGAGATATATGCTTTCTTGTGTTTTGACCTTGGATGTTGGAACTTAGTTTCGTTTCGTTTCAAGCCGGGGATATTCAATCTGTGTGGCATAAACAAGACAAAGGAAAAAAAAAGCAAAAGAGATGAACCTAGGAAAAGGAGAGTGTATATGCGTGTAAGAGCAAGCAAGGATACAAGGTTCGAAAAAACCGAAGAACCCCCCAAACTCTGGCGGCGTTGGGAGATCAGCATTTGGAGGAAGACGTCATTCCGTCCTGTCCATCATTCAACCTTCCTCGCCGAGTTCGCCTTGCTTGAGCTCCTTGGACGACGGGAGCTAAGGTAAAGGAAGGGAAGGTACCTAGGCACAGCTCGTCCTCCACGACTCCCCTCGCTTGGGTCGCTTCCTCCTGCCCCTACTGTGTACAGGTAGGTCATCAAGGTCCCGGTTGGGACGCCGCAAAGGTCATCCCGTTCCATGCATCTCCCCGTCATATCGCCGGGGCAGCACTGAGATCCAGAATACCAAGCGGTATTGGAATTAGTAACGCCTGTCCGTAAGTGGGCGGAGCAAAGAACGGATGATGATGATGGTTCACTTGTGAAGGACGAAACAAGAAATGGTGGTCACGGGGCAGTTGACCAAGCTCTTATCTTATCCATATCCGGCAACTGCAAGCCGATGGGTGCCTGCACTAACTGGCTGTCGGCCTTGTTTTGTTAAGCTTCCTGCCCTTGGCCACCTGAAGTCCAGCGAAGCACTAACAGCCTGTTAGACTGTCGAGCTTCTTGTACCAACAGCAAGTGCATAAAGTACTAACTCCCTAACAATTTTGCAAGCACCTCGACATGTCCCATTTCCCGATTCCCGTGCGTGTTGATAACTAATGGAAGCCCGTCTCGAATGTCGACTTTGAATTCGACGTTTTGCACGTAGGCGTCAGTGAACCATCATGATACGAAGTTAACATAAGGTTTTATCAATGAGTACACTTTGCTTTGCCGTCACCCCAGGAGAAGATGCTGAATTCGATGAGTGTCTCCTTACTCTTAATCTGACACAAATGAGGACCCGCAGTTCGTTAGGATAAAGAGATGAAGGTAACGTTATAACTTCATTCATACTCCCATCTTCTATCTGTGTCAAGCAGAAAGTTCGTTTGTTACCCAACGTCTTTTGTTCCCAAAGTAAGCTCATAAGAATACCCAAAGTTCCGATCCGTATCATGCTCATCCCCAACCAGAACTAAAATCGCCCTCGTAATCGCCATCCCGATCAACCGTAACCCGAACACAAAACATCACAAGGACGAACCATTCATTGAACCCGGAAGCGTCCCAGAAGGAGGAACAGAACCCGACAACGGGTCAGTAGGAGGAACAGAACCCGGAAACGTCCCAGCAGGAAAAATAGAACCCGACAACGGGTTAGTAGGAGGAATAGAACCCGGAAGCGTCCCAGAAGGAGGAACGGAACCCGAAAGACCCTGAATTTTTATTGCCTCCGCCATCCACATATTTCTCTTCATCCACTAACAAATGCAAGACAGTCTGTTAGCACCAAAAATACATCTTTCTTACCGCAATGCCGAAAGTCAAACAGTTCGCTAGAGATACCAAACAGAACTCGAAGCAACGTAGGGGAACCGACGAACCTTCTTAGGGTATACACTCAAGTGTTTCTGCAAATCTTCCTATGTATCGGTGAACACTTTCGATGCGGCCTTACGGGTCTCCAGTGGGATAGTATTAACGCCGAAATCTCCCGTGTTCACAGCCACCATGGTCTCACAAAATGACTCAAGCTCTGACCTTTGCGCGATTAGCTGGTTCATCGAATCCAACGCTAACTGCCAGAGTTTTACGAGCGCTGTGGGGTTCATGTTAAATTGTTGTTGGTGGTATGGTTTCTCTGGAGTCTCAAACCGACAAAGATGCATGGCAATATCGATGAACACGTTCCTCTCATACAAGTCTTCCAGCACGTCCTAGATCTCTGCAAACTGTTGAGACATCATATAGGGATTCGCGCGGAGGAACTCGCGATGGGAAAACTCGAGATAAGACTGCCCCGAGCAGATATATCCGGCGATGAGGTTACAGAAGGACAGCAATTCCACTAGCTGGGTGCGAGAGGGCGATTAGTAGGAAGGAGACTCAAATTATGGGAATGGAACAAGTACCGTATCCCTGACTTCTAAACGCTGCTCTGGACAGTCTGCTTCCAACCAGTACGTGTCCAAGTAGAACAGATTGCGCGCGATGCAGTGTCGACATAGTCCGAACGGACCAAATTTACCCGAGAAAGTATCGGGGGAGTCTCGAGCCACTGACCTCAAAATAAAAAGGCGTCCTTGGACACATTCGCGCACAGCCCACTGTGTGGCTATCTCCAGGTGTGTCGGGGTTTTGGCGAGGCTCTCCTTTAAGTTGCAATCGAGCCATACCTAGAAGGAAGCGATATCTAAGTAAACAGCTGTCCGAATGGTAAACGCAACATGTAGGCTGAATCTTCATGAACAAGAAGATTGAACCACTTACTTTTCTCATGTTCCGTATCCAAAACTCCCAAAGAGCAACATTATTATACCCCTCCAGTGCCGGACGAAGGGATGACAGTTCAATTTGCAGGTCTAATAGACTCATGACGTCCTTGGCGTCCTTGGAACGGTACATATCGATGAGTACCTTGTGATGTTCTTGGAAGAGATTTTCCATCATTCTTCGGATATTCGCAGCCGGATCCACAGGACCGTCAATGACCGGTGGTGGACCGGTGTTGGTCTGCATCTGAGACTCGTCGGTTGTATAGTCTGTTAAACACTGTAGGTGGCGGCCGGCACAGGGGGGGCATGCTTCATCAATGAAGGACCTCTGGCACATAATGCCCTCAGCCACGCAACCACGGCAGGGCAGTTGAAACGCCTGGTTTAACGTTACTACTTGTTGTGCCGTGGCTACCGAGTTTCTGCATTCTAGCTGACATGGCGGGGCGGGTAGTCGCCCAATAACCGGGTTGCCGACATCGTCGGCGACAAGCGTGCGATGCATGAGTTGGAATAACTAAAAGGGCATCTCAGTCCAGAGCAGAATGAACGGTACATAAGTGCATTGGCTCACCCTTGATTCTATGCGTATACAAGCTTCCAGTATGAAGGTCTTTTGCATGGGATGAGGCGCAGGACCTTGACTGAGTTCCTTCCGAGTCCTGGAAACCAAGGTACTGTATTTTATGGACAGGTCACGGTAGACAGTCGAGGACAAGTTGGTCTGTATTCTTTCGCAATGTGCCATCAGGCCTTTAAAAACAGTCATCATTGATTCGATGGCCGTTGAATGTTCTGCTCCTTCTTGACCGCCTTGAGCAGAGGCAGCTTCGAGGGGCGCTTGGTTGGCGGCGGAATGCGACGACTCGCCTTGCTGACCGCCAAAAATGCTGGGCACCTGGTTGGCGGAGGAAAGCGACAATTCGCTTTGCTGATTGCCATATATGTTGGGCGCTTGGTTGACGCCGAACTGCGACGATTCGCCTTGCTGACTGCTATGTATGCTGGGCGTTTGGTTGGCCTCGAACTGCAACGACTGGCCTTCTTGATTGCCATACATGCTGGGCACTTGGTTGGCGGCGGAATGCGACGACTCGCCTTGTTGACTGCCAGGCATGCTGGGCGATCGGGGAGCCGGGTGAGAGAACTTGTGAGGCAAGCAAGCAGTTGGGTGCGCAACGGGGCTCCCGTGAGGTCGGGGTCGGGACTGGATTGGAAGGAAAAATGTGCTCAGAAGAATGCCAGTAGTGGGTTAAAAATAGACGGTTTATCAAACGTGAATACCGATGTGATTCACAGAATCAAGTGAAATGATATGGGGTAGAAGACCGCAGTGTGGTGAAGTGGAACAGAGTGCAGGATTGAGAATGGAAACGGAGAAACGACAAGGAATATGGATGCCCCTGATAAGAGGAGCGAAAGGATCGGACTTGAGGGGAGTTTGCACCTCCCATTACGAAAAAGAGGGGCGACGAGACTGCATTGGACCTTCCCATATCGTAGTGCCACACGATAGTAAAATGTCTGCAGTGATGATCCCCTGAAGAATACATCCGACCCTTCCCTCCTTCGTTCCTTCCTTCCAATTTTCCAGCTGTCACAATCCAAGAGCCGTATACTTACCAGTTACAGGAACCACCCTGTCACTGCTAACCGACTTGGTCTTTCTTTCCAGGCCCGTAGGCTCCTTGGGTCTCGGCGGTATCGGCGCCCTCGACACGACCTTTCTTTCCAAGCCCGTGACGTTCCTCTTCGTCCTCGTCGGAATCACCACTTGTGCCTGCGTCTTTGCCACATGTTCAGAAGCAAAAGCAGCCTTCCTTTCCTTTTCTTGTCGTTTCTCCTGCCCCGCTCCATCACCCTCTCCCCTCGCCCTCCCCTCTTCATCCAACCTCATCCTCTCCTCCTCCAACCTCCTCCTCCTCTTCCTCTCCCTCCTCCTCTCCTCCTTCTCCCTCTCCCTCTTCGCATCCCTCTCATCAACCCCCATCGCCTCCCTCCTCAACCTCCTCACCACCTTCTCCTCCAGCCTCCACGGCCTATCCAAAACCTCTTGACGCAATTGCACCACCCTCTCCCAAAACGCTACTTCCTGCTCTGTGGTTTTTAGATGGACAATTTTTTCGACTTTGACTTGTCGCTGCTCGCGGAAGGTGCGCAGGGAGCCTTTGATGTCTAGGGTATGGCCTATGTCTATTTCGGAGTCGATGATTGGGAGGGGTGAGGCGGGTTGTTGTTGACCTGGAGGAGGGACGGTGGGAGCAGAATTGGCAGGAGGAGGAGGAAGCGGGATAACGCATTCGATGGTGTGTCCGCTGCTGTCGTCGATGGTGATTACTTGTATCTGTCCCTTGCGTGAGGAGGAGTCACCGTAGACGTCGATGGCGACGACGATGCCGCAGATGCGAACCCATTTGATGGGGTGGTTGAGGTGGAAGTAGAGGTCTTGGCCTGTTGCCAAAAATGAATGTTAGACTTGCGTAGTTGCATGGGGACTTGGAGGGTGACCTACCTTGAAACCCTGGATGGCTCGACAGGGCGGCAATATCGGCGGCTCGTAAATGACACCACTTGTTGATGGTCGGCGAGAGGTGGAAGCAGTACTGGGGGTAGAGCTCGGGGGCTGGCTGACCCTGGGCCCCGGAGTCGGTCATGGCATGTTGAGTGGAATGCGAGTCGCGCAACGGCACTGCTCGCCTCGAAGAATCTGGATTCTAGCCGCCCTTTGCGTTTGTGTTCATCGCATGCAGAATGTCGAGGCTGGAGGTGGTGAGCTGCCCTGCCTCTGGCGAGTGTCTTCAGGTTGTTGTGCAGAGTGGAAGGTTAGAGGTTCGCGTTTACCGCGGCCGGGGCGGAAGCTTCCACTTCGATGCACTGCCCTGACGCGTCCAGCTGACGCGGGGTCAGGTGAGCGACGGGAAACTAAGTTGCCCTGTGCAGCGCTGTATTTTAGCGGGCTTATAGCGGACGGAAAAGAGCCTCCTGTCTTGGCGTGAACTTCCACTCCATTCCTCAAGCACTTCCAGGTCCTCCGGTCGGTATAGGACAAAATTCGCAATGAACAGCCATGAAAAAAGGAGAACACAATCTTTGCCTTGATCGATCTTGAAACATCTTTTGTTTGCTCCTTGTTTGAGATGGGAGTCTAGATCATAAATCACTCCTCCATTAACTCCCCTGTTTGTCTTCACCATCTCTGATAACACGGCATTGTGTCCAGTTTGGACGAGACGGTCATCCCAAATTGTGGTGTGTCCCAGTACCAGCCCCAGACTCCCCATGCTTGAACCATGGGACGGGACTAGGTACATAAGCCATTAATCCCCGCCCCCCTATCAGATGGTCCGTTGGTGTAATGGGCAACACAACCTAACCGTCGCATATTCGTTTCTGCGGATCTTCTATACGCACGAGGGAAGTTACCGGTTCGACTCCGGTGCGGATCATCGTTTTTCTTCCTTTTTGCTCCTATTATATGTACATTTTCCTCACAGGCCTTCTTTTCCTACCTTCCTTCCATTCTTTGGCATTAGCAGCGCAAGGCCATCGAAACTAGACAGGAGAACTTCCGTCTTGGACATGATCAAAGTAACATCACTAAGCGCCTGGGTCTCACAAATTCAATGGCTATGAGGAAGGGGGGTGAAAGGTCCATCGTTATTCGTGAATGCGAGTATATACCCTGAAATCAATCATCACTGTCATAATTCGTCATCGTGTGTGCGCGTAAACAACTCCCTGTGCCAGACTATCCTCAACAGCTCCGTCGCTTCATCAACGCCATATCGGTCTGAACACACCCCGGTCTAAAACTGCCGCCTTCCACTTCATCACATACTCCCTTCTCGTCTCCTCCCCGCACGCATTATACGTCACAGCTTTCAGCGGATTTTCCTCCAAGAGATTCAGCACCTCAGTCATCTCCTTCCCCAACTCATCCTTGTACTTGTTCTGGATATCCTCCACCGCAGCGCGGAGGGCTGTCTCACCAGGCATGGCCGTAGCACGCAGCGCATCGAATGGCGTGCTGCTGCTACCATCTTGGTTCACTTGGCTAGCCAGATAAGCACCCATCAAAGCCTCCGCAATCCCCTTCACCACCTCGCGCGTCACCTCGCGCTTGGTCTTCTCTTCCACCTCCGAGGTAACCTGTTCAGCAACTTCACGCCTCAAATCCTCAGTCCATTCCGTTCCCAACTCCTCACGGAGTTCCTCATGTTGCAGTTTGACTTCCTCCGCAACCCGCTCCTCCGCCTCGAGCTTGACCGTCTCTTCGAGCTCGCGGTCTAACTCGTACTTGTTGTAGTCGATGCGGCCTTCGACGTGTTCAATGCGTTCTTCGATGGTACCGAACACGTGATCTGCTTCTTCTGTGTCGTAGCGACAATAGTGGGCAGCAAACAGCGATTCTAACGAATCGAGTCGGGGGGAAAATTGATCAAATCGCGTTTCGAGCTGTGAGACGCGGTCGGAGAGTTGGCGCAATGCGGAAACGATGTCGGCGTTGGTTACGGGAGATAGGAGTTCGGTTGTGCGTTGGCGTTTGCAGGCTGGAACGGGAAACTTGTTAGAGGGGGGAAAATGCCGATAGCGGATGAGGGAACATACCACATGGGGTTGACAATTGTACTGGGCTTGCGAGACTGGCACTCATAGTGAGTGGTGGTTGGGGCCCCGTCTCTGGTGTTTGGTATCCCAGGATGCTGGAGCCTGCATGGCTGTCCTTATCAGCCATGTCAGAACTGGCCCGTCGCTTCCGACTCGAGGGACCGATGCTTTGCACCGTACGTTGGGACGAGCCTGATTGTGGATATGGTGGGGCGGCGACGATTCCGTCCCCGACCAGTTCTTGCAGCTCTTCCAATTTCTGGTTGGAATCACCGTTGGAGATAGGCGGAGTCTTGACCAAGTCAATGACCTTCTGAAATGTATACTCATATAATGCGATCGGCGGCGCCCACGTCTCGTCCGTCCGTAACCGGCCGAATGGATAGGCGGATGAGAAGACGGAGGGTAGCAAAGCCAGTTCTTGTTGAATTTCTTGCGAAAGGTCAGGCAGGTAAATGGTGAATCGTTGTACCGAGCTCAAAGATGCTATGGCATCTAAGATAGCTTGATATCGAGGCTTCGGCTCAAGACACCGGTCCTTCGGCACCATGATGTTGGGTGGCTGTGTCATGGTGACACACAGGGAAGCAAAGCTCTCATTAGGAAAATCGTTTGTCGAATGGACGGACACCGTAGGGATGGTGGGCGGATGGCTGCGAGAGAAGTCAACGGACTGGACATTCTCTGGATGAATGACCAACGAAAGATACGCTTTCGAGCCACCGTTCTTGAAGAAGAAGAAGCCGTGCAAGGCGAAAACGGCTTGTCGCTTTTCGGTGTCCACGTATAGGTCGATGCACAGGTCTGATGTTTGCCGATCTTGGTGACTTGCATCCTCCCAAGTTATTACCCCGCTGCGATTGCGTAGATCGATCTTGCAGTGTGTTTCATCGTCGCTCGAACTAGATGCGGTTGATACATCCACGTCGTCAGTTATATCGTGACTGTCGATCGGCTCAGTATCGATGTTCTCTCGATCGTCCTCACGCGGCTCGTTTGAACTACAAGTTTGTTAGTGTACTCCGACATCATGATGCAGATAATGCGGTTGGGGGGCGATGGGGAGGGACGCGCTTGCGTCCTCGCGCGACAATGTAGCTATCAGTGACGCTCCCACACTAACCAAGGGCCCCAGTCCTTCCACCAGGCGTACCTGATGGGTAGGAGTTGGCATTTTATAACGACCCCTGACCGGCGTGGTCGCGTACTTACCCAGCAACATCCCCACACAAACCAAGGGCCCCAGTCCTTCCACCAGGCGTACCTGATGGGTAGGAGTTGGCATTTTATAACGACCCCTGACCGGCGTGGTCGCGTACTTACCCAGCAACATCCCCACACAAACCAAGGGCCCCAGTCCTTCCACCAGGCGTACCTGATGGGTAGGAGTTGGCATTTTATGACGACCCCTGACCGGTGTGGAAGGCGTACTTTGAGCACATCGTATCGCCGGGGGAAGAGGTGGCTGCTCACTGAGCGATGACGGGGAGGAGAGGTGACAGATGGAAAGGGAGTTGGGAGAAGAGAGGGGGAGGTGAAGAGAAGGGAAACGGGAGGGAAGGGGAAAGGAAGAACGGGAGGGTAAGGATGGGAGGGAAGGGAACAGAGAGGAAGGGTAGTGTGCGTGTGTTGCTGTTATTGAAAGCCCGTATGGCTGTAATGATCGATCAGGCACTGCTGCAAGAAAAAGAAATCGATAGTTAGATTCTCTGGCGCTAGAGGGAGACGAGAGACGGGAGACGGAACATGTTAAAGATTACAATGAATTGGATTACTAATGGATAACTCACATTGGGGACGAAAGAGGTTGGGTTGATGCATCATGCAGGCGGTCGTCGTCGCGGTGGTTGTCATGGCGACACAAAAAGACAGGAACCTCCAACAAGGGGCATGGGGAGGCAATGCGCCCTAGTGCTTCATCGTCGTTATTGTCGTCGCGGAGAGGTGTGCGAGGGCCGGAGTCTGCCATCATTAAAGAGCGATTGATGCGATGGGCTTGATGGGCAATGCGATTGATTTTGATGACGGAAATAGCGTGAATAGAGTGGCAGCCTTGATGGTAGGTAACCAATTAATTGGATTGAAAAAGTGTGAAGAAGGGTAGAAGGGAAAAGACTCCAAGGACCCGGGGAAGCCCAGATTAAATGCTTGGAGGCTAGAGGTACTAGGCGCCACCAGGTTCCTCTGGGATGTGCAAGTCACTAACAGGAATGGGTGCGATTCTCACCAAATCTGTTACGGTTCTGCACACCCCCATTTACGGAGCCAACCAGAACCTGCATGCGCTGCTACACCACCACGGCGAAAGCTCCTGGCTCTGGGCGGCCGACGCCATATGTATGCATCCACCAGTCCGACGATGAGGAGAAGAGCTGGCATGTCCAGTGGATCAAGATGGTGTACTCATTGGGGCCTTCGAGCGTCAAGAATTGGCTTAATGGAGCAACTTTGGTAGCACGCGAAGTCATCAAAGATTCCTACACCTCTTAATCTCCGCGGATTTTGAGCAGCGTATCGATCCGTTCTTCCTCCCAAAACCTGAGATGGAAGCTCTCTGGATGAATTTAGCCGGCTCTTGACCAAGTGCCCACTACGCCGCGGGTTCTGTGCGTCGAGGAATGGGGGTGAGTCTGGGCAGGGGGCGTTCATCGTATCGCGCGACTGACCCACGCGATATCGCGACGTGGCCAGGTTGAAAACTTTGCACAGGCCACGCGGTCTCTGATACGACAATTTCAACTCCGAAAGCAGGACGACTTATCGTATGGCATAGGAAACTGTTTGTTGCCGCGCCCAAGAAACCAACCCCTGTCACGGCACGTAGATCTGCGCAAGTGGCTGGCACTGCTAATCTGACGAATGTAATAAATAATTAACTATGAGGAGTAAAAGGGAAGAAGAAGTGCTGCTTCCAGCTAGCACGGTTAAATACTGGAATGAAGTGGGTCTGGGAGACGGGAAGGGTGGACCGTCACGTGAATGAATGCACCCAATCAGAAGGCATGGATCTCGGCCATGACAACCCCAGCGAGTTACTAAGCTGGGTGCCCGACTGGCGGGATGTAGGAGCGAATGGGCTGCCGTACAGTCTCGCCCAGCCGAAGTCATCCTCTCTCAATGCTGGAAAGCACATCCCTTCGACATAGAAACCCAATGGGTCTTGACTCGGAGCCAATCAATCAGGGTCCAGCCACAAAATATTCTGAAGCTGATGATGACATTCACCGGGACTCGAAGAGAACTGACGGCGAGAAGGGTTGGATCAGAAGAGAAGCAGCTGGTCTCGAGCGTTTCCCGAATAGCATTGGCAAAAGTAGGTTGAGATCATGCATCGACACGATGATAATAAACGATTTGGTTTCCTATTCAAGATCAAAGCCTCACACCATGTCCAAAACCGCCAAGGGAATGCTGGGGTCCAAGCAACTCGGTACCTTCACATTCGGGGGAGAGGCATGTGTGGATGCGTAGGGAGTTCCTGGCCACTGAACCAAAGGACGAGGTTTTTGCCCTCTATTGAGAAAAGTTAGAATGCTCCCTCGGTTTTCTTGCTTTATCATGGAGTATTACGCATGCTGTTGGGCAACACAACCTAACCGTCCTTAAAAATCGACAAAAACCCCACAAACCCTCCCCTATCCGCCGGGGTACTCAAATCCCCCAACACCCGATACGCAAACACAAACGACCCCGAAATCGCCGCGCTCTGGAGCATGGATTCGCAGGGTGATAAGCGCCGCGAACGACCTCTGTGAGCGTAAGTCCAATATTAACCCCTACATAAACCCTGAGTAGCGATAAACACCGGACGCCGTCCGTACCAATCTGCTGCGTTGCCGGTTATTCGAGGGGAAGATTCCCGAGGCGATTAGGTATGAGGTGACGTTGAGGTTAATTTTTTCGATGCTGACGTGTAGGTTGCGAGCGAGGAAGGGGATTGCCGGGAAGTAGATGAAGCTACTGGCGGTAGAGAACTAACCGCCTAGGGCGGCGATGAAGATTATCCATCGTTTTTGGGAAGGGGTGAAGAGTGAGTAGTCTGATTCCTCCTCGACTTGTTGCTGTGGAGGGGGGCTTTCGGGTTCGGTTATTGATGACATCTCCTTGGTGGCGTGCCGCTGGCGAGATTTTTGCGGGGGAGAAAGCTGTGGAAGTTGTTACCGAGGGAAGCTACGGTAATGAGGCCTGTTCACTGATCACATCAGGAAGGTACAATTTCACGAACAGCTTGCACAGGAGAAAGAAGGGAAGGAACAACCGACAACACGCCCGCCAAGCCCAAAGTAGAACGTAATGCCGCCAACGGCCCGGTGATAGTTTGCCGCGCACAAACATGGATTGCTCGATTCGATCAAGCGTCGTCTCATCAGGGCCTTTGATGCCTCTGCTCGGGCAGGGAAAGAGGAACAAGTATTCACCTTTATCTTCCCGATTGGCAAAAACGGTCTGGGGGCAACCGGACTGTTTCCTTCATGTGTGAGTTGAGCACCTGTGTCATATCCCACCGAGCGGCCAAGATCTTAATTCGGATACAATTCATGGAAATGAATGAGGAGATAGATGGTGTGTAAACTTTCGAGGTATACGGTGTTGTGTTGATAACGATGTCATCATGGCATGGGAGGTGGGTATTGCAGCCAGAATCCCGGCACGATGCTCATCAGGATCCGGCCGAGGGGCGCTTCAATGTGATGTTCAGCCGGTCCAACCGGGGGATACGCACGGGACAATGCTCGCGCCCTTTGTCGTCTACTCTGGGTACGGAGTTTTGTTGGTGCCATATAATGTGAAGTCCTGGGCACCAACGGGTTCTGGGTTGGCACGAATAAACGGATAGACATGCCGAGCGAATGTTAAGGATGTAATGGTTTGGGATGCTCTTGTGTTTGACGTGATACCTTTCATACTTTGATCGAAACACTAACGGGCTGGATGGTTATTGAGCAGGACGATGTGGAAGGTGTCCAAGGTCCAAGGACGTCAAAGTCCACAGAAAATATGGTCAAGAAGGTTTGTCATATTCCCTCTTCCATCTTGTGACTACATGTATATATCGACTCGAAGAAAATCGAAGGGGCCGCAAATAAAAGGCGAAATAACACCATCAAAGCGACAGAAAGAGAGAAAAGAAAGAAGAAAACAGCCTAAGAGTCTGTTTCGGAATCGGAAGCTTCTTTATCGAAATCGGAAGTTTCCTCATCCTGCTGCAGTTTCATGAACTCGGCGTACGACTGCCCTAGTGGAACCTCCCGAGCGAACTTTAAGGCGCCCTCGAATACTATGAGCGCATCATCTGAGAAGAAGACAATATCATTCGGCGTCGGTCGTCCAACAGTCCCCTTCTTGTAGAACCTGCAGCGTTTGCCGCACAAATATTACTTGCCTGTTTATTTGTGGTGGTCCGCAGCTCGGGACAGTTCCTCATCTCTTCTGCAAGGCGTTAACCAAAATCATCGACATCCAGTGCCGCAGACTTGGGATTCGCCCAGTCTGAATCGTACCCATAAGTGTGGATGTTGGCATGCCCAAAGCCAGGCTCGCTCGGCAACCAGTTCTGAGGTCAAAAGCAGCTTTGATCGAGTCCCTTCCTCCATGTTTTGATGGATCCGCCTCGAAGTCCGTGTACGAAAATCAAGTCGACCAAGGGTTCCGGAGACGAGTGGATCTGTCGAAGCCCCAAGGGACCACGGATTGTATCTTGGTCATCCTTGTGCAACCGCTGCCTTGACCGAACCGAAATGGACCGTTGAGACGCTTTCGTCGAAGCGGCTTCTCCATGGCTAGTCTCGGTGCCCTGGGAGACAGAGGTGAGGGAGGATCCTAGGCTCTCGACTTCGAAGCTTCTGTTCTCGCTGGTAGTGTGGACATTGGAACCTGACTTTTTGCGGGAGCTGCGTGCGCCAAAGAAGTGCTGGCGTCCAGAAAAGAAGTCAGCAACTGTCAGATTTCACTTACAGCGGACTACTCAAGAGTCTGAGAATTTCTGTGGTGCTTCTTACCCGCATCTTCGAAGTGCTTCAACCTCGTTTGGCTTTGGCAGACCTAGGACAACGAGGTCTCTAGATTCCTGGATCATGGGCCATCTGTTCTGTCACATCGCAGCCAGCCATGTACCCCTCACGCATGCCAAGACTTTTAGATCCTGAACTCGGCCTGAATGCCCATGATCCAATCACAGGACATGAAAGAATACCTGACAGTATTGAGAGCCATGACTGTGGTTGGGTGCCGATATAGGCAGGGCTGGCAGGTTGGGCTGAGTCTCGACAGGCAAGTGTCGCAGATGTGGAAGGTTGCTCTGTGCGGGGTGCACATCAACGACAATCGCGACGACAGTCAAACAATGAGATATCAACCATAAGCCCAAGATTGAAAGAACGGGAGAGGTTCAGAAATCACAAGGTGTCGTGAAAGTTTGTTCTTTTGCTTGCAGTGATCGTTGGGGAAAAGTTGGATCTGCACGAATTGTGGAGGAGACCGGCACCGGCGCAGGTGGTAGGCAAGTTCACATCACGTGGAGGTCTTCGACCAGATACGCTCCTTCCCCATGGTCTTGCTCTCATCATCTGGGGTTCTCCTTCAATTTTTGGTATCTTCATCATCTAACAATCGGAAGGAACCAAGTGGAAGGCGCCTGCGCGGAGGGCAGTGTCTTGATAAGACCGGGTTCTTATCAGTCCTTCCGTTTGCTGCCTGCAAACCACCCGACTGCATCGGCCACTCCATTCCGGGCATCTCACCTTCCAGTCCAACAAAAATTAGACGTCGCCAACAATGTTCACCTACAGCCCTCTGAGCCGCGAAAAGCGCGAGACTCGTTTCTTCCAATTTACTCCCACCTGCCAGTCGGGCTCCGGCCACATCAGGCTTCAACTTCGTCACGCCTCTCTTGATGATGACGCCCTCCAATATCGTGCGCTGTCATACGTCTGGGGAGATACCAAGGATAAAGTCGATATCGAGGTCAACGGCGAACAATTTTCTGTCGGCGAGAATCTGCATGCGCTGCTGCAAATGCTTCAGCACCACGGCGTGGAATCCTGGCTCTGGGCCGACGCCATATGCATCCAACAATCCGATGATGACGAAAAGAGTTGGCATGTCCAGAGCATGTGTGACATCTTCAAGAACGCCGAGTTTGTCTATTCTTGGCTGGGTCCTGGCTCTGAGGCAACCGATGTCGCTATGAACTTCTTTTCGGACTGGGGCCCTCGCGCGTTAAAGGTTGGAGTGATGGAGAAGTTGTGGCCTACAGATATCCCCATGGATGGCTCATTCACTTTACGCACCGAAGTATTCATGTATTTGCGCCCTCTCGAACGGTACTTCTTCCCGGAACCGGTGTTTGGGAAGGGAGGCACGATAGAGGATGCTTTGAGCATGGATTGTGAGGGGTATGAGATGGCAAGGTTCTTCTACGACTTGCTCCATGTTGAAGGGCTACGCGGGACCCGTGGGAAATCCGTCTTGAGTGATCTGGAAACTGGTATCACTCACCTATTGACAAATGAGTACTGGCATCGGATATGGATATTTCAGGAGGTGGCCTTGGCCCGGGAAGTACTTCTTATCTGCGGGGAAAAGTTCATACCGATTTCATTCTTCGAAGCGGTGCTAGAAGCCCTCTGGAAATTTTGTGGTGGACTTTTCACCACGTTCCTCAACGATTTTCCACTACGGCGCGGGTTCTGTGAGCGGTTCCCTTCCCATCTTTATCCAAGCAAGGCTATGCTCATTCGTCAATTACTCTGCCGCGGAACGAAAGTGAGCTTGGGCACCATTCTTGTGGCTTTCTCCTACCAAACCGAGCGTCCATGGTATCGCGCGACTGACCCACGCGATATTGTCTATGGTATACTCGGCCTCCTTTCCAACGATGACCGTCGTTCGTTTGGCCATGTCGACTACAAAAACATGACATGGGTTGATCTATTTACTCAGGCCACGCGATCTTTGATTAAGACGTCTCTCACCTCGTTGACATTAACGGTTGCTGACGATGTACTGTATAATATCGGACATTGTCTGCCCCGTCCAAGAGACCAACCAAGCGAGTTACCGAGCTGGGTCCCCGACTGGCGGGATGTAGGTGTAAACGGGCTGCGGCAAAGCTTAGAAGCCCTGAGTCTCGCACACCTCGACGCCAGCGATAGCAGGAAGGATAACCATTACCATATATTTTTTGGACATGGGAATCCGTCGGCCATCCTGTTGCCCGGGTATCGCGTTGATTTTGTCACCGATGTAATGGCGTATGACTACCAGGCTAGAAGTGTTCGTGAAAGGGATCGACCAAACGACTGGCTGGTACGCATTCGTGATTTTACGGGGTTGCTAGAGAGCTCAGATATTGGGAACTTGGAGGGAGAAGACTACGTCTGGCGCTTGGTGATGGATTGCCACAACGCAAATTTTCTCAGGCTATGGCTGAGGAAACCTAAGTACAAGACAGAGGCTGCTTGCTTTATCCGCAGGCTCATGCGCCTGGATTACCCGGATCCTCAGACACTCCCAGACTTTCTGGTCAAGCACATACAGACATCCGGAGAATTCAAGGGATTATCGAATTTCAGGAGCTCGAAACGCATGAATAATGCCCCGATAAGAAAATCATCCAACCCGGATGATGATACTTCCCGTGGTGCGACAAGCATTGTCGACGGGAAGGCGCAGACGAAAAGCGAATCAGTTGATCCGGAGTGTGTACCGGATAGCATCAGTGAAAGCGACTTGAGATTTTTCATGAACGCGAAAATAAGAGGGCTATTTCGCTGTTCAAGGTCAAAGAATTCCACGTTATTCAAGACGGCTAAAGGAATGCTGGGCAGCGGGATCAGGGATGTTAGACCTGGAGACATTGTGGTAATTCTGCAGAACGCCCACACCCCCTTTATCCTGCGTCCACGCCCACAAGACGGGGATGAGATTGCGGCCGACCGCAGAGGCAGTGGAAGAACCTTCACCTTCGGGGGAGAGGCATGGGTGGACGGTATCATGTATGGGGAGTTCATGGACACTAAACCAGAGGAGGAGATCTTTGACATCTATTGATTGATACTGGCATCTGTCGTTTTCTTCCTTCATTCTTGAATATCAAGCACTTATTCTACCTCTCAGATATCAGGTACCAGCTTCATGCTTGTGCTTTACGCTTTCAATGCGACAAACAACAGAGTCGGAAGTCTCAAAAGATCCAGGACAGAAAATGCTGGGTTAACGAAAAGAATCTTCAAGAACAGACATAATCAAGTCCAGAAAATGAGGCAGCCGTCCCCATGGCATACCTTCAGTTGTCGCCATATCCCAACACTCACAAGCAAGGCTGAAGTTTCCGGGCAGTCACGATGAAGGGTATCACGTGCCTGCCGCATCTAGGTACATTACATGGAAGCAGGTGCCTGCCTATCGATAAGACACGACATGACATCCATCATGCCTGCCGCTGTTCGTCCGGTGTCGACTGTACAGTACCTGCATTTCCAGCACTGAAACTTCCCTTCTCCCAATTCAATTCGTCCCTTCTCCCCATTTCCTCGTCTTTTCTTTCATCTTTCCACCTCATCCAACAACCAGTCGCTCTCTCGCTGTCGCCATGCGTGGAACAGCCATCACCACCACTCTTCAACAACTCTGCCTCGGAAGACGACAACTTTGAGATGGATAGCACAAGCACTATCCAATAACCAATGCCCATCCTATGCAAAGGCATGTTTGGTTCGACCATCCCCAGCCGATTTGACTCCTTCCATACCAACTGAAACGAAAGACGCCGCTGGATGCCCAGTCTCCGGTCTGAGTCTCGCACAGGCAAACAACCAAAAAGTGAGTGGCTGCGCCAGATGCTTCCACTGACTTGTACCTTTCTGCGCTTTTACACTGTGCTGCCTGCACACTGCTGGCATGCCCCGTTCCGAAGTTCCTGTGGCGATCCGCGGCTAACTCCCCCGTCTGTAGGCATTCTGTCATCTCACACCATCCGCGGGCTCCTCGAAATACAAGGTTTGAGACGGCCAGCTACTGCGGTTGCCCGTCTCTGGTCTCCTCTAGTATCTACAGCAGCTGGCCAGCCCGTTCGACGCCGACAAGACGAAGGGGCACAGATGCAGCCTACGATGCTCTGGCCTTCGTCTTACTGTTCAACCCGAGAAATCCCGCAGCGTCATGAACATATGAAGCGCAACCTAGATCCCGGCGAGCCTGCCTCGAGGTTGCGTTCTCATAACGCCACCCGGAAGCAAGCATCAGGGTTTCGTCTTATCAGCCACGGTCGGGCAAGGCGTCTACACAGTACATCCCTAGATGTAGACAAGGTATTATCGTGATGAGTTACGGGTGGCAATTGCAGGTTTGCCAACATGGTCACTTGAATGGCGATGAATGGTTGCTTGGAACGCTTCAGTAACAGACATTGGTGGGATTGGCGGTACGACTTGCATCCCCCCGTTAGGCGCTCGAGTTCTAACCTTAGCGCAGGTTACCATCTCCAATGAATGCTACGGTAGGAGAGCATCCCATTGGATTGATTCATCATATGCAACTATCTTCGCGTACATATGCACCTGTTCTCACCAAGAGTGCGACGTTCAGCAAATCTCTGATGTACGAGACAAATCAGCATGGACAGTTCCTTTTAAGCCGGCGTGTCCTCTCTTTCCTGGAACTTTGGGTTGTTCAACCAGCTCTTCTTCCCCAACCACAATCGTTCACGATAGAAGGAACATTGGCTTCAATCATGGAGTCCACAGGAACTGGCATCGTAGACCAGTACGCGAGGCCCTTTTCAGCTCGAAATCACATGCGAGACGAGGAGAAGGTTCCTCTTCAAAACAGCTTGCCAAAATCTTTTGGGAAATCGGATTATACCCAAAGCTCTTCGGAGCTAGATCCATATGGATCAGAGACGTCTACGAACAAGGAAATGGATGCAGACATTCCCGATCGGAAATATGCCTGGAATTCCGGCATCTTTACACGTTTTCCTTTTCTCGGAGTTTTGCCTTTGCTCTTGAGTATGATCTGTAAGTAACTTCTAACCCATCTTGATTTCAGACGTCACAGACAAACGTCTGTAAAGTCGTTTTGCAATAGACACACGCTAAAAAGGCAAAGGTACCGGCGCTGGTATTGCCACGGTTGTGTACAGTAACGGCCAGTTGGTAAGTGAGTGGTCAGGAGTAATGCAACCTGCTGTGCTGCTTGCTTATAGCTCGACTGTGGCGAACTCGTTGGTCAGGATCGCTTTTGCCTATGGCTGCGCTGTCAGTTTTTGGGTACAGGCAGTGGAAGGTCATATGCCGGTGACCAACCTGCATCGTCACTGGGAAGGAGCCTCGAGTTTCTGGGGAGCACTGAGTGCGTTGACTCGGAGGAAAGCTATTCGCATAAGCTTGGGTAAGTTTTACATGGTTGAGTGGTCTGGTTTCCACATTCTTTGTAGGAGATGCCAGTCTCTCATCTTTCGTCGTCATGAGATGGATTGCTAATCGAATGGATCTCTGTGTTGTTCAGTATCTGTCCTTGTTACCATCTCGTCTTTGCTTCGGGGCCCCTTGATGCAAAGAGCCTCTTCCACCCACACCCGTGAAGTGGCCCTTACAGGTATCGCGGATCTTCAAGTTGCCCGTACTATCTTCGTTGATCAAGAGGGTGCATTCAGGGGGTCAGGTGGGAGTCAAAATCTTGAAACGGGGTTCCAGAGCGTGCTCCGAGATTACCAATCAAAAGCCTCACTTCGCGTCCCTGGAGCCGAATCCTACAACAATTATTCTTTAAAAGTAGAAGCCTTGGGATTCGACAGCTCGAATTGTTCTCTGGTTGAAGAGAGCATGCCACCGAAGGATTTAAATCAATGGGTTGTCGGCTACAACAGCACCGACATTTTCAAGATCGACATATCAGCAGGCCAGCTTTCAAATGATAATCCCAAAGAACGCCAAGAGGTGTTCTTGATATCACGGTAATGCGGAAAGTATCCGAATGGGGGATTGCCAAGTCTCTGACCCAAAACTGCTGCTTAACGCCTGCGGTCATGAGCTATAACTTGATGTTGGACAAGGGAAATGCCACGTTTGCGTCGAAGAGCTGGAGGGATGACTCTGTCGTCCGACCTTTGTACGTAACATCTGCCCTCGCCGTTTTCCTCGACACCTGTTGGCTGACATACATCGTAAGCACTCTTCCCCCAGCGGAGTACCTTAACGATCCAACTGTGCTACGCAGTCTTGAAATAGTTGGCTCCGCGCTCTGGGAAGCCCACGTAAACATAACCACGACGTCTGTGGAGGACATACGAGTTGGAGGAAATATACAAGTGACTAATATAACATATTCTGGGCTGGCTAGCTACGTGTACATGCAAGAATACGACGGATGGGAACTGTCGGGTCCGGATTTCGACGACCCCATGGACGATATCATCAATAGCTACCGCGAAATAGCCTTCCGCATGTCCCTCCACGAGGCAGCCAGGAACAATTACAATATAACCTGGCATGGAGAACGACTTTGGCCTTTCATCAGTCAGACTGTCGACTACATCAGCCACCAAGTCCGCGTCGAGTACAAAGCCAACGCTCCTGCGCTCGGTGTGGCCGTGGTTGTCGGCCTTCTCGGCCCACTGGCCACTTTGACCCTCTTCTGGGGTTACTGGCATCTAGGGAGGGACTTCTCCATGAGTCCGCTTGAACTGGCGAACGCCTTTCTTGTCCGCGGGCCCATGCTGCCAATGTCAGCGGCTGCAGCACCCTCGTCCCCGAAACCTCAAGACGCCCAGGATCAACACCGGGATCAACACCAACACCAACACCAACACCAACACCAACACCAGCACCAGCACCAGCACCAGCACCAGCACCAGCACCAGCACCTGCACCTGCACCAAGCCCAACTAGCCACACTCCTCGCCAACTGCAGCACCAACGCCTCAGCAAAGCAAATCACAAATTACTGCACCCGAAACAGGAATGACGACCATTGGTGGACTACCTTCTTCCAATCCAACAGCAGGGAGCCAAATTTGCAGTACGGCGTGTTGGAATCCACTGGGCAATTGGGTTTTGCAGTTGAAGACGAACAGGGAGTTATCCACGCGAGGAAGCCACGGGAGGGGGAGCTGTTGTAATTTTCGTGTGGATGCGTCTAGCTTGATACCGCGGTACTGGCTTTTGTGCCCACAGGGCGGGCACTGGATGTGGGAAGTCAGAGTGTCCACGCTGGTCGGTGGCGTTGGAGTGAGGGATAGACGGGAGAGACGGGGAGGGGCGGAAGCGTGGAAGATGAGGGGGTTGTGGGTTTTGAGAGGAACAAGGGGGGAGAGAGGTACATAAGGCCACGAACTGCGGCAAACTTCCAGGTTGGAAGAGCGGACGAGATATCCCATAATTACATAAGTCTCTGGTTCCTCCATCACATAGTACCTTAGTTGGGTTGCTGAGTTTTACCGAACCCCCACTAAGTAGTCTCAATAGGTATTCTTGGACATTCCTGTCTTCGGTTCTCGCTTATGAGCCATATCCCATTATCTTCTACTCATGTTGTTTATCATCATCATCCACCTTCTCACGGCGCCAACGGACCAAAACCACTTCACCAAAAAGGCTGACCGTGTTTTCATGAGAAAAGACCTTTTTTTGTCGCATTTTTTCCAGGTCGTTTGTGCTCTAACACCTCCAGCTTCTTTCCTTCTCAGGTATATTCCAAGTGCTGGTAATGATGTGACCTGCTAGGAAAAATGCGAGAAACAACTCATGAAATGGAGCCTTGGGAAACCGATTGCGAATATGGTTGGACGGTGATGCTTCTTCTACCTCTATCTAGTATTGGATCTGATGGTAATGACTGTCCAGTAAACATCTGCATCCTCTCCCGCCTCTGTTCTCGCTGTTGTTCTCATCTGCTTCCCTTCCATCATTCTGCAGATCCAGAGTTCCGGATGTGTCTTGATGTGACAAGTATCCATGCCTTCCAACATCAGTTTAGGAGCAAGCTAATCGTGTCGGAACATAAAAAGAAAAACAAGATTTCGCTTAATATCAAAAATCCCATGTTCGCTTCCCCGATCCACAAACCATCCGTCTCACAAAGCATCCAGTCAAACAGGTGCAGCTCTCCCCTCCTTCTACCAACCGGTTTTCTTAACCACAACACGGTAACTGTTCAGGTCTCAGGAAGAAGGAACCTTGAACACACTCTCAATCAAACTCCACGGGCTCTCCGCAATAAACCGAACCCGTTCTGGCATCATCCATGTCCACATCATTATCCCTAGATTGGCTCCAAGTTAACAAGAGCTCCGCATCCCAAGTTACCTGATCCTTCTCCTCAGACGATATGCGAAGCAGCTGTGTAGTCTCCGTGTTCTTTCTCAGAGAATAATAAGTGATCGCAGAAGATCCTACCATGAGAATGGTGGGGCCGTTTAGGTGGCTGTAGTCCTACTCCTTCAGTTCACGCTTTGGGTAGCACCCGAATTTAGCTGACTTTCATACCGCTTCTGGGTCGAAGAACGGGTCACGATCGAATGCATGATGGAAGTAGCCATCCCGCGGCATTATATAGCTCGTCTGCGTGTAGACATCCTCTTGAGATTGAGAGCCTGCAGGTATGGATGGTGATATGTCCAGATCATCTTTGAGCTCGGCAGGGGACGACTCCGAAGGTGATAACACTGTTCGTAGTAGAACTAGTCTGTGAAGGTCCATGTTGAGGGTTGTCGCTGCGGCTCGTGTCTAACGGTTGGTGAATGACTGGAAAGGTATGCTAAGGATGGGTGACGAGACTCAGCAATATTGAGGTTGATGCTATTGCGATGCCTACCCACGCTCCTGTTGGTATTCTGATGCGGAGTGAGCGGTAAGGATCGGATACATCGGACACGGTATCATTCCGACAATCACAAGTCGACGCCAACTTTGCCGTGTAGATTGGATGCGGTAGAAGATCGATGTCGTGTATCCTGCGGGTACTGCGAGTGACTTCATATTAGAAATGAGTTAAAGAGGAGTGGAAGTGAAGGGCAGAATGGGGAGGGAGAGACATACCGAGGCTTGACGGTAACACTCAACAGGTTGTCTCAGCAAAAGCGTGTGGAAATGGGGGCCAGTCAGATGATGCAAAGTGAATGATGTTTGATCCAAAAAAACAAAACGATCGTGTTTGATGATGGAACGAAGAAAAAGAAAAAGGTCAAACCGATTTGGGAATTGAAAGGTAAAACGGAAACGGATTGACCACCGAGGCGGATGGTTTGCAAGTCAAAAAAGGATGCTTACAACCTTGATGTAGATGCGGAGGAGACGGGATCTGTCGATGGCAGGAATGGGAGACAAAGGCCACTGCAGCCGTTGCGTTCCAGCCAAGGGTTGTGGTGGTCACAGTTTCCAGGTCGGAAGGCAGAGGAAGGAAAAGAGAAGGAGCGGAGGAGGTGGACTTTCCATCATTTTGACCTCACTCTCCTTATCTTATCGTTCAAATCCGATCAGATGAGCTCACTCAGGTCTTTCTCCCAAGTCCCAGCTTCACCTTCCACATCCTCGTGTGTCTGGCACTCCTTCCTACGAAGCGTTCAAGCGCTCCAGTTCCCCTGCACACCCACGTCCATCGCTATCAGCTCCCCTCCCGCAGACCCAAATCATACGCCTCCTGAAACCTGGGCGCCAAATACACAGTAATGTACGGCCCCGTCCGATCCGAGTAGGAAAACGACACCCATGTATGCGTCCCCGGCGCCTTCTTGAAATCCACATGCGGACTGTTTTCTCGTTAGCAACCACTTTCCTCACTCCCAAACCCCCTCACCTCCCACACTGCAGCTCGAATCAGAAGAAGACAGGTTGTACTCACAAAGCCTCCCTAATCGCCTCCCCATACCCCCCTTTCCCCAACTCTCCCCACCCAAACCCCCTCCACACCTCCTCCAGTCCCTCAATCACAGCTTCCTCCGTTTCGAAAACCTGCATCAGTGGCAGATAAACCTTCACCTCCGGCTCCTCCCTCCCCGGACGCATCTCATAGCTGGTAAACCCCATCCAATAACTATTCCCCCTACTCTCATACCGACAGGGTTTGCTCACGTTTTCCGTTGCGTCGCTCACCGGTGATCGGTCCCCACGCAAAAGGTGGTAGATACTTCTCAGAATCTCCACGCCGCGCAACGTCTCGGGGGAGGTCACGCTGCCGCCGAGCGTCATTGCGTCGCGCATCACGTTGAAGGCATTGCTGGGCACGAGGGTGTACAGTTTCACACGCGCGCCCTGGTCGGGAGAGACGGCGTCGATGCCGAAACAACTTGGTGTCATTACTGACGCCTTGGAAGCGACGTACTGTTCGACTAGGTCGAGAGAAGGTTTCAACTCCTCACTTTTCGTCCGGATCCCCCTCAGCGCAGAAAATAGCACCTGATGAGGGGACAACCCCGTTACCAAACTCTTTGGTCCTGCGAAAAAGTAAGGCTTCAACACCCTCTTCTCTCCAGCGCACCCGATGGCGATGGCAGCGTGCTCCGGCGGTAATTGCCCCGGGACAAGTCTCTCCCTCAGCACAGCCCGCTCCTCCGGCGATAAGTACATCTGCTCTTTAACTTCATCATACCAGGTTAAATCCGCTGTTGTCTCGCCCTTCCCCTGACACTCCTTGGCCAGCAAAGGGAACAACCTCTTATACCCCTCTTGGTTCGTGGGGTCTTCTGCAGTGGTTCCATCCGGGGGTATCGGCTCGAAGCTAAACCTCAGCGTCCCCTTGACCTTTGGTGATGAACTGGAGCTAGCGGGGGCAGAGCAAAAGTTCCAGGTTGGTCGGTAGGGGGAGCCTTCGTAGTTCAAGGGGGAGCGCAGCCGGTAGGAGGAAAAAGGGCGGGGACCGAGGTTGGGGATGACGTTGTTGCGGAACCAGGAGATGTGGAGGGATTGTTGGGAGGGGGTGTAGGATTGGGAGTGGGAGAGGAGGGAGGTGAGGGAGGGAGCGCAGGCGGACCACCAGTAGCGGTGGTTGGGGTTGTTGCTGTCATACTGGGAAATGCGAGGTTCGCTGGTGGATGAGTTATTGCGGGCTTGGATCAGGCTTCGGATGTTTGGTGGTGATCGAGTTGAAGGATATGCTGGCCGTGTTAGGGGACTGATAGGAATGGCTCTGTGGGAGGCAAGCTGTCTCATTTTGTGATTCATTGGAGCCAAGAAAGAAAGAGGCGATTGGAAGAGGAAAATACGTTATGGATCGCACCTTGGCTGGTCCAAAAGGGCATGACAAAAGGGGCCAAATGGAAAGGTGAAAGTAACGAGGGTGAGATGCACGAAGGAAAGATGAGATGACGTTGAAATAAACACGTGGACCCGATGACAATCCACGCTTCCATGCATGGCCGGACCGGGGGGTATGATCCCCACTTCAACGGAGATCAGTCACCATCAGCCGCCCCAATAACTGACCTTGACGATGATGTTTGTCTGATTCGAGATAATGAAAGCGAACATCTGCCATTTCATTCATAAAACATCATCAACAACCTACCTACCTACGTAACCTCCCTCTTCACTCATCATCATCCCCCTTCTTCGGTTTAACCACCTCCTTCACAGCCTCATACGCCTCCCTCCTCCTCTCCTCATTCCCCTCCACCCTCCACTCCTCCAAATACCCCGGCACCTCTTCCACTTTATTATACCCCGCCCTTACCGGCTCCCCAAATGTCATCCAAGCCGGCACCACCCCGACCCACGTCTTTTGTCTTAGTTCCTCATCATTCAAATCCCCCCGTTCATCATGCGGCTCCCCACTTCTAATCTTTGCACTCCCCGCCTTGATCTTGACTCTCAAAATACTGGTCGATTGCATCTCCGCGTTATTGGGCGGGGTGCGGGTGTTTTGATACCGCTGGGGAACAACACTGTTGGTTACGAGTTCCATTGCCCAGAGCTTTTCGGCGGGGTCGGTGACGGGTACCCCAAAACCGAAGAGGATGGCGGAGCGGTAGTTGTAGGAGTGCGAGTTGGGCGTGAGGGAGAGGACGTAGCCGTCTAGGAGGGTGGCGGTGAGGGTGAGGGGGATGCCCTCGGAGGAGGAATCTCGAGAGAGGTTCATGAGGCGGGAGGAGACATAGCTGGATATTTTGGTTAGGCGGGGCTTGGTAGAGGTTATGGAGTTGAAGGGAAGGGAGGAGAGGGAAGAAGGTAGAAGGGCATGGGAAGAAAGAGAATGGATGACAAACCCGTGGAGGTAAAGGTCGAGGACGTCGCCTAGGTCGGCGGAGGGACGGGAAAAGGAACCCATTTGGCCGATCATGGGGAGGACGGCGGGGAAGGGGGAGGTGGAGTCTTGGAAGGCGACATTGATGAAGGGCGAGGAGTTGATGATGCCGTGGATGGTTTCGAGGGAGTAGCGGGCTGGATGGTGCATGGGGTTAGCAGTGAGATGGTGAAATGAGTGATAGGCAGGGAAGTCTACCTCTGTCATTGAGTCGCTTGACCGTGCTGTACGGCTGTTTGGGGTATTCGAGCTCGTGAGAAGGCATTTTAGCGGGTGATGAGGTGAGGAGTGCTGAAGGTCACGACAGGTTCTTTGTCACTGTTGAGAACACTTGGATGGTGGAATTGATGGGCTGCTTTTTTATCTGAATTTCTTCGACTTCCGAAATGAAAAAGTGAAAGGTTATGACACATCCACCCGTGACTCACGATGCAGGTCATCTGTTGATCCTACCAACGGGAAGGTGTGAGGAAATCAACATGCTGATATGGCAAGTGAGTGGTGATAAGCAGAGGAGCGGGGAGATGAGGAGTAACGCCAGCGGAACGGGCACGCCATCCCGGATGCGGCCCGAACATGGGTCCGGCTTGACTCGGCTTTGGCCATGGGGGATGGATTTCACGCCTTTTGGATGACATGCTCATGTACCTAGTGCTATCGATGACAGCAGATCGAGGAGGTTTGTAGAAGAACTGTGACGATTAAACGAGGGCGTTTTCATCCATTGGTAGTTGTGATGCCATTTCAGCATACCCCATCTATTCATGTGTTGCCAAACTGGGAGATACCGTTCTTATTGATATGGGCCTCATCACGGACTTCCGTGGTGCTTAAGATCGAGTCAACGAGGTGATGTCCAGTGACCACACCCGAGGAAACGGATGACGGAAACAACAAACTTCCAAAATGAAAGGACTAGCGTGTTTGGTGATGCTCCAGGATGAGTCGTTTCTTTCGTTGAGGCGAGCTATATCAGACTCATTTATACATGGTGGTGGAACGGAGAGGAAAGAATGAAGAACGAGATGAGGACGAATTGACAATGACAAAACGAAAAGAGGGGCTCCCCCACACGGAGGTCGACCCCACCATACGGCTCCACCCCCAGGAACTCCTTGCTCTCATTGGTCAGTGCACGGACCCCTTGAATTGTTCCCTTTCGCAAAGTCACTTCGTCTCTTCTTCACTTTGTCATCTCGTGTCCGCCTTCATTCAACGTCGTCGCGACTGAAGTTCAACGTCGTCGCGACTGAAGTTCAACGTCGTCGCGACTGAAGTTCAACGTCGTCCGATCGTCACCACACTTGAAATACGAGAAGGGATGACCACGGCACCCCGATCGCTTTGTTTATTCTTGTGCTTTCCTCGGGCCTTGCCGAGTTCAATTGATCCAAACCATGTCACGGCCTCGGATCGCGATCTTGTTCTTCGCGTCATCAGAATCTTCCGACAGTCACATCTCAGATGGATACAAACAATGTCCCGGAAATGCTGCCGAGATGGCGACAATGCTATACTCGGACAACTTAAGGACTGACCATGGGCGGAATACGAACTGTTGGGAGTTCACCGTGCTCTTGGACCACCCCGCGATTGCGTCAACATTACCGCCACTGCCACCACATACGACCATCAAGGACGGCCACAAACACTCGATCCAATATTTCCAAGATCCATGCGCACGAATCTTTCTTTCCAGATGAAAGAATGCAGCAGCCGCACGGAGATTTATCAAGATCCAGTCCAGGTGGCCCAGATCCAGACCCCTTGCAAGTGCCAGAGCGTAATGGAACGTCTTGGGTTTCGGCTGAAACACCTCCAAGGGGCATAAAGGAGGCATCACCACCATTAACACAACTCTATTATTGTCAGCCTCGCCTCCTCAGCCAATCACCCTCCAGGCCTTGTTCCAGCATAAAGAACAATTACGCCACTCCTGGTGCACTCCCCTGCACCGCTCCTGTTTGAGCTTGTGCTCCCGTGAGCTTTCCCCGGCCGACGGACTCGTGATGCTGGGATCCCCGGGTCCACGGCAACACCAGATTTTCTTGGGTCACGATACTAGACATACTACATCCGAGTCCAAGTTGGGGGCTTGTTTCCTTGGCAGCCGCCCCAACACCGGTTCGTTGGTAGTCAGTCTGATACACACACCCGGCCGGTTGGCCACTGTTCAAAGAAACTGTTCTACTCTCCTTTCTCTCTCCTTCTCCTCTCTCCATCTTGAACTGGCGTTTGGCAACTCTGTACATCGCTTGAACCCCCCAAAGCATGTCATTGCCGCTATTCACAACTTCATCTTCACAGTAACGCAAGGCCCGTCGATATGATACATTCTTTTTGACTAATTCTTTTCTATCAAGCGTGTTCTTCTTTTTTGTTGTGATACCCCCATTGACTGGGGTTCCCTTCTTTCCGCCCGTTGATATTCGATTCTGCCAACTGACCATATCCACTCTTGTTCACCATGGCCGTCAAAGGCGCCACCGAGGCCCTCGTTGCGGCTTTCACTTTGTCAGTTCATGCATGGTCAGTAGACAACATATCACTCACACAAGCTAACATGTCAACAGTGGTCTTGTATTATACGCCGCGACGGCGGCTCTCGCTCTCTACGCAAAAGGTCATGGCACTGCGATACTTCGGGACGGCCAGAGGCTGGTCCTCGTCGGTTTTCTGTCGACCGCTGCCCTGTGGGCACTTAGCGATTTTATTTCTATTCTACTCAAAGTCGACAACTCGTCGACACATTGCCAGATCGGCATAATATTCGCTACCATCTTCGACCAACTTGCCCGATTTTCCATCGAACAATACCTTCACTGGGCGCAGAACACAGGGGAGAAGGTATCCGCCGTGCAGATCATCGCCCAACTCCTAATACTCGGTCGACTCGTTGCTGGAGGCGTGTTTGTTGGATTCACTCGACCCCAAACCGATTCTTTCTGCGTCGCTGCCTCTTCCGAACTTCCCATTTCGATTGCCGTCATTTCCATGGACGCCGCCATTTTCTTTTGTCTCATCTCACGCGCCTTGGCCCAGAACACTCAGCTCAACACCGAATCTCAGGACGCTAGGCGGAAGGCGCTGTTTTGGGTTATGTTTGGTCTGGCTGTTTGGATCGCGACCAGCGTAACCTTACACCTTGGTTTCCGTTATGTTGCCCTTGTGGTCAGAACCGCTCTGCCTGCCATCGGCCTGACCATCCTAATCAGTAAGTGCCATTATTCTGGATATTGATCCCACTGGCTAACTGTGTACAGTCATCCTTACTGTCTGCTCTGGCACCCTCGGCTCCGCCAGCATGTTGCGATCCAAATCTCCCGAAGCGCTCTCTCCTCGTCGTGTCGAAATCAGTCGCGATATCTCCTCATCCGATCCCTACTTTCCCGGCGGTAATTACCAAGATGTCAAGGACGCAGCCATCAGGTCCGAGACAGCATTCATCAACCCTAGAGAGGCACCAGCGACAAACAACCAACCTACTTATGGACTCCCGACGATCTCGCTGCCCATCACTGGAGTGGCTGGCATGGGCGGAGTTCCTATTGAAGGACAGCTGTTTCCGCCTATCCGAGCAAATACCGCCCCTACGGTTCGAAGGAACAGGTCCGTTAAGGCTGCTGTTGGTCTCCATAAGGGCAGCCTCCATAAGAAGGGGGCTTCGGCCGGTGCAAGGTTGCAGATCAGCAATCCCATTCTCCAGGACACCGGCAAAAGTCCGCTCGATAAGATTCCTACTGTGGACCTGCAGGATGCCATGAGGGCAGAGAGGGAGCGAAGGGAGAAGTTGCTCAGGCAAACGAGCCAGGCCAAGAGGGAGATGAATATGCAGCCGTCAGCAATGGATCCCAGAGAGGGCGTGAACAGAGCTGTGAGCTTGAAGAGAAAGGAGGTTGGATCACCAGTTTCGTCCGGCTCTTCTCTTCGTCCGGAAAACATGGGGATGAGTTCTTCAACACAACTGTCGCCAGGAACGAGTGGAATCAGGCAAAGATCACCGCGCCAGTCGCCAAAACCATCAGAGGCCTCGAGACAGTCCACTTTCCCGTCTCGATCCGTGTCCCCTCCCGAGGACTTCGAACAACCGCTGCCGAATCTCGATATCCGTCCTTCGAGACAGTTACCTCCCTCCCCTCCCGCGCCACCACAGGAGAGGCCCTTGACTGTACTTCAAAGGCGACCCACTACTGGCTTGCCATCAAACCCCAAATCCAGAGCATTGAACCTAGAACAGGATGCACCCGGCGCAGAACGTCAGCAGACTGTTCTTTTCCTTAATAATGTCATCTATGACGACCCCGCCCTTGTACATGACATTCTGCAGGGTTCCGATGACAGGACCATCAACAAGCCTCAATCTCCTGGGACCCCTGAATCGGTTGTACACCGACCTCGGCCCATTCCGAGAAAGGTGGCCGATCCTAATCCTTTTGCCGGGCATAGGAGGAGTAAATCTAGCGGCTCGTTAGTGAAGAAGTCCGTGTATATGTCCGAAGACATGCCGCCGCCCCCCGCTCCTCCGAAGAGTGCAGGTGCAGGAACTCGCCCGCAACCGAACCGGACCAGGAGCATGACGGTCACCGAGAAAATCGCACGCATGTACCCTGGTGAGATGCCAAATAAAATGCCACCAGTTCCCGAGGTTCCTGCTGTTGCCAGTTCCTACCTTCAATCTCCCTCTTCAGTGGACTCCGAGGAGGTGCGCCAGCCGAGCCAACCAACAAAAACCACAGCCAAGACCGAGAACATTTCTACCATCGTTGAGGAGTCGAGAAACGGTACCGAAAGCAAGTACGAGACAGATATGGCGGCAAAGCGGGCATCATCCCCAGTTATTCCTGTCAATCCACCACGAGAGTCGATGTATAGTGAGGGTTCGCAATCGCCTGATGAGGCCGATACAACCTGGAGCTCCGTCCGCTATACACAAGTCACTGTTGGCCTTGCTGTGGCCCAACCTATGCCTCGGCCAGTGGTAAAGACTGTTCGTCAGGAGAGCGAAACCAAGCTTCAACCTGAGGTTCCTCCAGCCAGTCAAGAACCTGCAAAGGAAGTGAAGCGCCCAGAAGTCAACACTGCGGTCGTAAACAAGCCAGCACCCAAGCAAACCTCTCCAGTGCAAGCTCGCCGGGTCGGTGACAAGTGCCCCGTTTTCTCTGATAGGAAGTCAAGAATCAGGATGCCACCTCCTTCCCCTCTGCCGTTGAACGGGCCTCGCAAGAACACGGTCATGGTTCAGGCCGAGCCTTCACCCCTTGAGTCTCCAGAACATGCACTCCGCCAGATTCAGGAACAGCTTAAGAAGTTTGAAGAGCCCGTGACCGGGGCTTACTCGAAGGACCACACTGAACGCCTCGCGCTACTTGAGGATTTGGAGAAGGAGATGGGTATTCACGAGAATCACTGGCAGGAAATGAAGCATGATATGGGCCGTGATTCGTTGTGCAGCATGCAGACCAACTCTCCGGCTAACAGAAACTCACGATACGATTCTACTGTTGGCAGCATTGTCATTGGACACGGTCCGGCTGTTGGAGCCATGGCCGCTGAACGCAGGGCTTCTCGCCAGACGATGTTGCGCAATAGTGGCAGCTACAATCCCAACAGACTCTCGAGAGATGCTGTCAAGTCACACATGAGCATCTGGCAGAAGCGTCTGACGGAGGCGCATATCGACTATATGGAGACAGCAGCTGAGAGACTCCGTCAACCCAGCGGCAACTTCTTGCCTATTCCGCTGCCTAATGTCCAGCTTGGTAGCCCTACTCCTCCTGACTCTGATGTCTCTGGTGATGATGATTCGGTTCTATCCGCTCAGCTGGATGCTGTGTCGAATTGGCTGTCCAAGAAGGCAGTCAAGACCGTGTCCCTGTGGGCTCCGGCGCCGCAGGAGACTACTGTCGCGGCAAACCTTTTGTGGACGCCCGTGCCTAAGGCTTCACCTACTTCCACGATCGCGACATCGGAGGTTCAAACCTTTGTCCGGCCTGCGGCTCGCAAGGACCTGTCTCCCCTTAGAATCACCAGCATGCAGTTGTGGTCCAAGCCTACAGTGAATGTGAAGAAGGCCCCTTCACTCTGGACGCCTCCTGTCCCGGTGCAGATTTTGGAGACAAATGCACTGTGGGCGCATATTCCCAAGGTTGCAAGTGAATGCCCGACGCCTCTCCCGGAGGCCGATGCATTTGTCCGTCCTGCGACGCGGAAGGTTCTGGCCCCTCTTGAGATCACGAGCACTCGCCTGTGGAAGAAGGCTGAACATGAAAAGAAGCCTTCACTCTGGACCCCGCCACCCAAGGTTTCTGCCGTCACGACAAACCGTTTGTGGTCGCCTCCTCCCAAGGTTCTCGAGGCCCCTTCACTGGTACTTGATCTCCCTGATATTTTTACCCGTCCTGCGGCTAGAAAAGATCTTGCTCACCTCCAAATCTCCTCCAAATATCTCTGGCGTAAACCATACACCAGCACCAAGGAGACCACCGGACTTTGGCGACCTTCCTGGGCTTCTGTCGCCCCTCCCGCTGACTTCAAGCGTCTCTCTTTGCAAGAAACTCCCCAACCGCAACCTCAAAAGGCTCCGCGACCCGTAACCCAACGCCCTCCTCGTCGCAACAAGCGTGTCAGCGCTCTTCCCGACATCCTCGAAAACCCCGAGCCTCTTCCCGACAAGCGCGGCACCCTTGGTCTCTTCCAATTCCCCTGGGGCGAGAAGTCCGACACCGCTACCATGCCTCAACCGCGTCCATTCGGTCGCTCCATGCCCGGCACCATGAGCTCCGGAGTCCCTTCTCTTAGGGCGTCGTCCACTCCCGACTACTCCGGAACCTCCTTCTTCGACGATTACGACGATGAAGATCCCGAGTCCGACTATGAGCGCGAGGAAAGCGATGATGAAGACGACTTCGACGAGACGACTCTCTGGGAAATTGCCAGCCTCCTGAACTCGACTGCTGTCCCCTCGAGGAACAGCCTCTTCCTTTCCGCCACTCCTGCCTACAGCGTCGATGAGTACTACGACGGCGGCAGCGGCAGCAGCCACCAGGAGCAATCCGCCTCTGCGTCCGCCACCGACATTGACGAAGATGATGATGCTTCCAGTGAGCATTCAATCCTGATCGGCCTTGCCGAGGATCATCCCCATGATGACCAAGAACATGTTGCTGAACAATATGATCACCAAGGATTTTTACAAATGCAGGACACTGCCGACTCCACTCCTTCAACCCTGGACCAGGGAGCCCAGGCCGTCGTCGCCACCCGTGCCGCATTGGCCGATGACTCGGCGCCCGCACCAGCTCCGCCCCGAGTGGAGACCAGCGAAAACCAAGCCGTGGAGACGCGCCTGCAAATCTCGACCGGCCTATGGAGCCCCGGTGAATCACCCGAAAATAAGACTTTGTCTTCACCTCGCTCGGCAGAAACAAAAGGTCTCTTTGTCCTGGGCCGTGAGTCGACGTCCGACAACCGCACCACCGAGCAGGAGCCGGCCGCCGTCAACATGCACCGCACACCCCAGGGTAAGGCTGCCGACTCATGGAGGCCGTTGGATCGGCTCATGTCCGACAGCCTCTGGACGCCCGAAGCCGCTGCCGCTAAGGGCGTTAGCAGACAGGTGTTCCAGCACTGGATCACTCTGAGCCTAGCGGCCAATGCCCAGGTCGACAAGGCTGAGGCTGCACGTCTGCCTCGTCCTCAGGCTACCCCCGCGGATCTGAAGGAGGCTCTCATCGCCAGCGGTTATCCCCTCAATATCAACAAGACCGTCAGCGGCCGCATCACCGCCACCCCTGCCGACTGGGCTGCTGCCCTTGAGGAGGCCATCCAGGCTTCCATCATCAAGTCTGCCGGCCCGGTCTTCAACTCGGCCATCCGTCACCCCGTCTTCGCCGGCTCATCCCTCACCACCACCTCCGAGTGGTTCCACCCCGCCGCCACAGGCTACACCTACGACGCCGCCTGTGTCCACCCCGTCTTCTTCGGCTCTCTCGCCATCACCTGCCCCGAGGAGTCCGTCCACCCGGCCATGTCCGCCTACGCTCACAAGAAGCTTCGTCGTCATCAGCGCTCGGGCTCGTCCGCTTCCAGATCTCACTCCCGCTCTGCCAGCACTTCCTCCACCACCTCCCGCAAGAACAGCCGCAGCCACTCCAGCAGCAGCGGCAAGAAGCGGAGGGAGTCCATCATCGCTCAGATCCATGCCATCGAGGCGGAGATGGGTCTCATCCCCGAGGAATCTGCCGTCGTGCCTGACGTCCCGGAGGTCCCGTCACTTGATGAGATCGAAGCCTCTCGCAAGGCCAAGATCCAAGCCCAGATCGAAGCTCTGGAGCAAGAGAAGTTGTTCGCTCAGCAGGTCGCCCGCGAAAGCTCCGTGGCTAGGCGTCGCGGTAGCTCCAGCGTGTCTCATGCCACCACCGCCAGCGGCACCACCAACTCGGAAAACGACGGCCCCGCTTCCATGGACTCCTTTCCCCTGAGCCAGCGTCCCTCCACGGCCACTAGCGTTGACTTGGAGCATGATCAGGAGGAGAAGTCCATCGACGTCCCCGAACTCACCATCTCCTCCCCCTCCCCCAGCACCCCCAGCCAAGCCGACAACGGCCTCTGGACAGCCCCCTCCCCCCTCCCCCAACCCACCCCCTCGCCAATCCCCACCCTCTGGACTTCTCCCCCCTCCCCCGCTTCTCCTTTTGAGTCGTACGAAGACTCTCTCCCCTCGCCAAAGCTCCTTTGGCAACCCAAGGCCGGCAAACCCGAAATCATCGCTAAGACCGATGAGGATCGCGAGGCGCATGAGCGCAGGGCGATGGGACGTAAGGGTCTGTTGACTATGCAGAGGAAGGCGGAGATTCTGGAGCAGATTCAGGCGTTGGAGAACGGGGATGTTACTGCTGTGAAGGGTCTTTGGACTAAGACTGAGGTGGTCAAGGTTGAGAGGGATTGGATGGCCACGCAGTTGAGTGGTGAGCTGTCACCTTAGTGCTGTGATGGCTGTGATGGCTGTGTGATGATGGAATGAAATGGCTGGCTTGGCTTGTTGATTTGGTGTTATTGTTGTTGCGGAAACGGCACCGGGCCTTGGTGGTTCGGTGGGTGGGATTTAATGAGAAAAGCAAAGGGAAAGCAAAGGGAAAGGGAAAGGGAAAGGGAAATGAAAAGCAGATAACGGAAGGGATATGGTAACAACAGGATGGGTGTCAGGAAGGGAAGGGATCATTTGGCATTGGCTGTTTCTTTTCTTTTATGGTTCGTTCAGACTTCATGAACGGAACCAAGTTGATGAGGAAATGAAGAAAGGAAAGAAGGAATGGAGAGGAGGAGGGAAATATACTTGAATGGGTTTCAGTTGCAGTTGCAGTTGCAGTTGAGCAGTTGATGTACGATACCCAGGTTAACCTACCTACCCGACTTACCGTACAAGCTTCATTAGCATCGAGAAGCGTAGAGAAAGAGATGATGATAGTTCAGCTTTGACTGTTTCCGAGTTCGTGACATGTTCTGAGTGTTCCCGACTCCGTGGCATGTTCTGTCATCTGCTTGATCAAGAAAAGAACAGACAGAAGCCAACAGGCAAGAGACAACAGACAGCAGACAATACTGTCGTGGGAGCGAAAGTCCAGAAAGACGCTGAAGTCAGGACGACCGGCCACCCTTATAAGTCCTCCGGTCTGGCGGTGATCATTTGATATTCCCATTCAGCCGCTGATGCCATTACGGTGATGCTGAACCCACCTTCGAAGCTGCTGAGGCTCCACAGAGAGAATTTAGCCTAAATTAATGTATTCGCGATGTCGAAAATCTGGATTCGTGCGCTTGCACGAGAAAACAAAAACAACAACAATCACGACGACGACAACGACAACGACAACAACAACGACAACGACAACTACGATACGTTTTCCATCCGGCAAAGCTTCAAGTTCTCATCCGTGAATGTGTAAATACATCAGAGGTCGCCACCAGGGGAACGAAGCGAACACTAAAAAAAACAAAAAAAACATAGGAATAGTGGAGGAGAACATGAGCTGTGGAGATAGGCAGGCGGGCCCGAACACAAAAAGAGAAAAACACCAAAAAAGAAAAATACCAAAAAAGAAACATACAACACCAGGGATTCGCTGGTCGTCACCGACCCAACTACTAGTCTGGCCCTCACCGGCTTATCTATGGGAGAGCGGACGGGATCCCGAGTTTTCCGGTGGGTATGGTCGTATGTACTTGTCTTTTCCGTGTCCTCATCTTATAAAGCCGGGGATATTCATTGGATGGTTGGTTTGGAAGTTGTACATCACAAATTCAGGAAAAAAGGGGGTGTAGACACTCGACGATTCTTGCACCTTTTGATTGCGTTTCACTACTGCCGCAACTGCCAGCTTGATCATTGTATTTTACATGTATGGAAAATCCTTCTTTCGAAGCTGGGTTTGCATCTATTTCACTCCGAACCCCTTCCTTTGCAAATGTGGTGCACCTGAGGTAACTTGCTTCACGATAAAGTGGCCGCTGGTGAACGATCGATGACAGCTTTGCATATCGGCTACAAAAGTGCTCCAACAGTACGTCCATGGGTACTATTTTGTGGTACTCGGAGAGATTGTGCCGTTATCTGACGAGTTCTTTTGCGCTGCGGTTGTTATGTAAAGAAGCATACGTGAGTGATGGATGTGAAACGGCGACGACAAAAAAAAAAGTAAGTGGTTTGGTACTGGTGTTCCTGCCCAGTTACTAGCGTGACCTACTGAGTACCCGAAGATGGGAAAGGGGATGATGGGACCGAGTGCCAGTGAATGCAAAGTCAAGTGAATGCGCTCCAGGGCACGGATGTCCAACAGTGTGAGTTGAGTGGTGCGAGTGGGGAGCTGTGTTGCGTCACGAAGACCATCGATGCCCCCGCAAGTCCCGAAGATGCAGGTGCGAGCGCGTTGTGAGCGTGATGGAATCATGACAATTGCTAATGTGGCAGATATGCATAGAACGGGACGCGTTTACTGACCGTTGATATGGGAAAGAGCGCAAAGCGTTGTGGTGCAAAACACCAAAATCACCATTTCACCACAACCAAAAAGGGGAGTGCGCGAAGTCCAAAACAAATACCGGTACCAGAACCTGAAAGCGGTCAGTCGGGTAAAGCACGGGGCACAACACCCCGCCGACAGATAAAGCGCGGTTGAAATCTTCAGTCCTTGACAGCTTCTTCCTCTTTTTGATCTTCCCGCAGTCCTTACCTGACCTCAACAATTGCAACGAGCGTCCAGCATAAAGGGATAAAATCGCAGTCCGAAGAAAATATGACGGGTCGCGCCACTTCCTCGCGCCCTGCCAAGCGCCAGCGCAGCGAAACCGTTGATCTCACCTCCGACAACGAGAAGCCTGTGGCCGCGTCGCGACCCGGAAAGACTCAAACCCTCCCCGCCAACTTCAACGGCGATCTCAACACGCTTCCCGACTTTAACCTCAACGCCCAGGAGCTTCCCTCCTCCCAAATCGCCCGCCTTCCTGCCACCTTCACCAACTCGTTGCTCGCCTATGCCGCCGCCCGGGACCCCTACATCAACTCAATCCTTGCTCATCAACATGACCTTCAAAGGGCCCGCGAGCGCGCCCGCGTCATCAATTTCACCCATTACTCCCAAAGCGCTTGGGACATGCTCAACACCAAGTACGCCCGTCTTTCCAGCTCAAAGGCGTACGAGAAGGCTTTCGATGTAGTTTCCGACATCGGCAAAATGTTCGATACTATTCTGAAGACTGTCAAGAAGGCCGGAGGATACGATTGTTCGTACGGAACCCGGAAGAGCGCAGTCGAAACCATGACCGAGATCATGATGTGTGTGGTTACAGCGCCAAACGACGAAATTGGGCATCAGGCGAGGAACGACGATGATGAAGCGACGGAGATGGAGGAGAAGTTGCTTGAGATGATGACTTACTTTGATGAGGATGAGCTGGCGCAGTTGGACGAGGAGGGCTGGACCGATAAGGTCAGGGAGTTGATGGAGGAGGCGGATGGGTATTCCATGTATGAGAGGCTGAACGAGGTGGTGGAGATGTTGGAGGGTGACTATGAGGAGGAAGGTGAAGATGACGAGGATGGCGAGGAAGATGGAGAGGAAGATGGAGAGGAAGAGTAAGGTGTGGATGGACTACCACCGCCACCGGGTTCCTTTGACTGACAAATCAGTCTGGAGGGAGAACACGGAGGAGGAATCGTTGGCCGCCTATATGCTTGCGCGGTTGGGGGATGCTGGAATGGTGGTACTCCTACATGAAAGCGATGGTGGTCTGGACAGCAATCGCCGTCTCAGTGACTGACCCCGTAATACACGACAGCAACTCGAAGGCGGGTTACTTTGATTGGAAGGTTTCCAGGTCAAGTGCTACCAAAACCACTCGTTCGAGTCTTGAGCGATGGCGGGCCGGTGGCATCAACCAGGATCTCGAAACTGGATATGTCTGAGCGGACAGGTTTAGCAAGGTGGATGGAGTATTCTGGTGACAGGTGAAGTTGCAGTCGAGACTCACCTGCATGTCAGTGGTCATTTCACCGACAACCATACGCCTCTCGGTCGAGCCAACGAGACATGAGATTCGTTGTCCATAGTGGAAGAAAGAATATGTCATGGCAGAGAAAGATACGAATAATGATGTTCTAGTCAAAAAGAAGAGCTGGATTATTCGGGGTGGCCGTGCACTTGACACTGAGCAGAGAGATAAGAAAGAGGCAAAGAATTGTGGGTTGTGAACGAGGGAGGGGGAACGAGGAAGCGGACAATTTTCTGGGGGATGTGTTCCGTCCAGGAGTCTTGGAAGCATCATCCTGAAACGCTCTTGCCCATTCCAGCTGATGTGCGTTCCATGTCCGCGTTGTTGATGGAATAATCGCGAGAGAGGGAAGTGCGACCTGACTTCAGGGCAAGTGACTTCCATTGAATTCGGCCCAGAGCTGGTTCCAAAGGGCAGGTGCAAGTATCATTTCACCTGCCTGCATCATGATCACGGCTGCAGGCCGGCAATCTCCAATCGCTGCACGTCCGCGTCGCCATCTGCATGAGCCGTGTTCACTGCCCCGTGCAAGCAATGAACTTCAATCCATTCGTTTCCTATCTTCCAACATCTTTTCTTTGTTGCCTCTGGGCCCCGTTTACCCTCCCTCAAAAAACATCAAATACCGCGAGACTTCACATGTTCCCTCGCCCACTCCTCCACCCCCTTCTCCGCTCCCCTTAGCAACCGTCCCCAACAACTCATTCGCAACATCTTCCTCCTTCACCGCCGCATCATACTCCCCTTCCCCAAAGCTCCAAGCCATTAAGATGTTGATCCCTCCCATATAATCTCCTTTAGCCAGCTTCTCCTGTCCATCCTTCTCAGGGTCCACTGACTTCACATGGGTGATCGCGGACTCCTCCTCCTTGGAACCAAGCTCGGCTGCGAACAGCTTCAGAAGCCGGTTCATAGTAACGGTGAACTGGACAACGTCGAGATATCTGTTCGCGGTCTCCTGCTCACGTTGCAAAATTCATGTCTCCCCAGAGAGCTTCATTAAGGTGAGGATTCCCGTTTATTTCTCAACCTGAGTTTCGTATGCACACGAATCAGCAACACAGCACCGCAGAGCATGCAAATCAACCAACGGAAGGGTGTATACTCAACTCCTTAAGAGCCTGCCGTCTCAATTCTTTCTGACTAGGGCCCCGGTAGTCCACCATCTCCTCGAGCTTGGCATACCAAGCAGGCGTAGGCCACCCATGCCTGAAGGCAACCCTGGAATAGTTTGGACAAACTGAATCGAGCATCCAAGCTCTCAGGGCGGTATCGGCTTTCTCGAAATCTTTCCAAATCGTATACCTGGCCTCAAAGGTAGCCATATCGGTCTCATATGCAGCCCTTCCCCTAGGAGTGAGATCATCGAGCGACACAAACAGGTCGTCGAGGATCTCGTTGCGAGGGTGATGGGGTTTTTCGACCGTCTTACGGGATCCGACTTCGGCAATGACGATGTCCATGAAGAACTCGTCCCCGTCATCAAAGGCGTGAAGCTCTCGGCCAGCCTTTAAGACCCGTCCCCTCGCTTCGGCTGTGAGGTTGTAGTGGGCTGGTTCTGGGGCGACGACTTCCTTGACGCCCTGCTCCTTTGCCAGAACGTAGCGATGGAGTTTACCGGCTTTATGCAGGAGTGCATTTTCCCAGTTGGGCCAGTCTTCGGCCGTCTGGAGGAAGGGCTCGGTGAACGTGGTGGGGTTGGCGGGCTTCGGAGGCGTCATGGTTGGTGATGAGTTTGTCTTCCCGAAAACAGTCCTCCTCTAGGCTCTGACTGCCTGCTGTTATTCCTCACTGCTGTTTGTATAAGACGGTAGGGGACAAAGGATCACCGATGGGTGATGTCAGGACAAGGCAATGGCTTGGCTGATACCTCTGATATGGATTGTATTAAAGTGATGAATGGGGAAAGACGCAGGAATCCCGTCCACCAGGCCTGGGGCCTGGGATTTATACACCTCTGCATGGATGTAAAATGTTGGGTTGGTACGGCGATTCTGCAAAGAAACAGGGAATAGGCCGACAGCAAGAAAGACATTTCGTGTGCAAAGGGAATTTTCTGCACACCCGAAATCCGGATCTCCCGAGCTTTTACGGTACTTGTTGTTCCTTGCTTCATAAGTCCTGTTTTTGTCTCAACAGAGCACATACGGCCATAGATAGTGGAAAACTCGGGATCCCGTCCGCTCTCCCATAGATAAGCCACTAATCGCCTGACTAGTAGTTGGGTCGGTGACGACCAGCGAATCCCAGGTGCTGTATGTTTTTTGGTGATCTTTTTTTGGTGTTTTGGTGCTTGCTTATCTTATCGGCCTTATCGCGCTTATCTGTACAGGCGGGAATGTCTTCCAGGTTCCTCCAATTTCACAGTCCCGTTACCACCTTCCACTTCTCCTCCTTCAACTCTGTGACGTTGGGAAAGAGCACCCCACCCAGATTTTCCATGGTGGTAGTATTTAAACCTGGCCTGGCCCGCCATTCCTCTTTTTTCCTTCAGGCCGCCAATGAAGCATTTTCCCACACATTGCTCTCCCATTGTTTCAACTCTTTTCTTCTCGCTCGTCGATAAATAGCCCGTGTCCCTCTCTGCCAAATGTTTTCCTCGAGGGAAATCCATACGATGCCACTACCACGCCATGATGCTGTCCGCAATTGCCTACCATCCTCGATGAGGTGATACGGTGATGGGTCTTGCGACAGGTCGCGTGTGCTTGCTATCCATTGGCCATTTCGCGAAGAGGTTTCCGGAGATGTGCGACTAATCCTTCATTGCTGCCTAATTTCTCACTCCTTTTTACCACTGAACTACTACGTCCGATTCCCGTTCTGAAGAGAAACAACCAGCGTCTTTCTACTTCGACGCTTTCCACAGTAACGGCAGCGACTGACCACAATGGACGGCAAACCTCTTGAAGAGTCATCATGCGAAGACGATGGTTCGCCTCGACAGTCTAAACATATTCTCGAGAGCAGTGACATGGAACCCAACCGTTTATGCAAACGCTGTTCCCGCGCCCTCACAGCATCCAAGACACTCTGGCAACCGAGACCGGTGGGCGACCCTGACTGGGCAGGCGAGAGATTCTTCCACGGCAAGAATGCAAAACAGATGTTGATTGACTCGGTAATTGCCGCCGGTTGCCATCTGTGCACACAAGTCAGTCAAGAGCACAACTTTTCGCGCGCCGGGGATGACCAGAGAGTCATGGTCGAATGTCGCCGATCGAGGGCTTTCGAGGGTGATGGAAGGGACATTCCGATTGTTTCATTTTCCGCTACTTCCCGCGCCAAGTGGGACGACAAATGGGCTTCATTGCCGGACCCTTCCAAAGATGAAGAGCCTCAAGGTGATTCGGCTACGACCCCATTGGCGACATTCAAGCTCGAACGGACCGATGGTAGCGTAGGAGCGAAATCTCTTCTACCCCAAAGACTATCAGATGGTTCAATGTTCGCGTTGCCTTCCTCGACTGATTCACCTGAAGCGTTTGGCCTTGTGCGACACTGGCTAGATGACTGCCTCAATAACCATCCAGAATGCAAGGGGTCCAACTTTGAGAGACTCCCGACAAGGCTCGTCGATGTAGGTGTTGCGGACAACAATGGACAGAAGAAGCTTACACGACCGCGCATCTTCGTCCCAAACGCGACTTCCCAAACACCGGCAACGATCCCATATCTCACTCTCAGTCACTCATGGGCCTTGACCGGATCATCTCTAAGGCTAACAACCAAGAATATCGAGGACTGGCAGAAACCTGAAGCAGCCGAACATGGAGGAATACCAATCGACGGTCTAGCCCAGACATTCCTCGATGCAATGCGAATCACGCAGCAACTAGGTTACCGATATATCTGGATCGACTCTCTCTGCATTATCCAGGACTCATCAGAGGACTGGAAGCGGGAGGCCCAGACGATGGCAGCCGTCTACGGTAACTCTTTGTTGACCATCTTTGCTTCGGGAATGGGCATGGCAGGAGGTCAAGGCGCCAATGCCGACACTTGCTTCTCAGGGCGAAACCCCCTGAAAGTGTATTCCCCCATCATCACGTCTCCTTTGTCGGATGGCGCAATGGGGGGCGGGGCCCAAAGCGAGGAAAATGTCAACACCGCTGGGAGAACATCTTTTTACGCCATTCGTGAGAAGCACAAAACCAACGTGGACGAGATGTTATGGGGCGCTACTCAGAAAAACCCGCTCCTATCACGAGGCTGGATCGTCCAGGAGCGTTTGCTGTCGCCTCGGATCATCTACTACGGGGCAGATGAGCTCTACTGGGAGTGTCGTCTCCATGCGGTCTCAGAAAGTTGCCCTTTTGGAACTGGCTTGAAGAAGGATGCTGAGGCTTCTCAATCTATCTGGACCGCTAACGCAAAGTCCGTATACCAAGACTTACAGGATCCTTTCCCTGCGAGCTTGAAGACGGGCATGGATATGGGTAATGACAACGAAGACGCAAAATACGCACAACATTTGCATGAACTCGCTGCCTGTTGGACGACCTTACTCACCTATTACACCGCCACCGGACTCACCTACCCGTCCGACAGACTCATCGCACTTGCCGGAATGGTAACAGCAATAGAAGAGAGCAAAGGCTGGACCTATACCCTCGGGAGCTGGCAGGAGCTTTGGCCTTTTGACCTCCTCTGGGGCTTCTCTACTGTCCTCAATGTCGAGATGTTTAACCCGGGCTGGTATCCCGATGATAGCGAGAAACGACGCCAAGATCGCGATGAGATGGCCCAGAAACTGTTAAAACGTCAATCCTACCCCGAGTCGCATGCCAGTACGACCCTGGGCCTCCCTTCATGGTCATGGGCAGCTACCGAAGCACCCAAATCCTTCTGGTTTGGATCTTCTGGTTCACTTACATGGAAATGCCAGGTCGATGTTTTCGGCAGGACGACCACCGGTATGCAAGAAAGTGGGATCCTGGCTCTGAAAACGTACAAAAAGCAGTTATATGACGTGCCGTCCATCGACTTGATCTTGACGTGGGACGACGGCGAAAATTTCTATTCAAAAGATGAGGTATGCTGCTTGTTGGTACTCGATCATCTCGCGAGGGGTGGGCGACGAGCTCTTCAGTTGGGGTTGATGGTTGTCCAAGTCCAAATGGCCGAGAATTCTCCATCGTGTGAAGTCACCGACGACACCGGAGCGATGACGGGAATGCGGTTCTACTGTCGCCGGGTAGGAAAGTGGGAAAATTATTGGGGCCCGCTTGTTATCAATAGGAATAAGGATGAAGAGACGGCGGTGTATTTGTGTTGAGGTGTTGCGATTTTCGGGCTCATTTTCTCACTGCCCACTCAACGATCTTGAACACTCTTGCCCTGCTTCGCCAACGAACCGAAGACGAACACCTGCATCCACCGACAATTATAAGAAATGACTGGCAGCATCCTCCCGGTCTTCTTCGGTTTCTTTCCGTCCTCCATCTTGATCAAGTTTGGTGTTGGCAAGATTGGGTCTAGATCGGGAGCGAGGTGGATTCTCTCATTTTCTTTGCGGGGGTGGCATCCATCTCTTTACGTCAGATATCTCTATTCTTTCTCTACTAAAGATACCAAAGCCCATATCGTCGACCTTGCAATTTTCTGAACCGTCTTTAGGTCGCTAGCTTTTTCGGCAGATCAACAATCACGACACCACTAGCTTTCCCATCACCTCACCTCATACCCTCTCCATTCTTATCTACCCGAAGCGACTCAAACCGACGCAGTTTCCGGGAGATCATCATCTAAAATTTGACAGGATACATAGGTTAACGATCGGTCGAAGAAAGTCACGGTTCCATGGAGGTGCAAGGTTGATGAAATGGGTGCGCGACCTGATTTCATCATTACAGTCAAGCCATGTTTGAAGTTCGAAACGTGCAGTGCTTATTGTAGGCGATGGCGTAAAAAGGTCATCCGTGATCCGTACGCGTAAAACGAGGGACAATGATTTGAAGGTCTTTGCTTGTTGAGGGATTCGGGTGCCAGTCATGGGATCTTGAAGGGGTTGAAGGAGGCGGTGACGATGCTGAGCGGTTATGTTACGGATATAAAAGGACATGGCGATGAAGAGGAGAACGAACATATGAGGGGGTGTTGCAGCCGGTGGATTCCATCTTTCCTATTTTTAGAAGCAACTTGTGACATCACCCATCCGATCTTCCGAACTTAAATATCAACAACACCAGATGCCAGACACACAAGAAGAACCACCACTGCATTGCACAGCGACATCGACAACAACATACGCAAAATCAACCCCCAAAATGACCACCCAACACACCCCCTACACCATCGGGCACGCGCCTTCCCAAACCAAGCACCACGAATGGCGACCGCCTCCAACAGCGCCGCCCACCTCCTCCCGCATCTCCAAAAGGCCCTCACCTGCAACCCCAACCTCAAACTCCTCGACATCGGCTGCGGTCCAGGCACCATCTCCGCCTCTCTCGCCCAACACCTCCTACCCTCCGGTCATGTCCTCGCGACCGACATCGCTGATGACGTCCTCTCGCGGGCCAAGGAGCACGCCATCTCTCAGGGGCTAGCGGTACCGGAAAACATCTCCTTCCAAAAGGAATCTGTTTACGAATTATCCTTCTCCGACAACGAGTTCGACATCGTGCATGCCCACCAGGTCCTCTGCCACCTCGACGACCCCGTCGCTGCTGTCGCGGAGATGCTCAGGGTTTGCAAACCCAGCGGACTGATCTCGCTGCGCGAGTCGGACATGAGGATGTGGTGTTTCTGGCCTGAACTTCCCTCCCTCCTCAAATTCCACGGCCTGATGGTTGATGTCATGCTAGCCAACGGCGGGCAGGATAAAGGAGGCAGAAAGCTGGTGTCATGGATCATGGATGCTGGAGTGGAGAGGAAGGATATTGAAGCTGGGTTTGGGACTTGGTGTTACAGTGAGCCGGGGGATAGAAAGGCGTGGGGGGAGGCGATGATTGAGAGGTTGAGGACGGGGCAGATGAGGCAACGGGGAATTGAGTTGGGGTTGACGACGGAGGAGGGGGTGGAGGAGATGGTTAAGGGGTGGGAGGAGTGGATTGAGAGGGGGGATGCGACTTTGGGGATTGTTAATGGGGAGGTTATTGTGAGGAAGGTGGCCTCTTTGCCGAAAGCTACCTAGGAGAAAGAGCGACACATCATGCTACGGGATAACAACTGGAACAAAGGATGTGCGGAGGTTGTCAGGAACAATGGAAAGTGCGTTGGAAGCGGTCAATTCCGATGCGTGCCCCTGAAACAGTTCGTAGAAGGAACTACCAATTCGTGGAAGGAACTACCAACGGCATTCGATGAGAACAAACACCTGCGGCTAGCGGCAACATGGAAACCTGCCTTGTGCAGCGCACTATACAACCCCGCGTCTAGCATTATCCAACTTCCATCTCCCCTTCTTCTTCCTCTCTTCTTCTTCCTCGTCATCTTCTTCCTCGTCATCTTCTTCCTCGTCATCTTCTTCCTCGTCATTTCACCCAGCCAACACGCCATGGAGGAATCGTCCGAGATCACCATCACTGGCCCGAGTCCTGACGCGGCAAGGAACTATTCCGTCGACTCCGAAATCTGGGATTTCTTCACCAAGACTTCTGCCAGCCTCGAAGCCTGCGACGCCAAAGCAAGGGAGCTCGTCGGCGGTGGAGAAGTTGTCCCAGTCGACGGAGGAGAGAGAACGACATTGTCTACTTGAACACCGCCTGCTAGTACTTGGGCCACTGCGGTATGGCAGACGGATGCCCATAAAACGGCGCATTATATTGGTTGCCAGCGGTGTTGTTATTCGTTTGATACCCTGCGCCCATATTGAAGTTCATAAACCCGCCTCCCGAGTTGTGAAACTGATCCCGTCCCACATACCACCCATCTCCCCGAGTCCCATTCCTCTCATCGGGAAGAGATGACCCTGTCGACGACCCTCCACCTGCCGGTAGCAGCAACAGAAGCTCCTTTGCGTATGCCGCCGCCGTTGCTGCCGCATAGCCCTGCCACTTCTTATTCTTGTGCGAGTCCGCATAGTCGCTGACTCCCCGGATCACCAGACCCTGGTAGTCGCTCATCACGCCCGCAGCTTCCATTTCAAGACAGATGATGTTGTGCTTCGCGTGGAGTTCATTTCTCTTAGCGCTCGACCTGACAACTGCATTTGCCGAGCCAATGTTGCCATAGTGGATATGGGGTTGGTCACTCTTCCGCTCGGCTCTTTTGCCCCGACTCTTGCGCAGCTTTGCTCGCATCGCGTCACAAAGGCCTTGACAGAATCTTCCCCTGTCCGTATGAAGATAGCTGTCCTCAAAGAGATGATCGTATTCGGCCCCAGGATCCTCATAAGCCTGCCTCGATCGCTCATTCAAGCCTCTGCGCAACTCCTCCAGGTACTTCGGGATCTTACTTCCCGCCACCTGCATATGCACGCTTCGCAGATTATTCACCGCAGTGAGCAGAGCAGCAGACGGGTGAAGCGTGTGCTCTTTGACAGTCAATTCTTTCTGGCCCTCCCACGCACCGAACTCATAATGCGTCACACCTCCTCTTCCTTGCTGGGGAACGCCGACGACGACGTCACCCAAGACAATCTGCTCCTGCAGATCTGGACCGTAGCAGGGCATCCCGCCTGCGATGCCGACCACCAGAACATGTTTGATGTTGGGAAACGAGCGGCGCATGTTGGCAAGGGCCGTGGCGGCTGGTTCGATACCCATGCGCGGGCACACAACCATCACGACGAAGTGCGAGCCTATACGTCCTACGTGATAGAGAACGTCGTCGTCGGGAACTTCCATTGTTGTGGGGTCCTCTAGCATTCCCACCGCAGCGGTGAGTTCCAAGGGAAAGGGGGCGATCCAGCCGACTGTGTGCCGAGAAGTGTCGTGTGAGGGATCCATGTGGGCAATTGTTGACATCGAACATGATTATCCAAAACGAAGAACAACGCTGTCTCAGCTTGCAAAGATACAGCAAGGACCAGAGAAGGTGCTTTTGGTTTTAACGTCTACTCGGGGTGGTAGAGGCAAGATCCAAGGTGGACAGAGGTAGGCTAAGGCCCAGCTCTGGCACCCTTTTCTCCAAGAGTGAGCATTGTGGCTCGGCGATTGTCGGGTTGGTGGCCTCACATACCTCCACCCACCATGATGGGAGATATGGAGGGCATCCAGACCAGACAATCCCCTCTTGGCCAGGTGACCCTTCAAGCCTAAGTGTTTTATCTTCGGTGCGGAGTTGTTCTTTTGAAGCTTCTGATTGGCCGAATTTGCTTAGGACCTCTCTCGAAGTGACGGTGATCCTAGTCTAGGAGAGTGGCGTCTTACTTGCAGCTGTGGGGGCAGGCGTCGCATTCAGCTTTCCCGGAAAGGATATCTTCACACTACCAATGGCACATGCGGTTGGTGGCCGACCCACGCCAGACTGGGAATTTGGGGATTAACAGGTAGTGTCCATTGGGCATCTTGACACCTAGGCTGATCTGGAAGGCCAGGCGTCAACAGCTGATGCCGCAAATGTGCACATTTCGCTAGCACATCCGCCTTCCCACAGCTTTGAGACCACCTTTGGTTGGGGATGAGTCTTCTGAGCTGCAAACCAAAGTTTGGGGACGCTACACCTTTGAAATTTTGGTTGGCCAACCAGTTGGACAATATTCATCTCTTCGTTCCGTTCTGTCAACCCCTCGCTTTCTCCCTGAACATTGCAAGTCGATCAACTCCTTTAATTCCACACGTTTGATCTTGTAAGCAAGCATTATACACATCCCGAAGCTCAATCCTTGCAACATGAAAAGGTCCTGGTCTTTCTCCAATTCTGGTTCGGGTTTCTTCAACGCCAATACCGGCCCGGGGACTCAGTATAACAACAACGCCGCCGGGCCGCAATACAATAACTACTACTATGGACGTAGGTTTCCATTACGGGTGGTGACGGTATGGGCTTGTGCTAACATCCAACAGCTCCTTGCTCTGGGACTGATCAAGAACGTGAGCGTCTCAAACGTGAGAAGCAAGGTCAGTACACTGATTCCTCACCACGTCTTCATCAAGACTGACCGGGACAGAATTTACATACACCACTCAGCAAGTGACGTCTCATCTCGAGCAGCTCGTTAGCTATGAAATGTCAGAGAAGGACCAGCAATGCCTGAAGCACTTGCGCCTTACCAATCCTCGCGATGATAAAGCCCGCATCGAACGGACCAAAGGCGGCCTCTTGCGGAACTTGTATCGTTGGGTCCTCAATAACGCTGACTATCAACAATGGCGTGACGACCCACAGCACCGACTGCTCTGGATCAAGGGCGACCCCGGCAAAGGGAAGACTATGTTGCTGGGCGGTATTATCGATGAGCTGTGCGGCATCATCAATGAGCTGGATCAAGGCGATACTGCCAACGCGCGCCACTGCAATGTGGCCTACTTCTTCTGCCAAGCTACCGACTCTCACATCAACAATGCAACCGCTGTACTGCGCGGCCTAATCTACCTACTTAGTGACCAGCAGCCATCTATCCTCTCACACGTGCGGAGTGAGTACGACCGTGCAGGCGAAGGCCTCTTCAAAGATGCAAATACGTGGGACGCCCTGTCGAGAATCTTCACCAACATCCTACAAGACCCAAGCCTCCGAATGACCTACCTAATCATCGACGCACTTGATGAGTGTGTTGAAGATCCGTCACAGCTTCTTGGCTTAATCGCCCGAGAATCATCTAAATATTCTCAAGTCAAGTGGATCGTCTCGAGTCGTAACTGGCCGCAAATCGAGAAAGGATTGAAGAGAGCTACAACCAAATTAAACGTATCCCTGGAGCTAAATGCAAAATCCGTCGCGACAGCTGTCGATGCATTCATCCGGTACAAGGTGGACCAACTAGAAGAGCTGAAGGAGTACAATCTTGCTACGAAAAAGGTCGTTCATGACTATTTGCACTCCAACGCGCAAGATACGTTCCTCTGGGTGGCGTTGGTCTGCCAAGCGCTTGCAGACCTAGAGGTCGAGGAATGGCATATCGAAGAGATCCTACACACGTTTCCACCCGGGCTGGATGCTCTATACGCGCGGATGAAACAGGATATAAGCCTATCCCGGGATTCCAATCTTTGCAAAGACATTCTTGCCATTACCGCAATTGTTCACCGACCAATCAGTCTTCATGAATTAGCCACTCTCGTCAAGCTACCCAATATTATTCGCAACAATCCTAAATCCCTGGAAGCGATCATAGGGCGTTGCGGTTCATTTCTAACGCTACGAGAACGAACTATTTATTTTGTCCATCAATCAGCCAAGGACTTTCTACTTGGCAATGCTTCTGATAAAGCTGGTAACCAAGCTTCTCAGGAGACGTTCAAGTGGATTTTTCCTTCTGGGAAAGAAGATGTGAACTATACCATCTTCTCGAGGTCACTTGATGCCATGTCTACAATACTGCGACGCGACATATACGGCTTAAGGGCACCGGGATTTCCAAGTGACAAGGTCCAAGTACCGAATCCGGACCCGCTAGCGACGGTGCGGTACTCGTGCGTCTACTGGGTTGATCACTTGTGTGACTCGGTTTCTGGCACGAACACAAAACGGCATGATTGTTTACAGGATAACGGAGTTGTCTATACATTCCTCAAGACGAAGTACCTTTACTGGCTGGAAGCTCTAAGTCTACTCCAAGCTATGCCTGCGGGCGTTGTTGCTATTAGAAAGCTCGAGGGTCTGCTGGTAAGTACAAAAGCAGAAAATACAGGAAAGTCGGACTAACAGAGACAATAGGGCCACAGCGATCCAAAGCAGTTACCAGCCTTTGTACAAGATGCCTACCGGTTTGCTCTGTCCTACAGTTCGATAATAGAGCAAGCCCCTCTTCAAGCGTACACGTCAGCCCTTGTGTTTGCACCAACTGGCAGTTTGGTAAAACAAAATTTTAAGACGGAGCAGCCGGACTGGATTAGCATGGAACCAGTTGTAGAAGTGGAATGGAATGCATGCCTGCAGACATTAGAAGGCCATGGTAGCTTGGTGCCGTCGGTTGCGTTTTCGCCGGACAGCCAGCGCCTCGCATCGGGCTCTGGGGATGGCACGATCAAGATCTGGGATCCCGCGTCAGGGCAATGCCTGCAGACATTAGAAGGCCATGGTAGCAGGGTGCTGTCGGTTGCGTTTTCGCCGGACGGCCAGCGCCTCGCATCGGGCTCTAGCGATCACACGATCAAGATCTGGGATCCCGCGTCAGGGCAATGCTTACATACATTAGAAGGCCATGGTAGCTCGGTTGAGTCGGTTGCGTTCTCGCCGGATGGCCAGCGCCTCGCATCGGGCTCTAGCGATGACACGATCAAGATCTGGGATCCCGCGTCAGGGCAATGCCTACGGACATTAGAAGGCCATGGTAGTTCGGTTTGGTCGATTGCGTTCTCGCCGGATGGCCAGCGCCTCGCATCGGGCTCTAGCGATGACACGATCAAGATCTGGGATCCCACGTCAGGGCAATGCCTACGGACATTAGAAGGCCATGGTAGCAGGGTGCTGTCGGTTGCGTTTTCGCCGGACAGCCAGCGCCTCGCATCGGGCTCTGGGGATGGCACGATCAAGATCTGGGATCCCGCGTCAGGGCAATGCCTGCAGACATTAGAAGGCCATGGTAGCTCGGTGACGTCGGTTACGTTCTCGCCGGACGGCCAGCGCCTCGCATCAAGCTCTAGCAATCACACGATCAAGATCTGGGATCCCGCGTCAGGGCAATGCTTACAGACATTAGAAGGCCATGGTGGCTCGGTGCTGTCGGTTGCGTTCTCGCCGGACGGCCAGCGCCTCGCATCGGGCTCTATCGATCACACGATCAAGATCTGGGATCCCGCGTCAGAGCAATGCTTACATACATTAGAAGGCCATGGTAGCTCGGTGCCGTCGGTTGCGTTTTCGCCGGACAGCCAGCGCCTCGCATCGGGCTCTAGGGATGACACGATCAAGATCTGGGATCCCGCGTCAGGGCAATGCTTACATACATTAGAAGGCCATGGTAGCTCGGTTGAGTCGGTTGCGTTCTCGCCGGATGGCCAGCGCCTCGCATCGGGCTCTAGCGATCACACGATCAAGATCTGGGATCCCGCGTCAGGGCAATGCTTACATACATTAGAAGGCCATGGTAGCTCGGTTGAGTCGGTTGCGTTCTCGCCGGATGGCCAGCGCCTCGCATCGGGCTCTAGCGATGACACGACCAAGATCTGGGATCCCGCGTCAGGGCAATGCCTACGGACATTAGAAGGCCATGGTAGCTGGGTGATGTCGGTTGCGTTCGCGCCGGATGGCCAGCGCCTCGCATCGGGCTCTAGCAATCACACGATCAAGATCTGGGATCCCGCGTCAGGGCAATGCCTACGGACATTAGAAGGCCATGGTGACTGGGTGCTGTCGGTTGCGTTCTCGCCGGACGGCCAGCGCCTCGCATCAAGCTCTAGCGATCACACGATGAAGATCTGGAATCCCACTTCAGGGCAATGCTTTGTAACTATTGATGTCGGTATATCAGTAGCGCATGCATTGTTTGATCCTACGGGCCGTTACCTTATGACCGAGGCTGGGCGCATTGAAGTAGCTACAGCTATTACGGAAAACGCAATTCGGCTAAATGATCTAGTAGCGCAAGGATACGGCGTAGGACAGGATGAGTCGTGGATTACCTGCAATGGCAAAAATGTACTCTGGTTACCACCAGAATACCGCCCAGATTTATTCACAAGGTGTTCCGCCGTCCAAGAGCTGATGGTATCCGTCGGCTGTTCGTCGGGACGAGTTTTCACTATTAGCTTTTCACGATTGGTTTGACGTTAATACCCTTGAAGTCTCTTTCTTTCACCCTTTATATTTCTTTTTCCTAGCTTGACACCAGAAGAGTCAGGGAGGATAGGTTATTTTATAGGAGAAATTCTAGCGGTTTCCATCGGTGTTAAGTCACTTAACGTACTCTGCTTCGAGCAGGCAGGATTGTCAGATTCGGTTCTCTTCCCGAAGTCAGATGTGCAATACCCCGTTGGCGAACATGCTGTGGCGATAGATGGACTATATGCTAGCAGTCAGGAGGGTTAACAAGTGATCAATACCGAAGAGAACACGTTTCCTCGGTAACTCATCTTTCGCAAAGAACAGACATCGCCACTCGCGCACTATCTACCTTCACTCTGCTTGGGGAATAGATTCAGACGACTCCTCAAATGACTGGTCCAGTGGGGACGATCCTCAACGTGAACATCGCAATGTCGCGAATCCCCGAGTCAACCTATTTGTGGTGCGAGGCCGCTCCAACAAAGCGGGATTGCCGTTTGGTGGTGCCGTTGTAGTTCCGAAGTGAAGCAGGTTTGATCGGATGCGGGGATCGCGCGGGCAGTACAGCCGACTATTTCTGCTGAGTCGTCATCTTTTGGATCCTTGTCGCCTTTAGTTTACAGTCGATTATGCTTTTGATCAGAGCACGCTTGTGGAGAGCGAGATCTGGCATCGTGGTTCCAGGAGGAGATATCTCGGTGGGAGAGACAGAGACAGCATTCTTGTTTGTATTCTATATACTTAGGATTCTAATTTAGTACGTTTTATAGCTTCCTCCACTATGTTTTCTCTTCTCCTCTTCTTCTGTCCCTGGTTTAGTAGGCATTTCTTATCAATAACAACTCCTGCTTGCCCATTACAACCGTGAACATTCGACGTATGTGTAAGCCACGAAGCGAGGTCATTAATCTGGATATTCTCCCCTTCTCCCTTACATTTTGGACAATCGAATGGCTCTACGATTCTGTGATACTTATTCATATGCCTTGACAAACTGTTTCCGGCATAGAACAATTGGCCGCATCTTAAACAAGGAGCGGATTTCGACTTGGTAGTTGTAGCCATTGGTTTGGGTTTGACGATTGACTTAGTGAAGAGAACCGGAGTATTGATGAAACCATGTACTCTTTCGACATGGTTACTCCACTCCGATGCCCTCTCGATTCTATACTCCTCCTTTCCTTGCCGCTGACATTCGGGGCATGAGAAAGGTTCAAAGGTCGTTGCTGTGAAATGGACGCTCCGATGGTGTCTACTGAGGTTACGTCGACGAGTGAAGCTTTGTAGGCAGAGAAGACATGTAGAGAGCGTGGAAGCTGCTTTCTTATGTTCGGAGGCTGGTTGCTCCATTTCCTGAGCAATCCCTTCTACTTCTCCGTACCTATCATTCAGATACGCAAAAAGCATTTCCGATACTGCAAGCCGCTTTTGGGTAGTTTGGTCAGAACCACTGTCGGTCGAATTTGGAAAAACCATTTTCGTAGCGGTGTCGGAAACCGGATTTTTGGAGTTCAAGTATCGACCAATGATTGTTGCTGCAGGTAAACTGGGACCGAAGGAGCATCTGAAAGGATTTGGAGGGGGGGCTGGCATATCTTCGGTTGACAGGCCACGAGCCCTAAGGGAATCAACTTCAGCGAAGTAGTTTTCTCGAGCCTGCTTGACAGCCAAGTTTGACAATACCGTCCGTAGATCTCCAATTTTTGCGGTAAGTTGCTTTACCTCTCTATTGTCTGCAGAGAGTTTGAGCTCTTCCCGGAAGTGACGACGCTGTGCGCGAAGTGCTTTCATATCCTCGCGATTTTCAAACGTTTCTAGCGTAGCCGCTGTCGGGTAAAGCGGTGCTTTGTCATCCCTGCGCAAGGATGCGGAGGCTAATAGCTTGAATAGCTTGGAATCGTCTTCAGATGTACTATCGAAAACGAATGACATCAAATCGAATGACATCAAATTGTGTGGAATATGCCTCGCTTGATAAGAGGTTTCGAATGTTTTTGTGTTATGGCTCAGGATGTGGTTTCAAATAGCGGATGTAAGGGAACCTTGTGTAAAAATTGTAAGCAAAATAGTGAGGGAAACGGGTAAAGGGTTCTTACCATCAATTTTATTTCCACCGCCGATTCGCAGCGCATAGGGCCGGAGAGTGTTTCTGTTGCCCGCTACCAACCATCTCCGGTTCCAAAGTTCCAGAAATTTGTGGTACTTTAAGGGAAAGATAGGCTTTTCCTGCATCCCATCCTTCCACCTAAGTTCAATGCAATCAACATCTTCCAAGTTTGGACGCTGAAGTAATTCGTCGAAGGACGAAAACTCTGTTTCGAAGGCATCATCATGTAGAGCTTGAATAGCTACAAACGTAACTAAACAAACGATCTGGCATGGTACCATAGTAGCAGAAAAGGTCACCCTAGAAAAGTGTTAGTTTGGATCAACAGTTAAAGGCAAGAATACATACACATCTGCCCCCTTATCAATTTTGTTAGCCGATAGCTTGTTTTGATTGATCGTGATCTCAGCAACAAGCCTTGGCTGTTTTGTATCCGGATCGCGAACGACAAGTAGCTTGACTTGTTGATAAAGCATATTCTCATAAGTGCCGGGCCGAAAACCAATGCCTCCTATAAGCACCAATGTATGAAAGGCAAGCTGATGTCTAGGATCACAAGGTATATCGACTGCGCGTTCCCACAAAGTGCTAAGAATAAGCAGAACATCGTCTGTTGTGGCTTCAGTTTTCTCAAATGTTTGTTTGCATGTGAGGTTGAACTTTTGTGCAAGAGTTGATTGGATCCACTGTGAGAAGAAATGTCAGTACACAGTATTGGTATGGGTAAGGAGGGAATCTACTTGGATAATCTCTCTACGGGGCTTCCTACGGTTGCCAAGCAATGTCCATTGTTCGGAATCTTCGTCTGAATCTTCGTTTGAATCTTGATCTGTGACAAGGGCTGTGTTCAGGGCTTGGAACAGTAGTTCAATTCAGCTAATAAACTACTTTGGTCTCGAAGGCCTTGTTGATCCTTTCAACCTCCAGGAGAAGGTTGGGCTTCAAGGCCTTCTTATGCCAAAGGGAATCGGTACGTGCTTGAGGTACGCATCAAGCCTTGTCGCCTGAGGCTTCAAGGCATCTATCTAGCAGTCTTCATACATGTAGATCTTCTGCATGCCTTCATCCATTCTCCATGTCCTTTATCCGGGCGCCGTACTTCTTGCTTGGTTAGCTGTGGCTGCTTCGGGGATGACTGGGGATTGTGTCATCAGCGTCTTCGGCACTTCCATGGTTTGGCTCGCTAGCCCGATGGTATCGAGAGGGTTCGGGTAAGCAGTGCCAGTGACCGAGGGTTCGGCCGTGGGTCCGGCCGAGGGTTCGGCCGAAGTGAGTGTTGCGGCCGGAGGCCACCGGGCATCTCGAGGCTAATGCCAGGTGTTGAGGCTCTGCTGAGCCTTGCGACCCTGACCCTGGACTGTGGGCGATGTCCGTGTGACATGATCCCTTCTCTTCGCGAGCACTACAGCATCAGCTTGAGCTACTATATGCTTCCATATAGTAATAATAGTCACTACTGATTGAACTGATGGTACCTGCTTTTGTTCCTCGGTCCCGTCTATACACAGACGCTTACATCTTGCATAGCGTATATAGTCGACCAGAAAGCTCTTGCAGATAGCAATAGACTTTTTCTTGTTTTGGCACACACCAAACCAAACCTTATCAGCCTCTTTTGGTGTTAATTGTAACACATCTGTGACAAATTTAAAAAGTATTAGTACGCAATATTAAAGAAAATAGTAAAATGATAAGGTACATACCTATTCCATAGATACCACGCGCGGTCTCGCTGGGCTTTGGTCTTCTTATAAAGCGAACGCTCATGTATTGTTACCGTAAATTCGTCGACGTCGGCAAATGCTCTTCTTTTCCGTTCTTCGACGTCGAGTACAATCGGCGGTAGCGGCGGTTTTTGTAGCTCCATCTCTTCCGTATTGCATATGGATGGAGTGTGATCGGCACCGTGAGACTTAAACAATACCCTCTCAAGCTGCAATAGCTAACAAGCTCAGTATGTTTGGGAGGAGAAATTCATTAAAAAACTCGGAAGGAGGGTTTCATATGAAAAACCAACGCAACCCTCGCAACGTAGGGGCCGTAATTCATGCGGTAGAATCAACTGGGAAGAATGGATATACAGTGAATGCAATGAGAATGGGACAAAAGTGTGCTTGTTTGGTTCAGTCAGGAATCTGAGGGTAAAGACGCAATTTATATCTTGAGGCCCTTCTGACTCGCCTGAAGGGATATACGTACGGAGAAAAGTGTTCACCAAAGCCAACCACACCTCCCAAAAGCCAACCACACCTCCCAGTTAGAAGTACTAAGTATATGGAGTAGGTGTCAGGGGTAAATGGCAGGGGTAAGTACGTTGTGTAGTGTATGCCTAGCCTACTCAGCTGGGCTTGGCGTAAGTGGAACGGTGCACTCGACGGCGAAGGCAATGGAAAACGGTTCTAGAAACGGGGGCGGCGTTTTTAGCTGAGTCATCCAAATCCCTGTCGAAATCTACAAAAAATTACTCCCATAGATAAGCCACCGATATGTCGGCTTATCTATGGGAGTGGGAAGGACATGAAACGGGTCTTTTAATCACGTGGTAGGGTCAAAAAACTGAACCACCAGCTCCCATATCCATATCGTTCGGACGGAGGCAAGACGGTAAGTGGGGAGGCGGCGCTAAAAAGATGAATATAATTGGGCGGATTACGAGAAAAGTTGACCGTCCTGACACTGCGGCTAGATTTTTTACATAGGTAGGCAGATGAAGCCTGTCGTCTGTTACTCTAGCAATGTCAAGGAACGCTAATACTGCACGCGAAGCCCAGAGGCCACCACGCGTATCACAACTACTTCAAGCATGGCTTCAAGCCAAGCACCTCGCCGTCGCTACCGCCATATGCTGGGGGTTGAGTGGACGGACGGTATGGTGGGATGGCTTTAAGCCTGGGTGGGGGCCCGTGTCAGCACCCCCGCCCCCCTGGCATACTTGCTGGCCCAGCATTTGCACAGCCAGTTGCTCGGCTTTATTGATGATCCTCAACGCCGTCTCGTACATAGCCATGGCAAGATTATACTCCCCGACTTTGCGAAGTAGCTCTACAAAACAAATTGTTTCGTCTACATCTTCCAGCTGACGCGCAGTTGTAGTCACCAAGGGCTCAATATGTGGCGTTAACTCGCCACACACACCCCACCTTTCTGCCACGGGTGGGGGATAGTTGTTGATCATCAGTCGCCGAAAGCAGCACCTCCAGTTGTGGTCCACTTGCGATGTTTCCAACCAGCTTCGGGTGAAAGATTGTACAAGGCTGTGCATCTGGAACGATCTTTCGTCTTGAGCCACCGTCACAAGGGAATAGTCGCGTAGCAGGGTGAGATCATCCTCAAATTCATCTTCGCCATCGTTGCTAGCATCAGTGCTGCTGTCTTTGTTGTCCCTCTCGCTGTAGTACTTCCGAAGTACCCAGCCCGGAATTCCCTGTGGCTGAAAGAAGCTCATCAAGGACAACAGGTCAGCAGCGGACTGCCGCTCGTCGCGTATTTGGTTGAAAGTGATCTGCCAGGTTTTGATCTCAACTTCCCGATTTTTCGCATCAAAACTGTATCGACCCTCGCTGTCACGACTGCTGAGAACAACGAAGTTTCTGCCATTGAACTTCTCCAAGTATTTAGCACACGTCATCCAAGGCCGTAGCTTGTGGATGTATGCCGCCGCTTGGGAGATGGAAAGAGGGATGCAGTTCAGGGCAAGAACAACCTTCCGTACAATATCGTCGCTTTCGCCGAATTCACCGAGCTTTTTGCTGAATAGCAGTCTCGCCTGATCCTCATCCATTTCAGGGACAGCGCAGGTATCTTCGTGGCTGAGTGCCAAGATCTCGGCTGTCCGTTGACTCCAGGACGTGATCAGGATTCTGCCGTTGTCTGTTTGTGGCAAAAACGTCTCAAGCGCTTCCGAGTCTATGGCTGGAGGAACATCACTAGTGGTTCTTTGATCCCTAAATACGCGGTAGTCATTCGCGTTGTCAAGGATAAGGAGCCATTGTACGTTCTCGTTATCACACAGCCAGCTCCGCACCCGTCTGAGCATATCGTTGCCTGAACCTGAAGGATCTGGAAGCCGAAGGTCTTCAGCAATCCGACGAAATCCTTGGACAAAGCTTTCCTTGCTGCCTGCAGTCACCCAAAATACGTAGGCTTGTGGAAATTCCTTTTGGAACTCTTCGGCGTAGCGGATGGCGAGCTTGGACTTCCTACAACACTGAGTTAGCATTTTCCTCAAGGCCACCCTCTTTCAATAATGTATCGGACGGCATATAGCATGCACACATACCCAATGCCACTAAGTCCGAAAAGCGCAGCTCGACTGTGTGTAGAATTTGATGGCGGGCCCAGTCTTTCCCGAAGCCATTTCATGATCTTCGGCCGGTCGATATGATGAGGGTCTGAACGATATGGAACATTGGAAAAGGGCGGTCTGATTGCAGTGACGGGACCGGTTCTATTGGCAAAGTGGATGTTCATAATACCGCCGTGACTGACCTGAGGCCCGACCACGAAGCTTTCTCCGCTAATTGCGCCATTATAGATCGTGTTCGCCATGGTAGTTTGTGATCTAAGAACTGAACACAGTAGGCATGAGAGGAAATCGCCGCCGACAGAATGCCTAAAGGGTAGGACAAATCAGGTATACATTGGACGTAGCACCGTTGATGATGTGCAAGATGCGTTCTTAGATGAGAAAGGAGAGAGCAAAACGTGCGTTCCAAGGTGTATTAGGCATCAAAACCAGGCCCCATGACTTGCCGTCGTTAAGCGCCCAAGACACAGCCGCAGCCCAACTCCGTGATGAGCCAGCGCATAGCCGGCTGTGCAGCTACCACCGTCTCGCCGTGCATGATAGTCGGGAAGGGCGCAATTAGCCTTCTTCTAGAGAAAAATTGGATTTCTGTCTTGTCCGGGGAGAAGTCGACGGCGATGTCTACCCCCCATCGGACCATGGCGTCCAATTCTCGCTGGGCCTTCTCAGCAACCTCCTCGTTAGAAGAGCCGGTGACAAGAACCGCACAATCGTCAGCATAGCCAAAGTGCTGGGCCTCGCTTTCCCCCAGGCGGTGGACTGGCTCCGTATAGAGCAGGTAAATAATCGGCGATGCTGGGGAACCTTGTGGAAGCCCGCATCTAAGGCGACGCATAGGGGTAATTACCCCCGGATATCGAACGCAGGCCATTCGATCTGACATAAAAGACTCGACCCAACGGACTACGCAATCTGGCCACCCTGCTCCCGTAGGCGTAAGACTAGCCGGTTAACTAGTACAGCATCGAAGGCGCCCTTGACGTCGGCCGCCACTAGGGCAGCTACGAGTCCTTTGTCGAGTGCAACTTCGATATCGTGAACTAGGGCCTCCACAATATCGACGGCAGAGCGTTTCGGGAGGGCACCAGCCTGCTGGGGATTTAAAACCCCGTTGGAGATAGCCGTCCAAACGATTCGCCTACCGATAAGACGTTCAATGCCTTTCCCAAGGCAAGACAGGAGCGAAATGGGCCGCCATCCCTTGGCCGTCGTCTGGTCTTTTCCCGGCTTCGGTATCATGACTATCTCCGCTTGCCGAAAGACATGTGGATGATAGCCGGTAGCGACGCAGCCCTGGTAGAGTTGCTAGACAGCGTCCTTAATAGACTCCCAAGACGCTTTCAGCATACGGATTGTAATGCTATCGGCGCCGGGGGACGTGTTCCCAGTGCCACAGAGGGTTTTATAGACCTCGTCCGCGTGGACGACCGAAGACCAGGGTAGGCGACGACGTGGCACCGAGGGCACCCAGCCGGTTTCAAGGTCCTTCGTCCTCGCTGTTCCTTTCTAGTAAAGCCGTACGGAGGGCCTCTGCCTTAGCCTCTGGCTCAACAACCACCTGTCCGTCTATAACAAGCGGGGGGGCCTCCATACGGTCGCGAGGCTTGTGCCACGCTACGATCCGATAGATGTCCTTGTCGTCCTGTGCCTTAGTAATAAGGTCGTCGAAAAATAGCTGCTTTGCTTCCCTGACTACCCTTTTGAATTCCTGCCGAAGCGACTCTATCCGTCGGGGAATGGGATTTGGGTTATTATGTCGATAGTTGCGGAATATCTTAGATGCCTGCGCACACGTCTTATTCCACCACTTTGCGTTCTTCTCAGGTCTCGAAGGCCTGCAGGTAATCTGGAGGGCCTCTGTAAGGACGTTGCAGAGGGCCTCGGCGAGCTCGTCGAGCCTTTCCGGGGAGTCCTCGCCTGTAGGGAGGAGCGGGACCAAACCCATGAGAAACGAGACGTTTTCGGCATAAAACCTAATAGCCTCTGGGTCTTCACGAAGGACCAGTCGACGGCGGGGAGGCTCTACCGGTTGGGTAGGGATGTCCGTAATGCAAACTTGGTGATGAGAACCGCAGTCCAGTTCCGGGGCGACCCTTGTTGAGCAAAGGGGAATGTTCGAAAAGGTGAGGTCGATAGTATTGCCACGATTGTGAGTAGGAATGCCGGGCACCGTTAGTAAATCGAGCCCGTGCTCCATTACGTAGTTAATAATACGCGTGGCGCATTCTGACGTCTCTGCGCCGGGTTGCCAGGTGTAGTGTTTAGCATTGAAGTCGCCAGCGAGGAGTGTCTTTGCCGTTGGTTGCCAGTTCTGAAGAGTTTCAAGGGCAGAAACGTCATCGGATCGTCGATAGATATTAACGACGGTGATTCCCTGCGTCTTTACCCATAGAAGATCCCTTGTAGGCCCGAGAGTGAACCCCCCAGCTGCTATATTCTTACGAACGTAGGTAGCTACCTCCTCTGTCCACGTGTGAATGGGGGTATAGAGGGCGTAGAAAGGGTGTCCGGGGATACCAAAACGGCCATCGTAGAACCATGCGCGTGGTTCCTGGATCATAATTACATCCGCTCCAACTTCACTAGCAGTTTGGAGGGCAATCTCGTGTGTCTCTCGTGTTCGTGCTACGTTGGCTTGAAAGACACGCAACCTAGAATTATCTAGATTGTTCAGACCGTCACGAGAGGGGTTCGGGTATCTATTCATAGGCCAGCGGCCCTCCTAGAGGGCGTTTTGTGGCGGCTGGAGCGGCGGACCCCAAAGTCGGAGGACGAGTACTCGCTAAACTGGGCCTCTATCATAGCCTCATCAGCTCCATCAGCCTCATCAGCTGAGGGCTGGGTTTGGGTAGGGCTGTCGGAGTCCTCAGGGCCGGAGGGGGCGGAATTGTAACTGGGCAGCTCATCGGAAGACGTGGCGGAATCTTCCTGGCTATCGGGGGGGGGGGTTGGGCGGTCGTATTTCCTAGTGAAAAGAATGCCGCCGTCGCGGCGATTATCCTTCCGCTGTTGGGGAGTCGGGCGGACTACGGTGTCACCCTGGCGTTTTGGCCACATAGGGCAGTCGTTATGGGTAATTCGAAAGGGCCCCAGCAATTGGCACATTGAACGCGGCGGTCACACTCACCATGAGCAGTATGTCCACATTGAGAGCATCGCGCGGCGCGGGCACACCCCTTACTGCCGTGCCATTCAAAGCATTCGGTGCACTGGTTGAGTGGGCGCCTCTTTTGGAGAAGGTGGTTAACGTTACTAACGTCGAAGAGGCGAAAGGGGGAGACAGGCCTATCGAAGGAAATAAGCTAGGTTGCGTGGGCCTCACCGGGACGGTAGTACTGGGAGGGGCGGAGGGCGACGGGCTCTTGGCCGGTTTGGACGAAGACCTCGTCCTTAATAGCGGTCGTAGTATCTACGGGGACGATACCCATCCGCATCGTCATAGGCACATTCTGGACGACGTACGTAACCCATTTCTTGGGCACTTCGACCTGGATACAGCCGAAGCGGGCGCTAATCTCATCTTTTCGGGCGAGGAGGGTCTGGCGGACTGCGTCGTTCTTAGGCACAAGGGCGAATCCGGTAGGAACCTTGTGGCATCCGGGGATATCGGTGGGGGCGAGGTGAAGGAGTGTCTGCACCTCTTTACGAATAGCGTAGGCATCTGTATCGGTGAAGGGGGAGTCTCTATCAAGTCGTAGGAAGACACGGCCGTCGCTTTGGGGCGATGTAGGAGGTGGGGCAGCCTTACGGGTAGACCCGGAGGCGTGGGTGGTAGAGCCGGAGCGGGAGCGGGAAGAGCGGGAAGTAGAGCGGGAGGCGGAGGCGGAGTTTGCGCCTTTGGCGGCTATTTCCGCGAACGTGACGGGGCCTTTTCTCGTATTTACCGGGTCAGTGGAGTCCGGGGTAGACGAAGGTAGGTCCAGGGTAGGCGAAGGTGGTGAGGATGCAGAATTCTTCTGTAAAGCGGCGGTAATAGTCCGTGCGAGGCGGTCGGCCTCGCGGGCGTGGGCTGGAGAGACGACAGAGAAGCGAGCGAGTTCAGAGTCGAGGGTAGCGGCGAAGGAGCAGTAGACTTCAGCTCTCGCGAGAGCTTCGGAGATGAGACTCCCTGCGAAGGATAAGATGGGCCCGGCGGTGGTGGCAGTGGCGGTGGTGTGGGCGTGACGGACTTCCTCGTCCGCAGTCCGGGCTCTCTTGGCCGACTGCGCCGTTGTAGAGGGCGGGGGTGGGACGCAAAGGGTGTCCGGCAGAGGGGTAACCGGCATCATAACCGGCGGCGACGGTTTGGGGGCCCTAGGGGGCGAAGGCGTAGACATTTCGTAGTTGTGGTTGTTGAGATATCGACCGTGAAAACGGCGATTTTGGTGGTGTTAAGGGTTTTGCGGGCAACATAGTGTTAACACTAACGCTTGGCGCCAAGACTTTTTGTTGTGGGAGAGGAAGATGGCTGCCAACGTCAGTGTTGATGGCATTTACCCCTCATTGACGGGATCTTACCTCCTGCTTCCATGCCTGTCCAGCGCAAACTTTCAGTTCATCCCGTCTGATATCCGAATCTGAACCGATAGAAAGGAAGGAACTCGGCCTCGCCTGCCCGTTGACAAGCTCAAGTTCTCAGCCATCTGATACCTCTTTTTGCCTCGCGAGCAGTCGCAATACACTAGGCACCTCATTATGGCTCCAGAAGAAAAGATATCCTTGCTTGTCTTACGGGGCATTTCAACGCTCAAGTCACTCATCGAAACTTTCGAGAACGGAATTGAGACTGAGGAGGAATCGATAGCACTGGCCTCTTCGCACTTGGAACGGTTCAGGCTCTGGGTGGGCAGTCTCGGTGCCCATCGAGAGTCTGGGTCGAGATCACTTGAGTACAAACTTCGTGATGCATCTTTGATACGGAAGCACATCGTCACCTTGCTCCAAGACCTGTGCAGTTCCGTCGATCAAGGTATGACACAAAGTGACAGAAACTTTCTCCCTTTACCTGTCTGGTACCTAGAGGGAGCTACAGATGCCATCCAGAAAAGGAAGCTGTTGAAGGCATTAAATCATTCACTGACGTTGACAATGGGGCCAAAAAGCATTGTCCGTGACTTCGACGGCTGGGATCTCTCTTGACGATAAGGAGCAACCCAATGATGACAAGGACATCGATGATAAGCTTGCTGAGCTCTTCTACGGCGGTGACAAAGATGCTATTCATCGGCCCGAGCTGGATCAAGCATTGGGAAGAATTGGACACGCCGTTGATTGCTTGCTACGTCTCTCAGCAACAATTCGCCATCCAGCTCCGCACGACCAGTTCAAGTCCAGGGCAGGGGCAGAACTCATCGAAGCCTTTCGAGCCCTGGACAAAGACCACATCCGCCATAAATTCGTCCAACTTGATGAGCCTCTCGTTGACCGTCTGGGCAAGTCAATGGCGATGCGCCGCCATTATTTCAAGTATCGCGAAGAACATGCCAACCGAATAGCCCGCGGACTGGAAGAGGTTGAGCAAGGGCTCAAGTGCGATGCTTCCGAGTACACAACCACAAAAACAGCCATTTCTTCGCTCCCCGGACATCTCAAGGACAATAAGGCTATCTATACCTCTACAGAGACAAGCACAACAGCTTGCGCGGACGAGTTCACTGATTTTGATGACATGCGCTCGCAAACATCGTATGCACCAACGGAGGCCAACTCTAGCGAGCTTCGTGTCCCAAGGATACCTCCAGAATACGTTGACGGGCCCTTCAAATGTCCCTATTGTCATATGATTATTGTCATAGAGACGAGGCACGAGTGGAAGTACAATCCCCCTTTACTTTCATATATCCACGAAAAAAAGGAAATACGAACATCATCCGGACTAACAGACACCCTCTTCCAGGAAACACATCTTCCGAGACTTGCAACCCTATACCTGCCTTGCAAAGACGTGTACCATCCCAAATCAACAGTTCTCTCGGCGCTCGGAATGGGTCACGCACATGGAACGCGAGCACTGGAGGGTCTGGCATTGCTCTCTAGGTTGCACCGATGCTTCCTTCGATAACCTTGAGGAGTTCCTAGAGCATAACCAGTCCGCGCACGGCGGCGAGTTGGCATCTTCCGGGCTGAGGTCTCAATCAAACATCCACGCTTCTTCCGTCAGGGATAAGTCTAAGGCCCGCGGACAGTGTCCTCTTTGCCCCGAGGTACAGCTCGGTTCTGAGAAGGACTATACCTCTCATGTCTGAAGACATTTGGAAGACCTGGCTTTGTTTGCCTCGCCTCGTGTTGACGATGACTACATGTATACCACCCGAGATGACTCAGATGAAGACCAAAACGAACAAGATTTGGCCAAAGAATCAGACGAAGAGGACATGGAAGAAGACGAGCTTGATACATCGGCCGACACCGCTTATCATGTGGAACTAGAAGTACCCTCCGAAGACGGAGACATTGACGGACGTTACATCGAAGGAGAAGACCCGGGGGGTTCTGGATTGTCTGATGGCATACTTGATGAGATTACGACATATGCGGGTGAGGCGCAAAGATTACAACCACGAGAAGAAGAGCAACCTTCGGAGTCCATCAATGTGCGCGATCAGCAGACCCGAACAATCCAAGATGTGTAACTACAACAACAGCAACAACAACAGAAACCCCCCGACGGTGACGATGATGGAAGTTCTTCCGGGGCAGAGACGAGGGATACCTACCAGCAGTTTATGGATCACCTAAAAAGTCAATCGAGTTCAGATCCGAAACTCAATGATCCACTGGAAAGAGCCAAGCTGTATATGCAGAGTAAGGGTAAACTCTTACCAGAAAGGCATCTATTCCCTTCCGCTCCGAGTGCAATGTATCCGACACCTCCGGACGGAATTCAACCATTAGGCATGGCTTCCTCTGTCGAGACAGGCTTCGCTGCCAGTCCTGCAAATCAACCCCAGCTTAATGCGATGGCTGGCATAGATACTGTGATACAGAACAACGCCCCCCATGCGGAGAACTATGGCAATGGCTGGGAAGGCGGTGACAACAAGCGGGAGCAACAGGCTGGGAATCTTTTGGAGGGCGACAATATGTTCAGCGACCTCGGGGAAGACGTGTTCGAAGGCAACGAGCTTACCGACGCCGATTTTGACTTCTTCGACGAACAACTCAACGAACAACCCGAGGGTGTCGAGATAAATCTCGGCGCAATACCAGAGCTGGGGACGGCAATGGATTTGTCTGCTGATACGGGCCAACCAACTAACTCAGCTCCCCAGACTAACAACAGAGTGGAAGAATACAAGACGAATACGCAGCCAGCGCAGTAGAGGTGCCTCAGTCGACAAAGATAGCAAAAAACAGACCGAGGACAATCCCGAGTACCCTTCAGGTGCAAAATGGACCAAGATTAGCAGAAATCTGGTCAATCCCGAGACCCTAACCATAGCGAAAGAGCGATTTAGGGTTGAGGGTGACTCTGTCATCGTCCTACGCGGCTTGGACAGAGAAATAATCAAAAAATATGTGCACATGACCGCCGAGCTGAGAGCAGAAAGATACGACGGGTCGGACTACGAGAATCGGCCTGTGGAAGACTCAAGATCTCCACCTGTTTCCAGCCACGTCGACCAAGCATCTGCTGGACAGGCTAAGCCCCGAGTACCTATTGGTGCCAAATGGACCAAGATAAGTAGGAAAAGGGTTAGCCCCGAAGCACTTACTTTAGGCAAGAAGCGATTTAAAGTACGAGGTGACTCTGTTATCGTGCAACGCATCTTGACCCTGGATGAAATCCGAGAATATAAAGGTAGTACCGCCCAAATCAGGGACGCGAGACAGAAGAGTACCAGCGTAAGCCAGAAGAAAATCCAGACTCGCACACAGATGAGAAATCAACCTCTGCCAGTCCTCAGGTCTCCCATCAGACCAATGGCCCGGTTATGGATCCGCCCAAAACCGTCAATAAGCTCCTTGTGAGCTCAGGAGCTTCTCAAGCAAGTCATCCAACGGCGCATCTTCCAGCGAATGCCGATGATGGCGAGATCGAAGCCCACGACAGGAGAGAGAAGGAGAAGGGGGAATTAGCCAAGACTGTGGCTGCCGTGGAGAAGTGGTTGAGGGCGAAAGACCCATTGGCAAACCCGGTACCCGAGGATAAGCTTGGCCTAGGTAGGAATGGAAGCTCTTGAGAAGCAGCGGGAGGAGCTTGAATCAGAACTGATGCAGACCTTCCCGAGGAGATCAACCTATCGCCGATTCAACTAAGCTCAACAAGTAAGTCTGACTTCTCTCTCCGTACGCAGCTTCAAAGGCTAACCTGCTTGTTTGTTAGCCGCATACCCGAGAACCCACGCAAACAAAAGAAGCATCGTAGCATATCCGGTAGGTAGATGGTGTCGGAGCCTGTGTATAGTTGTGGTTAGATACGATTTGTTGTCTTCTTGTATTGTTCAAAGGTGACTTACCCATCGTTATTCGGTCCCAGTTCCTATCAGCTTCTTTTGACGGCCCGATGAACTCCTTGTGGGGGATAAAGGGGACATCTCGCCTGTCGGTGAAGATTTCTCGTGGCACGGGCGTCTTTGGGTTGATGCCAAAGTTTCTCAACGTTGGCTCATTGGAGTTGGAGCTCCTTGTGAGGTAAAACCCAGCAGCAACGCCGACTGTAATGGAGAAGATGGGAATGGCCCCGCGGATAACATGCTCCCTCCACCGTGATTGTCTGCGAATTGGGATATGGACATCAATGCTTTCGCCTGACTCTCGGTTGGAGTCCAGGTGCCCGTGTGCACTCAAAAGACTTCCAGTTTCATTGTCCGCCTGATGATGTTTCTCGGTTGTTAAGTTTGGGAGTATATGATGATGCAAAGGTGTTGGGAACTTGATTGCTCCTGCCAAAGGGGAAGACCAGAAAGTGCAAAGATGGAGGTTGGAAGGAGGCACAAGCAACAGCAGAGGACAGGAGGGGGCGCTCTTACCTCCCCTTCAGGTCAACATCACCCCGACGAAAGCCGTCAATGTCAAGATCCAAAATAACTGCGATATCGCACCACTCTCCAAGTCTTCACATGTCAGCAACGCCGCGCATCTCGTTCAACTTGTGCTCACTCGGGTAGGTCCAACACAAACACTCGATCATCAGTTGGACACCTTCCTAAAGCACGCACAACCAAGAGCGGCTATGAGACGCAATGTGAGAAAATGTGAATTATACAGGGCCAAGGACGTGCGGAACGAGTGATCGGAGGTGTGTCGAAGATTCGGAGGACCCTTGTCGCCAACTTGGCCGGGACTGCCCCGCCTTGTCCCCGTTGTAGGGCCCGGGCCGCTACCGACTGCGGGCCTTCCGCAGAAGCCCCGCCAATTTTTTGGTCACTGTGCTCCACATTTTGTCTGTTTTGTCTGGCATTGTCTCCTCCTGTTCTCTCTAGAACTCTCCTTGATACAGCTCCCAAGAACTGAGATGCAGTGACATTCGAGCGGAGAAACAGTTACAATATGATCTGATCATGGACAGATATGGTGTTTGCGCGGGGAAGTGACATAAGACTGGCGTCTAGATCCCTCTCTGTACCCCTGTTTGTCGCAGTTCGGTTATCGGCCTCCGGTATAAGCTTGCGACATCTTGGTGATGCTTGGGCAAAGAACGGGGAGTTTGGATATCCCTTTGCCCAAGCCTATCTGCGTCCTTTCTGTCTCGAGGTCGAACACAGGGGAACTTCCAACCTTAAACTTCCCATTTCCCAAGAACAATGCAGTCCAAGATCAAGTCCTCAGACGACGAAAAGCTTCGAGATATCCAGCTCAATGCACCAATTCGGACCCATTCGATTGCCAGGGAGCGGCAAAACAATCGCATTCTTCTCATAGCAGTGTATTTTCTCTGTTTGGGATGGCTCACGACATTGGCCTTCTGGTACAAGACTGCACCGAAAAATAATGGGCCACTGCATGTCTACTCCCACATTCCCATCCCAAAGGGAGTGTTCGTTCCTGTGAAGAAGGTATTTCAACTAGATGGACGATATATCGGTGGCGCAGCGGAGGTTGAGCAGGAATGGGAAGAACTAGTCACTGGTTAGTATCGTCTAAGCCAAAGGTTTACATAATATGATCATGAACTGACCGAGTCCGACAGGCCATGATACCGTCAGGATTGAGAACCCCAATAAATGGGGACTTCGTCAGGGAATCGTTGTCCCGTGCGATCACCCAAACACCCAGCTGTACTGTCTGGTAAGAACCTCCCTGTTCCTGTACCCAGTTCCGTCACCCTTTCCCAAACGAAGACTGACAAATATTCCTCAGAATATAATCCGCTACCACTACCAATATTACGTCGATCTCGACGACGAACTTGGACTAGACCCAGAAGAGGAGTTTAAGTGGAAGATCTTAGTCGAGTATTGCTTCGAGTATTTGCGCTAGGGAATCTCCTGCGGCCGTGATCTGATTATTGAGGGTAATAGTCCCATCAAAGTTGGAAAGGGCCATGCAACTTCCGTGACGAGGTGGGGTGTTGAACATGATTGTATCGACTTTGACAAGTTGAGACAGTTCCAGATTGAACAAGAGGCGAAGTATGATCTAACGTGGCAGAATCCTCAGTAAAACTCGTGGCTACCAGCTAGTTAGGGTCGGTGGGAGACATAGCAGTAACATGAATCATGTTTGAACTCGAAGTTTGCATGTCCATCAATGGATTTTTCACCAGCCGTGGCCGTGCGATGTTGTGAGTCTTTTGCGCTCATAGGTCAAGTAGGTAGTTGAGTACCACATTTACTTGTAAAGAAGGAACATAAGCTGGGAAAGAGAATCGACAAAGATTGCAAGAAGGAGCAACTTATAAAGACACGAGAGGGGTCAACGGAGAAAAGGAATACGTAGGAGAAAGAGTTCAAATTAGTACCCTTCTGAACCAGCAAGCCAATCTTAAACCGCAACAGCACTCACGGACTCCTTCACGGCCTCCTCCGCAATCTTCTCCGGAATCTTCTCCGGCACCGTCGCGGCAGCCGGCGCCTCCTTTGGCAACCCATAAACACTGACATCCTCACTCATCCCCTTCTTAATCCACACCTGCCCAACCACATTCGGTCCAAACACTAACAGTTGCCTCAATCCCACGTTAATGAAACCCAAGCTTCTGAATACCGCACCACTGGCCTTATTCGCCGGGCCATGAAGTCCCAGGATATCCTTCACCCCCTGCGCCTTCTCGACATACTCCATCAATCCCTGCGCCGCCTCTTTCGCGTATCCCTTCTTCATGTACTCCGACAAAATCGCGAAACCCAAATCCGGCGCGGTATAAGATCCGGGCTCATCACCGCGCATCAGCGACACCGTACCGATTGGCGTGGCGGAGGCCAGATCGTCTGGGTTCGCAGGGTTGCGGAGAGAGAAGAGGTAAGTACCGTAGCCATTGCGGGCGTGTTCGGCGCGGAAGCGGCCCTCGAGTTGACGGCGCGCGACGTCGCGGGTGGTGACGGGTGTCTTTCCCTCGTTGGCAATGAACTCGGGGGTGTTGTAGAGGGCGACGAGGAAGTCGCAGTGGGAATCGAGGTCGGGTTGAAGGTAGGAGATGAGGAGGCGGGGGGTCTCGATTTTGAAGGTGGGGTCCGACATGGTTGTCGGTGGTGGTGTTGGCGTGGTTTGGATGAGATGGGTTTAAGGTGTGCTTTTCATCCAATGTGTGATTTAAGGTGGTGTTCTATTAAGATGAAAGTCCTTGGAAGATGGATTATTTGGAGTTTCTTTGCTTGGTGAAAGTCTGAAAGTGATATCGTGAAGAAGGCAAGAGGGAATGAGGACCCTAAAATATATGTACTTTCCCCCCGCATGAAAACCATTCCAAATTTCCAATGCAACACTGCATCTGACATTTTGGACAGGAAGCGGCGTTGGTCCGCGGTAACCTCAGAAATCAGCACTAAAACAGGTGAGTCAATGATGCCCACTGAACAGTTACATCCCCATGATGGAGGCAAGGACCTTGTAGTTGTGGTTGCAGCGGTTTGTCCGGGGATAAGACATCGATGTTCCAGCGCAAAAAAAGCTACAAGCTTTCAATCAAAGACCATGCCTCAAGATTGCAATTTGGAATGGTGAAAAGAGGCAATGGAATGGATAAAAGTTTTTGTTGGGAATTGTGGTGAGGAAGTAAATAAAGCCCCTGAAAGTACCCTAAAAATAGAGCCCCTATTTCCGCACACTGGATTGTCCCTTATTAGTGACCACTATGAACATGCGGATGCGAACTCTCCAACATATTCCTGTCCGCCGGGGTATGCGTGACCTTCCCCGGGGGATACCCATCATCCTTCTTATCCGACCGATGCTTATATGCCCAAGCAAACATCTTATCATAGCTGCGACACATGCGTTGCTCCAATGCCGTTGATGCCAACCTCCGTGAGTGGATCAAAAGTCACATCGCCAGCACACAGGATGGCCTGGCGGATGTAGTCGATGCAGTGGTCCCGGTGGTAGACGACCTCGTCGGCGGGATGGTCCTTAATGGAATCCGGCTCGTAGGCATACCGGATAAAGTTGAGACAGTGCAGCTGGTGGAACATGCTGATGCCGTACACCTTGCTCGTGTTTGGGCTGTTGGATGCGGGCAAGCTAGGAGGCAGATCGTAGGTGTGTTCGTTTGGGATTTCGACGATGCCGTCACCTGGAGGCATCAGGCGCTTCCAGGCATCGTTGGAGCTGTTGCTGACTCCGAAGGAATAGCGTTCTCAGCAGTTAACCTTCTGTACTATAAGGTAGTACAAGGCAGTTACAAGGCACAGTACTAGCCACACGTTAAAAATTTATTTATAAAATTACGAAGTAAATAGCAGCTACAGTAATTTAAATAATAAATGTGTATATTATATTTCTTATAATCTGTGACGGCTGGTGCCGTCATGGGTCACATGGTTCAGGTGCAGATTCTGGGCTTGGCTCCGGCTGCCTCCCAGTTAGGGTATAAGAACCTCGCCTCTCCCATCTAGCCTTCCCTTTTGGGATTTCTTCCTTCTTCAACTTCTTGTCTTTAGTCCAAGTTAGCTAAATGGTACGATCATCACACCGTCTAGCTACGCCGTGACAAAAAGTTTTATATAATTTGGTTAAATAAAGTGTACTACCGTCTTTCTCTAGTCCTTTACGTCTCCCTCAAACAATTAGGCAACCATATACTTCTAATTTGTCACAGGGTTAGCCTATATAGGCTAACCCTGTGACATAATTTCACTATGCGTCAGCTCTATATCCTCGACATGCTGTATTCCGCCTCATATCTCTCCCTTATTCATCGGGTTATAACTTAACACTGATCTCACCTCCAGCAGAAACTCCTGCGTTTTGAGTTGGCGAAACAGCGGTGCCTAAACCTTAAGTTTCTGAAGTATCTAAAATCTGTAAAAACACTGTCCAGCTTCAGTCTAGTCCCTCGAGATAATAATCAATCATCTGTTCTATCTATTCTAACTTCTATATAGCTTCACGAATCCTCGCGAATCTCCTCCAGCCACAGCATGTGCTGTGCTAATAGCTCCTAAGCTATCTAAATTAAGTTGCATGATGAACCGTAGGGCCTAGGGAGCGCGGCGGTGCCGAGTGGCCCGTGATTGACGCCGATCTCTCGAATGAGCAAATGACGGGACTTGCTCAAAGTATTAGTCCGGCCTTTCTGAACATCCCGAAGGCAGACAGCCAACCCTGAACAGGATCCTTGTCTCCTTCGAACCCGGTCCCCCTCAACTTTGTCACACTTAGTTGCCGATCGAACGTCAGCCAGTAGCCCACGCTGTCCAATTGCCGATGGCCAGCTCCAACACCTTTGGTGGCAGCGTTCTCGCGACCGTTTTGGTTGAAAATGGACCTGTACTTGGTCACATATTCTCCAGGTGACAAGAGTGAAGTCGATTCTGGAAGCTCGCCAACCCCCATAGAGTTGTCTGGAGCTGATGCTTTCTCAGCGACCGGCCCAACGCCTACTAGGCCAAACCATTTAGCTAAATGCGGCCAAATCTCGCCATATTTGCACGGTGTCTCATTGTCGGCAACATTGAATAGATGGCCACCACCACAAGTTCCGAGGTGTAGCGATGCATAGATCATAAAACGCGCGATTGTCGCGCTAGATACCGGAGAGAATAATGAGTTGGCACTAGCGGCATTGCCAGGAAAAGGTACTTCAACAGGACTTGTTGCAGCTTCCGTTGCAAATGGTCCGACACCGTGATTATAGGCATATAGGGATAGATACTGAGCCCAATGGAGGGCTAAGCTAAACTGGGAACCGTTGGGGGTAAACCCAATCTTGATCAATGTTAGTAATGCGTAATACTCAGGTGCATTAAGAAAGACTCACAATGGCATCAGGGCAGACTTCGTACCAAGTCCATCGCTTTCCTTCGCTCGCAGCGCTCAGAAGCTCGCGATATACCAGATATACGACCGTCTTGGCATAGTCGGGTGGCAGGTTCTTGACCATATCCTCGGCCAATGGAGGGGTAAATGTGCCTCCGGGGGTATATATTCCATATCCCTGATGTATTCAGCACGTGGTTCAGATTATTTCAATACCACATAGTGGACTTACCCGTGTCCTACCAGGAAATGCTACAAATTGCAAGTTGGGGCTGAGAATAGTGTGGGCATCGACAACATTCTGAAACATACGACGGTTGGTCGCTACCTCCTCAATGTCGTCCTCGACTGCTTGAAACACTACTCATGGTAAGTTTTTCCATATAGCAGGTGTGTGGTGTAGTGGGGGAATGAATGAATGGAGGAAGTACCCAAGTAATAAATATGAGTGACAGATTCGATATCTTTCACCACCTGCTTCAAAGAATCTGCCAATGTGGCCCCATCACCCTTACATAGGTCAATACCGGAGACGAGCTGTAGGTCTGGCTGGTCCGAATCCGTGGGCCACAGAGACTCGGAAGTATTGAGCGGGCGGTTCGTAACAGCGGTGATCTTTAAGAATGAGCTAAGACGCGGGTAACTACGCAGGAGCTGGTTAACAATCGCCCAGCCAATCAGGCCAGAGGCACCGAAAACGATGGCGTGATTTGAGCTGTCGGCCATTGTGAATGCTAGTAGTATTGTGATTAAATGCTAGTGGTTGCCGAAATGTGTGGTTATGAGTCTTGGAAACCTGACCTGGTAGGTGACTTAGCTTTCTGTCTTAAATATGCTCAATTCGCTTTGACCGTGCCCCCGATGAGTCATTCTGAATCATAGTGCAAAATAGTGATCCAAAAGCGACTGAGAGTTAGCAGTGAAAGCTTAGCCGTACAATGATATAACTCAATCCGTTTAGAGTAAGTTAGCGCGGTAAATACCCGCTCAAGAGTGTGGCGTCAATACTGAGCAGCCCAGGGCAGCTTATCAAAGCAGCAGTAGTAGTAGCAGTAGCAGCAGTAGCAAGATGGTAAGCCCGAATCACAGTATGTAATGCGCTGTACCTAAGAGTGTATACCGTAATTATGAGATCTCATTAACTCCTCCTGTCCTGCAAGCGGGGCAAAGTGGAAAAATTGAGGCTGCGGGCGGGGAGCCTCTATTAGGAGTAGATTTCCCCACCTTACCAAATCCTCTTGGTAGGCTAGCTAGCCCTAATAGAGTCCTAGTGTGCCAAGATCTACACCAGCTAGAGGACAGCTAGCTGCAGCTGTCAGCCAGGTGTCGGCAGCTGTACGAGTGGACTTGGTACCTCGGGATACTTCAAGTAGCTCGGAAGAAGGGTTGATTGGGTAGACTCATAACTGGGACAGCTGCTTTAAGTATAGCTCACACCTTATGCTAGCCCTTACCCGTTGGAGATTAAAAGTGCAGAATTGGGGAAATAGATAGGAACTAACCTTCAATCCCCAACGGGTATCCGTACTTGAAAGAGGCGAAAATGATTCAAAGTGACGAGAGGCTCATACCATATTCTCACTGGGTCTCAGCTACTTCCATTTGTTCGTCGTGCTTCGGACTCGGATCTTGTCCGAGCCGCATTCGGGCTTTGATCGTTGCATATACTTACTTTATTGTTGGACTTTGCTCCCCTAAGCTCTTGTGTGTTTACCGCCGAAGACCACGAAAGACGACATCACCTTTATACTAGAAAGCGGTTCGCTAGCCTCGCAAGACCAGAGTTAGGCTAATCTACCAGCTATTGGACTATGGCGTCTAACCCGAGCTTATATATATTGAAAGGTAGGCACCGTTGTACATGTGAACTGCATAATGTAGGAAAAGAGTTGTTGCTTAATTTAAGGTACTGAACAGATAAAAGAACTCCTAGTCTTTATATACACGGGTGACATAACTAGCCGGTTATGTACTTAGCCCGAATCCAAATATCCTAACACTCCCTTTTAGTACTTCGATTAAAGTATTTATAGTTCACCGACCAGGCCCCATCAAACTCTCAAAACTACGTGGGAGAAAGAGGGAAAAGTACCCGACTTGTTCTATATAAGTTGGCTGAGGTATAACCTCTTTAAACTAAAACAGACAAAACTCTAAAAAATCTTACTTGTTTAAAAGGCCCCGAGACAAGTTATTAGGATAGAAACGACAAGATCTACAATGAGAGCTGACATAAGAGAAACGCTTATGTAACCGGCTTATATAAAAATTATTGTATTTTACTCATTAATAATAAATATTCCGTTTTTACATTTATTAACTGCTCTTTCATTTAAAAGTATAACCTTTCCCATTTTCGCTTACTTTGTCTTAAAAAATTTATTCTAACTAATAATATAATTAAAAATATTATCTTTAGAAGGGTAAGAATTAAATTCCGTATTAACTTTTATAAGGAAATTGTTATGGCAAATAGTGGAAAAGGAATGCGACAAAGCGTCAATGACCCTACTATTGTATGAAGATCGAAAGATGAGGAAAAAGAAGAACTAGAATACAAAGAATGGCTGCGGCGCAAAGGATATAATCCTGTACGCTGCCAAGAACCCTGCAGTGGATCCGGTGGGTCCACTGTGCTAAATGCAGCCATGAGAGCAATGCTGACCAGCGGTTGAGCCGCGCCGTCACATCACCCCCCCCTCAAAAAAGACTCGCCTCGAGTCTGCCAAAAAAAAAAAAATCTGGTGCGCGCACACCCACTCGAACCGACGACCTCCCAGCAATCAACGACCACAACACCAAGCCTACTTCCTCCGCGCCCGTGGCGATCTTCGTCTCACTCCTTGTTGTGCCGGGCGATCGTCGTCGTCGTCGTCCTCCAAGAACTTGTCTTCCGCTGCCGCCTGGAGCCATGCCTGTAACCTCACCGGCGGTCCCGGAGCTGTTGGGTTTTCGTCGTGGAACTCCTTAATCCTCGTAGCCGCATTCTTGAAATCTCGTGCAGGCCACCATGTCGGGTCAGGGTCCCAGCCCCGCCATTGCACCTGGTACTCGAGCTTGCCGTAGTGGACGCGTGACGCGACAACATGGTCCACTTCCCATTCCTCGTTGTCGTTGATCATTTCGCCTTCAGGGGATTCGGCGGCCTGGCCTGGCAAAGGGTTGTCTGGGTAACGGCGTAAGCGGTCCGGTGAGAACTGGTTTGTCACCTTCCAGTTGGGGGGGAGGTCCAACTTGTAAGCGTGTCCCATTTTCTCAATGATCTGAAAGACTTGTCTAGTCTGAGGAAAGTCCAATTTGTCGCTAGGCCTTCCATCGGTAGACCAATTCTTCTTGATGATGGAAACCTTGTCACCCACATCGAAGTCCGGAACCCGCCGATGCTTGTTCGCTTGTATCGCTTGCTTGCGCTGTGCTTGGATGATGGCGGCTCGGGCTTGTTCGATATAACCCTGTATCTTAAGGGCTGCGTCTCTGGCTTCCTGACGCGACAGTCGTTCCGCCGTAGGGAGGTCCTCTAAGGGTGTGAAAGTCTTCCATTCTGCGAAGGCGGGCATGGGGAATCCGAACATAACCTCATGGGGTTGCAGGCCCGTACTTTCGTGGTATAAGCCATTCTGTGCAAAGTCCAGAGCTGGGATCAACTCAGACCAGTTGTCTTGCGCATGGTTGATGAAAGGGCGAAGTCTCTGATCCAAATATTCATGCAGATTTTCCACCTGTCCAGCCGTCTGTGAGTGCCCTGGCGATGCAAAGGACCATTTGGTGCCCATGATGCTAGACATTTCTTGACTAAACGCCGACTTGAACTGGGGGCCTTGGTCGCTTACAATTTCCCGCGGGGGGCGAAGGAGTCTAAAAGGTCCCTGATAATACAAGCGACATGCTTCTTTGCCGGTGATATTGCTCCGGCAGGGGATCAGCCAACTTCCTTTAGACAACGGGTCGATAATGCTGAAAATGTTATCATATCCGTGCCTATCCATGGGCATCTTCTTGAAGTGAATGACGATTCGGCGCCACGGTCTTTTCTGCACCTCCATCGGCTGTAGTTCTCCCGGGGTCTTGTCTCGTGGGTGCTTAGAAGCGTGGCACATCAAGCAGTTTGCCACGTAGCGGTCCACGTCCCCTGACAGTCCTGGCCACCAATACTTCGTGGCTACCAGTCGTCTCGTTTTGTTCCGGCCGGGGTGGGCGGTGCCAATGCCGTCATGGCATTCCCGTATTGCTCGTGTCCTCAGATCATTCTGTTCTGGCACCACCAGTCGTCCTTGGTAGAGCAAGATCTGGCCCTGTAGCAGTGTGAATCCGGAGTCCTGCTCTGTAGCCTTGTGGCGGTAGCCCTCAAGGGCCGGGTCTTCCTTGTTAGCCTTCAGTAAATCTGCAACCAAGTTGTAGCCTGTCCCCGCCAAACGTGTGTCGTTGTCATCCGCCAGATCCAGTGTGCAGACGCGGGGCAGCGCGTCTTCCCCCCCCTCGGGCGCTTCGAGCGGTTTGAAGAGGCGCATATAACGCTGCGCGTCCTTCCTGTCTTTCTGTGTCTTCAAGTCCTCCGCCTTCCTGGACAGAGCGTCCGCCGCGGCATTATCCTTCCCTGGCCGGTATGTAATGTGAAAATTATACTAGGAAAGAATCTCGGCCCAGGCGGCCTGCCGGGAGTTCAACAACCTCTTTGTACTGAAATACTTGAGTGCTTCGTGATCCGTGAAGATGGTAAAAGGCCCCTGTTGAAGCCCTATGAGTTCCGCCCGCCAACACAGAAGTCCTCGCATGACTGCCAGCATCTCCTTATCGTGAATCGGGTAATTATGCTCCGCTCCTTGCATAGTTTCCGAATAGAAGGCCACCGGGTGCCAACCGTCTTCATGCTCTTGCGACAACACACCAGCCAGCACACCGTCTGAAGCATCCGTTTCCATTCTCGTTGCCCGGCCATACTCGAAATGGGCTAAGACTGGAGCCTCCAGGAGTCTCCTCTTCAGCTCGTCAAAAGCAATCTGACAATCTTTAGACCACTCAAAAGCTTCCCCCTTCTTTGTCAGCCTTGTCAAGGGCTTTGCCACCCGGCCATATTCCCTCACGAATTTCCGGTAGAAGTTGCAAAACCCCAAGAAGGACTGGACCCCCTTCACCGTGGTGGGTTCTTTCCAATCCTTCACAACGGCGACCTTCGCGGGATCCACCGATATTCCGTTGACGCCGATGACGAACCCTAGGAATTTCGTCTCTTGGACATGGAATTCGCATTTGTCTAGATCCGCCTGTAGCCCGGCAGCTTCGAGGCGCTGCAGAACTTTCAGAACGTGACTCTTATGCTCTTCCAGCGTATTGGAGTAGATGAGGATATCGTCAATGTACGCGCTGCAGAAGTCGTCCAGGTACCCCATCAGAGCATCGTTGATGTACCGTTGAAATGTCGAAGGCCCATTTGTCAACCCAAAGGGAAGGACCTTGTACTTGTATGCCCCGTATCGGGTCCTGAATGTTGTCAACTCCTCATCGTCAGGGTGCATCCTGATGCGATGGAAAGCCTGGCGAATGTCGATCTTTGTAAAGAACTTCGCTTGAGAAATCCGGGACAGCGTCTCCTCGATCAAGGGCAATGGGTATCTGTCTTTCCTGGTAATGGCGTTCAACTTCCGGTAGTCCACGCAGAACCTCAGTTTCCCGTTAGCCTTGGGAACGAACAGGACAGGTGCGGCCCAGGGCGCAGCGCTGCTCTCGATGAAGCCTTTGTTGAGGTTCTCGACAATGTATAGGCGGCACGCCTCCAGTTCATCGGCGCTCATCTTGTATAGTGGACTGTATCCCAGGTCTTCAGGCCGGCAGTCCTCGTTCAACTCGATTCGATGGTTGCTGTGAGAAGATTCTGGGCGTTTGCTGCACAGACCGCTAGTCCTTTGCCCTGCAGGCCCCTTTGACAGCGGTTCTGGCACTTCCCAGAATCCCCTCCTTTGCAGACCTTCCTCCTCTTTGTATCGCCAGCTCTATATAGCTGGCGATCCCTTCCAGCCTCAGTAAGCTGGATCCCTCAATCTACATCATTCCCATCATTCGTGATCCACCTCATAAGGAGTCTTGGTGTTTGTCCGGTCCGCATCCTGGTAAAAAACAGTCGATAAAAATAGCTTTAAACATAATTGTTATCATCCGAAGAAAAATGTGTCACCGGGCAATTCCGTGAATATTACCGCTGTTGTGTATGATCTCCAGCCCGCCACATTTCGCCTAGTTAAATGACTTCATTCGCTTCATCACATCACCCGACTTGCTCTTTTCCTTATGTGGACCCAGCACCATGGCCCCATGCTCCATCACTACATACAAACATAAGCTGCGCCCCAATGAACCCTGAGAATACCTGATCAATCATCACGATCGCTGACGTACCTGCCGTCTATCTGCAGCGCAGCAAAGCATATCCCTATGATCACGAACGGCCAACCGAATAAACCATCAAAAGAGAAATCGTCCGAGTCCGAACCGGACTAAACCGAGACGGGATTGACGGATGGGGACACCACGGCTCGCTCAGTCGTGGGCACAGCCTCACGATATCTCACTACAAGATGCTTATCGGCAAAATGCTCAAACTGAGTCAGCAACTCAACAAACTCTCCAAACCCATCTTCGTCTACCTTGCCGCCCTCCAAGACGTGCCCGTCAACCCCATCAACATCGCTACCACCCTCGCGACCGCCGCGACTACGACGACTTCGTATTATGTTGCGAACACTTGTACTGAGAGTCCGACGGCGGTTTGTCAGATCCAGTTTGATCATCAAAAAGTCGTACCGCCGCCCACGCCGTTTCCTTATGCGTACTCGTTGTCGTCATACCCGTCTGAGTCGGGGCCGGAACTGGGATCGGTTATCTGGTGGGGTGGAAGCGGGATGGAAGAGGCGGAGGAGAGCGTGTTGGGGATCATCATCAGGGGTTTGGGTCTGTGGGGTTTAGGATTCCACTTCCTCTTTGCCTCTTATCTCACGGGGGAGTGGGATAAACGAGCGTGAAGAGCACTTTCTCCAGGTCTTCGATCACCTGTCGGCTGAGGTTGTGCTTGATCCGCTCCGGTTCCATGATGGTGGCGAACATCTCACGGCAGGTCGAGCGGACGATGAGCTCGAGGCGCTCAGGGGGCTTGAATTGAGAGTTCAGGGTGGGATCGGCGTTTCTGAGAGTAACGTCCGCGACTATGGCCATGGACAGAAGGTCGGTCGACTTGGCTAGGTCTTCAATTTGCTGGATTCCTGTGTTTTGGAGGGGAGTTTGTTAGCTTTTGTTTGCGGGAGGTGTGATGGTCTGGGGTTTCTGGCGTTATGCGGTAGGAGGCGTCACGGTTTTGCTTGAGGTTTGTGCTGCGTATCTTGGGTCGGGATGGATGGTGGGCCAGGGTATTTCGACAAGGAGCGTGCATTCAAGGTTTGCATTGGCAACAATGGGCATCTGGGCCATGGGGATTGGGCTTCAGGTACTTGGGTAAAATCCACGTACCACAATTCAAGATAGGTCCGGCACCTGTAGACAATCAAGACGTTGTGTCAGCAGAGAACGAGGCGGTAGTTTGCATGTAATGTTAATTGCTCCGTACCTTGAATAAACGGCGCGAACTCGGTTCGAATGTTTAGGTGCGCCCGTTGGCGAAACCTGGTGTCGATCTTGAAGGCTATGTACATTAAGGTGTTCAGTCTGTCGGGTCTGATCAGTTTTTTGGCTGCTGCACTGTTAGTTTTTGCGTATCTTTGAAGCGTGAGACCGCCGTCACCTACCGCGAACGATTGCATTTTCAGGCATCCTAAGCCAGTCTCCTTGCGGACTGAGCAAGTCGATGCCTTCGTGCTCCATGATCATGTCCCTCTCTGCTTGTATGTATAGCCACAATCTCGGACTGGGCAAACGAAGGTATTCGCTGACAAGTGACTCCCGATTGCGTTGGCGAATCGCCTCGTCTACTCCTTGAGACCATGAGTCGATCTTTATCCTCAAGGTGTTCATCTTTACCACCTGATCAATGTCCTCCAGCACGGTATTATATGAGCCGCCTAAGTCAGGAGATCATTAGCGACGTTCTGAAGCTCTTGCAACTCGGTGCCATACCTAGCAAAAAGTAGTTGTCCATGTAGGGCGCGGCGGGTTCTGATAAGCCCCACGTCAGTGCATTTTGTTCCATCATGGACTTGAGGAAGGCCTCGCCATGTGGATCCTGGATTCTCTCATCATTCACCACCGCATTTTTTGATTCGCGATGTCGTTCCAGGCGCCGAAGCCGAATCTTTTCATGATCCTGGACTGTTGATGGAAGGGTAGGCATTACCCATAACGCAGCCTTCTCCGAGCCCAGAGAACGTGACACTGCTTCCAGCTTCTTGAGTGTCTTGAGACGATCCTCCTTATCTTCCCCCGTGAATATCTTCCCAATCTCAAGAGGAGGAGCAGTCAAATACCACTCCAGTGTCCTTGCGAATGCCTGCTTAGAATTGTAAACAAGACTGGTGCAGCGTAGACAATTGTCGAGAAAGATTGAGTTGATGGTGTTCACATGTTGGCTTTCGATCGGAAAGAAGGGAAAGCGGAACTTATCATCCTTTCCTCGCCGTCCATCATAACCCTCTTGAAAGACCAGGCGGCCATTCACAATCTCGCTGTAACTGTTTTCTGCCTTGCGTACAGGCAGATCAGCCAACATGCCGTTGACATGGCCATAAGGACCCATCACCAAAGACCTTTGGAAATCCCTGTCCTCTTTGACCTCGGGAGATTGGTCTTCAAGTGGTTGAGGTAGGATCCAAGAGCGAAGAACGACCATAATCTTTGGGGATACCGGCGCAAAGGTATGGAGTTCCACGTAGCCAAGGGCTTCTTCCTTGTTTGACTTGATGTCTCGGGCATATTTGTTCGGCCCTTCATACACCGAGTAGCTATTGTCGGCAAGGATGAACTCGTTCTCCGCTTCAGATGGTACGCACAAAGCCATGTAACAACTCTGCACATGCGTAACAAACCACATAGCATCGTTGTAGTACATCTTCTTGGGAAGCTCACGTATCCAGTTCAGCTCCGGGTCCATCTCAAGGTTGATGAGTGTTTCGATATTGTGCAACCAGACCTGCATAGGGGTTTTGAATTGCGGATGTTCTTCCATGTACTCGCGAAGGAGTTCCCGGTCGTTCTCGGAATATGCCTCGGGTCTTTCGTGGAAGAAGCGGGTATGAAACCGATGGCCACGGTACTTCATGACGAAGAGGAACTTGCGAATCAAGTTTCGCTCGTCCCGGGTGAGAACAACTCCGCCCTCGTTCGCTTCATATGCCTTTGTGATCTTGGTGAAGATTCGTGCTGCCTGGTCCTCCAATTTGGAGAGCAACTTCTCGACATGTCTTTGCTCCCCGTTGGGCTTCGTGAAGTCGTCGTACATGTTGATCTGCCCCAAAATCCTGGAAACGGGCTTCTCGGTGAAGACGGCAGCGTCCTGGGTTAGGTCGAGGCTGCTGATTACCAGGTCTCCTGGAAACATGCCCTTCTCATACTTGGGCTTCGGAGTTCCTTTGGGTCCTTTGGGCGCTTTGGGGACCCTGTGGGCAAAGTTCTTGAGAAGGAACTGGGGGACAAAGTGTTGGTACTGTCCATTCGATGCGGCGGGTGCCATGACGTTAGGCTTGGGGTGTGACATGGTGTGATGAGAGATGTTGTTATTCCCGAAAGCAACGTCGAGGTGGGAGGAGCTTTGACTTTGGGAAGAAAGTGTGTAGCGAATGTGTGTCGTTACCGATTTCTTTTGTGAAAAGCCAGGTCGTCTATGGGGATATATATAACGAGCTCAGCCACGGCCGTCCTCGATAGAATCGTGGGAGTGACATTCCAAAGCACCAGAGACCCATTCGTGAGGCCGTGAGGCCTACAGCAGCGGGGTTGGTTTTGTAGGCCCCCCATCTCGTAGGCCCCCAAAAGAAGAAAGACTGCGCTGATTGGCAGCTTGAAAATCGTCCTACCAGTCAATTCGTTTGCATTTTACAAACGCCACGCGAATTGGGCTCAGCTGCTTGAGTTGGTGATTTGTGTGCCTCCATTGCGTGCAATCAAAGGGTCTGGCCGACAGGCGACGTCGCCGTCAAGCACCACCAACGTGGGAGGATTTTCGGACTGAACGAGTCGTCACTTGACAGGCCGTAAGCGGGCTAGCTTTGTAGACCTCTAAGGGGAAGAGTGGGGGAGATGACATGATGATTCTTCGCACGCAGACGTATCAAATTGCGCCGTCTGTCGCAGTCCTGTCGAAGTATCAGAGAATAGAGGAGGTTGTGTTGAAATTTGCGATGCAGAAGGTAGGAAATGGAGAGGAAGGAGGGGAAGAGCGGGCGACATTTTCTCACCTCAATGGCATAAATCGCCTTATGAACATTAATTCCCCACAAATTTCAACAACAACAAATCACCGGGCGTGTGGCTCAGTTGGTAGAGCGTTCGTAGCTCGCATAGCGAGGAAGACTTGCTTGAGTCTGTTGTACGACACCCATGCGTCGCCTGCGCCCCCTGAGGCGTTACCCCACGCTGTCGGCACTAGCCACGTAGACGGCGCTGGAGCCGTCGACTAGGTGTCCATACTGTCAGAACGGCAATTGATTTGGCGCCCTGAACCTACCGGGTCGATGAATGCCCAACCTCAAAAAAAAAGAAATGGCGTTTGGGTAATTGGCGTGTAATTGGGAGGAAGCCGCCAGCCATCTCGCGCCTAACAAGGTGACAACACAGAGCCCTATGCTCCCTCATAACCTCGAGAAAACACAGTGTTCTAGTTTCTTTTACCTTGTTTTGTCCTAGATGGCAGCGGAGAGGAATTCCCGGCACTTTCATAAACTCGATTCATTAATCATCAACCATAGCATCCTCACCGTAGTCAAGAGGTTTCTTCCGCATTGGACTCAAAAGGCACTCGTCTGTACGAGGCCTTATCCTACGTGTGGGGCTCCGAGGACAAGCCTTGTTCCATCTCTATAAACGGGTGCGACTTGCCCGTCGGAGAAAATCTTTACGCAGCGCTGTTACATCTTCGAGATCACTCCATTGAACGAACTATATGGATAGATGCCATTTGCATCAACCAAGAAGACGAAGAAGAAAAAGGACACCAAGTTCAATCTATGGCGAAGATCTACGCTAAAGCAAGTCGCGTAATTGTTTGGCTTGGAGAGGAGGCAGCCGGTAGCGACCAAGCGCTTGAAGAAATACGTATCGCAGCCAAGCGCGACCAAGCACCCGAAGAAATACGCATCGCAGCCGAGCTGTCTACAAGACGATTAGACAATAAAGCGGGAATCCTTACACTACTTCAACGATCGTGGTTTCGGCGCATTTGGGTAAGGAAACCGATGTCAAAACATTATGACTAAGGAAACTGATAGATTGATGTAGGTGCTTCAGGAAGTTGCCGCGGCTCGCCATATCCTGATCAAGTGTGGTTCTGCTGAGATTGACGGATTTGCATTCTGTTCAGGCCTGAAAGCATTGAACCTGTCCAATAAACTCCCCGCAGACCTGCGGGCTCAAATCCTTTCGGTAACCTACCTTATAAGGGGCGCAATCTTCCGGCCCAAATACGCGACTAGTCAGTCAGACAACTTTTCTCTTGACATACGCCCTCTGGGTGAACTGATAGAAATGTACCACACCCGCAAAGCTACGAAACGTCGCGATAAAGTATATGCCTTACTCGGTATGAGCTCTGATAATCCAACCGCAGCAGGATTATTTGCCGACTACAAGATTTCGTGGAAACAACTCTTTAACAAACTCATCCACTTCGTCCTATCTGAATTGGTCTCTGTAAACGGCCTTTCGGACGATAAGGAGATTGCCATTATTGAGGGCAAGGGTTGCATTCTTGGCGAAGTGTCCTCGGTCAAGAGAAATGCTACTTGGGAAGACAGACAAGATGTGGCCATTACTTGGAGTAATGTCCTCAGCTATATTTGCGTGAAGGAAGCATGGGGTTCTTGCTGGACCCTCCCGACCACGGTAAAATCCGTCCAAAAAGGAGATGTCGTCTGCCTTCTTCAAGGAGCGTCGAGACCCACGATCCTCAGGCCATACAACGATCACTGGGCGGTTATTATGATTGCAGTTTCCCCAGCAGGCGATCCACAAGCTACGACCGGAGATATCAAACAATCGATAACGGTCTTTCCACACAATTTTCTACTTATCTGGAATTGGGATATAGATCCAAACAAGCAGCAAGATAAAAACCACCACAACTACTTTGCAAACATTCCAAAGCATTCAAAGACAAGATTGGAAGGTTGTCGAAATGCGGCGACTAGGATACGGAATGTCAGATTGGTATTACAAGAGGTGAAACAGTATGGAGTTGCAGTGAAGAATCTTCGGGAAGAAACGGCGGTTCTTGAGAGGGCATTGAGGAGCATGAGCAACCTAAAAAAGACTTGCCTAGGTCCCGAGGATTCAGAAAAGGAAGATGCAAAGGAAACAATGGTAAATCAACTTATTAAGGACAAGGGCCAATGGACGCTTCTATGCTTGGCGGCAGGAGGCGGGCATTAGACGGTCGTAAAATTGCTTCTTGACACTGGCAAGGTCAACTTGCATAGGGAGGAGCTACAGACGCTGCTGTGGCTTGCGGAGCAAAAAGGCTATAAAGCGATCGTTAAGATGCTACTCGATACTGATAAGGTCGATGTGGATATGACAGATAGAAATGGATTAACGACGACGCTCTATCGAGCGGCGATAACTGGGCATGAGGTAGTCGTTCAGCTACTTTTCGACACCGTCGAGGTCGACTTTCAGAGTACGGAGCTACAAAAAGTGCTGCATATGGCGGCAGAGAATGGGCATGAAGCGGTTGTTAAGCTGCTTCTCGATACCGGCAAGGTTGACACAGATGCTCAGGATAAGGATGGACGGACAGCACTGCATATGGCGGCAAAGAAAGGGCATGAAGGGGTTGTTAAGCTGCTTCTCGATACTGGCAAGGTTAACGCAGATCCTCAGGATAAGGATGGACGGACAGCGCTGCATATGGCGGCGGAGAATGGGCATGAGGCGGTTGTTAAGCTGCTTCTCGATACTGGCAAGGTTAACGCAGGTGCTCAGGATGAGGATGGACAGACAGCGCTGCATATGGCGGCAAAGAATGGGCATAAGGCGGTTGTTAAGCTGCTTCTCGATACTGGCAAGGTTGACGCAGATCTTAAGGATAAAAGTTTGCTTAGTGGCATTCTCACCTGATAGCCAGCGGGTTGCGTCCGGTTCGGGGGACCACACGATCAAGATCTGGGATCCGGCGTCAGGGAGCTGCTGTCACACGGACACTCGCCGGCGACATTCACCAACACTTCAGGGATAGAGTTATTTAGGCTTGCGGCCTCAGACGTCAAGGATCAGCCTCGCCCAACCTAACTCCCTGTCACCGACATCAACACAGCCGAAACGTCACCAGGCTATCGAGCCAACGTTGGAACTGCCGACTGAAATTACCGACAGCGCTAAACACTTCCACAGAGCAACTACAGCCAACCAAGCAGAAACAGGACGACCGGACGAAGGGTTATCACAGGATTAACCTGTGATGGGTGCAGCACGTGACCACGTGTCATGTACGTTGTGCGTGCCTAGCCATGCCCTCTATATAAGGCCTGGCTGGCACACCACTTCCTTCCTCCTCGCCTCGTACAACTACACATATCCATATCCATACCTAACGTCGAGTCCACCCGTGATACTGGTTTGTTCCCTGCCCACCATGTCCTGAAATCCGTGCGTGTCTCCTTTTCGGCTAGCCGCTTTGAATGTGCAAGAGTAGCCAGACCTCCGTTGACCACCTCTCCCCCTTCAGCGCCCGTTTTTGCAAGCCCGTCAGCGATTTCATTGCCCGTAATGCCCTTGTGGCCGGGGACCCAGCGGACGTCCACCAGGTCCTGGCCGTAAGATTTCCGGGTATCTCTAAAGTCGAGGAAGATGTAGCAATGCTAACAAACTTTTGTCTCGTAACTGTAAGCGAGAGCGGAGACACGTTCGAGATGCACAGCCTCGTACAGCTGTCGACGAGGACGTGGCTGAAGGAGTGTGGGAGGGAGGAGGAATTTAAGCATCAGTTTGTGTCACGGATAGCCGCGCTGTTCCCACCCGGAGACTACAGTAACTGGGCGACGTGTCAGCGTCTCTTTCCACACGTTGAGAGGGCCGTAGACTACCGACCAGTGGAGAGCAAACTGGAGGAGGCATGGGCAACGCTGTTATACAATGGTGGATGGTATGCAGAATTGCAGGGTAGATATGATGTGGCAGAGCAAATGGCTCGTAAATCGAGGAGAAGCCGCAAGGAAATACTGGGAAGAGAAGACGAGCGAACATTAGCTAGCACGTCGCTATGTGCAGAAGTGCTTCGGGATAAAGGACTATGGAAGGAGGCTGAGAAGCTGGAGGTGCAGGTGATGGAGACTCGCAAGGCGAAGCTTGGGGCCGATCATCCTTGGACGCTGACGAGCATGGCCAACCTGGCGTCGACGTACAGGAACCAGGGCCGGTGGGAGGAGGCCGAGAAGCTGGAGGTGCAGGTGATGGAGACTCGCAAGGCGAAGCTCGGGGCCGATCATCCCGATACGCTGACGAGCATGGGCAACCTGGCGTCGACGCTTTGGAACCAGGGCCGGTGGGACGAAGCCGAGAAGCTGGAGGTGCAGGTGATGGAGACTCGCAAGGCGAAGCTCGGGGCCGATCATCCCGATACGCTGACGAGCATGAACAACCTGGCGTCGACGTATAGGAACCAGGGCCGGTGGGACGAAGCCGAGAAGCTGGAGGTGCAGGTAATGGAGACTTGCAAGGCGAAGCTCGGGGCTGACCACCCAGCCACGCTGACGAGCATGAACAACCTTGCTTTCACGTGGAATAGTCAAGGTCGACATGAAGATGCCCTAGCGTTGATGCAAGACTGTGTTGAGGCTCGGCAGCGAGTCCCTGGGCCTGAGCATCCTGACACGCTGTCGTCCTTGGCTACTGTGTCGAAATGGAGTAGCTAGGCTCATCAATCGTCGGCCTGGATTTTGTATCGGCTGTCGATGCGCTGAGGTTGAAAGATGCAGCTTCACCCAAGTGTGCGACGGTGCTGAATGGGCACAACAGGTACAAACGTCCACTCCAACTTATCCGTCTGTAGGCACCTTAACCTACTCGCTTCCAGCATCATCTCAATCGTCGACGCAGTCTCAAAAATCATCAGTGCGTGCCGAGACATCAACGGCCTCCCCGACGCCGTTAGGGACGCCTCCACTCGCTTACTATTGGTGGCAGACACGCTCAGACTGGCCACAGAGTATATGAACCAAAGCCAACACGACAATGATCTGGATGAAACGGCAAAGAAATCCTGCAGTGCGATGGTGCAAGTTCTTAGAGCATGTCAAGAAAAATCCACGCTGCTGGGAACTCTCTTGGAGGCGATCTTGCCCCCAGGGACGACGCGCCCTTCGGCGCGCAAACGCTTCACCACCGCCGCCATCATGACGCTACATGTCGGCAAGAGCAGGAAGGTCGAATCGCTGATGAAGGGTATCTTGCAAGACATCCAGCTTCTGGCGAACAATCGTGCTCTGGATGAGGCCACTAGAGACAAGATGAAGCTAGAGGTGCAGGTGATGGAGACTTTCAAGACGAAGCTCGGGGCCGATCATCCCTCGACGCCGACGAGCATGAACAACCTGGCGTCGACGTACAGGAACCAGGGCCGGTGGGAGGAGGCGGAAAAGCTGTTTGTGCAGGTGAGGGAGATGAGCAAGACGAAGCTCGGGGCCGACCACCCAGCCACGCTGACGAGCATGAACAACCTTGCTTTCACGTGGAATAGTCAAGGTCGACATGAAGATGCCCTAGCGTTGATGCAAGACTGTGTTGAGGCTCGGCAGCAAGCCCTTGGGCCTGAACATCCTGCCACGCTGTCGTCCTTGGCTACTGTGTCGGAATGGAGTAGCTAGGCTCATCTTAATTCTTCTTGCTGTATAGTGCAATCTGAAGGCCTCTATTCGGTTACATGTAAAACTACCCTAAAAGTGTCTACTGGGGGACCGCCATAACGAAGGTACCCGAACATTTAGGGTGATCACTCAAAGCACCTGGCCAGGACAGTGACTTGGTTTATGAATGATGGAAGGCAAGAAGCGAAGTAGCCAAGGTGAAGATGACGGTCAATTGAATCCTATGCTATCTACCCGCCAACACATTACGGCCCTTCCGGGCCTTATCCTTTCCTCCTCTTCGGCTCACTGAATGAGGTACCTGGAGTGACCGCCTGCTGCCCGGCATTGCTCGACTGGCTGCCCCGCTCGTCAGGCAGAGAAGCGCAGCTGGCATCTGACTGCATCAAGTTCCCCAAATCCTGGGAAAGCCCGGTCGCCTCGGAAAGCGGTGGGACATCAAAGTTCAAGCGCTGCGAAGAACAAGTACCTTGATAATTTGATGCCGGTGATGGGAGCGCCCTTTGGGCCGCTGTTTGAGCTCGAGTATGGGCCATGGCGATGAGAATGGGGAGGAGAGCGAGGGCCCTAGTTATGTGTCCGGGGAAGAGTCTCGAGATGAAGTGACGTGCCGTGCGAGGAATGGATGGCTACGAGCGTGCAGGAATGGGATCCACTAGTGCCGACCAATCGTTAAGCGTCATAGCCATTGTGAGGCCCACAGTTTTCATCCAATAGACGGGTCCGTTGCCTTTGGCTCCGCCGCCTAGAGCTGAATAATGCGGGCCGCTGCGTTGTCACTTGTGCAATCTCCGCTTTTCAACCTTCTGGACCCACTTCCCGATTCTTGCTGTATTTCGTTCAATCAGACATGCACTCCTTCTTCCTCCTTCTTACACAGAAGTCCTCACAACTAGGATAAGCGTCGTGATACTGAGCGGCTCGACTACCTCGCAATGAGCATTCGGGTTGACCTGTTTACAAAGCTGCAGGCGTTTACTGGCGGGGTTTAGCGTTTGGCCGGCATCGCCCCACCCGAAATCATCAGACGAGAAACGGCCCGGGCCGCGGCAGTCCACACCCCCCCGGCCCACCACCCGCTCACCCAACGCTTGCGCACGCCCCCACTGCGCGGCTGGTCCCATCTCCACTCCCTCACCGAGTCCCAAGCCCCCCGGATGAAAACACACCGGAGGAAGCGTGGCTCCCCCGCCTCCCCGGCCTCCGGAGATGGCTCGCCCCCGACTCGGCAGATAACGGATTGGAGACGATTGCGTATGACCTCCTCCGTTGTGCAAAACATGATGATGAAACGAAAGAATCAATGGGAACGAGAAGGGAAGAGAAACACTACCGAGAACTGGAGGACGCCTCCATGTTGAAAAGATGCTAAGGATGTGCTTGGTTGTGGTCGCCTTCTAGTAGAATAAATCAAACTCCGACAACTCGGACGTTCGCTTCGGAAGCCGATAGTCCGTTTATTGCAGTGTCGGGTGCTCCATAAGGTGTTGAAGATTCCCCTTCTAACTCGTTTCATACGTAGGCACAAGAGAAAATTTGGGACAGGTTCCTGTTCCGGGCTGAGAAATGGCGTTTGCTCGTTCTTTTCTCGCATCTTTTTAATCAATCAATCCTTCGAGAGGTGCGGAAATGTAGCGGATAGTGATTGTGGGGAGCTGTGTTTCTAGATATGGCGGTCAGAACCCTAACCCTAGAGCCGGCTGAGACCGCTCTAGGGTTAGGGTTCCTCAACTACTTGGTCGATGTGGGTACTTGCTTTTCCCTGGGCGGGGAAAGGAGATGGGGCTTAGCAGGCTGGGGTAATCGTCGTCGATTGTGTCCCGCTCAACTTGTTGGGCTGATAGGGTTTGGTCTTGGGAGTCACGACGCGGAAATGTCGACGTCTGAACCCCGCGTTCCGCCCCAGCTAAATTCCGAAAGCACATTCGTCACTTCGGAATTTCAACAGCAATTGAACACTCTCATGAGTTAAAGTTGCAGTTGTGATCGAAAGGATGTGTAAAGCACTTCTGATCGAGCTTTGCCTCCCCATATCGAACCCTCAACTCCGCGAAACACGAATCCTCGTCCTCTCTCCCTGGCAAGGTCACCGACTCTCTCATTGGCACACGCCCCCAAATATGCGGCTTAAGGTGGAGGGAGGACTTCACATCCAGTCAGAATTAGGGAGGTGGGAGGTAAAGTGAGAAAAGCAAAGATGTTGGGCATAATGAAAGTGCCGATTTTGAGTGAGGGGGTGGGGTGAGTGCCACATACTTGGAACTACGTACTGTCGGAGATGCTCTGTGGATAATGCAAGATTTATAAGCCAATCCAGTTGGCAAGATGCTGCATATGCAGCGAAGAGCAAGCTCAAAACGCCCGCATAAGGTATAGCCTTCCCCGAAACACAAGAGCATCTCCGGTACCTATAAGTGAGATTTTGCGGTAATTGCCATAAGCTTCTTCGAAAAAAGGACCCGATAAGGTCTTTGGTATCTTTAAAGGTGTCCTAACAGTATGATACGAACCCAAGTTTCCACGGGAGTGCTCGATAAGGGATGCCAGCTTTGTGGGGGTTATAAGTCTCCGGTTGGTGAAGGTTACCTAACATATACAGCAAAGACGGAGCCTGATGCATGTTGCATTTGTAAGTGGTAGTGACACGTATGAAGGCGGATCTGCGCTCAAGGTGTCAATTACCGCCACACTGTGAGAATGTCTCAGCGGATACCACTTGCTAGTTTCTTTTTGCTGTGCTGATAATGTTCTTGAGAGCTTATTCGTTATCATCCCAGGAGCTGGTCTGCTTGGTTGCTATGTTATCGTGCGGCTGAGATTGAGGAGGTCTAGACACTCGTTTGGCGGGCTTTCTCTTGCAGTGGTGGCTTTTACTTTTCTTACATGTTTGGTCAAATCATTGAGGACTGCGTCGACGATTGAGATGATGCTGGAAGCGACGCTGAGGACTCCCAGGCCTGACATGTTCGGTGAAAGTCTGAGGTGGAGCAAACGACACAAAACTAGGAGAGATGATGTCGGTCGTCAGGTGTGTGAGAACCCGGCCTAGCTGTTGAGCCGCATGTTGGGGAATGAGGGGTGTTTTAGTAATCGTGTTTGGGTGGCGCGAGTCGACAGGGCTCTGGGAAGCCAACGAAGATTGACATTAGGCGCAAGTTTTGTCTCATTTTGAGTGGTTCTACGGAGAGTCCCGGCGAAAGGGGCTTAGGTTTCAATTTCGGGTGAGGTACATTGTTAGATGAGGAGCAAGAATGGACACTCTCCCCAAGGCCCTGATCCACAGCCCTCGTCATGCTCACGGCGAGCAAGGGAATCTCTCGCTCTTGTCTTGTTGGATCACGGTTTGGTGATCCACTACGACAAACTGATCACGATGGACCTCCTTCATGTACCTGCCTTAACCTACCTTCTTCATCTGCCTGCATTAGCCCACCTCTTCCCTTCCATCAATCCTAGCATGGCATTCCCAAGCTCAAACGTCTTCGTTGGCAGTCTCTGTAACTTCCCGAGAATTGAGTTGACCACAACCTTTGATAAACGGACCTTTGAAACGAAAGACGACAATGAAAAGAACTCAAGTATGTTGACAGGAAAAGTCTTATCATGATACCTAGTTTCAAGTACGCTGATTTCAAATCCACAACCAGATTTCTTGTATCTGCTCCTTTGGTGGAGATACAGGCAGATGAAGTGTTGTTCGTTTCGTCTCGAAGGTCCGTTTGCCCACCAAGTTGTAGGAAGCTCAACTCGGGTTTTTGCAGCTGGACGGTCAGGTGGTGTGAAAAATAGTCAGGACACACTTACACCAAACCACACCCAGAGAGTGTCCGGACTATTGTTCACACCACCTGGCTGTCAAGACGTTTGCGCTTGGGAACATAAACATGGTGATTGGCTTGCAGCACACTGTCGGCGCAGCCACCATAAACCTTTGTAAACGAGTCGATTGGCTGAGAGAGTTTTGCATGCCAGAGGCCCAGAGTGACGGCGGCGTTGAGAGCGACAAGCCAACCACCGACTCTAAGATCAGATGCCGGCAGCCTCCAACTCTACTCAAAGTATGCAAGAGGCCTACAATTCCCAAGCCCGACTTGTACTTGTCTGCCTTGACTTAAGTAGATGATCTGACCTAAACCAGTTCGATTTTAATACCAAGCATTTTAGTCCAAAGAAACGTTTGGCAACAAAATTGCCCTCCGGACAGGACAAGATACACGAACTCCACGCTGAGTTGCGTTCTGGGACAGCAGCAAACTCCCTTTCGACATATCAAACCATCGGCAAGGTGCACCCTTCCAAGTCAAATATGGCGACGGCTACTACTCGCGCGACCCCAACCTTGATCTCATCCCTTCCAGACCTCCGGGTCTTCCTCTCCTCGATCCCTCCGTCCAGCACGTTCTATCTGGACCTTGAGGGTAAAAGTCTCAGCCGGAATGGGACCCTCACCCTCTTGACGGTACACGTCCTTCCCTCACAAGCAACAGGCATTGTCGATGTCCAAACCCTCGGCGACTCTGCGTTCACCACTCCCGGCATAGAAGACGGGAATACCACCACCCTCAAAGCCATCCTCGAGGATCCCCACACTTCCAAATGCTTCTGGGACGTACGCAACGACGCGGACGCCCTCTGGGCGCACCACAAGGTCCGTCTCGCGGGTGTCACAGACGTCCAGCTCCTCGAGAATGCATCCCGCGCCGGCAACAAGACGTACCTCAGCGGGCTCGACAAATGTATCGAGAAGGATCTCCAGTTAAAATTCAAGGAGGTGCATCGCTTGGTCAAAACCAAGAAGGAGGTGCGGGATCTGATGGCCACCGACGACATCTTTTCCCGCCGCCCTGTGAACGCCAAAACGATGCAGTACTGCGTCAACGATGTCGTTCACCTGCCTGCGCTCCACAACCTCTACGCCAAGCGCATCACTAGCAACTGGCTGAAAAAGGCTATGGATCACAGCGCGCGTCGCGTGGTCGAAGCTTGCGGGCCTGCATACCAGCCTCAATCTGACCATAAGAAGTTCGGACCTTGGAGCGCGGGGTTGGGCAAAGAGGCGCTGGCGAAGAAGAAGAAACGGCTTGGGAAGAAACAGCTTGGGAAGAAACAGCTTGAGAAGAAACGGCTTGAGGAGAAGGAAGAGGACGAGGCGATCGCGTATGAGTATAGCCGCTACTTCGACTGTGACCACGGCGATCCTATGGGCTCTGCGAATGAGGCCGCGTGGGACTTCACATTTGATAGTTGCTAAGGTACCTAGGAGAAGTGAACTGTTGGGAGGCAGGGCAACAGAATGGATTGCCCTGATGGGAGGTTAGCCTTCCCCCACCGAATACTAAAAGTACCTACAAGTTCCATGGTGTTGGCCCTTCCTCTCGCTGTTGTTCCTTGCGCGTGATTCTCTTCATTGAGGCGTCATCTCCAGGGGGTTGGTTGAGTGATAGTGGAATCAGACGGTTCCAGGTTGCGGGGAACGCGGCGGGCCGCTGCGGGGCGCCACGCGGACTTAAGCCCACTGCACCCCGCTCCTTTTTTGGTGAGTTTCCCTCGTGCCGTGACTCTCGGCACATCAGATCGGCCTCTAACAGACGACCCGACCCCATCATCACCCTTCCTTCGTTATCAAATCCTCATTATACGCCGAAATATGGGGTAACCTGGGCAAGCTTGCCATTGATGTATAACGTTTGTAGTGGTGTGATGTTTGTAGTTGCGCGATGGACTTAAGAGTTAAACCCTAACCCTGTGCTCGTTTATCATTCCTACCTACTGTGTAAGCAAGTCACTGTTGATCTCCAGCTGTGTTAGGGTGTAAATGGATATCATGGTCCTTGGTCTGGCGCTCAACAGCCTAAAGTTGGGGACATTGGTCAGGTCCCTAAAACCAACCCTCTGACCGACTAGCGAGACTCGATTTGACGAGTAGTGGAAGCGTGGAAGAGATGTGAGAGGAGTCACGACAGAAGAGCAACTGAGGATGTCAGCAGTTTGGGAAGATTGCTGTGCGCCAGGCGTATCGAAATGTGACCGAAATTGATATGACCAGCAGTAGCATATTTCTTGCATCGGTTTCCACCTTCGGTTTTTGCTAGGTTTTGTCGTTTTGGCTAGGCATCGAGGCTTCCTTCATCTCCTCAAACAACTCATCAATGCCCCCCAAATTATCCAACCCCCTCACCACCTTACTCACAACCGGCCTGATCCCCTTCTCCCTCACAAACCCCACCATCTCCTCAAACTCCTTCCTGCTCCCCATCGTGCTCCCCTTCAACTCCACATTCTTCAGCACAACGGATGGCTGCGGCGCAAAGGATATACTGTGCGCTGCCAAGAACCATGCAGCCATGGGAGCAATGCTGACCAGCGGTTGAGCCGCGCCGTCACAGGAAATAGTATACAGGTATATATAAGATATATATATATATAAGTGTCCCCCCCCTCCCGTCTCTCGTCCTAAACTATTTACATCTTTTCCCATTTGTACCTAAATATTACCTATTCACCTGGGAAAGTTTTGGTATAAAAAAGTATAAGAAGGGAGTTTCCCTCTTCTCGAAGACGAAGCGAGCGATGTATTAAGACATTATAGAGATTTAAACGCCGACGCAAACGTAGTAGCCCAGCCAGATATTGTTGCAAGCGCTGTTGATCTGCGTGTTCCACGAGTGAATCTTGGTCGAGGTGGTGCCGTACTTACTGGCAATAACGTCGCAGGTGTCTCCGCTGGCAACTGTGTGAGGAGAAAGAAGAGTGAATTAGTATCGAGTCCTGTAGTAGAAGAAGATAGTGAACGGAAAGGTAGGTAGGTAGGTACTTGCCTTGGTGGAACCTTTTGCAATTGCCGACCATACCAGGCTGGGTGGGAGTAGGAGTGGCAATCTGTTTGATTATATACACTGGTTAGTACATAACACGGACATGATGGGTTTCAAAGCAGGTAAGTATGGATAGACAGGAGACACTCACCCCATTGCCGGTGGAAGTAGGCGAAGCGGTAGTCTTGATGGTGGTGGCGCCCACGGTGTGCACACACACGTTGTAGCCTGCCCACAAGGTGCTGCAACCGGTGCCGATAGCCGGGTTCCAGGCGTAGAACTGGCTCAACGAGACGCTATACTTGTTGGCAATGGCCTGGCACTCGTCACCGGCCACCACGGTGTGGAACTTGTCACAGTTGGTAGGAATGCCTGTCTGGATGGGCTGGGGAGTGGAGATGCCGTTGCCAGCGGTGGTGGTAGGCTTGCTGGTAGTAATGACAGTGGTCTTGGTGCTGGTGATCAAGGTGGTCTGATCGGTGGTAGTGCTGACACAGAGATAAGTGTTTGCCCACATGCCCTGGCAGCTTGCTCCAATGGCCGGGTTCCAGCGGAGAAGCTGGTCAAAGGTGATGCCGTAGAGGTACTGGATGGCGGGACAGTCCTGGCCGCCCGAGACAAAATGGAACTTGTTGCAGTTGCCAACCATGCCGGCCTGGGTGGGCGACGGGGTGGCAATGCCATTTCCGGCCGTGGTAGTGGCGGTGGCCGGGACAGAAGTAGACACGCTAGCACCGCCAATAACGCCGACGCAAACGTTGGTGTTGGCCCAGAGAGTCTCGCAGTTGGCGCCGACGGCAGGGTTCCAACGGTAGAAGTCGGCCCACGAGAGACCATACAAGGACTGGACGGTGGCGCAACCTTGGCCGGTGGAGACGAAATGGAACTTGTTGTAGTCCTTGATTATGCCTTCCTGGGTCGGCGTAGGCGTGATAATGCCGTTACTAACAGTCGAAGTGGTGGTCGGACCGGCAGCGATTGTAGTGGTGGTCTTGGGCTCCTCCTCTTCAGGGGCACCCTAGTTCTTTTTAGTGCAGTAGGACTGACCGATAACGAGGGAGCAGGAGGCGCCGAGAGACGGATTCTGTCAATGTAGAAGACAATAGTCAGTTCAATGTTCACATAGGTAGGGTTGGCGCAAAAGATATTACTTACCCATCTCTTCAGCTGAGTCACGGTGATCCAGTTGTACTCGGCAATCTCCTCACAGGTTGAGGAATTCTCGGCTACTATCCAGTTGGAGCATTCCTCGGCCGTGTTAGGGGCAGTAGTAGTGGGCGGATCGACCAAGTATGCGCGCGCTCTAGCGGCGAGGCTGAGAGCGGAAAGAGTAACGAGAGACGACTTTATATTGAAGGAACTGTAGAGACTGTAGAGGAGGTAATGACCGGAGCTGGACGAGACGACCTGAGCGATACAGACATCTTTTTTGGACCCGAGGAGGCGGACCAAAGGGCAAGTTAAATAGTCATTTCATTGTCAGTGTTTGGAGGTTTGGATCGTGATGATTGATGTTGTTAATGGAGAAGATCGAATCTTGTCCCGAGGTGTCGTCCATGTCGTGGAAGTCCGCTCCGATTCCGCCCTTCTGGTTCATGTTCCGGTCATTGCATGGTATCATCGTTGATGGGTACTTGGTGATGACCAGGTAGTTTGGTAGAAAGGTCTCATGGTTCTCATGGCTCTAGACTTGTGTTGTCGTGTAGTGCGGACGGCCGAAAACAGATGCGGACAAAGGACCGAACAAAATTCACAAGCGAATAGTTTCCTCTGGAGCGTTAACCCAGAAGGATCCCTCCGACATGGTCCCGCCTTGTAAGTTACGCGGGCCGTCCCGGACGCCACAAACGCATAGAGCGTGACTTGCGACCCTGGCCCTAGTTTGCCGATTGCGACATGCAAGGGTGTGGTACCCTGGAAGCCGTAATTTTCGAGCTGTTACTAAACGGTATAGTAATTACGCCGTACCTGAACGAATAAGTTTCACTAACAAGGTGTCAGTGCTTGTTTCTCTTCAAGTGCCTAGTGTGCCGTACTGCCGGAAACCTTTTTCTTTTTGACGGTCACAGTGGTACCTAGGCGATTAGTACCTCTATGCAGAACGCAGGGTTCATATCATCAAAGTTGGATGCATGTCACATTCCGCACACGACACCAATGCAGGTACCAACTCAACTTCTCCCTCTAGACTAGTTCTTTTTGATTTTCCACTGAAAACTCTTCCTAACTAGACATCGACTTCATCTCCGGACATGTCACAATCCGCTTCGGCCCGAGACCGGTCATTTTGGCTAGACCCAACTTCTCGACCCGGCATCACCATCTGCGGCCTTTCTAGACTTCTTCCTCGGCATCACGTTGGAATCCGACATGCCGACATGCCGACCCCCTCCAGGGCTCACATCTTGAATTCTTGATCCGAATGGGTTACAATGTGTCTGGAAGCTTTGGCCCTCGACTCTTCAGCTTGAGTCTCTTCTATCCCTACGGCCCTCCTTCGGCCACGTCTCGCGCTGGCGACCTTGGTCCGCCTTGACCAACTGAGAGCGAGGACAGAGACTAAGAGGACCAAAGTGCAAACTGAAGCCTTGTGCTGTCTCTCATCACGGTCATGATGCCTCCCTATGTTTTGAGACCCCTTCTTTTGCTAAGCCTCGGCCTTATTGTCCACACCACATCGGCCGCTGTTCAGCTGTTGAACTTTACAGCTACAGACCTTCCAGGGCTAACCTCAACATGTCGTTCAGTCATCAACCAAGCCATCAACTGCGACCCCGTCTTCCAAGATGCTGCTCGCATTGGTCTTGATGTCATAAAGTTCTGGAACGATGACACCCTTTCAAAGTTTTGCACTTCCACCTGCGACGCCGCTCTGTCTACCTGGATGCGCAGAGTCCAAGGTGCTTGTGCCAGTCAGTACTTCGCCGTCGGAGAGGGATTCGGCCAGTCGCCCGCTGCATATGTCGAGCAATACTATGAGATCTACCGAGCTACTTGTGTCAAAGATCCGTAAGGTTCCCGGGTTTTCACGTGGTCAAACTTCAATCTTGTGCCAACGACTGACAAGAAGTGTGTCTGACAGGTCTGGAAAGCTATGCAACGCCATCTTCAGGGACGCGGCCAACATCGACCCGCTCAACCAAGTCGTGACCGCGACTCCGAAAACCTCCTTCGAATGCAACTCCTGCTATCTCACCATGCTCGCCACCAGATTACAGATGCCTCTGGCTTCTAATCCTATCTGGGAGAGTGCCTTTACATACCTCACTTCGAGCTGTGGTATATCCACCATGACACTCACTCCTCCTGTACCCTCTACATGGATTGTTCCGTAAGCCGTATCTTGGACATGCTACTCACCATTTCTTCTAACTGACTGTGGATATGTACTTTAGAATAACGACGACTGGTACAGCTACCTCTACTGCTAGTGCTGAACCCACAGAAACATGCAGTGGCACGAAATACACCCTCAAAGCGGGAGACACCTGCCTCTCCGTGTCAACCTCCCATGGCATGAGTACGATCAACCTGGCCGTTGCCAACCACTTGTCGGCTTTCTGCTATGATTTCCCTACAGAGGGGACATTGTGCATACCCACGGACCGACAATGCACGCCATATATTGTAAAGGAGGATGATACCTGCGTGAGCATTGCCGATTCCATTGATACAACCTGGAACAGACTGGTATCATGGAATCCTGAATTGGGAATCAACTGTAACAACCTCCAAGACTATGTTGGCCATGTCATCTGCACGTCCAACCCCGGAGGTGGATGGGTTGATCTCAATCCTGAACCGACTGAGAGTCCAAGCGCTACCATGTAGGTTCTCTTTCCCCGGGCCTGCCACGTCGGTTTTTTTTTTTTTTTTTTTTTGCTCTTTTTTTTTTTTTTTTTTTTTTTTTTTTTTTTTTTTTTTTTGGTTCACCGCATCATCTAACCAAACACGCTGCAACAGCACAGAAATAGACACCAGAAACTGGACCCCGTTCGGCACCGCGGATTTACCTGCCGAGACCGCCACAGCCACCATGACCAGCAACTCCACCACGGCTCGGCCTAGCATGATGCCCATTGCCAACGGCACCTTGATGGATTGCGCCCACTATCTCAACCCGCCACTCCTGCTCGATTCCATTACCCGAAACACGTCAACCAGGTGTTCGGATATTGCGCGTGCATATGGCGTGAGTGTCAGCGATCTTATCGAGTGGAATCCAACACTAGAAGGCACCAACGACGCCTCGTGTGAAGTCAGCACAGACTATCGCTACTGCGTGCAACACTATCTGCAGGAAGAAGAACAGGCTACCAAGTATTGTATTCGCAAGGAACTCGCGACGCCGGGGTACACGTGCAGTCAGTTTGCCGGAACTCGGGGAATTGATATGGCCGAGTTTGTGGCGTGGAATCCTAGTGTGGGACCCGACTGCGGAAACTACACAGCAGGTAAGTGTACTCATCTTTGGTCCGTTCTTGTGTGGGTGGTCAGTGTGTGCTAATCTTGTTGTTTTTCGTCACGATACAGGAACTGAATACTGCGTCGCCGTCTGGAGATACCGACAGCCAGGTATCATTTCCAACTGCAATAAATTCGTCATGCCCAACACGACCAGTTGGATCAAAAAACCGTGCGAAATCATCGAGACAAACTTTGGTCTCAGCCATGCCCGCTTTGTAGCTTGGAATCCCAAAGTGTACCAAAACTGTGCGTATTTTTTTTTAATTTTTTTTGTTCCCCTTCTCCTTCTCGTCTGGTCTGCATGCATGCCGCATCTTTCAGTTTCTAACATTTGCCATCTTCTTCCCTTTCAACTACAGGCACCGGTCTCTACCAAGACTACGAATACTGCGTTTCTATCCCCAACTACCGACCAACTTACAGCACTGTTGCAACAACCGCGCGTGTTACTCAGGCTGCTGTTGCTGACTTTAGAGTTGCTAATGCTGCCAATGCTGACGATGCGGACTTGTCGTCGTCTGTCATCACTGCGAGCGTTGTCTTGTCGGAAAGTGGTAGATCTACTACTGCAAGTTCATTGACAAATGTTGCGGTGACAAGCACTTCGCAGCAGCAACAGGATCAAACTAGTAGCGCTACGCGGGTTACGGAGAGCAGCAATGTGGAGCAGAAGGCTACAAGTAGTGTAACTGCGGTGGCTACCTCTGGTGAGGTACTCCCTGAAGTGCGGATTCGAGATTAGGAGGAGGAACGTACGGTTTGTGGTGTGGTGGTTATAAGGTAGTGCTAGGTCCCAGTTAGAAAATATTGAGGTACAGTACCTTTGTGTAGACGTTTAGGCGCCGGGATACTTTGGAGTTTGGAGCTTCTGAACTCTGCAGTCTCGCAGTTGTTCGGATCCAAATCACCCAAATGAGGACTCGCTAGGAATTTACCGCTGTATGTACATTGGTACATGTATACGTACCATATGCCAAGCCAGACTAACTCATGTACAAGCGGGTACACTAGACTAATCCAGGGAACTGTTCCATTGTCACACTGCCCCACGATTTCCAACTTCAGTTGTCTTAGTTGTGTGATGATGTCTGGCAGCTCTTGCTTAAGTGCTTGCTTTGCGTGGCTTTGCTGCAACCTTGCAACAACGAAGATGGCACTGCTCGCTGCAAACTCGGCAATTCCACATGCCGAGGCACATTGTGTGGCAGTGCGGGGCTGAGTTCTCCCATTACTAGTACGGTACCCATTTGTGAAGTGGTATGGAATATAAGACATGTACTGGCTGTCGTCCACGAGACCACGACTCTACCACTACATGATCCCCATCAACCACTACTTTATGCGAACCAAACGAACAGTCTGGGGAGTTTTAACTCTCTCGGTTGCTACGTCTGCCTTCTTTTACTTCCGCTTTACTACAACTACCATCGATCTCAGAAAATACAACAACATCTTTTCGTGGGGACAGGCACAAGCACACGCACAACTTGAAGCCGGCAAAATGGCTTGTCATTCTGCTGCTTCGGACGAAGTGCCGCAAACCCGCGATGCACTGAGCCGCGAACCACACTTTTGCTTTTACGTCGGCACTCCAGACCTGCTCGAGCGCCGCAGCAATGAAAAGGCATCACACATTATGACGTTTAAAGAACAGCAGCAGCAGAATTCCTCCTCCTCCTCCTCGTCGTCCAAAGTCCTCGTTCTCCTCGACGGCTTCGACAAAACCCGCACCTTCTCCCCCGACGTCAATGATACCCTCGGCGTCCAATTCCACTGGCGCGACCCCACCTCCGATCTGCCCTTCGTCTCGCCGCCGCGCATCTACTTTGTCTTTGACCTTTGCGAGTCCAGCCGCCAACGCTTTCTTCCTTCGCTCATGTCCCTGCTCGGGCTGGCGCTGGGCCCGCAAACGGTACCCTCGCAACTAGATTATGACGACTTTGACAACTTCCTTGCCACGCTGAACGCCATTGACGCGGACCCCACGGGCAAGGGTGATCTGGCGGCCAGTTTCGCCTCGTTGGCGTCGGAGCTTCCACCGCACTTGTCTCCGCTGCACCCCGGCGCGGACTCGGCCGTCATAAGGGAGTTCTTGCTCGTTTTGGCGGATAGAACGGTCTGGTCCCTGGACATGGGTGGCCAGGTTAACAGCTCGGCGACGAAGCAGTTCTTTGAGCTGGTGAAGATGCTCGCTTCTTCGGGGGGACCGCCACCACCACCACCACCACCTGAGACAAACAGCAACAACAGCACCGAACCCGACAAGCCGTCGTCGTATATGACCTGGTACCGCGACTGGATGCCCAAAAGCTGGGGCAGCGAGCGCCCACCGCCGCACGACGTCGAAGCGGCGCTGATTCGCTCGCGGTGGCGTTCGCCGCGCCATTTCGGCCCGCGACTGCTCGGCACGGGCCACGAAATGCCGCCGCTCAAGACCATGTTGGACGCATTCAAGGAGGCGGGATACCTGGACACGCCAGAGGGCAAGGTAGAGACCCTGTTGAGTCTGGTGCAGGGACAGGGGAGAGTGACGTCGCAGCCGCGGGAATCCAGGCCGCGCGAGGTGGGGTTGGTGGTGGAAGCTATACGGTATGCTCTTGCGTTGTCGTCGCTTTCTTCGGGGTCTTCTGAGTCTGGGTCTGGGTCTGGGTCTGGTTTTGTCGCCGACAACTCTACTACTACTACCACGCCTACTACGACCCCGCCACCACCATCGCTCAGAGACGCCCTCACCAAACTCGACCGACTCAAGCTCCTACCCGCCGCGGCGCGACAAAAGGGGAATAAAGAGCTCCTAGCCTGGTTGCTCGATGACGCTGACAAGCAAGGAGGACTCGGAGGAGGAAACCTGCGCGAGGCACTCAACACGGCCAACTACATTAAAGGGCCGAGCCCGACGGACCGACGGAAGACGGTCTGGCTGCGCAAGGGCTACGTGCTGCATTTGGCCGTTCGTGAGGGAGACGTGGACATGGTCAAGCTCCTGCTGGAGCGGGGCGCCAAGATGTTGCGGGACGACGAAGGAAGAACGCCGCTGGTGATTGCGCGGGACGTGCTAGGCATGAACCGGCCCGGGAGGAAGGAGAAGGTCGAGGTGTTGGAGGCGTGGTTGAGGGAGAGAGGGTTAGATAGCGAGTATTGGGATGAGCCGGAGGAGTATGCTTTGGATGCGTCCAAGGGAGAGGGGGCTTTTGAGATTCCCAACCTCAAGGGAAGATTTTGAGGAGTTGCCCGTGCGTTGGACTTTGTAGTAGGACGTGATAGGCTAAAGGACTTGTTGTACTTACTTGGATAGAGGTAACTATAAAGGGAATGGAATGGCCGTTAACAGTCTGTTTACTATTGTTGTGTCTTGGAGCGGTAGAGGTAGAACGACTTGTCACTAGCCGTGTAGGTAACGGTCAAGGATCCCCTTGAAAGCTTGCACGTAGTAAGGTAGGTACTGCGGTAGCCGCCGGAGGCTACAATAAGGTAAACACTTCATGGATCCCGTTGTGGTAAAGCAAAATCATTCGTTCAAGGATGCGTTCCACGGCAAGCAGAGTATTTTAAAGACAAGGTTCAAAGGGCAAAGACGTGAGATCAAGTTGTAAGTTTTGATGATTGTAATTGGTAATCTAGACTGGGTAGTGTAGGTACCTTAATGATGAGGGTGGTCAGCTTAGCCTTTGCAGGCCGTGACCACAAAGAAGCAAAAGGCCTAAAAGGTCTAAAAGGGTAGGTTTGAAGGAGGCTCGAAAGGTCCACAAAAAGGTGCAAAGTTCTGGTTTTTTCTTTCCTTTGCCGCCATACGAGAACTTTGCCAATATGGTGGACGGGGTTCCCACGGCACGATTAACCAAACCAATCCTGTCCGAGAGCCGCTTCCCATTGCAGGTTTCCAAGACAGGTGTCCCGCTTCCGCAATTGATAGATATGGGCGCCCAGGTTCTGAAGGTAATCCGGATCGCTTGCGTCGAGCTGGCGTAGAATCTTGGGCTCCACCGGATACCATACGTCCTCGCCTGCTGAGGATTTGCCTTCAAACTCGCCGTCCTCGAACCCGAGTCTTTTTTTGTGGGGGAGCGAGTGAAAAAGAGGTTAGCTACAAGGTTGCACGTTTGCGTCGAGTCATATCTAGGTAGGGGGGTGAAGGGAAACACTGCTTTATGAAAAAAACTCACTCGTATTGATTCTCGGGTTTCATCGTCTCGATGGCAATCAGCCTCTTAACTCTTCCCAGATCGTGGAGCTCACGCAGGGCTGCGTACTCGTAGAACAGCCAGATTCGTGTGTACACTTCATCGCCAATGCTTTGGGGGGTCGGAACCAGGACGCGGACAACACCGCTGCAGCTTCTGGCCATGGCTTCGGACATGCTGTTTGGTAGATAATTATCAACGGATAAGCATTCATGCGATAAAGGCGACCCGAAGGGGAGGGGAGGGTGGGAATCTCGGGGTCCTTGTTCTGTTGTTTAACTCACGCTCCAAAGTATTGCCATCGATGCTTGGCTCCGTCAATTGGATGATCACAGTCCTCAAGCCAGCTGCCTTTTTTGACTTCGTAATAGTTGGGCAGATTCCTATCGGTCTTTGAATCTTCATATTCTTTGCTCCATCCGGGCCATAACATCTAGGGAGTCGGGGGAGGCGAGGTGTCTTTGCGTCAGCATACAGGGAAAAATCAAAACGAAGCAGCAGTGAAAAAGGCAACATGATGCACCGCCGGGCGTTGGAATTGAAACATACCCAAATGCTTTTAAGGTCCATTTTGCACGCCAGTGTTGTGGCAAGCGCCGACTGACCAAAAATATTCTTATCGTAGAGCTCCTGGGCACCGCTATCGCCTTTGGGCGGTATTCCGGTATAAAAAAGGCACGTATTGTCGAGCTGGGATGCAGCCTCCGGTAACATGCGTTGTTTCATCTCTTTCCAATCCCATTCTTGCCACTTGAGGGGTTTACCATCATTCTTGGCCGCGCATCCGGCACAGTCGGGAAGGGTGAGGCCGGTGTTGATTACCTTGACAGTGGTAGGGGCACGCTTCTGGAGAGCGCCGACAGGCTTGGAGTCCTTTGTTGCCGCAAGCCAGACGTGGGACTGGAGAGCGGACTCGTGCCAGTAGATTATGCGGTCGCCATCGATGTCAACTTGTAAACCACTGTCCCTGCTGCTGTGTTTTTGAGAAGAGACCTCGATATTGCTTCGGCTGGAGTTTCGGGGACTCGAGTGATGGAGGGCCGCATGCCGTTTATTTGTGTGGCTGTTGGATGCGTGGAGGTGAGCGTGGGAGCGTGTTCTAATGTCGGACTTGTGAGAACGAGTATCGTTGCCGTTTCTGTCAAAGATGGTGCTGTCGTCGTTCAGGTTGCCGATGCTCTGGCAGCTTTGGCCCAAGGCGAGGGTGGTGAGGACAGCCCAAAGGGCCAGCGACGCCCAGTGAGCCTGGTACATGGTCGGCTGTTGATGTCGTCCAGAACCGTACCTGTAGCTACCGGTGCCTGTTGTAGGTATCACAACGAAAGCTGAAAGTTAGGTAGGTAGACCCAGAGGTAGGTATGGGTGCTTCCTACCTCTACCTCTAGAGGCACACTTACAAAGTCCTTCAACCCCCGATTTGGAAGCACCGCACCGTAGCGCGTCTTTTACTCTCGGGCTGTCAACCTCGGATGGACATCATGATACCTGTAGACATGGGGCTCTACAGTTGTAGTGTACAAATGCGCCGAACGGGGTGGCCGGTCGAGACAGCGAGGGCCGACATATGCATGCCCGCCGGCGACTTCCATTCTTGCCCACACTAGAGGTACGTAGGTACCTGTAGTCGGTCGGAGACTCGGAGCTCGTCGGGCAACTTCAATGTCCTGCAGTGGTAGTAGTAGCGTTGTAGCATTGGCGGAAATTGGGTGGCACACATTCTAGGAGGTCCAGGGTAGAGACCAGACTCGGAGGGAGTAGAAATTTTACAAAACCAACCTGAACTGGAAGGTTGCCCCATGTGATGTGATGTGATGTGATGTGACTTCCTTTGACATGTTCCTTCCTGGGATGGGACCGGGGAGCTGGGTGGAAACTGCAAAGGGTCATTGAGGCAAGGTACACACCGCTCTCCGCGTTGAGGTGGAGTGGCACAGTGGGTATTGCACTTTACGATACAATACAGTAACATACCATACTTTTGGATTGCTCCACCGGCCGGCTTTGTTTACCACACTCAAACTACCCGGCAAGGCACATTGGCACTACACAACTACACTACTACTCTTTGATTTCCGTGATGGATACCCAACATCGTCGCCACACAACGACCAGGCTGTGTTTCCACTCGGCATTGTTTTCCGTTGTCCAGGCCCTCCAACTTGAAGTCGAAAACACGCACTCGCTCAGGACAACATACCCGTACCATACACTAGACGACAGGCCGACATTGAGGCCGAATCAGAATGAAAAAGGGGAAACAGAAGCGTCAAGTACATTTGCACTCCCGATACTCCTCTCTTCTCGTTTCCGCACGTTTGGGCAGACAAGGCTTAATGGTGTCGAACCATGGCTTCTCACCGTCTGCACATGTGGCTGTATGCCGCTATAGCCCTCCTTTTGTTGGCCACCCACATCTCAGCCTCCAACATTCCTCAAGACGGAACGACCTCAGCTCTGGAAATAGGTCTGTTGTCACTCAAGGGCCGAAGCCTTCCCGATGGACAATGCAGCAAAGATGTCCCTTGCGCTGATGGCTCATGCTGCCATGGAACTTCGTGAGTTCAAGCCTGCACCACCGCTACATGTACCTGTCCATTATTATAGTCCTGTTTGTTAACTAGGTACCCTTTTCTTGTGACTCTCTAGTGGTTTTGTAAGTTGCAACGAGTGCTCTGGGTCTCCTCAGTGTTACCTAAACCACGGCTTCGTCACCCTTCCACAGTACCTACCAACACAATTCAGTAATGGTCCACTAACTTGCTTCTGCGAACCATTCAGTGCGGTCGAACACCAGAGCACTGCGACGCCAAGGTCTGTGTGTCCAACTGTGACGCAAAGGCCGAATGTGGCCTCGGGGCAGATCCTCCAGGAAAGGAATGTCCTCTGAATGTCTGCTGTGGTCCATGGGGATATTGTGGTACTACTGAGGTAAGTAAGAAACAGCAACTCTCATGACCTAGCTGTCATCTAACATTCGCCTTTTTAGGGCTTTTGTGGAGATGGATGCCAAAGCAATTGTGAACAGCCTTCATCTACCAAGCTCAGTGATGGTGATGTCACAAAGCTCGTTATTGGATACGTAGAAGCTTGGAACATTGACAATAACGAGGGCTGTGAGTCGTTTATTCCCCTCTATTCCCATTAGACGTTCGTTGGCAACTGGCTTTATACTGACATTGCAACTTGGTTTCTCCATTCAGGTTCTTCCCGCAGGTCTGACTGGCTACCAGTCGACACCATCACTCATCTCAACGTGGCTTTTTATTACATCTCGCCGCACTTTTACGACATTGTTAGAATGTGGGGAGTCAGCGATGAAGCCCACAACAACCTCATGAACATGAAACAGAAAGCCCCCGGCCTCAAAATATGGCTCTCCATCGGCGGCTGGACTTTTAGTGACAATGACACCGATACCCAGCCTCTCTGGGGTGAGATCGCAGGCAGTTCAGCAAATCGCGCAAAGTTCATCAAGAATCTCAGCACCTTTATGTCCGATCACGGTTTAGACGGCGTGGATCTGGACTGGGAGTAAGTCTCAACCGTGCTGCACTACCTCTAATGGCTGTGTTCCCATCACCAAAACATGAACCTTGTGCTAATCATCTTTAGATACCCTGGTGCTCCGGACAGAGGTGGCAAAGAGGAAGATGTCAAAAACTTTGTGACCTTAGTGGAAGAGATGCGAAACGCATTCGATATCCGCGAAAGCACGACGGGTAAACATTGGGGTATTTCCTTCACTGCGCCAACTTCCTACTGGTACATGCGCTGGTTCGACCTCGAAAAGCTCATGGAACCGATCGACTGGCTCAACCTGATGACATACGACATCCACGGAAGTTGGGACTCGCCAGAAAACTCGATTGGCAATGTTGTTTTGGCTCACACCAACCTTACCGAGATTAAGGAGGCCCTCAATCTGCTCTGGCGCAACAATGTGCCAGCAAATAAGGTCAATCTCGGCCTTGGTTTCTATGGACGCACTTATGTTCTGGAAGATGCCAACTGCCGGGGCCCAGGGTGCAAGTTCAAGTCCGCCGGACATGCAGGACCCTGCACCAAAACACCCGGTGTCCTCTCGTACGATGAAATCACGGCCATCCGCAAAGAGCTCAACATCAAACCGACCTACGACAAAGAGGCCGGAGCCAAGTACATGACCTACAACCAAACGGACTGGCTGTCCTTTGACGATGAGGATACGTTCAAAGATAAAGTCAAGTTTGCCAACGAGCAAGGCCTTAGAGGCTTATTCATCTGGGCTATCGATCAGGACGACGACAAACACAACGCTCTGTACTCTGTCATTGACGCCGGCAGGTTCAAGGACGCAAACGGTATCGGTGCGGACTACGGCTGGCAGCCGAGCAAGTCGAGTTGCGAGTGGACTAGTTGCGGTACCCATACATGTACTAAGCCAGGCACGGTAGCCACGACCAGAGTGACCTGCAGCAACTGGCGTCCCAAAGGCGAACGCCTAGAAAAGGCACTCTGCTGTCCAATCGATGCGGCACCAAATCCTGAAAAGTGTCGGTGGGCTGTCGAGGGTCCAGACATTCTTCCAGATATTTTTGACGCTGTACCCTTGAAGAGCAGCATCCTCGACGGCGCCTACAAGTATTTGGGCTGGTGCGGCCAGGCCGATTGCGCGTACGACGAAGTTTTAATTGCGACTAGTGCGGACTATATGCTTGAGGGACAACCCGCCTCTTGTGTAATAGGAGATATGTCGGGGGCAAAGTATTGCTGTAAAACCGGCCGATCTGGGAAGGAACTCTGTGGCGCATCCGACTTTTGTTGGGCCGTTAGCGACTTGGAGAGCTGGATGAAGAGAGGCATCCCCACGGGAACAAAAGTTTGCCCTAAAGGTCAGTCAGGAATGAACCCTTTCTTTCAAGTCAAGCCTTCCATCTTTGCAAGCACCTAGATACCTAGGTACCCAGGTTCACTTGGCCTCCATTGTCCAATACAATCTGTCTCATATGCATGCTTGGCTAACCTCGATACACTGTCGGGCTCTTACAGGGAGAAAGCTCATGACATATGCCAGGAATACATGTGATCAGGGCTATGCCGTGCCTTATTGCTGTGATGAAGGAGTGCAGACCACAGAACGATGCTTTTGGGCGGGAGAAGCCAATGCTTTTGGCAGCGAGTGCCAAAACGCAAAATCCTGCCCCGCATACCATGTCGAAGTTGCTGAGGGCCGTGGTGGTCGTTTGCGATCCGGCGGCATGACGCGGGAAGCCTGCAAGGAGGAAGGAGAGTGTGAAGTGAACATTTGCCACATCACAGCTGGTTGCACTGATTACTACTGTCACAATAAGTTCACAGATACAGATGAGAAACTCTGCTGTCCGGCCGAGGACCTCAACATCGTAAGCGCAATTGCTTTCCCCCCCCCTATCCACCGAAACATTTATTGGATAACAACGTACATGCTAACAACAGTCGTGATGCGGTCACGTACAGCGAACTGATTATCTTCCTGTTCCCCTCGAGTAGGTTGATCCCGCTGGTTTTATCAGTCTGATCCAATTTCTCCGAGATACCTTGGAAAGCTAACTGGTCGTTTTGGACACAGATATCTTTTTGACACATATAACCCAGATACAATGGACGACTACAACGTTAACTACGACATCAAGATTGACAGCGTGAAATCGACAAAGGACGTCAACCAGGATGCCAACAATAACGGTTTTGGTTGGCACATTATCTCGGGTAAGCTCCAATACAACGAACATACCTAAGATCCCTCTCCTATCAATATACCTGAAAACTAGGCACTGCATGCCTACCAAGCAGAATACAGACAAATGCAAACTGACAGATGCTACCTATTTAAAACAGGACCACCGGACTCGGTAACAACCATTAGCGCGCGGGACGGCTCACATTGGGCACTTTACGATTGCGATGACAGACCCCATGAAGACCGGCGAACTGTGAAAGCCGTATGCACCGACGAATCCGACTCCAGCAACTGCGGTGACATCTTTCTTGGCCAAGTAGCAGGCACAATTGTCAAGATGCCTGGTGGTTGCGGGCCGGGCAAATATGCCGTGGCGGTCTCCATGACTCCGTCAACCGATCATGAAATACCTGGGGTACTGGGCAAACACCTGGAAAAGAGAGGCATATCCACACCCCGCGTCTATGATTTTACCTATGACTACGATTACAGCCCGATCGTTAAGCGCGGCGATGAGAGGGTCAAAATTCGCATCGATTACTCGACCGATCCGGGTTATTGGGCGGAAATTGTTGCAGCTCAGCCCGGCAATTACAAACGGCGCATCAAATCGCGCTCCGATTTTGAGGTGGTCAAGCGAGAGATGCAAGAGGAGGTGGACCGAAACCACGAGGGTTCATGGCCCGACTTTTTGGATCACAAGTTCTCGCTCGACAGGCGCTCGACACCCGAGCATGAGCTACATAAACTACATGCACGCTGGTTCTCATACGATCTTTCCCGGTGGATGGATCGGTTCTCCAAGGTTGACGAAGCATTAGAGGTTGCTTCTTACTCGGTGAATGACCGAGTGAGGTGGAACCTCTTTAGCTGGACTCAGATATGCGAGCTGATGGGTATCCCTACCGAGATGTACATGAGGATTTGGGCTGACCTCGATATCAATGTCGAAACGACTGCTGAGCTGAACTTGATTGTAAGCGGCAGCAGCATTTTCCTTCCTTCTTATTAGGTACTTGCTTTGGTGTGGACCTCTGCTAACCTTGACTACTTACGTACGCATCAACAGGGCGATTTCGGCGACATGAGTTCCTGGAGAGAGTCACACATGCTATTTCGATCCAAAGGCGAGATCAAGACTACGCTAAACCTTTGGGCCTTTGCAAGAATGGCCTTCAACAGCGATGAGGTGGAACTCTTTGGTCTCGACAAGTTTGGAGCGACTTTTAGCATTCCTGGCCTCGTGACAATTGGGCCCAATCTGCGGGTCAAAGCTGTAAGTTTCCGACAACCTGTTCCGTCCCTTTCAGCCCTCTTCTTTCCGGCCAACAAGCATGACGCAGCTCTGATGAATCTGAGACTAACCTTGTCCTTCTTTCTTCTTTACGCAAAATACAGCAATTAGACGGCGAAGCAACCCTGCACACGTACGTACCTACCTACCCACCCTTTGTCTTCTTGTCCACATCATGATATGAACCTGAACCCGAGCCACAACTAACCCATCTCACTTCTCTCCCTCTCTCTCTCAACAACAGTGAAGCAGCAGTCTCCCTCAAGATAGCCGAGTGGGAATACACCCAGCAATACCCCAACACCCTGGGTGTGACCCAAAACCCACCCGAGAAACATTCGGGCGCTACCTCCTTCTTCGACAAGGCCGCGCCTAACGATAGCGGCTTCCCGCAGCCGACCTTCCACGCCGACGTCGACGCCCACGGCCATCTAACCGTGACCATGAAGCCGGTCGTCTCGTTTGGACTCACATGGGCGATTGACGTTCCCGACGTTTCGGTATGTTCATTCACTACCTATTTCCCTCCTTTTTGTCCCGGCCTTCACCCTTTCCCATACCAACAACAATAACAAAAAGCCAACCTCTAACCTTTTCGTTCCCCGTGCCCCCCAAAAAACAGGCCGAACTAGGCATAGAAGCCTACGCCACTATCCACGCCGACGCCCAAGCAAACGTCAACAACGGTAACGACAACGGTCAAGTAGACGCCTCGGCCCAGGTCTGCTGGGGCGCTCGGTGTGGCTATCGGCTCTACGCGGCTATCAACGCACCCACCATTTTCAATTATCATCTCGCGCAGTATTGGACTTTGCATGCGGCGGAGCAGACGATTATCCCGCAGACATGCTTGGCATGGGAACTATGGGATGGCGCGCAAAAGTGCGAGGGGTGTCCGGATATTAATGATAAGTTGGATCTTGGGATTAGAGTTGGTGGGGGTGGGATGAAGAGGAGCTTGAGTTTGGGTTTGGATGAGGGGGTATACGATGCTGGGTTTGAAGCAGTAGCGGGTGCTGGTGGGCACAGTGTACCAATATTTGGTAAGCAGGAGGGGGATGCTAGCACAGGAGTCTATATCGGAGAGCCGGCGGTAGATAAAAGGAAGGTGGTTAGTTTGAGGGATGCGCCGGTTGCGAAGGTAGCGAGGCCGAATATAGGGGTTATGGATTCTTTTTGAGATTAGACGGTAGTTGTAGACATTAGATATTAGATACTTTAAGGTTTAAGGAAGATATACAAGTAATTGTTAGTGCTAATAGAGTTTTCTACATGGAATGTTAGTGCTTCCATTGCACGTCCATTTCAGCACTAAGGACTTTACTTCTTCTATTCCCTTCCTTTCAGTTGTATCTTCATTAATACGTTTCAGAACTAGGTGTGCGCTGGCTGCACATGTAACTCGGATGGACGGTGCGAGTATAAGAGATAGATTTGGACGGGTATTGATAGTGACGCGGGACGGCAGCATGCTTCGACGGGATACCTACCTAGCGCGATCTTACCAGCTCTTGACAGCAGCACCTTCGCACTTCAAACATTTGACTTGTGTTGATGGTTCGGACTCAGGCAAGTTGGCTTTGGTAATCAGCGCTTACAAATAGTCCAATCATGAGTGTGCGAGATGGTCGATCCTTCCGTTCCCGCTGCTTACTGCATCCGCACCTCCATAACGCCGAACGGTCGGGGTTTGGACCACCGACTTACACACGCTTCAATTTTGCATCAAATGGCATCATTGTGAACGGGTAAAGGATCTTGAGTATAAAGACTATTGAATCTAAATCCCCCAGCACGACAACATCAAGCAACTCACCAAATTCACCCTTCCACTGTCCGTCTCCAAGTGTCACACGGACATTCGCCGGCGACATTCATCAGTCAAACTGCCGACCGGAATTACCGACAGAATGCCACACGGACTTTCGCCGGCGACATTCATCAATTAAACCGCCGACCGGAATTACCGACGGGCAATTGGACGAAGGCTGGCATTCAGAAGATCTACTTGTAGGCAGATGAACTAGATAGACTCGCGCCGATGCCTGGCACACAGGGCTCGGTACGTACCAACCTTCTTTGGTATAAGAAGGCCTTAAGGCCCGATCTTCTCATGGAGGTTGAAAGGATCAACAAGGCCTTCGAGACCAAAGTAAATTATCAGCTGAATTGAACGACTTGTTCCAAGCCCAGAAACCTGCCCTTGTCACAGATAATTTACCTCCCTCTCGAACCAATTTTCCAACTCTTCTTACGGCCTCTTTGCCCATCATGACTTCCAACCCCGACACTCCCATGCTCTCGGTCGAACCCACAACGACCTTAGTGCTCTACAACCCAGTAGACTTTGACGTCGTCATGAAAGAAGATGGCGAAGCCCAAATCCCCACGGGCATCGTCAGCGTTGACAACCCACCACCCTGGCTCGTTACGCTTCACCAACAACTCACGACAGCCCACAATCATCTCCGCGAAATCGCCGTGACCGTAGGCCAGGAACAAATCCACGAACTCGCCTCCCTCAAGGAGCAGTATGAGGTGCTGAAGAAAAAACTACACCATCGTCACCAACCTCTTCGAAGCAGGATCCGAGGCCTCGCAAAGCCAGATCACCCGCCTCGAACAGCAGGTCCAACAGGCCAGCTCCCGCTTCGCTTCTGAAGTCTGGACTACCATCGCCAAGTACGGAAAGCAAGACGCTGAGCGCCAAAAGGCTATCGACCACCTTCAAGCAATCGCTACGCGCCACCAGGAGGCCCTGGAAACCCTCAACGAGGGAAAAAAAGACTATAAAGCGATCGTTAAGATGCTTCTCGATACTGGCAAGGTTGGCGCAGGTGCTAAGGATGAGAATGGACAGACAGCGCTGTATCGAGCGGCGATAACTGGGCATGAGGTAGTCGTTCAGCTGCTTTTCGATACTGGCAAGGTTGATGCAGGCGAATTCTTACTCTAGGAAACAAGTGACAGATAAAAAAAGAAATGAAAATGAAAATCAGATATGCTCGCTTGCTTTGCCTCCTCCATAGACCCCAAGGATATTTTTAGGATGAATGCATGCAGAGAGAATGGGAAAACACCATGGACATGAATGAAAAAGACATGCAGTAGTAGGTACAAACAATCGTGCATGTACACTATGTAAAAAGACTTCCTAATATGTCCAAAAAAAAGCTTGCTAATCATGCATGTCCAAAAGTTCTTCTTCTTCTTCTTCCATGTACACCCATTGTGCATTTCATTCTCCATTCAACATTCCTCCCACATGCATATCAAAAATTTACAAAGCAAGAACCAAAGCAGCCATCAACGCGGGCACACCGATCGCAACAACGTTGCGTCCGGCACCAGCAGTGACGGGGACCTCCGAGGGCTCAGAGCCGCCAGTGGCAGGCTCAGTCTGAGCAGGCGGCGCAGGCATGCTGTAGGTTGAGGGAGCGCTAGAAGGAGCAAGCGAGACACCGGTGCCAGCGGGGGCAGTGCCAGCGGGGGCAGTGCCGCTGGGGACGGCAGGGGCGTTGACGACGGGGGGGACGGGGTTGCCGCCGGAGGGGACCTCGGAGGGGAAGGCGGGGACACCGGCACCAGGGGCACCAGGGGCACCGGGAGCGGAAGCGGTGGGCTTGGCGACGGTGACGGTGGTGAAGTGCACGGAGGTGACGGAGGTGGTGGAGGTGGTATCGACCTCAGGAGTACCAGCGCCAGGGGCACCGGAGGAGGGGACGGCGGGGACACCGGCACCACCGGAGGGAACGGCGGGAGCGGAGACGGCGGGGACACCGGCACCACCGGAGGGAACGGCGGGAGCGGAGACGGCAGGAGCACCGGGGGCACCGGGGGCGCCAGCGGAGGGAGCGGCGGGGACCGAGGTGGCGGGAGGGAAGGCCTCGGTGATGGGGCAGACGGTGACGCCGACGGGTACGACAATGGTAGTAACCTGGCCGATCTTGCCGGGGCAGTCAGTCACGGTGGGGGCGCAGCTGGTGATGGTGGAGGTGGTGGTGGTGTAGATGGTCGAGGTGGTGAAGCCAGCGGGGATCGACTCGATGGGGACCGAGGTGATGATGCCCGTGGGAGCGCTGGCGGAGGTCTCGGTGGCGGTGACGGGGCAGACGGTGGTGCCGATGGCGACAACAACGGTGGTGACCTGGCCAATCTTGCCGGGGCAGTCGGTCACCTCAGGAGCGCAGCTGGTGATGGTAGAGGTGGTGGTGGTGTAGATGGTCGAGGTGGTCCACTCCTCAGCGGGGGCGGAAGTGACACCGGCGCCAGGGGCAGAGGAGATACCGCCCTCAGCGGGGACGGAGACGGAGGCAGAGGGAACAACGACGCTGTTGCCATCGGTAGGGCCAGCAGTGACATCGGAGATGATGCTGGAAACAACGCCGCTAGGAACGACACCGCTGGGAATGATGCTCTCGCTAACAATGTTAGAGGGAACAGCAGACTCGGTGGTAGAGACAATAGGAGCCTCAGTGGAAGAAACAACAGCGGACTCAGTAGCGGAACCAACAGGAGCCTCGGTAGTAGTCTCATCATCGCAAGAGTCGTCCTCAGTGGTGGTACTGCTGATGATCTCGGAGCTGCCACTGCCGCTGGGGATAACGACGTCGACGGGGGCAGAGGTGATGATGGAAGGATCAACAGTGGTGGAAGAGCCATCGGAAGGACCCTCGGTGGCGGAGGGGACCTCGGTGCTGAAGCTGACGCTGATCAGGCTGGACTCGGTGACGGAAGCAGACTCGGTGACGGAAGCAGACTCAGTAGCAGAAGCAGACTCAGTAGCAGAAGCAGACTCAGTAGCAGAAGCAGACTCAGTAGCAGAAGCAGTCTCGGAAACGATAGTGGACTCGGTAGCAGAGACGACAGGGGCCTCGGTGGAAGAGACGATCTCGGAAGAGGTGGTAGTCTCATCGTCGCAGCTGTCCTCATCAGTGGAGGTGGGGACCTCAGAGCTGACAGCGCTGCTGGAGATCACAACCGGGGCGGAAGTGATGGTAGAGGAAGCAGACTCGCTGACGATGACGGAGGCAGACTCGGAAACGGTAGCAGAGGAGGTCACAGTCTCGGTCTCCGAAGCAGGGGCAGAGGTGGTAGTCTCGTCCTCGCAGAACTCAGAGGTGCTGACAGCCTCAGAGCTCGAGCTAGCGGCCTCGGTGGATGAGACAGCGGGAGCAGAGGTGATGGTGGAAGAAACGGCCTCGGTGCTGGAAGGAGCCTCGGTGCTGGTGGAAGTCTCAGTGCTGGAAGGAGCCTCGGTGCTAGTGGAGGTGGTAGACTCGACCGACGAGCTGGAGCTGGTGCTAGTAGTGGTGGTGGCAGAGGCACTGGTGCTCGTAAGAGTAACAATACCCTGCTTGACGCACAACTTCTGACCAACCTGGATGGCGCAGGCCGCATCCAAGGCAGGGTTATACCTGATGAGCTCGGTAACAGTGATGCCATAGTTCTGGGCAATCAGATAGCAGAATTCACCGGGAGTGACGGTGTGGTAAGCCGTGCAACCGATGGCAGTGGGAGCCGGGGCAGCGGTGGTAGTAGTCGTGGGGTTGGCGGTACCGTGGCAGGCGGTGTTGATCGCATCAACGAAGGTCTTTCCGTTGGTCACCTCCTGGCCGTAATAGACATCCCAGATCATGGCACCGCCGAAAGAGTCGCGGGTCTTGTAGGTGTTGATCAGAGCGGCAGCCTTGACGGGCTCAACGTAGCCAGAGCCGGCGGCGTCAGAGGAGCCAGGAAGACCGATGAAGAGCTTGGCGTTCTTGCTCTTGCCGGTGGCAATGGCCGCCTCCCAAGCGAGATAGTTGAAGCCAGCCGTCGAGGCAGCCGCGCAGCCAGGGTTGTTGTAGAACTGGATGAAGAGGGCATCGAACTGGGCGTTGGCAATGATGGACTTCATCTTGAAGTTGGCAACATCAAGCGGGCATTCGGGAGCGGCGGTAAGGAGGTACTTGCTGTTGCCGTTGTACAACTCGCGAAGCTTCTTAGCCAAAGCGACATAAGCATTTTGGCCGACTGCAGCAAGTTAGCCCGTGTTCACTTTCAGATTCGACTCTCCAACGCCCAGAAACATACCTGTGTTGAACTTGACTTCAATATCCAAGTCGAAACCATCAACCGAGACGTGGTTACCAGCGTAGTCAAAGGGACGGGGTCCCGTCCACTTGGAATCATAGGGACCAAAGGCTCCCCACAAGAAGCTGGCAAACTCCTGACCCTTGACATCGCTCGAGAGAGAATAGTTCGAGCCCGTGGCCGAAGCACCACCGACGGAGAGCAGAACCTTCTTTCCCTTCTCCTGGCAGTACTGAATATCCGCCGCAATGACGGTACACTTGCTGAGCAGAGGAGACGCCACGTTGGTCTTGGAGTTCGTGTAGTAGGTGGCATCGCAGTGAGAGCCGAAGTTGGTACCGGGGTAGTTCAGGCCGGACTTGTCCTGCTCGGGGGAGTTGTTGACGAAGCCGATAGTAACATAGTCGAAGTTGGCCTGGTCGCAGTGATCCCTGAGCCTAGTGTTTCCAGCCTGTCCCCAGTAAACGTTGACCTTGTGCTCCGAGACGGTAGCAGCCCGGGCGGTAGCGGCCAAGACGGCCGCTGCCACAAGACTTTTGTGCATGATGATATTAAGTGATTAGCTTGTGTGTTTTGAAAAGAATGACTATACCCGTGAAAAGGGATAGATGAGTTGTAATGGCCGGGGCCTTAAAGGGTGTATGTGATGATATGATCTCAAAGAGAGGACGCAAACACAAGGCTTGCACGGCTGGAAAGCACGCCGTTTGGTGATGGGGTTGAACAGGATCAAAAGGGACGTAGGGAGAAAAAAAAGAAGAAGATACAAGAGCCGGATGGGTGGGCAAGCTGACCTTTCATAGTGCTCCCGATCTTGCACCGGTGTTGAGGGCTAGCATCCCGAGTGTCCACGAAGAGTCTAGCTCGCTGGATTCTGGACTTTGTGACGAGATGAGCCAGGCCCCGGTCCGGCCAAGCGCCCAAGCTGGGTCAGCGTTCCGGTAAGCCAGCTTGGCCGGGCGACAACTGTGCAGTTCGACTGTCTTGATGCAAGTGGAAATTAACCACGATCATATTGTTCAAAGTGGGATTCAGAGCCATCTTTCCCATTGGATCACTCCTCGCCAACGCATCATATGGCATGATTTTCTGGGGTCTGGGGACAGAACCGTGCATGTCTTCAGTCAGTGCTCTCAGAGAACCGGGGCGTTTCCAGTTTAGAGACGACTACGGAGAATGAAGATCTGTGATGCGGTACTGTAAGGCAATTTGATGCATAAAAGAATCGATATTCGCTGAACTGCTTGTCCATACCTACATACAAAAAAGCCATAAAAGACGCTTGGGGCATGATGATGTTTTCCTGTGAACAGTCAAGCCAACTCGTGAGGACAGTTGAGGCAAAATGGGTTGAGCCTTGAGGACCGAGGATGTACCCTTGCCTGTGATACCTAATTCCTCCTCTCCTTCTCGTTCTCTCCCGTGTCTCCTCTCTCGCTGCTATCTTTTGGACCGCTTTTTTAGCCAGGTGGGTGTGCTGCCTGGGCTTCTAGCGCTGTGCTCAGAAATTTGCTAAGCGGATGACAGATTCAATAGCTCGATGGAAGAGTCTGAACAACCCTGGCGGCCTTCCCTTTCCGATCAAAAGGTTGCATCGAACGGTAGGCTCAAGGTAGGATACCCCTGCCAAGACTGCAGTTGGTGATTTTGGGTGCCATCGAACCCCAGTCTGCGTGCTGGTCTAGCCTTCTCGGGCCTTTGGATTCAGGAACAAGTTGCTTCCAGGCCAGTCATTGGTCCAAACACGCTCTCAACGCTCCTTCATGACCTTCCGCGGGCTTGATAGCCTGATGCTGGCGCCGGCGTCGGTATTCATGCTTACCGCACATCGTGTGTTTGTGGGAACGAAGGCTTGCTGGCTGGCTGGCACCTGGTTGCCGTTGGGATCGGTCTGCCGCAAACTGGCTCGCCAGGCTCTCCTTAGCGGACATGGATGCGGACAAAAAGTCTCCCATTCCTGCAACTGCCCCTTCCACTGTTACGGTTACACCTGAAGCGCCAGCCCAGCAATCCCAGATTGTCACAGAGACTACGGGCACGGGAGCCATAGGCCTCACCATCACCACGGTCACGGGCATCGCGGGCACATCCACGCGCACCATAACCGGACCGGACGGAACCGTCCTCGTCCCACCTCCCATCCCCGCCCACCACGGCTGTGAACTCTCCCTGCAAATGGCCAAAGCGATGGAAGATTCTACGATCGAGCATTATTGCGACTACATGAAGGCCAAGAATCTGCTTAGAGACAAGGTCAGCAAACGAACAGCAAAAAGTTAGATGAGGAACTGGAAACTTACTATCACTAGATCGTGGCAAAGGTCCTCGAGAACACTCAGGAGAAGCTCATAGAATTGTTGCAAAATGAACTTGATCGGATGAGCAGCGAGGAGGAGGAGGATGATCTCGACCTTGACTCCGATATGGAGGAAGGTGACCGGACCTTGGAGGGTTAAGATCAAAGGAGGATTAGAAACCATAACGCCGCATAACGAACGATATTCGGTATCACGGCACTAGCGGATGGGTCCCGGCACGGCGGGACGTGCACGTGATGTCGTGCCGCGTGCACCGGCCATTTGGGCCCTGGGTTGAAACCCTGGGCGCCAGGCGCGCCTTTGCACGTTTCCCTCTTTTTCTTCTTTATCTTGTGATTCTACTATAGACATGGAATCAACGTGTTCAGCTTTGTCTCTCGTGACCACGTCGCTCGTAACATTCGGGAAAAGGTGAAAAGCTGAGCCCTACCCGCGCCACGGCCCCATAAGTGGTGCAAGCTACCAGGCCGCTACTGGTACACTATTGCCAACCCTGTAGACCCCGTGACAGAAAGCCACGGCCCTCGCCCAAGTCGAGTTTATTGATTGGCGCCCTGAAGCCTCTAAGTCTAGAATGCCCCGCCTCTAAAAAGAAATGTCCTTTGGGCCATTGGCGTGTAGTGGGGAGGGAGCCGCCAGCCATCCTACGCCTGACAAGGTGATAATACAGAAAGCCCCATGCTCCATCATCGCCCCAAGAAAACATAGTGTTCTAGTTTCTTTTCCTTTTTTTGTCCTAGATGGCAGGAGAGAGGAATTCTCGGCACTTTCATAAACTCGATTTATTAATCATCAACCATGGCATCCTCACCGCAGTCAAGACGTTCCTTCCTCAAAGTTACGATGCCTCGACGATTGCGCTCATGGTTCCAGACGCCTTTCAAGCGACACGGAAATGCGGAGGATAGGAAAGGTTCTAAGAACCAAGAGCAGTCTCGCCTTGCACCTCTGCTCGGGTTGTCGACGTTTACACAGCACATCTCCGCCACTACCTCTACGTCCTCCTTTCCCCTCCCGACTTCCCTCCCCCTCCCGGCCGCTCCAGCTACCGGTTCCATCGACGTAGAGACGTCCGCCTCACAGCTCCCACTCGCTCCGGCTACTGGTTCCATTAATATAGAGACGTCCACCCTACGGCCCCCAGCCACTCCAGCTACTGGTTCCGCCGATACAGAGATGTCCGCCGGCGTGGATAATACGAAGCAGGTGGAAGTAGGCTCACTTCTTTTCCCCCTACAACATTTTAGAATAACGCTAACACCTATAAAGAATCTATATTCCAAACTTCCTGAATCACCTAGCCATATTCGCTTGCTTCAACTATTGCCGTCTAAAAACGAGGACGCCACAATACACTGTCGGCTCTTCTGCACCCCATTGGACTCAAAAGGCACCGCATTGGACTCAAAAGGCACTCGTCCGTACGAGGCCTTATCCTACGTGTGGGGCTCCGAGGACAACCTTTGTTCCATCTTTATAAACGGGTGCGCCTTCGCCGTCAGGGAAAACCTTTACGCAGCGCTATTACATCTTCGAGATCACTCCATTGAACGAATTATATGGATAGATGCCATTTGTATCAACCAAAAAGACCTAGAAGAAAGAGGACACCAAGTTCAATCTATGGCGAAGATTTACGCTAAAGCAAGTCGCGTAATTGTTTGGCTTGGAAAGGAGGCAGCCGGTAGCGACCAAGCGCTCGAAGAAATACGCATCGCAGCCGAGCGCGACCAAGCGCTCGAAGGAATACGCATCGCAGCCGAGCTGCCTACAAAACGATTAGACAATAAAGCGGGAATCCTTACACTGCTTCAACAACCGTGGTTTCAGCGCATCTGGGTAAGGGAACCGATGTCAAAGTATTATGACTAAGGAAACTGACAGATTAATGCAGGTGCTTCAGGAAGTTGCCGCGGCTCGCCATATCCTGATCAAGTGTGGTTCTGCTGAGGTTGACGGATTTGCATTCTGTTCAGGCCTGAAAGTATTGAACCTGTCCAATGAACTCCCCGCAGACCTGTGGGCTCGAATCCTTTCGGTAACCTACCTTATAAGGGGCGCAATCTTCCGGTCCAAATACGCGACCAGTCAGTCAGACAACTTTTCTCTTGACATACGCCCTCTGGGTGAACTGATAGAGATGTACCACACCCGTGGAGCTACGGATCATCGTGATAAAGTATATGCCTTACTCGGTATGAGCTCTGATAATCCAACCGCAGCAGGATTATTCGCCGACTACGATATTTCGTGGAAACAACTCTTCAACAAACTCATCCACTTCGTCTTATCAGAATTGGTCTCTGTAAACGGCCTTTCGGACGATAAGGAGATTGCCATCATTGAGGGCAAGGGCTGCATTCTTGGCGAAGTGTCCTCGGTCACGAGAAATACTATTTGGGAAGACAGACAAAATGTGGCCATTACTTGGAGTAATGCCCCCAGCTCTATTTGCGTGAAGGAAGCATGGGGTTCTTCCTGGACTCTCCCGACCACGGTAAAATCCGTCCAAAAAGGAGATGTCGTCTGCCTTCTTCAAGGAGCGTCGAGACCTACGATCCTCAGGCCATATAACGATTACTGGGCGGTTATCATGATTGCAATTTCCCCAGCAGGCGATCTACAAGCTACGACCGGAGATATCAAACAATCGATAACAGTCTTTCCACATAATTTTCTACTTGTCTGGGATTGGGATCTTGATCCAAACAAGCAGCAAGATAAAAACAACCACGACTACTTTGCAAGCATTCCAGAGCATTCAAAGACAGGGTTGGAAGGTTGTCGAAATGCGGCGACTAGGATACGGAATGTCAGATTGGTATTACAAGAGGTGAAACAGTATGGAGTTGCAGTGAAGAATCTTCGGGAAGAAACGGCGGTTCTTGAGAGGGCATTGAGGAGCATGAGCAACCTAAAAAAGACTTGCTTAGGCCCCGAGGATTCAGAAAAGGAAGATGCAAAGGAAACAATGGTAAATCAACTTATTAAGGACAAGGGCCAATGGACGCTTCTATGCTTGGCGGCAGAAAACGGGCATGAGACGGTCGTAAAATTGCTTCTCAACACTGGCAAGGTCAACTTGCATAGGGAGGAGCTACGGACGGCGCTGTGGCTTGCGGAGCAAAAAGACTATAAAGCGATCGTTAAGATGCTTCTCGATACTGCCAAGGTTGACGCAGGTGCTAAGGATGAAAATGAACAGACAGCGCTACATCGAGCGGCGATAACTGAGCATGAAGTAGTCGTTCAGCTACTTCTCGATACCGGCAAGGTTAACGCAAGTACTCAGGACCGGGATAAACGGACAACGCTACATATGGCGGCAGCGAAGGGGCGTGAGGCGGTTGTTAAGCTACTTCTCGATACTGGCAAGGTTGACGCAGATGCTCAGGACCGGTATGAATGGACAGCGCTACATATGGCGGCAGAGAAGGGACATGAAGCGGTTGTTAAGCTACTTCTCAATACTGGCAAGGTTGATGCAGATCCTAAGGGCCAGGATGGATGGACAGCGCTGCATATGGCGGCAGCACATGGGCGTGAGGCGGTTGTTAAGCTGCTTCTCAATACTGGCAAGGTTGACGCAGATGCTCAGGACCAGTATGGATGGACAGCGCTGCATAGGGCGGCAGAGAATGGGCATGAGGCGGTTGTTAAGCTACTTCTTGATACTGGCAAGGTTGACGCAGATCCTAAGAATAAGGATGAACGGACAGCGCTGCATTCGGCGGCAGCAAAGGGGCGTGAGGCGGTTGTTAAGCTGCTTCTCGATACTGGCAAGGTTGATGCAGATCCTAAGGATACGGATGGACGGACAGCGCTGCATATGGCGGCAGAGAATGGGCATGAGGCGGTTGTTAAGCTGCTTCTCGATACTGGCAAGGTTGACGCAGATCCTAAAGATAGGGCTAAACGGACAGCGCTGCATATGGCGGCGAAGAATGGGCACGAGGCGGTTATTAAGCTACTTCTCGATACTGGCAAGGTTGACGCAGATCCTGAGGATACGGATAGATGGACAGCGCTACATATGGCGGCAACGAATGGGCATAAGGCGGTTGTTAAGCTGCTTCTCGATAGTGGCAAGGTTGACGCAGATCCTAAGGATAGGGCTGAACAGACAGCGCTACATATGGCAGCGAAGAATGGGCACGAGGCGGTTGTTAAGCTACTTCTCGATACTGGCAAGGTTGACGCAGATGCTAAGAATAGGGCTGGACAGATAGCGCTGTATATGGCAGCGGAGAATGGGCATGAGGCGGTTGTTAAGCTGCTTCTCAATACTGGCAAGGTTGACGCAGATCCTAAGGATAGGGTTAGACGGACAGCGCTGTATATGGCGGCGAAGAATGGGCATGAGGCGGTTGTTAAACTGCTTCTCGATACTGGCAAGGTTGATGCAGATGCCCAGGACCGGGATGGACAGACAGCGCTATATATGGCGGCAGAAAATGGGCATGAGGCGGTTGTTAAGCTACTTCTCGATAGTGGCAAGGTTGACGCAGGTTCTAAGGATAAGGATGGACGGACAGCGCTGCATATGGCGGCAGAGAATGGGCACGAGGCGGTTGTTAAGCTACTTCTCGATACTGGCAAGGTTGACGCAGATGCTCAGGACCAGTATGGATGGACAGCGCTACATATGGCGGCAGGGAAGGGACATGAAGCGGTTGTTAAGCTACTTCTCAATACTGGCAAGGTTGACGCAGATCCTAAGCACCTGCATGGATGGACAGCGCTGTATATGGCGGCGAAGAATGGGCATGAGGCGGTTGTTAAACTGCTTCTCGATACTGGCAAGGTTGATGCAGATCCTAAGGATAAGGATGGAGATACAGCGCTGCATATGGCGGCAGTGAATGGGCATGAGGCGGTTGTTAAGCTGCTTCTCGATACTGGCAAGGTTGACGCAGATGCTAAGAATAGGAATGGATGGACAGCGCTGCATTGGGCGGCATATAATGGGCATGAGGCGGTTGTTAAGCTGCTTCTCGATACTGGCAAGGTTGATACAGGTTCTAAGGATACGAATGGATGGACAGCGTTGTATAAGGCGGCAGAGAATGGGCACGAGGCGGTTGTTAAGCTGCTTCTCGATACTGGCAAGGTTGACGCAGGTTCTAAGGATAAGGATGGACGGACAGCGCTATATAGGGCGGCAGAGAAGGGGCATCAGGCGGTTGTTAAGCTACTTCTCGATACTGGCAAGGTTGACGCAGATCCTAAGCACTGGTATGGATGGACAGCTTTGTATATGGCGGCGAACAATGGGCACGAGGCGGTTGTTAAGCTGCTTCTCGATACTGGCAAGGTTGACGCAGGTTCTAAGGATAAGGATGGACGGACAGCGCTGCATATAGCGGCAACGAATGGGCATAAAGCGGTTGTTAAGCTACTCAGGCCTGCATCCTAAGAGGCAGGCTTGGAGGACAACTCCACCTCCAGTCAGCTTTTCACAATCTTTCCTCCTGCAAGAATTGATCTTGATTTACTCCCCAATCTTTATTATTTACTCCCTATTCCTTCCTATCCTATTTTGAGTCCCCCTGGTCATCTTACATCTCAACAGCAACACTGGAGGGACCGCAATGGCAATATCACGCAGAATGTATTCGTAGCAGTCAAAAGTGTTCCACAGAGTCGGCATTCTTGAGTCGACAAACATCAAACTTGGAGTGGAGTACTGAGTCGTCAACTTGCATCGCTATCCTCATAAGACTAGTGATGGTATCCCCAATACACCCACATAGTTCGTTCGATTCGGTGACGGTTTCCGAGTCTGCGGTTTCCAGCTCATTCTTTTTGATGTAGTCTGCAAATTCACTGTCTGAATCTTCGGAAGAGCTTATATCCATATCATCTGGTGGTGTGTTTATGGAACTCTTGACCCATCTTCGCTGTTGCTGGGTGCCATTCAAAATCTGCATCACTGTGATGGTCAGCTGGGAATCGTCACACGTGAGTTTCTGGGGTCATTGAATACGAACAGTCTCCGAGGAATCTGTGAAGCTCGTCTAGTAGCCTCATGACCTCGCTGTACAGATCATCGCGCTGTGTTCTGGGTCCATCAAGACGGGGTCCAAGCAACCCGTTCAAGTCCGTCTTGTACAATTCCCTTATGGAAACGGTCCAAATCTCGAACCGGTAAAGTGAGTGTTTGACGGATTCGATGAGCGCTCCAAGCTCTGTATCCGTTTCTGTGCCAACCACCATTTTCAGGCAGTCGTGGAGGAGGGTTTTGCATGCTTTAGCTCTCTGGCCAGTCCAGCCAGGAATTCCGATGTCGTGAGCCATTTCTCGGTGAAGGTAGCTTTTGGCTTAAAGGACGTCGCCAATCCAACGAGAGAGAAGAGAATGTTTTGCGCCTTTCTGAGGCAGTGAAATAAGCTTTTGATAGCCGCCGTTGTCTGGCTTTGGCGAGCATTGGCAGTAAAAATGAGGAGGAGTAGTCGGGACCAACGCCGAATGACTTTGCGAGGCTGTCAGTCTCTCGTGACTCTCAACAAGCAATCCGTCACCCTTCGGTGTAACACACTCTCAGCTGAGTCGAGAGATAAGACCAGAGGCAGGTTACGGGAACAAGGGTGGTGAAGGGTGAGGGTAGTGACCAATTGAACTTCTTAGAAAGCGCCATCTTGGAAGTTGCACCTGCGTTGGAGTGGTTGGCGACGAGATCTTATTACGGCAGCGACGTTCCAGCCTGCTTAATGTGCATGCACGCAGGCCGTTCCCTCAGTGAGGGGGTAGGTCCTCCCCTCAGACGAAACCAGACGTGGAGGCAAGACTCCCCCAGCCGAGTTTTCTTTCCTCCAAGTTCAATTGTCCCCTCGGTCATTCGTTCATTCAGTCAACTGCGCTCTGGGCCTCTCTTTCCATAATGTCCGGTATCGAAGTTGCCGGACTTATAATCGGCATCATTCCGCTTTTGGTTACGACAATTGATCAGTGCCAGCAAGGCTATGAGTTTCTAGACGAATGGATTCACTTCCGGCGCGAGTTTTCCGAATTTTCCGAAACCGTCAGATGCCAGCGCTTACTTCTAAAGCAGCTGATCCGGAGGACTTTAGTATCGGTGACTGAGCCTGAGGAGACCTCAGTTAGGATGCTAGGGAACCCTGGCTGTGACGACTGGAGAGATCCAGCTATCACTGAGAAGCTCAATAATAAGCTCCCCGGCGATGAAGAGTATGAGACATATTGTAAACTACTGTAGTCTATCCATAGGAAGCTTGAAAAGGTGACTCGTAACTGGCGTATGCTTGATGATCAAAGTTGTAGCCTGTGCATCAACTGCTCCATATTTCTAGTCTGCCCTAAACTTTGTTTCCTTCTTCCTTTCTACAATTAAAATAACAAAATCAACCACCCTTTCTATCACCTTTCTAATCTCTACAGCTTGCCGATGACCTCATCGTAAGCTGCTATGATAGGCTCGTAGAGATGGTCTTCGTCTCCTGGGGGGGGGGGGGGGGGGGGGGGGGTGGTTCCCAGAAACCTCCATGGCCGTGGCCCCCTTCTCCAGGGTTCACTCGTCCTCCGTGGCCTGTCCCAATGTCCGTCCTTGCCGGCTGGCCTCTGTGTCCTGTCCCGAGGTCCGTGCCCGTTTCCGTGTCAGTCGTCCCGTTGCCGGCCGCCCGGGTGCCGTGCCGGAGTGCCCTCGCTGTGTTATCTCTCCCTCCTTGACCGGTCAGTGGCGCCCCACTACGACTTTTCTTCTGGAATTCGGTATAAGTAGTCTCGAGCTCCTTATTATGCCGGTTTGTCGTCTTATTGGTTCATTCTATCTTATCCTGGCGGTGTTATTGGTTCGAAGCGGTCAGACGGCCCTCAAGGTGCTTGTCGTCCCAAGTGCCAACCCCGCTTCGCCTTGTTTGCTCGTTCGAGAGTGTTCTTTTGTAGTCGAGATCGGTTTACTAGTAGTTGCGTAATCGCTTCTTTGGCTACCTGGCGACTGCGAATAACGTAAGTGCTATTGTAAGTCTGTGCTTCAGAATCTGTAGATGATCCTCCGCGTTAGTAATAAGAACCCTTCCCTCCCCCCTCCTCTTCCTCCCCTTCTCTCTCTTTTCATCGCCGCAGATAAACTTTTGCCCCGCGCCCTATCTGTCCAGTTCCTGTCCCAGTTCCTGTCCCAGTATGGCCCTCGCCCTCACTCCCGTCGAGCGCCTCACGCATGCGCGCTGCCGCGCCGCGGGCATTCCCTCCGACAGCCCGGAGTCGTAAGTCATCCTTATGGTTATGCCCGTTCGTACCGCTAATTTGTTCCGTAGTGCTGCTCGCCTGCCGCCCTGCGCGACTTGCACTCTCAGTTTCGCGCGGGCTGCCTCCGACTTGGGCGGCCCCGATGTGGCCGAAGACACTATCCTCCGGGAGATTGCGAGCGACTTTTCCTGTTTCGTGAAGCGTGAGTATACCCTAATTCAGTTTTCTTTCACTTACTAACATCCGTTTCCTAGGCGATGCTTTCCGTGCTACCGCCTCCTGCGAGCAAACCCGCAAGGCTCGTATCTGCGATCTGCCCCCTGACCTGGCACCCTTCGGAACCCGGCTGTAGGACAGCTTTGCGTCCTGGGAGTTAGCCGAGTTTGATGACTGCGACGCAGAGGAGACGGCCACCCAGAAGCAGGCTCTCATTACTGCCGCTGCCGACCTTTGGGAGGCGTATTCCGAATACCACATTAAGCACAATGATCTTTCGGACAATCCCACGCCCAAGGCTGTCCTGACTTGGACTACCGGCAAGCTCACCACTGAGGGTTGGCGCGTCCCTGCGCACCTTGCTCGCTTGCACAAGGCGGCCTTGATGCCCTCCCTCGGCCTCGCTGCTGACGATGCTCCCGGTACTCCCGACGCCCCTGATGCCCCCGCCCCGGTTTCTGGCGTTGCCGACATTAATACCCTCATTTTCCGCAACCTCCTCGCTACTCGCCTTGCTGGCATCGAGAACAAGATTGGCGAGATGAATACTACCATCACCTCCTCTTCCCAGGATCAAGCGGCGTTCTTCACGAACATGGTTGCGTCTGTTCGGGACTTAACCTTAGATGTTAAGAAAGAGATGTCTGAGATGGCCGCTGCCCTCCGTGTCCTGCAGGGCAAAGTAGAGGCGCTTTGCGAGGCTCAGGCGGAGGCTACTGATACGTCTATGGCGGAGGCTGCTGATTCTACCGGTGAGAAGTGACCTAAGTTTGCGTTTCGATAGGCGCTATGGTAGCGCGCAGGGGTGAAGCCTCTGAGGAGCGGGTTCGATTCCCGTATCGAAGATAAGCGACTTGGGTTTTTGGTAATGATTAGTAGAGTATTATACCTAGGCAAGTCTCTGGCTGGCCCGGGCTCGTATTTGCCTCTTCTGTGAGCTGTGGTTGGGAAAGGCGAATGATTTGGGTTTCAATTAGAAATTAATAGTGGTGGGAATGGGGATACTGCCCTACGATAGCTAGTCTCGTCAATATCACGCCTCCAACTTTCTCGCTTTTATTCCTGCAATGCGCTCTCTGTTCGATCTGGATAGAGGTAACGTACAACTCCGTGCCTAGTGCCAGCTATCATCTTCTCTACTTTTAATTAAAAACAAACCAAAGATACAGTGGGAACAAGAAGAATGTGCAAACGTCGGCGCACAAGTGAACCCCCGTCTCCCTCAACCACCGACAAGCGCATTCTCACTGCCTTAGCTCAACTAGCCAAGAGCTACGCCGATTAGCAAAGTCGCCTCAAACACCTTGAAAAGATGATGGCCGACTCTGTTCGGGGCGAACACTGTCTTCCATGCCGATACGATACGGAGGAAATGGAGCACATCGTCGGTCATGTGGAAGATAAAATCGACACTGACATGGAGAATGTGCGATTTGAGTTGGAGGACAACTTGTTTGGCGAGACGCAGCAGCTTGTGGTGGAGAAGGCGGAGGAGCAGCAGTCGCAGTTGTGGGCCGATATGCGACAGTAATAACCTCTATGCTGTGATGAAGTGTTTTGTGGCCAAATTTACTAAGTACCTAGCTACTCTAGCTGGCCTCCTCTACCCTACCCTCTGAAGGTAGCGGCGTATTTGTTTTCTTGTGTGGTAGGACCTCTTGGCCCAACTCAAGTCTGGATCATACGTCGACTCTCGATACAGTTAACAACTTGGGCAGCCTCTACGCGGATCAGGGCCGACTAAAGGAGGCTGAAGTGATGTGTCAACGGGCGCTGTCTGGTTATTCAGCAGCCTTAGGCTCGTCCCACGCGAAATCTCTTCTTGTCATAGAAAATATATGTTACGAACTTTAAGCGAATAACACGGGCCAACCCAAGCCACCGGTGAGCCAGCGGCTCACGGTGGGGCAATGTAACCATTGCAAGGTCCGACACCAGGATCAGACAAGGAGGGCTCACGAGCAAGGCTCACGGCTGGTGAGCCAGCTCACGACGGGTGAGCCATCGCCAGTGAGCCAGTCTACATGAACGGACAAGGCATGTATAAGAACCCCGAGAATCCTCGACACTAGATAGTTCTGCAGTAGTCAACAGAATATTATCACTCAGACTAGTATAACGCTACCATACTTGTCGTGAACCTTTTGGCTTCACCGAACGTCTTCTGATAGTCTTCACCTTCAGCTATCCCATTTAGGCAGGTCAGACTGCCGTTCGTCACAATATAGCATCTTTACAACTTGCAAAAGGTAGCGTCTCCCTGCAAGAACTAATAGTTAAGTTTGCTAACATTTACAACTACGTTCATCATTAGAAATCGAATCGTCGTTCAATTATTCTTCGGCAGATGAAATTACCTCCACGATAGTGGAAGCTCCGCTTCAATTAGGTTCATCAGCCGCAACTAAGACGTCGTTGAAGAGGAGGCGCTCAAAAATTGGGAATAACTTACGAGATAAGATACGCAGAACCTCTACGAGAACTACGCCATCTAAATCGACGGAAGGCTGAACATAAAGTTGGAATTGCGTTGTAGTAAGGTGACTTAGCTGTTACGCAATGTAATGACTTTTACAAGTTCACTACTTCGGGCCTGGGTTAAAAAGGCCCGTCAAGTCTTGAAGATCTAATTGTCGAAGTGAACGGAGTGGATCTAAATATGAGTGTACAAGAGGATAAAAGAATAGTAGTGGTGAACTTGTTAATTGAAGAAGAAAAAAAGGGAAGAAAGAAAGGGTGGGGGAATCCCCCGATATATGTACATGAGTGATCCATGTGTGGATCGATACACTAAATACTAACAAAGATATCCATCTTCCTCAACAATGGGAGACGGACGGAGCGCGTAGAACTTCTTCCTTTTTTCTCGTTTTCCCCAGCTTGGTCTCACGCATAGCAGTTGGTTTTCAGGCCCAAGCCCTGTCTTTTCACGCGCCCAACCTACGGCTCCGTGACACTACTCAATTCTCATGACATACATCACCATCGTTATCCTGGTCCCCGTCGGCCAGCCACTCTGGTTGTGCCCATCGTCACTATTGTTATCCGTCAACTTGATCTCGCTAGTGTTCCAATTCTGAGCGCTCGTCAGCGGACCCACGCTCTCCCTGCTTCCCGAAATGCTCCTCTTCACGTCTTTCCCCTCTCCTCTCTCCACGTCCGCCCTAAGGGCAAAGAAGTTGCAGCAATACGAGCGACTCGGTTGGCAACCACCCAAAAGGAAGGGAAAAAAGGATCGGTTCATTTCAACCATATTCCGCGAACCCGAGGCCCTTCGAGCTATCCTTTCCACGAATGACCACCCCCTTTCGGGCTCCACAATCTTGACAGACGGGAGAAAGTTGACAATACTACAGGAGGTTGTCACTACGAGTCTTGGCGTTCCCGGTCCAGAATTCTACCTGTGGCTTCATCGCCTCTTATGGGTCGGCCGTCCCGCAGATGATGGCAGTAAGCGGGTGGAAAGACGAAGGGGAGTCATCGACGCAAGGAGTCCTTCCCAATACAAAATTGACCGCTCTAGTCCGATACGCCTGTCAGGTCATGGAGTTCAAACTATATATGCAACCCTACGACTGTCCGGGAGAGAGTGTATGAGATGGATCACGAATGATGGGAATGATGTTGATTGAGGGACCCAGCTAACTGAGGCTGGAAGGGATCGCCAGCTATATAGAGCTGGCGATACAAAGAGGAGGAAGGTCTGCAAAGGAGGGGATTCTGGGAAGTGCCAGAACCGCTGTCAAAGAGGGTGCCTGCAGGGCAAAGGACTAGCGGTCTGTGCAGCAAACGCCCAGAATCTTCTCACAGAGTGTCGTTCCCCCGGAGCATATTAGGAGGTACATGGCATCACAGTACGTTCCCTATCAATGTGCTTTTAACTTATTACCCCTCTACTAACTCGTGCTAGTGTTGAAAAGCAATTGTCAACGGCGTGGGTGCTGAAGTTGCTCTAAGACTTTCTGCAGACCAGCGACTTGGCTCGCATGACTGAGCTGAAACAAGTCGAACTACCCTCCGAGCGGTCTAAGGCCAAGATCTTCCTCAACCACAGTTTATGCGGTAGGTAAGTCTGCTTCCCACTCTCGTTCCTGACAAAATTGTTGAGACCCAGTTGGCTTGCCGCAAGGTCGTAAGAATAAACCGAATACGTTACGGTCAGTATATTATATAAGCTAAACGCGTCGTATGATTTTTCTTCCCGCGTCTGCTTCCAGTTATCATGCAATGTGTTGGAACCGGAGCTTCTATGTCGCCTGTATCCCTAGCGGCTGCTTTCAAGTTGCTTCATCGCACTGAAGGTCTGTCACACGGACATCGCCAACAGTCCAGGGTCAGGGTTGCAAGGCCTAGCAGAGCCTCGACGCTTGGCATCAGCCTCGAGATGGCCGGGGGCCTCCTCAGAGATGTCCGGAGGCCTCCGGCCGCAACACTCACCTCGGCCGGACTCTCGGCCACCGGTACTGCTTACCCGAACTTCTCTCGATGCCACCGGGCTAGAGAGCCAACCACGGAAGTGCCGAAGACACTGAAAGATCACCACAAGACAATCCTAGTCATCCTAGGAATAACCACAACCAACCAAGCAAGGAGCAGGGTGCCCGGATGAAGGACGGCGCTAGAAGGAAGATAGGGAATGGATGAAGGCATTCCGAAAGATCCACATGTACACAGACTGCTAGACAAATGCTTTGAAGCCTCAGGTGACAAGGCTCGATACGTACCTCAAGTACGTACCGATTCCCTTTGGCATAAGAAGGCCTTGAAGCCCGGCCTTCTCATGGAGGTCGAAAGGGATCAACAAGGCCTTCGAGACCAAAGAAGTTTATCAGCTGAATTGAACTACTGTTCCAAGCCCAGAATACTGCCCTTGTCACAAGGTCCTATGGCTAGTGTAGGTTGCAACACCAAAAGATAGCAAGTTCTCCAGTGTCTTCCAGGACTTGTTAAGTTCGTCCGTTCGTTCGTTAGAACAGCAATGGTTCAAGGACACCGATACAAATTTGTTACGTCATTTCGGAGGAAATAATCTGGACGAAGGCAGAACTGCGAATGTGGGACAAAGGCGATCTCAAATTGCAACTAAGATCTTCCTCATGGTCTTTGAGAGACCTTGTCCTGCCCATGACCTTGTCCTTCTTCACGTCACTCTCGTTTTCCTTTTTGGTACATGAAACACTGCGACATTTCCAAGCTTTGTTCCAACCGCCCATCCTTCATAAGACTTTTCCTTTTTGTACATGAGGCACTACCAGACATGAAACCTAGCTCTATCCCGACCATTACCCTCCTATCAGTGCCCATTTGTCACGAGTCCCATACATGTCCCACCGCTTTCCGAGGCAACCGGGCTTTCCCAGGATTTGGGGAACTTGATGCAGTCAGATGCCAGCTGCGCTTCTCTGCCTGACGAGCGGGGCAGCCAGTCTACACGCATTGTCACAGGGTTAGCCTGTGTCGCATGTGACTGGCCAATGGCGGCCTCCTGCCGTGGACCCACTAGGGTCCACAGCTGGACTGCCTTCATAAGGCCAGTCTTCTGGTCACTCGTCGACACTCTCCTCCTTTCTCCTTCGTGCAATTACGCATATTCACATCTACCATCTACCCTTTGCCCATGATAATTGGGTAACTTGGGTACTGTTTGCTGCGATGCCCTGACTGGCCTATAATGATAGCACCAGTACAAGGTTGCTACAGTGAACTATGCACTTGTAGCAGAGCGGAGCGGAAGCGGTAGGAAGTACGACAGCAGTGCTGAAGGAAGCAGCATAGTTGCAAATACAATAGAAGGATGTTGTAAAAGAGGTCTTAGGGAGAACTCTGCTCTCAAGACAGAAGATTACAGTGGACTCTGCACTGTGAGAAAAGACTGTATTGTATTGCTTGAGTTGTGCTTGCTTGCTTAAGGAGTGACTAACTGAAGGAGAGGAGAGGTCTCTATATACATGGACACTAAGCATCTAGAAGCTTCTGTTGAATCCTATGATGACAAATCAGTCTGGAAGAAATGCTAACCAAGCTATAAGACTCTAGAATACAGTGGCAAAACCTCTTGTATTCTAGTACATTCTGTGGGGACTGAGTTAACTGATTCCGTAGAAGGAATAGTTCAATCAGCCTTCTATACTACAAAGTAGTACAAGGCAGTTACAAGGCACAGTACTAGCCACACGTTAACAGGTACTTTAATATTAAAGTAAGAAAGGCGAGCCGAAGGTTGCTATAGGAAGGAATCCCTTTATAGGAATTCCTTATCTTATTATAATGTCACAGGGTTGTGACTGCCTATATAGTATGCACTTCGATGTTCGTTGGCAAGCGAACATCGTCCTATCTTTTATAGGTTTGGCCGTGTGGGCATGTGCATCCCACCCTGTCATAGTATGTTCGCTTACCACGGTGGGAGGTCGTGGGTTCAATCCCAGACATGATATTTTCGAGGGCGGTTTTTTCGTGCTGCTTTCCGTCCCGCAATGCGGTCTGACACTTTGGGGTTCCGGCGAGAACCTTGGAAACATTCGTACGAAAGACAATGCAACGCAGAAACCGAAATATCAACGGCTTCCCATTGGAAAGGGGGATACGTCGCCCTTTCAGGTAGTGCTATATAGGCGCCTTGCATCCATGAGATGCCTCTCGAGTTTCGGCTCTTGCAGAGCCTCTTTTAGGGGAAGGTAGTGTCACAGGGTTGTGACTGCCTATATAGTATGCACTTCGATGTTCGTTGGCAAGCGAACATCGTCCTATCTTTTATAGGTTTGGCCGTGTGGGCATGTGCATCCCACCCTGTCATATATAAACCTACTTTATATAGAGCTATATAACCAGGTAGGTATAGTTAAAGAGTACGTACCTAATAGAATTTTTATTTTTTTTAAAAACGTTATTTTAAATTAAAAAATTTTAACGTGTTAGTGATATTCAATACATATAACACTGTATGCTCTACAGTACCGTTAACTACCAACGTAGTACCAATTATTATTGGGCCAAGGGTGTAGCGCTACTAAGACTACTCTGGTCGGTCCAAATTAGGATAATTAAGGAAGGTACTGTACTCGTCAGTTAGGTGTAGAGCCTACCCTCTAGGGGTCTCGCTTGCAACTAGCCAACCGACTCTCCTCGTCCCTCTAAGAGTCGGATTTTTTACCTTCGTCTGCCTGCTCAACAAGGCCTCTGAGCCGATTATCCTTCGACGTTGACGAGTATGGCCAACTTTGCTTTCGCGTAGAAGAGTTAAGGTCGACATAAAGATGCCCTAGCGTTGATGCAAGACTGCGTGGAGGTTCGGGAGTTGTAAGAGCGCTAGTATGGATAAGTCGAAGGCGAAGCTAAGACACCATCTATGACAGAAGATTTAAGGTGAGGAGGAGAAAAGAGGAAGAGAACTAGATACATGCGTATCACGGGCAAAGGGTAGATGGTAGATGTGAATATGCGTAATTGCACGAAGGAGAAAGGAGGAGAGTGTCGACGAGTGACCAGAAGACTGGCCTTATGAAGGCAGTCCAGCTGTGGACCCACTAGGGTCCACAGCAGGAAGCCGCCATTAGCCAGTCACATGCGACACAGGCTAACCCTGTGACACTAATTAAAACTATATACTATTCTATTTATTTGAAATCCCTTTATAAATATATATTATCTATTATGACAGGCTAGGGTGCATATACCAAGTGAGCCAAACTACCAAAAGATAGGCCGATGTTCTGCTTGCAAGGCAGAACACGGAATGCACACTATAAACCAATGTCACTAGATCCTATGACATCTATGCCTTCAGAGTCCTACCGTGCAACTATCTTTTTAGATACAGAAAGACTAGATACTATTTACCTCGTTATTCACCCTTGTCATGGCATGGCTGGACAGGTTCCCAGAGGACTGGGCACTGGGCAATGGGAGCCCAGCACAGGGCACCATGACACATCGGATGGAATGAGGCTTATGCTTCTTATCGATAAGCGAGACGGATTGGGAAGGCGGCGACGAGTGGCAGTTCTGACTTATATGTCCAGAACCGTGATGCCCTCGTTTGACAGCTTCCTTTTTCCTCTTTACACTTAATATTACTTTGATTTGTGCCTTCTAGTCTTGCAGTCCCTATCTCTTGTAGAATCACGCTCTCACACTTTCGATAATATTAGAAAGTACGATGGTTCATCACGGATAATAATTGACCCACTTCACCAAAGCTACCTCTAGCTATGATAGGGTTAGTCCTGGTTTACCTGTACCACAACTATGGCCGCCTTCCTAAACTCCGCCGACCGGTATACCCTTTACGATTTGGCCCTCCTTACTAGGGCCGACCGCCCTCAGCCTTGGTAGGCGCTTTTCCTTTCCGCTCTATGCTTCCTATGCTAACCGTCTGACAGCGCCGTCCGCGATCCGCCTTGTGCCATCTCTTCCTGGGAGGCCGCGAGCGCCGTCGTGAACCTGCCCCCCAACACCACCGGCGCCACCATGGTCCTGGCCGCCGGCCACTTCGTCTGTACCCAGCAAGGTCCGTCAGGTTCCTATTCCTTTTTCATGAGTATTAGCGCTAACGAAACCATTTCTCCAGGCAACAACACGTATTCGGCGTGTCCCGAAACTCTGAACCGGCGCCTCTGCGATTTCCCTCCGGTCCTCCATGATCGTGTGGTCGCGTTTTAGAGAAACGTGATCGCCGTTCACGCGGGAGATATGGATGACATCGCGCCCGCCCTCGTTGTCGCCTTCCGTGATTCCGCCAATGCCCTGATGGCTGGAATCCACATCGTTTGCGAGCGCCTTTACATTTTTCCTCTGGTGCCTTCCGAGCTGCATAGCCGCCGCCTCAACGAGTGGATGGAGCGCTACGACTTTCGTCGTCCTGCCAATGGTCGCCCTGCTGGTTGGGTTGCCCCCGCTGCTGTTCTTACTCTCGACGGCGAGCAGTTCGACGCTGTGGCTCCCGCTCCCCTGGCGGCTCCCGCTGCCCCTGTGGATGCGGTCGGTCTGGCTGATGTCCTCCAGGTTGTGAATTCGGTGCACGCTGATGTTCGCCGTTTGCTGCCCGCCGAGGTATCCCCTCAGCCCCACGATGGGAACGCGCTGGCGTTGGCGGTCAACAATGCGATGATGGACATTGGTGAGATTTGAGTCTGGATTGTTTGTTAATGGGCGCGGCGGTCGCGCGCGAGAGTCTAGCTCTTGAGAAGATGGGTTCGACTCCCATATTGACGCACAACCGCAGACTCGGAAACCGTCAGCGCCGCCTCCCCACTACCGTAATGCCTCCGTCAGAACGATATTTAGGTGGTGATGCTGAAGGGTATCACGTGAGGATATCGATAACAGTGATAAGATAACGACTGTGATTACGAAATGTGGGGTTGTTGTTGTTGTTGTTGTTGTTATTTTTAACGTCTACTTCCGCCTCCCGTAGGGCATGAGACGTGCCACATCGGTGAGTCTAGCGTACAAAACTGTCCACCAAAAACCATTAATCCGAGGGCAACCCAAGGCCTATTGCCAGTGTAAATCACGTGTTGCCCATAGCGTAAACGCGGCCCAACACCTCCAATCGAATCGCCCAGTGAGCGAGTCGCCAGTATATGGCGGGACCCGTAGAACAAAGGAAAAGACAGAAGAAAGGGCAAAATCACTCCTCCCCGCTCTCGCTCTCGCTCTCGCTCTCCTCCTCCCGCAGGGCCTCCTCCCGTCTCCTTACACGGTGGACTAGCCTGTCCAAGTCCACCGTAACCCTCTCGATGTCGTGGCCGTGGCCAACCTCCACCCCTTCGCCCCGTAAAAACCCCGTAAGATTGTCAGCAGTGCCTCCGTTGTCGATGTGCTGTTGCCAGAGTGACTGGCGCCATGCCTTTCTCGTGCAAGTCCACGAAAAGAAGTGCGAGGTCTGGATCCTAGCGATGAAGTGCTGCCAGTAGATACCGATAGCAAGGGAGAGATTCCTCCGCGTAGTCGCCTCGCCTGTGACCGGGGAGACCGCGTACGCCTTCCTGCAGAAGAAAGGGTGGAAGGGGTTCTTCCAGCTTCCACAACAGCATGTGAGCAAGGCGTCTTCGTGCTCGAAGCGCTCGTGGTAGTCCTTGAAATCCCCATGGCCTGATCTAGCTGCCAGAAGGTGGTGCAGGGAGCGTCTGTCCAACTCTTTTAGTTCGTCGTTAGGCTTGATAGAGACACCCAGCCGGTAGTCTGCATACGACTCTGGCTTGTTCGCGGCCCACCATGCCTTGAAATCCGTACGCGCCTCCCTCTTAGCAAGCCGCCTTGAATGCGCAAGGGTAGCCAAGCCTTCATTGACTACCTCTCCTCCTTCAGCGCCCGCCTTAGCGAGCTCGTCAGCAATCTCGTTGCCCGTGATGCCCTTGTGGCCAGGAACCCAGCGGACGCCCACCAGACTGGGGCCATAGCCCTTGCGGGTGGCGCGGAAATCGAGGAAAGCCGCTTGTGACGACGCAGCTGGGGTTCCCCGGAGTCCTCTAATGACGGACGTGTTATCAAGGCATACCGTAATGCGTGGCCGGGCCTGTGCCTCCGGAAAGAGCGCCACCGCGGCCTTGAGACCATGCCGCGCTCCTTCCGCCTCCGCATCAAAGACTTCTGCATATTCTAATTGACCGCATCCACGGCCAAGTTCTGTCTGCCCCTGGAAGATTACGTAGCCAAAGCCTACGCACTCGCCCTCTGGTCTTTCTTCTTCGGCGTCCGGGTCCTCCGCGTGCGCTGGAAGGTCCATCTGCTTAGCTATCATAGAGCCGTCGGTGTAAACGACGACCTCCGAGGGATCTAGCTGGAGAAGCCATTCTTTGAAATCCTTGGCAGCCCTGACCTTAGACGTGGGCGCTGGATCCTTGTGCGTGTTTCCGTTATAGACGGGCGGCTGTAGAATCGGCCGTGGGAAAGGCAAGGCGTGTTGGGCAGCCGTCTGTAGCGTTGTAGGGCGGCGGGGCAGGCAGTGCGGCGTCACTGGGGAATCCGAAAGACGCGGGACGAGCGGGTGGGCGGGATCTAAGGTGAGGAGGCGCACAGCGTGCCGCCGGCGGGCCGCTTCCAGAAGAAGGGGGACGGGGGGCAGGCTAGCTTCGCGGTAGAGAATGGCAAGGCGCGTCGTTCTCCATACCGGTAAGCTGGCGCGGATGGCAGTGTTAACCGCCGTCTGCACTTTATGGACGAGGTCCGTCAGTCCATTGTTAACAAGCGGAAACTCCCCTTGTTTACGGTGAAGGGCGTGCTTCTTATGGCCTGGCCACCAGATTTCAGAGCCAAATAGGGCCTTTGGCAGGACGACAGCCTTCATAGCCTTCACCATGGAGCCTGGAGGAGCGCCGTGGTAGACTCTGTTAAGACCGCGTATGTGGCGGACTACCTGCTTGGCGGAGGCGAGCCTGTGCTCAATGTGGTGCTTCCAGTTCAGCTTGCTGTGGAGCCAAATCCCCAGCCAACGCATTGCCGGCTGTGCTGCCACCTCGACTCCTCCGTGCGTAATGGTAGGGAAAGGCGCAATTTGTCTTTTCCTGGAGAAAAACTGAATTTCGGTCTTGTCCGGCGAGAAATCGACGGCGTTGTCCACTCCCCATCGGACCATGGCGTTCAACTCTCGTTGGGCCTTCTCTGCAACCTCTTCGTTCGAAGAGCCAGTAACAAGGACTGCACAGTCGTCTGCATATCCAAAATGCTGCGCTTCGCTCTCCCCGAGGCGATGGACCGGTTCTGTGTAGAGCAGGTAGATGATTGGCGAGGCAGGTGAGCCCTGAGGGAGCCCGCATCTAAGACGGCGCATAGGAGTAGTCACCCCCGAGTATCGAACGCAGGCCATACGGTCCGTCATAAAAGACTCCACCCAGCGGACCACGCAGTCTGGCCACCCTTGCTCCCGCAAACGTAAAACTAGCCTATTCACTAGGACGGCATCAAAGGCACCTTTGACATCCACAGCTACTAGTGCAGCAACGAGTCCCTTGTCGAGTACAACTTCGATGTCGTGGACCAGAGCTTCCACAATATCGACAGCCGAACGCCTTGGGAGGGCACCAGCCTGCTGGGGATTTAAGACCCCGTTAGAAATAGCCGTCCAAGCGATCCGCCTACCAATAAGGCGTTCAATGCCTTTTCCAAGGCAGGACAGGAGTGAGATGGGCCGCCATCCCTTGGCCGTCGTTTGATCTTTCCCCGGTTTCGGTATCATAACCACTTCCGCCTGTCGGAAGACTTGGGGGTGGTAGCCGGTAGCGACGCAGCCCTGATAGAGCTGCTGGACAGAGTCTTTAATAAATTCCCAGGATGCTTTTAGCATACGGACCGTAATGCCATCGGAGCCGGGGGACGTATTGCCAGTACCGCAAAGGGTTTTGTAGACTTCGTCCGCGTGGACGACGGACGACCAGGGTAGGCGACGGCGTGATACCGTGGGTACCCAGCCAGTTTCGAGGTCTTCGTCTTCGCTGTTCCTTTCTAGCAGGGCCGTGCGGAGGGCCTCCGCCTTGGCCTCTGGCTCAATAACCGTCTGCCCGTTGATGACTAGCGGGGGGGCCTCCATTCGGTCGCGGGGCTTGTGCCACGCCACGATCCGATAGATGTCCTTGTCGTCTTGCGCCTTAGTAATAACGTCGTCGAAAAACAACTGCTTTGCTTCTCTGACTACCCTCTTAAACTCCTGCCGAAGCGCTCCTATCCGTTGGGGGATGGGATTCGGGTTGTTGTGCCGATAGTTGCGGAACATTCTAGATGCATGCGCACACGTCTTATTCCACCACTTTGCGTTCCTCTCAGGTCTCGAAGGCCTGCAGGTGATTTGGAGGGCCTCTGTAAGGACGTTGCAGAGGGCCTCGGCGAGCTCGTCGAGCCTTTCGGGAGAGTCCTCGCCTGTAGGGAGGAGCGGGACCAAACCCATGAGAAAGGAGACATTTTCAGCATAAAGCTTAATAGCCTCTGGGTCTTCCCGAAGGACTAGTCGACGGCGGGGAGGCATTACCGGCTGGGTAGGGATGTCTGTAATACAGACCTGGTGATCAGAACCGCAGTCTAATTCCGGAGCGACCCTTGTTGAGCAAAGGGGAATATTCGTAAAAGTGAGGTCGATGGTATTTCCACGATTATGAGTAGGAATGCCGGGCACCGTCAGTAAATCGAGGTCGTGCTCTACAACGTAGTCAACAATGCGCGTGGCGCCCTCTGACGTCTCTGCGCCAGGTTGCCAGGTGTGGTGTTTAGCATTGAAGTCGCCAGCAAGGAGTGTCTTGGCTGTTGGTTGCCAATTCTGAAGAGTTTCAAGGGCAGAAAACGTCATCGGATCGTCGGTAGATATTAACGAAGGTGATTCCTTGCGTCTTTACCCACAGAAGATCCCTTGTAGACCCGAGAGTATACCCCCCGGCTGCCATATCCTTACGAACGTAGGTGGCTACGCGTGGGTGGGTGGCTGCTTCCTCTGTCCATGTGCGGACAGGAGTGTAAAGAGCGTAAAGGGGGTGCCCAGGAATACCAAAGCGGCCCTCGTAGAACCACGCCCGTGGCTCTTGGATCATAATTACGTCCGCTCCAGCCTCACTAGCAGCTTGGAGGGCAATTTCGTGCGTATCTCGTGCTCGTGCTACGTTAGCCTGAAAGATACGTAGTCTAGAATTGTTCAGGCTATTACGAGAGGGGGTCGAGTGTCTACTCATAGGCCAGCGGCCCTCCTGGAGGGCGTTTTATAGCGGTTGGAGCGGCGGACTGCGGCGTCGGAGGACGAGTCCTCGCTCAACTGGACCTCTATCATATCCTCATCAGCTGAAGGCTGGGTCTGGTCAGGGCTGTCGGAATTCTCGGGGCTGGAGGGGGCGGAGCTGTAGCTGGGCAGCTCGCCGGAAGACGTGGCAGTGTCTTCCTGGCTATCGGGGGGAGCGGGGCGGTCATGTGCCTTGGAGAAAAGGTCACCGCCGTCGCGGCGAATCTTCTTCCGTTGTTGAGGGGTCGGGCGGATGACGGTATCTCCTTGGCGCCTTGGGCGCATGGGACACTCGGCGTGGGTAGACTTGAAGGGGCCACGGCAGTTGGCGCATTGAATGTGACGGTCACACTTACCGTGGGCATTCTGTCCGCATTGTGGGCATTTAGCAGCGCGAGCGCACCCTCTACGGCCATGCCACTCAAAGCATTCTGTACACTGGTCCAGCGGGCGGCGTTTCTGGACGAGGCGGCTACTGTTGCTCACGTCGAAGAGGCGGAAGGGGGAGACAGGCCTGTCAAAGGAGATAAGCCAGGTTGCATAGGCCTCGCCAGGTTGATAGTACTGGGAGGGACGGAGGGCGACAGGCTCTTGGCCGGTTTGGACGAGGACCTCGTCCTTAATGGCAGTTGTAGTGTCGATAGGGACGATACCGATCCGCATCGTCATGGGCACATTCTGGACGGCGTAGGTGACCCATTTCTTGGGCACTTCGACTTGGACGCAGCCAAAACGGGCACCAATCTCATCTTTGTGGGCCAGGAGGGTCTGGCGGACAGCGTCGTCTTTGGGCACGAGGGCAAAGCCAGAGGGGACCTTATGGCAGCCAGGGATATCAGTAGGGGCGAGTCGAAGAAGAGACTGAACCTCCTTGCGAATGGCGAAGGCGTCGTTGTTGGCGAAAGGGGAGTCCCTATCTAGTCGGAGAAAGACGCGGCCGTCACTTTGGGGCAGCGTAGCCTTACGGGTGGGGCTGGAGTGGGAGCGGGAAGTAGAGCGGGAGGCGGGAGTGGAATCCGCACCGCGGGCGGCAGCTTCTGCAAAGGAAATGGGCCCCTTCCCTTTGCTTGTCGGGGCGGAGGAAGTAGAAACCTTCTTGCCTGCTGGGGCGGTGGAGTCCGGGGTAAGCGAGAGCAGTGAAGAAGCAGAACTTTTCTGCAGGGCAGTGGTGATAGTCCTTGCGAGGTGGTCAGCTTCACGTGCGTGGGCTGGCGAGACTACGGAGAGGCGGGCGAGTTCGGTGTCGAGGAAGGCGGCGAAGGAGCGGTAGACCTCCGCTTTGGCGAGAGCTTCAGAGATGAGGGTCCCGGCGAGGGACGTGAGGGGGCCGGAAGCAGCAGGGGAGGCGGTGGAGGCGTGGGCGTGACGGACTTCCTCGTCTGCAGTCCGAGCTCTCTTGGCCGACTGCGCCGTCTTGGGGGGCGGGGGCGGGACGCAAAGGGTGTCCGGCAGAGGGGTAACCGGCATCATAGCCGGCGGTGACGGTTTGGGGGCCCCAGGGGGCGAAGGCGTAGACATTTCGTCGTCGTGGTTGTTGAGATATCGACCGTGAAAACGGCGACCTTGGTGGTGTTAAGGATTTTGCGGGCAACCTAGCGTTAACACTAACACTTGGCGTACATAGTATGTACAGACAACGGGATCGGCCCGGGGATGACGATATACACACATACAACACAAGCTTAAGGGAACGAGAGTATCTACAGCAAAATCAGTGGAATATTTGCGACGTCGGTGACGATGGGGACTTGTTAATTTATTAAGTCACTGAGTGTTAAGGCTTGGTACAGATTTAGTTTGGAAGATGTGACAGCACCAGAGAGGTACGGTTATGGTCGTGACAGGACTTGGGTCGAGATATCATGCAACCTTGACGAACCTCCACACTGTTCCCTCCTGCCCATCCATCCAAGTCATCGATATTTCGGATCCCTCTTTCCAGCTCGGCTCCATCCATGCCTTGACAAGTCGCTGTGAGGTTTGGAAGTGCATCACGTGCCCACGCTGCTGCGGCGCCTCAGGTCCTTGCTCACAACCTCCTCCCGCCCTAACGCATAACAGCCGCTGTAAACGGTCATGGGCATCGTTGGCAACATCAAAACTGTCACGAGAACCCGAAGGGGCGCCGAGAAACCGTCCGCTCGCGGCATTGCGAAACCCGAGCCAGCCGTCCGTTTCGACGCATTGCCAGTACCAGTTACATTTGCCTTCGAGGGGGCGGCCTTTTTCGAACATGGCCGGGACTTTGTGAAGGGTCAGCTTGCCGCCGACCAAGGTCAGGGCTAGGTTGGTGGGCTGGTGGAGGATGAGATATGTCAAATTGGCCGTGGGATTATCGTCACGGTCCGGGTAGAAGTCACCAACTGATCCAGATACGGACGATTCTAATAAGCGTTCCATCTTTGGACGAGGCCTCGAAGCGGCGAAAGTAGGAAGAGCGGATGGTGCTGTTGGTTCCGAGTCGGACGTGGGAGTTTGGATGGTATTGCTTGAGGAAGTTGAGGATGCACGGGAGGCAGAAGAATGAGATGTTGTGTGCGTATTTCTTGTTGGCCGTGTGTACGTCTTTTCCTTCTTCCGGACGCGACTTAACCGGCCATCGAATGGGACGTTCATCTTGGTTATGGGGGAAAAGGTATTTATAATCCGAACTGATCACCAGGACGGAGGAAGAAGGATGAAGAAAGCAGGAGACTGCTAGTGTTTCTTACTCTGATGGCAACCAATGCTCAACGGGAACGCTTCAAACGGCTCTCCATTTCCCCATGCATGCCTACCTGACAGGAAAAGGATGGATGCATGCTTCTCTAAGCCGTTTGATCCAACAAATGTCCGCCACGCCGATACCTGCAAACGAAGTTAACAGCGTGCACGGCCGAGGACAAGTCGGTGTCTTTTGGGCGGCTGAGTGGAAGCAACAACTGGATTGACGTTGATTACTGAGGAGAAACCAAGATTCATTCTAACGCTAGGTGGCGCATGGTGAGGGCGCAAAAGCCGTTGGATGCTTAAGGTGGATAACCGACGGGAGGCCATGCCAAACGCCGGTGGGTGTTGTGAATGTGAATATTTCAGTGGAGGGTCGTGCATGTATCGTGTCCATGCTTCCATAGACAACAACATGTGAGGAGATTCTGGGCGTTTGCTGCACAGACCGCTAGTCGTTTGCCCTGCAGGCACCCTCTTTGACAGCGGTTCTGGCACTTCCCAGAATCCCCTCCTTTGCAGACCTTCCTCCTCTTTGTATCGCCAGCTCTATATAGCTGGCGATCCCTTCCAGCCTCAGGTAGCTGGATCCCTCAATCTACATCATTCCCATCATTCGTGATCCATCGCATACAACATCAGGTTCTGGAATGGCGTTTCCACCCTTTCGACGCAGGCCAGCTGGCTCCGTGACTCAGCCAGCTCACGGTACGGCCGGAGATGATCCCTCTAAAGACCTAATAAGTTCTCTAAAAGGGTATGATCATTTGGCTCTCGTCATTCCTCCGTCTTCGGAACTTGCAGGTGTTGACAATGGCCTCCGAATAGGCTCCACTCCAGCGGGGAGTACTCAGACCTCGTGATATCCTGCGGAGGAAGGGAATACCATGTGCATAGGGTCATCGTATGCACGCAGTCCGAGTTCTTCTCTGCAGCTTGCCGCGGAAGTTTCAAGGCTAGTGACAGTCCATACACTAGCAACGACACTAAACTAACGTTATATTTAGGAGGCACAAGAAGGAAAGATTGACCTCCCAGATGATGACCCTCGGCTTGTCCATATAATGGTACATTATCTATACCACTTCGACTATGACGTACAGCTACAACACGAGCGTAGTGGTTTTGATGGGTTAGAAATGGACGGATACGAAACCAACGTCAATGAACCGGCAGCGGACGCCCTTCTGACTCATGCAAAAATTTACGCCTTAGCAGAGAAGTACTTGATCCGTGGATTGAAGGCTCTCGCGCTTCGGCAATTCAAGGCGGCGGCTACTGTCTCCTTGGACATCGATGATTTCCTTGGGGCAGCGCTAGTGGTTTACGAATCCACTATTGAAGACGACAGAGGCTTAAGAGATGTCGTCGTGGAAACCCTTTGTAAGCATTCTGAATGGCTAGACGAGGAAAAGGTGCGAGATGTGGTTAAGGAGTTGGGAGCTTTAACGTATGATATGGTTATACATATGCGCCAAAACCTTATTTTCTACTAAACTAGGTCTTACGTCAGTTAACACGTTAACGAGATGGTCCCCGATGATGTCTGAGAGATAATGCCGCCCAATCCGGAGATTGAGGCGCTGGAGGCCATTGCGAGTTGCTCGGATTCGGCAGTTACTGTCCGGTTGTGCTCCCACCGCTCCGTCATTCTCGGGGCCCACTCCGCCGCCACGGCCCCGCCCGGTCCGTAATACCGCCCCACTGATCTCTCTCAGCCAATCGACTCGTCTATAAAGGTGTTGGCGGCTGCGCCAACAGTGTGTTGCAAGCCAACCACCATGATTATAATATGCCAGGATGGAAGGGAAGAGGTAGGCTGATGCAGGCAGATGAAGGAGGTAGGTCTAAGGAAAACAAGTGAAAAGTCGGGCACGTGCATACTCTAAGTCGAGTTGCAGGCTGCCGGCTTCGGCTCTCCGTGGAACCACTCAGAATGGGACAAACCTTGCCGCCTCATGCCGCTTCCAGTCAATCTTCATTGGCTTCCCAAAGCCCTGTTGGCTGCCACCCAGGATTATTGAAAACCCCTTCATTCCCCAACATGCGGCTCAACTCCCGAGTTCTCGCACACCCGATGACCAACACTGCATCACCCACGCTCCCATTTCCTCAGTTTGGTGTCGTTTGTTTCTACCCCAGACTTCACCGAACATGTCAGGCCTGGAAGTCCTCAGCGTCGCTTCCAGCATTATCTCAATCGTCGACGCAGTCTCAAAAGTCATCAGTGCGTACCGAAACATCAACGGCCTCCCCGACGCCGTTAGGGACGCCTACACTCGCTTACCATTGGTGGCAGACACGCTCAGACTGGCCATAGAGTGTATGAACCAAAGCCAACACGGCAATGATCTGGATGACACGGCAAAGAAGTCCTGCAGTGCGATGGTGCAAGTTCTTAAAGCATGTCAAGAAAAAGCCGCGCTGCTGGGAACTCTCTTCGAGGCGATCTTGCCCCCAGGGACGACGCGCCCTTCGGCGCGCAAGCGCTTCACCACCGCCGTCATCATGACGCTACATGTCGGCAAGAGCAGGAAGGTCGAATCGCTGATGAAGGGTATCCTACAAGACATCCAGCTTCTGGCGAACAATCGTGCACTGGATGAGGCCACTAGAGGCAAGATGAAGGCCAGAATCGAGATGAATATATCAGCTCAGAATGATGTCGTCCCGTCGTCGGGAACTTGTCCATCGCCCCCGGCTACACGTGCGAGTCCAATTGCTTGTGTTGAGGATCATAAACCTTCTGTGCCGTCAGTGCCGTCAGAGCAGTCGTCTGTACCTTTGTCACAAGAACCAAGGCCACCCATGTCGTATCACCAACCGTCCGTCTTCCGTAACTACGGTACTGGAACACAAAATGTCCACTCTGGCCGCGGCAACCAGAACATTAACAGTGGACAGGGTTACTTCTTCAGCGGAACAGTCACCGGTCCTATCCACTTTTCGACTGCTGCCAGCTGTTAAAAAGACGCCACTTTATCCAGGGCCCAGGCGGACATCCTATTCCACACAGAAATCGTGGAGATATGTCACATTCTTTAGATCCGTTATCACTTGTCTTCGATCGCGCGGGTATACGGGCATGAACCTATTATGATACGGGAGCTAATAGGAACGACTCTGAGGACTGGACATTCGAGGGTTAAGGCGAGGACCCAACGCCAATGTGACGGACATATGGGGGAAGCCGACCTGGATTATCTGGATGTCTTCTAATAGTGACGAATGGAGGTGGGGCCTGAAGACAATGTGTTGGGACATCTTAGGACATGTTAGGACTGGACTCTCTTTGGTACTTTTGTTGATGCTCTTTTACTTACGTTGGTTTTGCCTTCCAGCTTCCTTTCATTTTAAAATACCCTACTCAATCAAGAACCCCATCTGGGTTTAGCAAGGGCGGTAAAAAAAATCTTCCGCATGCTGGAGTGATCATTGGTGCTGCGTTCGCACTGAGTTACTAGCCGCTTGGTTCAAGTGTCCCGAGGGAACGGAACGCTAATTTAGTTTGGTGCACCCCAGAGAAAGTGGGTCTGTTGTAGAATAATTGGATAGTATACGGTTGAAAAGAAACGTAACATATCAAGTGATAGCCCAGTTATACTGTATATCTCACGGTTTCATATGTATTGGATATCACCAACAGTTGAAAATTTTCTTGAATCTAGAACGGATGCCTTGGATATTTAGAGTCTATGACGCAATAGTGTATATCACTTCCAGTTCTAGTTCTTTTGAGAAGGGCGAAGGTAGCGAGCTACAGGAAGATTCTTCAACGTGAACATCGCACTGTCGCGAATCCCCGAGTCAACCTATTTGTGGCGTGAGGCCGCCCCAACAAAGCGGGATTGCCGTTTGGTGGTGCCATTGTAGTTCCGAAGTGAAGCAGGTTTGATCGGATGCGGGGATCGCGCGGGCAGTACAGCCGACTATTTCTACTGAGTCGTCATCTTTTAGATGCTTGTCACCTTTAGTTTATAGTCGATTATGCTTTGGATCAGAGCACGCTTGTGGAGAGCGAGATCTGGCATCGTGGTTCCAGGAGGAGATATCTCGGTGGGAGAGACGGAGATAGCATTCTAGTTTGTATTCTATATACTTAGGATTCTAATTTACTACGTTTTATTGCTTCCTCCACTATGTTTTCTCTTTTCCTCTTCTTCTGTCCCTGTTTTGGTAGGCATTCCTTATCAATAACCACTCCTGTTTGCCCATTACAACCGTGAACATCCGACGTATGTGTAAGCCACGAAGCGAGGTCATTAATCTGGATATTCTCCCCTTCTCCCTTACATTTTGGACAATCGAATGGCTCTACGATTCTGTGATACTTATTCATATGCCTTGACAAACTGTTTCCGGCATAGAACAATTGGCCGCATCTTAAACAAGGAGCGGATTTCGACTTGGTAGTTGTAGCCATTGGTTTGGGTTTGACGATTGGCTTAGTGAAGAGAACCGGAGTATTGATGAAACCATGTACTCTTTCGACATGGTTACTCCACTCCGATGCCCTCTCGATTCTATACTCCTCCTTTCCTTGCCGCTGACATTCGGGGCATGAGAAAGGTTCAAAGGTCGTTGCTGTGAAATGGACGCTCCGATGGTGTCTACTGAGGTTACGTCGACGAGTGAAGCTTTGTAGGCAGAGAAGACATGTAGAGAGCGTGGAAGCTGCTTTCTTATGTTCGGAGGCTGGTTGCTCCATTTCCTGAGCAATCCCTTCTACTTCTCCGTACCTATCATTCAGATACGCAAAAAGCATTTCCGATACTGCAAGCCGCTTTTGGGTAGTTTGGTCAGAACCACTGTCGGTCGAATTTGGAAAAACCATTTTCGTAGCGGTGTCGGAAGCCGGATCTTTGGGGTTCAAGTATCGACCAATGATTGTTGCTGCAGGTAAACTGGGACCGAAGGAGCATCTGAAAGGATTTGGAGGGGGGGCTGGCATATCTTCGGTTGACAGGCCACGAGCCCTAAGGGAATCAACTTCAGCGAAGTAGTTTTCTCGAGCCTGCTTGACAGCCAAGTTTGACAATACCGTCCGTAGATCTCCAATTTTTGCGGTAAGTTGCTTTACCTCTCTATTGTCTGCAGAGAGTTTGAGCTCTTCCCGGAAGTGACGACGCTGTGCGCGAAGTGCTTTCATATCCTCGCGATTTTCAAACGTTTCTAGCGTAGCCGCTGTCGGGTAAAGCGGTGCTTTGTCATCCCTGCGCAAGGATGCGGAGGCTAATAGCTTGAATAGCTTGGAATCGTCTTCAGATGTACTATCGAAAACGAATGACATCAAATTGTGTGGAATATGCCTCGCTTGATAAGAGGTTTCGAATGTTTTTGTGTTATGGCTCAGGATGTGGTTTCAAATAGCGGATGTAAGGGAACCTTGTGTAAAAATTGTAAGCAAAATAGTGAGGGAAACGGGTAAAGGGTTCTTACCATCAATTTTATTTCCACCGCCGATTCGCAGCGCATAGGGCCGGAGAGTGTTTCTGTTGCCCGCTACCAACCATCTCCGGTTCCAAAGTTCCAGAAATTTGTGGTACTTTAAGGGAAAGATAGGCTTTTCCTGCATCCCATCCTTCCACCTAAGTTCAATGCAATCAACATCTTCCAAGTTTGGACGCTGAAGTAATTCGTCGAAGGACGAAAACTCTGTTTCGAAGGCATCATCATGTAGAGCTTGAATAGCTACAAACGTAACTAAACAAACGATCTGGCATGGTACCATAGTAGCAGAAAAGGTCACCCTAGAAAAGTGTTAGTTTGGATCAACAGTTAAAGGCAAGAATACATACACATCTGCCCCCTTATCAATTTTGTTAGCCGATAGCTTGTTTTGATTGATCGTGATCTCAGCAACAAGCCTTGGCTGTTTTGTATCCGGATCGCGAACGACAAGTAGCTTGACTTGTTGATAAAGCATATTCTCATAAGTGCCGGGCCGAAAACCAATGCCTCCTATAAGCACCAATGTATGAAAGGCAAGCCGATGTCTAGGATCACAAGGTATATCGACTGCGCGTTCCCACAAAGTGCTAAGAATAAGCAGAACATCGTCTGTTGTGGCTTCAGTTTTCTCAAATGTTTGTTTGCATGTGAGGTTGAACTTTTGTGCAAGAGTTGATTGGATCCACTGTGAAAAGAAATGTCAGTACACAGTATCGGTATGGGTAAGGAGGGAATCTACCTGGATAACCTCTCCACGGGCCTTCCCACGGTTGCCAAGCAATGTCCATTGTTCGGAACCTTCGTCTGAATCTTCATTTGAATCTTGATCCCTTCTCTTCGCGAGCACTACAGCATCAGCTTGAGCTACTATATGCTTCCATACAGCAATAATAGTCACTACTGATTGAACTGATGGTACCTGCTTCTGTTCCCCGGTCCCGTCTATACACAGACGCTTGCATCTTGCATAGCGTGTATAGTCGGCCAGAAAGCTCTTGCAGATAGCAATGGACTTTTTCTTGTTTCGGCACACACCAAACCAAACCTTATCAGCCTCTTTTGGTGTTAATTGTAACACATCTGTGACAAATCTAAAAAGCATTAGTACGCAATATCAAAGAAAACAGCAAAATGATAAGGTACATACCTATTCCATAGACACCACGCGCGTTCTCGCTGGGCTTTGGTCTTTTTACAAAGCGAACGCTCATGTATTGTTACCGTAAATTCGTCGACGTCGGCAAATGCTCTTCTTTTCCGTTCTTCGACGTCGCGTTCAGTCGGCGGTATCGGCGGTTTTTGTAGCTCCATCCCTTCCGTATTGCATATGGATGGAGTGTGATCGGCACCGTGAGACTCAAACAATACCCTCTCAAGCTGCAATAGCTAACGAGCTCAGTATGTTTAGGAGGAGAAATTCATTAGAAAACTCGGAAGGAGGGTTTCATATGAAAAACCAACGCAACCCTCGCAACGTAGGGGCCGTAATTCATGCGGTAGAATCAACTGGGAAGAATGGATATACAGTGAATGCAATGAGAATGGGACAAAAGTGTGCTTGTTTGGTTCGGTCGGGAATCTGAGGGTAGAGACGCAATATATATCTTGAGGCCCTTCTAACTCGCCTGAAGTGATATACGTACGGAGAAGAGTGTTTACCAAAGCCAACCACACCTCCCAAAAGCCAACCACACTTCCCAAAAGCTAACCACACCTTCCAAAAGCCAACCACACTTCCCAAAAGCTAACCACACCTCCCAAAAGCCAACCACACCTCCCAGTTAGAAGTACTAAATATATGGAGTAGGAGTCAGGGGTAAATGGCAGGGGTAAGTACCTTGTGTAGTGTATGCCTAGCCTACTCAGCTGGGCTTGGCGTAAGTGGAACGGTGCACTCGACGGCGAAGGCAATGGGAAAACGGTTCTAGAAACGGGGGCGGCGTTTTCAGCTGAGTCATCCAAACCCCTGTCGAAAACGGCTCCCATAGATAGTCCTCCGATTAGTGGCTTATCTATGGGAGAGCGGACGGGATCCCGAGTTTTCCACTATCTATGGCCGTATGTACTTGTCTTTTCCAGGTAGGCTGCTTATGAGGGAACCTGGAAGTCACAAAACCGCAACGACGGGGGAAAGTGATGGTGAACCACAGGGTTCGCACGATATCCAACAGTTGAAAGACAGAAAGGAAGGCAAATATCAACAGGAAAGCCCTCAATTGCGCAATCACGACACGATTTCTACAAAAAATGACAAATCTACCAACACATTCCTTTTTCTCTGCCCTTTCACACTCATCCCAGATCCCTTCTTCCTCACCCCTCACTCGAACAGAAACATCTACCAATTAACCCACACAACCTCCGGCAGCACCCCCCTCATAATCTCCCAATGTCCCAACGCGCTTCCCTCCTGCCACTTCTCCAGCGCACTCGTATCATTCCTCCTCAACACACCCAACTTCTCCGCCTCCTCCACACTCCCATTGACACCCCTCAGGAGATCCTCCTCCGTGACCTCCCACTTGGGCAGCAAGAACGCTTCGCGGCTGGGGCTGTTGAGCAAATCGCGAGAGGTAGGGTTGCGGAAGGTGATTTCTTGAGTAGAAGACTTGGTGCAGAAGATGACCATGTTCGTGAAATCACGGCCGTTGTGCGCGGCGGCTTGGGCTTCGTCGCGAGGATGCTCGCGGAAGATGCGACAGGAAGGGCCGAAGACGGAGCGGATTGTGTTGGTTATGAGGAGGGGTGGGGGGAGGGAGAAGTCGCCGGCGTAGTTCTGCTGATCATTAGCACCTGCTTAGGCCACAAGGGGAGAGGAATGGTAACGTACAATGGCGACGACACCGTCCGGCTTGAGAAGTGAGTTCAAGTTCTGGAGGAACTCGTAGGTGAATAGGGCGACGGGCTCAGCACCGCCGGTGAAGACATCGTGGATGATGTAGTCGAATTGACCGACTCCCTGAGTCTCGTTGACGAGGCGATCGGTGTAGCTGACGGCGTCTTCGATCACAGCGGTGTGGTTGGACGGAAGCTGGAAGTACTTGGTGGCGAACTCGTGGACGACGGGATCGATTTCGACGACGGTGGTGTTGATGCCGTGGGCGACGAGGGCGGCGGGTGTGGTGCCGATGCCGAGGCCGCTGGAATATGTTAGTTGTCATCTTCGGATGCTGAGACCGGGAGAACTCACATAACGAGCGCCTTGGCTTCGTTGTCGGGAACCGGGTTAGGTACCTCGACCAACCTCACAGCTTCCAACATGGCAAATACGCCATAAATAGGCTCAGCGACCTGATTTCCCTTGAACCGTCCGGTATCCTTGAACTTCACCCACTCGCCACCAAGCAGACTGTGATCGCATCTCAACACCCTGAACCCATCATTCAAACTGTCCACCACCGAGACATAACCCGTGATAGAATCCCGGCGGTCCAGCACCAGCCATCCCTCCTTTTCCAACCCACTGTTCAACCGAGAAAGCGCCATAGGCGACGGCAGATGCGGGTTCAAAAGCGTAGTGTGCAACAACGCGGGCAACCCAAACAGCAAGAACTTGGACGGCGCAATGGTGGTGTACGAAGCAGCCAGCAAACCCTCCAGTCCAATCCTAGTCATGTAGAAATTCTTGCCGATATTCTGCGCAATGAAGTTACCGCTCATCTTTTCCGCGAACTTGAAAAAGCCGAAGGACCCAAGACCAGGCACAGCATCAGCAATGAACTTGGGCACCGGTCCAAAGTCGGCATACTCCAAGTTCGTCGCAACACACGCCGAGGAGATGGTGATCAACGGGAACAGCGTCAACAACTCCGTGACCAACGGCCCATAGTAAGCACCCAGATACCCGCTCGCCCGGAACAGCAAATACTGAACAGGCGGGATGTAAATAGCGATCAGAGGCAGCAGCTCAACAGGCTCAATGGGCAGAGCGCGATCCAAGAAGATGTTGGACGCCCAACCCGTGAAGCAGGCGGCCATGACCAGCTTGGAGTGCCATATCGACGCGGGGATGGAGCCGTAGACGGGCGAGAGCACGAGCTGCGAGACGTTGGAGGCGATGGCGATGAGGCCGAGCAGGATGATGGAGTGGATGTAGATGGCGAGTTGGCCGGCCCAGTAACCCTTTTGCGTGCGGGCCTTTTTGGCGAGGTCTTTGAGTTCTTGCTCGTAGGCTTCTTTGGATTTGGTGAGGAAGTCGGAGGCGGATGTTGCTGTTGTTGTTGCTGTTGTTTCTTTGGGGGTGGTGGCCTTGGAGGCTTTGCCCCTTTTTGTTGCTTTTGGGGGCATGATGTGAGTATGAGAGTGTCCGATATCAATGTGTGGTCATGAATGAACGTCAAGGTGCAATCAATGAAGGAGTGATGATGTGATCATGATGCACTCATGATGAGGAATTCGTCAGCAGAAGATAAAGACAAAACAATTGATGAAGCAGCCAGCTGCAATGTGGTCTCAATAATCCCGGTCTCGTCTTGGTGGTTGCATCGGTTTCATGAGAAACGGACGAAGGACGAAAAGGGAAAAGAGCTCTTCTCAATCGCGGAGGGGTAGCTTCTGAAGGAGTGGATCCTATTGGCCCTACGGCCGGGGTTTGGAGCGCTCTTACAGGCCGACGGACGCTGTCAGCAAGCGACGGACCCACAATTGTGCGCTAAAACGGCCACTAAGGCGCGACACCTGTGATATTATAGGTAATAATCGATATGGGGTTCGACGTGGCTTGATTGTGTATATGTGTGTGAGACTGGCTCTACAAACTCGAAGCTCTGGCATCTGGATAAATCCCGCATATCCCAGCCCAACTAGGCACGTACATACCCAATAGATCCCTTAGCCTCTAACATACCCTCTTAGATCTAGTGTACAAACTACGTTAGATCTACCTAAATATAACCTAAAATACCCTAAAATTCTCCTAAAACTGGCTAGAAATAATACTGTTCCTAAATTATTTCTTCGTTATAGTAACTTTTAAACTTTTATTTGTAAGAATCTTATCTTATTATATTTATTGTTATATTTACTAATTCGTTACCCGAATCCTCCTCTATAAAGTCCTTTATACTTTTCGGGCGGCCTATAACGATATTTTTACTACTAAATTCTCGTAATTAAATCTATAGCTATTATAATTCTACGAGCTTTAATTGTTCTATAGATTTTAAATATATTGCGGGAAGGAGGCTCTTAGTGAAGTTATTTATAATTTATTCCTTAGTTAGTATATAGATTACATTTATTAGCTTCTTTTTTTACGCTTACTTTAACTAGTATTTATATATATCGACGTATTTAAATTTGGTTACGAACCGAATTCCCTCTTTTATAATAAATTGTATTGTTTATTTATTATTATAGCCTATAAGTATAGGTTCTTAATTTTCGAACCCTAGGGTAAATTTGTTAAACAGATGATAAGTATAGATAGCCTCTTTAATTCTCTAGTTAAGGGATAGTAGTCTAGCCTTTGTAGATAAGGTTGTGATTGTGTTTTGTTTGTTAGCTTATTAGTTAATTGTAGCGCCTAGAAGTTTGAATATAAACGCTTATAACCTCTTTCGATTATAAGAATTATTTATAAATAAGGAATTAATTATAATATAAAAGTCCTAGCGGTCTTTGTTATTTAATTAAAGGGCGTAGTTTTAAATTATAAGAAGGTAGAGTAGTATGCGATTTATAGCTATTTGATGTATGAGATTAGGATTTGAATTAAATTAAATAAATTTAGAGATTGGAAAAGCTATGTTTAATTATGATATAATAATAATATAGAGAATCGAACCGATTTTGATTTAATATGTATAAATTTCGTACGGGGTTATATTATTTTAGTAAAGTAAGAGTTTTTTTCAAGTTATAGGCGTAGAATATAGTTTTTTAGTACGTTTAACCTTCTTTATAATCTTTTAAATATAGTTATATTATAATAATTAAATTAATTTCTTTTTTCGGATTCGAATAATTTTGATGCTTAGAAATTATTTTAGTGGCTCTTTATTTGTTAATTAGTATTTTTTCTCTATAGTAGCTATTATTTTTTGATTGTGGCGATTTCTTTGTCCTTGTGTTTGCAAGCTATAATAATGTTGTCGATGTAGAACAAGAAGAATACGTTATTTTTAATTAGGATATTAGGTTCTATAGGGAGAGGGTTTATATTTGTAATTATAAGGATTTTAGTAAATTATTATTATTAAAGGAGGGGACAATTCTATAAATTATATAATATATATAGTAGTTAGAATATTTAGCTTTTCTTAGTGTATTTAGGAGGAATTTTTATAAATATTATTTTATTAAATATAGTATTGATAAAAACGTTTTTTACTTTATATTAGGTCAAACTAAAGTTAAAGTAAGTGGCTTTAATTATTAGGATACGGAACGATTTAATTGCTAGAGTCGCTACGTACGTTTTATGTAGGTTATTTTTGGATTATTATCCTTATGTATAACAAGGCGCGCTTTATATTTAAAGAACTGGCTGTCTTGGTCGAATTTATATGTATATACTTATATTGAACCGAATAGTTTATTATTTCCCACTTCTTCGATATTAATTTACTTCTAGGACTTCTTATCTTTATACTTATTTAGGTGTTCTTTCTTTGTAATTTTAAATAGTTCCTTAATGGAGTGAGAATTAAAATTACTATAGTATTTTAGAAGAGATGGAAATTTAATTTAATAGAGGGTCTTTAATATGCTCTTTACTTTATAGCGGTTGATAATATCCTTTATTATTTTTAATTTAGAACTATAATTGGAATTAGTATCGATATCCTTCTCTCCTACTTATTCTAGGAAGGTTTGGTTTATAACTTTGTTTCCCTAAAGGTTTATAAGTCGACTACCCTTTATAAATACGAACGACGCGGCCTAATAAAGGTATTAATTTATAGTTAGCTATAATTCTTTATTGGAACGAGAGAAGTTGGTTATTAGAAACGCGGTTGGATTATTAGGAGGCGTAGGGAGATAGCCCTCTTTTTTATCTTTCGAATTTAAGATTGTATTTTAGAAGTCCGATGGCGATTATACGGGTAGTAATAGTAAGGGCTCTAAAGGCTTTTACAGTATTTTTAGACCTAGTGGTATTTTTAATACTTATGGGACCTTTAAAAACCTAGATTAAGTTTGTATTTTTAAAGACACTAATTCTTCCTTTTCCCTTAGTATATTCTTAGTTTTGGTAGGAAAGTCTTAGATAACGGGGCTAAGAATTCTGTTACTTACGGTGGGTATAATTTCGATTTATAGGATGTTTATTGATATGATATTTATTTAATAAAAGTCTTTTAACTATATAGCTAGTTCTTTAAGGGAGATATTAAAGGTATTATAGATTTCTTTAACGTTATTATTAGAGAAGACTTCGTTTTTATTAAATACGACGTTTTGTATAATAATAATACAGTTAGTATAGGGATTCTAGATCTTATAAATATTTGTTAATTGGTATCCAATTAGATAATCGACCTAGGTACGGTCTTTAAATTTTATTAATTTATTCTATTCTTTTATAGTTTCTATTATAAGAGTAAAAGGTTTACAATTATATATTTTAAAGTATGTGATAGTAAGAAAGGGGTCTAATTGAGAAACGATATTGTTTTTGAATTAGTAGTACGTTTCGAATCGGTTTTGGGGAGATTTTTAATAATATTCCGCTTTAGGGGTTAAGTTATATAAATATATAATTACTCTAGTAATTCTTATCTATAATTCGTAAGGAAAATTTGTATGTAATTATATTATTATACCTTTAGTTTTAATTATACCCCCTGAACGTTCTACGCCGCCGTTTTGAATTTACATATAAGGCGTTGAGGGTTTAATATTGGTTCCCTTAGTAGCAAATTAAGTAGTAATCTTCTTATTATTAATTATTTTATTATTATATTTGATTACCCGAAGTACGATTTAATATTGAATTTGTAGCTTTATATAGAGGGATTCTAAATATGTAATAATAGATTCAGTTCTTTATTGTTTAACTAATATATTTAAACGAATTTATATTATTGGTTAACGATTATTATTAAATTTAAGTATTTTAACCCCCTATTTTTATTTTTTTATAAAAGAAGAAGTCAATGGCTAATTGTAGTTTAAGGCCTTCTAAGTAGTTATAAGCTTCTCTACGTATTTAGCGTTTTAATTTAGTCTTAGTATATAGTTTGTAGTGTATTATATCCGGTCTTTTAAATTGTACGCTATATTTTTACTATATTAGTTCAATTAAAATTTCGGGTCTTAGGTAGCGAAATCGAAGATACTAGCGAAGGGGTTTATTTTTTTAGGGCTTTTGTTTAATATAATTTGTGTATTATATAGTAAAAGAAGGTTCATTCATGTTATTTTGTAGAGAGATATATTTTAAAATAAATTACTTGTATTTAGAATAGATATAATAAATAAGGGAGTTTGTAAGGTGGGAATATAAGTAGTTATTTTTATAGTTCTAATAGATTTATTTATTTTCGAATTATTTTAAGGAGACGAGGTCATAAGTTATACCTGGTATTAGGATAACGTTAGGGAGTTAGAGCTTTCTATTTTTAACGTCGTTTTAAATTGTAATTGTAATAATATTATACCCCTCGATAGGAATCTGTTTATTTCTAATTTATATATAATTACTAATGTTTAATAGGGTAAGGTCTTTAAACTGATTAATTTTATTAAAGTTATATATTGTTATACTTAAATTAAAGATTATAAAGTTTTTTAGTAGGTATATAGTATTACGTTTTATTGTAGGTATTAAGAAATTACTCTTGCTTACCCGGCGTTTATAGAGTTAATTATTTTAATCTTCGTTATTCTATTACGTTCGTAAATAGTTGACGGCTTCTTTAAGTATTTTATCCTTCTTTAAGTTAGTAAATGTACGTTTCTTAATGATAAGATTTTCGACCTAGTCTTTATAGGCTAATTATAATTTGGCATAGTAATATTTATTTAAATTATAGCCTAACTATTTATAAAGTTTGTATAGGGATTGTTGTAGTTGTTTATTAGTTTGTAAGAATAAAGAGGAGGTATATTTATTTTGATTAGTATTTTTCTTAAATTTATTATTTGTATTTATAGCTTCTCCCTATCCCTTTACTTCTGGGCTAGGGTTTTATTCGTCGCTAGAAGCGCCCACTTTAATAGGCTTACTACTTAATATAGTTGCGAATATAATACCTTTAAATAGAAGGATGTAACTTTTTCCTTAAGTGGTATTCGCTATTATTACTTTACGAAAGTGCTTAGTTATAGTACGGAAAGAAATTTTAAAATAAGAATTCCTCTCAATCTCTTTATTATATTAAAATTAGTAATTATTTGCCTAAATAATATAAGGATTCGATTTTATAATTGTATAGAATTCTAGGGATTATAAGTTTAATTTATTTATTTTAATAATTCCTCTAATAATATAGAAGGCTATAGCCGCTTCCTAATAAAAAGTCTAATTATATTAATTATAATTAATTTTATTAGGAGGTTTAACGATATTAATAAATTTAGCCCAGGCGAACTTTTTTTATTTTATAGTCGTTAAAAGCAGTAGATTTGCTGAGATTATCGTACTAATCGTATAAATTAATATATTTGGTAAAATTAGTTTCCCAGTAGTTATTTCTAATAGTTTTAAATATTTAACGATTTAGTGTAGTTTTCTTAATACCTAGGTTAGAGAAGGTCTTGACCTCTATACGCTAGTCTGACTTTTTAATTATATAATTACGGTAGTCGCGCTTATAATAGAAGCCGTAAAGTTTAGCAATAATAAATAGGGTAGTTTCCTTGTCCTTTTTAATTTCCTTAATTTCTTTAGCGATAACTTCCCCTTAGTAGTTAGCGATATTAGGTTCTACTAGTTTAGTTAGTTAGGGAATGTGGTTGATTAAGTTAATATACTTTTAGAAATCTAGGTCTTGGGCTATAGAAATGAAGGTATCTTCCTAAGCCGGCCAATCCCTGGGGCCGTTGAGGGTAACGCTATTGATTTTAGTCATAGATATTATTGGCAATCGTTTAGTCAGTTGTCATTGTTAGCGATAGCTTCAATAATCAAATTAATGAAACTCTTAATTGTAATATTATAAGTAATAATCGATATGGGGTTCAACGTAGCTTGATTGTATATATGTGTAAAACTGGCTCTGTAGACTCGAAGCTCTGGCATTTGGATAAATCCCGTATATCCCAGCCCAGCTGGGCACGTGCACGCCCAGTGGATCCCCTGGCCTCTGACAACACCCGGGATAGCCTACAGCGAGCTGGAGAATTGTTGGGCATAACGTCATTGGATTGACACGTGAAACTCAACTCGACTTGCCCATGGAAACTTCCATTCCAGTCCCATCCATCCGATGCTTCCCATGCGGAGGGAGTCCCAACATTCTTTAAAGGCCACCATGTCTGTCCTCCAGCTTTTCTTTCCCTCTCGATCTCTTGACAGCCCAACCACCAACGAACCAACAAACCAGACGCACCTGTTTCGAACACCTCCCCCAAATCATCGCCAACATGCCTCTCGTCGCCAAAGGTGTCGCCGACCTGTTCAACTTTGTTGACTACAGCAAGCCGAGCCTCGCCCGTATGCGACTCCACCAACATTCACATGCCATTTTCTGTTCGCGATCTATCTTGCTAACCTCCTTGCGCCAGTCTCTGCTGCTGCCATTGTTTTTAACCCCATCTTCTGGAAGTGAGTATCTTGTGTCCTCGACCTGATCGCGACGTCAGCTAACCCCTCCCTAGCATCGTTGCCCGCAGAGGTTCGTCCGCGCAAACCCAACCATCCCAACGGCCCAACGGTCGATAACGAGACTCCCTAACACATATCCACAGAGCACCGCACCAAGTTCCTCACCCGCGCTTTCGGCGGCAATGCCCAGGTAGCCTGCTACTTCCTGGCCGCCACCATCTTCGGCCTCGGTCTTGTCCGCGACTTTCTCTACGAGCGCGCTCTCCGTGACCAGCCCTCCCACCCGCTCCTCGAGGGCACCAACGTCAAATACGCCGCCTATGCCCTTCTCGCTCTCGGCAACACCTTCGTCATCACCTCTACACTGCGCCTGGGCATCACCGGCACCTTCCTCGGTGACTACTTTGGCATTCTGATGGATGGCATCGTCACCGGCTTTCCATTCAACGTCACCAGCGCTCCCATGTACTACGGCTCCACCATGAGCTTCCTCGGCACCGCCCTTCTGTACGGCAAGCCCGCTGGTCTTCTTCTGACTGCCTGGGTCCTCTTTGTCTACATTGTCGCTATCCAGTTCGAGAACCCCTTCACTGCCGAGATCTATGCCAAACGCGACCGCGAGAAGGCCAAGGCTGCCGGTACCGGCAAGAAGGAGCTCTAAATCCGAGCAAACAAACAAATCTGCAAAGGAAGGCGGTCCCTGAGCTGTTGACTCAGTCTTGGGGATCGCCGTGCCCAGCCGAAAGGTTGGGCATGTGGGCATGACGTAGGTCCCTCCCCTCCCTCTCAGGCGTGGACAAACGGAACACCAGCTGACTCAACTTGTGTCAACAGGAAAATTATACATCGCCGGGCTACGTACGCATACAGTCAAGTTTGATGGTGATAGTCAAACTGGCCTAGGGTCAAGCGTAGCCTCCGCTCTCAACGAACGGCTATGGTGATTGTTATACTGGTGCGTGAAAAAAAGCAGCGGACGAACAATGTTAAATACCTGCCAAGATATCAAAGAGAAGGGTGATGATGATGATGATGAAAAGTGCGAGAAACAGGTGCGTCCGGTGCGTTGGCCATCAACTGGTTCCAATAGAGACCAAAATTGGTGTGGAAAGATATTTGAACATATTACACAGATGGATTTACATAAAACCAAATGATACGGCTTGATTCGATATGAGTCAGGTCTTTTCCCCTCTACTTGTTGTTCCTTCTGTTTGTTACATTATGGCTTCATGATTGCGGCCAGGGAGAAGAAACCCGTCATGCCTCAACAGCGAAATGACCCATGCCCTACTAATGTGTCTTACTTCATGGCCATGAGGGATAGGTATAAAACGGCCCATGAGCTGCCACATGATGGTCCTCCAAATTCATTACCTACCTGGTCAGGGAACCTGACTGGAAGTTTTTCTACATGGGCCCAGCCAATTTAGCCAGTTCTTGACATCATCCAAAAGCAGTCCAAGACTGTAAAAATGCTAGGCCACCATATCTAGTTCATCAGGACAGACTCTTTCTTGCCAACGAATATTTTTCTGTACATACTGATACCACCGATCCAATCATCCAAATGTGGATTTGACACCCTTCTCATCATCCTGTATATACGCACATCCAATACCACTACTTATCACGCCGTCGAAAGACAGACCAATGACCGCGTCCACGACATGACCGACATCTTCCACAATATCTTACACCATTTGTCTCTCGCCCCCGTCACCGTCTTCAAAACAAATACGACGATATCAAAATCAGAGCGGATAGGACCCTCCGCTTCCCGAGAATCTGCCCAGCGGCGGACTCAGACTGAGACAAGTGAAACTTCCCGGCTTATCCTGGAAGCAGGAAGCTGGCCGTCATCGACGGCTGCCTACCTCTGCTCAGAATCCAACGGTTGCGGTTGGAAGAAGAAGCCGACCTGGACCTAGGACCGCTGGCCTAAGGAGCTGGATTACATGCCCAGAACACTCAGAAGAAACCAAATGAAGTGAAGAGCGAAGTAAACTGGTCCTGGTCCTCGCTCGGACTGGCGACTGGACCGAAGACAATCGAGACTCGGCTTATTACTCTGCTTACTCTGCGACGGATGCCTCAAGCAAGCGTCCGTCAGTTTCCGTCCTCGGTACTTACCTCAGGAGACCTCAGGAGATGAACCTGTTGGTGACTCTCGGCGTCCAACAACCTCTCGGCGTGCGTCCATCGAACCTCTTAGCGTCAACGTCGCACCGGCACAGCAAGCTCCAGTTGCTGTGCCTCACCCTCAGGCCCAGCCCAGCGCCCGGCCGTCCAGGCCCTGTTCACCGTGACACCGGCCACGGAGACTGAGGAAGTACATAGAACGCATCATTAGCGAGGCTTTGCAAGCGTCTTCCACGCAGCGGACGTGCTGTACGCCGGAAACGGGCAGTGCAAGCGATACTCGCCCGACAGGAATGGTGTAGAGCAGCCAGGCGGTGCACCGCACGCGTTCTGGAAGGCGCCCCGCGGGCGCTATTGCCTGGCCCATCTTGGAAACCGTCTTAGTCTCGAAAGACAGGTGGATGGATATCCATGAGAAGGGGGTGTCGTCGTGCCGGGTGCACCGTCCGCGTTTAGAAGGCGGAGTCGGGGGGCCGCGCGCCCGCTCGTGCCTCGAACACCTGGGCAACGTGCAAGCCCAGTTTGGATCTCAAAGTAGAGATCCGGGAAGCTGGCGAGGATCTCTCCTTGTTGAGGGTATTGCTGGTCTAGCTGTCTTTGGCTTGGCTATTCTGGTACCTCAGGAAGGGATATGACGTCCTTAGAAAGTCAGGATAGATAACCCGCCCCCTAACTTACTACCTACTCTCAGATCCGGGCCGTCTTCTGACACTCTGCCTAAGGTACTCTGCCCGCTCTGCCTGAGATCCCATGAATGACTCACTGGATTAATAGAACCGGCTTATACAGGAGCGGGAGTAATACCCGACCCTAATCGCTCCTCCCGCGGCCAATGCACCGGCCACCGAGTCCTTAAAGCGTCTAGTTGGATCAAAGTATGCTGTTTTTCACATCACATCACATCGCATCACATCACAGCATCAACCCTAAAGACCTACCGAGCCGAGCCGAGCCGAGCCATGGCCGTCAACTTGTTCTCTATTGTTTCTCGAGAAAATGAAACCGCGGAGGTCGACCCGTCCCATGACAGGCCGCACCAGGGACCACCTCCTCCCCTCTACCTAGGAGCCAACGAAAAAAGGAGCGAACGAACCCCCTTTCGATCTCGACACGGAGTCTACGAGTCAACCAACCACTGCATATGAGCATGTGATAGCTGGCTGTCTTTCACCACCGGCTGTGCGATGAGCACCTGACTTTTGGGGTCCTGGAGAACACCCTTGGACTCATGAGCCTCTCGAGCCCTGCTTTTGACACCCTTTCCGATCCTGCTACTCTCCCTCTTCCTATCATCCCGGATGAGGAAAACATGATCTGTTCTTCCATTGCTCGGGTCTTCCCGGAGGTTGTAGTCTACCGCTCTTTAGGTCGTCAAATGCTCATCCACTGATACCTTTCTTTGTCGTTTCTGCCAAGCCTAGTGTTCCGCTGGTATCGTTTCAAGCGGAATACCTTCGTGCTCCATCAGCACTCGATACGCTTCTCGATGATCTTGGGAATCCCCCTTCATGAGCCCGCTCAAACAAGCTCGGCAAATTGAAGGAACCCGTGTCCATCTTGGCCCCGTAACGGAGTAACACTTTCACACATTCTACCCATGCCCTTAGGTGGTCACTTTAGACCACATCGCTCGGACCCTTGGCCATGATGAATTTCGTCCCGAAGATGGCTCATATTGCCCCGATTGCTCCCTCTCCAGCCGATATCCGGGCGGGAACAGGCGAGGAGGTATGATATTCGGGGTGATATGGATGTTTGCCGTTCTATTGTTGCTAAGGATAACGTCGTCCTGATATAGAGAATGGGCGTAACTGGACCTGAGATCACATTTTCATAGGACGACGAGAGTCTCTCGCGCCTCCTCTGAATGTTATGGGGCCCTTTCACGGGCGTTTTCGGTGGGGCTTTCCCGTTGTTCATAGTTCGCCATAGCCACGCGTTACCATGACATCGGTGTTGTTGCTGTCGGATCCATCATAAAAGGGAGGACTGGGTCTGTTGTTGTTGTTGTTGTTGTTGCTACCGTGGAATTAATTGTAGACGTGGAAACTGCCGTCGGACCAAGCGTGAATGGGGTGATTGGAGCCATTGTGCTTGTTACTGTCGACTCCGCGTTACCGGGGATTGCGATAACGAAAATGTTGGACACTAGAGGGCATCAGAGTATCAGCAACCTAATACACCAACAGCCAGGAGGAACTCGAGTAAACGGAATAAAGTAAAGGGTACAATAACTTACGCCAGGCTGTGAAAAGGGACTTTCCGCGCCGAATAGCTTTGGCGGCTTCTGCGACGCTGGTGGTGCTCTCTTAGGTATAGTGAAGGTCGCTGAGCTGGATACCGTTTGAGTAGTTGCGTCTTTGTTGGACTGGAAGGAGAAACTTACGGTTATCCCCTTAAGTGCGCGCACCCAGAAGGATATTTTGGCTCCTTCTTCATAGCCGAAAGTCACAATAGCCCCGCAGACCGTGCTGGTCCCTGATCGTCCTCACTGACATGCAGGCCGAGGCGAGGTGGTAACCTCAGATGGGGTACTGGGCCATGACTGGCGGTTGCGGTCGTCAGGACAGATTGTGGCTTAGATGAGGTGAACAGAGGTGACGCGTTGGAAGATAGGATGCCCTAACATTTGCGACTGTGCCAAAGGTGATCGTTTGGTGAGGACGGTGGGACTCCGAACTTGTCGAGTTGAAGTCGGTGCTGGGTCATCTGGTGCGCCGTTGTTGGTGGGTTTTGCTTGCCATCGGTGTTTGGTGGTAGTTCAGGCCATCGTACGGGGAACCAGATGGGTGAGAGAGATGCATAGTGGGAGGAAGAAAAAAAACGCGTGCCAGACCAGGACGAAATACTCCACAGTGGCTACCGAGGAGCACGTTGAGAATATGGCACAAGGTTTTGAAGAAGAGTTAGGTATGTACATAGCGCCCGTTCTAGGAAGGAGCTAATTGAGAAACCGTTTAAGACGAAGTGTTCCTTCCTCGGGTAGGAGATGTTGTCGAGTGTTCCTTCCTTAGGAAGAATGGAAAACTCTGCTGCTGCCGCTACTGGATATTTTACTTGCCCTCCTTGTTCTCTCTGATTTTGTTCCTCTTCTCTCAATGGTTGTCCGGGGGTCCCTACCTATCCATCAACCGACGCAATGGTTACGACGAGAGCAAAGGCGGCTATTGCAGCAGCAACAATCAACGTTGACGATAAGGACAACCAAACCACACCAAGCTACGAAGAGAGCGACAATGAGTTCAGCGAGGATGAGGACGACCAAGCGCCACCAAACTCAACGTTCGGAGCACGTTTTATTAGCAAAGCTTATAAAGCATATTGTGAATATGCCGGCAATCGCCCACTCCAACTCAAGGAACGACCAAGCCACATCAAGCTACGAAGGTAGCAGCGACGAGGTTAACGATAACCAGGACGACCAAGCGGCATCAAGCTACGAGGGTAGCGACAATGACCTTGACGATGACCAGGAGGAAGAGTGGAACCGGCAGAGAGAAGGCACCACGCTGTAGCGGCCTGGCCACTCCTTCCACCAATCTGTCACCAACTCTGAAACCTCCAACTTCACGTCACGCGGGCAGGCCGTGGAGCAGTCGTCCCGCCTCCAGTAGCAGTAGCAACAACAACAACAATCGTCCCGCCCCCAAAACTCCCAATGCCAACCCAACAAACCGCCGAAATCCGCGCTCTACTCGTAGCCATCGAGGCTACGATGCATTGCATCTTCTGGTCCATGAAGAGCAACAAAGTTTGGGGCTTCCACGATGCAGATGGCAAGGACCTTTGTCCTTGACCGAAGGATCACTACGAATACATCGGCATCAATAGATCAAACCCTCTACATTGGGCCATTGCAGGACTCAAGAGGAAGCTTCATGCCATTGATGGGGAGGAAGCTACAGAGAGAAAGGCAGCAATGCGTGCGGAAGGAACAGCATGGGCTACCTTAAGCAATCGCGAGAAAACAACAAAGCAACGAAGCGGTTCTTCTGCGAGCATTGCCAGTAGCAGGGGCAGAAGTCCGGGCAATAGCGGCGGCACGGGTCATAGTGACAATAGTAGCGACAACCGTCAGTCTGGTAGTAACACTGCTCCTTCCCCAAGGGCCTTTTCCTCTGAACAGGCCACATCGTGGAGTTGGGATGGAAGGAATCACTCGGCAGGGAAATAAGATGAAAGGACACGGTGTTTTCTCTGAGAAATCCGGTGATATGATAAAAGAGACGCGTCGGATCCTTTTCAATTTTCAGGACTTCAGCGAATAGCGTGGGAATCTCGGGGCATGACCACGGCCTTCCACCTCTTTGACACATTCTCTCCGTCATCATTTCAAGCGTCCTCTCCTTTCGTCACACGACACTTGGACAAAATTCCTTTTCTCCTTTCGTCATTCAAGTCTCAAGCGATCGGCCCGTAAGTTTCCTCTGTCCTCCTCCTCCGGCCCCGAGACCCCGTGGTCGATCAACAAGACTCACAGGTGGGTATGCGATTGTTCTACAATTTCATCAACATTGCTGACAAGGCCGAGGTCAGAAACATCATGGCGAAGGTTACCACCCCGGTGCCTCCCACCAAACTCAGCCAAGCGAAGTACTACAAACATTGCACCACCATGAGAAAGGGAGTCGAAGGCGGCACCCTCAGTTTCAACGACAACCTTCGGTCAATGGATAAGAAGCCCGTGATTCATTGCGTCATGGCTACACACCGGGTGTTGGGAGGGGGGAGACGAGATGTGCAAAGTAAGGCCTTTCGGGTAATTTGATACCCATTATCGACCCGATCTTGACAACGGACAGACAAATTTCGCAACTTATCATAGTCCGAAAATCTCGATGCTACGCCAAGCGTCGCATTCGTAGCCGATCCCACATAGATAGCCGGGCGGGCATCCTTCTTCTCCAAAATCAGAACGTAGATAGCCCACTCGCGTGGGCTATAGTGATGGAGAGTAGGGAGGCTTTTCAGGTCATCTATGGTCGGAGGATGGCGGCGAGAAAGCAAACCGGCATTGCCCATCAGATGATGGGCGACACCAGCTCGTTTGAGACTTGGTCCACTGCCATGAAAGACGCAGACAGCGGTGACTGACGTACCCTCCAAGAAATTGGTGGTGTTGCAGGCGTGCCACATATTGATGAAGCCCAGAACGACGGTCTCCCATAGCATGGCACCAGGAAGTGCCTTTTCAGGCCAATCTAGAGGTGGCGGGGGGGGGATCTCCTCCGGTCGCGACTTCCAAGGTCTCGCTGTCGCCCTCTCTTGCTTGGACTAGGAACGGAGCTGATCTGTTGGTGTCGACTTCCTGATGTTCATCCAGTCGGGCGTATCTCCAGTCCGTGTTCCTATCGAAGGGCCTTGCGAGCTCGTTACGGGGCGGGCAGACTTCTCCAGGCTCAATTGGAATGCCGGGCCAGTTTTGCGCTTCCCTGTTCCAGCATTTCAGGTTGTCGTAGACCACTCGGTGGGTGTTTAGGGGGAGCCCAATGATAGTGGCAGGGGGGAGCGGATTATCTGGAGGAACGCCAGACATGCTCCGCGTGCTCGACCCATACCCCGACCGCATCAACCCAGTCGCCCCTACAAATCAGATCATATCGCGAAAGGATGGCCCGCGACCCCGTCACCATCCAGCATAATGGTTGAGGCAAAAACAACTACCATCAATCCAATCGCTATAGGAAACGATATTCGGACTAGAATTACATTTCAGCCCCAGCCTTTCAACTATCCTAAAAGCGCCGCATCCCCCGACCTTAGAGACACGCTCAAGTCCTTGCCCGAGTTCTCGAGTTTATAATAAGCCGTTCCGGACCGCCCAGACTTTACGCAAACACAAGACAAGAAGCAAGGGGCACAAGGCCAAAGTAGCCGGTGGAGCTTATGCGCCGTCTAGGAGGCGGCGCCAGCTGGGAGGGCGAATTTGATCACGTCCGTCGCGCTATGCAGATCCAGCGCTCGGTCACAGAGATGTTCAATTTCACTTGAGACTGGGGAGCCATCGCTGAACGTAGTGACGATGCCCGCAAGGGACAACCAAGAGGCGCCAGCCTCAACACCACCATATCTGTCGCCCTCATCTTCACACGATTCGTATTACTCCTTCAACCCCGTACCATTGGGTCACCAGCCATCACAATATCGAACGAGCAAGATATTGAGACCGGTGAGGAGGTGGTGAACACCCTGACATCCGCGGTAGTAACAGAGGATGCCCCGGATTGGTTTGTGCATCCCTTCTTCAAGCAGCGCCTCGGGACACGGGAGCTTTGGTCGAAGGCAACAGCCTGGCCCCTAACAGTCGCTCCTAGACTTGGGAAGATGTTGCTGGCGGACTCTCCGCCGAGCTTATTGATCTTCTTTTAGCTCCGCCGGCATTTTCGTCCACCCGCAGATACCCCTCGCCGCGGCCGCGGCCGCCCGCGGGGCAGCCGCAATAAAATACCATCCGCCCAACGAGTTAGAAAACTGGAGGAATCGGTCATGAAGGCCGAGGCGGCGGCCTCACAAGCACGTGAAGACCTTCTGGCTATGAAGGACAGAGAGGCACGCCGCATCCGCAAGGAGCACACCCGCCTCATCCTCCGCAAGGAGAAGCTGGCTCGCGCGGGAGCCCTGCTGAGTGACATCGGAGTAAGGAATTCCCGTCCTTATTTTTTTGTCATTTTCGTGCTTTTGTCCCTTTTTGACCTCGTATTTACGCTACCATTAATAGGGCCCCGCTACTCTTTCTCGTACTAATTCGCTGGTTTGTTTCTAGTGGCGCATACCTTTGGTCCTTTTACACACCTGAAAACATCCTACAACATCGGCGACAACACTTTAGACCGGTACCACGTTCAACAATTAGACCGACATGCTTAAACAATTTCCCGCGTACTTTACGAACCCCCAATACGGACACATCCTAACGGCAATGGTTCAACAAGACAATTTGATTCATACGTACTAGGTATCCTATATACAATCCGGATTAGCGATTTAAAGAACCCTACTAAGCAACAGCAATCGCCGGCCAACAAACAAAAGATTCACATAACGGCCACGTTTTACGCCATATATCTCACCTATCTTAAAACGTCTCGGACCGGCGTCAATTAGTCTAGCGACCTCTACTTCAAACAGTCCGAAGACTTCGACAAGAAGCACCACTAGGGTAGCTTCCACGCAGATGACTGGGTACGTGCCATAGTACATTATATTTATACCTTACTATCGGTCGTCGTTCTAGCAAGAATTGTTATTTTGTAGGATGCCGTACCGCATTCTGTTATCTCCCTTGACGACCGTCCCGGCATTATGAGCCGAGAGGGACACGAAGCGTCGATGGACAACGTCGCCCAAGTCTCGAGCAACAACCTGTTCCTGGAAGCGCGGAGGACCCTCAAGGCCGTCGACGATTTATCAGACGTCGACAAGCTCAGAGTATTGCCCGTGCTCACGAGGAGAGCGCTTAGAATGCGCACGTTTTGACCCGGCAGTGGCGTCACGAGGTCTTCCATCACACTCCCAAAAACGCCTGGATCATGAATGGGATTGCCAGCAGATTGGAAGAGTTTGCTCAGAAAGACAAGACCCGCAGTTCAAGGCCACATATGGTGAACTTTTTGTCCATAAGGTAAGTTCCCTCCCGTCCCCCCCCTCGAGTTCGAGGACGACGATGTTCCCAGCTCCCCCGACGTCTCCGACATCCCCAACTCCCCCGATGCCCCTGACGCCCCAGGTACTCCTACCCCGGCTCCGGGCGCCGCCGCTACACTATGAGCACCGTCCTTTTCCGCAGCCTCCTCGTCGCTCGTCTCACCGGCCTTGAGGCTTCGTGAAGGCGCTACGGTAGCGCGCGGGGGTAAAGCCTTCGAGGAGCAGGTTCGACTCCTGTATCAGCACAGTGATTCGAGTCCATGGCGAGGATTAGATAGAATGTTATACCTACCTTAGGCAAGACTCTGCGGGGCTGGCCCGGGCTCGTGTTGGCGTCTTTCTATAGTCATGCCCGGAGAACACTCTTACTCAAATCCACAATACAATTGGGCGAGCTCGAACAATTTGCTCGGCGCCCTTACGGCTTTGTTTTGCTGTATGAGCAGACGCTGGTTGACAAGGAGATTTCTGGAGAATTGCTACGAGCAGTGTGTTCGCTTCGTAGGCCCTCGAGCAAGATTATATCTCGTCAATATTTCGACTGACAATTTTCACGACGGTGTGATAACAGGTTTCGACATGAGTGATAGAACTGAGAAATGACAATGTCAGTATCAGAAGCGAGGGAAAGCCATGGCCTCGATTGCCTTCTCCTCCCCCAGGGGTTCTTATTTGAACAAGTTCAAATTACCTTCGAAGGGTTCGTGGACTTTCACGAATGCGACATCCCGATGTCTATCACCATCCGCAATGTATTGCGATGGGATGACTACCTTCGAGGCAGCGCGGCATTGTACAGTCGGATCACCAGTTGCATCTCTTTGCCGTTGTATCCAATATATGTTTGGATTTCCGTGCAACGACCGAGACCTTTTCGGTAAAGCCGCATTCCTTCCGGCGTGTCGGCGGCTCTGAAAAAGGGCTATACCATCACGTCGCGTGGTCTGCTCTGTTGGCGCCAGAGCCCGATGTCGTGCCCTCATAGGGTACCGACGAGCCGCTCCATTGGTTGTTCGTCAACGTAGTATGGATAGTTTCTCTATCCTTGGATGCGTATAATCTATATATCAACGCAGTTTCAAGAACCAAGCGAAATTCCTGCACCCAAGGCTGCCACAACCAAACCCGAGTCGGAGGTCACTGCTCCCAAGTCTGCCACAAAGCGCAAGCTCGACGAACTTACCGTCGAACCCGCGGCCACAAAGCCTATCAAGGCGAAGAACATCATCGGGCCTCTGAAAGGAGTCGTCGCCAACAACTGGGCCTACGACACGGTCAATGAGGAAAACAATCCACGAGCAGATAGAATTGAAGAAGGAGTTGTTGTAGGGCATGGTGCTGATACCAGAATTTTCTTGTGCGTAATTTGATAGCCCTTTTGGTATGCGATTGTTGTTAGTGTGGAAAGCTGTTCACCCTTGTCGTAATCTTGGAACCTGTCGTGTGTGCCTGTGGTTTTATTGATTCCGCTACTAATATAAATCAATGGTAGTTGCTTTGGCTTTTCAAGGATCAAAAGGTAGATCGAAAAAGCGTATTCGTCCTTACAAGCAAATTCCGTCAACAACTTTAGAGCAGCCAAGGTTGGAGGGTTTGGTGATTGGAGGATTGTTTTGAGGTTTTTGTCGAAATTCAACTCCAAGTCAAAGTATGTTTCCCAGAGTGATGTCGCAGTGGGAAGGTGTTGCTTGATTTGAAGTGGGCGATTGCCGGCAAATACCACCGTGTTCTGTTCCGACGCCTCGAGGCACCACTCGCCTACCAGAGTGCGTACTCACTTACACTCTACCTCAAAAATCGAGGTATGAAAGTGGGTTTTCCAGAGACTTAAACATTCTACTCCTTGAGGCGAAGAAGCGCGAACGAGCTGGGCCTCAGTCTGAGCCGGAGCTTGGGGGACAAGAAAGCTCTCAAGAGAGCGGGCATTGGGGGCAGCGGTCTTCTTGTTGTGGGCAGTGGCCAAACACAAAAGAGTTGGCGTTGAGATTGAGATCGAGACCTATGGGGCAATTGTTCGACGCCTACTTCGGCGCGACCTACGATCCCAGCAGTATGATGTGGATGCTTGGCAAAGAAGCTGTCATCAAGATCGGCGAAGTAGGACACTGCCCAAGTGCTCTCAAAGGGTGTGACGAGGACAGCGGCTTGGGCAAACGCCCCTTTTTCTCGTACCTCTATTCCCACACCACCGACCATCGAGGACTCTTGCAACTCACCAACTTCAATGCCACCCTGCTAGCGGGTGGGGTTCAGCGTTGGGAGAATACGGTGTCTCAGCAAGAGACGGGCGCGTCCGACTTGAGGTACGCCAGTATTCTTCGTATTTTTTTCGTAGTGTCGTTCGTGCCTTGGCTCAACAGTCTTCCGCCTTTTGGTAGGGCGTTCATCCTTAGGGTCGTCCGGGGGCAGGCTGAAACTTATACGGGCAGCATCTCTGACCTCCTGGTGGAGTTTGTCCATAATTCCATCTCTCTTTTCGGGAAGCAAATCTTCTTGGCTGTAGATGGTGGTCTCTTGTCCCTACAGCCCGGCGGCATGGTCGGCGATAACCGCGCTCAATGTGGAGCACCGAGGCATCCAGTGAATTTGTACCTTGCAGCCCTTGTCTGCAAGGTAGTTGGAGTCCAGTTATTTGTCGCGCTCCGCTCGGGCTGTCATCTCGAACCTTGGCCATATCAAGGTCGATCAGCATGCCCTTGAAGCCATCTGCGATTTCGGGGTCCGTGATGATGATGTTGTTTGGAGAGATTGGTGCGCCTTGATCGCATCTCGCATCGATTGTCGGGATTCCGTTGGGCTTGGGCGGGTTAAGTTCGGAAAGAGGCAACTTGCTATGCAGATGTCGGTCGTTGGCGCCTACCCGCGGCGCCTACCACCGACCACTGCCCCGCCGACACTCGTCATTCCGGAACCGGCCAACACCATTCCCACCCTCAAACGCCTTGACAGTCTTGGCACGCTAGTTGGGTTGAGCTGGCCACAACACCGACTTGAATATAGATTTGATAGATTGACTAGATTTAACCGTTTTAATCAACGCAAATTAACCACATCGCATTGTAAATTATTGAAATCTGCACCAAAAAGCCAGCATTTCAATATTGGTATATTAGCCATCGTTTTATTTAGCATTTTTATTGTCTTTACTAATCTTTTCATCGTACAACATAGTAAAGGTTCCTAACGTAAGCTAACGAGCTGTCGTAAATCTAATACTCTATAATGACGAGTATATTGATGATATTACAACGGCCGCTGGCGTGAGCGTACGTATAGTATATCGATATAAACGAAATTTTAATATTATTAGCAAGCCCGTCTTATAATCTCAATCCCCCCAAAATATTAGAAAGCTCCTTATATAGGCTATAGAGGTATATTCGTAACTATAGTAACCGTTTATCGTTTATTTATTATAATTAACGTTATAAAGAAGGTTATAAAACTATTAGTATTAAAACTATCCTTATACTTCGACGAGATCTATATTTTCGTAGTTAACGAGTACGATATATACGTATTAGACGAGACTATACAACGCTATTTATATTAAGAGCGTTGGAAAAAGAAGAAGCTAGCATTCAAAACGGTATAGTAGGAGCCTAAGTTAGTAATAAAATAAATAATAAAAATATCGATATTTATTATAAAGATATTCGTCTTTTATGATGAATTTAGTATAGACTGACGCAATAGAGTTTATTATATTAACTAAGTTCCCTACGGTGCTATTATAATAATATCGAATTATTTTAAATATAGTAAATAATATTATATTCTCCCAATTATATTAGTTAATAGCGTATTCGAAATACTAGTTTTTAAGAGATAAATAAATACTCTAAAGTTTATTAAATCATTAAAAAATCGCCTCCTTCCTATAATAAATCCCTTTCTTAATTATAATAATATTTTAATAATAAATAACGCGAATTAATATTTACGTAATAAGTTTTATTATACGTATATTAGTACGGGTGTATTATTCTAGTATTTACCGCTATATTCTTTAAAATTCAACTCGATTGAAGCGTACTCTAATAATTTTAAGAAGTATATAAAGTAGGTATATAACGACGAGGGTAGCGATAGGATAGCTAATAAAGATTTCCTTATCTTCTTCTATCGAACTATTAAAAGTATTAGGTATAGAATATAATAAATCCGTAGCTACTTTAAAAATGCGAAATTGATTATAGAGGGTATTAATAATATTGATAAAGACTATGCGATTTTGTTTACTAGCCAATTGGAGGAGTTTAAAAAGATTAATAACGTTATTAGGCGAGGGTAGATGGGGAGGGTAATTAGGTAGTATAAAGGGTAATATATAATTTATATTATAATTTAGCATTAGAAATGCTAGAAGTGCTAGAAATATTAGAAGTGCTAAAAGTGCTAGAAGTATTAAAAGCGCTAGAAGTACTAGAAGTGTGACAGCCTGGTCATCCGTCGCAACTATATAAGACTACTTGAGCAACCGAATTGCCAGCTTCGGTTACTTGTATCCTTTGCGGGGACACGGGCTGGCTAGCGTAGTGGTCTGCCACCGCCGCGACAAGAAGTGTATTTATTTATATAATAATGAAAAGAGTATGTGAAATTGCTAGAAAGCGTAGAATCCCCCCTTATAGCTAAAATAATTTACTTCTTTTATTATATATCGATTCGTTATAATTCGTTTAATATATTACCATTAGCGGTCGTATTACTTATTAGAGAGGTAAATATTTTCGTAATATTAAATTCGAGGGCGGTAGTATCGGTCGGTCATACTATAAAGCCGTATTAAGAGTTTAATATGAAATAATAATATTTAATTAAATTTATTAATTAGAAGGTAGAAGGTATACTATAGAAGCAATTTACTTGGGCGATTATTAATTACTCTTATTTGAGGAAGGTTTTAATACTACTTTTTAAGGAAGTGTAGAATTCTATTATAAAACCCAATTTTATAAACTATTTAATTAGTTAGTCTTTAAGCGCTATAATATTTATAGCGGGGGCGTTTAATCCTTTAAATACCTCCTATAATACAATTAGAGCCTGCGATGCCTACGTTGCTACTATAATTTTCTTAAAATAATATTCCTAGTAAAACGTTTTAAAGAATTTAGTAATAAATTCGTTTAAGGTATAGTTATATAGCGGAGGTAATAGCGGAGAGGAGGGAATTAGAAGGGATTTATCTTCGTCGGTAATAAAGGGAGGTATAATTAATAGAGGAACTAGAAATATAATTAAAAATAAAATAGAAGGTACCTATATAAATATAATAGATAAAGGTAGAGTGTTACATTTAATTACTAAAATTTCGTAATTAATAGGGTAATTATAGAATATAGTAATTTAATAATTAAATGGCGCGTTTGAAGCGGCGCTTAGTAGGGTTATTATAATACTTAGTACCGGTATAGTAATAATAGAAGTAGCTATAATAGAAGAAGGAGGAAAATGTCACGGTGCTGGCAGACCACTACACTAACCAGCCCGTGTCCCCGCAAAAGGGTACAAGTAACCGAAGCTGGCAATTCGGTCGCTCAAGTGGTCTTATATAGTTGTAATGACAGATGCATCCCACAAATGCCATTACAGAAAAGGCGGGAGAATTAGGTATTAAGGGTAGCTATATAGAGGGTAATATATTAGTTAGTATGGCGGGTATAGGTATAATTAATATAAAGGGTAATATAGTACTAGTAATTTCTCTTCCCTTTTTAATATTATTTATAAAAGATTATTAATAGATTTTATACGAGTATTACTATGACCGCTATTAACGTTATTAATAATATTAATATATACTAGGAGTTTATTACCGCTACGTCTCCCGCTATTCAAATTAATATTAGCCGCGGCGGTCTTTATTATAATTGTCTTTTAAATAATTAAAGTAGGGGGATTTCGTACGATAATATACACAATTGCGATAGTTTTTACTTATTTACCCGTATTTTTAATAGAGAAGTTATAATATATTTTATTATTATCAACGAGGTAATATATTTAGTAATTAATTCCCTTATTATAATTTTTATAATCGTACTTGGTATTATATTTCTACGTTTAAAAGAATTTATAGTACGTAGTGCCGCGGGACTTATATTTTCTATGTACTTCTCGTTCGTAATTTTATTTATTAAATGTATTAATCTCCTTTAGTATTATATTAATTATATTCCTCCTCCCTATATTAAATTTAGGGGTGATAAATGCGTATAATAATTACGATATAGTAATTATAAAGGGATTAGCTATATTATAAAAGGGGGTAAAGGTAGAGGGTACGCTAGTAACCGAATTAGTAATTAAATTAATAATAAAGATAGGCGTTAATATTATAGCGAGCGGGTCGAAAACGTAAAAAGTAAAGGCGAGCGTAAAAGTATAGTATTAAACGGTATTATTACGAAAGTATACCTTTATAATACCCTCGCTGTTAAAATCGCAATTACTACTATTAAATTAGGCAGCTATAATAATCTTTATATAAATTGTAACTTTATTCCTCCCGTTATTATTATAAATACTAGTAGTATATATAATATTATAAAGGATGACTTAGTGCCTAACCCCAACGGCGGCCGCGTTAGTAATAATTTCTTAAATATACCCTATCTATAAACGGAGGACCTCTTTAAGTAAAATTGTCCTAAATTATTAATTATATATTTTACTATTCTCTTATTTAACTTCGATTTTTTTATAATTATTGCGGTTTAAAATAGCAGGGGGCTTAACTTTAAAAGTAGTAAAGTATAACCCTATAATTATAAATTCTACCTAAATATAAAAAGGGAGAGCGGGCTTAGGAAGTAGCGCGATTTATTTATAAGTACGCGGTTGGGCTAGGGTTAAGAATATTATATTTTCGTTATTATTGTTAAAGAAGTAGAATAACATATTAATAGCTTTCTTTTTAGGGGTAAAGCGGACTGGGAGATTAGGGAGCTATTATTCTTCCTCTTCCTCCTCATCTTCTTTGTCGTCGTTATCTTCGTTATTATTGTCAAAAAGTTTAATAAGGGCTAGCCGTATAAACGGGGAGGAGGGTACGGAGGTAGCTTCGGCTTCGATTTCAGGTTTTAGAGAGGGCTTTAATTCTAGAGTAGGCGTTTTCCCTTTCCCTTTATTCTTAGGGGCGGCCTTCTTAGGAGTAGCCTTTTTCTTAGGGGCAACCTTCTTAGGAGCTTTCTTAGGGGCGGCCGTCTTAAGGGCAGCCTTCTTAAATAAATTAGCGATGTATTCAAATTCGATAAGAGTACGACTCTTTTTCGTAGGGCGGGTAGAGGTACGTATTGGATTCGAACCCTTGATTCCACTAGACATGGGACTCATGTATGCGGCTCTGTTGCTGGAGATGGACATTCAACGACAGTGCAGTTATTGCAAATATTCTCCAGGAGTTGTACGGGTTTGTTGGCTAGGAATTCCCGGTATGCCTTCGATACTGGCTTGCCTACCTGGAACGTGGTAGAGATTGCCTGCCGCGTGCCCCTTTTCGGGACCCCAAAACACCATTCACTCACGTCTTGCGCTCCTTCCTCACGCGTCAGCACCTGACCGCCTCTGGACCTTCCGTCTTTTCCGTCTGAACTTGCTGCCTAAAATTTTGTCGAGGCTTGCCCCTCCTCAATCTTTCTTTCCCGGCCTTCATTCTACACCAAATTGCTCACTTCCATTCTCCCAGCTTCGCGCAACCAAGCATCGATCAATTCAACTGCAACCCCAAAAGTAGTCCAGCGACAACCGCAACCATCAAGATCGGCTTCTATATACCACACATAAGAGTAAGTCACTACCTCACTCGTCTCCCGGCTCTCTGTTTTGATCTAACAAAGTGTCAACACACAGATCCAAAATGTCTTCCAACAACAACAACTTTTCAACCCAGCTGCCCACCGAGCGCGCTGCTTCTCCCTAAGAAGATTTTTCGCTTCCCCTCGAGCAAGTTGCTCACTCCTCTCGCGAGCATACTCTCCAGGGATCCAGTGACCAAGCGGTCCCTTATTCCAGCGAGCAAGTTGCTCCCTCTGCTCCCCAGTATGACACCGATCATGCTACTGAGAATGCGGTTCACCCTGCTGCAAACCATGCTGCCCAAGTTCACGTCGAGATTGAGGAAATCATCCCCTCAATTGAATCACCCACAGAGAACCTACCAAACGACGATGACTACGCCACGGACCCAACGGGCTTAGCCGAGCCTGAACTGCGCAGGCGGGCAGTGGCGTGGATGGAGCGGACATACAGTCACCTTCCAAATGGTACAATTGTCCAGCCTCCAAGCTACTTTCGGCGCACTCGATCCAGTCCGGCTGGTAGGCCGGCGGTCTGGATCAAAGATTTCGTTTGGGGGCATATCAGACCGCGACGGCTGACTAATGATCGCCTCGCTAATATGCCCCTGGCGAGAAGGGAGCGCTGGGCTCGAAGTCAAAGGAGGGAGTGTGAGGAGGAGGGCGACGAGGACGGGGAGGGAGAGAGTGAAGAAGAGGGCGATTAATTGTGATATTACTGGGAATAATCGATATGGGTTCAACGTGGCTTAATTGTATATATATGTGTGTAAGACTGGCTCTGCAGACTCGAAGCTCTGGCATCTGGATAAATCCCGCATATCCCAGCCCAACTGGGCACGTGCACGCCCAGTAGATCCCCTGGCCTCTGACATTAATCACCTATGGAACCCGCACATCGTCAACTGTGCAGACTGTTGTTCAGGAGCAGATCGGCCGGTACGTGGGCCCGGTTGAGAAACATGGTCACCGTCTCGGCTTTCTCGAGCCTAAGCAACACGGCAGCGGGAGCTTCCGGGATAACCAACAACGCCCAGCACAGCTGTGTCTTTGATAGGCGTGTTTTGGTATTTGAACAAGTTCAAAGTACCTTCGAAGGGTTCGTGGATTTTCACGAATGCGACATCCCGATGTCTATCACCATCCGCAATGTATTGACTGCAGAGAATGGGAGAATTCACCAAAAAACTGGAGGCGGTGCGTGGGGAGTTGGCGGCGACCAATGCAAAGTTCGCGGTGCTCTCTTTCAGCGGCGGAAGATCTGGTCGGAGTTTGGCTATGCAGGGAGAGAGTGTGATGCCGCTGCTGCGAAAGAGGACGAGTAGGAAGGAGACTAGAACAGGAGACTTGTCATTAAAGAAACATAAGGTGGAAAGTCTACAGCGGAATTGAGAAAAACATGTCCCCCAAGGCGACACTCCGCCATGAAACCGTGAAGCGCACTTGAACGACATCACAGCCATCACCACTCACAATGTCGAACTCCAAACAACCACCTCCTCCTATGTAACGAAGACAGCTGAACGCAACGGATGCCTCTGCTGTGTCCATGACAGACTCGGTAAGAGAAGCAGTCATGACGAACCTATCATTAGAACAGCGCCTCGAGCATCAAGCGTCGACATATTGAAGCCCCGAGGAGCTCCTCGTCCGAATGCCGTCGATATGTCAAATGTTCCAATGTGTGGGATTACCTACGAAGACTACTTCATGGAGCAAACCAGAGAGGCCACCACGCTGGGATAAGAGCTCACCCCCACGTCTTCCAGGCCTTATTCCTGATGATCATCGAGGCCCGCCAACGTTTTCACGACTTCGCCGCCAAGCACTTGCCGGCATAGGACCCTTCGCGGCACTCGCCCCTAGCCGAAGCTGTGTACGGATTTCTAGAAGCCGCTTTGTTTTGGGATGTAACCATTGTCCCAGAGTGGGCTGCCCACTATGACGTCTCCGGCAACCACGGAGGGAGTTGTCTTGCAGGTTGTGGGAACCTCAGATCTCCCCCCTCAGCCAGCCGAGCCTGCCATTAAGGAGTCATCGCAAACTTTGCAGATCCACAGTCCTAACGTGGGAGAAAAGATGGCGAACGAGGCAGCTAGCATTGAGGAGGCTAAGCTAAAGGAGAGCGACCACCTTCCATTACGCTAGACAGCAGCTTGTACTCGTCCTGCCAGTCCACACGCATGTGTGACTTTCAGCCACATTGCCTTCACCAGCCACGCCTTTTAGCAGCAGGTTGTGGCCGCCCGACGCAACGCCCCGGGCACCGGGGAAAGAATTCAACAAGCAGATGAAGGAGGCCGAGAACCGACTTTGCACTACCGGAACAGTGCTTTGGGGTGCCCACCATGAAGTATCTGACATGGACAACGATACTGGGGTTCTAAAGCACACCGGCAACCTCGCCGCCAACCTTCGTACCAGTGCTCAGATTCTCGTCACCGCCATCCACCGTCGCCTGAGTCGTTTGTGCTTCCTCCCGATTACTCCAGAGGAGCTCATGAACCGTCAACTCGTCTGCTTCCAGAATTAAAACTTTCGCGGCAACAACAACCCGGCCGCCGTCGTGCCCCAGGCTCATAATTGGGGCTTTCCCCCGAGCCCAATACAACCTGTGGTACGATTGGCCTCCGTCCCTTTTTCATCCGCTCGGGTGGCTCGAAGGCAACCATGGGAGCGTAACGCGCCTTATTCAAGGAACCCCCCTCTTCAGAACGAACGCCCAAAACGTCAGGCTACAATGGAACACTCGCCGCGAGAACATGCGCATGGAAGGAAGGGAGAAAAAACCGTCAAAAAGTTTGGATTGGCTCCAGGACCTACGCCAGCTCAAGACGCTCGAGTTATCCATTGACATAGACAGATGGTGGGACCTGGAGCGGCGTGAGCAACCTCTTGTGACTGTTGCTGAAGAGGTCAGGGGCACCCAACAGCCGGACTTTTTGGGAGATCAGCACGAAGATGGTTAAAGTCCATCATTTCTTCCCGCCCTTGTTTGGGAACGAAGTGCAGCCCCAGAAACCGATGGTTTGGGCGGATTTTACCTTTGCACCTGGGCTCGAAGCCATCCTCAACGTGATTCATGCATCGGAAAGCTAGGTACCACGCCCTGTTGGTTTCGCTGGATGGAAAGCTCTACCTTTCACCACTTGACAAGAAGAAGATTCATAGAGTGCTCGACATTGCGACAGCAAGACCGCCCCCGCTGCCAAGCGCCAGAAGAACGCGCCCCCTCCCCCTCTGAGCAGCGCCATGCTCCGCAAGCTTGTTGATAGGGATATGCGCGGCGCCTGAGTACATCCTACTCAAACTGTCGCCTTTTCGGCCACTTTTGCTTTGTGTCCCTTGCTTCTTCGCTGGTGTTGGCTTAATGCTTGGGCGTTCACGAACGGAATATTGCAGTTTTCGCAATAGTATTGCTTCAAGTTCGCGGGTTGTCTAGGAGCTACTGGGGAGCTCAGATTGATCTTTGATTTTGGGGGGCGGGAGTGCGTCTACGACACCCCTGAACTAACTACCCGGATACGAAGAGATCCCACGAAGGTGCCAACACGACACCAAGACGACGCCGACAAGCTACCGACCAGGACCAGTTTCGACCACCAAAGACCATGCAACAAACACAACCCAGAAGTACCACGGAACCGAAACGGAACCAAGTCGCCAATGTAGAGGGGGCGAACGCCACTCACCAACTACTCAGGGCCGGGGCTGTCGCGAGCATCGGGAGAGCCCAACTCGGGATCGTCAGGCTCGCTCTCATAGCTACCCTCGGACTCGTAGTTGTCCTCCTCGATATCACCATCATCCTCGGCAACATCGGCCTCGAAACTAACACGCTTCGGCAGACCCTTGCTTCCGACATCGCCTGCATGCCTTGCAGCTGCTTACAAAACTTTTGTTGGCCTTGGCTCTGACGAATGCAGTAGCTGCACCTATGGTAGTGGGCGATTATTCCGTTGGTGAGGTCTGCTCCAGGGGATAAAATGTTTAGTGATGGTCTCCCGGTGGTGGTCGCTGTCCGGTAAAGGTACATCTTCAGCCTTCCGTAGAATGTAGAAGCTCCGAGAGCAAATGAGAACTAGCTCTCCTCGCCTCCGATCGTGTTATTTCTCTGTTTGAGGAGGAGATGTACGATCTGTATGGCACAGAGCCTGAGGACGAGGACGTTCTTTTGAGAACTTGGTCTCGGTTTCAACCTCTGTGACGAATTTGAGAGGAGACTATTTGCCGGTTTGGACAGCTTCAGCTCAAACTTATAATCACGGCGACAAGATGTCGCAAACTTTCGTTTTCCTCTTCTTTAGTTACCAAGGTAAGTTCGAGTCCCCACACCCAACCTGTGACGCGTCCCAACTCCTCCCAAGACGTTTTGATTTTTAACGCGCTTCCCAGATGATATCAACAATATGTTTCGAAGGGTCGAGAACCTCTTTACAATGGAGGGGGGTACGAGGAGGATGAGGAGTACGCGGAGGGATTTGACGGTGGGGTTGGGGAGGATGTTCAAGGTATGACCGAATATTGATATTCGGATCCCCATCGCATTTTTCTCACTGACCAGTTGGTCTTTTGCGTAAACGTTATCTAACCGCTGCTTTGTCCAGACATTCTTCCATACCTTACGCAATATGGCCCATTCAAGCTCGAATGCCCGGGCTGCTCTAGCCGAATCCGAAATCCCAGAAATCATCGCCGCCGAAATCATCGACCAGCCCAATATCAACCATGCAGCCTCCGGCACATCTAATACCGATAATACATCCTTCTGCTAGGCCCGAGGCCCCCTCGGTTGTGGCCTCCCCCAGTGTCTCCAAGGCCTCGCCCCGTTACCCGCGTGTCGGCAATCCGGCTGTCGTTCCCCGCGGAGCTTTGTAGATGCTCGTTTTGAGCCCACCGCGTCTGCCGCTCGCGCTGACCGTACTACGGGTACCTCGGCTTCCGGGTCTGCTTCTCGGGCAACCCATCGGCGTTCTCCTCGTAAGCGTAATGCTTCGGGTCAGATGGCTGTTGGTAGTCCTTCCAAGAAGCGCAAATAGGGGTCGGGTCCCTTGGGGTAGGTTTGCGTGATTGGAACTTTCACCCGGTACATTTTCCGGCACATCTTCCGGCACATCTGGAGCTGCCTCCGGTCCGGGTACATCAAGTACAGGCGATGCCTCCAATGCTAATGACGATGAACCCACAGACATGGAAGCAACTGCGAAACCTCGCTTCGCACCCGACATCAAACAACCAAGTAAACTCGATGGGTTTGCAAAAAGTTCAACAACTGGACGCCGCAAACAAGGGGAACCTGAACGAAGGACCAACCATTACAACCTATCTGGGAACAATACGATGGACGAATTGCTCAGAAGCCTTCCCTTCAGCAATCAGCAAAGCATAGGAGAAATACTGCAACGAATACCCAGAGTCGGCATTGATATTGAGGCTTTCGGCCGCGGAAATGCGGCTGGTATCAGAAACCAAATGGACGGGAGGATAAATGGCCAACAGGCCGGTCAACGTCCCTCCACCCCATCACGCAAAGCCCTTCCGCGTTGGCCTCCCTGCGAATTGACAGGCGGCCCCGAAGATAGTCTGCTTCACTAGACTGGTGTCTCTATCTGCAGAGGACTTGACCGGACAATACCCCGGGAATACATTCACATCCAATCCGGATGCTCCTGTCCCAGACCAGAGCACCCGCTCCACTGCCACCTGCGACCGCACTCAGAACTCCCGCATTTGCGATTTGCCCGTCGCTATAGCGCCCCTCGGAGCGCAGCTGTAGGCCAGTTTCGCTTCCTGGGCGCTCGCTAGCTTCGACGATTGCGCCGCCGATGAGGTCGTCGCCCGCAAGCGTAGGTATTGTCGTGGTCGCGGCCACCGAATTGTACGAGGTTTAGTATAAGTACCATATAAACCACGCGGATGTCACGGAGAACCCCCTTCCCCGTGGTATTTTGGGTTGGACCATCGGCAAATTGGTCACCGAGGGCTGGCGCGCTCCTGCCCACCGCGCTCGCCTCTACAAGGCGGCTCCTATACCTCCTATTATAATTGAGGACGACGATGCCCCCGGCTCTCCTAATGCTCTCGACGTCCCCGGCTCTCCTGATGTCCCCGTCGCTACCGGTGCCTCCGCTCCGGTTCCGGACGCGGCCTCCATGCTTTTCGGCAGCCTTTTTGTCGCACGTCTCACTGCCCTCGAGACTAAGATCGACGAAATGGGCACTGCTATCGCCTCTTCCGCCGAAACCAGAGACTCAAACGGTGGCGCCGCGCACGACTGCAGGCTCCAATCCAAACGACCTGCAGGTGCTATAGCAACGGTGCAGCCTACAAAAGCTAAAAGGGCGAAAAAGAGGTCAAGCAGTAACATACCAAATTGTGGCTGCATAGCCCGGTCCAGGAAAGCTGTTTAGTTCGTTGGCCAATTGCAAAGGGTGGCCAAATTTGCGTAGGGCCTTCTGGGACACTCTTCGGGATGCATGGCCTCAGCATCAGCCAGGCCCTCCCCAGCTGAGACCTTTGCTACCTCGACCCCAACATCGTGAAGAAGAGTTCGATGAGCTACCAGAACGGGCACCGGAACCATTTCGGCCCATGGCACCTCCCATGGCACCTCCGCCCATCCCGATGGCTCCAGGTCATCGTCCTCTGGCACCTGCTCCCCCAAGACAACAAGCACACCTTCCTACTGCGGCAACTACTACTACCCAGAACAACGTCGACAAGGCCGATTCAAGGCCGAAAACGACCGAGCGAACCAGAGCCCGGTTTTCGGGCACAGGGAGAGCACAGGAAGCCAACATAAAGTGATGGCGAAGATGGAAGCCCTCTTCCTTGGCCACCACGATCTTGCTCGGAATGGTTTGGCCGGTACATGTACCCAAAACATGTTGCCGAAGACGAAACTTGAGACCGCTATTGTCGCCGCAAGTTCACACCCCACATACAAGCAAGGGGGTTCCCCATCCTTCTTACCTCTACCCTGCTTGTGCGAAGGGTATCTATGTGAAATCTCATCTTCGATTGAGGTCCCACAAGCCTCCGTGATCGGTATCAGCCAGTTCATCATCGTCAAATGCAACAAGGCCGAGGAAGTTGGTGTGTGCTTTGTCCAGGCAACCCTTTCTTCCATGTCTTGCCACGTCAATCTACTCGTCGTGAGCCATTATTATACAACGCTTGACATCGCGGGGCAAGGTTTCCTCCAAATAGGCTTCGCCAAGAGAGCCAAAAGTCTCCGGACGCGCGCAACCGACACAAAGGCCAATCCATCCTGGGTTTTCTATGTTGCCATTCCATGGTTCCCCATTGACCAAGTCGACAAGGTCGGGGTCCTCATGACGATACCAACCTCTGGGGATGTATACAGCCCGATGGTGGAAAGGGTTCTCCTCTGCAGTTGGCATATCCTGGTGGGCAAGCCACAACCAACATGGATGTCCGTCAGGTCGCTATCCTGCATCAAGTTAACACAAGTTCAGCATATGAGTAGTACAATAGAGCCAACTTACTTCTTCATCATTCAGAGGGGGGGCGGGCGTACGCGGAGGCGACGGCGACTCGAGGAAATCGGCGGCGGGTTCTGCCCATTCCAGGATATGCTGCAGAGGGTTGACGGGAACCTTATGGCTGTTGACGAGAGTGCCGTCTGTACGTTTGGTATAGAAGACCTCGAAGTTACGTCCCTCTTCATCTTGTTCAACCTTGAACGTTCGAATCAAGCGCTCGCCCCTGGGGAACGACGGCTCGAACTCCCGAAGACCCTCTAGAAGATCAGAGACCGCTTCAGGGAGGTTGGGCTGGACATGGGGAGTAGGCGGCGGCGGAAGTCCGGCCGCGGCGGCAGCACGCACGTGGTGCAAGTGAGATTTGCGGCGGTGTGCATCCCGTTCGGTTTGTTTGGCCCAAGTTAAACCCGGGCAAACATCGCAAATAAAGGTTTGCGTGTTAATGACTGCGGCGAGGAGTTGTCTGACATTCTCCGTTGAGGAGGTACCTATGTTGTTCTAGATTCGCCTGTCGGCGGCGTAGCTCGTTTAGCTCCTTCGTGATCCGCATCTTAGAATCGTCTTCTGTAACTCGTCGATGGTCAAATGCATTTCCTGCATCTTCTCGTTGGCCTCCGTTTGTGTCTGCATCTCTTTGTAGTTTGTCTTGTGAGAACCAACATAAAGGAGCGGCAGCTCATTTGGCTTCTCTAAGATTGTAGTAGATAAACAGCCCACACATTCCCATCCGTCAATTTCTAGTCGACTAACGATTGAAGGGTGCTCAGTGCTGATGATTGTGTGGCTTGTAAAATGGTAACTAAGCCTGGGTCGAAATGAAGTTCCAGATCAGAGATTGTTTCCCACAACGCCGAAGTGTTTGGTCAGTGTTGTTGGGGCCGTTACTTGGACGTAACGGGAGATCGAACGCATCATCGTTGTTATATGGGGGACTGTGTTCGCATGCTGCTTGGATACAAGGTGTCCGACCTCACAAATGGTCCATTGCAGGTCGTTCAAGACCCGGGCTACGGGCGCCGATGACGGAGAAATTATTATTGGTCTTACACACGCTAACTAACTACCTATGTAGTCCACCCAGTGGGTATGCGGTGCTGCTTCCGTTCTTACAAGTCGGTGGGAAAAACCGTACCGCAGCCGGCTGAAAACCCTCCGCTACTGTCAGCAGTTCCTGGACGAGCAGAAGGAGCAGGAGCGTGAGAAGAGCAACACCTCCACGGCCCACTATCGGATCCCCAGCGACAACGTCTGGTGCGTCCTGTGCATCCGCGCCTTGCACCGTACTGTTCCTCGCGTCGCCCTCTCCCACAAGTCTTTCTGCAGTGGCTTCGATGCTGCCCGTTGCTTCTCGGATCCGTGTAGGTCTCTCCTGCGTCTCTCTTCGTCGTCGTGTCTAACCCTCAGGCTAGTCAAGACCAGAGGCACTTGTCGCAAGTGCAAGAGGGGCAAGAAGACCGAGAAGTACCCGAAGGGACGCCGCCTCGTCCCCGGCCGCAACCTTGTCCAAGCCGCGAAGGCCATCCGGGACTCTGAGCTCGACCCTAAGTCGTCGATGACGGAGAAAGAAAGGGAATTTCCTTCTCAAACTCGGCTCGCTCGGCTCTCTCAATCATGATATCCAGCATTCTGGATCCTTCAACGTAATCGACCCAAAGGGGATCGCTTGTAGGTACCTAGGTAAGGTACCTCTCACCCCAACGGCTCCAACGACATCTGGTCCATTTCTTGTATTTGCCTCTCTTATTCATCATCGTCTAGCCGATATTCAAAGGGCACCAATTCTACAGATATATGAAGGGCCATATTCTGACGGCAGCCCCTCCGGCCCCCAACGTTCCCGACCATGTTGAGACGAACAGGTGAGGAAGTAATTGTGATGTTTGATAGTGAGATATCCGCAAGATACGCCATCTCATTTCTCTTTGACAAGAGAATTTCCTACTAGGATGAAAGTTCTTCTGCTGTAGATATTGTTGGAATTAGTTTGGACGATGTTTCCTCTGAATCAGATTTCATCCGAAGAATGACACAACTACAACCCAAGCGTGATAATATGTTCCCGGAGTTGCTGTCTGTTACTGACCTTCGCTGCTTAATGTCTGATCTGGTGTTTGCGATACTTCTAACATTCTTTGAACATGAAATTCTGAAAGCTTGAATCGTTGGTGAGGCCGGAAGCAACTTTGTCTTCCATGTATGGATTGTCAGCAGATTCTTACTAAGGTACCTACCTATGCGGCAAACATTCAGAACCCGCCAACACTTACCATCACAGAATACGAGCTTGTTCTTCGACAGTGTCCTACTTCGCCGATCTCGACGACAACTTCTTTGCTCCTTTGTTCCTGCGTCTCGTCCCAACTTCTCTTTTTCTTCTTTCTTTTCCTTTTTCCTCCCCAACTTTTCTCTTAGACCTTCCTCCAAGTTTTGAGTCCACCACGATGATCTACCTCCACATCTTCGCGAAGCGTTGGTGGCCTATCTCAGCATTTGGAAGCATCCCGGCCAAGCTTCCTCGGCGCGTGGTCTGATCCGTCCAACGATAGCCATGCCGTGGGCGTGGCTTTCGAAAAATACCTCGCCAGCCGCCACTTCAAGCAACCCTTGGCTCGGAGCCCGGCAGGTAGCCTCTTACCCGTGTTCTTCCATATGCCGAACACAAAGGTCTACTCGGTCGGAACGTCCAAGCTCAACCGGATGCAGGTCAAGGGCGCCCTAGAGCTGCTCTCAGACTTTGTCAAGTGTACCGGCAGGCCATCATCGAGGACGAGTCCGAGTCGGACGCAGAGTTGCTCCCGTTTGTCAACTTCTAGACATATGTCTCTCATATGTGAAAGTCTTCAGGTGGTTGGGTGAAGGGTGATTTCGGGATGGAGTTTCAAGTTGCTAAATGGAGCGTGTCCCCAAAGGACTTTGTCGTCATATCTGCCCACAAGCCGAACGTGGAGTATGGCAACAGGATCTTGAAATGCTTCCCGGAGCTGGAAGGCATGCGGCTGTTACAGAGTGCTGATTCATTCCAAGGCCGAGAGGGCTCGATCTCGGTAGTCATCACGCGCTGGGCTTGCTCCTTGAGTTGCACGCCTAACTCTCTCCTTGTGCCGGCTTTTCGTGAATGTCGAAAGGGCCTGAACTATACGCCCCAGCCCGATCGAAGATCCAGAGCTCCATCTTGGAGGCGCAGAGGGAGAAGGCGTGAACGAACGAATCGACTGGTCGGCTGGTCAGCGAAAACACTTCGTACATGACGGGTGAGTTGCAGGAAACCCCCCCTTGAACCTGCGAGTGGGTGACCGCGCTTCTGCAACTGAGTCACGATAAAACCGCGCTTCTGGTGTTCTGTGGCTTGTCGATCCCACTCGGCCCTATCTTCATCGCACTCCTCGGTTTCGTACCCTAACCGCTCCTAGTCGGCAGACGCACTCTCCTTGAGACGCTGGACAAGTTTCTCGTGGACCTCGCTATTCTCGTCGCGCTGCATGTAACGTTCCAGTTCTCCGCTGCGGAAGAAAACGGGGTGGATTTGGTCCACAGGGGACAGCGTGCTGCTGTCGACTGGTGAAATAAACCGGCAGACGACGCCGTGTTGAGTAGGCTCTATGAGCTGTCCGTACAAAACCGCAATTGCCGACTGCAAAGCTGGAATCGACATTTTGAATCGCAGGGCGGACAGCTGCTGCGCGCCTTGCCGATTCAGCCAGTCCCGCTGGCTCCTAGTGAGTTTCTTCCGCCTCGAAAGTTCCAGGAAAGTCCTGCCCAGCTGTTGGAAGACAGCTAGGTTCTGCATGGAGTTTTCGAGGCGGGGGGGGTTGTCGATCAATGCTCTGAGCTTGTCGACGTCTGATAGATCGTCGACGGCCTTGAGGGTCCTCCGCGCTTCCAGGAACAGGTTGTTGCTTCTGGGTTATATGATCTCTTGTGCTCTCCGACAACAAGAACGTGCTTATACTCAAAAGGGGTGGTCGCTGTCGTAGTTGGCGTTTGTATGAAAATATCCATCTGGCCTTTCCGTTCCCCAAACCGGTTGGCAGATGCGGTGGTATGGAGTTTGTATGGCGCGTCGGCGCTGATCCTTTGTGCCAGTTCCTGGAGGTTATAGTCAAATATCTCCAGAACAACCAGCTCGGTCAGCGGAAGAGTGTACTACGACACCAGAGCCCAGCTCTGTATATTCCATGTCAACATGAAGCCAGTTTGGCCGCCACCTTTGCTTTGTGGCGCGGCTTCTTGTTGTGGTTGTCGAAGTGCCATTGGGTCGCAAACGAGAGGGAGCAAGTTCCGCAAAAGAAGACGCGAGCAGCTTTCACAAGCTTTCGCCTTTCCATCTCAACGGGGTTCCACTTTTCGTTGGACCTCGCTGTTGAAGCTTTTAGGGCGGCTGAGTCCCGGTCCTCCCGTTGTCGAAGCTTGTCGTGGCGCCGGGCATTTGCTTGGCCGTCGTCGTAGAGCTTGGTAACCCTCTCAGCGGGCAACACCGGCCACGAAAGACCGAGCTGGAAATGCCCATGTCTCGGTCCAACACAATCACGGATCGGAACGAAAAGAGTTCCCACCGACAAAGAGAACCACAACCGAAAGGTGCGAGTGGGCGCCGATTGTCGTGAACCGTGCCATACACGCATCGAGCAGTTTGCGGTCCTCCGGGACCACATGAGGCCTTTCGATGAGCGCCCAGCATTCCTGCCGACGCTCGGCAACATCATGGGCTCGGCCGCAAGCGTCGGAAACGCGATGATGAGCGTCGCGTTCTACGACGCAGGAGTCGTCCACTTTTCGCTCCAAGCCATAGCCCGGCAATTCCAAGTCCCGGCTCAACCAGTTCCTGCCGTCCAGCGCGTTGCCGGCGCCGCTCCCGCTCCAGCTCCCCAGCGGAACGCCGTGCCCACATCTGCCAATTAACCGACTGACTGATAACCCCTCCTGCCGCCGCTCCAGACGCCCCAACCGCTCAGAGGGAGTCCTGGCTGTGGTCTCTTGGGTTCCGAGGCCAGCGGAAGAGCTGCGCCGAGATACGCGGAATGTAGTTAGTATTCTCGTGGAGGGGACGGTTGGCTACCGTTCATCCGGGTGGGAGTAGGTCAAGCCTACGAGCAGGAACTGCTCGGTGCTTTCGTCTGGTCCCCGCTGTCGGTTTCCTTCTCTTGAGGAGTGAGCTCCAGGTCACTTCGCCGCTCGATTCCTTCGTCGATCGCAGAATTCAAGCTCGTGGTTGTAGGATGTTTCGCGGTCAACTTAACCACGTTGTTTCCGATTGTGTCCGGGATAGCTATAGCATATGCCATAACATTGAATGCGTACGCTTCCAACTGTTGCGCCATAGCAGGTTTTGTTTGACGATGGGATGAACGCGTCGAGGTGCGTTCATTTCCACCACGGCTTGGTTGAAGTGATGTTGGGGGAGCCAGTATGGCAGGGAGCTCAGGAGGAGCTAGCTCGATTTCCTCTCTCAATGGTTGGTCGATGATGGTAGCGTCGGTGCTAGGCTTATTCAAACCACGGCTTGATTGTGCCGTTGAAGATGAGTGAGCTTGCGTTGCAGGGATCTCGGGATTGGCTCGCTCATTTTCCTCTCTGAAGAGTTCGTTGAAGTCGGCGACTGTTACACGCCTGTGATGTGGCTGGTTGCTGGTCGTGATGTTGCTGGCCATGCGTTTTTGGCGAGCTTGTTCTGCACGTCGGTCATGGTAAACGGGGCATTCAGTTCATGCCAAGTTACAGTCTCGAATTCTTCCCGTCATACTTCCCTTGCCTTCCACTTGGATATATATATGCCCTTCACTCACTCTTCCTTCCCATCTGTCGTCTCGGTCCCAAGCTGCCGTGTTCCAAATCCTCATCACAGCCAATCAATCATAACAGCCTTTTACCCGGGAAAGGGGTATATATACTAGTTCGACCGGACCCAATTCCAACAACAGAAGACGGGGCGGGCGAGCCCGAGGGGTCTTATGGCGCAGTGGTAGTAGTGTTGTCCATGGAACGCGGCAGTGGACTCAGGCTATCCTCAGGAGCCACCTATCCAAGAGGGCGTCCTAGCCTCAAGGATGGTTCAGGCTATCACCAAGCTGATCAAACTCCAGTACCTCGGGCTCGACATTGTATCTATGGAACAACAAGAATGCAATGCACTGGTGCGCATTACTTCGACCGCGCGTGACTGTGAGAATTGGGAAACTCTTTTGCCTGGTGTTGCGCTTAGGCGGCATTGCTGCGTCTTGCACTGCGAAGCAGAAAACGGCCGTTGGGTTTGAGTTTGTGTTGTTGGAGTGCGAAATCCGAACAAAGCGGCTTGGGGTTTGTGGAGGTGAAGGAGGGAAATTTGGTGGGGCAGTCTTGTGTGCCAGCAAGTTTCTGAGCGCAGTTGTGGCTGCCTCAGGTTGCCCAGCGACCTGAGATTCCGAGAATCGTTCTCATGCACAGAGACCTTTTTTGCGCGATTCCCAGCGCTGAAAGCTCTCGACCTCCACGTGGCAGGGCAAAGCACGAGGAAGTGGTTTCGAAACCGGGGCAAGTCGCTGTCTTCACCATTTTTTTTGCCTTTTTACCCCCTTTTTTTTTTGCTGTTGGCTTTTCTTTTCCTCAATCCTGTCTGCCTTGTACCTTGCTCGACCCTCAGTACAGCGACGCTATCCCAGTAGCATGATTCCCAGTGATCCTCGAGTGTTCGTCGCATATGATGGCTGGGTGTCTCTAGGTGGAGGCTTGCTGGAAGTATCGCCCTCTCAAGAGTCAACTGTGGTAGTAGAGGGTGCCGGACTGGGTGACAAGGGCGTAACAGACATCCAAGATATTGTCACGACCGTCTTCTTCGATGGAAGGGGCGCGGTAATCGTACACCTTCTGTGGTAGGATTTAATCCTGCTCAGATGATTGAAAGGAATATGAAGAAAGGATAAAAGACATAAGACACGCTGTTGAGGAGTGATCCCTGAGATTGTTAACCGAGATTGTTGATGCGGTTTTCTGTAGGTGTGCATAACTGCATAACTGCATGCATGATTTTGCATCCAGCATCACCTAGGTTGTTACTCAGTTTCTCGGAAAGACTCGACTTTTGCAAGCAGCTGCAAGGCATGCACGCACAGGCAGGCACATGAGAGGCATAGGCAGGTACAGGGTACATGATGGGCAGGTACTCTATGCGGTAGGCAGGAGGTATTGATACGCCCCCAGGCCTACATAAACCTGGCCATCCCCCCCCTGTATTGATGCTCCTCTTCTCTTCTCTTAGTCATCAGACAGACCACAATACATCTTGCATCACATTGCATCTCCACTTCTGGCTTACAACTTTTGTCCTCCGAGGCGAGGCCAGTGTCGTGGGTCCCCACTTGCCGGAATCGGGTGGGCTGCCCCGCGGCAAATGGCCCTCCCAACTTGGTTCTTGGACACTCTCCTTTTTTAATTAAGTGTTACCTAACACAGCGCGAATGGGTAAGGATTGCTTTCGAACGCCCTCCAGTCTCCTCAGCAGCCAAATGATCTTTGATCTACAAGCTAATTGCCATTTCCCTCCAGGCTCTTCCCCACCGTGCACGCAAAACCCGATCACCTCTTCGCCGTCACCCCTCGAGGACACTCCGTTCTCGTCGTCCCTTCACGTCCCCTTTTTGCCCCCGCGGTTTGGTCAGAGCAAGAAAAACGCCCCTGCCACGTTTGCCAGCGAGCTCCAAGATTCCAGCATACGATCGCAACCGTCATGACTCTCCGAATCCTGGCTCTGTTCTGGGTCAGTTCGCCAGCCAGAAGGACCACTACTACAAGATGATCAAGATGGAGTACGAGGCCGACAACAAGGAGAAAGGAAGTGACAGCGACGACGCTCAAGACGTTTATAAGTCAGCATTCTTATTCTCCAATCTCTGATAGAGTGGCCGGCGCAGACCACCAGGCCCAGCTGAACAACGCGACAAATCTCGAGCGTCCGGGTTCAACTTGGAATGACCTTCTTGGAACTTTGAGTTTCATTCCCTAGGCTCCATTTTGCAAAGACTTTCTTTGCGTGTTGTGCGCCCCCAGCCGGCTGGGAATCGTCCACCTCGAACTTGAAGTGGTCGAAAGACTCGAATAAGTCGGTTTCAAGGTCAACAACAACATCGTGAACGTTATCGCCGTCTTCAAGAAGAAAGGGGAAGACGAGGTCAATGAGGACGTGTCCAGACGATTCACATTCACCCCAACGGCTCCAACGACATCTGGTCCATTTCTTGTGTTTGGCTCTCTTGTTCATCATCGTCTGGCCGATATTCAAAGGGCACCAATTCTACAGATACATGAAGGGCCATATTCTGACGGCAGCCCCTCCGGCCCCCAACGTTACAGATGGACGACCCTCTTACGCGGATCCGGCTCCAAAAGTTACGAACGGATCGCCGGTCTCTGTCGTCGGTCCTTTCTTCGCTCTCCAGTCACGATCGACTGCGACGGACGAGGACGACGAACGACAGCATCATGACCGACACGGCCGACAGCACGATGGCCAGCACCACCAATACACTTGTGGAAGAACTGAGTACCCAGCTTTGGGCACTTGTCAATGTCGCGGAAACCATGGGCGATACCCTGAACCATTTGACCGGCGTAGAGGCGGAGAACCGCGAGTTGAAGAAGCAGAACTACGAGCTGAAGGAATATGCCGTGTACTTCTTCAGGAAGAACCACGAATTGCGTAATTGTCTCCGGTTCATCGCCAACATTCCCGAGAAACCCGCTGACGCCACAAACTTGTGGACTAACATTAAGGCGGCCATTACCAAGGCACTCCACGACGAAAGGGATGTTGTGGCAGATGCGTTGGGCGCAGACGACCCGGCGGAAGCGTTGAGGGTCTGGGATCGCATGAACTGGTCCGACGATGCGGCAATCGACACGGACGGAACGAAGTACCCGGTCATCCACATCACCCGCGATCGGCATACATTTGGCGTCGTCCAGCGCGGACCGTAGAAGCTACGGGAGAAACTGTTCAAGCGTAAAGTAGATAATATAGAGGCTGCTGAACCAGGCGCCTCTGTATCCGACGACGATGACTCCGATATGGGCAGCTTCCGCTCGGCTAGTTCGCGTACCCCTCGAGCCGAATCCGACTCTGAACTTTGATGAGGTGCACGACAAAGTCTGGGGATGGGAGGGGGGGACATATTATGAATAGGTATCGTATACAATAACACCACCGTAACGTCTGAATCAACAAAGCGTCGAAGTTGAAGTTGAAAGTGGCGTCTACTGGAAAATGGATCAACCCCCGCTTCCAGCAATTCTTGCCTAGTTTGGCAGTCATCACCAGCCTCCTCGCCAGTCTCGAGGTTACTTTCTGTCCCGGCCTTGCAGCTCTTCTCGCGTCCTCAGTTCCGCCGACACTGTCTTGGTTTAGTTTCGCCTACATTGTCCTTGTTCAAATCACTCCCCGCGGGCGGCGCGCTGCGGTTTACATTCTACGTGGGGAGGCTACGGCGTTGAGTTTCGGAACCCGATCGCCGACCCAGGCTACTCACAACCTGGATCGCCTAGTTGAGGTTGCTCAACACCTAGCTCAGGCTGCTCGCGACCAAGCTCAAGCTGCTCACAACCTAACCCAGGTCGCTGACAACGTTGTTCAGGCTGCTCACGATCTGGGTGCGCCTAACGGCCTAGTTGCCCATTTCCCGGAGGGCTACCAGCCCAACTGGAACCAAGCAAAAGCCGTTCAGATGCCCCAGGAACAATGGCGCCTACCAACTTCACCCAATGTCCCTGTCCCTCAGAACCCACACTATATTCAGGGCACCCGTGGCAATTCTGGGTGGTGCTAGGTTCCCTCTTGTGGGTAGCGCTAGACCTTGAGGAATTTGTCAGGGCGGAGTACACTACGAAAGAATCTGGGTACGAATCGTCGAAGAGCAATGGCCGAATCCCACAACGAACTCCCAAGAGTTACGAAAAGTACTTGGCCATACAGAATTGCCACAAGGCTTGCGAGCTTGCCCATCAAATGGGTAATGATGCTCAAGACATCTCTGCAGCAGCAGCAGCAGCAGCAGCAGCAGCAGCAGCAACAACAGCAGCAGCAGGAGGAGGGGGATGAGTTGCTAAGGAGGTGGTTTGAGGCGGAGGCGGAGGGGGGGTGGTTTGACGCGGAGGAGGATGGGGATGAGTGAAGAGGAGGACTTTTGCGAGGCACAGGGCCATAGGGCACCAGGTCTCGGACTGGTCCTACTGGTTCGATACACAGATGCTCCTCTCTGGAAGGGTGAAGGGGGTGGGAATAGGGATGGAAAAGGGCTGGGAGATTTACGGGGGAGTGAAGAGGGAGTGTTTGGGAATTGTTGGAGGAGGGATGGAAGAGTGGTCGGAGAGTGATGTAGGAGGGATGGAAGAGTGATGTAGGAGGGATGGAAGAGTGATGTAGGAGGGATGGAAAAAAGTCACTAGTGTGATTGTAAATGCCAGGGCAAACCTTCTTCTAGGTGGAAATCTCAATGAAGACGCTGATGAAGTCATAGGATGCTCCTCTCTACCAAGCGAACAAGCCTCTGTTCATGTCCTTACGTATCTTCCCAGTCGTCCTCCCAGTCTCAAATGTTGAAGTCGTCGTTGCCTTGTGGCCATGAAGTTGAGGGGTTCGAGAAGCAGCATGAATTGAGGCTTCCATGTTTGTCGATGAATATTTGTCGGATTTCGTCAACTTGGCCCTTGAGCTCAAGAATATCCTCAGATCCCTTTGCCTGATACGGGCTGATCCTTCTTTGGAGATTGGTTGGGGAGCAGTTATCGCTCCTCGCGAGCGATACTGATGAGAGTTGTAGGACGGAACGTTGCTCCAAGCCTCGAACCATGGACTGGGCGAGATCCCCCGTTCAGGAGCTCCTGGCCACCGCCGACCACGGGATAGCAATCATGTTGCGCGCGCCGTTTGGATGGTGTCTGGGAAGTTGATGGTTGTGATTCCGGTCCAGTTCGTTATGGTTCCGGAAGACGCCAGGATAGGGGAGTTCGATCTCGCCGAGTCTATCAGAAAGTGCATTCCGTGGATCAGGCAGTACGGGATGTCGGGTGGCTGAAGGACGCGCAGAGGAAATCCTGTAGCTCATAAAAGGCTGAGCAGATCAATAAGGACTTGTATGGCGGGCCTTTCCATTTGGCGACTGTTGATGACGCGGGAGTGAATGCTGACCTTGAGCAACGACCCATAGGAATCAGTTGAGAGACGACCTTTTGGCCGTTCATGCGGTGATGTGGAATAAGGATAATTGTTATAATCTTTGGTACGTCCTTTCTCGTGCCTATCTGATACATGCACTGATGCCTCTCAAGGTTCTGGTTACGAGTGGGCACGTGTCGAAAGTTACCGTTCCTTCCTTTTCAGGTTTGCAACTCTGGAAGGCACCCTTCACTGACGGTAATCACTTGACCGCGTCGTTTCCTGGCAACCCCAGAGGTAAAAACCCTTTCACTTGGGCCCCGCACAAAGGACAATTCTTTCTGCCACTTGATCGCGCCCGGAAATCTGTCGCACCCCTCTGTTCTTCCTCCTCACCACAACAATCTTCACCAGTTGTCGCAGCCAACTCAGCAGAATTGTTGAGAGCCCTTTTATGCCCCTCTTTATCAGCGCCTTCTCAGCGTTCAGGTTGCCGTCGTCGCCCTTGTTCTTTGTTGCGTCGCTCTTGTCGCCCCGTCTAGCGTCGTCGTCATCTTCACACGAGCTTTCTCCTTGTCAAAGTCTGGCATCATAGACTGGATCTCAAAGGTACCATCAGCATCTTTCAAAGTCGTTTGAGATACTGAATTGCCGGTAACAGTCACTGTAGGCATCAACTCCCCGCGCCGTTAAAATGGAAGTCAACCCTCCTACTACTCCTCGCGTTCCATCGAAGAGGAGGTCCCCCTTCTCTGACACCACCGACTTCCCGCAATCCCGCAACCACAAGCGTCAGAGGACCGTCGAGCGCAAAGAGCCCGCAGATAAGCCCGGCGACTCTTCTCCTCCAAACCAGCATACCACGTCGGCAGAGAAAATCGTCGAGTCAGAGCACGAAGACGAGGAGTCGGAAGGTGAAGGAACGGTGTCTGACCCCATGGACATTGAGTCCGAAGACACAGCCGGCAATCATCTTCACGTCGCCGATGACCTTGAGCGCGCCCTCGAAAGAAACACTCGCAGACCCATTTTAGCCCCAGTCGAACCCGACCTGTCGACAAGTGACATCGACGACTTACTCTCCGATTCGGAGTTTGACTTGGACTCTGAAGACGAAGAGTTCAACTCCGTCACCAAAAAATCTCCTTCTCATCGAAGCCCCAGTCGCAACGAGGAGGAATATTACATCGCCATGTGTGACATCGACTATTACAACTCCCTGCCCGAGCCGGAGCTCCGACGCGAAGCCATCCGCCGGATGGAGGACAACTCCAAGGCTGATCCCAAGGGCACTGTTGTCTATCCTCCGCCGTGGTACATCGCTACCCGCTTCGATCCGCCCCGTCCTAGGGTGTGGATCAAGGACTTCTTCTCGGGTAAAGTTCGCCCGCGTCAGTTGGTTAATGACCGGCTGGCCGAGATGAGCGTTGCCCAGAGGGAGAAGTGGGCGAGGGAGCATGGAATGGGAGGGTATGACGATGAGGACACCGAGTAGGAGACGGAGAAGTGCCAGGGAGGGGCGAAGGGTGAGCGAGGGGGTGGGAGAGGCGATGAGCCTGGGTAGGTGAATCAGAGGGGGGTGGAGGGGGGGGTTGGTCAGAGAGAAGTGCCTGTTTGTTCCCGAAGGAATGAACAGAACTGGTCCAAGTAGCAAGGCTACGAGGCGGTCCGGAAAACATTATGCTGCCTATCAAGCAAGGTCTTGATAGTGTCCCATGGGCAAGCATCCTGTTCTATTTCTTGTAGTTTTCTGTTGGTTTGGCCCATTGGTCATCTCACGTCCTTTGTCCCATTCATAGACAAAGCTCTCGAACTGTTGTACATATTTTCAAACTTCCTGTTTGCCCTATCCATATCTGTCATCTCACTGTTTGAACTTATTACATGTCAAAAGATGAGCTGTTCGACATCGATTGACATCAAGCAAACCTTCTTTTGGCACCTACTCTTCTTCGGTTCCTCGGTTTTTACGTCCTTTTTAGGGCACACCATTCCAAGAAGGTAGAACTATCGTACTCGTCGTTGGTGTCGAAGGGTGCGGTGTTGAGGCATGATTCTTCCGATTCCTTGAAGCCTTCGTCTTCTAAGTCAGTGTCGTAAGAAGACTCGAAAGATATAAAGTTTACCCAATCATCGATGGCCATAAGCGCAACATCCCAAGCGTCGCAGATTCATCACTACTAACAACAACGACCAAGAAGTGAAGACAGACCCTTCCCAGCGGTCGTCTTTACTGAGATGTCACCGAACACCGAGGATCATGGCAAGCGAGCCCAGACGGCATGGCGTTCAGATTTGACACAGAGATCCAAATTGCAGAAGCTCTGGCAATCGTCCAGGTTGTGCACCCTCCCTGCCAGTCCAGACGGTTCGAAGCCTGCCACGGTGCAGATTTTTACGACGGCTGTGAGGTGCTCCGGCACAGCCCGCTCCACAACAACAACCGGAGTACGATTGGAGCGTGGATCCTCATGGGCATCTATTCGCATCCATCCACTCCTTGATTCTCTAATACTGACACATCCTTAGCCAGATTCCTGGTTTGGAGGCGTCGGACAAAGGACCAAAGCCGACAACACAAGCATGATAATCATGTTATACCAAACGGGCCAGCTTAGGGGTGAAAGAGTCACATCAAGCTGTTTGACAAGTTTGACTCACGGTATTACCATGACTGAACGGAGATGTATTCTCTCTTTATTTCCTTCCTATAAGAACGTCCAGACCCCAAGCCGATTAACGACTACTTGTTAGACAAATATTCTTAGATTCCAACCCACACATACATTTTCTCCTTCCCTTCAGCCCACGCTCCGTTTCCATGAACTTCCTTCTCAAAAGCCCAATACTGAGACTCGATAGCAGATGCCAACAACCACCAAAGAAAGCACGATGGCTGACGAAGTCCCTCCTCCACCGCCACAAACGGCAAGCCACCAGCCACGGATGCCGCTGTATATACTCGAGGCTTACTGGGTCACTCAGTACTTTCGTAACCGGCAGTGGCATTTGGACCTCATCCATACCATCCATCCTTGCGGCGAACCCCCTCCTCCACAGGAATGGGCATCCGATACGACAGGCTGGCCTTGTGGCCAACCGCCTCCTCCACGAGAATACTAACTGTATTCCGGGTATCTCGGCGCAGCTCCTCAAGCTTCTGCATATTTCTCTTATGCTTCTGCTTCTTTCGGTCTTGGACCAGGTCGCTATTACTCCCGAAAGCATGGTTTGGGTCGCAAACGTTACAAACGAACGTCTTGTAGGCTATATGTTTGAGCCTGAGAGCCTTGGATGCATTGGGAATACCGCCGTTCTTAAGTCGCAAGGTTGAGGTCCCAGACCTCCAAGAGAACGGGGTGGCCAACATGACGGGGCCGCGGATGGGCAGGACTGGGACGGGAATCCACAACGGAGGAACCATCTACCTCTGAGTCCACCTGGCATACGCACAAGGGTCTACCAGACGGATCGAGACTCACACCTCCAACACGCGAAGTAGTCCTGAGGCTTCGTCTTTTGCTCGGCCCGGCGACATCTATCATCTTTCTCCTGTTATCTTTCTTCTTCGCTTGCCTGTGGATTTGGGGGTGGAGGGCATTGTGCGAGTTGCGATAGCGGGAAACAAGTGACGCGAAGTATGCGAGTCTGTTGATAATTCAGAGATCCCTTGCGGAGTGGTCGAATCTTGACGGTCAAAGGAAGACGCGCACTTGAAAATGCCAGTGCAATACACCATTCACCGGTGATTTGGGCTTGGCGGTTTGGTTGTCGGGCTGGTGCCGGCTGACGGCGAAATAACATGACCTATCGCCTTGTGGACAGTTCGGATGAAGTTAGGTCGTCTTTCCAGTCACCGGGCGCACAACATACTCGCTTCCACTTCTCTACCCTTGTTCCCCTCGCCACTCCTCGCACCCTAATACCCAATTTCACCAACACCAGCGCGCTCTTCATCATTAATGGGAACCTGGGGGTCTATATCACGGTACTCTCATAGTACGGTTGAATGTAAGCAAACACCATCTTTCAAAATAACCGCACACCTCAGAGAAACCATTCAACTCAGAATAACCGTTACAGGCGGATCCCTGGGCTCTGATTGGCTAGCTGGAATCTAGGAATGGGTGCTCTTGCCTTTTTTCTACTCTACACTACGAAACTACTCCACGAGGTTCTTTTCCAAGGGTAAGGTAATCAAGACCTCGGTACCTTCCCAAGATCTCGTCGCCCTCCCAAGACCTCGTCGCCTTCCAAACTTCGTCGCCCGCCCAAGTCCAAACCACCAAGTTCACCACCACTGCACCACTTTGTATGGCCGTCGCCGTCGCCGTCGTTGTCGCTCTCGTTATCGCTATCGTTTCAATTGAGCCTGCATTTCAATAATGGAGGTTAGTTGACGAATTGAAATGGGGATGCAGCCGTACCTAGGGATGTGATGGCCGTCGCTGTTGTTGTTGGTGATGTATTGATGTTGGTGTTGGTGAGAAGGTTGATGTTGGGAGAGTTGGGGAGTCGATGGGACTTTGGCATTTTGAACTCCATTTCTCTCTGCTTCTCTCTACTTCTCTTTCCTTCCACCTCCTCTCCCCATTCTTTTTCCCATTACACCTTCCTAACCTTCTTTTTTCCATCGTCCCTTCCCAAAAAGGAGTCCCACCAAGACTCTTAAACTCCCGTCCAACGCACATGGCGCCCCAATTTTCTTTCAGCCAATCAGAGCCTAGGAATCCGGCTGCAACGGTTATTTTGAGCTGAACGGTTATTTTGAGGATCACGGATCTCGCCGTTCTGTGACGGTTTTCTTGATGGCACGGTTTTCTTGCTCCCCAGATTCCGATTAATGATATTTTCCGGGTCTTCTGCGCCAGTGAGCCTCCATCGCTAGATATACTTTACATCATCGCCTTGGACCTCGCCTTCGCGATCCCTTGCTTCACTCGCTCTCGCTATTCTTTTCTTTATCACCCGTTTTCGTTCTCCTCGTTGAACAGATCGACTCAAAACAGTAAGGCTGCGCCATTTTTGTCGGCATCCCTTTGTGATGCGTTCTAGGCATCGTAGCGAACCGAAGAAACTGCATACAAGAACCCCATCTTTCTGACAAACTCTCGTCAGGGAGTCTAGGAACATTTTCATCACCAACGGTACCTTTGAATGAACAGTACCAATTGTATGATAGGTTCCCTTTTCCTTACCATTTATATACATAATGAAGTCTAACCCACACCTCAGACAACATCCAGCCATCAACATGTCGTACCAGACCCCGGTTGGCACTTCTCCCTTGAAGGCAACGGTTGCCCACGATGCAAATCAAGAACCCGACCACGCCCCCCATCGACAAGCAACCGACCAGATCAATCCCCAGGACGAACAAGAAAAGCATACGGACAACGTAGCTCTTTCCGATGACAAGCTTTCGTCTCCTTTCGACGGCACCGAATATCAGGAAGACAGTGAGCAAAACACGGCCAAACAAAACAACAAAAACCCGACGAACCAAACCGCAAACACCACCGTCGAAAGCCACGCGTCTGTGCCCTGCCACGGAGACCTCAGCGCCTCGCAAGCAAGAGCCATCTACACATGGCTGGAGAACCAGAACAACCCCGTGCCTGACGGAACCTACCACAGCGTTGAAGAGCACAGCCTGGTGGGATTCAGTGAAGAGGAACTTCGCCACAGAGCCGTGGATTGGATGGAGTTCACCCACAGTGATAAACCGAATGGTATCGTAGTCGTTCCTCCGACTTGGTACAGCTATTCCCGATTCGGGCCAAATCGTCCTCGTGCCTGGATCAAGGACTTCACCACTGGCCGGGTACGCCCACGACGGATGACTAATGATCTCCTCGTGAGTTTGTCCCTGGCTGAGCGGGAGAGGAAGCTGAATAGGGAGAGGAGGGATAGGGGAGAGCCGGCGGAGTAGGCGGAGTGGGAACAGGCTTCTGGGGAGATGGAAGTAAAGACGAGTCATTGGGATTTGATGTTGTGCTATTGCAAAGCAATATGACCTTCGCAGGAGTCATGGGTTTATCTGCTATTCAACTTTTCCTCTAGTTCCAGGTTGTTGCAATCTGGCAAGCGCTTTTTATGATTAGTTTCTACCTACTGGTAGCTTTCGTACCCCTTTTCCTTGTTATGTTTGAGGTAGTTCCTCTCGAAACCGTATTTTTGCCTTGCTGCTTTTCCTCTGCATTGGACAAAACTGGTCATGTCTGTCAATTAAAGTCCAAAAGGCAAGATGAAACGTCATCTGTTCTTTGGACTTTGACCACAATTCACCAAAAACCTCGGCCGGGCGAGGCTGAAAACAACACGTCCCGCACACGGCAGACGCCCCACGGCGGGACACTTGTAACCACAATTCACTTGTATCTACGGCCTGACCGCCCGATGTTGTTGCCTTGGTTGGTCTTGGAGCCCAAGCCCTAAGGACCGCCCACATAAATTTGCTTTCCAACCCACTCCCTTTGGGTTTTTTCTTCCCCTCTGCAACACCACGCTCTGCAAGTTCTCCCTATAGACGCAGCACACCCACTCTCAATCTACATACCACCTCCTAGACGTTGACGAGACATTCTATCGTCTCTTCGCATACATTCCTCGTAGCTTAGCTACTTCAACAAGCGTTACTATCGCCTTGACGACCGGGAGTTTCTCGCGCCGCACGAGGGACTTGCCCCGCAGACAAACACATTCACTCGGCTCTCAAACAAAAGAGTAATACACTCACCACCTCATTAATAGCTTTATATACCAGTTCTCTAACAAACACAACAGGACTATTTCATTCAACATCATGGCGCCCACTGCTGGTTTCCCGACCCTGGCAGACTCTCTGGAGGCCAGGGTCGACCTGATCTGGATGCCCGACAACAACGATCAGTCCTCGCCTCCTGATTCTCCTGGCCCCTCCACCAGTGCACAATCAGACCATATTCCCGAGAGCGAAGACGGTGATGAGGGTGTTCACAACAATACCGACGTGGAACATTCAACTCAGGACACTTCCTCTCACGTTGACAACACCGAGTTGTCGCAGGCTTCGGGTTCGAACGACATGTCATCCAACACGGCTTTATCCGACAGCGTTTCCTCAAACACCCAAGACGCCACCGAGGACGACGATGACGTCCAGGAAATCCTCCAAGCCCCTGATGTCCCTCCGCCCTCGGAGGAAACCCTTCGCAGCCAGGCGATAGCCTGGATGGAGGCCACTTACTCCGACGTTCCCAACGGCGAGGTTATCCAGCCTCCTCCCTGTTACGCCTACTCGCGTACTGAGCATCCTGAGCGCCCGCGCATCTGGATCAAAGATTTCTTCACGGGACATGTCCGTCCGCGTCGCTTGGTTAATGACCGCCTCGTAGACATGTCCCGTGCTGAACGGGAACGCTGGGCAAACCAGCAGAGGAGGATCCGAGGCGAGCCCGCTGGGTCAGCGTGGCAGATTTTACGCCGGTGTGGACATGGGAGATGTAATGAGATCCGGTGGGAACAGCGGTTAAAGTAGTTCGGCGATAGATATGAGGTCCAGTCCAGTATCAAAAAGGGTCAAGGCATCAAAAGCGTTTTATATCCCAATCTCGTTTCTTGTAGTTGAGCGTGTTTTTCAGTCAGGCTCCCAAGTGGTTGCAAGGCCATTCGGAAGCGATCTTCAATCTCCTGATACCCAGCAGGAGTAGTCGGTCCGTGATCTTGTTTGCTTCCAGCACTTGTTCAACCATTGCGTGGTCTTCATTTAACAATCAACTTTTCGTCCTTCCAAGCACGCGTAAGGAATACAGACTTGGGTTTCTTAGACTTTTATATATCTAACAATTGCACCAGAACCGTCTCCTCATAATCATGTCCCGCCGACCTACATCCACGGTCGCTTCAGGCTCCGACAGTCATTCCAACCCAAGCGAGAACGCCAACCATCTCTCTCCCTCTACTGAACAGCTCCCTGGCGAATCCGCTACTCTGATTTCACGGTCCAGCATCATCACTAATTCTCAGCTCCTGAACGTCCAGGAACAGAACGATGATCGGGACAACGACCTGGACAACACACAGATCAACAGCGCAACCTTCTATGACGCTGACGACGAACATAGGTCACAATCTCCTGATTCCCACAGCGGCTCTTGCACTACAAAAACGTCGTCGAATACATTCAAGAGCCGACCGATAACGGAGCCGACATTCCCATTCAGCAGCCAGGCCATAGCCTGGATGGAGGCCACCTAGAGGTACTCAAACATACCGAACGGCGGCGTTGTCCAGCCTCCCCCTTGGTACAGAAAGGCCGCAGTGCCCTAGGGCTTAGCCAGCAAGAGCCCAACGGCTCCACGCGTACCCTCACTGACAGACCCGTGATCTACGACATGAACACCATCCCACAACCAGTTTTTTTCCCCGTGATGCGCCTGCGAGCCCGATATCCCTTCTTCAGCTTCGCGGCTGCTGACACCGAGGTGTGACTTCGGAAGAGGAGATGAAGGACACCAAGGACAAATGTGCAATCACCTTTTGGGGAGGCTCAGCGCCTTCTCTTTCGGATACGCCTATTCCCGTATTGAGCATCCAGATCGCCCACGCATCTGGATTAAAGATTATTTCACCGGGCGTGTCCGTCTTCGGAGGCTTGTCAATGACACGTCACCTCGAGATGCAGCATAAACTGCTCGGTTGCCTCGCAAACGCTCAAAACCTGCCTACCTACGAGCCTTCCCTCTCACAGCACAACATAGATTTCCAGTCGCATGGCCCAGCGGCAAGCAGGCTCATGATTATTACCTCTTCGATCTACTGGTCGGACAAGAGAGTGGTCCCATGAACAGCGCTGAGTTCTACCTGCCAAAATCTCGTGGGCTGTTTTGAGCCTCGAGAGCATCAGCTATAGCCAGGCGGGCCTTGAAAAGTTTATCACGCGTCACGCCGACACTCTACTTGCTTTCTAGTTGTTTGACTGCCACCTGGAGTTCGACACGCCTCGTGGATTCTCTGTTATGTCTATATACTAAAAGCATACTACTCCAAGCTCAGCAGCGGCAGTTACCACAACACGTTCACCCATCGTGATCAAGAAGGAGTGTTCTGTTGACCAAGCACGAACGCGTCCTCCTTCAACGTGTTGCGTTGAAGCTGCCTTTTGATGCTTCCTCTCCGTCCGGGCCGCGACAGCAACCACCAAAGTAAAGAAAGACCTCGGGTAGCTTGCGACTCCTTGATCCGAGCCATCGAGGCCCAGTCACACAGCACTCTGCCGCTGTCTTCCTCGAGACACTTCACCTCCGTGCCGCGTGAGGGGCCAGTTAATAACCACGCTAGCTTTGGTGTAAACCGTTTAACGAAATGTTTCCAAGTCCCCTGGCACTCGAACATTCCCTCAGCTCCAGTCTCAAGAGGGAGATGTGGCATACCGTCGGGTCCCTTGGCAGAGTCGCAAACCCCCGCATTGCCCTTCCTTTCGCCGTTCCCTTCTCGCAGCAGGAGCAAGCTCCGTCCGTTCGTCGAGCCAGAACTCGACCAATCGACAGTATCGCATGGGAGAGGCCGCATCGCTGGCCGGTATTCTCGGCAAGAGGTCTACCGTTGGCGAGGCCGTATGTACTCACTTTCCTCTCGGAGTATGAGCCCGAGGCAGCAGCTGCGATTGCGACACTCGCAGAGATCGTTGCTCTTCATGCGCGTTCCTCCGCCCACCTCATTAGTCGTCACCTCCAGTCGCCCCCGACAACCAGACTGTTGACCAGTTCGAGAAGAGGGAAAGGAGTACCACCAGCCCCAGCCCCTTGACCAACTAATACCCCTCAATTACCTCGCGGGGGCACTTGAAAGAGGTAGGGAGGTAGGGAAGCTTGCGTGGGGAAAGTTTCATTTAAGTCGCGAACGAGGTAGTGCAGGGCAGACTGCCGTGATGGCAGATCTATTCCCGATTGCTGGGGTGGTCAGCAAGCGTTGTAGTGGGACTGTGAGGTTACGAAGTTTCAAGATAGAGGTAGGGAAGGATAGGAAGTGAACGGAGGTTCATGTTACGCCATGTCTCCGCCAGGTCAGATATCTCCTCCTTCAAACTCAAGGTTGTAAACAGCGGGAACTAGAGGTACCGAGTCGCGTACGGGGTCAACGGATGTAAGGAGATTGAGTTCGAGCATGTTTGGAAGTGTCTGTAATATCTAGATGATAGAACTAAGGTACCTACGGATGGTGTAGAAAATTGGGCGGGGTGTTTACGACCAGGCGGCACCGCGGTAAACGCCATGTTCTATAACTGGATGTATCTAAATAGGTGGGCCGTTCTACCGATGTGGCCGTGTTGTGTGAAGGCATCACGAGTTGCGAATGAAGAGGAGGTTCGCTTGATGGTCGAGTATTGAGTTGCAAGCTTTACTGTAAACACAAATTTGGGTACAAATAAATTTGTAGATCCTCGCAACAATATCATAGCCTGTTCCCTCGCAAAGTCCCCCTTCCACTCCTCATACTCTTACTTGTGATCCAGACGCGCCTTCCTAACGTCGTCTACGAGCGTTGTAAGACCCAACAACTTCTCCACTTCTTTGTTCACCACATCCTTTAGTTCATCCAATCCTAGATCTTTTAACTCCTCCTTCCACTTCTGACATGCTTGTGTCTTCTCGTGGCGTCTGTGGTCGAAGCCATGTTGGATTGTGGTCTTTGCTTGTTCGCGCGGGTCATCTTCTGGTTTGCGGATTGGCTTCTTTTGGGGACATGGAGGGGTTGTGCTTCTCTGCCACGGAGTTACACCCGTTGCATCCGCTGGCCTGGTTGAATCCGTTTCGGTCGTTGTGTTTATTTTTGCTGTTGCCAGTATAGCTGACAGCGCCAGTGAAGCTCTGGCCCTGGTGATGGTATCGTCGAAATTGCCACCAGAATTGGAGGTAGGGGTAGAGGAAGTGTTTTCCACCTCCACAGTAGAAGTAGCCATGGCGGGCGGCTGCTTCTGTTTTGTTGTCGTGTTCTCCCCCTCCTTCTCTGCTGATGCCTTGTTTTCTGCTTCCCCGGCAGACTTAAAAGGCTCGCCCTTTAGCGAAGAATCCTCAGCTTCTTCCTCCGCGGTCCTAAAAGGTATGCCGAGATAGCCACGTGGGCGTTCAAACCCTCCAGGAGTAGAATAACCAGGCGACCATGGCTGATAAGGCACCTGATATTGACCCCATGGCTCAGTGTACGGGTTAAATGGTCGTCTGGGAAGGTCTTTGAGAGCCATGGCTGGAGCTACATGGCCGCTGTTGTCTCTGACGAACTCGTAGTTATATTCGGGCCCCTTTCTTATCCCTCTCGGGGTAAAAAAACCACGCTTGGTAGCTTGCGTACGTTTAGTAGAAGATGTTTCAATCAACGCAGGGTCCCATCCCACAGGACAGCGGTAGGTAGAGGCTGCCGATGAGCTCCCGTCGCCGGACCCGGGTTCGCTGCTAAACAGGTCGGGATCGACAGGACTGTCAGGAAGAACCCGCATTGGGCATTCCATCTGCCTGGCTCCGTCAGCGATGGCTGTGGTAGGGTACCCGTACGTCATGTTATCGTTCGGATTGGGATGTGATCGGTCGTCTTTCGGACTGGAGATAAAAGTCTCGAAGAAGAAAGTTTGGGAGAAGAAAGTTTGATTAGTGCTCGCGGTTTTAACTGAAAGACCAAAAATTAAGGCGGAAAATGACGTGCTTGATGCTTCTCGAAATTCCTGTATGCCCGATGCTGGATTGATTACCTACATGCAATGCGTCCGAGAAGTGCCATACAGCACATTTATCGCCGACCACTGCAACATCAAGTTCCTGCAAGCCCGTCAACACGGTGCATATATGTCCTAGAAAACCGGTATCTATAGCGCACGGGGGACACTGGGACTTGCGAAAATCCGGAAGGAAGTCGGTTAGGCTCGGTTGAACTCGACGGGCCTGGGCTCCAGACCGGGAAACATGTTGCGCCTTCCCACTTGTCTCCCACTTTTCCTCACAGACAGAACATAAAAGGCCTGGTGGCATGACGTTAGAGTCTGAATTATCAAGGGTGGCTCAGGTCGAGCTAGTCCCGGGTTTTCTTTTGCGCGTCTCTGAGTCTACCGAGGACAGATGTACGAGTGTCCGAGTAGGCGGCTTTGGGTTGGGTAGAGGGTGGGTGGGCGACGACTGGAATGGGGTACACAAGGCAGGTTTCTGACTTGTAAATTGTTTCCCTGGATTCTTCCCAAGAACTTCGGTTGTTCGTTTGGTCACTAATCAATTACCATGTCGTTGAACGCCCGATAACCGTTGCACTACTTGTTCTTCTCTGGAGAGGGAAGGGCCGAAGGGGTTTGTTCAGGTTCACGATCCTCGGTACTTCATAAGATCGAAAGAAAGTTATTAGACTAACAGAGACCCTGCAGACTTGACCGACACCATGTTAAGAACTTATCTCAGTCGTTTTTGCGTAGACGTACCGTGCAATTCCGTGTGCTCTATGCCCGCAGTTGTCATTCGTTGTGTTAGTGGAGGTAAATACCTTATCATCATATTTCACTGCCGCCTGTCTTCTCTATATCACTTCGGTTTCAAGTATTACCAAACAACTGAAGTACATGTAGCCAGCCTCCTGACATATGAGGCTCTAGAATGCTGAATATTACGACTTTCCGACTCCTCTCCCATCTCCCGTCTATGATACTCATCCCTCATCTTATACCAAGCATACATATCCCGATTATACTCCTCCTCAACCTTCAACAAAGCCTCCGTTCTCTTTTTCTCTATATTCGAAAGCCTGATTGTATGGTCGTTCTTCTCGGTCAGCATTCTATAATATAGTGCTTCCCATTCATGACGCATTTTCAGAGTTTCCAATTTGTAAATCCTTCGTTTCGCTGCCTCAGGGTCCCATTCCTCCTCGTCATCTTCCTCGTCATCGTCCTCATCATCCTCCTCGTCATCTGACTCGCTTTCTTCCCCGTCCTCCTCCTCCTCCTCCTCCTTCCTCCACTCCTTCTCTATTGCTCTCCGCTCCTGTAGCTTGTTCGTCATATCCTCCAGCTGCCTCTTCAGCTCGTTCAACCTCCTGTCATCCCACCAATGTCGTCGAACTTCGCTCCTCATTAAACCGCACTCCTTGTCGATTTGTGCCTTCTTTTTGTCGTATATCTGTTTGATCTTATCTCGCTGGGCGTTGAGCTGCTGCAGCGTGAGTTCGTATTCTTCCTCTTGCAACTTCCAGCTACCCTCCTGCTCCTCGTCGCTCAGGGGCTGCGAAGAAGTAGTATCGAGCGGCTCGCTCTCATGTTTTGGTGCGTTCGTTGCGCTTGTTGTGCTGGCTGCTTCTTGTGCCATCGATGAGCTGTTGCGGATGGTCGTAGTGCCGGTGGCAGTAACGCCAGCCATTGTATTCGAATTGTTCACAGACAGTTGCCCCCGGTTATGCCCTTTGGTCGACGGCCGACGAGAAACGATGGTGTGTATGGCGTGCATGGCGTCGGCAGCAAAGTCTTCCTCTGGAAAGAAGAGAGGGACACGCCATGTTATCGGTGCTCGTCCTGGGTGGGGTCCTCGCACTGATACTCGCCTTGGAAGATACTTTGAAACGTCCAGGTGGAAGGCAGGCAACAGCCGTTTGGCGAATCCCTCGATGGCGTTGATTACGTTTCTGACGGCTTCGCTTCGTTTTGAGGAAGGCTCCGTCGGGCAGGCGTGATGAGAGAAACTTCCGTTACCGCTTCGGTCCATGGTGGGCAGTGTTGACGGGATGGTTGTGGTGATTGATGGTTGTGGTGCTTGATGGGTGTGTTGTGTTGGTTTACTGTTATGGTTGTCTTGGCTGTGTTAATGGTAATTGAAAGTGATGAAGGGTGGAAGATTCGAGGGTGAGAAGAAGAGATGTCGTCAAGGCTTTAAATACCGGTAAGTTGGGAGTTGGATCAGAATCAAGGACAAATCCAGAATTGCATGGCAAATTCCCAGATTTCCTTGCTCTAGGTGCATGTCCTTCATGTCCATATGTGCATCGCGTCTGCAGAAGCGCCCTCACCACAACGGTCAACTCCAAAAAGGAACCAGTGATGAAACGGTTATCGGGTGGGCAAGACCAGCATAACCGATTGTTTCCAAAAGGTTCCTGATTGTGATTCTGGAGGAGAACCCAGGTTAAAAGGTAAATTTACAAGTGCGATATCCGTATTTTAATCCCAGTCCAGTCGTCGCCCACCGCACAGCCGACATCGCCAACTGCAGCATCCAGGTCCTCGTCCAGCATGCCATCTCCAAAAGATGCGTGGTCCTGCATACACCCAAGTGCTAGCATAGCGAGCGGAACTACTTTGATGCGGCGCCTCTCCGTCTTTGTTTTGGCGCTGAACTACACTCCGGCCCTGCTTGTCCCCCACCGCTCTCTCGAAACACTCGAGTCTTGCGTGCCGAATTCGACCCGCGGCCATGGCCACTTCCAAAAATGCAAATGGTTCAAGAAAACAGCGGATCGTCCAAACTACGGCACGCAACGCAGATGGTGGAGACCACTTGTACTCTCCATCCTGCCGTCGCCGGCGCCGACCAGTTTCCCGCGCGAACAACCCGAACAATGTGCGGCATCGCGGATTGCGAAATGAAAAGCACACCTGGTTGATGATTGCTTTGCGAATTGAGAATGGTCCAATCCATTCCAACTTATTGTACGGGCATCGATCATTGTAGAGACTACAGTGGGTGGCATCAAAAAACGCACAACTGGTTATTTCCCCGCAAAACTCGTACTTTTCAAGTCTCGAAATTACAACACCACCCATCTTCCAGTAATCTATGAATTTCAGCGTTAGGATTATTTTACTCTTTTAAAGGAACGTGTTTTTCCGATTATTCTTTCCTCCCAAAATGCCTGAGGAAGAAGGTAATAAAGTAAGTACTTAAGGGAGAGCTCGATTGTCCATCTACTATAAGCCCCTATAAGCCCGCTATAACCGATTTGCTAACTTTACCTTCGGATAAACACCACTCTTTCACTACCACTAATAACTAAAATTACTCAAGAGTCCCTTTGACATTAAAAGGTATTAAAAACACTAACCTCAAGGAAATGCATTTGGTTTAGGATATAGTAAAGTGGTCAAATCGAGGAGTGACGAAGGTGATTTTTTGATGTAGTTTGCGGGGAAATTTCCAAGTTGTGCGTTTATTTGTGGTACTCACTGTACCTCTAGAAAGATTGAGGTGGATGCGGTCCTTTATTCCTGGTTAGGCTGTGGATATACTCCCCTCCCATCCGTCCGGAGGTATAGCTGAGAACACTGGGAACTATCGCTATATACATCCATTTGAGTTACGATAGAAGCTTGAAGGTAGGTAGAAAATGAATTCGCTGTTGATAGTCTTCTTCTCTTGTGCCCAGCCGGCCAGCCGTGCCAGCCGTGCCGCCTGCTGTGATATTACTGGTAATAATCGATATGGGTTCAACGTGGCTTAATTGTATATATGTGTGTAAGACTGGCTCTGCAGACTTAAAGCTCTAGTATCTGGATAAATTCCGTATATCCTAGCCCAATTAGGCACGTGCACGCCCAGTGGATCCCCTAGCCTCTAACACACCCCCTTAGATTTGGTATACAAGCTACGCTAGATCTACTTAAAAAATGCCTTAAAATGCCTTGAAATCCTCCTAAAACTAGCTAGAAATAATATTATCCCCAAATTACTTCCTTATTATAGTAACTTTCAAATTATTATTCGTAAAAATCTTGCCCTACTATATTTACCGTTATACTTACCGATTCGTTGCCCGAATCCTCCTCTATAAAATCCTCTATACCCTTCGGGCGGCCTGTAATAATATTTCCGATATTAAATTCTCGGAATTAAATTTATAATTATTATAACTCTACGAATCCTAACTATTTTATAGATTTTAAATATACTATAGGAAGGAAGCTTTTAATAAAACTATTTACAATCTATTCTTTAAGACGTACGTAAATTATATTTATAAATTTCCTTTCTTATATTTACTTTATTTAATATTTATATATATCGACGTATTTAAATTTGAGAAAGTCTTTTCGCACCGTCGTGAACGTCTTTAGGCACCGTCGACCCACCCTCCCCCCACCCTTCCCGCCTACGTCCTACCCTTCCTACTTTCCTGTCCAATAAAAATCGGTGAATTTAAAGCGCGGACTATATTGTCTCTACCTTGCACTGATCCCCTTCGTACCGCGCCTGCCAAGCTCCTAGATTTGTGATTAATTGAGTGCAATTGAGTAAAATATACGACCGTACCACTAACTACCCTACAGATACCTTATAAAATACCCTATAAAATAATCGCTATAAAAGTGCACATTTGGGCGGACACTACAATCTAATATTATACTATAAAATAATATAATGCCTAGATTTCTAGGCGAAATCTATAAAAGAATACCACGCTAAAGCGAAGATAGTCCGCGCTTTGGATACACCGATTTTTATTGGTCGGGAAAGCGGGAAAGGTGGGGAGAGAGCGGGAGAGGGTGGGTCGACGGTGCCTGAAGACTTTTACGACGGTGCGATAAAGACTTTCTCTTAAATTTAATTACCAGCCGAACACCATCCTTTATAATAAATTATATCGTCTATTCATTATTCTAATTTATAGGTATAACCTTTTAATCTTCGAACCTTAGGGTAAGTTCGTTAAAGAGACAGCGAATGTAAATAGCCTCTTTAATTCTTTAATTAAAGGATACTAATTTAATTTCTATAGATAAAATTGTAATTATATTTTAATTATTAGTTCGCTAATCAATTATAGCGCTTAAAAATTTAAATATAAACGCTTTTGAATTGTTTTAATTAAAAGTATTATTTATAAATAAAGATTTAATTATAACGTAAAAATCCTAATAATTTTTACTATTTAATTAAAGAGCGTAATTTTAAATTGTAAAAAGGTAAAATAATATTTTGTCTATAACTCTATAATATACTAAAGTAGAATTTAAATTAAATCGAATAGATTTAGAGACCGGGAAAATTACGTTTAGTCGTGATATAATAACAATATAGAAAATTAAACCGATTTTGACTTAATATACGTAAATTTCGTACGGGGCTACATTATTTTGATAAAATAGGAATTCCTCTCTAACTATAAACGTAGAATATAATCTTTTAATACGTTTAACCTTTTTTACGATTTTTTAAATATAATTGTACTATAATAACTAAATTAATCTCTTCTTTCGGTTTCGAATAATTTCGATGCCCAAAAACTATTTTAATAGTTCTCTACTTATTAATTAATATTTTCTCTCTATAGTAACTACTACCCCCTTAGTTATAGTAATTTCTTTATTTCTATATTTTTAAATAATAATAATATCGTTAATATAAAAGAAAAAGAATACGTTATTTCTAATTAGGATACTAAACTCTATAGAGAAAGGATTTATACTTATAGTTACGAAAATTTTAATAAATTCCTATTACTAAAGGAAAGGAAATTTCTATCAATTCTATAACGTACGTAATAATTAAAATACTTAACATTTCTTAATATATTTAGGGGGAACTTTTATAAATATTATTTTATTAAATATGATATTAATAAACGTATTCTTTACGTTGTATTAAACTAAATTAAAGTTGAAGTAGGCAGCTATAATTATTAGGATATAGAACGACCTAATTATTAAAATCGTTATGTATACTTTACGTACGCTATCTTTAAACTGTTAATCCCTATATATAATTAAGTACGCCTTATATTTAAAGAACTAACCGTTTTTATTAAATTTATAGGTATATACTTATATTAAACCGAATATCTCCTTATTTCCCGCTTCTTCGATACTAATTTACCTTTAAAATTTCTTATCCTTATATTTATTTAAATATTCCTTTTCTATAACTTTGAAGAATTCTTCAAAAGGATAAAAATTGAAATTATTCTAGTATTTTGGAAGAGGTAAAAAGTTAGTTCGATAAAGGGTCTTTAATATACCCTTTACTCTATAGCGGTTAATAATTTCCTTTATTATTTTTAATTTAAAATTATAGCCGGGATTAATATCAATACCCCTCTTTCTTATTTATTCTAAGAAAGTTTAATCTACAACCTTATTTCTCTAAAGGCCTATAGGTTGATTACCCTTTATAAATAAGAACAACGAAGCCTAATAAAGGTATTAATTTATAATTCACTATAATTCTTTATTAGAACGAAAAAGGTTAATTATTAAAAACGCGGCTAGGCTATTAGGAGGCGTAAGAAAATAGCCCTTTTCTTTATCCTTCGAATTTAAAATTGTATTCTAAAAATTTAACGGCGATTATTCGGGCGGTAATAGTAAGGGTTCTAAAAACCCTTACGGTATTTCTAAACTTAATAATTATATTTTTAATATTCATAGGACCTCTAAAAATCCAAATTATATTTATATTTCCAGAAACTCTAATTCCTCTTCTTCCTTTAATATATTCTTAATTTCGGTAGGAAAATTTTAAAGAATAGGGCTAGGAATTCCGTTATTTACAGCGGGTACGGCCTCGATCTATAAGATATTTATTTATACGATATTTATTTAATAAAAATCTTTTAATTATATAATCAATTCTTTAAGGGAGATATTAAGAATATTATAGATTCTTTAACGTTATTATTAAGGAAGACTTCGTCTTTATCAAATATACCGTTTCGTATAATAATAATAAAATTAGTATAAGGATTCTAAATCCTATAAATATTCATTAATTAATATCCAACCAAATAATTAACCTAAATACAATCCTTAAACTTTATTAATTTATTCTATTCTTTTATAATTTTTATTATAAGAGTAAAAGCCTCATAATTATATATTTTAAGGTACATAATAATAAAGGAAGGATTTAATAGAAGAATATTACCGTTGTTAAATTAATAATATATTTTAAATCGGTCTTAGGGAGACTTTTATTAGTATTCCGCTTTAGGAGTTAGGTTATATAAATATACAATTACTCTAATAATTTCTATCTATAATTCGTAAGGAAGATTTATATTTAGTTATATTACTATACCCTTAATTTTAATTATACCTCTTAAACGCTCTACGCTGCTATTTTAAATCTACGCACAAAGCGCTAAAGGTTCAATAGTAATTTCCTTAGTCATAAATTAAATAATAATTCTTTTATTATTCATTATTTCATTATTATATTCGATTACCCGAAATATAATTTCATACTGAATTTATAACCCTATATAAAGGGATTCTACATACGCGATAATGAATTTGGCTTCTCTATTACTTAAATAATATATTTAAACGAATTTAAATTATTAGTTTATAATTACTATTAAATTTAAATACTTCTAGCACCCTACTTTTATTTTCTTATGAAAGAAGAAATCGACGGCTAATTATAACTTAAGCCCCTCTAAATAATTACAAACTTCTCTATACATTTAACGCTTTAATTTAACCTTAACATATAGTTCGCAATATATTATATCTAATCCCTTAAATTGTACGTTATATTCTTATTCCGTTAATTTAATTAAAATTTGGAATTTTAGGTAATTAAATCAAATATATTAATTAAAGAGCTTACCTTTTTAAGGCTTCTATTTAATATAATTTATATATTATATAAAAAAGAAGATTCGTTAGCGTTATTTTGGAAAGGGATACATTCTAAAATACATTATTCATATTTAGAAAGGATATAATAAATAAAGAAGTCCGTAAGGCGGGAGCGTAAGTAATTATTCTCATAATTTTAATAGATTCATTTATTTTCGAATTATTTTAAAAAAAAGAAATTATAAACTATACCCAGTATTAGAACGACGTTAAGGAATGAAAACTCTTTATTTCTATTATCGTCCTAAATTATAATTATAATAATATTATACTCCTTTATAAGAATCCATTTAATTCCTACCTATATATAATTACTAATATTTAAAGGGGTAAAATCTCTAAGGCGATTAATTTTATTAAAAATGTATATTATTATACCTAAATCGAAGATTATACAATCTCTCAATAGGTATATAACGCTATATTTCGCTATAAATACTAAGAAATTATTCTTACTTACCTGGCGACTATAGAATTAATTATTTTAATCCTTATTATCCTATTATATTTATAAACGGTTAACGGCTTCTTTAAATATTTTATCCTTCTTTAAATTAGTAAGTACACGCTTCTTAATTATAATATTTTCAATCTAACTTTTATAAATCAATTATAATTTAGCGTAGTAATATTTATTTAAATTATAGGCCGACTATTTATAAAATTTATATAAGGATTAATATAATCGTTTATTCGTTAGTTAGTAAAGACGAAGAAGAAGTATATTTATTCTTATTAATATTCTTCTTAAATTTACCGTTTTTACTTATACCCTCTCTCCGTCCCTTTACCTCCGAGTTAAAATTTTATTTATCGCTAGGAATATCCTCTTTAATAGACTTATTATTTAACGTAGCTACGAACGTAGTACTTTTAAATAGGGGGGCACGACCCTTTCCCTAGGTAGTATTCGTTATTATTACTTTGCGAAAATCTTTAACTATAGTATAGAAAAAGATTTTGAAATTAAAATTTCTGTGGATTTCTTTATTATAATAGAATTAATAATTATTTACCTAAACGGTATAAAAATTTAACCTTATAATTATATAGAATTCTAAGAATTAAAAATTTAATTTGTTTATTCTAATAATTCCTCTAATAATATAGAGGGCTATAGCCGCCTCCTATTAAAAGGTCTAATTATATTAATTATAATTAGCTCTATTAAAGGGCTTAGAATATTAATAAATCTAACCCGGGCGAATTTCTTTACTTTACAGTCGTTAAAAGCGGTAGATTTATTAAAATTATTATACTATTCGTATAGATTAATACGTTTAATAAAATTAATTTCCTAAGAATTATTTCTAATAGTTTTAAATATTTAACGATTTAATATAATCTTCTTAATACTTAAGTTGGAAAAGGTGTTAATCTCTATATACTAATCTAATTTTTTAATTATATAATTATAATAATTATATTTATAATAGAAGCTATATAGTTTAGCAGTAATAAAGAGGGTAACCTCCTTATCCTTCTTAGCTTCTTTAATTTTTCTAACGGGAACTTCCTTTTAGTAATTGGCGATATTGGATTCTACTGGTTCGGTTGGTTAGGGAACGCGGTTATTCGGGTCGATATACTTCTAAAAATCTAAAATTTAGGCTATAGAAATAAAGGCATCTTCCTAGGCCGGTTAATCCTTAGGGCCGTTGAGGGTAACGCTATTAATTTTAATTATAGATATTATTACCAATCATTTAGTCGGTTATTATTATTAGTGATAACTTTAATAGTTGAATTAATAAGACTCTTAATTGTAATATTATTGGTAATAATCGATATAAGTTCAACGTGGCTTAATTGTGTATGTGTGTGTGTAAGACTGGCTCTGTAGATTTGAAGCTCTGGTATCTGGATAAATCCCGCATATCCCAGCCCAACTGGGCACGTGCACGCCCAGTGGATCCCCTGGCCTCTGACACCTGCCTGCTGGGCTGGGCCCACTTCCCACCACCACCTCTCTCCCTTAGCTAGCTTTTCCCCGCGTTCGTCTGTAGCCTCGTCTTCTCTCCGAATACATCAACAACTTCCACTCGCCTTCTGTCCCACACTATCGTGACAGTTCAAGATCTTCTCTTATACTAGAGGTACCTATCCAATTCCCCTTCTGTATTCCCTTTTGATACCTCCAGTCGTTTCCCACCCTGCTCCTTCCTCGCCCTCACCATCCCACCTCCCACGGCGGTACATCTCTAGAGGTACTCCAAGTCCCCCACCTCATCTCAGTCACTCTTCATTGGGCAGAGGGCAAAGCCAAGGAAGGCGTCTGCCCTCCTTGAGATAACCCCCGCTGACATATCTCCTCGCATACCTCCATCCACCTCCTTCTCACATCCTCTTGGACCGTCACGATAGTACCTAGGAACAAGAAGGCGAGAGAGAACTTGTAGTATTCGGAAGGAAAACAAGGCTACGAACGAGCGCGGGGGAAAGCTACCTAGCTAAAGGTGGTGCTGGAGAGTGGGCCCAGCCCGGCAGGCAGGCGGCTGGCCGGCTGGGCACAAGACATCCTCATTCGTCATTCTAACCCTCACCTCTCCCACAGTCCTCGCAACCTCCTCTAAACCCCTCCCCCTCCCTTCTGCTCGACTCCTCCATCCACCTCCTAAACCTCTCCTCGTTCCTCCTACTAGCGTCCTTCAACTCCCTCCCCATCCCCCTCGGCCGCTCCTCGGATTCCTCCACCTCTGCCCCCCTCAGCCTCGCCTCAAACTCCCCCACCTCCCTCCGTCTCCTCTCCCTCTCCCGTTCCAAATACCTCTCCCTCTCCTCCCTCTGCCTCCTACCCATCTCCTCCAACCTTCTAGCCTCCTCCCTCCGTCTAACCATCTCCTGCACCACCCTCTCCAACCTAACCCTCCTCTCCTCCACCTCCACCCGTTCCAACTGCCTCCCCCTCTCCTCCCTCTCCTCCCTCTCCCTCCTAACCACCTCCTCCCACCTCCTCATCTCCTCCCTCTGTCTTTGTCTACCCATCTCCTCCTCCCTCTCCCTCCACACCCCCTCCGCATACGCCCTCACCATCTCTACCAGCCTTGGATGGTCAATATTTACCAAATCCCACAACTTCCACTCTGCCTCGCGCAAAAGGCGCCGTTCGTCCCAAGTGAATTGGGCTACGAGCCACTGGCGGTCGTCCTCCGACATGGTATGGTACCGGGAGATGATGTGGTTCAGTTGATCCCATGTGGTGTCGTGGATTTGAGCGGCGCGGAGGAAGGAGAGGCGGGCCTGTTCTACGGCGTAGAGGTGGTAGATCCAAGTGGACTGGAGGCGGAGGAATTGGGGGGAGTGGGGGTGGTGGTGGTGGTGGTAATGTTGATCCGGGTGGTGCTGGTCCGGGTGGTACTGGTCCGGGTGCTGGTGGTGGCAATGTTGATACTGGTGGTGCTGGTGGTCCTGGTGTGGAATCTGGGCTGGGGCTGGTGCTTGGTTCTGGCTCTCCTGCACATGCTGGTGCTGGTCTGGGATTGAGGTCGTTGTTGCAGGGCTGGAGCTCGAGTGGGAGTTTGAGCTGCCAGCTGTGACCGCCACTGAGGAGTCGGTGGAGGAGGAGTACCTCCTCTCAACTTCAGACGTAACGTTGGGCATCTTGGTAGAGTTTTCTTCGATCCGTTGGGGGATATGTTGTTCGTGGAGAATGTGAATGACCTGCTCGTGGAGATTGGAGTTCAGTTTGTGATGTTGACACTTGAGAGTTTTTAGTTCAAGACAAGATTGGTGTGTGTTTGTTGGAGGATTTATCGGTCGTGGAGATGAGAGATGTGTATTTGATGATGACACTTTGTCCGGCAAGAAAAGAAATGGGAAGGATGGAATGGGGAGAGTCCCGACACTTTATACTCTTTTCCCAAGGATAATTTCCTGTTCGCCGCCGTGTATATTCGATGCCTGATTCGCCATCAAACGTAGTCCTCGGACATCCAGATATGAGATGCAGTAGAAGAGTGGCCACAAACGATATGACCGGCAGCTTAAACTATCCGGGCTTGGGTGGTGCATGAATATCTCGGACTTATATGTTCTTCGCATTGGATATATGCGCTGTGTTTGAGCCTCATAGATATTCCACCACCTACATATCAGATATCCATTAGCCCAGTCACCAAATTCCCCTTCATGCCTTGCATGTGCATAGCTGCTGGACAAAGAAATTCGATGCCCCGAGTTTCTTCGGGTTTGGGGGCTCCAAAGCCACGCTCAGGGGGGAAAGATTACCTGGACGGCCTGGCAGGATGTGTGAAGAATAAATGCAACGCATATGGTGGCCGTTGTTCCTGTGAGCATTGAGGTTTTTTTTTTTTTTTTTTTTTTCAGACAACCCAGCTTGTCGGGCAAGGAGCACACACATATATGCACGCAGCAACTTACCACTGCCCTCCGCCCGATAACAGATCCAAGCATTACCGGCCATGATCATGATCATGAGTCTGAGACGATGCCGTGCTTTTGCGCCGAAGGACACAGTCCGAGGCTTGCGTTGGGACTTGGGGGATGTCCAAGGAGTTTGTTCGTGACGGCGTGTCCCGGCGTCGAAACTTGAATCTCCGACCTGAACTCCTGAAAGCCCCCGAGTCCGACATGTTCCTTGTCAGGAAACTTCAACAACATCTGCCCGAATCGGATACAACACATTCTTGAATCCGTCTGCCTCTTTGCTGCCCGTTGAGTGCATGTTCCGTAGTCGGGTGCATCTTCTGTAGCTCGGACTTCCCACACAACATTGGAAGTATGCATCATATTTCGACGAGTACAGCCCGACGACAAAGTCATACACAAGCATTACCTTCGAAAAAGAATTCCTGGAAACCTGTAGTCTGAGTGAGATATATCAACCGGGCACCCCCCTCACGTAAAACTTCCCATCTCATCACCATCAACCCCAACTCCAACACAACACGACAAATTTGCTACTCAGTCAATTCAAAACAGTCCCGTCACACTCTTCTTCTCCTACTATTCACACAGAATCTTCCATCCAGAAAGGAAAACCGCCACAATGCCCCCCTCAGAGACCTCCTCAGAGTCCATCCCCTACCGCGCCTCTCTCTTCCTCAATCTCTCCGGCCCCAGCGCCGTCTACCTGGCCATTTACCCAGGTCACTCACACGCCCGAGTAGTCTCGGCATTCGAAGAGCACCATCTCACCCGGGGTCACCATGCCGCCTTCACGACCGTCACTCGCGGCACCACAACCAAAACCAACTCCACCACCACCAGCACCTCGTCCACAACGACCGCCATCCGTTACCCTCCATACCGGTCCACCCGCTTTCCGCAGCGGTCCGACCGTTCCTCTAAATCATACCGAAGGTCCTCCCGGCCTATCTTCCCTAACCCCGCCCCAGACTACGAACTGGACCCCGACGCTAGCTACTTCAGCGACCCGTCTCACCCCTCAGCACTCATCGTCCCAGATACGGATGGGATCGCCGAGAGGGTCCTCCATGATAAACATAGACGGCTTTATAACGATACCGTCCACTGCCTTCTTGGGTCGGAGACAGCCATCCCTGACTTCTACCACCGCGCACAGTTTGCGGTATTTAAGATGAGCGTCGATGAGCGTTTATTGGACGAGGACGTGCTTGCCGCGGTCCAAAGGTTTGGTGAGGGTGTCGGGCTTCCTTGCCCTATTGCTGCCGATTTTTGCGAGGGGTTTTTGGGCACTCTAACCAATGGGAAGGCGGATATTTTGGACTGGACCCTTTTTGAATGGAGTGAGTCGGAGACTGATCCGTCGCTCTTAAGTGGGAACTGGGATGTTTCCGTTGTTAATCGCATTGCGCAGGGGCCGCGGACGGAATCCCAGAGAGACGTATATGTGGTCGCGGAGATCGAAAAGTTTCTAGATCGTCATTACGATATCTTCGGAAATGATTCAGACCCTCAGATGACCTGGGCCAATGTGCCCGACGAGGAGACGAGGAACGCGGCGCTGGAGGTATTTAGGAGTTTGGGAAGCAGGGAAGATGTATGGGAGCAGTGGGAGGGGAGTCAGAATGTGAAGGGGTTCATGGATGTTTGGGGGTGGGTTCTCGAGACACGGAATCGTCTCGGTCCTTGCTGGCAAGGTGCTGTTGTTTATAGGTAGTTTGGGCGAAGTGAAGGCGCGGTCAGAGCTTTGTTCTCCCGGATGCCCTGAGAATGGTGTTTGTTTTTAGAAACGGTGTTGTTGGTTTCAGGGCTGTGATGTTGTACCTGCTCTCCTGTCAAGCTAGACGCGCTTGCGATCAGGTTGGTGTTTCGAAGACTAGCACAAGGGTACATTGTGGCGGACCGGAAGCCGCATTGTGATTCCTTTGGAACAACTCAGATAGCGACTGTGATAATTAGGAGAACGAAGTATCAGCCTCTGTGCTTGTTCTTTTGTCGTGTTCGTGTGTCTGTGTCTCTGTCTTATCCAGCCTGCCGGACTCGACCATGGAGGTTCTTCCTAGCTTGTCCACCTTTCGACCGTGGGAATGCCCTGTGTCGGAAGGCTCTTGTTCTATGCGGCGAGGTGCTAGCCTGGCAGAGTGGCTGTGTCGTTCGTCGTATCTCGGTTTCCGGTCGGTGAAATCTAGGGATGGTCTCTGTCGCGAGCTGTCTGTTGGACATGTATTCGGATGATCGGATCGCGTTGTGTTGGGTGCGGCTGTCTTAGTGGATGGGGCAGGGGATTCCATGTGAGGTGGCGACGGCCGGGGAGCTGCAACTGCTGGTAGGTATCTTGCACCGTGGCTCTAAATGTAGCAGCGACGGTGGAAATGAAGCATGTGCTATTCTTCCAGGTTGTGTTTGCGTGTGTGTGTGTGTGTGCTCCGTCTTCACGTCCTCGTGCGAGCCTGTTTGACCCCGACGACTACTCCCCCTATTGTTCTCTCGATCAAGAAGCTGTGGGTGCCGGGATGCTCTTGTTTTGTGCGGCGGTTGGCAAGTGTGTTCTTTGTTCGTTCGGTATTCTGCGATGTCCGCCACTCCGTCATCGTTGTCCCGGCCCTGTCCTCTAGGAAGGAGGAGTTTTTGCGAGGACACCCCAAGGCAAGTGTCGATGTGGGCAAGTTCTTTCGTCTCAGTCTGCGCTTGGCCATCTTCGAGATGTTGATATTTTTCGGTAGGCTGGGTCGTGAGGACGTGAGGGAAGACTGACGACGGACCTTGGGGGACGGTTGCCTCGGTCGGTGAGCTTGTCCCGTTGGGAAGAGGTACCGGATGCTAATGAGCTGACGGGAGGAAGTCCTTTCATAGCGACAGCTTGAGACGGGGAGCTTCTCCGGAATCGACATTGTACTCGGCGGTCGCGAGGAGGCGGGTTGTTGCTGAAGAAGGGAAAGAGGACAGGAAAATTGGATTTGTCGGGCCTGTCAAGCATGGCGCCACCTCAAGGGCAAGTTCAAACGAGGAAGGTTCTGCCTGTCGACCTCTGGGTCGGCACCGACGGGACCGTGGCGCGTCGAGTCCATGAGACGGGAAGGAGCCGCGGCAGATTGATGGTGGAGAGGTACTCGGGACTGTAGTTGCTCTGTGGTAGCGTCACAGTAGGATCAGGGGCAGGCGCGAGGGCAGAAAGCAGTTCGCGATCCTCTTGCATCCGTCCTGTTCTTATCCCAATCAGTCGTGTCTGGTGGAAGAAAGAAGGGACGGGCCCGGAGCTGCAGAGGCACTGACGGGAGGTGACAAGTGGGGCTTGCAAGTGGAAGTTAAAGTGGGACTGCCTCTTTCGTCAGCGTGATGACATGTGATTGGCTGCAACCTGGCTCACGTAGCTAGGTACTTGGGTACCGCCCTGCCTCGGAGTCGGCGCTCGCCTGCTCCTTTGGCCGTGAGAGCCTTCTGTGTTGTAGGGGCTGCCTGCTCAACTCATCATGCCTCGCCCTCTCTTACCGGACACTCAAGATAGCGCTCCTACCGCGACAGCCAACATCTCGTCAGGATGCTGTCAACACGGGAAGGTGATACAAGATGAGTCCACACGGCCTCCCGGAGTGATTGGGACCTCTGGACTGGTATAAGATCCCCCAGTCCCCCCGGCTTTCTCACCTCTCACTACTCGACAAACCAGCACTCTTAACATATATTTTCCATCATCTCATCAGTTCACATATCTTGTATATTTCGCCATCTCAACATATCCTTCCACCTTTTTCTTTCTTTTTCTTGCTTTTGCCTTTCTTGCTTGTGTCCATCAGCGAAACCCATCTCAACTCCCGTCTTCGTCAAATCAGCATTGTTGGCCACGTCCAACATCGAGTCAGTGTTTCCACTGGAGCAAATACGTGTACCACCCAGGTCAGTCGACTCGACGTCCACTCTTGACCCCTTCGTTTGTGTCAGACGCTAACATTCAGTGTCAGTGCAGGAGAATTCCATCTCAACCGGGAAGTGTTCATGTGGCATCAGCAGCGTTATACGCCGCAGCTCAGCCTTTGAGCAGGATCGCCTCTTCCTCGACCTCTCCGACCGTAGCAACTTCTACCTGGCCATCTACCACTCAGGGAGTCCAACATCACTCAGGCTGTCATAACCCAACACTGGGTTGACAACCAGGTTGATTCCGCACAGTCGCCTTGGTGACAAACAGTCACAGAAGAACCTGCAGGACTGGGTCAACCTCGAGTGGAAGTGAGGATGTCAAAGACGTCGTCAATTTGACGAAAACCCAGTCTGGCGTCCGAAATGGTAAGTTCAAACACAAAGACACAAATCCACGAACAATGACCACGATGCAAACAGAGAGGCAGACACCGTGTCTCCCCAAATCTGCCAGCAGATTCGACCTGCGCAGATCTATCAGGAGGCCAAACCTCCACAGGTCCTTATTGACCTGACGAAACCTTCGAACGCCTCTCTCCCTCCTCAATCTCTCTCCAAACACGTCCGAGGTTCAGAAATGTTTGAAGACGAGACGCCCATTGCGTACAGCCCAAGCCCAAGCAGCGAGCCCGAACCGGGCATCGCACTTCATGGTATCATTGCCAACAGTCAAATGACGCAAGACTTGGAACAAGTGATATCTCGGATCAACGACTTCGTCCTAGGAGCCAAGTGCCGGGCTCTTGTGTTGGGCTTTTGGGCTGCCGTGACCTCCGTCACCAAGCCTCCACCGACGCCATCAGCACGACGCCGTCACATACTTGTATTACCTCGTATACATCCACGCCATTGTAACGATGGCATTCCCCCTCTCCTTGATGTTTCTCCTCGCAACATACATGGTGGTTGTGGTAGGGGGAGTGGTCCTGGGGTTCCTGATGATCTTGGCCGTGGCTGGGATTATATGTTAAGTGGATGCCATCTTCGCCGGAGTCACCTTCCCCGGCTCCCAGTCCCCGGGAGGAGGCACCCAAGAGACCGCTGCTCCTGATGTCCGTCCTTCCATCGGAGTTGAAATGAGTCCATCGATGGAGGCGGTAATGCGTCGAGTATCTGCTCACGCTTCACTCAAAAGAGAAATTTATCCTTTTTTTCCGTCCAAATCAGCACCAAATGGCCAAGATTCGAAACAACGGTCACCACGGGCACCAGGCCCGCCCTGGCCAAAGTTCTCGCACCTCGACCGCCTCTTCGGTCACCTCCATCACATCCGCCGCAACCACCAAGACCTCAAGAACATCGCCGTCACAGCCCAGGTTGGGTTTTGCACTGCCCGTCTACGGCCAAATCATGTTGGTCTGGCTTTTGGGTCTTCGCCTCAGCGCGGCGTCCAAAGCAATTGCTAAAACTCTCCTCCTCCAACCTACGACCAGATCATGCGGTCTTGCTTCGGGGTTGTTGCACGTTTGGGGCGAGTCTGGCAACATCAAAGGCGTCATGAAGTATCTGACCAAAAGAGGTTCAGTTCTGAGCACTGCCGGTCTACGACCCAATCATGTTGGTCTTGCTTTGGGGTTGTTGCACTGCCCGTCTACGACCAAATCATGTTGGTCTGGCTAAGCAGCACGATTTTGTCAACGGGTCAGTTCTCGAGACTCAGCGAATTCTCGACGAATGCCAGACCAGAGTGACAACCCTCGATCGATACCAAGAGCACAACCAAATCTCGCCGGCTACCTACGACCTGAGTCGTACCCGGGGTGTTTGTTATCGACCTTATCAGGGGCGTTTGCATTGGGCTCGACGATATGTTCAATTTTTTCCCCAACTACGAACCAAAATTCAGGGGGGACCGCACCTAAGTTCCCTCCATCGTTTTGTCTGCGAAGATACCTGTTTCCTGCGCAACTGGCTGTTTGTGCAGGACATGCTCTTTCGGATCTCCTGGGTCTCCCGCTCGCCCATCAGGACCAGAATGCGCAGCACTTCAACCAGCAGGTCATAGCTGCACAACTACCCCCCGAGCCAGCCCCGGTGGTGCCTCATCATGATGAACATTTTGAGACACAGGTCGTTAATGGCCTCCCCACGCCAGTCCTCGTACCCCATCATCACGAGCATCACGAGGCACAAATCGTGATGGGGCTGCTCACGCCAGCACCAGAGGCCGAGCTGGCGCTGCACTTACCAGTTGTCCCAAACGATGGGTTTGCTTTGCCTCCGCCTGCGCTGCAGCCGCGAAGATCACCAGGCTACCAAGCCCAAGACGAGAAGTTGTGAGGATGACGTGAGGTCGAGGGACGTGAGGAACGGGCTGAGCGAAGGCGCAGAATGAACGCTCGTACAACCTCGGCTTCGATGATAACGGAGACAAATATCAATACAATGGGGTCCGCACTGCAGCAGACAGTCAATATGTGCTCGTCTTCGACCCAGACCGCAAGGCTTTCGTCCTCCACCAGGTGGATTCAATGTTTAACATGAACATCACAAAAACACCGACTTGGTCGACAACCTCCGGGAAGATGAGGAAAGTCTTCCGACCAAACGAATGCTCGCAGAGATCAAGTCGCAGGGTTTTGAGAACCGGTCGTACTTCGACGCCTCCGCTATCGACAACCCCAACGGCCACGTGGGCACCACGAGTGCAGGGATGACTGCGAACTCCATAAGATTTGTTATGGAGAACGGTGCGGTTGCAATAGTCAGGAGGGCCGAAGGTTGGATTGGGTCGCCGAGGAGACAGAGCGCATGCTTGAAGACGCCAGGATAACGGACGAGTTGTTAGATAGTCCCGACGCCTGGGGTGATTCCGTCATCAATCCAATTGCGGAGGGGCTACGGACGGAATCCCAACGTTCCTCTAAGTCCTACCGAAGGTCCTCCCGGCCTGTCTGTCCCACCTCTACGCCGTCGAACAAGCCCACCTCTCCGTCCGCCGCGCCGCTCAAATCCACAACACCAATTGATATCAACTGAACTATATCATCTCCCGGTACTATTCCATATCGGAGGACGACCGCCAGTGGCTCGTAGCCCACTTGACTTGGGACGAACGGAAAGAGTTACGAGACGCGGAGTGGACGCTTTGGCGGTTCGTGGCCCACTTGACTTGGGACGAACGGAAAGAGTTACGGGACGCGGAGTGGACGCTTTGGCGGCTTGTGAATGAGGACCATCCAAGGCTGGTGGCCTAATGCTAGCTTTTTCAGCAATTCGTCCCATCCTTCAGCACTCGTGGTCACAGATACCGATGGGATGGCTTAGAGGGCGAGTTCGAGCTTCTCCTCTACGAAGCCATGCTGGATTTCCGCGACAGAGTCTACGTCCAATCCTTCCACCTCCCACCGGCCTACGTAAACCAGTGGGACGCGTGGCGTGCGCCGGTACCCTTTAATGCACAGGCATGGCAACAACCTGAGCGCCACTTTTTCCGGGAAGCGATGGCTGCCCACCCCAGGGGAGGCATGTGCGCGGCCTGTATGGCGCGCTATGGAAATGGGGTAGAGGACGCAGAGATTGCCGCGTGGTTAGCAGAGAGGGATGCGAACGACGAGGCGAAGAAGACACCCAAGGCACGCAAGGCACCCAAGCCCCCAAGCTTCCCAAAGCCCCCAAGAAAGAGACCAGCCGGAAGAGAAAGAGACCCACCGATGATCCGGTAGACGAAGGAGGATGTATTGGAGTTGTTCCACTCGTGGTCCCAGATACCGATGGGAACGGAGCAGCAGCTGCTGCTGCGGGAGGATGAGGAGGACAGGGCGGAGCGGCTGCGCAGAAGTAACGCGCCAACCCCTTCTTCGACCCGATCCCCCACCCGTTCTCATTCTCCTTCCCCTGTTTCTGCCCCCGGTTCTTCTTCTCCCCGTCATTCTCATCATTCTTGTTCGCTTTCTCCCCCATGCCCCCGGTGTGGGACGTGTGGGACATGCAGGAGGAGGAGGATGGAGGTATGTAAGCCTGCCTGCTGGTGGTGAGTCTGCTGGGCTACTTGACCGGATTTGGGAAATGGAAAGCAACATGAGGCGAGGATATCGCTTAGAGGGTCCTTCCAGACGGCTGTATAAGGATACCCTCCACTGTCTGCTCGGGTCTGAGACCTCCATACGTGATCGTCGAGATCATAGGCTCGGAAGAGGAGAAACGGAGGATGGTGGAGAAGCCTACGATGGAATCGTCTACCAGTGGCCGGGACTCAAACGGTCTCAAACGAAAACGAGAACAAAGCCCAGGAACAGAGCGGAGACAAAGAAAAAGAATTGATCAAGGACAGGCAGGACCTGCACGCTAAGAAACTGAGCCCACAAGGGGGCAAACGAGAAGCCTCTTGAGCTTCCTACTCTTCCTCCATGCCATAGGCCAACGACGGTAATCGTCAAGATGAGTAAGTACTAACAATCTACAACAATTCCCTCCCTTCCATCTCCCCACCCTTGGTTTTACCTCAAGATTACACCCCTACTGGTCTGCCTGTATAGGCTCCAAAGTAATTATGTGTCGCTAATACATCTCCCTCATCTTAGGGGCAAGACTCGCGCCTTCGGGGAAGCGAATGCTGAGTCCTGAGCCCGAAAACGATAAAAGTTAAGAGGAGGAGGAGGGACGAAAGAAGAATACGTGCACCGGGAAGAAGCGGAAGTGGACGCAGAGTGGAAGTTGTGGGATTTGGTAAATATTGACCACCCTAGGTTGGCGGCGATGGTGAGGGCGTATGCGGAGGGGGTGTGGAGGGAGCAGGAGGAGATGGGTAGACAAAGACAAAGGGAGGAGATGAGGAGGTGGGAGGAGGAGGTTAGGAGGGAGAGGGAGGAGGTTATTCGGTTTGACAACGCTAGTAGACGATGTTATGAAGGCGGGTCTGGCTCGCAAGCCAGAGTCCACCATGAGTGGAAGAAGGATGGGAGAAGCCAGCCTCTCGAGAGTTGTCTTGCTCCAAGTCCTCCTCAACCTCCATTTTCATGGCCTCATTAGGTAGAGAAACCTTGAACAGAGATGTGGCCCTGAGGGAAAGAGAGCTGGACCAGTTTAATGCTCTATTCAAGAGGAAAGGTATTAGTGTAATGTGGTAGATTAGTAGATTAGGCTTTCTCCAAGACGATGACAGCGTTTCTATACATTTGAGACTTGACCGTGCAATTGTGAATGCGGGTTGCGTGGTTAACCTTTCCATTGATTAGAAACAGTGATTGTACCAGACAGAAGCAGGGTTTTGGATCTTGTTGATGGTCAGTCTCCTTGGGTAAAGGTATCTTCGGGAGTCTGGCGTGGCGTATTACTGACTCGCGCAGTTTCGAAGCCCTGTGAAGGAGTTGATGCTTGGGACGTAAGATTTGGTGCTAACAGTTGGAAGGCGATGATGTTTGTGTAGACAGAGGTAGAGGTAAGTAAGGTAGGTAAGGGGTGATAGTCACGTTGTAGATCATTTTCAAGCTCGCATGATGGAGGCAGTGTCGGTATGAAGTTAGTTGCACGTTTGGACTTTGTGTTATGGATGGAGTTTGCTATGGTTTGGATGGTTTTATGTTGCTTCTCAACCCGCATAATGAAGAGACCCGATAGCGTACCCCGAGAACGCAATGAAGTTTGAAGTTATTCTTTCGTTGTTTCTCTAGAGATAGTTGTGCTAAGATCGGAGATTTGGGATCCTGAATGGCTGTTGTGCTTGTAGTGCTGCGTGAGTGTTTAGCTCTTCTAAATGGATCCGAGTTGAGTTTCTTGCTTGCCATTAAATGCAATTTACTCCTATATCTGCCCAAGGTACTTTACGCGAGCAAGGTGATAGGAAATGTTATGGGAATAGCTTGAGTCAGGTCTAGGAAGCATGCCACTACGGAGGCCCGATATTGGCGCCGCAGACCCCCGGAGTTCTCGGTACGGGACGTCGGGCATGTGGTGTTGGAGTGGCTCGGGTTATCATTGATCTGGGCCTGCAACACAGTCATGGGTACCTTAGCTGTCCGAATCAAGATAGTAGCTGTCGGGCCCTTCACTTCCTAAGAGAAGGGTCACAAATCAATGCTCGTTTCTTCTACACCCTACCTTTGGGCCTTTGGCATCACGTCCCTGTTCGAGGAGCAGTGACTCGATTGCTATGAAGGTTGAGCAGTCTTCATTGGAGGGAATGTGTAGTCTAATAGCTTGGTCCTTCCGAGGTTCCTTAACTGGTATGTAGGAGGTGTGGTATGAGATGAGATGAAGAAAGCCTCAAGGCAGATAGATAGCATAGATCTTGATCCGTCTGAGAGCGATGAAGTACAGAGGCATATAATGAAAGCGGCGGGTGCAGGGGATGGAAGTATGAGACTGCGAGGGACCGCTTGACCTCTTGCGATCTACAATAACGCATAGCAAAGCCACTCGCTTCCGTTAGCGAAACCTCTCACGAGGCTACGTTGACGTCGTTCGAGTCTAGAACAGCAGACATTGGGTCCAGTAGCGAGGCCGATGGCATCACTTTGTCCTCACGTGCCGGACTTCGCTCCCGAGGATATGGTACGATGAGGTCACAGTTCCTATCCGTCAGATAGTCTCGTTCCTTGTTCCCGCGAAGCTTTTGAGGCGCCAGACGCGTGTGAGATAAGACACAAGGGGTCCAAGTGCTAATGGATGGCATCTGAGTCAAGACTGGGTGATGTGGACGTCGGGGAGAGGCTGGATCTTGAGGTGAGTGAGACAAATAGGGTCCGTATGAGACCTGTTTAGAAGGCCGCCTTGGTCTTCTGGAAAGAAGCTTTCATGTTCCGACCCAGAAAATGCAGAAGTGGTGTGGATGGGGATTTCAGTTGTTTTGATCTCTCCGCCGTTGGGTGGAGTTGAGAGAGTGGAAGAGGGTGTGGATGACGGGCGGCTGGTAAAATGGGGGATGTCCACGAGATTTATGGTCAGGGGAAGTGATGGGTCGAGGGGTGGTACGAGAAGGTGGAATTAAACGAGGAAAGACTGGATTGAATATTTATTATTCTTTTTCTCGAAAACCATCGTACCTCGCAAGTAACCATAACGGTGCCATTTGAGGAGAGATGAAAACGGTCGGGCATTTATTATGAACCTCTCGATCTCGCGAGGCGACCACTTGGTGTAGCATCAGTTTGTGAGTTCCTGACGCACTGCCAGGCCGAAGAAAATCATCTGCAATGCAATGCAGCGCCGTGCAGCCCCAGGTTGGATCTTGATGTGAGCAATTCGTCGATGCCGAATGAAACTCGACTTGTCGATTGCGGATTTATGATGTGCTGCCTGAAACGCGGTTGAGTGAAACGTGTTAAGGAAGCGATGTTGTCCTTCATGATCTGTCGTTTGCGGTCGACTGTAAGACTGCGTTTGTTCTGGTACGATTTTCGTACAAAGAGCCTCATACGACCTTTTTCATACTCAAAAAGGTGGCCAATTCACTGGCTGTCCCAAGTTGAGTTGTAACTCGCCTTGGGGGTCTCGAATTGAGTTTAGTTGGGTTGAGTTAAGTCGAGTTGGTTGAGTAAGTTGAGTTATTCTAAGCGCTGTACGAAAACCGTACGAGAACAAACGCAGCCTAATGGAAATTGTGACAGAGAGAAAGAGTACAAGTGGAATGCCTTCAAGCGCGGAAAGAAGTCTGCGGTGAATTGGAGGGGCGTGCGTCTTCCTCCTTCCTCCTTCCTCCTTCCTCCTTCCTCCTTCCTCCTTCCTCCTTCCTCCTTCCTCCTTCCTCCTTCCTCCTTCCTCCTTCCTCCTTCCTCCTTCCTCCTTCCTCCTTCCTCCTTCCTCCTTCCTCCTTCCTCCTCCTCGACACCTCATCTGAGAACGTTCCTTCCTCGACCAGGCAGATGCGCCTTTGGCCGTTTAATTGCCATTGGACGGCCATATTTCGATATTCCGCGAGAAAACCAAAACCCATTTCCTCCTTTTCTTTCTTTCTCAAACTTGCCGTGTCAACACGACAAGAAAATGTCACCTTCGTACCAAATATCATCCAATCCTGGATAATCTCGCAATCACATGGCCTCGCTTCGCCGTCCCGTTTATCCCACCGTCCCGTCCCTCCTTTGGCAGCCAGGGCAGCTTATCTAGCGCGACCATCCCACCTTCACGACAGAGATGATGGTGTGTAGAGGAGGGGCTGCCCAGTACCAATACCCACCCATTGCTACAACCCTCATTGCCTTCCAGCCTGGCACGCAACCGATTCAAATGCTTGAAATGGTGGTCATCTGGCCATGAAACCGCCGAGGTCATGATTGCCAACTCATCAATTTCCATCACCGGTGAGTCCTTCGCGTCCCCTCCCGCATAGCGCCATCTACCACAGAATCAAGCGACCCGGACTTTAACCCCAGATCCAGCAGGTGCTTCCAAACAGCCCATTACGGCGGAGGCTGACCGATACCTCCTACACTCTGGCCTACGAGCTGCTCTCCCGAACCGACGGCGTTGAAGAGCCGATGCGATTGCGCAAATCCAAGAATCACTCCACGTCGAATGAATCTCCGTCAATCATACCCCGTCACCGCTCACCCGCGCCGCATTTCCCTCCCCGCATTTCCCTCCCCGCGCCCAATTACCGCCGGGCTAAGCGCATCGTGACTCTCTGATCTGGCAACGTCCAAGGCAGGATAGTGACAGCCTACACTTGTTCCCGCCCCAAGTTGTCTGCCTTGGCTTCCCAGTATGCAGAGACACACTTACGGAAACGTCAAAAGTGACGATAGCGGACAACTGGACAACTGGCGAGTCATCCGACAGACCACATGCGCCGGCCCCCGTGGTTGGGCCCCAATAAGCCGGCCGAGGGGAACGGCCCATTCGATCGACCGTTCTTTCCCTTTTCCACTTTCTCCATCCAACATGCCCGCAGTCCGCAGACTCGGGTTGCGACATAGTCAGTACCTGTGACCAGTAGCCTCGTGGCGTTCGATTGGTACACACTGCGCCGTCATCTTACCAACATCCGCGCTGCAAGTTGGATACGCCACGCAGATGCCGTCACTTACACATCTCAAGCCTTTACGGAAACGCCATGGAGATCCGATTCGAGCGCCAGGCCTAGGTCTTCTGCGTGGCGCATGCCGTGCGATCCCCCAAGACGCCCTTCTCACATTGTGATAATGTTGAGATACGAGTGCGTGATTCCCGGGGTAAACAAGCTTTTTGCCCCGGTGCGGGTTGTGCTTGGTGAAGCTTGACCGATATGCTCGGTGGGATATCGTGCCCACATCACGGTGCTTCTTACTCGTGAGTATCGCTCACTCTGGGTTGAGACGTTCGTTGTACATGATTGCGCACTCAGATCAGCTGGAGGTCATTCGTCATGTTGTGTTTATGAAATTGCAGCTTGTCATATTTCGGATCGTCTGCCAGTTCATTCGGCCCTTGCAAGTGCTAAGTGCTTTCTGTTGGTCAAACACGCGTTGAAGACGTGCGGGTAAGTATACTCGGCTGTACCTGATGGACGAATGTCGTGAATATGAACAATCTAATCGTCTTTGATAGCCATGATCCTTTGCTACTGGCCTCTTTGCGGGATTCCTAGGTCCATTAACCCGACGCGTTATCGTACATTCGGGCCTTTTGCAACACCACTGCTGTTGTCTTGGCGCAGAGGGAGATGTCGGGACCGAGAAGTTGCGAGTATCGAGCTTCAACGAGCAAGGCCTACAGGGGTTTCTCGGCGTCAACTTACCCATGGGCGCGAGTCGGCCTGCGCAAGCAAGCCTTGTATGGGAAAGCGGGTAAATGGATGTGACGCGGCCGCCCACGTGGGCGACCGGGAATTGATAGAACGGTGTTTTGGTGTTTCACGGTAGTTTAGATATAATCTCTGGGCGATCAAATGATTTCAATACCGGGAGTCCGTTGAGCAGTTCTTACCCGTTGGATGTAAACAAACAGAACACATCGCCCTCACCTTAGCAGGAGAAGAGAAAGGGGTTCACCGTGAACTGTGGTCTGTGCGCTCAAGGTGAGCTTGTGAAAAGCGCCAAGGCTGCCCCACCTTTCGTGGAAGTCGAAGTCTGTCATCAGTCTTGACCACAACTGTTGACAGAGAAAGCATTCTACTACTCCTGGAAAATGTATTGAGTCGTCGCGAGACCTGATAGGGACTCACATTCAATTTCCATTCGAAACTTCCATGTTTTTTATGTCCCCAAAGCTCTTCCGCGCTGCGAAAGCCGTGGAAGGACAGAGTTCTCGCCACTAGTGGTCCGAGCGTCTCCAGCGGCGATTGCATCTCCATTCAGCTTCATCCAATTTGGTCCATGATTGATTATGATTCATAATCACCCATAGCTCTTTCCAACGCCGGCCGCCATTGATTCTCATCCCGCCTTCTCGATTGTAATAAAACTGTCGATTGACACAAGTCCTTCTTTCTCAGCCACACAACTTTTCAGTGCTTTCACCATCTTCTAGGCGCAGACGGGCCGGCATCACAATCTCTCACTCAAACCTCACCATTCTCTCGCCTTCACCATACACACACCTTCAACTTCGGATCCCTGCCCAGAAGTGAAGATGATTCCCATCCGTCCCAAACCCGACGGCAACAAATCCGATGACAGCGGCTCTCCACCCCGCCGCGACAAACAAGCCGTCCAAGCCCCCTCCCCTTCCCGCATCGCCAGCAAACCCGTCCCCGAGCGCCAGCTCCGCTCCCCGCGCGAGTACCAAATCGACCAACTCAAGCGGCGCTTCTCACCCAAGGAGACCACCGACTCCAGCACAGGCGAGACCTCCCTGCTCTTCTCCCTCAAACCCTCGGACCCGGATTTCCCGTACGATTTGGAGAAGCTGGAATGCGATCTGAGGATCCCCGAAGAGTATCCCAAGCAGCCGGCGAGACTGCTGGTGAGGAATAAAGATATCCCGCGCGGGTTTGCGGTGAATATTGAGCGCGGGTGGGATCGATTGGTGGAGGAGAGGAAGGGGAAGGGCTTGAAGGGCGGAACGACGTTGTTGGCGGTTATGAATGCGTTAGATCGTGGGCTGGAAGGGTTTCTGGCGGAGGAGAAGAAGGAGACGGTTAAGATTACTGTGTTTAAGGATTCAAGGCACTTGGAGGGTGAGCCGAGCGGGGTGGTTGGGAAGGAGGTAATTAAGGAGGTACCAAAGCCGCCGGTAGAGCAACCGAAGCCGAGGCCCTATATCCCGCTGGAGGTCTTCACGAGAGATCAGATCGCCGAAGCCAAGGCCAGGAGAGCGCAGGAGGTGCGCCAGCTGGAGGCCAGGATGAGCAGATTGCCGCTTTATCACAAGTCGAGCGACGGGGTGATTTACACGTTGCCGCTGGATCCGAAGAGGAGGAGCAGTTTGCCGCCGGGTCTGCAGAGTGTGCATTCGGTGCAGCTGGTCATTCCGCTGCTGTACCCGCTGCAGCCGTTGAGGGTGTTGTTGAATGATGTCGATGCCAACGAGGCCGAGGCGGTGGAGGAGCTGTTTACGCAGAAGGCGGTGGAGCAGAAGCAGATGAGTCTGACGAGCCATTTGAATTATTTGGCGACCAATTTACATGCTTTGGCGAAGCAGGCGGCGCAGCAGAAGTTGCAGGAGATGAAAGCTGCTGCTGCTCTAGAAGAGGAGGAGGGGAGGAAGAAGGCGGCGGATGAAGAGGCCAAGGAGGCAGAACATGTAGCTTCGGCGGTAGTTGGAGAAAGGGGACATGTACATGTCATTCCCAGACCTCTGGAATGGACGCTCGTCAACGCCGGTGGCTCTTCCGAATCAGAATCCGAAACCGACTCCGACGACGACTACGAGTTTGTCGACGGTGAAGGCAACACCTCCGCCCTAACACCCGGCACCACCCTCCCCACCGCCACCGCCGAGCGCGGCACCGCCATCTCCTTCCCCTCCATCGAGCTACACGGCATCGAGCTCCTCCAAGTACCCCTGCTCTCGCTCTCCGTCAAATGCAACCGGTGCAAAACCCTCAACGACATGACCTCGCTCAAATCCGACGTCGAAAAGCTTGCCTCATGCAAAAAATGCGCCACCTCCTTCACCGTCCGCTTCCGCGCCGAGCTCGTCCACGCCAACTCCACGCGCGCCGGCTTCATCGATCTCTCCGGTTGCACCATAGCCGACATGCTCCCCTCCTCCTTCATCCCCACCTGCGGCCGGTGTTCCACGCCCTACCCTTCCCCGGGCTTCGTCTCGGTGAGGGGCGAAACAACCACCAACGTGTGCAGGGAATGCCACGCGCGCTTCACCTTCAAAATCCCCGACGTCAAATTCCTCACCTACAGCACCTCCTCTTCTTCTTCCTTACCCCCCACCCAGGGCCCCAAGCGCAGAGACCAAAAGTTAGGTCTCCACGCCGGCGAGCCGCTCCCCGACAAGGGCGCCTGCGCGCACTACAAGCGGTCGTACCGGTGGTTCAGGTTCAGCTGCTGTAATAAGGTGTATCCGTGCGACAAGTGTCATCAGCAAGCGGAAGATCATGTGGATGAGTGGGCGAACAGGATGATTTGCGGGTGGTGCTCGCGGGAGCAGAATTATCGGGTGGAGAACTGTGCGTTTTGCGGGAGGAGCGTGGTGAGGAAGCGGACGGGCGGGTTTTGGGAGGGCGGGAAGGGGACGAGGGATAAGGTTTTGATGAGGAGGGGTGATAGGAGGAAGTATAGGAATAAGAAGGATGGTAACAAAGTCAACAAATAAAGGCAGCGCAAGGATATAGGGGATGGTATGGGGTTTCTCTGGTGTTGTTGCGTTCATATCACTAGCATGGCATAGCATGTTTACGGCGTTGGTCATGACGCGTTATCAAAATACCTTACTGTTTAACTCCAAAATCATGCTCTCCGAGCTGATCGAATTGTAGGTATTGACATTCGCTACCAAAGAAGCCTTCTCTACGTTTACGTCTTGTAGGCACAATTCCCGATATAAAATCCAAGTCCGATCCATGTAAGGCATCACCGATATGCGAATCTCCCAATGGTCTGGTAGCGAGAAGTATGCTTCTACATGATGCGATGTACGCAATGACCGAAGCCACAAGTTAGACCGCATGGCCCTTACAGCACGCAAGGTACGACCATTCAGTCCAATGGCCTTTGTTTACTTCCGCATTGCTTCACGCATTTATTTCCACGTTGGCATTAACCGCGTAGCCGTGGTTGAACTTGAAATAGGCGCGGCAATAGCACAACAGCAAACACCTAGACGCGGCCGTAAATCCAGACCGGTGTGTCCCCTTCCAGTCCCTTTTCAGTCGTCCTCGTGATGCTCACTGCCTGCATGCCTACCCTGCCTATGCCTGCCGATGGGATGTTTGCGCCAGTGCGCCCAGTTGAATCCCCAAAGGGTGTGATCTCACAGTGTCTCAGGATTGCTGAGTTGTTCAATATTTCGAGGCTTTAAGGGCCTGAAGGGTCATGTTTCGGGCATAGTGTGGGGGTGATGAGGTGACGGACGGGTGACGAGCCTCACAGTAGCCGCGGCTCACGGATAGTCCATGGGTGACCCGCGGGTGGTTTACAACTGATCGGGGTGGTGGAGGGATAAATAATCATAGGTGGGGGATGTTGGGTAGGGGGGTGGTGTTGTGTATGGTTTGTATGGTTTGGTATTGAAATGGTGGTGTGGTGGTGTGGTGGGGGGCAGAAATGGTGGCTTGAGGGTGGTCATGGGATGTGGGAAAATGGCGAAATGGCATAAACAGGGAAGAAATTGATGGGAAATTGAAGGAAAATAGGAAAGGAAAACGGGGAATGTAATGCCAAAAGGGCATGTGAATTTTGTGATTGGAGGAGAGGAGGAAAGGACCAGGAAAGAATTAGAGGCAAAAAAAAAGAAAAAAGAAAATGGAAATGAAAATGGAAAAGAAGAAGAAAAGAAATAAGTTAATAACAATTAGGCTGAACTGTTGACAGATACTGGCTGCAAGCCTGCCTGTGCTGTCGTGGGAGGTGTTTTTGCTTTTCCCCAGTGCCCCTGGTTTTCGTTCATCCTGTCGTGCCGTGGTGTTCAACACTGACTCGTTCCTTTGGCGCGTTTGCCAACGCGCCCGATTTTGAAACTCTGACGAGTATTCATATCCAACAATACTTTGTCGAAAAATACATTGAGCTTCTTCCACGTCGAAATCTCAAGTTCTCAACCGTTTGTCCATCGTGGCAATGTTTGTCCCCAAATATCCGTAGAGGTACCTAATTTATCACATCCCCTGACAAGATGTCAGTTGACCACCAAAACCGGGCTAGGATGCCCTGACAGGTCATCAAAGCCAAGATTTCCGGGGGAGCCGGGGAACTGAAACCCCTGGCTTCCGGGGCCGTTTGGGGCGCTCATGCCCGCTGGCTGAAATGTGGGGGTTTGTTTGACGCCGACCCCCGCCCCGGCTGCCCCGGCCGGGGCCCGAACGGCCAGGGACACGGAGGTTCGGAGGTTGTGATATTGCTCTCATTCCTTTTGGGGCGTAGAGGATGAAATGGGAAAGCGAACAAGAGAAACGGAGAGATGACATGGGGTTTGTTTCTTACCGGACACTGTTGGGATGCCTACCTACTTGCAGTTCTATTGTCACTTGTCACCTATAGAAAACTGTATCAGCGGTTCCAAGGGAAAATAACAATTGCTTCAAATTCGATCAACACCCCCAATTACCCTCTCTAGAACCCGGCGACTACTTGTCACCGTTCCCAGCAGATACATGATACATATACGAACCTGCAAGTTATGCCTATTATGGCTCTCTTTCCACAAGACGGCAGTGATCTCCCAATCTCATCAAGCACGTGCATGCCTTCCATTCCGGTTTCCAGGAGCCCAGGTGCCATAAAACTTCAACCAAAAAGGGAGAGATCGTCAGTCCAAAGAACCATGATTGGCAGCCTCACATACAGTACGTATCAATGATGGGAATCTGACGTCGAGCGTAAGATCGAGACTTTCTCGATGATACGCAGTACCTGTTGGAATAGCCTCACCTTGCAAGATTGACGATGTCGAATTCCTTGGTGTAACCTCAACTCCAATCGTCTCCGCAGAGCGCAGACACGCCTTGCGCGCTTAATGGCGTCAATTATGGAGCTGATTTTCCGCTGCAGTGGTACAGGTAACAGGCAAAAACAAGGTGAAGCTATTCCCATGCATTAGTACCGAGGACTATCGTTGTTTCCGTTGCTTCCCCGGAGTTGGTGTTGGTACGCTGTGACTTCGGTGAGACACACAGACGTATCACCAATAGAACAGAACAGAAGCAGTTTGTGCCAAGGCAAAAGAAACCCCAGATCCAGAAAATAAAGACATTGGAAACATTGGAAACGTTGGGAAAGGAAACGCGGCTCCGGCCCGCAATGCCAGGCTGTCGGGGACGGTTGTGTAACATTGAAACTTTGATGTGGGGAGAATCGCATTGACGATCAATGCTCACTAACCCCGTGAACACTTTGTCCGTGGGTTTAACTCGTTCGTTATAGTATTGTTCCTGAAGAAGACGTGCGATGAACCGGAGGTCAGTGCAGACAATGGAAATCCGGGGAAGACCAGAGAACGGTGTCGGCTGAAATCATAGTTTCCAATGCTAGACATGCTAGAGTTTAAACGACGGGCCGAATACCCCAAGGCATTGGGGAGCTAGCACCGGTAGGCGATATGTCAACGGCCTGTCCGAGGGCATGTTCCTGGTGATGTCTCACCAAAGCACTTCCACAGACGTTTTGGAAAGATTCCATCCAGGTGACCACCGCATCTAATTTGGACGATATCCGGATCGGGAGCCAGAGAACGCCGAACAAGGGACCTGGTAGAGGCCGATGCTCATTTCGGTGTCGTCGCTGGGACGAACCTGGAATCCGTTTTGGTGGTTTGGGCACAGTACGTCACTGGCCCGGTCATCTGAGGTGGGCCTGTCCAGCGCCATGGTACCTGGAATGGTTGTTAGTTGTGGGGACAGGAAACGCTGCTGGGAACGTTGACCAGTCAGTTGTGATATTACTGATAATAATCGATATGGGTTCAATGTGGTTTGATTGTGTGTATGTGTGTAAGACTGGCTCTGCAGACTTGAAGCTCTGATATCTGGGTAAAAATCCTGCATATCCCAGTCCAGCTGGGCACGTGCACGCCCAGTGGATCCCCTGGCCTCTGACATCAGTTGGATATAATGGAAGAAAATAAAATCAGATAAAATCAGAAAATCAACTAAAAATGGGGAAAGTAGATGCAAGTAGTTGGAGGCTCCGCTGTTACCCATGTGCATCCTTCCCCAGGTCAGCGGTAGGGATCGGCGACGATGCGCGGAATTGGGTCCCCTGATTGAATTTGGGATCGAGATTGATGTCATTTGTTCAGTGGAATTCCTGCGCGCCAGGCTACACAAGTAATTCCCTCTACAGCGTACCTGAACCGTGCCAGCGAAACAGTTTTCTGTAGCTTCGGCGCTCCTCACTTCAACCTCCAGCTCCTCCCACTTCCCGTCCCGCCTGACAACAACCACATCAAACACCGAACCAATGCAAAAGCTTACACCTATCTTCCCGCGCTGAAAATCCTGCCTCATCCGAGGTCAAAATCAACGGACAGAACCCTTTTCGGATGCCATCTCGATCCGCTCAAGACAATTGACGACATCAAAGCAGTCCCGTGGCATCCGCCCGGCCGCTGGCTGCCCCTCCATCATCATGACCGTCCCGAGTCCAAGCCCAACCATCCTCGACACTTCCATCGAACCTAACTTCCTACCGTACCGTACCGTAAACTACTACCGAATAACCGAGCCAGTCCAACAAGAAAAAACCATGATAACCGAACACTTTTGAGCCTCCTCGTTTCTCCCATGATCCTAGCCTTGGATACAAAAAAGTGGGATTGTCTCGGGTGACTGGGTGATTGGGGATGGATCGTGGATTTACCCCGCAGTTTTGTTAACATCCAAGGACGACACATTCAAGAACCAAGGACCAAGACAAAAAGAGCCGCCAAAGTTGTCAGACAAAGACAAGACAAGACAAGCAACAGAACTGGGCCAAGTTCCCAACCTCTGACGTCGATGTGCCCATCGCGAGCCCTCCATGATTAGGTGATCCGGAGGATGGGATCTGGGATCTAGATTTCTTCCCCTGTGTAAGCTGTGTTAGCGAGGCACAATAACCGAGGCTGATCGGTTGAGCATCCAAGACCTGGCAAGCAATGCTTGCGTTGTCTCGGATTTAGTAACAGAAAAAGCTGAAAAGGGGGCGGCGTAAACAAGCGACTTGGCCTGGCGACCTAACAAGCTGGATCAAAGGCATCGGTCACATATACACAGTACATCGCTGATCGTTTCCTTCGCAGTCAAGAAACGTCGGTGCATTGAAATACATGTTTGGATATGCCATGCCGCCAGAGACAATACGATTGAAAAAAAAAGACCCCATCTGCTGGAGATAGCTACCTAGGTAGAGGAGCATGTCTCACATCAACTTCGCGACCAGCGCTGTTGCTTGCCTTGTTGTTGTTGTTTTCGACAGACGGATGCCGCAGGGGCGGGGCTCTTTCTGCTCAGCTCCCTAATTGAAGGATGGCGCAGGTTTAATCGATTTCCCATCGCCATCTGTTTTCGTCTGTCACCTTGTTGTGCATTCGGTCCTGGGTTCTTCTATCGGCTCTCACGTTCAGAGAAGGACTCAAGCTATGTCAGCCTAGGTTGCCATGCGTTGGGAATATTTGTCTTGTTAGAATTTCGCAGCTCTCCTCCCGGTGAATATTACGAAGATGGTTGCCAGCAAGATCTAGCCTTGATAACTCGGGTGCTTTCTCGCCATAGCAGGCCGTAGACATCCGTATCTATCTGTTGTGCTGGGAGGGAGTGAGTGCTTCAATTCCGGAGGAGAAGGTTAAAATTAATGTAATATAATATCTCTTCTATATCTTCTTTTAGCTTCTACCAGCTACTAGATTAGATGAGTGATAGGGTGGCCTCTGGTAGAGGATGATGATGTAGCAAACCTGTCAACCCTTTGAGCGAGGTGCTTTGCTTGCTGGATTAAGATAGGCGAACGAAGCAATCACTTATGATGCTTTAGACTAATCCTATGGGAGGTCAAGATATGCGCATCCTTTGAGCGTTCGTTGCTTATGGAAAAAGGTTCAGATCTCCATACAGTGGCAGACACTCGGTAATTGTGTTAGTACATAAGGCTAGAACACGTTGAAAATTATGTTATTCCGTGTCCGGATACACCCAGAAGTTACAATGAGAAATATGTTTGATGAAGGGGAAACCAGAATATTAAAAAGGGGGTTGGGGGGGGGGGGGCCTGAAAGGAACTGTTAGAAGGCAATTATGTTGGAGAGAAGTACCTTATCAAGCTAGGGTTAGGGTATACGATCCCGACTGCCACCCCCTTGAACAAGCTGATAGAATCATTATAAATATACAAGGCCGGTACCTTACCTATGTATCTATCAATTTACCTCCCACCGTAACGTCTTTTACATGGCTCTTACAAGCAACGTACTATCGAAATACGTATCGGGACACATAGAGAAGACACCCCATCCCCGGCACGCCCCTCCACCGGCCCCTCCACCGGCGTCTACCGGCCCTCACGGCTCCCAACCCCGTGGAACCCCAGCTCCATTACCGACCTCCACCGACCAGGTCTGGCGATCACCGACGGGCCTTGGAGGCCGGCAATCGGACCGGACCGGACCGGACCCCCCAGCCTATGGGGACCCAAACATAGACGTACTTTGCAAACCACCATCGGACACTAACGATCCGGCGATGACCGAAGGGAAGCGCGGCGTGGCCGTTACCGTGACCGTGATGTACCTACTCATCGCATCCCCCACGTATGTAGTATCTCTCGCGCATGCATCTCCGGGCTGAATCTTGAAAGCTCCACAGGAAAAGATGTTGTACATAAGCGAACGTTGACCAAGTTTTTAAGCGAATGTCATTCAGCAAACGTTGCCAAGATGTTGTTTAAAGATCCTATAATGGTTACATAGATATCTCGACTCTGAGCGGGAGTGTCACCCGGTTCTGACTTTGGTAGGTTTCTCGTAAGCGGCACGGTTCAATGTGTTCATCATCATGGACGTGAGTTTTTCACCATGTACCTACCCAGACGAACGATACATAGGTAGGTGCGTCGTGAAAAACGGAGGACACCTAACCACCACCACAACCACTCTACCCGTACACCGGACTGGACTGGAGGCGTCGTGTATGCAAGCCACCAAGCATGAGGAAAAAGCCACGGGTGCCGGTAGTGGAGCCAGCAGGGCGAAATACAACGTTCTTGTGTTTTCTCATTATTTGCAGTAGTCTTACGACAGGATGATGGGAGGGGAAGTGTAAAAGAGATGCATATAGATTCGGTTCATCGACCCGTTTACCTCTGTTAGACGGTTGCGCGTAAAGATTTATCCTTCTCTGATGGCGAGGCAGACTGCTAAGAGCTGTGGTAAAATACCGGAATTTGGAACAACAAAGAGAAACAGAAAACACAAGGGAATAACGGTGATTATTCTCGACCTTTTCCAACCGTTTGATCTTTGTATTAGCTTCAGGCGAACCGTTTCTCAGAAACGCACTCGCATCTCTTGTCTCCAGCTCCAGTCATTCTCAATCACCCCGCGACACGTACCCGAGAGCGGCTTAGTATCAGCTTACAAAAATGAAAACACGGGAAGCTAAAGCAGGGCAAAAGATCTAGATGCCAGCGGTTTTGAGATTTTGAGATTTTGAGAGGGGTGATTGAGGGGTAGCTGTGACTTTAGCGAATGGCGCAAGTTGTGAGAAAGGCAATACTGAGGCTGTGGTTGGTCCCAAGTGTTTGGACGTCTTGGTAATAGAGGGGTACTCGTTAGGTCTTCAAAACCGACCGTTTGATTAGCGGGCGGGCTACTAATTAGGGATATTAAATCGTATATACCTAGCAATTCGTACCTAAAATTGGGGGTACCTCCCTATATTGCCATTTTGCTAGCAAATTAATATAAATCTATTCAATAGTATATTTTTTAGTTGCATATAGCCCAATTCCCCGCACTACCCAATACTCTAAATATATACTACCGGTTTGTACTTTGAATCCCCCTTTTGTACTCGAATTACTTGAACCGCTATTGCATTAATATTATCGATTATTATACCTATCTTTATATATAATCAATCTTAATCGATCATAAATACCTTTGAGTGCCTTATTTTGCTATCTCCTTTACTATACCTCTTCTAAACCGTAAATTTGCCAATGGTTCCTTACGCCTTAAAATGAAGCTTAGCGAAATATTTTCTAATATAGAAGATATTATAGATAACGTATAAATATCTCTCCTATTGGAAGGGAGAATTTAAGTGGTTGTAAAAGTATTTTAGAATAAAGGGTTTAAGATTATAGTAAATGCAACGAAAGTATTTCGAACTCTATATAAATGAGTTGTTAATTACTATAAAAGTGTAAGTTCGAAGGTAAGGAATAGGGGTTATAACTTACTATTAATTGGAGAGGAGGATTATATTATATATATTTAGATTAATATATAAATATCCGTCGGTTAATATTATTTCTCTCTATTTCTTACTTTATTACTTTTACGTACTTTGATTAACTATACCTTACAGGTATCGAAATAAATCCCTAGCGGTTAGTATTAATTATGATTACTTTAATAAGATTTAATTAGAATAATAGTAATAATAATACCTTTATACCTCAAGGTTCAATTAAATAGGTATAATATTACTTATAAAGGGGGGGTTTTTATAACGTTCGAACTAAATCGATAGTATAGGTACGCAAAATATCCTAAATTAGGGTAAATATTGAGAAAGTCTTTTATTTATTTAATAATAACATTACTGTTAACGTGTGGCTAGTACTGTGCCTTGTAACTGCCTTGTACTACCTTGTAGTATAGAAGGCTAGTTGAACTATTCCTTCTACGGAATCAGTTGACTCAGTCCCCACAGAATGTACTAGAATACAAGAGGTTTTGCCACTGTATTCTAGAGTCTTATAACTTAGCTAGCATTTCTTCCAGACTGATTTGTCATCACAGGATTCAACAGAAGCTTCTAGATGCTTAGTGTCCATGTATATAGAGACCTCTCCTCTCCTTCAGTTCGTCACTCCTTAAGCAAGCAAGCAAGCACAAGTCAAGCAATACAATATAGTCTTTTCTCACAGTGCAGAGTCCACTGTAATCTTCTGTCTTGAGAGCAGAGTCCTCTCTAAGACCTCTTTTACAACATCCTTTTATTGTACTTGCAACTACGCTGCTTCCTTCAGCATTGCTGTCGTACTTCCTACCGCTTCCGCTCCGCTCTGCTACAAGTGCATAGTTCACTGTAGCAACCTTGTACTGGTGCTATCATTATAGGCCAGTCAGGGCACCGCAGCAAACAATTACTAAATATAAAATTAAATTAGATAACGTCTAGAATAGTAATGAATTTAGTTTTAATGTTAGTATTTTAAATAAGGCTTATTATATATAGATTTATATTAAAATAACCGAAGTGCAATTTATTAACCCTAATTAGAAAATTGTTATTACTATCTTTAAAGCTATTTTTATATTTAATTGGACTATACCTCCCTTCGTTTTACTTCCTAGCGTTAATATTATATACAAGTATATTAATAACTTCTTTAAAGACGGGATAATTATTACTACTTTTCTACAAAGTTATAAAGATAATTAATATATATTAGATTAGTTCAAATACCAGGAGGAGCATTCTCGTCTCCTTAATAAAGAAGAGAAGAGAGTTTTAGTACTAAATAATTATAGTAGTTATTGCACTATCGAATTTTACGAGTAATATAGGAGGAATAATATTACCCTCTTTCTTTTACCCCTTTATTTAATATACTTCCTTTAACCTCTTAACGTTAGGATATTTCAGATCTATAAATACTTTTATTAAGTTAATATACGTAAAAGGCACGCCTTTAATAATGTTGATTATATTAAATTAGACTTTCTAGATAGCTTCAAATACGTCCGTAAGAAAGTAATAAAAAAAAAGAACATCTATTCTATTTAGAAACGTATTAGTTTAATTCTATTCAATCCTAATTTAATATTATTAAACCTTCGTAATCTATTAACCTTAATAATAAATGAGGAGTATATTAAATAGAGGCGAGGCTATATTATTTGTTTTGCTAAGTAGGGGATTATTAATTTTACTCTAAAAAAAGAAAAAATAGTATTTCGTATATTAGGGGAGCCTTCTAATGATACCGCTATATTAAGTAGCCTCCTTATTGTAATTAAAGTTACTATAGTAAAGGAATTCCCTACTATATTAGAGCCTTTTATATTAAAGTAGTAAGACCGCTCTTAGAAAGATTAGAATAGTATAATTATATTAATACTTAACTTCCCTTCTATTAAGAAATATAGTAATTATATCAATTAACGGCTTTTATTTATAATTAAAGGAGATTGCCTAATATTATTAATGGTTTTATATATATTTGCTAAGTGAGATAAGGTTAGTAATACCCTTAATTTAGTAATCGTAAGGGAGGTAGAATTTAAATGCAAACGTAAAGAAGAAGTAATTGAAGAGGTATTGCGTAATTAGTATAATATTAATTATTTATTAAGATATAGTAATATTATTATTATTAGTAATAGCCGTTTACGCGCTGTAATAGATAAATACCAGCGTATTATTCTTACTAAGAAAGAAAACAAATATATTTATAATTATAAACTTTAATAACAGTAAAGTATATTAAAGGGATAGATTAGTAGTTTTATTATTGTATAAAAAGTATAATTAATTAACGAACGGTTACAGTTATATATTTTCAAAATATTAAGGAAAGAGATTTAAGAATATATTAAACTATATATTATATATTTTTCTAATTTCGATTAGCTAATTAATAAATATCGTAAGGAGAGGGCTAACTATTAGAATTGCTATTAAATTAAGAAGTAAAAGGCTATAGATAAGGAGGTTAAGTAGTTAAGGTTTAACCATATCCGTACTATATAAAATATTATTCTACCCTTATATTAGTAATTTCTTAGTAATCCTCCCAAACTACGTACTCTATAGGTATTTAATAAGGTAAGAAAGAAGGTAGTAAACGATGCTATTACTACTTAGCTAACGAGTAAGGGTAATATATTAGTAACAAAAGAGGAATTAGAGGAAGTTAAAATCGTTAAAGATAATGAGTTAGTAGATGCATAAAAAGACTCGGATTAGTAATATCCTAATAATAGACGATAGGTATAGATGAATTAAGAAGACGAGGAGTATAAAGAGTATAAAGACGAAGACGAGGATAACGTTAATAAAGTTATTCCTAGTAATAATAATAACGACGAGGAGGAAGAGGAGGGTTATAGGAATTTTGATTGTAAGGAGGTTAAACTGTTATAGTAATAAGAGTTATGTAAATAATCTATGTTATTAGATTTATGCATATGTAAAATAATGATAATTTTACATATTGATACATATATTAGTCGTGTTAGCGATATTGCATGCAATTAGAAAATATGGATATATTATTAAAAAAAATTATTAGTTCCGGATGAGCGATTTTTATTTGCTAGTTAAAATGCGGGTGGGAGAAGTACCCCGCTCGGTACGAATTGCTGGGCATGTACGATTTGATGTCCCTGATTAGTGGCCCGCCCGCTAGTCAGACGGTCGGTTTTGAAGACTTGACGAGTATCGTGACATTAAGGGCGGATGTCAACCCGAGCTGAGGACATTTGGTGCGCAAACCAAGACGGCAACTTTGCTTTCGGTTGGCTACCTCGACCAACTGTGCGGTGAAAGTGCATCCGGCGCATGAATGTTGATGCCAACAAGAAGAGTCGGTGAGTTTGGTGTGGTATAGATATTTGGACAATATTGAACTGTCAAGGCGTAGTGTAGAGAAATGGGAAGGGTGTCTTGAGAGATCCTATCAGCCACAAGTGCACAACATGAACTTGGGTTGGCCAGAAGCGAGTCGGCGATATCAAGGCAACCAATGGATAACTGGAAAACAGCATCATCACTGTCAAGCCCCAACGACCGCATTGATCCGTGGTTTGATGTTGATAGTCGTCGAGAAACATAGGGTGTCTCAGCCCTACTTGAGGTCAAATCTGATAAGCCGGACCTGAAGATCACATCCATCCGGCCGGAGGATTCGATGTCGGCCCGTTGATGGTGATTGTGAATTCGATCTTGCCGTTTCTCGTCACATCATATTCGTGACCTTCGTGACGTCCAAGGTCGGGGATAACGAATTGGAATGGCCAGGTTCCAGGGCGAGAATCACAGACAAGCGGCTCCGGAGATATGTATCGTAGCCGCGGTGTGATGTGACGGCGCCATCGCCTGGTGGTGAACGGAGGGCTGACGGGGGTGGTGCCTTGATGTTGAAAAATGTGAAGAGAAAAAAGAAAAGAATTAAAAAATGATTTAATCGTACGAAATATTGAATGTTTAACTCGTGGCAAATGTCCAACCGGGCGCTATCTCGGCCGTGCCTTGAATTGACCGTTAACAACTCATCAGACGTGAGGTTCGGTGTCGTCCGGTTGGATCGTAGGTGCCCGCAGTGCATTAGCCCCCCGTGGCTACTGCTAAGCTTCTGCTAAGCTAATGCTAGCCTGCGCTATGCGACATGCGCGACAGCGACACCACAGCGACGAGCCCCGCATGGAAAGAGGGGCTGTTAGGCGCAACTGTTTAGGTAATGTAAGGTAATGCCGGCCCGGCTTGTTCACCGACTTTCCATCACCACCTTTCCATCACCTCCTTCAGCTCCTTTGATTTCATGCACGAAAATGGATCGCGACGGTTGCAAAATTTTCATGGCCGACTTCAAACACTGGCGGCCGGCTTCGGGGGCGTGCGGAGTCGGTGGGATGAGGCAGACTCGGACTGTTTCCCAACCACCATCACCTTCATCATCATGATACACGTTGCATCACTCCCCCATCCCACGACAAATATCTCCGTCGTCGCCGGCGCCAAGATTCGAGTTTACCCAGCCACATGGAACTCGACACTCCCAACAGAGGCAAGCCCCAAGCAGCGACAAGCGAGAAAGCAAGGGTAGCATCCAAGGAATCTGCAACTTGTAAAAATTCTCGTGCGTCCTGCCTGCATCGCGGAGATCTCCTGACAACCAGTCGTCCGGTTCGCAGTCTTCACGTCTCCATGCGAGTGCGTTACCAGCCAAGAGGAAACGAACCACCAGAAATCAAGAGCCTCCGATCGGAGCTGTCGCCGAAGGCTTCTTCGTTCCTCAACAATTGAATCTCAAAGACGTCATTGGCCCGCTTGTAGGGAGGCAGATTGTCGCTCCGAGGAAATGGAAACAACGAACGTAGTTCGAATTCTTCAACTCCCATACATGATACGTTGCTGAGGCTCCGAAAAGGTTGGGTACCGTGACCAACAAATATCAAAAAGTCAGCCTGCCAGCACACCGCAAACCCACATCGAGAGGTACTGTAGGTCAAGACGGGAAAGAATGACACCGTCTGCTTCATCTTTTTGTCGTCAGTTGCGGCTATATGTTCGAACAACGACCGTTGGGCAGCATTCATTAGTAAAAGCGACGCGATATCAAACACCAAAGAAAGCCACATCATGGCATCCACAAGGCTGTGGTGAGTGTCAACTGTCAAGTGTCAGAAGTCACTCTTCGGTCAACGTCGGCATTGAACCGTACATTCAACATCACTGACGGTGGTTCGCCCCGCACTCCGGGTGATAGGTGTGTACTGGTACGTATCCAACCCGGACGGAGGTGTGCAACTGCGGCGGTGCCTCGGCCAACGTCCCAACGTCCCGGCTCATCCCGAGATTACAAAGACGAAACGCTTCCTCAAGTTCCGGGTTTGGAAACCTTCCAGAAGAATTCCAAATCCCAGACAAAACCTAAAAGAGGTCCGACCAACGGTCCCACAGTCGTGCCCCTTATTTCGGGACATCCGTTTTAGGAAGAGAAAGATTCTGGCCACCTCATCTGGAGTCTCGTGTCACAAGCCAAGGCAAGGGTTCGGCTTTAGATCCATCCAGTCTGAAGGATTCGGGCCCTTTTTTCCAATGACAAGCCAACGAAGAGCTGCGATATGGATATGCCCCTTTCCGGGCGGGACCAGCTAACTGACGGAACGGTGTGTTTCAACTCGAGTCATCTCCATCGCCAACGAGACGAGCCAGGCACACGCCAGGGACAGCGGACGGACATGGACACGGACAACGACGGATGGACAAAGCCATGTGGCATGGCTTGTGCTTCATCCACTTTGAGCTTTGGATCGGATCGCCATCTGGCTCGTGAAAGGCGGTACTTTTCGATACCTCTTTCCATTTTATTTTTTTGATGTTTTATTGATTTTTTTTCGAAGTGTTCCGAGTCCGCATTTCATAGGCGGACTAGGTGCGAGACCTAAACCTCACACATGCAGACACGCTCCCGGACACTTTTCAGTTTTCACATGTTACAAGATCCACATCGAACCTCTCGGTTCGGGACGCAGGACCGTTTCGTCTTGGCTTTCCAAACCTTTGCTTGTGCTTCATAGGGTCCGTAACACTGGACTGGCATCGCAAGTCGCCGCTATCCCTGACTCCCTGTGTACCTCAAAGGAAAAAAAAACGGGAATTGCACGTCCATCACACACGAAGGCTTCTCTCCTCCTTCCTGATTCCTTGTTCTCCCAGCGGATCCCCACGTGGGTTGTGTGCGTGGACGTGGGCGTCGGCGTGGGCTTTCACGTTTCACGTTTCAGCGATCTGGAAAGATGGAAGTGGTGATCTTTTCGTTACTCGTGGGCTGACTCGTCAAACGGAAGAGACCTCGGGAAGTTCTCTAACGCAACTAACACATGGCATATGATCAACAATTGAATCGCCAAGTATCATGTTCGTTTTGACCGGACGTCTGAGTGCCACGAGTGCCAAAGCGGAAGGGGTAAGTAAAGTCTTGCCACAAAAGCTTGTCTTGACTCTTCTTTCTAGGGTTGATCTGGGGAAATAATGTAGCTCACGTCCACTTGTCATTACGCTACATGCAGTTGAACTGGGTGTGATATCGAGATTACACTACTTCACTTCGTTGACGGCCTAAAAACCCCTGAAAACGGAGGGAATGTGAAGATGCGGAACGGGTTTGTTGGTTGCCCTCCCGCTGGTGAGGGAACTAACAACGGCTGTTGGTGATTTGGCTTGCGGCGAGACAAAGGCATCAAACACTTTTCTGAATTCGCAGGATAATTGTCACGGTAGGATATCAAACCAGAGATCATTTACTTTCAACTTTTATTGTTACTCTAATCCTTCATGCAAGGAGTTTCGGCTTTCTTTGAAGCAAATATTCCCTCCCACTTGTACACACTGTCATACAACCTCACGAGCCTCATCACAAATACTAGACATTGTTCTTTTCATTGAACACCTCACCCTCATCCACTCTTTTAGCACTGTACTATCACGACCTCTTCATAGATACGGACAACCGCCTTTCTCCCCTGTCACGGTCCCGCTCCGGCCCCAGGTTACGGCCGGTTGGTCGGGATGAAGGTCGGCACGTGAACCGAATTCCGAAAGTGTTTTCCGCAGTAAACAAAGACGGGAAAGGTCTAGACCTCCCATAGTACGTATCGTCCTTTGATGTTCCCCCAGATCCCAGCATGAAGGTTCCAGGGGAAAGGGACCGCAACGGACGAGTTGTGCCTTGCGAGGCCGCCGAGGTGGCGCCACCCACCTAGGTATGCCCTTGTTGTTGCGGTTGATTTCTTTGGTAAAAGGTGGGGGTTGGTAAGTGGTTAGGTACTGATCAGGTTAAGTACACATGTGGAGGGGCTGTTGGATTGCAAGATGCGATGTGTTTGGGATGTTGTCAGGTGGGAGGAAGTGGTGATTGATGGGTGACAAAGGGGAAGGGGGAGGGCCCGATGGGTTCCTGCTGATGGCACAGTGAGCTCGAACTTGCCTATACAACAACTCGTGGAATACCTTAGTCAGTGAGCTGAGATGCTCGCCTGCGAAATAGTTTACTTAAATGATATCCGGGTGAATAAAGTGCAGCTTCGAGTCCCTGAATTCGACCTGAAGTCGAAGAAACGGAGGTACGAAGGTACATCCACTTACATGACGCAGAGACGACTGTGGGGTTAGGGTTAAGCACGGCACAATCTGCCTCGAAGCTGCATCGTCGCCTCCATGCTTCTCCTCCTGCCATTTCAATGATACCAGACCTGTGCTTGGTGAGTGGATGGCTTCATCAAATTCACCCGGTAATTACCTTGGAAAGTTTATGGGTCGGCAACACCCGAACTTATGCCATGTGACCATTCATTTTACCCTCCTCCGCGCCAACAGCGCGATCGATCGAAGGTTCTTAGAATGCTGAAGTCATCCGTTCCCGAAGGCCATTTCGTTCGGAGGAAACACCGTTCAAATGGGGCATCTTCTCCGTCGTCATCATCATATTTGGGAGGATGGACTGCGCTTTGCACATACACGTGAATGAAAGAGGGGCATCCAGCCCTGCCAACCATGATGAATCCGGCGGTTTTCGGGCCTTTGAAAAAGTGCCTGTGTCTGCGCGTGCTTCTCAAGAACAAAGGAAAGAACGAAAGATGTCGTTGCCCTCTAGTTGAATCATCGGATGAAGATTTTGGGGTTCTGGTGGCATGTGAAGTTGGGGTAGGCACATGAGCGATGCGAAATGGGATGATAGCGAGGCGCATCACATCATAACCGGTCCGTCCTTTCAGTCTGGTGATTGAAGTGGTGATGCGGGCGGTCAAGCGGTGGCTTGGGCTCTTTGACATTTTAGATCTCTTGACTTTTGCATTCGTTCGAAAATCGATATCGGTCAGGTCATGAAGTCAGGGGATTGCAAGATGCCGTTCGTTGGTGAAGCGACTTGTCCGCCTGGCCCCCGGCCTTCTGCAATTCGGACCTGTAAAAAGTGCCTGTAGGAAGCAGCAGCATGACGGGAAGTTTTCGCGCCCCGGTGACCGGCACCGGTATCTTCCTGTATCCTCTCAAAATTACGAAAAATACCGGCCCCGGTAATCTTCAGCAGCCATCTTACAGGCTACCCTCCTCCGCGGAGCTGGTAAATTTTCTTCCACAAAGTCCAACAGCGGGCCGATTGTCATGTCTGGAACTTCTGTTCTGCCCTGTCAAATTGTCCAACTAACCCTCGCACTATCATCTTGGTCTACTTGGAAAAGGGTAGTTTGCCGTCGATCACCCAACAGACCAAAATGCGGCATGCGGCACCAACAGAAAACGGTATCCCGAGATCGGGTTGTACGGGTTGTTGTGTGCGGGTTTGCGTCGGAGTGTCGCGGGAAGTTACCTTACCAGGCGGTGAGCCCTCCCTCTGGAATGCAACAAGTCTAGGCTGGTAGGTAGCCCTCTCGCTGAGAGAGCCTCTGGAACGGTGAGTGGTGTTTGCGATTTGGGTGCGGCGGTTGGGTATGACGTCTTTCGCGACCCTCCATCAGCTTCCCTTCGTGTGAGGGCTCTCTCTAAGGTAGGTGAATCTCGTCCCGTTCGCAGTCGCTAGCTAGCGGTGATGGTAAATGATACCAGTAGAGATCACCAAGATTTACATTCTTCAATCTTGAAAAGGTTTACCATCTTTGATCTCTAAATGCGGGGAAAAGTGGGAAGTGGAAAAGATGAGATCTTCCCCTCACCAAACATGGCATTTTTCATCCGAAAGACAGCGTTGGAGCCGTAACCCGATCTTCTATCCGATATTCTCCGGGTCTTTTCGGGGCTCCAAGTTCCAGGTTTCTTTACCAAAAGTTTACCCCATTGATTTACGGTCATGACCAGAATCCAGATATTCCCCAGATGTGATCTTCATCCCTTTACGTAGTCTCGGTAGTGCCGCTGCTTGGCCTTTTGTCTCAATTACCCCACGGGGTTTTGTTTTGGGTTTGGGGGATTTCGGACCTAGGGGGAGAAGGTTTGTTGTGGACAATCAGGGATACAAGGGGGAGCGGGCGGACCTGAGGTTCGGCGGTTTGGATACTCTCTGTTGTTGGGAAGTCTGTCGTCGCGATCGCGAAGTGATGGAGCGAGATGAAGGTGAGGAGAGAGGGGAGAGGACACGGACAGACCGGGAGGGAGAAATGGCATGTGAACAAATATCCAGCGACATGGGGAATTGAGCAAGAAATGGATTCTCATGTTGAAGATGGATATGTATTCGGCAGCCAAGAATTAGCGATTATCATTAGGCAGTAGTACGTAATGAAAAGTACATGATATGATGATGCCAATGATGCCGACAATTTTCCGCCGCCCCTGGCCTGTGTTTACGGTTGAGTAACCGCCGCAATTATTGAGGCTCCAAACACCTCGACACCACACCTCACCCATTCCCAATACAGCCTCAATCAATCCAAGCGGCAGTCACATGTAAAGAGATGTAATAGCAAATTTGGTGAATCCTTCTGCAATCGTTTTTGGCTCACAATGAGGTTTTGATAAGTATGCAGTTTCGGTGTACTCGGCCTGAGGCTCATTATGGCATCCGCCGTCGCCGCCGCGGCCGCCGCCGTTTGTTTTGTCCTTCCATTACCAGCCGCCATTATGAAATATCACTATCCGTTTTGTGTAGACACTTGAACTGTGATGAAAATTCGCGTTTTTCGCGTTTTGTTTTGCTCGCTCGCTCGCTTTCTCCTTTTTGTTTTCCTTCTCGCAACCTGCATTCCGCTAGACGCTAGCCTGCTCAGCTGTCAAGAAAAGATTGGGCGGAAGCGCGAACCACGCGGAAGGATTTGTCCGTAGCGTAGCGCAGCGCCCTGACCGATCAGCCTTTTTCAGAAGAAAAAAGTATCGTACAAAGTATCGTACACGCAGCCAGCAGCTGTTTCGTTTTTGTTGTTCCACCCCCCATCCATGCGAGAAGAAGGCCTGCGATGCCACGCCATGTCACAAAGAGAAGTCACTAGTGTGAAACATGTGAAAGGTAAGAAGTTTTGTGAGAAGCGGTCTGCATTTTGCATCGAACCGCGAAGGACAGACAAGAAGAAACACCCCGGCAAATGCAAGGACTTTGGTATCATGGTGATGAGAGAGAAAGTAGAAACGCCGTTCAATGTTGCCAGATGTGAAAAGAGAAAAAGAAAACTTGATTTCAGAAGCCCGCAACCGATGCATGATAATAAGTAGCCCGCCTGTCCCCATTTACCCCCAATTCCGCTTGATGAACCCAGGGCAGTGATGCCATCATTGTAAACATCGGCCGTTTCACGCCAGCCTGTAATCCCGAAGGCTGTCCACCCGTGAAAGACCATTTGACCCAGATCCACCATGAATATTAAGGCCAAAATGATGCGTACAATGCGCGAGCTCAAAGAAAATCATAAACAATCAAACGCCGGCCGGGTCATGCAGTGAAGTTCGTTAATGTGTGTCGCTCCCAATGCTGGAATCAAGTGTACACGGCAGCCGAACCGGTCTGCCAATTGGGTTACCCAGTTAATGGGCCCCAAGGGTATCTTTTGTTGTGTTGAGATATGTGCATAAGTGATGTAGGATGGTAACAAATGTTTACCAACCCTGTGCGTGATAGCCGCTGTAGGCGTTTTTGTTGAAGTATTGGTCCCAACGCTCCTTGTCGTTGTCGTCCTTCATGCAGGGACGCTCAGGATACTGCTTAAGGTTGGCAACATCCTGAGAAGTGTGGCGACGCTTGAGCACCGCAGAGGCTGTCGAGTTCTTGTGGGATCTCTCCCAGAGCAGGTTGCGGCGAAGAGACTCTGTAAGCTCGGTGGCAAGCATGTTACGCCGCGTGGTACGAGGAGACAGGCAAGCTTGGTGGTGGATACCGGTGGCAACCGCGTTGATGGGCTGGGCGACGGACCTAGGAATCTCGTTGATGGGACGCATAGGAGGAGCACGCTTGCCTCTCATCATCAACGGCGCTTCGTCGGAGTCGTTCGGGGAAGGAACCACAGACGGTCCGTTGAGCTGGGTGCGGGCACGCGGGATAGCCGAAGTGGACTGCGAGGCGACGTTGCCAAGCTTCTGAGCCCGGGTGTTGTTGTGCAGCATCAGGGTGATGAGCGATCGCCGAGAAGTAAGGTTGACCTTGGAGTCGACACGCTGGAAGTTGAACTTGTCATCCACGCTCGACTTTCCGCTCTCCTCAACCGAATCCTCCCAGTCCGACGAATCATCATCGTCATCAATGGCGCTCTCGTCGACATAGTCGCTATCCGAGTCGTCGCTAATGGCCGAGCTGTCCTGGATGACGACTTGCTTGCTAAGGGCACCTGTCCTCTTCAGGTCCCTTGGGGATTCCTCCTCCTCAGATGATCCCCTGCCGACCTGGAACATCTTCTTCTTAGGCGGAAGAGGAATCTGCTGCTTCCTATGGTCGAAGCTCTGCTCGCGGTCAGTGTAGGAATCGTCGCCAGAGTTGGACGCGCCCAATGCAAAGCGGGCCTGTTGCTTCTTAGGCTGGACAGGCTTGGCAGCAGGAGCGGCGGTAGGCTCGGGAATCACGCTCGGAGAGGGCTGACGAGAAGCATGGGCAGAAGCATGTTGAATGATGGGAAGTTGAGAGGGAGAGACAGAGAAGCCACGGGTGATGATGGTGGGTCGTAGCTGAGGGGCGGGTTGGGGAGATGCAGCGTTCTGCAGCGACTCCATGGAGGGGGTCTCCGAGGTGTTGCAGGAAGACTCTGTCGTAGTCGACCCCGACCGCTCGAGCTGGTGCAAGACAGGCGCAGGCTTGGTCTCCTCGACGGGAGGTGGGGCGAGAGTGATGCTCGGGAGGGGAGCGTTCAGAGGCGTCTTGGCCTCAATGATGGAAACGACCATCTTCTCAAGATCACCGGAGGTGATGTGACGCTCACGACCACGGCTGCGGGTGCTGGCGCACGAGTCTTGCCGTTGTATCCGGGGGCGGAGGTACTCAAGAGGCTCGGCGTCGGTATCGTTGCCAAAGTCAACGGCTTCCTCGTCCAAAGCTGAATCAACACTACCGGACAGTTGGGGCATGTCCTCGCCGCCACCCGGATACCTTTGAATGTCCTGAGGCTGGCTGGTAGCGGAGGACTCGATGTCGGCGACTTCGCTTTCACAGCAGAATGTCTCCCGGTTCCAGAGGCGCCAACTCAGGTTTTCAAGGCGACGGCCTTGGTGAACGGAGTCACGGCAGCGGGCAAAGACTGGAGAGAGGGAGAAGAGTCCAAGGTTAGCAGTTGCTACTGGGGCGCGGGGGTGGCGCCATGCGGGTAGATAAAGGGCAGGAGTCAGGAGACTGGGCTCGTACCTGTCCACATGCTAAACAGGTTGGCGGGGTTGGTAGTGTCGACCTTGTGGATGACATTGGCGTCGACCTGCAGGACGGGCGTCTCTAATGACAGAGGCATGATGAGGGGAAGGCTGCTCGTTGGGTCCAAGCAGACGCACAAATGCAAGTAAGGCGAATGGTGACGGCTAACTTCGCGAAAACGACCGCGAAAGTCGAGCCTGTGACTGGGGATTTGGTGCGGCTTTTGGTTTATTGTCTCTGTCGAGGCGAGTTGGTTGTGAAATTGGATTCACGGTTGCTTTCAGCGGATGCGATCCTGGAGTGGTTGTGGAATCAGGATCTGCTCTGCACCGAAAGTGGACCCAAGTTGAGATGGCTCCGCAGCAAGTGTCGGATGACAATTGAGATCTAGTATCGAATTGCTTCTTGTTGTTGTCGTTGTTGTCGACGGGTTCGGAGACCGGAGATGTCCCAAGTGTAAATCTCTTCGCTTGGGAGTGCCCGCTTTTTTCGACTTCGTGGCCGGCTGTGGTGGGTCTGTTATGTCGGCGATGGAAGGTACAGTAGTGCGGGTGTTGGCGCAGGAGTCGCTTCAATGCAAGTCGGAGTCCTCCTCTATTGCGTCCCTTTATTCCCTCAGATGTCTCGCGTGATCGTTGAAAGCGTTGTCGTCGAGATCGTTGATGTCGTCGTCGTCGGCTTCCTTCAAGTTCCACAGATACCAAGCGCAGTGGCGGGTTTGTGGTGAGAGTCGCAGCAATTAGTAATTACTGAGATGCTGTCGGAGTCGGTGTGTCGGAGACCAATGCGTGATGTGGGTGGTAACTTGTTGTTATGTGTTGGTGTTGGAACGGGAGTTGGTGCCAAAGACGAGAAGATCGAACGAATTCGGACCGTGGTGGGGGACAGGATATTGATGTCTAATTGTACTGCAGTGGTTGGCAAGGAAGGGGTGGACGTCAAAGTCAATCGAAGCGGAGGCCCAGGCCGACCGTGACTGCTCGCTGTTTCCACTGCCCTGTCCTGGTCTTCTCCTGCTTGTATTTCGGTACGTACTGTCAGTCATCCACTTTGCTTCTTGTGCTGGCACTGGAGCGCGGGATGGGACCGAACGGGGCCCTTGGACCACTGGCCAGTACCAGAGTGGCCGCTCACAAGACGCGATGAACGAGGCCAATTGGTTCAATACCGTACCGTCCACACTCGGCCCCTGCTCAAGTGTGTTGTCGGTTACAGTACAGGTACAAACAATACGTACCGGCGACCCCTTGGTGGCTCCAGGTCGTAATGGAGGGCCGAATTGGAGGGTGGTGGTGGGTGGTAGCGGCGGGGGTTACGGTACGCGGGTACGGAGCGGTACGCGGTACTCCCCCGTGAAAGTAAGCCAACCGAAACGGGTAACTGATCGGTGCATCACTTTTGTAATCGTAAAGTACCGGTCAGTCAGGCTCAACCCTTGCACTGTCATCCGTTTTCTGCTGCCCCCGTGCCCACCCACGACTTCACGCTTTCAGTTCCAGTCAGTTCAGTCAAAAGTCAAACTCGCAGCATTACAGAACGGACGAAAATCACAGCCAAAACTCCACATGTCAGGCAGGGCAGTTGGAAGTTGTGCCTTGTGATGAGGTGCATCGTCGCGACCATCCCTTCAAAAACAGCATCACGGACTCGAGATCAACATAGTCTGACACGACCGTCTCAGGGCGTCATAGTGGAAATAACATGCCCAAACTGTACAAGTCCAGTCTGGTGATGGACGTTCCGCGGTCTGGAATTCGCTCGAATTGCATCAACATCAATCGCGTCCCCGGAACGGCAACCGTCTGCGCTCGTCCCGACAAAGCGTCAAATCTGGGGCACAATCAACGACTGGACACTGGACACCCGTTGGAACCCAAGGTTCAGGGCCGTCAACAGCATGTCTTGGGGCTGAACTGCCTCGATTTCCTGGAAGGGTAGCATCCGTTGAGATACATACCGCATGAGGCTTAGTCCGGAATCTAAGTCTAGACCAATTGGGATATTAACGCGCCTGTGGGGTTCGGGAGCATTTTCGGCCCCAGCCCACGGTTTGAATCATGCGTGCCTGTGTGTCGCAAACGGTCGGCTGCTCAGGCCCCAGGGACGCCGGACGGGACACAAATGCCAGAGACATGTCGACGGTGTCTAGCAGAGTGCCTCAACTGGAATGATGGGTTACTTTGAGCGACAACCACGATGCTGGAATGGGAACTATTCTCCCAAATGGGTTGCCATCCCTCATGATGAGTTGGGCTACTCGGGGAGATCTCCCGGAAATCCGGGTTTCATTCTCACCATACCTAGGTATGTATTAATATCAATCACGATGGATGTCCGTTGGTGGTTGTCTACCACATTGTGTTCGAAAACGGTCAATCATTTCTCCCATCTCGGCCCATCTACTGATTTCCAGTACATTGGACGTCAGGTCAGGTGCAACAAAACGGACCCTTTCAAACTGCGGCACAGCCTGAAAGCCTTGCCGCCGTCGAGTCAAAGTCAGGTGCTCAGGTGGCCTTGAAGCTGGAAAAGGCCAGGCCTTCTTCCCCGCAAATCGCCACGCTGACTCTCTTGAACCTCAGCATGCTGAACCGTTCCTGGGAGCTGTGAGTGGTCAGTGCTCGAGACCAGGGATCTGCCAAGTGTCAAACCTGCTTTCTGTCCCTGTCTGTTCCTGATGCAATGACTGGCAGCGGGTGCCTGACACCTGTCGCCCAATGTTACAGATCGTTGGCCCGCATTGCAATCTACCTGCGATGCCTGCACTCAGTGCCAATTCAACAACCCACGGCAGTGAGGCCCTCTTGATCACGAGTCCTCATCGTCAATTGCCGGCCCCAAATGAAGGGTTCGACTGTTCCATGGCTGCTTCCGGCCACCCAGGGCGAGTCGGCGACATGGAACAACCAACAGAGAAGCACACGAGACTGCCAGAGATTGACAAGATTGGGACCATCCGGCACTGCCGTCGACTAGAATGGTCGGCAATCACCTCTCAAAGCCTGAAATAGGGTCACCCCGCCGGCCAACAATGGAAATGGAACAACGGGCACCACGGCCTGTGATCGAATCGACAGCGGGAAGCCATCCGGAGTGCTGACACGGCTGTGATTGTGACGGCGTCTGGTTGGAAGCAAGGGCAGCAAGGGCAGGGCAGTTTGCCCCTCCCTGAGCTGACCTCGTGATTTCATCCTCATCACAGGGAGCAGGCGGCTCCGTTTTGCCGCGGCCAACAACAACCCACACACCTCGCCTACCCGTCCGTAGTTAAACAAAACATTCGGCCTCACGATGTGTCTTTCGAATGGAAGAGGACGCAAAGGCGCATGCGGACGACAGCCCTCTTCTGTTGGTACGGCTTGTTGGGGACCATCCGTCCGCTGAGCACATTCGTAGCAAGTCAATGGCATGAGAAACCTCCCGTCTGATTTGTACTGCCAGTTCCAGTAATATCTCATATGCGGGGAGTTGGTCAGTTGCCATATCAACCTCTTCTCACTGGACAACAGTTGGCCATCGAGCCACCATCACGATGCCGTCCTGCCAAAGACCAAAAGGATGCCGTACGCTTCTGGGCCAGCCACGTTTCGACAATGACCTCAGCCTCGAGGGGAGAAGCCTGGATTTGCCTGGGAACGTCGGTTGCACCCATCATGTCTTGAGTTGACCAACAACCCCAGCAGAGTCTGTTTGTCTCTTGTTTCCTTTGCGCTGTGCAACAAGACACATCCGAATCGACGATGCACCCCACGCTGTATTATTCATTTTAGCAGTGTCCCTGGTCGATGATTTGCAGTGAAGTCGCACTCGCCAGGCGCAGAACTTCAACTTCCGCGGACGCACTAGAAAAGGGAAATTCGGATCTCCGGCTGCGGGAGGATACGACGGCGCCCTACCATCACTGCAAACCAATTCCTTCACAACTCAAATCTGACGGAAGCATTCTCGCTGTTTATCTTTTCGTTATTAAAAACCAAAACCACTTTGTTACGACTGTTTTTCTTGACTTCGATATGACAGACGAGCTTTATGCGCCGTTTCATCCCCCGGTATGTATTGTCAACAATGCCTTCTCCACGCCTTCTGTAAGTTCTGTTACAGTGGGTGATGTAACAGTTCTCTCGACGCCATGGCATTCGGTCATTCGCAGCCGGCATCACATTCTAGCCTCGGGGTTTTTGTGGATCTCCGTAATCCTGCGGGTGGATATTCGAATACCCGTAAAACCCTGCAACCATGGAGTTGCCTGGGATCGAGGCATTTCGTTGCTCGGCACGTGAGCACCCAGTCTCATCATAACGGTCCAGGGATAGGGATATTTGCTACTGGTGACGGCTGAGGGTCGGCCTTCCTTCCTCACCACCATGTCTTTCGTACGGCCCCGGTATTCCAAACGGTCATGTCCGGATTCGAAATGCTGCAATCTCAAGCCAGCCGATTACGTCTGTGGAGATTCGCTGCCCCTGAGGGCCAGCATCATTCGCAAAATGACCTGCCTTACATAGTACACGTGTACTGCCCTGCCCTGCCCTGCCTCCTCTCGCTTCCAGAGAGACGGTAACGGCGATCAAGATTCAAGCGTGCCCTGCGTTGCCCTACGTGCCTCATGAAACGAGAGGCTATGTACACGAAGGGCATTCGATCAAAAGCAACTTGTGCAAAGCGACCTATTGCATCTCATAAAACCTCCAGCCTTGTCATCAAAAAACGAAGAGGCCGCCCAATCAGGCCATGCCTAGAGAAAAGCATACCCGGCAGTCTGGAAGCGAAGACAGATGACAACAGCCTTCGTGTGATGAAGTGGTGAAAAGAGGGCGAAAAGTCACCCCATGTTTGCTACCTCTACCTTCGCGAACGACTCTGTCGTGAACCTAGACGCTTCCTGATGTTCCTGGCGTTCCTGACTTTCAAAATGGGTCCCTCCCAATTCCCCGGGGTGGACGGGGGTTGATGATTGCACTCCAGGTCCGGGGAAGTGGATACTAGACGGCCGGCGCTGTTCACTCCGTGCGCAGGTGTTGTGAACGGCGGGAGGCCGTCCGGTGCACGACACGGCTCGGTAATCGTAAAATGCCAAACGGACTTGCGACGGACAAACAGAAAACGTTGAAGTCAACACTGTGTCGCTGAGGAGATGGTGGTGGTCAACACCCCCCAAATTCCCCCAATTATCTTTTCGTTTCTTCTTTTTGCGCCATTGAAAAAAAAAAAAAAAGGGTGGTCAAGTGCGCTGCTTAAGAAAAAGGGACAACCACCAACCATCCCACATGCTATCCGGGAAGAGAAGCTGTGTTTTGGTTGGTCGGAAAAGTCGCTGTTGATCCGGTATTTCTCGCTCTTTTTTTCTAGACGTAGTGAGACGGAATGACAGCCCAAGCCCAAGCCCAAGCAGCTGAAAACTGAACTGGATCAAGGGACGAAATCCAGGCAGCTGCTGTGCACCCTCGAGTCCGTTTCGTTCATCAAAACTGACAACTGAGAGACAGGGAACAAGCTGTGTTTTTATATTGCCACTTACACAAGACAAGACTGTGTGGTTTTGATCATATGGGCATTTTCTGTCTGGACTATCCATGGCTTCCAATCTTGACTTCGACACAATGGTATAGTGGACTGTATGTGTCTGGAACACCTTTGGATGAACATGCCCTCGATCTCTCGGTCGGTCGAATTGCACGGGGATCTCCGTCTCAGAGAATGGTCACAAAGAAGTCAAACGGCATTCCATGCGAGTCTCGTGATCGCGTGCCGGACGCCATCCCGTTTCTGTTGCCCTTTGTTCCCCAGACTCTAAAAATCCATGCTGGAAAGCAGTTTGAAGGGCTCCTTTTTACTCATCATTAGACAAAGTCCAACTAAGTCGTAGACAGAAGACGTAACAGCACTTCTCTCATCTTCCCACTGCAGTTTCCTCAAACCCCCGCGCAACTAAGTACAGTTACTAACGGCACACGTACTCGCCAACACACGCCCACCGAATACTCGCAACAGCTGGCGCACCTCGTGAGTATGTGCATCTGTCGGTTCAAGGCGTAACTGGCGTTTAAATGCACACAGCACGACATAAACGCCAACTACCCTATCTACTGGATTGGACGTGGTGTTTAGGTGTGACATCTTCCCCCACGCTCCACGCTTTTTGTACGGGGACTAGTAATACCAGGGCCGGTTGAGGCCAGTAAAGCACCCTTGTTGGGGAGGAAGATTTGCAACCACACCTCTTTTTACATCAAAATCGCTTTCTTTTGCTTCAGCTTTTGGATTTTCGATATTTGGTTTGGTAACCGTGGTGGTGTGTGTCTTCGTGTTCGAAAACTGCCATGTCGAGGACGAAAATACGTCCTTGGTTTTTGGCCCGTCTTTCGTTTCTTTTCCACACAAGGACATGATCCGAGGCTGAACTGAAGGTTTTGCGGAATGACTTGAACCCTTCAGCTTCACTTGCCGGGCTGAAACGAAACAACACAGATTTGAAGACAAGAGAAGACAAGGAAAAAAAGCACCGCATTTCCAACTTCGGTCAGCGCAGCTCGAGTATCAACTAAAAACTCAAATGACGAGGCTCCCATCTATCCGAATTATATAACCCCTCCTCCCCTCCCTCCCCCTCCGACTCTCCGCAAATCGTCCCACCCAAAACACGTGGGATAAATTACCATGCGTCCCTTTATTTAAACCCCCCTCATATTTCCCCATATCTTCGCCCATGTCATCCACATTACGATTACAAACCTTTTGATCCTCGGTATTCGGTGTTTGTAACATTGAGTGATGGCCGACCCGAAAAAAAAGGAATCTGTCGAAAATGACCCGCGGGCAGGTAGGAGGAGCTCTCCGTTCCGTAGTACTCCGCGCGTACGGGTGACTCCGCCCGTACCTTCCGTTCCCCGTCTTCGGCTCCGTCCCGCCTTCTAAATTCTGAGGAGGGGGGATAAAATCCTTTCGGGGTCATGTGGATGGGATAAGATTTCTTCAGTGATTGCAAGTAGGGAAGGAGTCTTCATGGGTGCAAAACCGTGGGGGGCCCGGGGGAGGCATTACAAGGAAGGGGTAAGCGAGGTAAGAAGAGAAGCGCGGCTGTTGGTCGCCCGCGTTTTGTGGATGGCGGCTGCGTGTAAGCGGCTGTTACGGTTTGCGCGCGCGGATGTGTGTCTGGACCCGGTAAAATACGATATGTAGGTATCTAGAGTGTCTGTCAAGAGTGCAGGTAAGATACATGTCTTGACGGTTGTGATATGGGCATGAAGCAAAGCTTTGTTAACGGAAAGTTTAAAAGACTGCAGTGCATCTGACTTTGGGGGAAAGCGACTGGGAAGAAAAAGTAAACGAGGAAAGAACTTGCACGGATCAGGGCCTAAGAAGAGGAAGCTGCGATGTAAGACATCATCTCCCATAGCATTGAACGGAAGGAACTGATCACCATCGGATAACGCTATGTTTCACTTCCCCATACTTTTCGCTGAACAAATGGGGTAAACATTGACATGTCAAATTCATCTCGTCAGGCACCCAACCACCATTGAAGCAAGTTCAAGGGGTAAATATCACGAAAAACATGGTCAACAACCCAAACCCAAAACTCAAGTCAGCCTGACAACGGCTACATACATAAGACGGTAACGCCAAAATCTCCCCGCCGCTCGTATCGATGGGAAGGGCGGAAAGGGCAAAGCTGCCAACAGCTTCACTTGCCTCAATATATCTGTCGCTACTCGTCAACAAATTAAATCCCCGATCTGATGATCGACCAGTTCGACATGTTGTGTCCCTGTCATGATGATCCCCCCGCCCGGTCTCCACCCCCGCATTCTTGACGTAGAACGAGAGATGCTGCCCTGCCCGGTCTGGACCTCTGCTACGTGAACTACTGCTACCGGGACGCGTCGTGTCACCGTGCCGCTAGAGGTAGTGCGATGTCATATGGTGTTTGGTACTTGTTGGTCTCACGGCAGCGTGTGATGGAAAAGATTTTGAGTTTGGGGGCAGAGACTTGACTTCCGGGAATACAGTTGACGTTCAAGTAGAGAGGTAGGCACATGTCATGCAAAAACAAAAACCCGTGTGCACGGAATCGGATACGGAGCAGTGCTGCAGTCGGCTCTGCACATAGCCCTACGTCCGTATGTAAGGTGCATGTGCAGTAAGGTAGACATGTATGTCCTCCTTGCAGATAGATGATGAAAACCATCCGGGAAAAAGACCCCATTTTCTGATACGAAAGGCAATGATTTCCCCATCCCATGATAATTCCCCGGCGTAAAATGTTGGTTCGGCTTCGGCTACCAACACATACATCACGCACGTCGCCGTCATTCTAGACCTCCACAGACACCCAGCCAACCAAAGGTAGGTTAAAGGCTGTAAAGGTGCCTTACCCTGCTTACACATATGTACATGCTTCCTTCACCTGCGATGCTAGTCGGACATCAGACGCAGCGCGGACGTGGATACTATGCGGACACGCGGGTGAAAAAAGGCACATAACCGCGACAGATCTGAGATCAAATCGCGATTATCCTACCTCATCGCAAACTCAAAAACAAGCCAACCTGCAAACATGCCATGGGGACGATATAACAGGCCGGGCAATGTCTTAATTATTTGCCTACCCTACACCAACGTATGTAGTTGTACGGAAATGTATAAGCACTTTAATCGCGACACCTTGGCTCCGTCCTCACCGTCCCGAATTCCAAACGGTGAGCTCGGACCGATGATTGTCTCGTCCTATCTTTTCCCTCTGTTTACATCCGCTTTTTTCTTCGATAACGACGTACATCAATACCTTTGATATCAAACGTTGTTCGGATTTTCAAAAGGGGTCATCATCATTTGCAGACATCAACATCGAAACATACCGTACCGTACCTGACAGTTTCACGATCTCTTCCGACCAATCTCAAACTCAAAAGACCGCCAAGAAATTCCGTTAGTTGCGGATTATGCACTAGTTTTTCAGCGCACGTCAATTCCTTTAACCAGCGTGATTGGGCCGCAAACTTTTCTCTTTCCAGCTTCCAGGTTTTCTAGCGGCGACGGTGGACTAGGAAAGTCTTTCAACTTTAGACTTCGCTAGCTGTTGTCGGAAATGTTCCAGAAGTTCGATGTTGGTGCAGCTGAACAGGTGCAATCTCATGCGGCGAAGACAAAGGTTGGAGACTTCAACACAAAACAATGGAAATGGCGATATCAAAATCGGCGATGAACTTGAAAGCGTTGAAGGCATCGCCGAGAAAGGCAGCCAAGTCCGGACCGTCTTCGCAGTTCGCACCTTCCATCTCTTCTCCCGCGGTGGCTCCACTGCTTCTCCCGCGGCCAGGCGTTTTCATGTCGGGTCACGATGGTTCGTATGTAAGCACTCCCGCTTGGTGCATCCTCGGCGGCGCGGCGATATCCGACCTGCTGAGACCTGAGACCTCCGGGATACCTCCAGAATCAGGCGTCCGGTGCATGCTCCGCAGTTAGTCCGTGATCTCCTCCGCCAAGCGGAAGTGAGCATTTTACACATTCCACGCAATCCACATTTCCCGGCCTTCCCTCGGCGGCCCCTCGGCGCAGACCGGGGCAGGCACCACACCACGGCCCCACACCACGCCGCACCATGCCCGCAGCCCAGTGAGCCCACGCAACGGCGATACCTCCGATCTTCCTGCCGTCTTGTTGGCCGAGGACGGAAATGGCCCGGGCCAAACAGTTAGCGATCAAGCGAGACAGGTGGTGACAGATGCAAAATCGGTCCCTGGACGTTGCATTGGGCAGCCACACCAAACAATGAAGTGCAAAAGGATAAACGTTGATCATTTTTCGGGCCTTTTTGCCGAGTTGCATGAGTTGCATGAATTGTCGGTCCGCGTAGGATTTGCAGCTGCCAGGAACCAGCTCCCTGGACCTGGGCCTGGGTGATGAGGTGACAGGCAGGCAGATGTCGGGGTGGTTGGTACCTGTCCACCACGCAGCGAATGCTGTGATCATCACCTTTTGCTGTGAAAAACTTTTTCTGCAGGTCAGGTCCCCGAATCGCGGCTACGGTTGCGGTTGTCAGGCGGTTGAAATCACCAGACGGCAACGATCCGGTCGGTAGATATTGCATTGGCGATTTCCATCCACGACCATGTTCAATAGTGACTTTATTGACTCCGAAAAGAATTCGAGATTCGAGAACCCCCCAGGTTTTCGGCAACATCAGCCGACGGTTAAATTCATTAGGAAAGGCCTGGACTGGCGAGAGTTGGCGGCATCGCGGCTGCGCGGCTATCAAAGCGCAACGAATGTCGCGACTGTATTCACGCCCTCACGCGACTCTGTTTGGATGGAGTTGACACGACAACGGATGGAGCATCATGGAGGAGTGAAAGGGCAACACGTGGGTTGAATACGCGATGGTAAGTGGTCGTTTGGGAGGGCGATCAAAAGGCCAAGGTATCCAAGTCTTTGCAAGGCATTTTTCTGTTTGATGTCCGCTGCCAGGGCGATGGGGAGAGGGAAAAGTGGAATGATTCCGGGGGAGTGTCGCCAGGGTGGTTTCGGTGGAACTGTGGGTTGTAACTTACAACCTGCTGTTGATGTCTTTTTCGATGTTGAGATTTTATCGAAAAAAAAAAAAAAATTTCGCCCACATCCCTTCAACTCCATGGTGTGAATTCCACTTTTACCCAACGGCACATGGACACCTTGCTCCGTTTTGACCTTTCCATCTCCAGATGACATTCAGCCAGAGCCTAAGGGGACGGTAATATCCGCCTGGCATCAATACCATCCGTTTTGTAGTGACGCTCGTTGTTCGAGACTCGCAACCTGAGACATGGCCAATGTTGTGTGCGAGATTGTTCGTCGAGGAATTATTCCGCCGTCACATTCGCAAGCATTTCATGTTTTGTTGGTGCGAGGGCAGGCCGAATTATTTCCGTTACAATACGAAATTTTCTCTGCTTCAATCAAGTTTCAGCGAGCGCCAAAAGAGAAATTACAAAACGAGCCGTGCGAGTCTGTCAAGAAAGTGGAGACAGTGACATTCAAAAAGACGCAGCAGTGTCGTGGCACGTGAGGCCCTTCTCGGTGTTGTCTGTTGAGGCTGAGATGCAACACAGCCTGAAAAGCCCAGCCAGCGGTTGTGACTTGTGAGGTTCTCGCCCGAGAACGATCTCGACTTTTGCCGTCCAGTCACCGAGACTCGAGATATCTTGTGGAATTGTGTTTATCCCAGATGCCCTGCACTTCCTCGAATAAGCTCACAAGATCTTGTAAATCGATCCGTCTCGAATGGGCAAAAGCCAAAAAAGACGGGGAACCCTGATGATGTTGAGAATTGTGCCACATGACACACTACCCGTGGACCCTGAATCGCGTCAATTTCCACCCTCCTGTCTCCCCGGAATTGAGGCTACGGCAGTTGGTGAACTCCATCAGGTAATCCCAAGTTTGGTATCGTGGCTCGTGGGAGATGAGGCCGTGATCAGCCTGCTACGGAGCCTTTTCAAAGTTCAGCCCACGTGAAACGGACTCGGCAGTTCAGGATTCCGTCCTTCATCTGAAGTCATCCCCGTCAGTCATTTGACGATATGACTTCGGTCACGAGGGAGTCCGGGTCAAGGACCCGAGTCGAAGAACATTGCCACCTTTGGCGGAATTTCATCCAAACTCCCGTCTCGGCGTCGGCAGTGGTGGGAGATGGAAATGTTCGAGATGCTATCTTACCTGGCAGCATAAACCTCGGAGCCCCGTTTTCCGTCGAGGCCTCCGCTATTTCACCCCGTGACAGACTCCCTCCGTGCCCCGGATGAGCATTGAGCCAACCCCGCAATTAAACCGGAGGCCCGGCTGGAGACCCCGCAAACTTTCCACATCGGATCTCCCCCCGCCCCGTGGTTTATGGGTTTTTCTAATTCGCATCATACGATACGCCGTGTCGAGGATCCATTGTCGTGGAGAACTTTGAATTGATGATTTGGCCGTGGTTCCCCTCTTTTGCATGGGCATATGATGAAGCCACGCTGGAGCCTGTGGGCTAGGCGGGTTGGGGGTCACTAACAGACATGCCGCAATCATAGGCCCGTAGCTGTTAGCAGCAGATGGACCGCGCGCCTGCCTTGTCAAATCTTAACCCCTCACCAGAAAGTTATTGTATTCCATCGTGACCACTGCAACTTCGCACTCCGAAGTTTTCCCGTGACTTCCCCGTGGTCGTCGGGCATCCACAGCACAGCAGGCCAGCAGGCAACTTTCTAGGCCGAGAACAGAGCTTCAGGCGGATATCACGACGATATTCAAGGTCACGCGACGCCCTCTGTCCACTTGCTCAGCCTTCCTGCTCTGTCCTGGATACTCCGTACGCCTGTTGGTGATGGTTACCGGCGGCGAATATCAGCCTACACAAGCACGGCCACGAACAAAACCGAACAACACAACAGGTTATTCCTACAAGGTACCGTAACATCCAAGGTCCCTTTTTCCAAACAGCTCGTCATGACAGACAGTTGTCAGTCAGTTCTCGTGATGAGTTGGGAAGGTCACTGCTCCGGTCAGCGAAAGGGTTAATCCCCGTTCCCACCGAAAGCCAGGTGGACGCTTTGTCGAACGGTCCGAACGGTGGGGAGGGGAGCGAGTAAGTGTAAGTTACGTCTCGGTGAAATAGTGGACGACAACAAATTATTGATAAAATATTTGATATTATCTTCGGCCTTATTTACATCGAAATATTTCAGCCAAGTGGAGTCTTACCCTCCGTTGCGGCGTTCAGTGGTCCGTCCACGGTCGGCTGGCTGTTGCTGACCTGTGAACGGCCCGAGCATCACGGAACGGGCCCCGGGGGTGACATCCGGCTGCGCGCCGGTCCCCCATCCCATCCATCATCTGACAACCACACACCACCACCACCGCCCACGATCGATGGTCTCAAAGTCAAACAGTTGTCTATTTCTATCACTTTTTATATCCCCGGGCTGACGGAGGGTGTGAACGTGTCCCTGAAGATCTTTACACCACCCACTGCCACTACAGCATCTCAACACTTTCCTTAGCTCGGTCTCACCGTGGACTGGACAAACAGCGAGTGGGAGCAATTGCAACTACCTGATGATTGATTGCTGTCTCACCTTGGGAATCATTCACCATCTAGTCTCGCCAATTGGCTTTTTGATCACATTTCATACTCGAGACTCGGGATGAGACGCTGACAGCGGTCCGCGCTTCTTTGAATATCACCAGGCCATTGCCCACTGTTGTTGTCTTGCTGTCAGTCTCAACCTCGGGAAAGCCTTATATCGAAGACTTTGCTGGTCATGAGGCCTTCGTTAGTCGCGCCACGTCGACAAACATCTTCATCCCCCCCACGGAGAAGTCTCAAGCTGCTGCAACAGGCGTGGGGAGAGATTAATACTTACAACGTACTTTCTCCGAGGTTGAGTATACAGTAGTGCCGCAACTAACGATGTAATTAACATCAGAGACAACGAAACTTTCAACTCCATCAAGTCGTCCATCCACAACCCCTCCAGCCCTCACAGGACTGGACCCTGAGACTGCAACATCTGTCAGAGGCCAGGGGATCCACTGGGCGTGCACGTGCCCAGCTGGACTGGGATATGCGGGATTTTTATCTAGATGCTAGAGCTTCAAGTCTGCAGAGCCAGTCTTACATACACACACACAATCAAGCCACGTTGAACCCATATCGATTATTACCAATAATATCATAATTAAGAGTTTCATTGATTTGACCGTTGAAGCCATCGCTAGCAACGACAACCAACTAAATGACTACCAACAATATCTACAACCAAAATCAATAGTATTGCCCTCAACGGCCCCAAAGATTGGCCGGCCTAGGAAGATGCCTTTATTTCTATAGCCTAAGACTTAAGTTTCTAGAAGTATATCGACCTAAATAACCGCGTTCCTTAGCTAACTGAATTAATAGAACCTAATATCGCTAACTACCAAGGGGAAATTCCCGCTAGAAAAACCAAAAAAGCCAAGAAGGATAAGGAGGCTACCCTATCTACTACCGCTAAACTTCACAATTTCTATTATAAGCGCGACTACCATAACTATATAATTAAAAAATTGGATTAGCGTATAGAAGTTAAGACCTTCTCTAACCTAAACATTAAAAAGACTACGTTAAATTGCTAAATATCTAAAACTATTAGAAATAACTATTAGGAAACTAATTTTACCAAATATATTGTTAACGTGTGGCTAGTACTGTGCCTTGTAACTGCCTTGTACTACCTTGTAGTATAGAAGGCTAGTTGAACTATTCCTTCTACGGAATCAGTTGACTCAGTCCCCACAGAATGTACTAGAATACAAGAGGTTTTGCCACTGTATTCTAGAGTCTTATAACTTAGCTAGCATTTCTTCCAGACTGATTTGTCATCACAGGATTCAACAGAAGCTTCTAGATGCTTAGTGTCCATGTATATAGAGACCTCTCCTCTCCTTCAGTTCGTCACTCCTTAAGCAAGCAAGCACAAGTCAAGCAATACAATATAGTCTTTTCTCACAGTGCAGAGTCCACTGTAATCTTCTGTCTTGAGAGCAGAGTCCTCTCTAAGACCTCTTTTACAACATCCTTTTATTGTACTTGCAACTACGCTGCTTCCTTCAGCATTGCTGTCGTACTTCCTACCGCTTCCGCTCCGCTCTGCTACAAGTGCATAGTTCACTGTAGCAACCTTGTACTGGTGCTATCATTATAGGCCAGTCAGGGCACCGCAGGAAACATATATTAATCTATATAAATAGTAAATAATTTTAGTAAATCCACTACTTTCAACGACCGTAAGGTAAAGAAGCTCCTCCGAATTAGATTTATTAATATTTTTAAGCCCCCTAATAGAACTAACCGTAATTAATATAATTAAACCTTTTACTAGGAAGCGGCTATAGCCTTCTATATTATTAGAAGAATTATTAAAGTAAATAAACTAAACCCATAATTCCCAAAGTTCTATACAATTATAAAGTCGAATCTTTATACTACCTAAGCAAATAATTATTCATTCTAGCATAATAAGGAGATCGAGAGAAACCCTTATTTTAAAATCTCTTTCTATACTATAGTTAAGGACTTTCATAAAGTAGTAATAACGAATACTACTTAGAGAAAAGGTTGCGCCCCATTATTTAAGGGTACTATATTCGCGGCTACGTTAAGTAATAAACTTATTAAGGAGGACATTTCTAATAATAAACAAAACCCTAACCCAGAAGTAAAAGGACGGGGAGAGGCTATAGGTAAAAACGGTAAATTTAGAAAAAATATTAATAAGAATAAGTATACCTCCTCCTCATCCTTATTAACGAATAAACGACCGTATTAATCCCTATATAAATTCTATAAGCAACCGGGTTATAATTTAATTAAATACTCCTATACTAAATTATGATTAGTTTATAAAGGCTAAATTAAAAGTCCTACTATTAAGAAGCGCGCGTACGCTAATTTAAAGAAGGATAAAATATTTAAAGACGCTATTAACTATCTACGAACGTAATAGGACGATAAAGATTAAAATAATTAATTCTATAGTCGCCGGGTAAATAAGAGTAATTTTTTAATACCTATAGCGAAATATGATACTATATACCTACTAAGAGATTCTATAATCCTTAATTTAAATATAATAATATATATCTTCAATGAAATTAATCGCTTCAAAGACTTTACCCCTTTAAATATTAATAATTATATATAAGCGGAAAATAAGCAGATTCCTATAGAGGGGTATAGTACTATTATAATTATAATTTAAAATAATAATAAAAATAGAGAGTTCCAACTCCCCAACGTCGCTCTAATACCGAGTATAGCCTATAACCTCGCCTCTTTAAAATAATTTAAAGATGAATAAATCTACTAAGACTATAAAAATAATTACCTACGTTCCCGCCTTATAAATTGCTTTATTTATTATATCCTTTCTAAATATAAGTAATTTATTTTAAAATATATCCCTCTACAAAATAGCACTAACTAGTCTTCTTTTACTATATGGTATATAAACTATATTAAGCGGAAGCTTTAAGAGAGTAAGCCTCTTCGCTAGTAGTTTTAATTTGGCTACCTAGGACTTGAAATATTAATTAAATTAACGGACTAAAAGTATAGTATACAATTTAAAGGACCGGATATAATATACTACGAAGTATATATTAAAGCTAAATTAAATTACTAAATACGTAAAGAAACTCATAACTACCTAAAAGGCCCTAAGTTACAACTAATTATCAACTTCTTCTCTTATAAAGAAATAAAAATAGGGGGCTAAAAGTATTTAAATTTAATAGTAAGTGAAAACTAGTAATTTAAATTTATTTAAATATATTATTTAAATAAATAGAAAAGCCGAATCTATTATCGTATATTTAGAATCCTTCTATATAAGGCTACAAATTCAATACTAAATCGTACTTCGGGTAATCGAATATAATAACGAAATAATTAAAAATAAAACAATTACTATTTAATTTACCATAAAAGGAACTAATATCGAACCCTCAACGCCCTATATATAAATTTAAAACAGCGGTATAAAACGTTCAAAGGGTATAATTAAAACTAAAAGTACGGCAATACAATCAAATATAAATTTTCCTTACGAATTGTACATAAAAATCACTAAAGTAGCTATATATTTATATAACCTAACCCTTGAAGCGGAATATTATTAAAAAATCTCCCTAAAACCGATTCGAAACGTATTACTAATTCAAAAATAATATCATTCCTCTATCAAACCCCTCCCCTACTATCGGACACCGTAAAATATATAGCTATAAAGCCTTTAATCTTATAACAAAAACTATAAAAGAATAGAACAAATTAATAAATTTAGAGACCGTACTTAAGTCGGCTATTTAACTAAATACTAATTAATAAATATCTATAGGATTTAAAATCCCTATACCAATTCTATTATTATTATACGAAACGTTATATTTAATAAAAACGAGATCTTCCCTAATAATAACGTTAAAAAAATCTGTAATACCTTTAATAGCTTCTTTAAAGAATTAGCTATATAATTAAAAAACTTTCATTAAATAAATATCGCGCAAATGAACATCCTATAAATCGAAACTATATTTACCATAAATAATAGAATCCCTAGTCCTATTAACTAAAACTTTCCTACCGAAACCGAAAATATACTAAAGGAAAAGGGGGAATTAAAGTCTCTAGAAATATAAATGTAATCTAAATTTTTAAAGGTCTCATAAGTACTAAGAATACCGCTAAGTTAAAAAATACCGTAAAAGTCTTTAGAACCCTTACTATCGCCGCCCGTACAATTACTATCGGATTTTTCAAGTATAATCTTAAATTCAAAAGATAAAGAAGAGGGCTATTTCCCTACGCCTTCTAATAATCTATAACGGGTCTGCACGAGTTAAAGCACAACGAACAGTCGTAAGGTTGAAATGCTATATTTGACAAAGAGAGCAAGAAGGAAGATTGCACTAGAAGGGTGCAGTTGAGATAAGGTTTTAAGGTTGAGCGTACGGGCTAGGCAATTATACGGGTCTGGCTAACTAGAAGGTTCGCATTGGCCTATCGGCTTATTGAGCTTATAGGGATCCGGCTTGGTAGAGCCAAGCTAATACCCTGGGCACTAGCCCCATACTGCTTCCCCTAAACGAAAATCCACCATATAAGACTAAATATACGAAAAATAACCAAAATCGTCAACTAGCCGCACTTAAACCAAATGTTCGTAGATGGGGAAGAAACTAATAAGGGCGTGTTTGTTTCCCCTGAAATGTGGCTCTGAATTGTTTAGAGCCGTTTTTTCAGAGTGCTGTTTGGAAACGCTCTGAACATTTCGGTACTGAAATCGCTCCAAAATCCCCATTGTGAAATTTTGAGTCCCACCTGCGATTTCTGGCCAATTATCTTTCATCAAACTCCCAATTTCAGAGTCTAACATTCAATATCGAAGGAGCTTCAGAACGTTTCTGAACTGAATTCTGAATTTCAGGATGGCCCGTGCAACCTTTCTGAAAATCATTTCAGAAAACTTACTTCAGAAGGCCATTTCAGAGGAAACAAACACGCCCTAATATTAAGAAAAATATTTATATTAAGCTCCCAAATAAACGCTATACGAATTTCCTACTTACTACCTAGGTTAGTGGTATCTTTAATATTTACCTTTATAAAGCTACGCTATAAATTAAGCACTAAGATTTAATTAAGGAATATTTCTAAACCTTGCCTATTCCGGGGCCCTCTTTCGCCGTACTATATCAATAATCCATAACGGAAATAATTAGAATTAAAGCTATTACCTAATATTTTGTATCGCTCTACTTCCCTTACTAGTAGGAATTGTCAACTACCACGTTATTTATTACGTAATACCTATAAACTATTATTATAATTCCGTCGTTAGGGACTAATTTTAATAATTCTTTATACCTACAAAATATTTACGCTTACTACCTTCGCATTTTATAATAAATACCCCCAAATAGCCGGGCGGCAAAGGGTATTGTACTATAACCTACCTATTTAATCAATAAATAATATACTTTAATAAACTGATTAGAAATCCTTCTTTTTAGATATAGTAGTACTCCTCTACCCCTAATATTATTAGGGTCGTTTTTAATAAGACTTTACTTAATTTAAGAGATCCTCCTCTTAATTATCGCTATTGTAACTGATTGAGCCCCCAACCGGATTATTAATTTTAATATTATTTATCTTTATTTTATATTTCTTAATTTAATATAAGTTATTACTGTAATTCGTATATTTACTATTTCTCTTCCATTATTACTATAATTTACTAGAGGGTTTATTACGCTTCTTTATTATTGTTGAAGCGTTAATCGAAATATTTATAGGATTTCCGCCGTTATCGTCAACCGGAGCCCTCGATATCGAGGTTAAAAGGAATATATTACCGTTAAAAGTACGTAAGTATTATAGTAATTAAAAATATTCTTTAAATATATTAGTTCGGTCAGAAAAGCGTTATTTCCAATAATATTTTAAAATAATAAATATTTATTTAATTTTAATAGTATCTAGTTACGAATTTACGCGGGCGCGGTAGAATATTTCTTCGAATTTCGCGATAAAAGTTATTATCAATTCTCTAAATTTCTATTTAAATTAATATAATTCTTAATTAGCGCACTTAATAGCGTTAGGAACCCTATAAATAAAACGGAACTTATCGATAAATATTAATAATAATTATAAAGACAGGAAATTAGCGAAAACGATAAATAGTTTTTTAATAGCGGGCGACAAATAAGCGAATAAATAATAAAATTACGCTTTTAAATCGCTAACAGTATACCTATTACCGTATAATTTAATTTAAACGCTAAATACCTACGTTTTAAAATCAGCTTTATTCCTAGAAAATCTTTCGAAGTAGGGAAGGATAGGCTTATATAACGACGGCGGCTCGAAGGAAGGGGAGGCTATAATCTATTAGACTTTGAAGTTAGAAATCTCGAGAATTAATTATTTAATTAAGGAGGCAAATTATCGTTAGCGTTCTTAGGAATTAATAGACTAAGCGATTTAAGGGAGCGGCTATTATTAAAATATTGTACATAGGGTTGTCGCTAAGGAACGAGAGCGACGGTAGGAGACTCTTTGGGCATACCTACGAAAGAAGAGCAATAGTATTAATTTAAAAAGAGGGTCAAATATAATATATAACGGGTCTACACGAATTAAAGCACAACAAATAGTTATAAGGTTGAAATATTATATTTGACAAAGAGAGTAAGAAGGAAGATTGTACTAGAAGAGTGTAATTAAGACAAGGTTTTAAAGTTGAGCGTACGGGCTAGGTAATTATACGGGTCTGGCCAATTAGAAGGCTCGCATCAGCTTATCGGCTTATTGAGCCTATAAGGATCCGGCTTAGTAGAGCCAAGCCAATACCCTGGGCACTAGCCCCATGACATAATCTGACTACGTTTCTAATAACGGATTTCTCTCGCTCTAATAAAGCATTATAAAAAATTATAAATTAATACCTTCATTAAATTACATCGTTCTTATTTGTAAAGGATAATCGACTTATAGGCCTTTAGGGAAATAATGTTGTAAACTAAGCCTTCCTAGAATAAATAAGAAAGAGGAGTATGGATATTAATCCTAACTATAATCCTAAATTAAAAAATAATAAGAGATATTATTAACCGCTATCAAGTAAAAAGCATATTAAGGACCCTCTATCGAATTATTTCTACCTCTTCTAAAGTACTATAATAATCTTAATTATCACTCCTTTAAAGAACTTTTTAAAACTATAAAAAAAGAATACCTAAATAAGTATAAGGATAAAAAACCTTAAAAGTAAGTTAGTATTAAAAAAACGGGAGATAGCGAAATATTCGGTTTAATATAGGTATATATTTATAAATTTAACCAAAACGGCTAATTCCTTAAATATAAAGCGTATCTAATTATATACAAGAACTAATAATTTAAAGATAGTATATGTAAAATGTATATAACGATTCTAGTAATTAAATCGTTCTATATCTTAATAATTATAATTATTTACTTTAACTTCGATTTAACCTAATATAATATGAAGAACGCTTTTATTGATACTATATTTAATAAAGTAGTATTTATAAAGGCTCCCCCTGAGCATATTAAGAAAGGCTAGGTATTTTAACTATTATATACATTATATAATCTATAAAAATCTCCCCTCCTCTAATAGTAAAAACTTACTAAAACCCTTATAATTATAAGTATAAACCCTCTCCCTATAGAGCCTAATATTTTAATTAAAAACAATATGTTCCTCTTCTTCTATATTAACGATATTATTATTATTTATAAATATAGGGATAAAGGGATCGCTATAATTACGGGGGTAATAGCTATTATAGAGAGGAAATATTAATTAACGAGTAGAGAACTACTAAAATAGTTCCTAAGTATCGAAATTATTTGAAACCGAAAAAAGAAATTAATTTAGCTATTATAATACAATTATATCCAAAAGATTACGGAGAAGGTTAAACGTATTAAAAAATTATACTCTACGCCTATAGCCAAAGGGAAACTCCTACTTTACTAAAATAGCGTAGCCCCGTATAAAATTTACGTATATTAAATTAAAATTAATTCAATTCTCTACATTGATATCACGTCGCGATTGGACGTAACCTTCCCAATTTCTAAATTCGCTCAAATTAATTTAAATCCCAATCTAATATATTATACGGCTATAAATTAAATAATATAAAATATAATTATAACTTCATTTATAGAAACCGAACTACTATCCCTTAATTATGGAACTAAGGAGGCCATCTACGTCCGCGATCTCTTTAATTGGCTTACTCTAGGGTTTGAAGATTAAGAAGCTATATTTATAAACTACAATAATGAATAAATAATGTAATTTATTATAAAAGAGGGAATTCGGCTCGTAATTAAGCTTAAGTATATCGATATATATAAGTATTAATTAAAATAAACATAAGAAAGGAAGTTAGTAAACGTAATATACGTACCTACTAAAGAGCAGATTGTAAATAGCTTTATTAAGAGCCTCCTTCCCGTAATATATTTAAAGTCTCTAGAGTAATTAGGACTTATAGAATTACAACGGCTATAGATTTAACTATAAGAGTTTAATAGCGGAAATATCGCTATAGGCCGCCCGAAAAGTATAGAGGATTTTATAAAGGAGGATTCGGGCAACGAATTAGCGAATATAACAGTAAATATAGTAGGATAAAACTTTTACAAATAATAGCTTGAAAACTACTGTAACGAGGAAGCAATCTAGGAATGGTATTATTTCTAGCTAGTTATAAAAGGATTTTAGAGCATGTCTAAGTAGATTTAGTATAGTTTATACACTAGATTTAAGGGGGTGTGTTAGAGGCCAGGGGATCCACTAGGCGTACACGTACCCAGCTGGACTAGGATATGCGGGATTTTTATCCAAATGCCAGAGCTTCAAGTCTACAGAGCCAGTCTTACACACACACACACAATCAAGCCACGTTGAACCCATATCGATTATTACCAGTAATATCACAACATTTGGATATCTGATGCCGATCATTCGGCCCTGCATCAAATATTCACAAATGAATTACAATACCATTCGACCATAGGGTCAAGTACCGAATGGCACGCGCCTAGACTAACCGTCTACCTATCCCATCCGCCAGTCATAAATGGTCCCATTCCCTTGAAGAAAACACTGCGAGTCACGCATCGCAGCTCAACGAGTAGGCTTTCACGCAGCTCAACATAGCCGATGCGAGAAGGGCCCATGTGGCCATCAGCGGAGACAAGGAACCGGGATTATTAGAGGTCTGGTTTAGGTGACCACGGCTAAATTGATTGATTGGAGACTTTCAGCCCTATCAGAATGCTTTTGAGAGAGGTGAGGGTAGGTATCGTCCAGGCAGCATTACTCACTTTGAAGCTGTTCAGTTTAGTTTGGTTGATTCTTAACAGACTAAGGTAACTCCAGGCAACCTCGACGAAAACCGTCATACATCATTACCTTGAGGTTTAATTGCGCGCTGACCTTGGTAACAACTCCAAACATCTACGTTACTAGTGCGGGGGCGCCACCTCACGAACTTCACGAGAACCTCGAGAGATTCAAAAATAAACGCCCGCATGCCCCCTTCATCAACTGCGCCTCAGATCTCTAGCCTCTAAGACAAGCGCACCATCGTGGTGATCGTGGCGCCATTGTTTGGCCATTGTTTCCATTGTTTCCCCCTAGTTCCCCTGTTCAAAGATCACGAGATGGTTGCAAACACCGCGTATTTAGCAGTCAGCACATCCCGTGCCTGCGTCATCTTCCCCCGAGCCTCGCAGGCGACGGTCCGGTAAGGGATTCCGAATATACCGATGCATTTAGAATAGAATGGGCCGAGGGAAGGTGTGTGAAGGTGAAGGTGAGGGTGTGTGAAGTGAGACATATCACGGTTTAGCACACTCGGCGGTCTCGGACCCTGAAGACCCTGAATTCACTAAATGAAAAAAAAAAAGAGATGGTGCTTGAGGACCCTTGAAGTCGCCGGAGTAGGGTAGTGTGCTGTTGGCGGTTGGCGGTTGGCGCGTGTAAGTGATAGTGGTGTTTGCCCCTGAATACCTTACCAGGTGGTCCTGGTGATCAGATGTGATGAATCCTGAAGGTGGTCACGATGTTAGTTGGGTGTAGACTGTAGAAGGCCAAGCGCTCGGCAGCGACGCCGGAGACGAGTTCTGTCTCAGAGTCTGATGTTTTTGTTGCTGTTCATTGAAGTTCACGATGCTGAAAGTAAGGCGAGGATCAACATTGGATTATTGCAGTGAGGCATGGGAGAGTCCAAAACGGCTGGGTGGAGCAAACGCTACTTCAGTAACGGAGTTGATGTTGAGCAGGCAGGCGCATTGCAATATCACAATGTCAAACTCACAGCTCACAAGAGCTCTCTCTCACCTGCCCCCGCGGTGCCCCTTTCTGTATGTGGTCTCATCCCGCACGCTTGGCTACCCGACTATTGCACAGGGGCTCTTCGAAAGGATTCACAAACTGAGATGACAAGAAGCCATGCATGCCAAGTGAGGCTCGACCGCTGATTTTCCTTCTAGAGGTAAGCAAACCGTAGGTGTAGGTACCTTACTCTCGGGGCTCCCTCCTCTGTACGTTTGTCTGTACCCCAGATCTTCATCCACGTTCTTTCATCACCCGCGCTGCGACTAGTTGCGCCGAGTGGTACCTGTGTCAACTTGTGTCAACTTGTATCACAAGAGGAAGCCGGTGAAGGAGTCAAGTGGACGGTTTTTGGAAGGTACAGACGTGCGAATACGATTCTGTGCCATTGTCCATTGAGCACCAGGGTACCAGAGCACCAGAGCACCAGAAAGACGGAGGAAACATGAACTCAGCGAACAGCTTAGGGTAACGCGGAGGTAACGGGGGGACGAGAGCTTCACTTGACATGTTTGTGTTAGTGATACTTCTGGGGGCTCAATTGTCTCGCGGGATTTCGGTGGTTCGTGGAGGGAAAACGTGGGGGAAAGGACATGGGAGCGGACGTTAACGGCCGTTTGGGGATGAAAGGCCCCGGATTCGATATCCAGAGTTCTTGAAGTTGGAATACTTTACAAACATGGGGGATAAAATGTGATTTAATTTCCCATTTGATCGCTTGAAAAGAGAAAACCCATTTTGGACCATTGAGTCCAGCGAAAATACTGTATTCGAGTACCTACCTACCTACCCCGCGCCGCCTCACTCACGATCCTACCTCTAGGACAAGGCGACGGCCAGTCGTTCGGCGCTGACATGCATCACAATTGTTCAGCACTGCTACCCTAAAGAACTGTTTTTAATGGCCCGCCCCGCGTCACAGTCCCGCGCCCCCGCTGAGGCGTAAATAGCACGACCCTGGCTCGCCTCGACAGCGGGACAGCGGAGTGAGGCACAGTTGCTTTGAATGGAGTCATGTGCCCTATATGTGCCCGTGGAGAAGTTCCAGATATTTGCTGTTCTGTTTTGGGAGTGATACCGAGCTTTTCTTCAAGGATGATGATCGCTGGATTGTCCCTGGTGTTGATGAAACGGGCGCTTCTGGATGGGATTGTCGCTCTCGCCTGGAAAAGGGTAGGAGTTCGTAGCTAGGTACCTTGAAGTGACCCAGCTCGGACGGTCCAGGGGGCTGATCTTCTCATCACCTTGAGCCCCTGATGTCAATGTTGCTGTGACGGCTCCCGCCGACCGGTCGTTTGAACTGAATGCGACTCCTCGCCAGCGAGCAGGACAAGGTACAAGGCGGCGTTAGGTTGCCTGATCAGGAAGGCTGAAAAGGCTGCCCTGGGAAGGCACAAGTCCCCGCGAGGACGACGATCCCGCGTCTTGAACTTTAGCCAAGCGACCTACCGTTAGAGGATATCACAGCCGCGTGTGTCCATGAACCATTTCCCGGAGATTCTCATGCATCCCGGCCGATATCAAGTCGTTTGCCCAGGCGGTCAGGCATGCCCGTCGAGCACGTGCGAGGGGAAGCTCTCCTCTATGGCCTCCTTACGCCCTCAAAGTATCAGCGAAGGCTATCATGAACTCAGTCAACCACGGAACAGGGCTGCTGCTGCTGCTGTTGTTGCAGTTTATCCAGTGCCGCGCTTATCAAAATTTGCCACCCCCCCTTTCGCCGCGTGGGACGGAGGTTTCCACGGGATAAGATACTACAGTACCTCTACCGCGGGTGCGGCTCAGCAGGAGTTGTGATCTCAGGTGACCGCTCATTTTCATGCTGGATGCCGTGCTGTGCTCTTTGGCGTTTTGTCATGATCCCAGCGTTGGGTTCTGGCTTGAGGTTCTCCGAGGTAGTTCCAGTGTAGTGCTGGTTGGCAAGTCGAAAACTTGGAAGGTGAGGTGATTCCGAGGAAAGATTGGATTTCGGCGATACGTTGTGGAAAGACGCCATGGGCGTATTTTACTCCCTGGAATACCCCGATGTACGGTATGGTAAGTATCACCAACCCGAGCTGAAACAGTTGGACTGACGGGATGATCGGGTTAGGGTTGATGGAAGATGCCAGACCTCCACTTCGGACTTCCCCTTTGACAGGAATCAAGACCAAGACCGAAAAATGATCAGGTATAGCTCAACCAAAAGGATCAGTCATGAGTCAGCGGCTCGATAGTTGGCTCCAACTACCGACGGCAATGAGACGCGCCGACAATGCACGATCGCTTCCCCGGATGAGATGATGAGATGATGACCACCCTCTCGCTCGGCACTGACGGACGGGAGAGCCGCGCCGCGCTATCCTTGTCGCCTGACCGTTATCAGTATGATAGCGGTGATGATATCCTGGGATTTTGATGAACTGCCTTGGAGTGCAATGGGCTTGGAAGGAAGAGTCTCACCACTTTTGATCTCATGCTGGCATGATGGTCGTCGTGAGTTGGGACTTTGGTAGGCCCGAAGCGAGATGACTCTGGTCGATGCTGAAAATGGCACGGCTCGCTTGTCCATCCATTTCTGTCGCACAAAACGGAGGCTACACGGCCTGGGTGCTCAGGAGTCCTGGGAAATCCAGGTCGCGAAGTGCGAGTAGTCAGGTAACAGTACTTGACACCTTCGCTGCAACTGAAGCGGTACCGGTACTCCGTTAGAGGTGGGAGATCATTTGGCGATCATACGTCCATGGTTTCTTAGTTGAGACCATCTCCGGTCACTGGTTCTCTGGCTCATTCCTCTCGGACCATGGATAAGAACCAATTGGGAAAGAACAGGACATCCCACGTGTCATGGTTTCCGGACAAGTTGATGTTATGGGACATATCGAGATGTGAGTTTGGTGGCGAAAGTGCCGGGCTGAAACGGAGGCCATCGAGGTACAAAGGCTGAATATTCGAGAGATAAAATGGGCGCCTTTATTCCAAGCCTTCCATCATGTTTAAAAGAGGACGGTAGGTTGGTTTGACGGGCCGATTACCACTGTTTCGCCTCCAGGTCGGTGAGGTAAAGATACTGGTATAGATGTACCGGGTAATCACTGTTCCCAATCCCCGGTTCCAGTGTCTTTATCCAGCTTCCATTTCCGGTTTCTTGTTGCGATGGGCAGCTGAGTATACGGGGTATATCACAGCATCCGATAGAAGAGAGTCGAACCTCAGATTCGAAGCGTCCAATTGTCGGAAAATCCGGGGCAACCTGTTGTCGAGCCGCACATCGGAATGTGAGAAAGGAAATAAATGGATGACGGAGGAGGTTGACCATAAGGGTTGTGAGGTTCCAGGCCCAGACCGCCTATGATGTCAGCCCGCACAGGCCTTCAGCAGCTGCGAAGTGCGAACAGCTGGGATTTTAGCGGGGCGTGAGGGGTACTTTGGGGGGTTCCGTCACTTGTCACTTTTCCTTTTCCCACTAAAATCTCCTTCCGATGCGGCAGTCAAGTTACCCCTGACCAACCTTTGGAGTTTATTTACACCACATCTTGATATCAAGGACACAGCATATAGACGGAAAGACGACGGATCGCAGATGAAGAAATACCCCAGGATATCACTGCCTGTGGCTTTCAAGCAAGACAACGAGTTAAATACCCCTCATTGAGACCCGTTGGCGAGAAGGAAGGAAGGAACGTAACGGTGCACCCGGCGGCAGGCACCTCATAAGGTACCTACCCGATGGAAGGAAGGGTGAATGGTTGGTTGCTCCTGCTCTGGCTGAACTGAAAATATCTGGATTTGAATTCTGGATCCTTTTCCTTCAGTTCCATTAGGTTGTCGCCAATTCATTTCTTTTTTTTCCCAGCTTCCATCCTCGTGTCGCACCTCATCACCACCCGCACTGCATTTCCAGCCGCCTCCGTTTCTTGTGCGCCGACGATGCTGCTACAAGACAAGTACAACCAAGACATGCCATCACGAGGTCGTTTTACCACGCCGGCAACCAAACACGCATTGCTCTTGGGCTGATGGACCTTTCCCCAGATCAGCCCTAATGACGACCAAATCCAATGTTAGTGTCCACCATCTTAGCCACGAGTGCAGGCAACCATCAACGAACTGTTGGCGTCAGCTTAGTACAGACCAAAGACTGCCCAGCTGCAAGACACTCCCGCTATTTTCGCTTCTTTGATCTTTCCCAGCGCCTCAACGCTTACCAAGTGGCTTCGGCTCTTCGCCCGAATTTTCAAAGAACCGTCCCGTCCCATCTTTCTCGAGTCTGGCGTGAGCAATGGCGCAAGAGTGACCAACAAAACGGCGCAGCAAGCATCCAACAGCCGCCGGCTATTGATCTGGATCCGGTGCTTCAACACCACAAACTTGGGTTATGACTGATTTCCCGACTTCAACTCCTGACTTGGAGCACTAGGTTCGAATTCAGAGCGCATTGCCCGTTCGGCCTTGCTTCACTTCTCGATTGGTCCTGACTGTTCGTACAAAGGGCTGACCGGATATTGCTTGTGCAGCCCGAGTATATCTTTAGCATGTCGTGACCCGTCCCAGATCGCTGGCATACGTACGAAGCCTCGCCAATTCGCAGACATCAACCCGTTCATGGACCACTTGACACTCCAGCTATTACGCTAGTGCTCGGCCCGCTACCAGTGTCCTCGTTCTGAACAAGCCCAAGATGGACAAGTGTTACCATCAAGACCTCCAGAGCCGTATTTGGTTATGGAAAAAGGGAAATCGGCCATTCCACAGAGTCTTGATGACTCGCTGTCCGCTCTTGTTTTGCAACTCGACTGCTGGGCGGTGTAGGTTGATACGATACAGTTCGGAAGACTCCCACGCCATCTATCTCGTTCGACATCTCTCAGCCCCCCTGTATTTGGCCGGTCATGTGGACGAGCTTGTCCTCCGTGGCCGCGGACTTGTCTTGAAGCCACCCCGAACAACAACTCCTTCAGCGGCCATGGAAGGCCAAGACACTTCTCTTCTCCCCAGCTTACCCCGCTGCCTCGAGCTGGAATGTCTCTCTTCAATACTCGATAGCGTATTGATATTGATTTCTCTCCTGTCAATGGCGCAGCCCTGTGTTGCGGTTTAATTTGGATTTCATTCACTTGACCTACTCACCGTTGTGGCACGACATTGCATCAACTTGCTTGTGCCACTGATCTGACGGGCCACTGCCACGAGAGAAAGAGAGGGAGCCAGAGTGCTCAGGATACACGGCCCTCGTTCCCTCACCTCACCCCGTGCCCTCTCGCTTCCATGCGAGTCAGGCCGGTCTCAAGACAAGAGCCCCATTTTCGCGAGTTTGACTCTTGTGTGATGCCAACTCACACATCAATCCTGCGATGAGACTCAACAGTACCATCCCTGGCCCTATGTGCCAGACTACTTGGAGACCAGCAATTTGATTCCATGCTTGTACTTCCCCACGAATTCCGGACGTGGGGGCCAGACGCGCCAGTTCATGCTGGTACTCGGTACGGATGTCGGGTGGCTGCCCCGGATCACGTCAGGCGCATCTACCGTGCAACGCCAAGGGTACTAATACACAGCATGGTACCGGTACCTACACTCTGGTTATTCGGGCTTGCTCAAGGATGTAGCACCCTGAGCGAAAAGGCTGATGTAACCCGGGGGAATATGAGTGGGAGCAATCCCACACCAGAATGCACCAAGCATGGAACCTCCGCATCTCCCGCGAGTATACACATCTCATTTCCTCTCCACGATGGTGTGGCTGCTGTTGTGTAGCCAAATCCTCCTCGACTTAACTTTGATTACGAAGAATACCCCTTCGATACCCTCCGGATGGTTTGGTACTCTACGTGAAGAATGTCTAGGATCTCCCACCTTTAGCCTCATTGGTGAATTACCGATGGGGTAGTGGCCGACAATCTATTTGTACCAGTTATCGGGAATATCTACCCCTGGGCTGATATTGGAATACCTTTATCGCCTCAAGTAAGCTTTCGGGAGCCAAGCGCTCCGGGGAAGTTGGCAAGTAAACGCCAACCGCCTTGAAAACCCACACGGTCCGTTCCATGGTGGCTCATCTCGTTTCAAGCTACGAGTTGGGAAATGCCATATGACCTGGGTTTGTAAGACGTTTTCCGTTCTTTCGGCGAGCACGTCTGTGGCACAGCGACGGTCAGAGCGCAAACTCGGTGAGTAAGACGAGCCATGGTCTTTATGTCTGGGTAGGTAAGTTGACGTTACTCTCCGCGCCCTTCTTTACTCCGTGCAAGTGCCCCGACCAACTGGATTCCTTCCCTTTCTTTCTTTTTGAGTCTATATTGAGGAATGGAATGATGTGAGCCATCACGGGATGCCTTGGATATGCCTTAGCTGCTGCACTGGCGGATACATACTTGAAGACGGTACCGCCTACGGTTGCAGAACACCCCCGGATCGCAAGCTGCTTTCCTTCGCTCAAAGTCACTGTCTCGCACCACTGACAGACTGCCATGCCGTTTCAAATTCTCTCAACTGGATGGTCGAGCTCACCCGACCCATATGACAACGACCCAAACAGGCCCTGCCTCATTGGTGTCCTGTTCAGGAAAGATTGAGCCGAAAATAATCTTTTGCCCTTCCATGTCCATGGAAACGGCTCAACATCTTGTATTAACTGGATGCCTGCAGCGAAATAGAGCATACCGACCATGATCGGCGGGATCCCTCGAGCTACTATGCATAGGGGGTTTAACAGGCACATGATCTGGTACCGACAGGCACAAGGTATGCTATAAAGGCGTCCCCCGATTTCTCATGTCATGGGTCTTGACGCAGACAGGCCAATATCATGTTACAAAGAGGGACCCAGGGGATGAGGCTCATCAAATTCACATGCCCCGAATCCCTAAATATGCCATGCCGTCGTACCCTAGCCGTAGCTTAACGGTTACGCATCGCCTTTCCGTCACGCTTAGGCTAAATACCCCGGATAAAAGGAGACGGTTAGCTTTAACGGTGTCGGTGATTGAGAATGCCCATACCGAACGGCAATCAGGGATGCCGACCAGGACTTGCCTCATGAGTCGTGCCGGGTGCTCGGGCTCCCTCGTCCTCGAGTCCGGGAAGTATGGATGGGCGTTGCTTTACTGGCTCTACCAGGGAACGGTATGAAAGCCGATTTGTCCAAGACCGAATGGAACATGGAACTGAGATGAACCGTGGGTTGATGGACAACGGGACTGTAAACGGAGGGCGCCTAGACTCTGGACAACCCGTCGTCGTCAGGAGGGTCGTAAGGGCGTAATGTTCCGGTACTTACGTACTTATGGGCTGCAAGACTCCGTAATAATCATGTGAGGTCTCTTTGAGTCCCCGGCCCCGAATCTACAAGATGAAACCCCATCCGGCGACTAACTCATTACAAAATCAGGGATAAGTGGGGTCTGTCCGGCCCGGTCCGGTCCGGCCCGGCCGGAGGAGAAGGAAGGACCGGAGAATATACACGGTCGGTTACGGTGGATGAAAACTCACACCCAGAAAGCATGAATGAAGTTTGTTTAGATTTGCAGGGAATAGGTGCGACTCAGCCAGTTCGATATGTAAAGTTTTGATTTGGAGGCTGTTGAGTACCCCTCGCGTCGAGTCCGTTACCCGGTACCGTTGGGTCACTCCGTGATAGAAACTCGGGGAGGGCATTCTCTGTGACATGCAGACTGCCGCGAGAGAAAGTGACAAATCATGTTACTTGGCTGAGTATCGGTTTTGGATACGAACTGAGGCGTCCAGTCCAAACTGCCCCTGATGGGTATCAAGGGAAGGAGGAGCAACAGGCTGGTTGAAAGGATAACAACTTGCTGCTTGACTCTATTCATCTCATTCCTTTCAACGTCCCCCATTTCCCCTTGACTTGATCAAACCCACCCTTCTTCGCAATATACTCTCCAACACCTCGCTGCCGTTTCTGTGCAGTATCAGCTTGTCACTACTCTGGACATCAAGATTGAGTTCTACATCAGTCTCCCTCCATTCCCATCCCCTTTCCACTACAAGTCACGAGATCTCTTCTGAAGCAAGGTGAAATCTGCAAGCCACCTCTCTTACTGGTGGTAGCACCGGCAATGAGGCGCTAAGCGTCACGACAGCTGTCAAAAAGGAAGCGTGCCTAGTGCTTGTGGTGGTTGTAACGTGAGCCAGAGGGTGTGTAGGTTGCCGTGGTTGGGTGACATCAACAACACCACCATCGGGATGGGTATGCCTGATACTGACGCTGCTTCGAGATAGATCCCAGATTCGAGTTAGAGACTCGGGACCTGAACCCAATGGACGTGTGCCCGCGATGACATCACACTACAAGATCACGAGGTCTTGTGAGATATCGCAGGTCACAACCGGTAAATCGACTGCGCAGAACTACTGAAGTGGCCGTTGACGGGGGGGTGATAGAAGCGGGTACCGGGCGGGAAATTACCTCTACGAATGCCAGTGCCGGTCATTACCTGTAGGCAGCCGTGCCTTCCGGATGAGAGGGGATGGGATGGGATGGGAATCATGGGATGGAAAGAACGACCAACAGCCGCCACCCGGGAAGGCGTGGACGTGGACTGCAGGCGAGAAGGCAGGTAGGTAGCTGCGCTATGAGACCTATGGCTGCCACTGTTCGTCTGTCTGCTGTCAAGCATCCCGTCCACCACGCGCTCAAAACTTGGCACGTTGTGCGGTGCCTACTTGGTGTACCCCAGCTTCAACAACTCAACTCGATATTCCGTCATTCCAACAAAACAACCCGAGCGAGGCGTCAACGGCGGTGACGAACACGAGCCCGCCATCACGAACGAACTCGTCGGGACACAACAACGGGAGGCTGAATCCCCCATTACTGACCCTTTCACACCATCACCATCTCCTTGTATCATGACGGAAACGTCATGTTGTGGTCGACCATCTTGTCCAGCATCCCGAGAAACAGGTTGACAGATCTCGCTGTGAAACCGTTTACACCCGCCCATCCGTCCACCCGTCATGTCGGAAGTCCTCCCCCACGAACCCGACCCGAGCTCTTGCGCGGCTTCAAGCCACTGATACCACCCCATGACTTCCTGAACGGGAAGTGTTCACACCACCATGTGCTTAAGTATCAGTCATTCTCAACCCCAAACTCGGGATAGGAAGTACTTCAGGGAGTTGAGAGGTGAGAGATATTGACAACCTTGATGAGTTGTCAGGCACGCGAATGCGTAATGTTCCGCTGATGGCAGAACCTCTTTCGATGATCAGGTGGGGGAAAAGACAAGGCAGAATGAAAGGACTTCAAGAAAGAAAGCAGAAAGAGAAGCAAAGGGCAACATTGGCAAGAGAAGGCAAAAGGGAGGCAACAGATATGCCACAAGAAAGCCTGGCAAGAGATGCATCGAGGTGAGTAACACGTCAGCTACATATACTGACTGCTGCACATAGATCGATGAGCTTTCCGGTTACAAGGGAGACAAAGGGGATGTTGAGAGGGAAGTGAAGAACGATAGTAATGCTCAATGGGAGCCGGAAAGCTCCCTTGCCTACAAGTCTGTCCTGTCACAACCACAGAGGTCAAGGAATTTACTTGACGGAGTGAGGAATGCACAGAGCTCAGAGGACATGGCGGTGATCCATGTGAAAACACGGCATAACTGTTCCAAGCTACCTCTAGTATGCGTTGACAGCGAACATAATCAGGTGTCGTCCTACGGATGCGTGTCCTTGACATGAAGCACTGGAGCAGATTCTAAGTATATGATTAGCTCCAGACGGACGCTTAAGGGCAAGGCTCCAGATCTTATCCAAACGTCATCAACCTCTTGTTATTCTCAAGTACCAAAGCATCATAACACCGAGACTCCCAACCCTTAACGACCAAAATCAAACGACCATAAACCGAAACAACAAAGAAACCACTCCCAAACATTACCATTCCAACCCAGGGCCACCACAACCCCCACCGCCAACAGCCTCAACCATCCTCTTCCCAACCTCCCTCCCAGCCTCGCTAGCGCCCGGCTTCCTCCCCCTCCTCCCCTTCTTCCCCTCCACCCCCTTCCTCTTATTCATTTCATCCAACTCACTAAACTGCCCCTCACCCGCCTCCCCCTTCTTCACCATCCATTTCTTCGTCCCCAGCTCCCTATCCAGCTCATCGATAGGCGGCAGCTTGACGTACACCATACCGTCTTCGCGTTCTTCGACGTCAAACGTGGCGATGGAGAGTTCGGTGTCATTCTTGCATGACCCCGAGGTGAGCGAGAAGTTTCGCTTGTGGAAGGGGCAGGAGATCCAAGGGCTGGAAGGGCCGGAGGGGTTGGTGGTGCAGGAGGAGGAGGTGGTGGTTGTCGGCGGGGTTGACGAGGAGGTGGGAGAATGGGGCGGGGAGGTAGAGGGGGATGAAGAAGAGGGGGTAGTAGGTGGTGAAGGCGGCAGGGTGGTCGATGAACAGGAAGACGGCGATGGATCGGTGCCGACTAGACCGTCCGACAGAGCAAAAGTGCGCTTGTGAGGACACATCTGCTGAGAGGCGTAGTATTTCCCTTTGATCCGCCAGACAGCAAGTTGTGTGTCGCCGCGCTTGATGCTAGCGCTTATGCCGTTGGGGAGGTCGTCTGCGCCTTTGAAGTAAGATGCTTCGAGGACTGGTTGCCAGGTGGTTGACGACCATTTGTCTCGCAAGCCCTTGAAGTCTTCCTTGGCTGAACCGCCTTCGTCTTCGCGGGGCCACATCACCGGTCTTTCTTGTCCGCGGTCGATTTCGACTTCCATGGGCGGTTGGCCCTCGTCGGTGTTCGCGAACTGCTTGAACCGCTCTTGCAGGGTTGGGTTGTTGATCGCTTCGGCCCACTCGTCGAAATAGCTGTCTACCAACTCTTGCATTTGGGCTTCCAGCGAGGCGCAGATGCCGAGCCGGTCGTCGAGGATGACTTCCTTCAGATAGTCGATACCGCCGGGAAGGGCTTCGAGCCAGCGAGCGGTCCGTTGGAGCTTGTCGGCGGTGCGGATGTAGAACATGAGGAAACGGTCGAGGATGGGGATGACATTGGTGGGCGGGACATCCTTGGCAAGGAGGATGGAGTGTTTGGGTGTGGTGCCGCCGTTGCCACAAATGAGGATGTTGAAACCTTTGTCGGTGGCTATGAGGCCGAAGCTGTTGTCTGGTCAGTACACCATTGAGCGCAGTAAAAACTACAAGGGACGACTCACTCCTTATTCCCCGCCTCCGCACACTCCCTCACACACCCGCTCACTCCCCCCTTAAACTTATGCGGCGCCCTCAACCCCTTATACCTCTCCTCCAACCTAACCGCCATACCCACACTATCACCCACTCCAAACCGGCACCACGTCGTCCCCACGCAGCTCTTGACCGTCCGCAAACTCTTCGCATACGCATGCCCGCTCTCCATGCCCGCATCTACCAACTTCTTCCAGATCTTCAACAGATCCTGTTTTCTAGCTCCAAACATATCGATCCTCTGCCCGCCCGTAATCTTGGTGTAGAGGTTATACTCCCTCGCCACCTCGCCGATGACAATCAATTTCTCGGGCGTAATTTCTCCCGCCGCAACGCGGGGGACCACGCTGAAGGTGCCGTTGCGCTGGATGTTCCCCATGAACCTATCATTAGTATCCTGCAGCCCGTGATGAGCAGGAGACATGACGTGGTCGTTCCACAGCGAAGCAAAAATGGAGGCGATAGCTGGTTTGCAGACTTCACAACCTAGACTCTCTGGGTCAGCGCCGCCGGCTTCGCGCATGACGTCGGGCAGAGTGCGCAGCCGCTTGACGGAGATGATGTTGTACAAGTCTGCGCGCGAGTACTGCGGGAAATGAGGGCACAGGTTATTCTTCACTTCTGTGCCCAGAGAAGCCATGGTGCGGTTGAAGATGGAGGTCACCAGGGGCATGCATCCGCCGCAGCCGGTGCCGGCTTTGGTGCAGGATTTGAGGTCGCCTAGGGATGTGCATGTCCCGGCTTTGAGAGGGGAGACGAGGTCGGCTTTGATGACGTTGTGGCAGGAGCAGATTTGCGTGTCGTCGGGGAGGTCGTCGTCGTCTCCGTCGTCGCCGGATTTCTTCGCGCCGAGGATGAGTTGTGAAGGGGGGATATCCAGCTCTTTTTGGGTTTTGACCAGCGGAACGAGACGGACGTAGTCTGATGTGTCGCCTATCATCATCCCTCCCAGAAGGTACTTCCCGTCCGAAGTGAAGATGTACTTTTTGTAGATGGAGAGGAAGGGGTCTTTGTAGGTGAGTGCCTTCACCTCCGCTTTGCCGCCGCCGGATTTCTTCTTCAACTCCCTCCTCAACTTCGGCGGTAACTCCCTCGGTCCATCGCGGTCGGCGAAGAAGTCGCCGAAACTGGCCACTTCCACACCTAGCAACTTGAGCTTGGTGCTGAGATCCGGCCGTTTGAATACTCGCGGAGTATGCAGATGCGCCTGGGTGAGGTTAAAAGCCAACACATCTGCCATCTCCACGCCCGGGCCAATCAACCCGAACGTCTGCCCTTGCCAGCTGGCACACTCGCCAATGGCATAAACATCCGGCGCGCTGGTGCGAAGGGAATCATCAACCATTATCCCTCCTCCTCCCCTTTCAGCACACTCAATTCCCGCTTCTCGTGCCAGTTCGTCCCTGGCTTTGATACCAATAGCGAAGCAAACCGTCGAACAAGCCAAGTACTCTCCATCCTCAAACCTGATCCCCTTCACCCTTTCATCTTTCCCCCCCTCGTCCCCCTCCTCGCAGTCCACCTCCTTCACCCTCTTCCTAACCAAAACCTCAACCCCCAACCCCCTAACCCCCTCCAACACCAACCCGCCCGCCTCCCCATCCACCTGCCTCGACAAAACCCACCCGTTCCTCTCGATAACCACCACCCGGTCAAATGCACCCAAATCCATCAGAGCTTTGGCTGCTTCCAACCCCAGCAGTCCGCCTCCCACGACCACGCCCGTTGATCCTTTTATGCGGGAGTCTGAAGACCATGTGATGAGTTGTTGGAGGTCACTGATGGTCCGGTAGACGAAGACTCCCGAGGCGTCGTGGCCTGGTGTGGAAGTGGGCAGGAGGGCGCGGGAGCCGGTGGCGAGGATGAGGTGGTCGTATGGGAGGGTGGTGAGGGAGGGGGTGGAGGGGGGTGGGGAGATGGTGAGGGTTTTGGTTAGGGGAGAAAGGGAGGTAACGAGGGTGGAGAGGTGGTGAGTTAGGGAGGAGGTTTGTAGATGCTGCTTGTACTGCAAAGGGAAAAGGGAGTATGTGTCAGTTACGGCTGAGAGTTGAGTTGAGTTGTGGAGGGAGTTGGGAAGGAGAATGTAGGTAAGTAAGGTAAAGGAGAAGCGTACCCATTCTAGGGGGTTGAGGTAGAGTTGTTCAACCTCGCGATGACTGAAGAAGGAAGTCAAGCCGACGCGGTTGTATGCTACATGGGGCTCTTCCCCGATGACGATGATTTCGTATTGTCGTTGTGTGTCGAGTTTGATGAGTTTCTCGCTGTGTTATCATCATATTATTAGCTTAGTTATGTCTTCCATAACGATTCTGACATGGAAGACAAGAGACAAGTTGAGTGAGAACTTACATAAAAGCAATACCAACCATCCCCAACCCCACAACCACTATCCTCTTCCGAGGAGTAGTTGTGTCTGGGCTTGGGCTTGGGCTTGCAGCCATATCTGGTGATGTGTCTGCCATTTCTGGCTGATGAATCTGGATGATGAACAGGAGGGTATCACAGGGACCTTCAATGGTCAAATAAAGTGTCCATAAACATAAGAGTGTGCAAAGGAATAGCCTTCAACTAGCTAGCTGATGGACTCACAATGATCCCACCAAAAATGGGAAGCAACGAGAAAGACAGACAAAACGTTCCATTCTTGTTGGAGAGACACTTAGTTTTATCAACTCTTGTTACCTAGATACCCAACTCAATGACTTACCCTTCATTCATCCTAATCGCCTCCATCAAACTAATTAAAAACACATAAGGATGCGAAACTAGTCGGTACGATAGGTAGAACGCACTGCAGTACGAACATCTCCGCGAAAAAACATGGAAAACGCCTCTGACGCCAGCCGATAAAACATGCGATAAGGATGGAAACCTTCGTTCGGTCGCGACGCCACTCACTCATCAGTCAAGTATAGTGGTGTCACTCACCGTCCGCAATCCACCGCCGACACAGAGCTGATGTACTGTGCCGGAGAATGACATCTCCACGGCAGCGCGGAGAGTCCAGAGTCCATCTCTCCCGTTGAAACCAAGGAGGCGAAAGGTTGATCTTGATAAGGAGATGGTTACAGTAGTGATATCTTATCCGACCAATCAGAGGCCACCAATTGCTGTAAGTCATCAATCGAGCGTTCGGTTGAGGCTCCCGCGGAGATGTGCGCATGAGAACGGGAGCACTACGGAAAGATAAGCACGCGGGACGTCTCGCCGCACGTAGGGGAAGGGAACGTGGGGTGATGGATGGAGTGGAACGACGAACTCTGTTGTTGACGTTTCGCCCGTTCCGCGGACTCGTTCAGATGGCGTTGCTGAAAGCTTGATACCGAATCCCATGTCTCCGGATGGGTACTGCAATTAGTACAATCGCGGGATCTCGGGGTCTTTTCACTGGTTGTCGGTCTGGACTTTCCGAATGTTTTCCATTGTCGTAAACTAGAATGTTGAATGATTTGATCCCAAGCCAAGTCGTGATGTTCATCCCATCACCTCCTATCTTGCCCCCAAGCCACCGCCTTCATCCCTTCCCTGTTCTAAGTCAACTTGAACTCCCTACTAACCCCCTGAAACTCCGTAATCTTCCCCGTCACCGCAGCCTTCGCATCCCCAAAATACCTAATCCTATACGTCCCCGTCCCATCGTCTCCCTCTCCATTACTCTCCGTTCTCGTCTCCCATCTAATCGTCACTTCACTATACCCCAAAATCCCATTCGTCCTCTTCCACTCGTACGTCAAGTTCCAATCCTCATCACTCCGCACTTGTGTCCACGTCTTTCCATCTGCTCCCAGCTTCTCCACCGCTGCATACGTGCCTTCCAGCCGCAGATTGTTGCGCGGGTTAGCGCCCTGGAAGACGGCGGTGATTACGCTGCCGCGCGTGTACGAAGAGGAGGGTTGCGTGATGCATGTACCAAATGGCTTGGAGGGGGGAGCGCCGTCGTAGACTACGCCCGTGATGAAGGAGAGGGAGTCATCCCTGTTGTCGGGCGGGCTTGGGCCAGGAGGAGGGGAGCTGGTGGAAGATGGGGAGAGGTAAGGGAGCGCGGAGAGGGTAAGGTTGATATATGCGGGCAGTTCGTATTGCCCGAACAGCGTGCTAGCGCCTTCGTAGCGCTGGATGGCGTACTCCTCGGGGGTGGTGACGTAGTGGGAATAGGTGTTGGCGGGACCGCCGAGCACGACGACGGGTTCGGTGTTGCCGGTTAGCTTTTGGGACTTGGCGGCGGCTTTGACGGCGTCGCGCCAGCGGCGGCCGGACATGGTGGTGGCTTCGGAGGGGGAGATAATCATGAAGAGTTGGCCGACGCGGAGGGATTGGACGTCAACGATGTTGGGCGTCCAAGGGTAGGGGAGGTCCATCTCGCCGACATCAAGCAGGACGGGCTTGGGCTTTTGGCAGGCCGTTTGCGAGGCAGATGGAACTCGTAGTACACCGCCCACGACGGACCAGAAAGGGTTGTTGGGAGCGCCAGAGTCACCCTGGGTGAAGTCAAAGGCACCGGGGCCGTCTGTGGTTCCCGCAGCGAACGAGTGACCCAGCGCAGCAGGGCAGGTCTGGACCTCGGTGCCATTGTCGAGGTTGAACTTGTAGTAGCGCATATCGTGGAAGTAGTGGAATGACCTCACGGTAGAGCCAACAACTGGGGTCGAGCTTGAATCGAGGGAAGTCTACGCGTTGTCAGTAAGTGCTTCCCAGTACCTCGACATAGCAAACTTACCCAAACATTCTTAGCACCAGCATACTGCTTCCTCCCAATCTCATAACAACTGCTCACACCCTTATCCAACTTCTGGAAAAGCGGTCCCCTTCCACGACAAGCCTGCACCTTGCCATCGGCACAAGTGCTGCTTTCAAAATCACAGGTAGCACCAGAACCGTCATCGCAAAAGGCACCCAGCGTATTCGGCGTGGTATCACCCACGTTCGCTTGGGAAAAGCCAGCAACGAAACCATCAGCAGCACGGCTGTCGCCCTTTACGGACTGTTCGAACAGGTAGGCAGCAACTCCCTTGTTGTCGGCGTTCACAAGCGTGTTGTTCTGGTAGACGGACGTGCCGTGGACGGGGTACCAGGTAAGGACACCGACACTCTTCAGGTCAGAAGCTCTCCGGAACCGGAGTAGGGTCAAGGTCTTGTCGGTGTTGAAGGGGTATTTGGCTCGCTCGGACTCGGGGTTGGCGAGGTAGGCGGAGGGACTGCGGTTATTGTTACCGTCGTTGATGTCGGTTGTACCGATGTCGAGGTAGCCCTATTCCAGTTAGTCCTGTCCTGTCCCGGCAAGTATAACCGGGCTGATCGTACCTCCTGAAGAGACTCATGCGCCCTCTTAATCGACAACACAGCACCATCCACAATCGCCTGGTAACTCTGCTTGCTAAACCCAAACGTCGTGATCTGCGGAAGCAGGTAGTTGAACCAAGCGCCCGGGCCAGAATGAGAGTGTGTCCCGGTAAGCGCAATATTGGACTGTCCATAGACCGAGTACTCATCTCCCATCCCCTTCAGCGCATCAAGAACACCATTGCGAACAGCCGTGTCTCCGCTCTGCGTATCAAGCACGATATAAACAAGGCGGTTCTTGGGGTTCTTGGTCTCGCCAATGATGAAAGCGCGCGAGTACAACCGCTGGCGCAAACCGCTTCCGATCTGGCTGGTGTCCGCATACCCGCCAAAGCCGATCTCGACAACCGGGCCGGTTACATCGGCCTTTCCGACACCGATCAGATACTTGTCGCCGAGTGGAGTGTCCCGCGGTTCGGATTGGGGGTTTGCGCGTTGGGCATGCTCGATGCGCTGGGCTAGCTTCCGAGCGTGTAACTCGGAGGAGGGGCCGAACTGGGCGATGGCGAGAGCGGCGAGGATGAAGAAGGAGATAACGGAGACGGCGATGGTTATGAGGCGTCTGGGAGGCGCCATGCCGCCGCGGCGGTGTTGTTGGTAGCAAGGCATCTTGCGATGCTGTCTACCTGTGCCTGGGATGTGTTAGTGGAGGTCTGAATTAGAGAAGGGATGTTTCAGAGGACCATGTTCTCACATACCCTTGAAGAAGACGACTTGGGACAACGTCGATCAAGAACACCGTTCATCCTCTTTCCTTGGGGAGGACTTGGTATCTATACCCATCTATCCTCCCTGGTAGGACAAACAACCATCTCGTCTCCCCGCACGGATAGGGACGGTGGAAGATCGAAGCGTGGGTAGGGAGGGCCACTTGACAGCAACAACACTGCCAGGATCAAGGACAAGACGGCAACCCAATCGGAGGATCTCCCACGTTTGCTGTTCATGATGGTGGGTCGGGTGTTTTCCATTTCCATTTCTATTTCCATTTCCATTTGCGACCAAGCGTTGTGGCCATGATTGTCTGTGTTCGTTGTGTCCAGCTGAGGGACCTTGTCGAACATTGGGAAAGACTCCAGCAGGGTGCCATCCCAGGTCTGTTGACCAGGCATTTTGCCAAGTTTGCGTCGTCCACCGCAACGTCTGTCTTTTGGAGGGCTGCAACATGACGCTACAAACATACTTCGATTTTGAACTGGTAGGCGGCCGCCATCCTTGTTCCTGGGTAGATATAATTCCGAAAGCTGGTTCATGCTCGGGAGCCAATCACCGCCGTATATCTCGACCGGCAAACATGGTTGGCAGAACTCTCCTCTGGCGGGAGATTTGAGGAGATTGGATTTTGTGCTGTCACGTCGAAAGCAACTCGGGTATCACAAGGTGGTGTTCAAGCATTATCGAGTACAACATTCGCGGGTTGTATTTCGGATCACGACCTGGATCGAGGAAGAGGTGTGGGTGGCACTGCGTCTAGCCGTTGAGATTCCGTTCGCAGCTTCGGTTGCGAGAGGCACGCGAGGAGGAGGGCGAGGAGGACGACGAGCTGAGAGGGATGATACTGGGCACCTAGTGGACGATGTCTTCCCAACCGAGGTGCCAGCAATGATTTGGTTGATCAAGACTTCAAAGGAGGGGGATCATCACCACCGCAAAACGACCGCAAAAGAGGGGGACGTTGATAATGACTGGTCCAACCTTCGCGTAGGTTGAAAGAAGGTTGCAGAGAACCAGAAAAAGATCACGGCCCAGGCACAAACAGACGAAAGCCGATAGCGGACCTAATCCCGATCCAGTTTAGAGGTAGCGTGTGGGGATGCCCTGTATGACGTAACGGAACAAGCAGTCACAGAGGGTCATCAGGGCACTCACCTCCCGCTATTGGCGAGCTGTTAGCGGATCACCACCTGAACATCAACTGCGCAACACCTCCTCCAACCTCAACTTTATCTTGAATCTTGTGCAACACAAAATGAGACATCTTCGGGATTATCGATGAGCGGAGAGAATCCCTCGTGTTGTTGGTTCCAATCCCCAGAGAACCCCGTTAGGATGGTATAGATCTACGCTCGGATTCGCTTTCCCCTGAACATCGCCTGGCGAGACTTTTTTTTAGGAATTCCGACCAAGCTTTTTAGTACGAGATGTTTCCCTTGTCAATGTTGGTATCAGAGGAAGAGAGGTTGGTCTGGCAAGACACTTCCATGTTGAAAGACAACGCATAACTTTGATTCTATTAGTGAGTATTCTATATCATTGCTGCTTCGCTGTGATAGAGATGATCCATCAACCCGAAAAGCACCTGTCCGATATTCTCCCCGAGAACGTAGGAAACCGGCAGATCGAAGCTCATGTCCAGATACGGAGGAGCTATAAATCGGGACCTTTCCCTGTATCATTCGCTTCGCCAGCGTGGCATAGCTTCATGGGTGGCCAGCATAGAATCTCAAACCCCCTAGAGATATCTCCGGAAAACTTGTAAAGAAATGTGAAAAAAGCTCGCCAGAATGGCTGAAGATCTCGTCGTCATGACTCCAGTGCCAGAATCGGACGCGAATATTCCTCAGACCTCTGAACTTATAGGTCTCTCAGAGATACCCGTCATGAGTGCGGGTGCAAAATAACGCAAAGACCAAAGAAAAAAGAAAAAGGGCATCTGAGCGTTCCCCCTGGACAAAACTCCAACCCAAACCCAACTTCAGTCAGCGATCTTCTTCCAAAGACCTCATGGTTCCTCCGGCATTCACCGTCAGATCACTCAGAGTCCTCCATCTCAACATCTCCGTCATCGTCTGCCTTTTGCTTGCCCTTCGCCGCGTTTCCCTCCTCATCCAGCTCCTCCGGTTCAGGCTCGACATACTTCCTGGGCAGCAAAAGACTATGGGGGCGTGCCGGAGACGCCTCGTACTTCGGAACCCTCCACTCGACCACCCATTGCATCGCGGCCTGTCCGACTTCCTGCCGGAGCGTGGTGGCGCGGTCCGACAGCTTTTGGCTTTTATCGTTGACGGTCTCGATATTAGTGAGCAAAAGGCCGATTTGCTCTTGAACCTTTGTCACGGCGAACTGGGCAATTGCCGAGAATTCCTGGGGAACCTTGGCCAGATGGGTTTCATATCGTCTCTTCATCTTTTTGAACCCATCGTTGAACATTTTCGTGTTCTTGGCCTTGACGTTGTCTTGCAAATACTTGCGGCGGGCTTGGTAATGTCCTTTGCCTGTAAATGTATCCTTGTTAGTTGACCTTTCAAATAGAAACATCTCGAGATCTCGGTTTTGGCCTACCTTTAATTTCCAGACATTCGTCGAACATAGGCTTGAGCTTTTCTTCCATTGTGGTTCGAAACTCCGGGTGGATCTCAGCAGAGCATTTCGAAAGCTTTGTGAGGTGTCTCGTGAACCTTGTCACGTATCTCGTCTTTGATGCCGCGCACGGTCGGGATGCATTCCAGGACATGGGGGAGAAGTTGGGATGCAGTTTCTTGGATCTGGCCAACGAGCTCCTCCAGTACTGATCCCAGATTGCATCAACTCGTGGTATGATAGGCTTCTCAGCCGCTGGGATCTTAACATGAAACACCTTGTGCCAAGTCTTTAAGACTACTTTCTCAAGGATGGGTATAACTCTGTGGCAGACACTTGTTAGCATGGAGCATGTCATAACATGGGATCTCATACACATACAAAGCCTCGGGAAAGTTGTATTCGTGGCTCTCCCCGGTCTTACTCTTAAACTTGTAAGGGCCTCCGCCTCGTTTGAGAATTGCATTGAAGGTCATCCAGGCCATGAAGACCGAAGAAGTCATGTCATTTGGGTTTCTGGCTGCCCATCTAGTGGCAACCCTTCCCGCTTCTCTCCTACAGACCGTCTGTGTCTGATGAATTTGAGCAAACGGATCGAATGACTTGATCTTTTCTGACCACAAGTGAAGTTCGGCTTCAAGTTTCTGTCATTTTCATGTGTCAGTCTCATTAGACAAGGAACTTGAAGAATGTATAAGGACATACCTGGGCACACCTATCATGGCTGCGAGAGAGCAAGGTCTCGATTATTTCGCGAGAAAAGCTAAACATCCATACCCGCTGAGTTGACGTTTGACCATCTTTGAATGCCATGCGCGAGGCGACGGAGTGCGTTGAGGAGACTGTCCAGATGAACTTCCCTGTTCTCCATCACGGAGTCGCATAGCCATTGACTAAGTTGAGGTATTCCAGTGTACGATTTGGTGGGAAACCCAGCCACTTTTCTTCCCTTGAGAAGGTCTCGATATGCGGTAGCGGAGACAGAAAATATGTTAGTGGTGGGTTCGCTTGAACTAAGCCGCTGACTAGTTCCCTCCAACTCCTTCCGCTGTCTCTCGAAGTTTTCTGTGAGCCGTTTCTCAATTCGACTATGTCTCATAGACATGCATGTCCACTTAGCCCTGCCCTCGCATGTGCGCAAAGACAGATTCGCGCTGTATCTCTCTTGTTGGAGACCGTTTAAAACTGATTCTTGGTTACGAACAAGTTTTGTCGTGGTTGTCACCTTGTTCCTTGCCGTCTTCATTCTTTCCTGGTACCGTTTGTCTGTTTCTGATGTTAGTGTCATGAGTGAGGTGAGAAAGGAATGGACTGATCTCATACCCTGCTGTATCTTTTTCGCACCTACCAAAGTGGGCTTCAATGCATCTCGATCAATGATCGCTTTCTCCTTCCTGTTGTTGAACTCAACAAGCTTCTTCCGGCAGTCTTTGATGCGTTGATCAAGAACAGTTAGTCTCTTTGTGAGTGATTTCATACTCTCCAAGTCCTCCTTCAAGCCTGCCTTGTTTCTCGCTTCTGGTGAGCTTCTGCTGAAAACATCATGGTCAATCCCGTCCATTTGTGAGGCCACAATACAGGATCTGTTTTTGTGGAGTTTGCCGTCAAGCTTCATCCTGAGTGCTTGGTACTTTCCCATCAGCTGAAATGCTGTTTTTTCATCAATCGCCCGAACAGATGGTGTCACGATGATAGTTGTGTCGATCCGCTGGTTGTAACGCTCCGCAACCTGGGCGCGACTCTCGACGGCATCAGACAGTCCGGGAAGATCGACCAAGGCGATTCCGTGTCTGAGGATATCCGCTTTGACGAAAATCCTGGCTTCCTTGACCAAAGGCCAAGCCTGGTAGCCCTCAGTCGTCGCTGATGAATCAAGGTAAGGCTTGACCAGTTCGGCAAACTCTTCCTTGTCTGCAGCATGAAGACGCTTGGTGGTACCCAGAACAGAGAGAACATCCTCATTGGATGCGAGAAGGTCTTCGGCTGAAAGCATTTGTACTTCTTCTCTTTCCTTACCCCACACAGCCAGAATCTTCTGCATTCCCTCCTTGATGGTGTTCTCATGTTCCGCCTTTTGCTCGAACCACTCTTCTCCATCTTCTCCGTCGGAACCTTCCTCCATTTCCCGACATTCATCAAGTGCTTCATAGATTTGCTCCAACTCCCGTTGGACGTCTTCGCGCTCGCGAAAGGCCACTACGGCAGTGAACCTGTGTTTGGGATCATTGTCGTAGTTCCAGGACACTCGACAAGCTGAAGATGTCGAGGCTTCCGAGTTGCTGGAAGGGAGAAGCTCAGGCATCTCCAAAAGCGTGTTCAAAATGGTGCTTTTACCGGCACCCGTAACCCCTGCGACACCGACCAAGACCTCGAAGTCCTTGTGCGTCTTTTCCAGCTTGACTGTTTCTTTATGTCAGTTCCTGCTCATATTAAGTTACACATATTCACTTACGGATCTCATCCATCCAAGCCGCAATCTCTTCGTCAAAAAGCTCCTTGAATGTTTCTGACTCCTTGTCTTCCAATGCTGATGAAATAGCCTCGCAAATGAATTTTGCACGGTCAAAGGCATCCTCGACGGCCTGTTGCTTGATGAATATGCGAGACCGCAGCAGCTCCTTAGAACAGCTGTCCCAGGCATAGGGGAGGGATTTCCCGTGACCGACGACGTTACTGGAAATTGCTTCTGCTGTCGAGGGCTCCTCTTCTTTGATGGGGACATCCATGGTAGAAACTGGGCCGATAGATGTGGGAGCAGGAAACTACTGGGGACACCGAATGTGATGCCTGACTTTGAAATCGAATCTGAACGGGAGAATCTGAAAGATGACGGGAGATAATCTGAGAGATGGTTGACCGGTTGCGGTGAGAGGATGAGGGAGGAAAGAAAAAGATTGAAAATGGCAGGGCGAGGAGTCGTTTTTATACCCCTCAACTGCCATGGAGAAAACAGTCTGGAGGATGATCAGCGTGAAGGTTTAGTCAGCGGAAGAAGAACAGACGAAAGACATGCCTACTTCTTGGAGATTCAGAGATCCCTCTGTACCGTGATACTGGATGGAATGAGAGATAGGTATGGACATCAAACAACATCAGCCTCGCCGCGATGTGTTGGATGAATACTTCAGTGGTTAGTGACCAGACGCGTGAGTTATGCAAGAGCTTGATAACAAGAATATGGGACTTACCTACTATGCCAGATCGAATTCTTGCGAATCTTGGCTAAGAGTCTCTTCCTCAGATGCATGAGAAATGGGATGAATGAGCAGCCGTAGGTTTGTTTGCTCCCTCCTCACCCTGGCAGACAGCCGTCCAGGAGAGACATCAAGGTCGATATGGGCGGTCAACAGTTGGGACGACTCGAGCGCACCTTTCAGGCGAGTTTGACTAACAATAGACTGAAGGAATGGTCTACAAGGAAGACCACGCTCAAGCAGAGATTGGAGGCCAGAAAAGCGCAGACTCGGGAACCAGACGTATCTATATGGCACTTCTTATCTGAAGGAGTGATGTCAGCCTCACATTCCACAATCTTGGCCCGTCATTTTGCGATGATTACTCACTACCAATACGCCTACTTTCGTTCCAACATGCTCTGATATATCCCGATGCCGAGGGGTAGAGGACAGACAGCAAATGGCTGATTAACACCCTCTTACAAGATCAATCCAGATGCCCACCGCGAGAAGCTTTCGACATGATCCTGGCCGATGCCAGTACGCAGACCAGTAAAACACATATAGCAGTCCCATCGATCTTTCACAACAAAGATACAATAGTGACTTGACAACGCCGTGAGTTGATCCTGAAATCTTCAACAATCTTCCGTAGTTGCCGAGATATCCATGTCGGTCATTCGTAGCATACAACGCTCCTGACACTCTCGATCTCCTCCCAGTCGGTCAATCTGATGCGCAACACCTCAAGGTCCCAACCAATCTCAGGCTTCTTTGCCTTCCTCGGTCGACACATGCAACGGCACATCTTGTTCTTAGTCTCACCGAGGAACAAGACACTGTCCTTCTCAAGTATGGTGTCATTCTTCCACCCAGTCAAAACGCCGGATAAGTGGGGTGGTTGATCCTCGTACAAGTCAACGAACTGAAAATGCTGAACTCGCGAACCATTCTCTCTTGAGGAGTATGATACCCTGGCAAAAAGCTCGAAAGTCACCTCTTGGTCTTGTCGAAAACATTGAGCTACTTCTTTGAAGATGGATCCCAGGCGGAAGCATGTTCTCAGGACGTTGGTGTTTGATAATCCCTCGACGGGGGATTTGTTTCGCAAGGGGCAGGGGAAGGCTGGCCTAGTGAATGGTTGGTACTTCGCTGGGCTGATTGAGCGAGACTGCATCCATTCGATCGTATTCTCAAGCGGTTGGCTAGTGTTATTTTGAAATTCCAGAATTTGAGACGTATTGACATCCTTGGGAGCAGCGGGGAGGTGTTGAAATACCTCATCCCAGTCAATGTCTTCGTCAAGTAAGTTTTCGGACTCTGCAGGCTGATTGTCTTTCTCGGGCACCGAAGAGCTCTTGGGATTGCTATGTGGCGTTGACCTCTGTAGACTTGGATCAAATATTTCAGGCGTAGAGCTTCCCTCGACAGCTTTGATGACACTGGATGGCGGAATCTGTGCGAGAAGGCTCGGCAAGGAGTCAGCCAGCTTCACCATAGCGTCTTCATCTGACGATGCGACCGAGTACTCGTCAGCAGTCGTTGATTTGTTGTCAGCGAACATAACCTCGCACTCCTTGGTCAGCACGTTATCACAAGAAGAGACATTGTTATATGTGAAGATGTCTTGTTTGCCCGTGTAGGCCATCGGATCGCCACCCGTGAGTGAGTCAAAGATCATGGCTCTGCTAAAGAACGAAGCATCCGTTTCTTCACAATCTTCTCTATCGGCCCGTGGGTTGTTGGCACACAGCTCTAATAGCTCGGATTTGGAGTATGGGGGCGAGTAATAGCCTTCCGGGTCGAAGGGCATGGTGTCCCCATGCATATGCTCTTGGGTATCGCCTTCTTCCCAAGATGAATACCCGACTGGGGCAATGTCGCCAAAACCATGATACTCCGAGAAGATTTCGAGGGATGGGAATGCATGTCCTCGTCTCCTTCCCCTTGGGCAGCCCCCATCGGTGTTTCGGCGTTTCAGAGAAGATGAAGTAGCCGGATGGTAGAGCTCTGATGGAAGTGCACCCGGCCCGTTTATGACGTTGGAGTTGACCAGTGCAGCATCGTTGACCGTTATGGTTGTAGTAGTTGAAAGGGAGGGCACATCATAACTAGAAGATACAAGTTAGCATTGCCGTCCAAGACATTATGCGGATAAACGAACTTACGGAGGATTGACAGTTGCCGCACTCGAAGGGTCTATCATATCCATGACTACACTCGGGCTCTGTGTCTGTCCGTCTGGTTCATGGAGAGACAATGTCTGACTGGGCTGACTGGGTACAAAAACCAAGACTAAGAATACTGATGAAAGTTGGGGAGCGTCACGGTGCTGTCGAGGTAGAAGCCATTGGGGTACAATTGGCCTTTCGAGATTGGCACCGGGCGGGAAACCGGTGTTGAAACGAGGAGGACAGACATCATGGTAAGAGAGGCGGGACAAAAATCGAAGAGGACTTGCCGAGACAGTTGTTCGAAATTTTCTGTCCTTGAAAATTGGAAAGTGCGAGTCGTCAAGTTGTTGATGCAGGTGATGATGGATGTATAAGTCGTGCTTTCCTATTCGGGAGGTCCCCGGCGGGCACCTTGAGGACAGCTGGCGGGCAGCCGGAGCGAGGGTGACGATGCCAAGTAATCCGGCCCCGCATCATAGTGAGCCGGAGCTCCACAATTCGGCACCGGGCCGAGATTTGTGGGGAGCTTGTGCCCTGAAAGTTGAGCGCCAAGGACCGGCGACCGGGGCATTGTCAAGGAAGCATGGAATGTTGTCGCGCCGTTTGAAACTTCCTGGTTCTCCTTTTTCGCATCTTTATCCCATTGTTGAAGGCGCATTGAGGTTGCTCACGAAAGACAAATGTCCTGTTGGTGACACTGCGGTGATTTTGATTGTTTGAAGGGTGTCGAAAGAAACACTGGGCGCGACAGAATCCGGTTTCACGGCGTCACATGAATTCAAGCTCCCTGTACCCCGCCATTGTTCGCATCAGCCCAGCTGCCCCTCGTCAAGTGGAAAGCATCAGAGCATCACAGCATCACATCACCGCTGAACAGGCACGACTGCTGCCGTTATCTTATCGCGCTTGCCTCGACAGATTGCGCTTTCTCCAACGACGACGAGAGCTTCCACACCTTCCATTAATCGTACTACTTTTCCTGGTCAGGCCATTGTTAGCGACTGCGACTGCGACTGCGCCCATCTGAGATCCCAATCACCCAAGTCGACGCGACTGTTGACTTACCTCTTCTACCTCCACCACAACTGTCGCGGCATCGAGCGATACGACTGCGCGGCTTTCTCGACTTCCATCTTCTCGAGTTGATTCTTTACGACAACGCAACCAAGACAATCGGCCTCGCGCTACTTCACGATACAATGTTCTCTTCCTCGGTACACGACCAAGGTGCCCTGAATAGCTGCGTCCGATACATTCGCTAACAGACCAGAACAGAAACCCTACACGGCTGTCACGGTCGACATCGAACGACTGACGAGTGAAACATACGCCGAAGACGATCTTAGCGGTATTCCCGAGCTTATCGAAGCCATCAACCTCCAGGCTTCCGGTCCGACTGAGGCAGCCCGTGCCATTCGCAAGAAACTCAAATATGGAAACCTGCATCGCCAGCTCCGAGCCCTGACAATCCTCGATGCTCTGATCCAGAATGCCGGTGCCCGCTTCCAGCGCTCCTTTGCAGATGAACCCCTCCTTGAGCGCTTGCGCTTCTGTGGTACCGCCGAGCTTTCGGACCCCTTGGTGAAGAAGAAGTGCACCGAAATGTTTCGAAGCTGGACTGCCTACAAGAGTACTCCTGGTATGGAGCGCGTCGCGAACCTCTACAAGGTAAGCTCCTTACAGTCTACACTTCATATCTGCCAGTCATGCTCACACTACACTAGGAACTTCCCCGGCGCAAGCAGGTCGTCACCCAGGAGAGGTCCAAGGTACTTAAGGAGACCGAGAACCCTTTTGGCGAGGACGAGGAGGAGGAACGCCAAGCATCGGCAAGCACCTCAACTGCCCAGGCCAGCTCATCAACCGCACAACCATCTTCCTCGTCATCGCGTCGGCCGACGGTGTCCAGTTCCAGTGGCCATGCTCATTCCTCCAGTCGATCCGCTAAGGACAAGTCGAAGAAGAGCAGCAGCAAATCCAAGAAGCACAGGCCGTTCAACCTCGAAGCCGAGAAGGACCAGATGACTAGGACTATCGCCGAGGCGTCCATTGCCTCCACGAACCTGATGAACACCCTGCAATCCATTAACAGAGAGAAGGAGCGCATTTCGGAGAACTCAACTGCAGTGGAGCGTTTCGAGAAGTGCAAAAAGCTTCGAAGAAATATCTTGAGATATGTAAGTTCCCCTGTCAGCATCGGTTGCTCTTGCCCAGGTTGCTAACAGACATAGATCCAACACGTCGAATCCGAACAGTGGCTAGGTGGCCTTCTACACGCCAACGATGAACTCGTCCAAGCGCTCATGACTTTTGAGCAGCTGGACCGCTCTATTGACGCGGACAGCGACTCGGACGATGATCTCGCTGAGCAAGCACATCTTTATCGTAGTATGTCCACCTTCCCCTTCCTCTCCTATCCCCACTTGCTAACAATCTCCCAGTGGCAACCGAAAAAGCCGCCAAAGCCAAAGAATCCGGTGGCAGCGTACCCAGCAGTCCGCGCGCGCCGGCTGCGGGCATGGCCGGTCTCAGCATCACCAACACCCCCGCGAGTCCACCACCGATGCCTCCTCGCCCTGCTCCCCCTCCACGACCGTCTGCGGCTTCGAAGCCGTCAATGCTGAAGCCGCCTACAAGACGTGTAGAGCCATCCGATGACGAGGATAGCGACGCCGACGAGGACGAGAACGATCCGTTTGCTGACCGGAATGCTGTCTCGACCCCTAAGGTGGAGAGTGACGAGCCTAAGTGGTCGTAGGTGGGATGAACTGGATAGTATGGTGGGGATGAAATGATGATGATACGATGTGCATACGTTTTGAGTTTTAACTTCTTTACTGGATAGCGATTTTGTCTGTCTAGGTAACATTTCTAACGACAGCGAGGGACGATGGTTTTGGCATGAGGGTAGATCGAGCAAAGAAAGCGGAACACTCCGCAGCATGATTCTGAGTTGTTTTACCATGTTTAGCGGTGGATGGAAGAGGAATGAGTTATACCTTTTTGAGCTGTGGAAGGAGGGCCTAATGAAGAGAATGAGCAGCGCGTTTGTTTAAGTGGAAGTCATGATTTAGCGGACGCGAACCATCATTGTTGTTCATTTGAAACGGCCAGTCAACAGACATTCAGCATCGAGCATCATGCGTCTACCTACCTACCAAAGAATCAAAGCTGTATAACCACGACCTTTTCGCCCAATCTACAAATCACTCCCATCCATCACGACAAACCCTCACCCCAAATTTCCAAACCTCCTCAACAACCAACTGCTTTCTCATTGTCTTCCCACTTCCACTTCCACCCAGCAAATCCTCAACCTCAACCTCCATCTCCTCAAAAACCACCAAATCCGCATCCGCCCCCGGCTCCAAACTCCCCTTCACACATTTGAATCCCAACATCTCCGCCGGCGTACTGGTCACACTCGCCAACGCCTTTGGCACCGACATCCCAGTCCATTTCAAAAGGTTGTTCACGCATTCGAGGAGGGTGGAGGAGGAGCCTGCTATTCCTCCCCATTTTTCTTTACCCTTTTCTTGCCCATTTTGAGCTGCTTCAACCCCGTCGTGGCAACCTCCCTCGCCGTTGTTGACGTCGCCATTCTGCTGCCCTGCTTGCGATGACAGTTTCGATGATGACGACGACGACGACGACGACGACGATGGTGGCCCAACAATACACAAAGCACTCCCCCTCTTCTCAATCCATTCTGTTTTCTCACCATTAACCCACTCATACTTCCCATCCGGCATCCCAGATAAGTGCATCGCGTCCGTGACCAGGATGAAACCTTGCGGGTGCAGGTTGTAGGCTAGAGAGACGGTGCAGGGGTGGAGGTGGATACCGTCTGCTATGACGCCGTAGTACAACCCCTTCTTTTGTTCTTGAGGTAAACCTAACAACCCAAAAATCCCCGGCTCCCTATGATGCAGCCCGTTCATGGCATTAAACAAATGCGTAACCATCTTCGCCCCTCTTCGGACCGCTGCCGCTGCTTCAGACAATGTACACTCAGTATGACCCAGCGAGACCACCACGCCCCTTTGAACCAGCTCTGGGATGAGGGTGGTGATGGAACCGAGCTCGGGGGCGATGGTGATCATCTTGATGTTTTCCCCCGAGGTGAGATTGGAAAGGCCGTAGACTTCTTCCAGATCTTGCCAAGAGTTGGCGGAGCGAAGGACGGAGAGGTCGTGGATCCCGTGTTGGGAGGGAGAGAGGAAGGGGCCTTCGACGTGTGCGCCGAGGGATTCGGAGCCATTTTGGGGGTGGCGGATGCGGTTGCGGGTGCGGTCGATTTCTTCGTTTGTTGTAGCGGTAGAGGTGGAGGAGGAGGTATAGGTAGGGGTAGGGATGGGACGGAGAGGACCGAGGTGTGGAAGCGCGGAGTGGTACAGCTCAGGCGTTTGGGAGGTCAAAGTGGGGAGATAGGAAGTGACGCCGGTGCGGATGAGTTTGGTGTTGAGGGTGTGGATGTTTTTGATGTATTCAGGGGAGGAGGTGAAAGAAGAAAAGTTGAAGCCGAAGGCGCCGTTGAGTTGGCAGTCGATTAAGCCGGGGGAGAGGATGCGGTTGTGGAGGTCGATGGTGACGTCGGGAATGAGGGTGTCGTCGGAGGGTGAAATGATCTTGCCGGTTAGGGAGTTGATGAAGAGGTCGGAGGGGATGAGAGAGTCGCCGATTACGAGACGGCAGTTGGTGAGTTTGGTGATGCCGGTGCCGAGTGGAGGTGGGGAGGATGATGAAGCTGCTGGCATGGTGAGGATTTTGTGAGGCTGGATGAAAGATGTCCGGCTCTTGGCAAAGATTTACTCGAGAGATCAAAGTTCTCGGGAAAAGACTTGGTGATATGGACAACGCCTCTGCAAAAGTTCGTCGGACGTTCTTTCCTTGATGATACTTGTCATCGGACGCTAAGACGTGGACCTTGATCTACACCAGCACCGGACGGCTACCGTTGGAATTTCATCCGCGCCATTTCCGGATAACCTCACTGGAGGAGGGATGAGATAACGGCGTAAGTTCGGATGGAGATAGGAGATGAGGTAGACGCAACCACATCCTCGGTGTCACGGCGTAACGAGACATCATCGCTGTCAACAGCGAGGTGTACGAGGTGTGTTGCGTTTCTGTCGCGAAGCTTGTGGATTGTTGTCAACGAAGGGCGCACATGGTGTCTGCCGCGAATGGTATTCGTCAACGACAGAGGTGATTCTCGGACGAAGCTCAGCCGTAGAAGGTTTTCCTGTCACATCAACATCACTCCATCACCACCGCGATTGTCAGAGGAGAGATGTTGGCTCGGCATTGGTCGCTGGACCAGGTACTCGGGTCGCCGGATCCATCACACCTTCAAATCGACACCGAGACGTGTGGGTGTTGATATGGATTGTTGCGAGTCTTTATCATGAAGGTCCCAAATGTAACGTTGCCGGTCAAGTCCAGAAGGCAAGAATACAGAACCTCAAAAGCGACGTTGTCCAGAGGAAGATCACGGGAAGAAAACCAAAAGTCAGAAGAGGTTGGTGGAAAAGAAAAGGAAACAACACCTACCCAATCTGGCCAAGCGCCGTTGATATAATCACCAGTCGGCCAATCATTATTTTCTTTTTCACGTCGGCCACAGTGGTTCTTTAGCGGCTACTGTAGCACTACAATCTCACCACCACCAACAGCACCAACCGCGTTAACGTGTTCTCCATGTTCGACGACCTGTTGTTACACCGGCACACACAACCTTCACCTCCACTCACCACTTCAACACCAAGACCCCATCCGGCGATACTCAGCCATTTTGCTATAGCCGTTACGTGACATGACATTATCCCCATAGTCTGGAATTGAAACATCGAGACAGCGCCGCTTCTCCGCTTTTGGTTCACTCATCTTCAGCCCTACCGACCTTGGTCAACCTCCTCAGCTCCAATCACCATGGACGCCGATCTAGACCCACTATGGCAGGATTTGGACTGGTACGTACACTTCATCTCATCCAAGTTCTACATCACTCACTTCACACGTGGTTATGGTCACCGGACCCGGTATCCAGTTTCCCGGGTTGCCGTCCGGATGGTTTTACACATGGCTACCACACCCGTTATCCCGTTCCCGGGTCGTTCCCCGGGTCATCTTCCGGTCCCGGTCCCGGTCCCGGATAATTGCTTCCATACTCTCCTCCAAGTCACTCAATATACTGCACACCTAGCTAACCTCATGCCTCACTCCCCCATCCAGGGCCATAGGCCAAATGTTAATCATGGGATGGGACGGCACCGAAGTGACCCCCCAAATCCGTGAACTCATAGCAGACCACCACTTGGGCTCCATCCTCCTAACAGCCAAGAACCTAAAATGTAGTCATGATTCTCCCCATCAACTCTCCTTACAACAAGGACTAACACCCCATCACCAGCCGCCCACCAAACAGCAAAGCTCGTCCAAGAGCTCCAAACCATCGCTCACCAATCCGGCCACCCCCAACCCCTCCTCATCGCCCTCGACCAAGAAAACGGCGGCGTCAACTCCCTCTTCGACGAAGAACACATCTGCCAATTCCCCTCCTCCATGGGCCAAGCAGCAGCCGGCTCCCCGGACCTCTCCTACCAACTAGCCAAAGCAACAGCAACCGAAGTCTCCGCCTGCGGCGTCAACCTGATCCTGGGCCCCGTTCTCGACGTCCTCACCAACGCGCGCTACCAACCTTTGGGAGTCCGCGCAACGAGCGATGATCCGCAGGAAGTCTCGCAGTATGGCATTGCCGCCATGAAGGGGTATAAAGACGCCGGCGTGGCTACATGCGGCAAACATTTCCCGAGTTATGGGAATCTGGATTTTTTGGGGAGTAGTCTGGATATACCCATCATCACGCAAACCCTCGAAGAACTAGCTTTGTCAGCGCTGGTGCCGTTCCGGAACGCGATTGCCACGGGCAAACTGGATGCCATGTTCGTGGGCGGGTGCGGGATCGCGAATCCGAGCATGAAAGTGGCGCATGCGTGTTTGAGCGAGCAAGTGATTGATGAGTTACTTCGCGAAGAGCTGGGGTTCACCGGGGTAGCGATATCGGAGTGTTTGGAGATGGAAGCGCTTCGTACCGAGATGGGGGTGAGGACGGGGACGATCATGGCTGTGCAGGCGGGTTGTGATTTGGTGCTGTTGTGTAGGGCGTATGATGTCCAGCTGGAGGCAATTTCGGGGTTGAAGTTGGGGTTGGAGAATGAGGTGTTGACGAAAGAGAGGATTTATACGAGTCTGAGAAGGGTGTTGAAGATGAAGAGGGGGTGTACGGATTGGGCGAAGGCGCTGAATCCGCCGGGGATTTCGCTGCTGAAGCAGATCCATCCGAGTCACCTGGCGTTGAGCATGAAGGCGTATGATGACTCGATTACGGTGATGAGGGATAACGAGAAGCTGTTGCCGCTGAATGAGAGCATGCATCAGGAGGAGGAACTGCTGCTCTTGACGCCGCTGGTTAAGCCGTTGCCGGCGTCGGCGATGACGAAGACTATTCTTGAGAGTTCGTCCAAGGTCAAGTCGGAGAATCCGATTCATGATAAATGGATACATAGGGAGCGGAGTGCTATCATGAGTGGTGAGGGAGTGTTTAGAGAACTTGGAAGATCTCTGGCTCGTGCTAGGCATGGGAAGTTGCTTCACACCTCTTATACCGCCAACGGTGTGCGGCCAGGTAACTCTCCCTTTCCGTCTTCCCCCCCTTCGAGATCCCCTTACTAACAGCATCCAGTTCACGAATCCCTCATCCAACGCGCCTCAACCATCATCCTCCTCACCGCCGACGCCAACAGGAACCTCTACCAAGCCGGCTTCACCAAGCACGTAGCAATGATGTGTTCCCTGCTCAAAGCCTCCGGCCACAAAAAGAACCTCGTCGTCATAGCCGTCTCCTCCCCCTACGACTTCGCCATGGACAAATCCATCGGGACCTACATCTGCACCTTCGACTTCACCGAAACCGCCATGTCCGCCTTGGTCCGCGCCTTATTCGGCGCTTTCACCCCCCACGGCACACTACCCGGTACTCTCCGAAAAGCACCGCGCAAGGCAGTGCAAAGCTCAGCGGGAGGCAAATCCAAGACCCGAACGCAGCACTGGCTCGTCGAGCCCTACGACGTCGAAAGAGACACCAAGGGACTGCAAGATCTGCTCTTCGCCATGGTCCGGGGCAGCGCTCCCAATCATCAGCACTTTTACGCCTTCGGCCCGCAATCGTTCTCGCTGTTGTCTCAACCTTTCATGCCAGACATGGTGGAAAAACACGAAATGGAAGAGCAGCACTTTGTCGTCCGCAACTCCTCGACCGGCGCCTTGTACGGATTCTGTTCCACTTATTACCTCCCCTCCACGTCCACGGGAGTCATAGGCGCCATCTTCGTCGACCCGTCCAAGCGCAACGTTTCGATCGGGTACTCCCTCCATCGCCGAGCCGTGAGGAACCTCCTTCAGAAACACCCAGACATTAAGCAACTTCAGCTGGGGTGCTGTCTACCGGGTATCTTCCCCGGCATCCCGCTCGACAATTCCGACACCCTTTCCATGTCCTCAGCTATAACCCCCGGCTCCACCACTTCCACCACCCCCTCAGCAGCAGCTGCCTCCTCCGGCCTGAAATCCTGGTTTTCCAGCACCTGCGGCTGGGACGTTTCTCCCTCCTCTTCTTCTTCTTCATCTTCATCCTCATCCTCCACCGGCGGGGGGCGCACCAGTTTGCGCAAAATCTTCAACCTCCTCCTCCCCTCTCTCCAAACGTGGTCATCACCTCCAGACCTCCCCACCACCCTCCAGCTTGCCGGCGTCTCCTTCGACCTCATCCACGGCCAAGGCCGCACCCATGCAACCCCGACTACCCCAGAACAGGAATCCGTCCTCGCTTTTGTATCTGCCCATTCAAGTTCCTCCCCCGAGATCCTCCAACTCTACCGCCTAGCTCTCCTATCTTCCAAACCCCAGCACAACACATGGATCATCCGCGCCAAGATCCAAGCCCAAGCCCCGGGGACTCCTCAAGAAGAACAACTGGTAGGCACCGTAGTAATCAGCAGCGACCTGGGGCGGTACTTCCATGTCCCTTCTCTACCGTCGGCGACGTCTAGTGGCAGTGGTGGGATGGAGTTCACGACGGGGGGGATCATTGCGCCTGTGGTGTCGTCGTCATCCATGTCATCCATGACGATGATGGGGCAACAGCAAGCAAACGCAAACTTGGTGTTGCAGGGCTTGGTGATGTTGGGGTTGAGACAGAATAAGAGGGATAAGATGGCTTGTTGCGTTTTGAGTTGGGTGAGCAATGGCGGTGGCAGTGGCTCTGCGGATGGAGATCTTGGCCAGGGCCAGGGCCAGGGGAATAGTGTGGAAACGTTGTTGGGCATGGGATTTGAGGTTCAGCAGGTTTGGGAAGAGGTGGTTAATGGGGTTGAGCAGGTGAGTGTCCCCCCTTCTTTCTTGATACAAGGGAACAATGTTGGGAAGTGATCGATTGCTGACCTGATTACAGTTTGCTTCGCTTGCTTAAGCCGGTTTCCCTCAGCTTGGATATGATTCATGACATGGTTCTCTGCTATTCAGGTACGATGTCAACGCAATGTGTTGGTATTGGAGATGACTTGATCTTGGGCCTCGTTTTTGTTGCTAGTTATTTTGACAAATTGAGCGGGTGTACTTCCTGCGATATACGATTCGATTTCCTTTACTTAGCCACCTAGCCCTGAAGATTCTAAGCGGATCTCTTTACTTCTTAGGTATAGGAGTAACAATGAGAAAATGTCTTGTTTAGTGATTCTGTTCTGTTCTTTGGGTTATTCCAAAATTAGGGGATACAGTCGGTTTACTCCGTGGCGTATCCAGTCATTGGAACAATCTTCTTCGCCACTCTCCATCCACAGGTTTGAAATAGCACCAGACTTGGACCCGATACCCTCCTCACTGCCCTTACTTACCTTCTCCCCTCTTCAGGATTCGGCGTCAACCTTCTCAACGCTTCAGCAGCAAAAGCGGCATCACTTAGCCTGGAGGCCATTCTGTCTGGCTCTAGGTCAATGTACTCCGACTCTGTTTCAGAGTCTCCGTCCGAGGCATGGCCGTCTGATTGTGAGTGGGAGTGGGATCGAGCTCGAGACGGCTCTCGGGAATGGCGGGTGGCTGACTCGATGGGTGGAAATGATGAAGTCCCGAGGAGTCCTAGGAGACCATGACTTTTGGGCACGGGTTGGGCGAGGATTTCTTTCTCCAAGGACGTATAGACTGGGGACTGGTCTGCATCAAAAGATGTGGTGAGAAGTGTTGGGGCCGTTTCTGCCACCGGAGAAATGGGAGAAGATGAGGTGTGTGTGGCAGTTGCTTTTGGCGTTGACTCTGGTGTTAGTGGTCCGGCGGCGGTTTTGAGGTTGGTCTGGGAGGCACCAAGGTCGTTCCTGATGGGCAGGGATTGGTCAGGGCTGTGGTCAGGGCCGGATTCTCGGTGTTCAATCGATTTAAAGTACTGCCACACATTAGCATTGTCTGTTCTTCATCAACCGACAACTGACAGAAACACGAACCTTGACCGTCTTCCACCTCAGCTCACCCGCCGCCTCCTCGTCACAAACCACGATAGCCCTCTCATGCATTTGCAGTGCCGAGCCAGTCCACATACAACTCACCCCCTCCTCTACACACTTTTTCAATGCTCTCGCCTTTCTCGCACCAAGAACAATCATCAGCACTTCCTTCGCCTCCAGGACCGTCTTTACCCCCACCGTCAACGCCATCCGGGGCACTTTATCCACATCATCGTCGAAGAATCGACTGTTTGCGAGGATGGTGTCCTCTGCTAGTGTCACGACACGCGTTCGTGAGGCCAAGCTGGAACCGGGCTCGTTGAAAGCTAGGTGTCCATCCTCTCCCAGGCCGGCAAGAAACAGGTCAATTCCGTCGGCGGCAGCAATCTTGGATTCGTAGCGTGAGCACTCGGCAGCGAGGTCTGGAGCGAGGCCATTGAGAAGGTTGATGTTTTGCGGGGGTATATTGACGTGGGAGAAGAAGTTGTCGTGCATGTAGGAGGCGTAGGATTGAGGATGGGTCGGGGGAAGGGAGATGTATTCGTCCTGGGATAGTTGTCAGCAAGATATGGGAAGAGGAAGATGTGAGTGTTTGTTCTTACCATATTGAAGGTTATGACATTTTCGAAGGAGACCAAACCAGCTTTGTACTTCTCTACAAGAGACTTGTAGATGCCGAGGGGACTGGAGCCGGTTGGGAGACCGAGGACAAAGGGGCGAGTCTGGGTAGGAGAGAAGGAGGTGATGCGATCGACGATGTAGTCGGCCACGTAGGAACTGGCGGATTCGGCGTTGTCGCGGATGATGAGCCCCATGTTGCCGGTTGAGTTAAATGGTAGGGGAAATGAAGACAGGGTGCTCGAATGGGTGAGGGATAAGAAGAGATACTGTTAATGGCAGAGAAGATTGCCAGGAACGGGCTAATGATACTGTTCTTAGAGCAATGTCTGGGTGTACGGGGAGAGAAACGACTCAAGGGAAAAAATGGAAGTTTGTGAGACGTTTAGTAGGACAGCTCTCATGATGGGAGCCATCAAGGTGCACTGGCATCCTCACTCATGACACAAAGACTGGCAAGAGCGACCATCAACTCCGAGGTCAGTCCATGACGGATACCTCCACGAAATGGCAAGTCGACCCCGCAACGATGAATGCCGTCAGCGATGATCCATCGTAGCTTCCAGATGGCTTCCCCAATCTTCAGGTCTAGAGAGAGAGGGGAGGGCTGATGGAACGTTCATCTTGGAAATCTTGATGTCGATAGCTTCGGAAGATCACTGGGGCCAGCGGTCGTGGAGGGAAGAGTGACAGGTTTGTGTGATTGTGATTGGCGGCGACAGACACTCGTCGTTCTGATCTTGTCACATAGGCGACTGAGAATAAAGAGAAAATGTGGAGGGAGAGACCTGAGTGAGGTGACGTCTCAACACCGTTATCTCCGTCGTCCTGCGCTGATCCACGCACAGGTGATACCTGCGTCGTAGAAGACACTCGTCGCGATTTCATCCGATAGGCAAGGCGGCTTTGTTGTAATAGTGAAAATCGGCATTGTATTGCAACCTTCAACTCGGGGGACTCCTTGTGAGCTAGTGGAGGAAGGTACGCACAAAGTTTGATGGAACTGGATCGTCGTCGTCGTCGAGCTCTTTCCTCGATGTGATTTGATATGGCTCGTGCACTCCAGCCATAAGCTTTTAGTGCCCAGATTCAAGGCAGGACCTGTCGCACGGGCCATGCTCAACGGTGCACTGTACTTGGCTCGGCTTGTCAATTTGGATTCCGACTCCTTCAATCTTCAACCTTCAATCCCACATTCCAACCCTCCATGTCAAGATCGCATTCTGGATGGACTCCAAACAGTCGAACCGGTCCTATCGACCACGGTTTCTTGTCCATTGATTGTCACACTTTCTGCCCCTCGGTTGTTCTAGATTACTGATCGCAATGGTTTGAAGTCAAAGTGCCCCCTCTCTACTTCCAGCGCCCAAAAGACCGAGCAAGTGCCAACCCAAAGACCGACACCAAGGCAACGTTACTTTCCCACCAATTCCCGAGACACACTCGTTGACTGACACGGCGAGCGGCGACCATGGCACTCAATGATAGCCTTCCACAGGCCTTCTTTCTCCTGCACAGAACCCCGCCTCGCATCCGTCCCTTGCAATCAAGCGCTGCAAGTTGCAACCCGCTTGCCGTTCTCCTGGTTACACTCAGCTGCTTTGTCTTGTCATTGGCTCTGCTCTGCTCTTTATTCGCAATATTTTCACACTTGCACCCAACACCTCCATATTATCCTCCAGTTGAGGTTTCGTCTTGACAACTCGTTCCCTTAAACTTCAGAAGTTGAAGCTGTTGACCTATCCATAACTGGCACACTGAATCACCAGGTTTGACTCAAAGAGTGTCATGCCTGCGATCGGTCGATGCTTCAGCTTATTAGCTTGGGGTGAGGAGCCTCACTACCTCACAACATAGCATCTAGATCAAGAGAGCCATATCCCTTGCGATCCTGGGCGACTAACAGTGCCGTCTTCCACGGCTGTAACATGACATTTTGTTAGTGGGTTTTCCAGCCGCGGCTCCTTACGAGCCTTCTGGTCTTTCTCCCCTCATCAGCTCGTTACCTTTTCCTTCCTTCTTGTCACCTTACCTGTTGCTTCTCACCACCACACCACTGTACTCTACCTCCAACAGTCTAAACTACTGCTTCTTTTAGAGCAGAGCCTCAAGGTCACCTTCGTATTCATTCGACGATCCGTATTCATCGGCTTGTCAGTCTTTGGGCTCACCAGGTTACCCAGTGGTGAAGGAGACAAGACCAGCGACGTGTTATTTTCTCACTCTCGACAGCATTCATCATTCTGTCAGAGTATGGTTAGATCAGGCGCAACCCATTCATTCGGCACTTGTCTTATCCTCCCTTGATTCTTTCAATGACTTAAGAAGGGCGTCCTTCCTCTACTTCACTCTCCATCTCAAATGCCAAGCAACCGCTCGTTTCCGCAATGGCATCCCTCAAACGAATTATAATAACCGCCCTCAAATCGATCTCGCGCGGCAGGTCCTTCCTACAAGCCTTACTCGCGTTTTGGATTAGTCCAAAATCCGACCAAACAAAAGTCAAGCAGACCAAGACATTTCAACGGACTAGGGAGGAGTTTCTCAAAGAGGCCAAAGAACTCCTTCTTGGACCAATCGACAACAATCTGTTCCCGCGAGACGGACATTCTTGGATCACACCAAACAACGGCGATACAAGCGCAAACCTAGACGACCCTCTTCTGTTGCTCTCCAAAAAGCTCAAGGAACAATTTCGAGAAGGGTTACAGACCAACCCAGCATGTATGCTTCCCTCTTACAACCACCAACTACCTGGCGGACACGAGCGTGGCCAGTATCTGGCGGTTGACGTTGGTGGTTCGACACTCCGCGTTGGTCTGGTGGATCTGAAGGGCCGAGGAACTGCAGATGATGGCGACAGTACCATTGTTCACATGGACAACTATACGATAGAGAGAAATGTTCGGCTACTTGCAGGGGCAGATTTCTTCAAGTGGATGGCATGGAAAATAGATTCATTTGTGAAGAAAGCAATCGACGCCGGGCGCATTTCAAAAGACGGATACGAATCGGGAGTTCCGATGCCTATGGGACTAGCGTGGAGCTTTCCTCTAGAGTATGTCATCCACTTCACTTTTCTTTCATCCCGAGACCAGCCAACTAACAGCACGACAGGCAAACATCACCCAACGGAGGAAACATCTGCCCCATGGGCAAGAGTTTTCTTGCATGTGACGGACTGATCGGACAGGACCTGGGCGCCACATGTAACAAGATTCTCCGAGAACTCCAAGTGAACGTCGAGGTAGTCTCCATCGTCAACGATTCCAACGCCACCTTGCTTTCATCAGCATACTACAACCCATCGACCCGCTTCGGGCTGATTCTTGGCACGGGTGTAAACATCGCCGCCCACCTCCCGGTAAATCTTATTGGAAAATCCAAGTTTGGGGCAAGACCTACCAGTTGGTATGAGCAAGCGAGCCACGTGATGGTTAACACAGAGTTGGGCATGTTCGGCCGTGACATTTTGCCCCTGACGAGATGGGATAAGATACTCAAAGCCGCTCATGAGAGACCGGACTTCCAGCCACTTGAGCATCTAGTCAGTGGGTATTACCTAGGTGAAGTTTTCCGGATCGCGCTGGTGGAAGCTATCAAAACGACGGGTGTGTTGGGAGGAGAAATACCGCCACTGCTGTTGGAAGCTTACTCGATGGATACCGAGACCATGTCGTTGATGGTAGAGTAAGTTACGCTACTTTCTCTCTTTCAGTTATCTGTTGATCCCCAGATTGCTAACACGATGCAATGTATCAGTGGCTTAGATTCCGGAGGCAAGGCCAACGCAGTCTTTTCACAGCTTTACCGCCTACCAGCGGGTAATCCTAGCACCGAGGACATGCGGTTCATGCAGCAACTAGCGGGTTACATAGCCCAGCGGTCGGCTTCCATTGTCGCTGCTTCGTTGTTTGCGCTGTGGGAGCTGAAGAATGGGGCCGAAAAAAGCTTTCCAAATGAACTTGAGCCGGAGTCGCCGTTCAGTGATGAGACCGCAGTAGAGTTGAAGATAGAGCGGACCGCGGTAGGCTATACCGGGTCAGTTTTGTCATACTTTCCTGAATACAAGGAAACGCTACAGTGGTACTTGGACGCGCTGATGTTGTCGGCGGGTCAGGATTCCAACGAGCAGAGGATAGAGCTGGTTCAGGCGAAGGAGAGTTCATTGCTTGGGGCGGCAGTGTCGTTGGCGGGGGTGATGGAGGAGGAGGGGAGGAGGCTGGATGAGAAGGGGACGGCGTAGATTTGCTGGGCATTACTGATATAAACCTTGGTTGTGGACATTTTTCTACTTCAACACGAACCGATATGATCAAGTCATCGTCGTGATATCTTCGAGTTTCCTGTGACCATGTCGTCGCCAAAACCCACAAGCAAGACTATCGGTCAATTGACACTGTGTTCGTCGGAACCCCAGACTCCACTCTTGACGGGAAGAAGGTCTCCACTTGTCCCGTCTGGGGTTCATCTCTTCTCCACTCGAGTTTCTTTCTTCATCCCGTCTTCTCTTCAAAGTTCAAGATGCCAAACGCTCGTCAGTCTGTCATGAGCAGAAAGATGACTTCCGACAACAAGGCATGAAGCCTGAAACGCGATTGACTCTGATGGCGAAAATATGAGGGGTCATCGAGCGTCAGTGTAACCTGACTCTCTAGGGTTCTCGGTGCGAATTGGATGTTTGGCACACGGCACATCCAACCCCCAAGCGGACAGTGTCTTGGCAGTCAATATTCTGTACGACGCTACCATGGCCTCGCCACTTTGGCCTCTGACTGAACACTATAACCACTGCAGATACAGTTGATCACAGCCTCTCTGCTTGGCCTCACTGACATCCGACTGGATCAGTTGGTGCAAGCCGACAACGATAATACCACCACACTCTTACCCGTCCCGTCGCAACCCATTCCACCTCGACTGATCACACGGCGCAATCTCGACAAGACCCTTGATATCTGGCGATACTCCCAATGATAGCATCTTTCGCCATCGCCGACCAACAAGTCCAGGCCGCGATTCCCTCAGCCTCAACCTTGGCCGATTGAACGGAGGACGTCGAGAAACACCCCGGATAACGGACACACCACACCATGTGTTTCAAGGCATAAGCGACATCGTTATCCGGGATCTCTTCCGCCAGATCAACACTCGATCGACACACGAGACCGATACTGATCTGTTACACCACGACAATGCAATGGCCAGCTTCAACTCCATACCACAGCTCCCCAATGGCGCAACGGCCAATACCGCCGACGCCCTCGGGCTGAACGCCGCTGGTCAGCCTATGGGAATGGGAATGGGAATGGGCATGGGCGATCCCTTTGGCTTTGACGAAGCGCTTCTGTATGTCATGTCACCACCTCAACACCACCAGCAATCGCAAAACTAACCTCCCGATCCCAATCCACAGCGATGTCAATTCCGACCTCCACGCCGGAATCCCCTTCACTCCATCCGCCTACGACTTCGACAACTTCACCTTCGAAGACCCCTTCTCCACGACAACATCCTACCCTCCCTTCCCCGGGCACTCGCAAGGGCGCAGCCACGGCGGCCACACGGCATACAACCTCCCATCCGTCGGGGGCCCCATCGTCGGCGCCGTCGCAGCCGAAGCCGAAGCCGCCCTCAAAATAACCACCAACGAAGCCGACTCCCCTTCCGACCTCCTCGACAACAAACTGCTAGGCTTCAGCCCGCCCATCCCCTCCGGGCAGGCCACCCTCATCGACTCTGAAACCGGCCGGTTCGCCGACCTTAACATGACCGCCGAGCTATACGGCATGTTCTTCGTCGCCGAGGACGTGTTCGCCAGCAACACGCCGGAGCAGGGCCAGGCACAGCACCCCGGCGCCAGACCTTTGGAGTTGACGTGTTATCGAAGGAATCTGTGGCAGTGCACGGGGCAGGTTACCCTGCCTAGACATGCGCTGCATTGCTCGCTTTTGATAGATGGGGAGCAGCAGGGTGGGGGGAGACAGGTGCCGATAAAAGAGTTGTGGGCGTCGATTACGGCTGCGGAGAGTATTGAGGGCAAACAGACGGAGATTATCAGCATCCCTTGGAAGAGCAGTAATCCTGCTTTGGCGGCGGGAAATGGGCAAGGAGGACAACAAGCCCCAGGACCGCAGGAGGAACCATCGAAAACAGCGACGACGCCGCCGAAGCAGTTACTCGACTTGTCAGCAGGCCAGGAGGTAGATGGGAGCGGGAATCGGGTGTCGATACCGGTGTCGTGGAAGCGGTTGCAGTTTAAGCATGCTACGGCGAATAACGGACGGCGGAAAGGGTTGCAGCAGCATTATGTTGTGCAGATTAACTTGTTGGCGAAGACGAGCGAGTCTGGGGACAAGTTGATCAAGTTGGCGGAAATTCAGTCCGGCCCGGTGATTGTGAGGGGGAGGAGTCCGAGGAATTTTGATAGTAGGAGGGATGTTCCGCTGACGGGCGATCGGAAGGGGATGTTGCAGCGGACGAGTACGGAGGGGTCTGTAGGTGTTGGTGTTGGCGCTGGCGGGAACGGCAGCAATGGGAAACAACAACTGCAAACGCAACAGCAACAGCAACAACAGGGTATGGATCGATCGGAAATGCTCCAGAGGTATCACTCCTTAGGGAATCAGGTGTGTTTCCACTGCCCCCCTCCGGTACTTTTTCATCCCCTTCCTCTCCCCATCATCACGTACTAACTCCCGTCCGTCCAAAGCCATCATCATCAGCCTGGTCCTCAACCCCCACCCCTCAATCCTTCAGCACCTCACCCAACCCTCAACAGCAACAACACCACCCCAACAAGAAACTAGCCATGTCCGTTTCTCCGAACCCCGGCTCCCGACCACCAATACCATCGTGGGGATATTCCCCCTCAGACGTCAACAACAACAACAACAACAATAACGCCCAAAACAACGGCCCCCGAAGAAAGCTGACTCCCTCAGCTACCACCCACAAAACTCACCACCGCAGCACCTCTTCCACGACTTCAATACCGATGATACCGACTGCTCTGCCGATTAGTCTGTCTCTATCGGAGGACGAACAGCAGCAGAGGAGTCCGCCTATGAATAGAACGAACTCGGGGTCGGGTGATAATATGAGAAGCCCGTTGTATCCGAAGTCGGGTGGTGGTGGTGGGTTGAAGCAGGAGGGTGGGAAGGGGATGGGGATGGGGATGGGGATGGGGATAGGTACTGGTGTTGGTTTGGGCTTGGGCGGCGCAGCATCTGGGACGGGAATGCACAATACGAAGAGCGAGAGTCTGAACCAGAGTAGTCAGAAGGAGAATGTTGTTGGAAGTCCGTTGGAGGCAGCGGATTTGTTGTATGAGTACTTCCCGCTGAGTTTGGATGATTGGTTAGTTTTCCTCTTCTTCTTCCCCCTCTCTTCTTCTTTTTCTTCCCCCCCTCCCCCCTCCCTTATCTTATCTATCCGTCCTTCAGTCCTCCGACGGACCATGTCTATATACAACAACAACAACAACAAACAGACATGGCTAGCTAACCTTGGTACTTTTAATTTTTTTTTGTGTGTGAACAGGATGCCACCAGTAGACGCAGTCTACCGCCCCCACGTCGTTCACCACACCATCGTCCCGCCCGAAGTCAAGGCTCAACAAACGAAAAGCAAAACAAAACGATATTTTGCTGCGGAATGAATGACATCTTATTTGTCTCTTATCTGTGTTGTCGAATGATTTGGTTTGGTTTCATTTCAGGTTCTGCTTTGGGAGTTTGGGTTTGGGTTTGGGTTTGGGTTGGGAGGATGGATACCTATCATCGTCGTCATTGCACAGCTGGAAGATTGTGCCCCTTTTTTTTTTTTTATTCTTGTGTTTTGTATTTGGGAGATACCTAATGTTGTCATGGGAAAAACGGGCTATGCTATCTATCATCGGAAGTGGAATACACGATACGATACATCACATCACATCACATCACATATATGCCTGGACTTCCTGTAAAGAACAATGGGAGGTCATATTCTATGCTATGTGCTATGTGCTTGCCTTCATCCTCAAACCGTGTCTTGGACAACACTACTTGACAAGAGATAACTGTGTCTTTAATGAGGCTTCAACCCCAAGGCAAGTCCCATCTCGGTTTGACACACACAAACTTGACGATCCTTCGTCGTGGTATTTCAATTAATCGTTCTTGGGTCATGGAGAATTATCAAGGAGCGTCATGCATGTAGCCTGGCATTCATCCATCCCGAATCTCCAGTCATCACCAAGTCAGTGACAACCAACCCCCGTCTCAAAATGCGGTATTCACAACATCAGCCAGACCCATCCAAGTCAAAAGTTGTCAAATCATGTTTTTATCATTTTTTTCTCCTAATTTCGCTATTGAAGTAACCAAAACCGCCTTGTTCTTGTTTCCCACTTTTACTTTTCCCCTTCTCATTGCGCGCGATATCGGCAGTCTGCCATCTCTCATCAAGTCATCAAATGGTGTCGTTCATCATCCAGAGTGCATGTATGCAGTACAGACAGACAGAGAGAAAGAGCCAAGAAACAGACGAGAAAGAATGCAACAAATCGCTGATGAAATCAAAAGCCCCCAAAAAAGCAAACGCTTCGTTTTATCCAGAGACGACACAGCAGCTTTTTCTCTTTTGGCCTCCCAACATGACCTTGTCGACTTCCCGTCACTTTTATACTCCAGTTCCATCTCCACACCCAGTTGGCAAGCCTAGATATAGTACATGGAATTCCTAAGGTTGGGGTGAATAGCCCCGGCGCTGCCATACTGTGCGAAAGCATCGGCCTTGACGCTTTCGTTGTCATCGATGGCGTCAAAGAGCTCCTTCTGGTGAATACGCGCCCGGTCGCACACCAAGTCGGCATAGTACGCGGGCGGGCAGATGCTGACGGCCTTGGTGGCTCGCCCAAAGAGATAGCACATGTCGTGCGTCAGTTTCTCCAGCATGTCGGCCGCCTCGTTTCCATAGTCGGCCCTGAAGATCTCATCCACCAGAACCGTGTAGTGAGCCGAGCGGGCCGTGCCCTGAAGCGACGCGTGCGCCTGCAGGAAGAAGTCCCAGTAGCGGACGTTGGTCACGCCGCGGTCAACAACGGTACCCTCTTTGGGGCTCTTCGACCTCAAGTGAATGTGGTTCGGGTCCGTTGGGAAGAAGCGAGTCTGATGGCGCTTGACAGAGACAATCAGCGTAATACGCGGTAGCTTGCCGGCTGGATACACAAGCTTGCAGGCGGCGCGAACCAGGGGTAGTTCGTCCTTGATGACCATCTGAAATTGTCCCTCAGAGACGCCATCGCGGAAAATCAGGATATTGTCGGGGAGAGTGCGGTTGTTCACGGGATTGCTGCGCCACAGTTCCAGACGCGTCTTGAACTTCTCTGTAAATTGTTCGGTCATGGATTCCTGTCCGTGGGGGTTGTTCCAAACCATTGCAGGCCATTGTCCAAGGTGGCTGTCGATCGTTGAGACCAGGCCGACGATACTGGGAGCCGATGCAGGCGATTGTCCCGCCGATAAATTGGTCGGATGGGTAACATCATAACCAACCACCATGGTCTTCCCCTTGGCGAGCAGAGGAATTGGCGTCTTGATATTGTGATTCGTGCCGCCAAACTTGAGGTTGATCTTGAGGCCCACGTTGGCAAAATACCCCAGCTGCCCCTTTGGGTTAAGAAGCTTATCGGCTACCACGCAGACCGTATGGACGCCATATGTAATATCGGCAGCCCGCTTCACCCAATTGTAGAGCGTAACGTCCTTTTTGGGTAGAAGAACCACAATAAATTGGGTCTGGGTCATGATTGCCTTCACGCTGGCTACAAACTCTTTCTCGCTCCCTGGAATCGCAAGGGATTGGCCTGGCGGGAAGTTGGGGTTGATCGGGATGCCCGTGATGTTCAGGAATCTGGCAAAATCTGTCATAGCTTGCGGTACCATTGCGTTGGGCACGGGATTGACGTTGGGGTTCCGCTTTTCCATCAATTCCAAGTACGTCCACTTCTCAATCTTGCGGCCAGCTCTGGCCACCTTGACTTGTTTCATCAACCACCCGCCATCGTTCGCCTGTACCATTTTGTCACCGTGGTACGTAAGCACCGGAGGCTGGAGCTCACGTCCGACGACGGTAAGCAGCTCCTTGTCGACCGAGACCTTGAACTTGCCAAGCGTCAGGCTTTTATCAAGACCAAGGGTCTGTCTACCTTTCGTCACGATAGACTGGGCGTTCAGCGAAGGAGCTCTGCACGCAAACTTGATCATGGCGTCCGCTTCGTTCGCGTTTAGTTTAGTCTTGACGGAGCGACCTTTGACCAGCGTACAGAGCTCGGCCAAGACGTAGATAGCCTTTTCTTTACTGCCCACGTTGACCAGAGGAAGCGAAGGATTTGCTGCCAATCCGTACCGTTTTTTGTAGTAATCCGCTACCGTGATGTACGCGTTGGTCGGCAGGCCGGGGACCGGAGGAGGGGCAGAGCCACTCTTTGTCTGTGGCGCACGCAGGTAGAACTGAACAGAGGCCGGGCCGCCCATCTGGAGATTGGGAATCCCGAACAGTGGTGGATGGGGGGCATCGCCATCCTTCTTTGGCTTCACCACCCTTTCGTCGCTACGGTTCGCAATGCCGTTGAGCGTGCGGTGACATTTCTTCCAAGCAACCTTTCCATCAGCGATGAATGGGAGGTTTACCTCAACGCGGGCTTTCGCCAGGACCTTGTGAACTCTGCGCATCTTGTTGTTGAGCCTTTCTTTGTCCCCTTGGCTCCAGGCGTGGCATTTGTCCATTACGTCAAGTCCAAGTTCCTGGAACAGCTGTGCAAGTTTGATGCCAGGACGGAAGACGCCATGCGTGATGTTGGTATTGAGCAGAAGTCTTCCGGTAGCTGGACGGACGCTGGCAAAGTATCCACGCAAGATGACCAAAGGGGAGTCTTCGGGCCGCTTTTGTTCAACGAGGTCATCACCGAAGGCGAAAAACCTTCCCCTTCCCACCACCGCAACATTTTCGTCGGCGCGGGCATGATGAGTGACGATGGTGTTGAGGGCATCGAGTTCCACATTGTATTTGGGGAAATCTCCGTCGAGCTTGGGATCAAGCGTCGTAAGCTCGTTCAGCACCTTGCCGAGGTCGCAGTTTTCGACACTCTCCTCAACCTTGACAACCCAAGTCTGGGGCTTATTGGCCAAGTTCTGGTTGGAACTCGGCTCGGTCCATGTCACCTGGAAAATGCGGTTCTCGGGAACCTTGAGCTTCGTTGCCGTCACCAGGTGCACTTTGAAATCGCTGGCAATCGCCACGGACTGTGCGTCGGCGCCAATCTGCTCGAGCAGTTTCCCAATCACCACCTCCACTTTCTTCGATGCGACCTCAGCTTCCTTTCCGAGCATTTCCTCGCTGGCGGCAACTTTGATGGTGTACCTGTAGACCGCTGGTGATTTGATGTTGATTTTGAAGTAGTTGGCCCAAAGCTTCACCTTCCCGCCCGTTGTGCCATGGCCAGGGCGAACCGGCAAGTTGTTGGCTTTCTCCTTGTCGCTGAGCGAAAGCTTGCTCATTGAAGTGACCAGATTGTTGCTGACATGCTTCTTGATCCAGTCGTCCTCGAGTTTGGTGATCTGGGCGTCGGGCTCAGGGGCACCACGACCGTCAATTCCCCTAAAGTCAAGTTAGCATCATGTTGAATGGTACAAAAATGGAGAGGCACCTACTTGTAGACATCAGGAGCAGGGGGTTCTCTTGGTTCGAATCCTCCCCCTCCCCGTCCTCCGCCACGGCCACCACCACGGCCACCACGGCCGCCGCCGCCTTGGTAACCGCCGCCACGGCCACCCCTATCACCGCCGCCTTGGTAACCACCGCCACGGCCACCCCTATCACCGCCGCCTTGGTAACCACCGCCACGGCCACCCCTATCACCGCCGCCTTGGTAACCGCCGCCACGGCCACCCCTATCACCACCGCCTTGGTAACCGCCGCCACGGCCACCCCTATCACCGCCGCCTTGGTAACCACCGCCACGGCCACCCCTATCACCACCGCCTTGATAACCGCCTCCACGGCCTCCACGGTCACCAGCACCGCCGCCGCGACCGCCTCCGCCACGACCTCCACGACCGCCACGATTGTCAGACATGATTGTTAGACTTGTGGTAGTAGTGGTAACAGATTGTCGAGTAGATCAACAAGGCACGAGCTTATTCGGCTGGTTGGCTGTTGTTCGGTTCGGTTCGGTTCGGTCGATGAGATCGTTGGTTGAGCAGAGAGGTGAGCAAAGAGGATAGGCGAAGGGAAGAGCTTGTTGAAATGGTATAGGGTTGGAGAGGTGGATGACTGGATGTCGGATGACTGGACAAGCCAAAGGATAGGTAGGTTGTTTGTCGTGGGAGGGTGGTGTTTGCCAAGAGAGAAATACCACGGATGGTTTTCAACTTGGACTTTGTTATAAGCCGCTACTGTGTCGCACTCCGGACGCAAAAAGAGTAATCGAGCGAACGACTACTCCAGTGCGGGATTACTGGTAGTAAATGATGATGTTGTTGTTGTTGTTGTTGTTGGATGATGTGTCGATATCAGAAAATGATGATCGGTAGGTCTCTGGAGCGAAAGAGAGAGAGCGAAGAGGTGATTGCCAAGGTCATGATAACCAAAGCAAAAGAAAAGATGTGTGCTACGCGGATCCGCGAGCAAAGATGATAAGGCTGACGATTGTAGGCAGACAAGGTGTAGAGAAAATGGGATGCTTGGTGGAAATTTTGCGAGAGGATTGTCGTGGAGGTGGTGTTCTATTTAACAGCACCGCAGAGCAGCAGAGGAACGCGCCCGCTGTAGCTCCTGAGCTTGTAGCTGCCCGATGGTTGAAGGTCCCCACACGAGTACCTTCTGCACCGAATCCTCGAAGCTAGCAGGTGGGAATGCGGGGGTTTTTTTACTGCGGCCAGCAGATGGGTCAGGTGTAGCCTGTAGGGACTTGATTAACAGGAGGCAGTGATCAACTGCTGGAAAGGAAGTTGTGGTAGGACAATATCTATTTACTGTGATAAACGGCTGTGGAAGCGGAAGTGGTGAAGCCATTCACCGGGCGGGAGCTCCCACCAAGAGGGCAGGATGAAATGAATTGCCCCTCATTTCTTTCCCCAGAGCCTCGTTGACCGTTACACTATCACTGCTCTGACTGCCTCCGAAAACGCAGGAATCAGTGACTCAAACTCGCTGCTGCAAACGAGCAGTGGGTTGGACTGAGCGGCGAGAAACAAGCAAGCAGATTGGACAGATCATTGTTACCCTTTGGGCCTCCCGCAGGAAACAGGTCAAGTGCGGCGACGTGGTGGTTGATGAATAGCCATCAGTGCTCCCATGTCGAAAACACCAAATCACCAATGTGTAAAAGAAAACGCAAAGAGCGATGATGATGATGATGATGTCGGAATCCTCTTGTACAACAGAGAGAGACTCGCTTGCTCAATTGACTGTTGAGTTCAGCAGAAATGACAAGAGCCACGATGTCTTTGCGGACTCACTGAGGTGTCCGAACGTACAAAGAAAACCTCGAGGCAAAGTGCAACCGACGAGTAGAACTGTCCATGGTTGATTGACTCTTGCACATCATGAAGTTGTCAATGGCAATTGCAATCAACAGCCCAGACACCGTTGCCGTCTCGCAAATCGCAAATCGTAATCATAGAAGCAAAGAGCATACGGCAACCAATGACAAAATGACAACATCATGTGCAGGCAGGCAGGCTCGCAGGCGGGGTTGACAAGCTGGAAACTAAAAGGAAGGAATGAGAATGGCACCCGGGCGCCGGGGCCCGGGGGCGACCGATGACGATGAGGCCTACCGTCGTACCATCACTCCGTCCCGTTGATCATCACCGACTTGTCGGGGGAAGAGCGGCACTATTAAATGGTATCACAGCTACAGTCTCCAAGCCAGGGCAGGGTAGCTCAAATGTATGGCGATCAGTTGGGGGTCAGTTACAATGAAGGAGCTCGTGTCGGTGGATGGCAATTGCCGCTCAAGCCAAAAGGCGATGGATGGGACGGCGATTGACGTTGGAACCTAGTCTCTGCGGTCGTCGTCGACTCGGCCGTCGGTGATCACCCGGAACATGCATCAACCACCTCACTGGATGAAATTCTTGGTACGGTCCCACTTTTCCGTCCCTACTCCCGCTCCCGCTCCCGCCCGGGCTCCCGCTCTCGTCCCGGTCCCGTTGGGCCGTGGGTGATCCCCGATTCCAGTTCGAACCTCCGGAGGGGATCGGGGTAGTGTGTGTGATGGAAACTGGGTTTCATCCGATCTGCCACGGCTCCAGCTCCGCTCGCTCTGTTCCGTTTCATCCTCTCAAACTCACCGTGTTGTTTGGTTTCGTTTCTTCGATTTGATTTGTTTTGTTTTGTTCTGTTTCGTTTCCTCCGTCACAAGCGGAGCCTGAGAGCCTCAGTTGCATCATGTCGTCCTGGAGCCGTTCCTCACACCTTACAGTACCCACGAACGTGATAAGCGCTCCGCCTCGTCTATCTCATGTTCTGATCTCCTGTTTAGCCACCGTAGCGTTTGACGATGAGATTTTATCTTGTCGCCATCTAACGAGCATTTATTTACTCACGACCATCGGAAAAATAGAGTGCAGTACAAACTCAATTATCATTCTTCTAAACCTAAACACCATGCCCTAGTTTTTCCTCCCCTTGACCCCTTTTCTCCTTCCATAACTACCTACCATAGCAAGATAAGATCTAAGAGCATACGCAGAACTCCGCCGCTTTCAAAAAAAAAAAAAACCTTTTAAAACCCAATTTGACAAAAAAACGTAAACGTAAGCGTTTTTTGGGGTATATCCACGCCCAATATGCTCGGAGGACAGACAGCTAGCCTGCTTCTAAACTTCGTATTCGTGCATGCAAAGCTGATGACCGCCGCGACACACTGGATGCGTGGGATACACATTTGCGAGCGAGGACACAGCAAAATCTGGCCACCGCCGCCATTGGATAGATACCTCAAGGGTAACATTTCATTCTGAAATCCTCCTTTTGGTCCATGATCCATGATTTGATAGTATAGCAGTGACAACAACAGATGAAGAGAGAGGTACAGAGAAAAAAGGAGTAGATATGAACCAGGACTAAAGGTATTTGTCTTCACCGTGGCGCAAAGCAAACATAACAGTAAACAAAGCGAGGAAGTGGAGTAGCGTGGGTGATAAGATGAGTGGTATGGCAGTAAATTCAACGACATGAACAAGAAACGAAAAATCAATGTGTAGATTCAGGGGGCGATTTAAACTTTGGTAAAGGGGAAAAACCTGACACGTCGCCAAAACACCAAATGATTTTCAACCATACCATAACCCCAGACAGATATAAGCCAATAACGTGGAAAAACAACTTAAAGCAATCGCAAAAGGGGATCACCAAAACCTAACACCCCCCTTCCTCCCTCTCCTCACAATCACTCATACTCCCATACCCGGGGTCATTTTCCATGCCCATGACCGACTTGGTAATCGACAAACACCTGCCAATCATCTTCTGCCTCATCTTCCCATCCAAGCCAACCTTCTCGCCCTGCGAGCTTCCGACCCAAATCCTCAGCGCGCCAGCCAAGCGTTCCAGCGCACCAGAGCACTGCTCCCTGCAGACTGTGTGGCGCTCCAGCAACTCCATCAGATGATAAGCCGCGGTGCACGCCAAGAGGGACATACCCTCGTGCTTAGACTGGTCCGTGCCACCGGGGAGGATCGAGTTGATGAAGTCGATCGCCTGCTTGGGCGGGTCGGAGAACTTCTGGAGGTGGGCGATGCGCATGGCGTACTGGAGGGCCAAGAGGGCGTCGTGGTCGGGAACGATTTGGGCCATGGGGGAGTCGATAAGCGGGGGGACGCCGCGGCCGTATTCGGGGTGCTTGTCGGGGTTGAGAGAGGGGTCGGAGGCCTTGAGGGCGGCGGCGATGCTGACGCCACGCTTTTCGGAGACGAGGACGGCGCGGGCGATGAGGGCGCGCAGGTAAGCGTTGGAGCCAATTGGGGCGATCTTGACGGCGAGGGCAATTTCGTCGATGGTTTCCTTGGTCGCTTCGGTGATGCCGTCTTGGGCTTTGGCGAGGCTGGAGAGGAGGAGGTGCTGGAGGATGGAGCTGGAGTACCAGGCGGCGACGGCGTCCATGGGGGAGCGGACGGCGGGGTCTTCAACGACGATGTTCATGCCGTCGGTTCGGTCTACCAGGTTGAAGGTCGTGGGGCGGTTGAAGGCAAGGTTGTGCGCTCTCTGGACGATGCTATCGTTGAGAACGTCATCACAGTCCTGCTCCAACAGAGTAGCAAGATGCTCGGGGAGGACATCTTCAGGGTTAGTAGAAGTTCGCTGAAGGATCATGTTCAGCTGTCTGGCCTCATTCCATCTCGACCTCGCAATCTTCGCTGCAGGAAGGTTGGCAAGCGAGAACTTGCCGGAGAACTGCCAGAGCAGAACACGAGTGTGAAGTGCCTTGAGCATCAAGCGAAGGGGAGTGTCCGGGAGGGTGCCCGAAGCGAGCAGCGTGAGAGTGAGACGGCTCCTATTGATCTCGACATCACCGCCGGCAAGCTGGGCATCCAATGCAATGGTCCAGGCCTTAACACGAGCAGCCTCCTGTTCCTCACTAAGTCCCGTCATCCACAGATATGTCCGTGCACCAAACACATTGCGAAGAGTGAACTTGAGCGTCTTGAGTAACAAGGCAGCAGCTTCGAGCAAAAAGTTGTGTCGTGGTACCCAGACGGTTTGGATAGCCGTGAGCCAGGCCTGTCTCCTGACATGAATTGGCGAGGCGAGCGAGGGCACGGCCTCCACCGCCGAAGTGGGGCCTTTTGGCTTCTCCGACTTGGGCGCGTCGAAAACGTTGTCGGGAAAGAGCGCCCATACGAGAAGAGCGCCAAGCAAAAGAAGCTTGAGCTTGGCCATAATTTCAATGGCCGAGATGTAATAGCCACCGACACTGAGATGCGATGAGCGAATGAAGGATCCAATAAGCCGTAGCGGCAGAGCGTAGAGACCACGTCCCTCGGTGGTTTCGTTGCTGGTTTCGTCCTCCATGAAAGCCTCGACGAGCATCAGTCCGGCCAGCGAACCAACCATCATCTTGCCGAGATAAGGATTCCACCGCCCCTGCATCTGGTGTTGCTGCTGTTGTTGTTGTATTTGTTGTCTGCGAATGACGCCCGGATTTGGCACGAATCCCGGCTGCATGGCCGGCGGGCCCACTGGGTACGGTCGTCCAGCGTTCATCTGTTGAGCCGACAAGATGCGCTTCATGTCGTCCGGTATCGGGATTAAGCCCGGAGGATCCGGACCCCGAGGCGTGTGCATCGGGGTGCTCATGAACGCTGAGACGTCCTGAGGGTACTGAATTGGCGTAGGCGGAGCTTGCATAGGGTTGGTCATGCCGGTCATTGCACCGGCCATGAATAGCTTCTCGAATGCGGCAATGCGGGCCTGCATGCTGTTGTTCTCCTCAATCAACCGGTTATTCCGCTTCTCCAAATGTCGGATGTATTCCGTCGCTTTGCTCAAAACCTGTAGAGGTATCTCGCATGTCAGTAGCATGCCCCTGAAGTGTGCATCACGCAAGTACAATCCTACATACCGTAGCTTTATTTAACTTGTGAGCTGGAGTCAATCCATGAAGTTCCTCCCTATCTTCCGTTGTATCTTCTCCCCTAGCACTCTTTGACATGATTCTCAAAGCAGGCACGCTATCTCTCAACGCTGCTATCTTGTCATTCAGATTTGTCCTATACCTCTTCTCAATCATGTTATGCGCCGTCTTCTTTACAGGCTGATGTCCATCCAAATCATCGTCATCGTCATCCTCGTCGACTTCGGCCGAGGACTTTCGTTTCCTACTATTTGGCTTCGATGGCTCCAGGCCGTCTGGTGATGAGGCGGAGCCCTTGTCGTGGCCCATGCTGGCATTGGAGTCGGGGCTGCCGGCGCTCCTGGGCGAGTGGTATTGGAGGTGAGGCGGCATGGCGATGGTCTTGAGCCTCTCTTGCTGGGCTGGAGTCAGCCTGTTGCGGATGTTGGGGTTGATGTTGGTGCGGACGGAGATGGGTTCGGCCGATTGTTGCTGAGGCGACGGAATGGAAAGGGCAGCGGCATAGATGCCGGGGTCGATGCCAGCACCGGTCGTATCGGGATAGAATTGGCCTTGTTGTTGCTGCTGTCCCTGTTGTGGGAGGCCAAAGTGGACGGGGAGGTCCCAGCTCTGAGGGATGGGCAGACCGTGCGGCACAGGGCCAAAGTTGAAGTCGGGGCCGGGATCAAACGGAGGAGAGTCCCCAAGGGCCCAGTTGGAGATGTTGTCTTGATTGAAGTCGAAGGCCTGCTGCTGCTGTTGTTGTTGGTACTGCTGCTGAGGGCTGATGCCGTTACCATTGAAGGCATTGGGATGCTGGTGGTGGCCTATCGGGGGGGAGTTGTTGGGATCATGATGCTGCTGAGTCGGCCCACCGGTTGAGGCTCTCGATGTGTCGGCCAGGGAGGAGGGTATGGAGGTTCCTCTTTGGGAGGTGGGATCGGGGGAAGTGACGGCGTCGTTAACGTTGTGACCGTTCAGGGAGCCGTGGTGTGCGAGCGTGGGCTCGCTCAGCTGCAACGGGGTGCTGATGTCGAAGTTGTCCAGACCTCCTTGGAACAGGCCGGGCGAGTCAGCATCGGGATCGGCCATTTTGCTTTGGATGCACACTGGCAAGTGCGGCCGCCGGATGCTGGTATTCGGGAATGCTGGCTGATGCCGGATCTGATTGCTGTACCCCAAGACCCCTCAGCTCAGAATTGTACAATGATGGGCTGTTGCATGCAGGCGGGCTGTGAACTATCGAGCCCTTCCCGTCCTTGCGTGGTGTGTTTGGCAAGGCGCAAGGTATGAAAGCGGCCCGGGGTTGGCGTGTGCGCTCGGTCGTCTCCAGTCCTCAGGTCGTCTCCTCTTTTTTTCCCGGTAGGGGCCGATAATGAGCGATACCCGACTGTTTTTCCCCTTTGCTGCAATTTTTTGGGTTTGCGATGCCGAGCGGGAAAGTGCGTCTATTCCTGCTTCAAGAATTGGGGATCGTGAAATTCCCTGATTGGAGACAAAACCAAACCGAAATCCAATTTCCCCGTATGTGCGTTGAAACTGCGTTGAAAGAAAGAGCGACCTTGCGTGTGCTGGTCCGCTCCGTTATCCGCACTTGCACCACAACTTGCGTGCTTCCAATGCCGGCCGAAGGGGTAGTATGCAGCAAAAACAACAATAACAACCGTTTTTGTCGCACACCCGCTTGACGTTAACAGCTATACTCTTTTACATTAACTAAACCCACGACAACAAGCTCGATGTTTCTTGAGGCCCGACTCGACTCGACAAACCCGAGTCTCGCTCCTTTCGTCGAGAAGAACAAGTCGCGAATAGAGTGGGGTACCTCTACCTGGTTTTCCCCAACACACTTCGTTTCCGAGTCTTCTAAACACTTGGTCCTTTTCCCTGTTTCTTGGCTTCCCTCTGACGAAGTGGGCCAATGATGAGATGGCCGGATGGATGAATGGATGGATGGATGGATGGATGAATGGATGGGTGGATGGGTGGATGGTTGCCGGGTCCGGGACGGGTCAGGCGCTGGGCTGTCAGGGAGCTTGGACCGCGTCTTTCGGTTTGGATAGTGTCGACAATTGACTTCTTCGGTCGGTCTGGCGTCTCTGGCTCACTCGCACGCGCTCTCCCTCTTTCTCCCGTCGCAAATGTCGAATTGTTTGGGTGAGCTGATGCGCGGAGGGAAAGAGTGGTGTCGGGAGTGGAAGGGCGATGGGGTTACGGGTGGGACGATTTAAGCCAGAATCGTATGATGATCATGGAAGGACTGACGGCTGGAGCCGAGCCCAAGTGCCCGCAGGAATTCGGGGGGCACCAGGCTTATGTAACCACTTGGATCACTCGTCTCTCTCCCACGGAAAGACGAGACAAGGAAACAGGAACGCCCGGGGCAGGAAAGGGCTCCAACACCAACACAGCCGGCGACGGGGTCGCCAAGAGTCGGGACACGTGCAACCAACAAACGTTCTGTCACTGAGTGGGTCTCCACAAGAGGCCACTCCACCCCGGAAGAGGCCCAAAACCAAGGAATGTAGCCAATCATTGTCAGCCAAAGCAGGGCAAAGACCCCACTTGCGTATCGATAGAAAACGGCCTTTTTGGACGTACCTTGTTAGCGCCTTTTTGATTCGAAAAGTCATCAACTTCAAGTTGTTCGGGTCAAGAACACTTACTCCAGTCAACAACAAAAAGCTAGACTAGCAGCAAGAGGTGCGCCAACGATCCGGGAATTGGCCAAAATCGATTCGGGAGCGGTGGTAGGGATGCTGGGGGGAGACAGATTATATACTACGAAAATTGCTTTTCCGGTCGAGTTCCTCCGTCCCCATCGCCTTCAGGTTTTGTTCTGTGTCCTTGTTCTGTGCCATGGTTTTGATGACTAGTTGCAGAACCAGCGTGCGTGACCGAGGTACCTCTACAGACGCACGACTGCCCTGCGACTGCCCTGGGTTTTGCAGCTCCCAGCATGCATGCATGCTTGTTTGTTGTTCGACAAAATTACCGGAAACAGGTTAGCTCGGTCTGCAGGCTGCAGGGTTTGCTACCTTGACTTTGCGATTGAATTGGATTGGATTTGCGCTAGAACATCTCGAGAGGGAGCCGGTGGACAACAACCAGTGCAATCATCACGCATCACCGCCCCCCGCAAAAGTTATCTCTGGGAGTCGGGAGTCGCGAGTCGGGTCGATAGAAGGGACGGAACGTCGAAGGTCGAGGGTTCGCGACGATCTATCCCCCTGGCTCTTCTCTCAACATGGTTCCTGCTTTTCAACGCCGTCGGTCCGCAGCAGATCGAACACAGGGCAGAGCCGGGCGGTATGTAGCAGATGATGGTTTCACGAACTGTGTCTCACTGTGATGGGAGGACAAACTCTATCCAAGCAACAAATGGAGCTATCTATCGATAAAATTGTTATCATCACAGCCTGGATGGATTTCCCATCCCCCATCCCATGCCATCCCGCCATTTTCCCATCCAATATCGGAGCACCATCTCTATGCGGAAGACTACCTTTCACATCCATCATATTTCTTCAGCACAGAAAGCACAGATTACAGAAACGCCCCGGCTTTCCCAAAAACATTTCGATCAAATCTCGGGGAATTCTTGGGAAAGCAATAACTTGATGACAGGGTTTGCCGAAGCTACGAGAGCTATCATATCTGGCATAGTATCCCCAAATATCCCAACCAACGCAAACTCGCATTCGCACCGACAACAGTGACACACCAGGAAAAGGGGTCAACCTGGGTTTGTCGGACTCTTTTCGGGGTGCTCAATTCTCGACTCTCTTTTTCCGCCTTCTCCGACTCCCACGTCGTCGCCGGTCGGGCCGTCCAAAAGGGGCAACCTTAAAATGGAGGGTACACCGGTAGGGTGGCAAACAAACCAAGACAACACAACTCGACAACCAAAACCCCAGACCGGACCAACAAAATCTGAATTGTCTCGTGCGACACCACTATTTGCGACTTGGCGACCTTTTGCGACTCGGCTCTTCTATGAACACAATATTTTCGGGGCCACAAAACGGCGAAACGGCTCTCTTTGGTAACTCTAGGCGAAACCACGTGTAGTGCATATGAATTGCACTACGTAAGACCCGACTCCGTGGCATTCAAGCCGAGTTGTCTGGGCAACAGCACACGCATACGCCGCCGCCGCCAATTCTTCATGAAATTTGAGAATCGAAACTTCGTCCTCGGGGAGCAGAGAAGAAAGGCAGGGAGGGCTGCAGTCAGCCTTTCACCCTCATCCTGGGATAATTTGACAGGCTGCCTGCCCTCTGGGGGGCTCGTCTTCAACCCAATGGATGTTAGCCAACTAACAACACCCAAGTGGAAGACACAGCTGTGAGCTGGATGACAGTTCACTTACCTGTAGAGACGTCATATTTCCCATCTTTTTTTTTTTCCTTTCCAGGCCTGCATCTTTTTTCTAGGTCTGTTCGCATCTTTCTTCTCCGCCCCGAAGCTGCAGTATGCAATCCCCCTCCTTGTCCCCGACAAATTCCTTCCAAAACTTCCTGATTTTCAGATCAACTCATCGAGACTGGGCATCGAGACTTACTTATAAGATCTTGAGAATCTTCAATAAAAAGACCCCTGGAACCTACAAGTTAGCTGCAAGCTGCTAGCGGGCGCTGTGCTTGCTGCTGCTGTGCCGCTGGCTCTTGCTGTTGTCACTAGTGTATGAACTGCTACGGGCCGTCACTTTGATAACCCGGAGATGCTGGATGCGATCGATGCCGAATACCCTGATTATGCATAGCCAGCATTCTACATAATTATACATACCATAGAAACTCGAAATTCGCCATCGTCAATATCCTCTTTGAGCGCCGGGCAGAGGGCAGATCTGTACAGAGCAAGCCCGAGTCTGTACGTTGAAACGCACGCAAGTTAAAGTGGTGGGCAATGTCCATGTCCTCGAGTTTTCACTAACAGGACAGCCACATCTGCTGGTGTATGCGTGCTTACGGAGCGCCGCGTTCTGCCCTGCTCGGCGCTCAAAGAGGCGATTGACGATGGCGAGTTTCGCGAGTTTCTACGGTAGGTATGTATACACCAACTTTGCCCTCTAAATGCATCATCAAGGCGTGGTCGCATATCTTATCGTTGTCTCTCACCAAAATGTCAGCTTCTGATTCTGCATACATGGCAGTTAGTGCATAAAACCTGGCTCGTACCGGGGATAGGGAAGCAAGCGCGGTTCCGGTAGGCTTCCGGTAGGGTTCCGGAGGATTCATTCCGGTGCATCTTGTTTCGTCGTTGTTTTTCTTCCTTTAAACTCCACAGGTTGTTTCTTCCACAATGTTTCTTTTTCAATAGTACCTGGAATTGATATCCTAGGAGCAAGGTTGCCCCAGCAATTGGGTTGTGGATGTTTTGATGAAGATGTTTCGAAACTTTTTCTCCAACTTCTCTATGATGTTTTTTTTTCGGAACTTCCCCCATTTCTGCATGCATGCTTGCTGCGATTAGTATGATATCCATGGATCTGTAGTTGTAAGTTGTGACTGCGGCAGCAGCTGTCTATACTGAGCCTCACGGGTATGCACTGGATGCTTCATGTCCGACGCTTGGATGCTTTGCGGATGGTTTCGAGATGCATTGTGGGAGAGACGAAAGATTTTCACCGACATGTACCTAGAATGGATTAAGTACCTTATCTTGCATACCGATTAGGTATCTTCTATACCTCGCTTTCGTGTTTCGTCCTGTGCAGTACATTCGATCTGGGTCAGGTAACTTCTGCACCCCTCTTACAAGTATACCGTATAATCTCGGGAAATTCAGATTCCAGGACAGGCATAATCGTGCGGATTCTGTAGGGTTAAAGGTCTGCCAGTTGCGTTTGGCTGTAGGTACGTGGTTGTAGAAGCAAATGGCAGAGCTATAACCCTGCGTTGCCGGACTGACCTGGAATCTGAATTTCCCGAGATTATACGGTAACTCGAGGGCATATATGAGACACTCGTCCATGGTCCATGACTGTTAACCTCCGGGTACAAACTCAAGCGTAGGTCGGCTGGTCCAGGACGGGAGAGGATTCAATGCGGTAGTTGGGACGAGCCTATGAGCTCATTCAGCTGATGAGAGGTAAGAAGTGGTTGTAAGCAAGAAGACCTGGAAGAAGATCGGTATTTCTCCTTTCCAAAAGCCCACTTGTCACATTCGTCCCGTAGCAATAACTCTGTCCCACTAACAGAGCCGATGCTTTCACAACCAGGAAACCCACCTTCCATGCATCCAAAGGAAAAGAACCAAAATCCGGGATTTCGAACGGTACCTATAGGTACCTATGCAGTACGCAACGAGGTGCTATCAAACCCTCGTCGAGAGTTAGTCAACACAACTTCGACACATGATTTTATGTCAACGTAGGCGGCTCACCTCGGTACCTTGCGGTTGTCATGTCGACCAAATGCTAATCAACGTCATACCGATCATAGATATGGATCACTTGCTCTGTGACGTGATCCCGTTGCGTCCCTGGAAAGCAGAGACCAACTTAAGCCAGGTTATTGAACCGAGTTGGGTTATCTTCCATCTGTGCCCGCATATGTCGAGAAGGACCTGAAGCTGGTAGGGACCGTTCACACCGCCGTGACTCGCGGAAAAACCATTTTCGGGATCTCGCGGACTGCATAGAGCTAACGGTCTGGCAGTTGCGCTGGAGGCCGCCCGAGGAGCTTGTGTGTGGTGATCGCACCCCATCAACCATTCAAATAGGTCTTGCAGAGGTCTCCATCTCCGCGAGGTGATCCCATTGTGCCCCTGATAAGCCTCCGATAAGGCATCCGGGGGCAAAGAGCAACTTATATCCCGGATCCTTCAACCGGTTTCAAGCTTCTCAGGCTCCGCCTCCGGGTCCGGTCCAGTCCGAAACCAGCATGTTGTGGTTATGAAAAAAATTGAAGTCGGGCGTCATCAGCTGCTCTCATGTTATCTCCAAATTGCGTGCATGAAAGCTCGGAAGAAGTCCGCTCGGCCCGATCGTCCAAGAGTATTGAGTGCCTCTAGATCTCAGATGCGGTGGTGGATGTGGTTGGAAAAGAAAGAAGTACAAGAATGCCAGGGAAGTGGAAGTTTTATCCAAGTGTCCCCCATGGAAAGTTTGACCGGACGTCAACATGCGTAACATCGCAGGTTTTACGAAAGCGAAGTGCAGATGGGTTAAGGTACATACCAGGCAAATATGACCTTAACACTTTGGTTTGTCAGTGTAGTGTACGTCCGTTATCAGCCTATCTCCGTGGCTACCTTCGGCGGGAGCTTGGGGACTGTGATCGATATGGCAAGAAGTTCGCTGGCAGCAGAGGCTTAAGTGAACAGAAGGGTGAGGTAACTGGACTCTCCCAGGCTTGACTGCACTGGTGCAGAATTGACGACGACTAAAATGGGATTGGGATCATTCGTCAAGGCGTTGCCGACGGAGGGGGGCGGCAAACTTCGGGACATCGCAAGCGCGACATAGTGAGAAGAAGTGAACTTGAATGGTGGAAAATCCTTGATGTCTGGTCTGGTTGAAAGAAGAAGAAGATCTAAGACGGAGTAGAAATTCTAGGCGGGCTGCACCTTCCATACGTAACAATACATACGCAACTTTATGATCCCGTTCCGAACACCCCCAACCCACCAGGCCGTACGGGGAGGAGGGGGGTGCAGCTTCCGGTCAATTGACCGTCCGTTAGTTTACGAACGGGAATCTATTATTCACGATTAATAAACGTTCGTTCTTTCCAACGTTGTAACTTTTCAACGTTCTAGAACCTCCTGACTATGGAGTAACGGTCAATTGCTTTCGGACGTTTACATTTTCGAACGTTTCCCATAGTCATGTAGTTATCTGACTGGACCGTCAACCGCCATCACACACAGGACGACATCACAGTAGAAGGGAGGTATATGTGAAGTGTAAACCCAGGTATCAAATTGACTTTCCGTCAAGGAAAAGAAACCAAAAAGAGAAAATGGTATAACGGTATGTGTATGTACAACCCAAAGAAGAAGAAAAGAAAGGGAATCAAAAGGGTAAACGAAGATCCTGCTTTATCATCACCATCACCATGCCACGTATCCCCCACCCAAGCATCACCCGTCCATCCATCCATGCGACCATCCAATGTTGTTATCCGATGCTTTCCAAGGTCCATCCCAACTCTTTCATCCAATCTTTTTTTCCTTAAACCCAACCCTCATGCAATCTTTACCCTTTCATCCTACCATCCTATCATCCATCCTTCAGCAACCATCTACCAAATCTCCTCCTCACTCCTCACCATCTCCACCGTAGGCGTCTTCGGCTCAAACCTCTTCATCCTCTTCCTATCCGCCTTGGTGACCAAAGACGGGGTAATCGGCACTACCGGCGAAAAGGGCTGGTAAGGACTATACGGCACGGGCGCGCCGGTCCAGGGCGTCCTCAACCCAGCAGTATTCATGCCCGGTGACAACGGGCCATTAGCCTGCCTCGTGAAGACGGTTTGCTTCGTCGTTTGGCTACCGCTGGTGGGCGAGGCAAGAGAGGGTTCGTAAGCGCGAAGCGGCAAGGCGCCGCCGGCGCGGACGGCAGAGGAGGAGGCGTTCCCGTTGAGGGAGTTAAGAGGGGCCGGAGCGTTAGGGCGGAGGGTGGAAGAAGTTCCAGAGGCGCCGGAGCGCGAAGAGGAGAAAGAAGCGCCTGGTTTGGGAGAGGAGGGGAGGGTACGTGTTGAGTCAAGGCTGGGGAAGCGGTTGACGCCGGGGCGAGGGGAGGAGGGGAGGCCGACAGTCCCGGAGACGAGGCCAGAGGTGGAGCGCTCGGAGACGGCGGAGGGCGGGTCGGCGAGGTAGGCGTCTCCCGTCAGGGAAGAGGCGTTGGAGGCGGCGGAGGGGTCGCGGACGTGCGAGGGGAGACGCTCGTCGGAGCGGGATCCCTCGCGCTGTGGAGGCCGGTGCAGGGCGATGTCGATCCGTTGGTCGATGGATTGAGTGCTTACGGGGGATATGTCAGGGGTGGGGTATTGCCCTTGCTGGCCGCTGTTTTGACGGCGGAAGGGGAGCACGTCCGAGGGGATGGGAGGTGGCTTGGCGGGGGCGTAGTGGCGAGGCGGGATGGGGTTCATCTCTTGCCCGTCGACGTCGGGATGGTAGCCACGGGGGAAAGTGCCGGACATCGGGGTCATGATGGGCGAAGAGATGGAGAGGCCTTGCGGGGCCTTGTTCTTCTTGGGGGATTTGAGGAAGTTGAGGAGAGAGGAGCCGCGGGATTGCTTCTCTTCTTTTTCCTTGGAGAGGTTCAGGTTGGAAGGCTTGTTCTTGCGGATGGTTCCTGGTGCTTGTTGCTGTTGTTGCTGCTGGGAAGCAAATGATGACACCGAGGGCCTTGGTAGGTTTGGTGGTATGTACTGCCTCCCCTCTGCCTTTGCCTCCTCCTGCTCCATCACATGCTTGTACATCTCTTCTAGCTGTTGTTGCGCCATGGCTCTGTCGTGTCGGATTACCGTCTGGTCAACTGAAAGATCGTAACCGGCTGCGAGAACCGTCGAGGTTGGTGAACCAGCAGAGATGACTGAGTGTTGCGACCTGCTTGCGCTAAGTGGTCCTTCTCTGAATCCCCAGTTCCTGTATGGGCTCTGTGGGATCTGAAGCGTTGGAAGTGGTGGCAGGAATTGTCCCTGCTCTTGCTGCTGCTGGTAGAACTGCTCTCCTAGTTCTTGTTGATGGAACTGAGCAAGTGTCTGCTTGAACTCCTCCTCTGTTTGCTGAAGGTATGCCGGGAGAGGGTTGAAGTTGAGATACTTGTCTTCGTCTGGAAGGTCGGCGTTGATCAAAGCTTGACGCCGTCCTTTGGAAAGCACAAGAAGAAGAATGGCAACAATGACCAACGATACCGCGTACGAACCAACAATGCCGCCAATCTGTGCTGGGAGATACGCCGGGTCACGGATAGCACCTCGTGACAATGGAGGGCCGTCTTCTGGTGCCGGAGCGGGATCCCAATCGATGTTTAGTGGGTTGTTGTTGCCTCTCGGAGACAAGTCAGGCTGACCGTTTGATGGTGAAGGAATGGCGAGGCAGAGATGAGGCCAAGTGAGAACGAGTGATGTGGTCAAGAATGACAAGACCCAGGCCGAGTTATACTTGATGTTGTTTCTGCTGATGGAAGTCCTGATACCAGGGGGCATGATGATGTGAGGCAGGATACCGGGAGTGATACCGGGAGTAGTAGTTCCTTTTTGTTTGCCTTCACCTAGATGCTGACCTTTTTGGGAACTGTCGATCCCTCAGGCAGAGTATCCGCTAAAGTGAAACGCAATGTGATATGGACCAGCACAGCATCCGCATGAACAGGAGGTCAACGGGAGGAGGGGCGTCGAGGCAAACGTCTGGGTATATACTGTGGTAGCGGCTGTTGATACAATTCTGGTTGGAAGGGTCGTGAAGCATGTGTCGAGTAGATGAGCACTTTGGTCAATTTTGGAGCGGATTGGCCACTAGCATAGGGGCCGAATTCAGGCACGTCTACCACTTGCATTCTCACTCGTGGCTCCCGCATGATGACCTTCAAAAATAGCTTTGGATGGAGGCCAAAAAATCGGTGGTGTTGATTGGGGTCTTGGTGAGCACCAGAGGTGGTGCTACGCTTGTATGAGACATGATTGGTCGGGTGGACTTGATAGCACCGGAGGGCGAGCGGCAAGGGACTCGACGCGATTGGCTGGCACATGGTGACCACGCCGGCGAGGTTGTCTATCCCCGCCTCCACCCGTTGTTAACCCCTGGCGATTGGTGCTGCTCCCGCGTCCCGTCCTTGGCCTCTCTGTTTTTTCGATTTGGATATGTCTTGTCCCTGGACCCCAGGCCTCGCACGAGAGAGCCTCGACTGTGGCATTCTGTGAAGCGAGGGTGAGGCTCTTCCTTCGAAATAAACTCTTCCAAACCCACCGCCTTTTCCCAGGAATGTGACTCGTGCCTGGCTAGCCTTGACAGGTCCTCCAACGATGAGGCGTACCTTGCAGTGTTCGAGCCTCGTTACCGCCGCGATGGGTCCAGAACTTGTGATGGTTACCAGTGACGGCAGTTGGCCTGAGAAAGTCACAGTGATGGGCACATGTGATAAAAGTCACGACACCACTAGTGAAAGGAGAAGCCAACGGTTATTGATAAAGAGCTCTCTATCCACCAAGCTATCGCCTTGGGTTTGGTGGATGAGCAGTCACTTTGACCAACAATCACACAGCAGCAGGTGATGGTGATGGCCCCAAAGGAAGATCACCATTTCACGTCAGCCGCATGTGCCAATGCCATTTGTTGGTTGAGTCTGGCACTAGAGTCCGAACTGATCCTGATCGATAGCACAATCCTGTCAGCTATATCACGGATGGTGGTGTTCATTGAGCTTGATATTTTAGACGCCCGGATCGCTTTCAACGAGCAAAGCCGTGGAGCGAGTTCATGCTGTTGTCGACCGTGCCCCTGATTCTAGCTGGCCCCTTAAACCACGATGCTGGGTGGAAAAGACTTCGCACCGCGCAGTGGCCGAGATATGATCCGAAGTTGGGTTGAGGGGTCGAGTCTTTGCGATCGAGTTGCGATATTAAAAAGAGGGCTGATACATATCAGATGTTGAACTGCAATGCAACGGTTCGGCACCAGACAAGGTCTGCTTTATCCATGGTGATCGCCATTGGGTCCTGGACATTTGAGGGGTTTAAAGGATAACATGATGATGAGATCTTTGCGTTGGGTTAAGGGCCTGATCGGCTGGATGTGCTTCCGTCGGGAACACGCCTTTTCTATTGCTTTTTGACCGCCAAGATCGATTTTTTTAGGAAGCTAGACCAAAATTAGCAGTAGATTACCGCTGTACGCTATTCTTAACAGCCTGTATACTAATTAGGGTGCTAAATTTTGTACCGTGCTAATACGGACCGTATTACTTCCCTATTTAGGTTTAAGTATCTCAATTTTTCATAGTATTGAATATTATATACTCGATATTCTGCCAGAGTCGACGAAAGCTCCTAGACTATGTTTATAGTCGAATATACGAAGTATACGAATATATAACGAATATAAATATAAAAATCCAGCTAAATTAGTATAGTTACGGGGTATAGTTTTAGTTCTATTGTATTTTAGAATATTTTGTCGTAGGATATTAAAAGCGACTACTTACTATAATGTTTATACAAATCAATTCTTTAAATCCTGTTATAAAATCGATATAGATAGTATCAGAATGCAACACGGGCGCGTATAACCGTAGCACGACGAGTATATACAAAATAATAAAATAACTAAAGCTAAAGAAGGAAAGAGGGAGAGGTTGAGAATTAAGTTCGGTTGAATACCCTTATATAGGGTATATCCAGATTCTGCCAACCTCTACCGCCTTCCTAATCTAATATTACATATAAATGCGATATGCAGGTCGTAGTACTAATTAAACGGTCGCGACGAACTAATTAAATAGGCTTATATATCTTAATTCTAGTTTAGCTAACTAGAGGGCGTACATCCCTAAGAATATAGGTTTTATAATAGGACGAGTAGGGCCTTAGTACTTATATACAGGGTATCGGGACCTATATCGTTATACTACCCCCCCCCCTCCCCCCCTGGGGTTAAGGCTCAGCCTTAGAGCTGAAAAGAAAAAATGAAAAAATTAATTCAAATAGGAATCGAATACTTCCTTCAACTTTATTTCCTTACTATCGCTTTTCTCCTCAATCCTACTCTTAAACCTTCCTTAAGTTTATTATCGTTAATATAGGGCTCTTTATCTCCCGCTAACTAATTAATTAAGCGTTTAGGTAGTTCTAATATTACTAAGTTTATTTTATAATAATCCCTTAATAGCTTTACTACATTACTAAAATTATTTACTAGCTAGAATTAAAAGTCGGGGTCCTAACTTCTTTATTCTACCTAATACTCTAACTTTCCTCTTATAACCTTTAATAAAATTACTTTTAAAACTTCCTACTCTTCTTTATTACTAATTATCTTACTAGTAAGGTTTTCGTTATTTTATTTTAGAAGGGGGTTATTAGGATAGCGTTTTAAATCATTAAGATAGTAAATAATAGTACCCTTCCAAGTTTTAGGGACTTCCAATTCGTATAAGTAACCCTTTATTACTTTAATACAATATAGTACTTAAGTTTATCTTTAATCTAATTTATCGCTAGGCCGGTCTATAATCTAACCTCGCTTAATAATAAAAATTCGATCGCTAATGCTGAAATCGGATTCCCGTTTATCTTTATTCGTTTAAATTATTTATTACTATTAAACCTTTTCGATACTTTCCTATACTATTATATAATACTATTTTAATTAATTTATTTACGGGGTAAGCGTAAGTATACTCGAATTTCCCAATTTAGTATATTAGGTATAATATATCCTATAATAACCTCTTTAGACAATAGCTTTTTTAAATTATTATAAGGAAGGTTTATTTAAACCGCATTTAGTATTAGAATATATTTTAATTAATTGTCTTAATTATAATTAATATAAAGTTTCATTCGCTAATCGATATATTAATAGAAATTCTCTACCTACCTTATAATTTGTAAATATCTTAAAGTAACTAACTTCTATTTAATATTTAAAAGTAATAATATTTCCTATATTATTTAAGATACGAATTAAAGACCGTAGTTGCTAATAATTTCCGTCAGTGAATTATAGAAGCGGTAGGGTCCGCGATAATATAAAATTATTACATCTTTAATTATAATAGAATTCTTATAAGGAATATTCTAATTAGCTTTCGCAAAGTAATCTATAATAATTATAATTATATTATATCCGTAACAGTCTTTTAATATCAATTTAAAATTTATTACTAGCGAATTAAAAGGTTTATATTCCTCGATTAAAAAGATAAAATATAGTAATCTTAGTATTTTATTTCTAAATATTTTAGAATCCTTATATATTTAATAATTATTAATATATTGATTTATATTTATAATTATAGTAGGCTATTAATAACGTTTATATAATACCCTTCTTATTTTATTACAGCCCGGGTAAATAGCTATTACTAAATAATAAGCGGTTTCGATTAATTTAATACAAAGGTTATCTTTTTTAAGGATTACTAGTTTATTATTTTTTAATAATAAACCATCTAAAAAAAAGAGTAAATTTTCTTCTTATACTTTAACGCGATAAATTAAAAAAAATTCTATAGTATAATTAGTTTAAATTAACTAATTTACCATATCGTAATCTACATTTAGCTTAACTAATAAAACCACTTCTTTTATTAATAGGGCTAATTCGTCTTCCCCCTCCGATTTAATTAGTATATCCGCTAATTTATTATTAGCGAAGGTAAAGATATTATTATTAATAGATTTTAATATTCGTAAAGTAAATTAATTTTCCTTCTTATTTTTAACTATTTTTAAATGCTCTAATTTTTGCAATATAACGTTAATAACAACGTTATCTATACTTAGCCGGTATATTATTTTAAATTAATATTTTAATAGGATTTCGGACTATTTTACCTATTTCCCATTAAATACTTATTTTTCGCTAAAGTATTTTAAAATTTAATAATCTATAAAAATTATAAATAATTTTATCCTTTTTAATTCTAACTACTATTATTTAATACCCTTTATAATTACTAGTAACTCTTTATTATAAACCAAGTAATTAAATTTAATAGAATTTATTATTTCAAATAGAACGCTACTAGGTACTATTTACTATCGTTTTAAAACTAATTTATAATATTAGCGTAAACGCTATCGCTAACGTTAATTTCAATTTGGGTCTCCTTTTCGTAATTAAAATAAGACAAAATAGGTACGCTAAAGAAACTCTCCTTTAAAAAAAATAAATACCTCCTTATATTTTTTATTCTAATTAAATACTAAATCCTTTTTTATAAAATTAGTTAACGGCTTAGCTATACAATTAAAATCTTTAATAAACTTCCAGTAGAAATTACAGAAGGCTAGGAATGCTTATATATTTTTTATTATAATCGGGGTCTTCTATTCTTTAACTACTACTACCTTCTCTAAGTCAATTAAAATACCTTTAGTACTAATAATAAACCTGAAGAATTTAATTTTAATTATATTAAATTCGCATTTCTTAATATCGGCTTATAACTTTATTTCTTTGAATTATTATAATACTAAATCGATATATTTATTATAATCTTCCTAATTATTAGAATAAATTAAGATATCGTCAATATAAACGCTATAGAAATTATTTAAATAATTTATTAAAACGTCGTTAATAAATCTTTAAAAAGGTTGTTGCCAAATTTCTTAAATCCTCCGCTATTGAAGTAAATCTTTGTATTACTCTTTTCGGTAAAATTATTATTATTGGGTTGAAAGCTTCTTTTAAAGAAAGGTTTGCTATTATCCTTATTTCCCTAAAAATTAAAATGGACGGCTATTATAGCGTTATTTTCCGTTATGTCATTAGTATTATTAGTAGCGAGATGGGCTAAATATAGACCTTTAATGAAATTTAGGAGTTTATTACGAATAATTAAAAAATTTTCTTTAATATTATTAATATATTAATTAATAGAGTAACTTTTATTAAGTTTAACGTAGTAAGATTTCAATTTGTAATATAAATTATTCTAAAGACGGATATAAAGTCAAAAGTCGGTATTATTCCTTTATAAACGAGCGTATTTAAATAATTCTATAGAAAGATTGTATAAAGCTTAATTGTTTTTCTTATATATTTCGACGGTAAATTTATTCGTATTAAATTATTTTTACGCTTAATTTAGTTTGATGTTGAAAATACGATATAAAGTATGAGTAATATAATTAAATTTTTTATAAAAATTATTATATTCGGTATGAAATAAGGTATTCATTTATTAAGAGAATATAATACTTTATAACAATTATTAAAGATTATTAATTATAATTTTACAACGTTCAGTATAAATAAGCAAAGTATTATTAATTATATTAATAAATAAGTAATAATTAGTATAAACGTTAATTTTACTATTAGTATAGATTCTTTACTTTTTCTTATTATTAAGTGCGTTAAGGAAGAATACGCCGACGTTAAGGAGTTTTTATTAAATAGATTTATTATCAAGAATATTAATTGGTATATTAGATTTCTTATTAAGAATAGTATCATTACGAATTTTAAATTCCTTAAGGCGGTTGTATAAATTTTCCAGTATTTCGCGGAAGGTAGTATTGTTTATTATAGTGTTATTATTATTAGTTTTAACCGATTATTGGGAAGTATTAGAAAAAACGTTAGCGAAATATATTAAAGGTTGTAGAATATTTATAAATTAAATATTTTAGCGAAAAATTAAATGTAATAAGGAAATTTAAATAAGAGGAGTTCGTATAGGGGAAATTTAAATAGGAATTGGTTAGACTAAGGGAAGTATATTTTATTTTTAAATTTAACGAATTTAACAGGTTCATTTAATTAAATAGGTTCGCTATTTAATTTAATAGAATTAATATTTAATTTGTTTTTCGTTGGTAGGAGCGCTTTCTTATTTAGTAAATTCTTTAAGAATTATTTTTATAATATAAGTAGAAATATAATGGTTAGTTAATGGAAATAATATATTATAATAATTGTAGGTAAATTATTAATAAATATTATTGAATAGGGGTAGACGGTTAATATAGTTAATCTAAAGGTTCTTTATTTGGTTAATAAAGTTAATAATATTACGTTAATCCTTAATATTAATTATAATAATATTATTAATAATATTAATAAGGCTTATAGTATATTAAGGCCGATTAATAATAAAATTATCAGTTTATTAAGTAAAATTACGTTAATTAGCGGTTGGAGCGGATAAATTAAAACCGGGCTTTATATTATCTTAGGTAAAGTATAAAGTATTTTAAATTAAATTAACGAAATAAATTAGGAATTTGTTAGCTATAATCGGTTTTAGCTATACGAAAGTTCGTTTTTATTATCACTTTTAAATAAATTTAATTAGAGTTTCCGTTTACGTTATATTAGCGAAGTATTTAATGGTAGGATTAGTTGTAAGCTATTAAGTAAAATTAATAGCGATTTTAATAATTGAATTAGCGTGGGAAATAACAGATTCAATAGGCGAGAGTAGACGAAGGGATTGAATAGGGTAAGAAAATTATTTTATTAAAATTAGTAATAAAGAAGGAAGAATGGGAATTTGAATAGGATTTATGAGAGGCGGCGCGTTGATTATTTTAACGGTATTAGAAAAGTTGTTGGGCGAAGATTAAAAGTTAGAAGCGACGGAACCGTTAGTATTAGGGGGAATTAATATATTAGTAGTTATTTTAATAGTGTCGTTATTAATTTTATATTAAATAGCTTTATTATTATTAATTTTTAGTTTGGTTATATATTATTATCAATACTTTTTCTTAAATTAGGCGGAAGTACTATTTTTTTCCTTAGGGAAAATTCAAATTTAATGTCCTTTAAAAGGGTATTTACCAATAAAGTTACGATATTTATATAGAATTTATTAGATTTCTCTATTGGCCGTATTAATATTAACGATTCAATTTTTATTATAAATATTGTTATTAGTTTCACTAATTTAAATTTTTTTAAATTTTGATATAGCCGGTTTTTATATTGAGGTGAAGTTTGGCAGTTTTAATAAGAAGTTCGGCGGTTAGAAGGGTGAAACGTTCTTTATAGTAAAGTTAGGGCTAGAATATTATAAATTTAAAAATTTAATACATTTTACGTATTAAATTATTATTTTAGAAATTAAAAACCGTTTAGGGAGTAGCGTTGCCGTTTAATATTATAAAGGTTAGTTTTGAGATTTGAAGGGATAATAAAAGAATTATAAAGAAATGGAGTTTAAAATTGAGCGGAATAGGTAAGTACTTAGTTTAAGAGGGTAAGTTGAATAAGTGGTAATAAGTTTAATAAATTATTATTAAAATTAACGAAACGATAATAGAATTTCCCCCTTTACGAAAGGAAGAAATAAAAAAGATATAAAGAATAAAGAATAATGAGGTTGGTTTAAAATTAAATTATAGGTACTAGTTATTACGTAAAGCGATATTTTCTAAGTAATACTAATATAGAATAATAGAGTAAATAATTAATTATTGGATAGAGTAATAGTGCGTAACGGTTAACGATAGTTTTATTAAAGGAAGTTGAAGATAAGTATTATTGAGAGCCTTAATTTAGGACTTCGTATACGATTTTATAGGGTGTGAGTAAAATAGACGTTAGGTTGATATAATATAAATTGATAATCTAATTAATTTTGACGGAGGTTGATAGGGAGAGTACTCTTATATAATATGTCCTACTCGATAGAGTAGTCCTACGCTCAATAGAGTATGTGCCAAGATAGAGTGGGGCATTTAGGTACCTGCCTAGAATATCCTATAATAGCCGCGATGTTAAGCTGCAATAAAACTATTATTAACGTTAATAGCGACGAGGATAAGGAAGATAGGGAGGAGGAGGAAGGAAATAAAGAAGGTAATAAAGAGGGAGATAAGTCTAATACCGCCAATAAAAACGACGATAATTTTATTTTTAACCGCGACTCTTACTAGCCATCCCAGACTGAACCCCGCTATTTTATATAAGAGGTCCTTATTATAATTGGGAGAGCTCCCCTCTTAGTAATTAATTCGAATCGTTACTATAGCAGCGAGGCAGATAAAGTGCTAGAAAAAGGGGGGTTGCTATTAAACTACCTATTGTATATTAAACCTAATAAAGTCACGTCAATAATTACTAACGTACATCGTTTCTACGAACTCAGAGAGATAGAGTAAACAAATACACATCACAGTAATACAAAGCACTTGTTGATATTCAGAAATATTAACGGCTTCAATTATGGTCATTAATTGAATATCATGACATTTTAGGTATGTTTGGGTACGATATGCGGGTGCGCGCACGGACCTGACTGTCCCTCGATTTCTAGGTGTCCCTCGATTTTTTTACCCACTCTCTGCAAGAGAGTGGGTGTTGCGACAAAACGACCAGTCCAACTCACACCCACGGTTAAAAAGCACTGACCATCATTTCCGAAAGTCGATTCCGGACCTATGTCACCTGGAAATTTGGCCCGCCAAGACCTTTTTGGACCAACCACACAGCGCGCATCCAGCTTAGTGGAGTAAATCAACTTCCAAGCCATTTCCAAGCCCAATGAACACTCGGAAGTTGTTGAAAGGTACTTCGAAGGAGTGACTTCGATCAGGAATTAGCCCGCTTTACTTCGAAGTACCAAACACGGACCACATTTCCAGAAACCATTTCCGAAAGCCATTTCCACGTCATCGGACACGCCCTTAGTTATGACAAAAGGAAAAAGTTCAATTGCGTGGAATTTGGAATTGAAGATGTCTCCATTTCTTGGCAGGTTGAAAAGGTGGGCGGTGGATCTTCGAAGGGTTAGGGATATGCGTGGGTTGTGTCCACCAGCTGCACTTCAAACAAGTCACATGCTTTCGTGCAGCAATAGTGGAGCCGTGCACCTTGACGGCGCGACCGGTTTGTTGTTCGCGAATTGACAATCGACGACAACGAACTGCAACCTGTACAGGCACAGCAACTTGCCCGACTTTGCATACCGCGAGCTGGGCTCCAATGGTATCACTACCAGCCAACATTTGCTGGATTTAGCAGCCTTAAAGCGGCTGCAATTGCAGTCTCTCACGCGCTCCCATGTCTCCCTCCGCACCGCCAAAACACTCCATCCTCGACAGCTTGAACAATGCCCAGGCACGCGCCGTAACCTCCGATGCTGCAACCGTCGCCATTCTAGCCGGTCCAGGCAGTGGCAAGACACACACTCTTACTTCTCGAGTCGTTTGGCTGGTTGACCACGTTGGCTACCAACCCCAAGATGTCGTCGTCGCGACCTTCACCGTTAAGGCAGCTCGAGAGATGAAGGAGCGTATAGGAAAGGCACTTGGAAATGGTCGCGAAAAGAAGATTATTCTGGGGACATTTCACAGTATTGGTCGACGTTACCTTGCCGCGTACGGCCGCCATATCGGACTGAGCGAAAAGTTTAGCATTGCCGACGACAACGACTCAAGATCCATCATTACGAGAATATGCAAGAGACTGCAGCTGGGGCTGGATCCACCCATGGCAAAGGCGTGGATTAGCAAGAAGAAGGCCAAAGGAATGGAACCTAGCCCTTCGTCTGTGCCTCAACCGCCGAAGAAACAACCGATACAGCAAGGTCAACGGGACCTGGAGGTCTGTTATAAGGAATACCAGAGTCACTTGGAGCGTTCGAACTTGCTAGACTATGACGATCTTCTGGTGCGATGCGTTGAACTTCTTCGCAAGTTCCCTTCTTGTGTGTCTAACATACAGACGGTCTTGATCGACGAATACCAAGATACAAACGGCGTGCAATACGAGCTTATGCGACTGCTTGCCCAAAGGCATCAGAGAATTACCATTGTCGGCGACCCAGATCAGAGTATCTACGGATGGCGATCGGCCGAAATCAAGAACTTATGGCGATTGCTTCGCGACTACCCAAAGACCGACGAGATTTCGCTCGAAGAGAACTACCGCTCATCCCAAGCTATCCTCGACCTATCGCTGCTGGTGATTCAGCAGGACAAGAAGAGATATCAGAAGGTGTTGAAACCAGTCCATGACAGAGGCTCCCGTCCAGTCTTGCGCAAACTCAAGAATGCATCTACTGAAGCAGAGTGGATTGTCGCCGAGATACGCCGTGCGCTTCTTATGTCCGGGTCAATGTTGACCTACAACGATGTGGCTATTCTTCTGCGCTCAGCATCGCTGTCAAGACACGTCGAAAGTGCCCTCGGAAAAGCCGGAGTTCCTTACCGCATGGTCGGTGGCTTCAAATTTTACGAGCGAGCAGAGATCAAGACTGTCCTCGATTATCTACGAGTTATTCATCAGCCAGACAACAACGATGCGATTGGGAGGATCATGAACGTCCCCAAGCGAGGCATTGGCGATGGCACTATCAAGAACCTTATCGAAGAAGCAGAGAAATCGACTCTCAGTCTTTTCAGTCTTCTTGTCAAACACTGCCGGGGAGATCGGACGGCCAAGACCAAAATCACCAAGCATGCCGAACAGAAGATTAGTGGTGAACTGATTCGCATGTTGAATGGTATACGGAAGAAGATGGAAGAGGCTACAGAGAGCAAACCGTTTGGCTTGGTCGATCTGATCGAGCATTTGCTTACGGCCTTAAACTTTCAAAACTACCTTCAGGTTACGTATCCCGACGACCACGAACAAAGATGGGCCAACGTACAGGAGTTCATTAGTCTTGCCAATGACTTCGTGCGAGACTTGGACAGGTCCGGAGAGGATGCTCTTCCAGAAATCGAAGGGCTTGAGCAGTCAAAGGAGGAGGAAGTTCTCCCGCAGTTCTTGGCCAATGTGTCCCTGGCTTCTGATGCACAAAAAGGAGAAGAGGGCCAAGAGAGCAAGCCCTTGGTTACCATATCGACCATTCATGCCGCCAAGGGTTTGGAGTGGCCCATCGTTTTCATACCAGCTGTCTACAACGGCTCTATCCCGCATATGCGGTCCGACGACGGTGATGAAGAGCGAAGACTGCTATACGTCGCCATGACACGAGCTCAATCCTTGCTATACCTCAGCTACCCAGTCTACAGCAGTCCCGGTAGCAGCGAACGTACCGAGTTATCTTCTTTTGTATCACCTGTTGCCAACTCTTTCGCGAAGAAGGGCCCCAATTTCGAACGATCACTGATGCGCCACATCGCAAAGGTGCTCCAACGGGAGCTACCTTCCGAAAAGGATATCTTCAAGGGGATCCCCAACATGTCCCATACCGAGGATAATATGTATCCCATTGACCCAGACGAGAATCTCCAAGAAAGTGGACAGGGCTTTGACCCGTCGCGATCGAAACGTCCCAAGCTCTACAACCCAGTGGCGATATCAACAGGAGACGGTCATGAAGAACCTCAATGGGCCAAGCCACATGCTACGACGATGGACCAAGCCTCAACCTTCACCATGGCTTCCCTCCCCGGCTTCGTCAACGCAGCCGTCCATCAAGCAGCCATCACCGCCGCGGCCAACGCCAGCGCCGCTGCCGCCCTGGAAGCCAGAGCCAACAAGGCCTCAGCTTCATCAGGCATAAAGCGAGGCACGAACAAACGACCAGCCGACCAGAAGAGCATCCTCGGATTTGTTAAGACCAATTTCGAGCCCGCCACCGGCTCCGGTTCAGCCATTACCTCCACCTCCACCTCTATCACCACCAACCGTCCCTCTGCCCCAACTCCCCGTCTCCCGCAACCAAGCCTATCCCGCAACCCATCACTCCCCACAACCCGCGCCCTCACCGGCCACGGTCTCCAAAGAGCCCAAAGCCATCCCTCCAAACCCTCTGTTCCCATCGCAGGAATAGCCGCAGGTATAGCCCCCGAACTAGCGTCCCATAAGCTGGGAACTAGTCGTGGTCTGAACCTCAATGTTACTCGTCCTCCTTCTCTGCAACCACCCAAAGATTCTTCTGCGTCTTCGTTTCACTATAAAAAGCAGTATGTCTGTTTTTCTAGCTCGCCTACGAGGCCTGAACCTGACGATTTCGCTGCTCCAACTACTGGGAGTGGGGAGAGGGAGGAGGAAGAAGAAGAAAACGAACAACCGCCTACTCCTACAAGACCGGCGGGGAGTTTGCATGTTACTACTTGTCATAATGTTTTGCCTACGGGGTTGGGTGGGTATCCTGGGAGACGGGCAGGAGGCGGAGGAGGGGTTGGGGGAGGGGCAGCGGGAGCGGGCGCGGGAGTGGTGAGGAAGCCTGTGGGGTTGGCGAGGTTGGGCGGAACGGAGGGAATGGGGGCGGGTATGGGTATGGGGGGTATTAAACCGATGGAGAGGTTGATGAAACCTTTTAAGCCTTTGACTATGAATCGGGCTGTAGGTTCTGGGGTTAGTGGTGGAGGTGGTCGAGGGATCGGTGGGAGTGGAAATGGAAGTAGAAGTGTTGGTGGTGGTAGTGGAAGTACGATGGGGAGACCGGGGGTGCAGAGGCCTGGGATGGGGAGGTAAGGCTGTGAGGTATGAGATTTAGAGAGTTCGAGGTGTTTATGGTGGTGTATGCATTGTGAAATGTTGTGATTGTTGTACTGGTGTAAGGTGTTTGATTCAAGGAAAAGAGAAAACGGATCACAAAAGTTGACGGCCCCAGGGCAAAAGTATCATTTTCGAATTCGGTCACGGAGTATCTTTCAGCATGTTTATCTGATACGGAGAAACATTTTATATTTAGAATGGAGCACGCAGGCAAGCATCATCTATTTCCATGACAACCTTTTACATTCCAATTCACCAATATCTTTTTCATCACTGGAAGTCCAAAACCTCCCCTCTCGTCAACCGGTTGCCGTGTTGTCGGAACCAAATGCATTGTGCAGTAGTAGGAGTTCTTAATGCCATGTTCTGGCCACAACTTTCAACGAATCAAATCCCCGCCCGCATGGCTCAGTGGTAGAGCGCATCACTAGTAATGATGAGGTCGTCAGTTCGATTCTGGCTGTGGGCATTTGATTTTCGAGCGGTTGCAATTTGCGATTCCTTGTTTTAGGTTTTTTTTTCCTCTCTCTGTTGATTTTCTTTTTTTTTCAGTTTCTGTTCACGCGCGGATAAAGATGTACTGTAAAGCTGTTGTTGTCGTTGGTGATGATGTGTTCCTGGTGTTGCGCGCATTTTTTGGAGTGATGTGAGTGTGAAGGTGCAGGTTGCTTCCGCGTTCGCGACTTCCGAATTATTATGGACATGGCGCAATCGGACTCTGTTTTCCCCTCATTATTACTTCTTCTTCTTTCTCTTTTTTCTCTCCCTTTCTCACGTTCTCGTCGCGGCACAACCAAACAAAAATTTTCGCACAGTATCATTTTACTTGTATTCCATCCGTCGTCGAACACGATTGCAACCCAATTTGATGACTTGGCAGTCATGCAGCGCCACGGCTTTCATCGCCAGTCAGCGACGAGTTTTGATGTCAGAGGCCATGATGGCGTCAGAACTCTTGATTGGGCGTGAGACCAGTTAAGGTGCAGAGTGAGCTCGAGCACGTGAGGCGGAGAGAGCCTCTGGAGTTTAGCCATCCTCGGGGGAGAGCACTGCCCCTTCGGGTTTGTGTCGTCGAGCAAGAGTTAAGAGTCGGTCAGTCATCCTTACGGTCTTTTCTCCACCCCAACCCCTTCATCTCTATCTCCTGAACTTCTATTGTCCTCGTTGCACTTGCCAAATGCCTTTCCGATGCACATTTTCTCTACAAGTTCATCACCCATGGCGACGCCTGGTATATAAGCTGACAAAGTACTGCATCACTTGCAAGAATCTACGGTTTTCTCGTTTGATCTATCTCAGACGTGAGGCTAAAGCGTCAGCCAGCTTAGGCTGTCGTTATTGCATCCTTATTCTCAACGCTTTGGAGCACTTCTGCCCCAACAGCGCTAATGACGATTTGAAGCTCATAGACTTCTTCCGCGAGGGAGGGCGCTATTCTCTTCGTGTTGATGGAGATGTCCTTGACGTTCGCCTTGAGCTAGAGCTATACACACCGGCAGGCAAGTATAAGTCGTGTCTAATGTGAGAGAAAGTGGTGTTGATACATGAGTGTTCAGGTCATCCGCCAGCTTGGCTGGGTATTCCCCAGAACGCCAATCCCCTTGACGTCAATATGAGCGGCTCGCCTCAGATACCCGAGACTTATGAGTATATTCGTTCCTGTCTTCGAGACTGCGAGGCCAATCACCCGGAATGCAAAGTTGCAGGTCAGGAACTGCCCACGCGGCTGTTAGACGTACAGCATGAAGGCGCGCAGCAAGTGATACTTGTCGAAACAGCGTCGCTTTCTGTGGGGGCCAAGATGACCTACATAGCCCTTAGTTACTGCTGGGGAAAAGGACAGAGTCTGACGCTGACGTCCGAAAACCTGGAGGTTATGAAGTTAGGTCTTATGGTCTCCAGTCTGCCGCAGACTTTACAAGATGCCATTGCCGTTACCCGAACGCTGGGTCAACAGTACCTATGGGTAGACGCCTTATGCATCATCCAAAACTCTCCAAGCGACTGGGAAGTTGAATCGTCGAGGATGGCCTCGGTATACCGTGATGCCTATCTAACTATTGCTGCTGCTACTGCCTCTGACGTTACTGAGGGGTTTCTATCTCGCAATTACCGGGAAACAAATCCTTGGTACAGGGAGCCATGTCACGAGGAATGGATCAATCAGGAAGCCTGCTCGACCATTTTAGGCGTTCGAGAGATAAACAATTTTTTAAGGCGCCAGGAGGACCACAACCGGGCTCTTGCGCTGCCCTGGAATCTTCGCGGGTGGACATTGCAGGAACAATTACTCTCGAGGAGAGTACTCAAATATCACGCTTACGAGCTTCGCTGGGTTTGCCAAAATAAAGCGGCGTGCCAATGTCGTTCGAACTGGAGTTGCAGCTTGGTGGCTAAAGACCCGCTGGATTCGCCCACGTATAGGTTCGAATCTGCCAAGTTGGCCCATACACAATGGCGCCACATTGTTGTTGACTATACTGCCCGCGAGCTTACCGATGCCCGTGACAAGCTACCCGCAATTTCTGGTCTTGCACAAGTCTTTCAACAAGTCATACAGTCTCCATATATCGCAGGCATGTGGGAAAACCAACTACCTTTGAGTCTCTTGTGGGTTGCTTCCGGGAGCCAAGTAAGATGTGCTCCAGAGCTTTACATAGCACCTACTTTCTGTTGGGCGTCAACATCCTCGCCAGTCCAAGGATTCGTGGAAGATCGGTTCTACTTTACAAGTGAATGGGTCTCTCAGAATGTGGTCGAAGATACTTGCTCCATTGCCGATGGTAAAGATCCATTGGGTCGGGTGAACAACGGCTGGATCAAACTCTGTGGTTATATCTTCAGAGCCGCTCTTGTTGACTACCCTGAGCGTGGGGCAAGATATTCGCTTTCCACCAAATATCTGGGAGAAAACCCTTTTGATAACGACACCTGGCTAGAAGAGTCTGAAGCAACAGACGAACATGGCAACCTGGAGAGATCTGTTCGTCGATTTCGTCGACTCTCGTCCATAACTCCACAAGAACACGAGCCCTCGCCGCCTAGAATACCTTCCGCCGCTGTTGTGTATCTGTTCTTGGTCGGATCTATATCTGGGCGTGTTTTCTTCCTAGTACTAGGGTTGTCAAGCGACAAACCAGGGATGTATGAAAGACTGGGTCTTCTCCAACATCGTGAATACACCCAGGGACAATGGGATGACTGGATTTCTGGTCTCATCTCTGCGGCAGACGAGCACAAGGTAATCACCATAGTTTGATCTCGGGGGCAGTTGGGCAGTTCATGACTGGGTTACACATGTACATATACGAGTCTATCCGGATTGGGACTGGAGTTTCTGTTGGCTTGAGAACCGGAAGACATGTTACGCGTTTCTTTTTTCACATCCTGTTCCGTTATCTTGGTTCATTTACAACACTACTAAAGGATGTGCAAATATCACGACTCGACTACACCTTGAACTACCGGGGGACTGAATGATGGCAGAATAATTGAGTGTACATAAACTAACCACCCGGGACGCATCAAATAGTCAACGCCCAATACCCGCGATTATGAACCAAAGGCAACAGAGCCCACATTACACAAATATAATCAAGAAGCGGGACGTTGGCGGCTCCTCGGACAAGGTTTCAAGGTTCATCGACGTTGCGCCCCTGAAGTGAGTCAAGAAAGCGCAAATAAACATGGGTGTCTGTCGGTACAACAGGCCTTAAACGTCCAACTCATGTTGGGGAAAACATCTCAATGAACTTGATTTCCTGTTTAGATCGGTCAGTCTCATACCCTCATGCCTGCAGAGAAACGGTGCCTCACGCTAACACTCACTCTTAACATGACCGAGACGGCCTACAACCAGGTAGCCGATCTGGAGTGAGCAAACATGGGAGTCACTACAACTTCAACCAAGTCCCAAGAGAACTAGCGATATATCGACAGAACAAATAACGAGTGAATTGTCAGCTACTCTCTCCAGTACCTGGAAAGGTACGTTTCCAAGTTTCTCCTTTACCCCCTAAACCCCAAGTCCCAAAAATCAACCACTTCCTCATATCGACCCGATACGCCCATCTCGTTCGTCGTTCAGCTTAGTTTCCTCTTAGCTTAATGAGAGAAAGAAAGATACCTATCCAAACCCAATCATCCTCCGAATCACTCTTTCTCCTTCCTGTACTACCTATCGCCTGCCAGTGTCCATGTCCCAGATCCCAGCTCCGAGTGAGGCTACCGTCCAGCGTCTCGGTCACTCATGCACCACTTCCATTCCCCCCAAAGAAGGAAACAAAAGCCAAAGTAATGGAAACCTCGTAAAAGCCTCACCGTGCCCTTTCCCATCCAATCCCAGAAGCCATCAAGACCAACCCCATCAATGAGGTCATGTAGCCTTGAAGGAATGGTCAACTTAACCTAATCCTCAATTGGGTTCTGGGTCGTGCCGTGGTTCTTAGCCCAAGGCTCCTTCTTTCTGCATGTCGCACACGGAACCTGCACGTTGCCTACGGAGGCAAGCCCAGAGGACCGGCCATTCGCTTGCGGGTCGTGTTCAACGACAGTATCGCATTGACAAAATCTGCTGTCGTAGGTGACCTCCTGGCGCTTTTTGTATTCAACCGCGTGGGAGCACCTGGCCCCGACGCCGGCATATTGTTGGTTGGTAGGGGTCCAGTCGTGTACGTGGACGCCGGGGAGAAGGATGTACTTGCACATGGTGGGTGGGTTGATGGGTTTTGTTGGCTTTTGGTGTTTTGTGAGGTTGGGTTTTTGGTTGTCGGGGGGACGAGTCTGTAAAGGGAGATGATGAGTTGGTAAACGCTCTGATGCGTTGATCCTACAAGGTGAGGGCCCTCCTCGGCGTTGAGGGATGAAAGTGCTTACCTGCTTGGAAGGTTCTGAGGGAGCTTGTAAAGAATAGACCGGGTATTCAGAGAGTTTGGCTTCGGTTGTGTCTGCTCCTTCTCATAATCGAACTTCCAGGTGAGAGAAACCCGCCCATTTTGTAGTCAAGAGGCATCATACCGTCGAAGATGTCCACTACGTTACGCGCAGAGGTGAATAAAGAAACACCCAGCATGGTGAGTTTCCGCGCGGTGGCCAAATCGATTGGAGGATATCACCAACGAGCCGGAGGTTCTTGAAGGTGGACGGGAAGCATCTCGCGTTGAAGACTCTCTGGTCAAAGGAGAAGGAGAGCGGAGGATGATGTTGGTGAGCATTCGTCTTTCGGAAGAGCCCAACTCGTTCATCATCCATGACACTGGATGACGGAGATTGTCATGAAGACCCGATGATAAAGAAAGAGCCGAGTTGGTGATATCGTTGGTAATCTGGTAGGTCATTCAGCTTTTTGGATAATCACCAACTACCCGGGGCTTGGTATCATAACTACCTGTTTCTCGAAGGCTCGAAGCGCTCCTGACTCGATGTCCCAGTAGGTGAGGGCTGTAAACGCTTAAGCCATGGCCTCTGCTTCCATCCAAAGAAGAAGAAAGAGACGGCCGGCCTGTTGGCGCTTGGTTTTCGAATTATAGGGCATCACCAACTTGCCGCTGACCTATGTTGATAGGCGAGGAGGAAGTCATAGACACCACTCTTTGATGAAAGGATCTCAAGTCGTCAGGGACCGCACCAACTGCAGGATGTCATTCAAAAAGAAGGGAGAAAATGTAAAATACCCGGCTAAGGGGACGAATACGTTTTAGAGGTAGACAGTGACATGCCTTACTGCCACAGGGGATCGATCCCAAGGACGAGTGAACCAATGATGGCGAAATCAACTGTACAAACAGTTTGATACAGTGTCGAGAGTGCCTGCACGTCAACATCCTTACAACCTCTACCCTGCAGACCGAGACGGCCCGTTGGTGATGGATCTCCTCAACACCATTAATACACTTCAGGTAATTTGGTGTGTTGCACTACCAACTGGACGTTGGAAGCATGGTGCGAGAAGTATAAAATTTCTGTTAAAGAATAGGATCTGGGACAGGAAAAACCTAGGTAGGAAACTGGTCCGGATCCGAGAGCCGGGAGCCGAGAGAAGTGACATGTATTTCCAAGGGAAGGATAGGGAGCCATCGGTGTGGCAGGGTTGATTCGAGCCGGTGTGAAGGGCAAGATCTTGAGTTCGTTCCTTGGACTCGGGGTTACTGCTACTGAAAGCCAGGAGGGTACAGTTCGCCAGGAGTGGTTCTTTTTTGGGTGGGAGCAAGGTGGTGGTTAATTAGAAGAAAGGAACTGTCAGAGGGGAGACCCCCGAGCAACTGGGTATACTATATACCCCTGATTGTTAGGCGCACAGCGCACCTTCCCAGTACATCACAGCGAGGAAAAGTAGCAGTTAGTCTAGTAAGGAAAGAACAGTCTAGGGAAAAGGAAGGAATGGATGTGGTACAGTAGGTGGTGATTAAGTAATAATCGGTTATTACCGAGTTACCGGGCACGGAGGATGAGAAAAGGGGATCGAGAACATCACGTCCATACCTGAGTATCCCTCCGTAGACACTTGACTTGTTACGGACACTCCGATTTTATTGACGGCCCATTAATGACAACAGTAACGGGACACAAGGAAAGGGACCAACGTCGACTCCGGTAAATATACTGACGGAACGGTTTGGCTAAGGAAGGAAAACACAAAGTATATGCTGGTGCTGGTGCCGATTCTAAACAGACATTACGCCATAACACTTTTCCCTTTTCACTCTTAATCTGACTCATGCTCTCTCAAGCTTCAACTTCTACAACAACAAACTAACAAAGAACGAACATAAAAAAAAGCCCAAGTGGTATATCAAACTGAACGAGCTGCTTTCCTTCCCTTCCCTTCCCTTTCCTTGCTTCCAACACCAATCACACCAATCCAACACCTTGAAAGAACCAATCAACCAGGCAAGACCACCAGGCACAACAAAATCCCCCGACCTGGCAAGCCTTCACTCCTACTCCTACTCCTTACTCTTCCTCCATCACCACAAGCTGCTCCAACCCGTCAATGATCTCATCCTCCTCCTCATCCTTCCCTTCCTCTTCCTCAACACCATCGAGTCCACCATCCACTAACCCCAGTGCATATTGACCCGGGCTGAGCTCGAGACTGCCGAGTACCTAACGCAGTCCAATCACACTCATCTCCAGCGTCCACACCCTGCGGATCCACACCTTCAGCTTCGTGCCGGGCTCGAGACCCTCGACACCCTCGAGCTCGACACCTTCCCACCAGCACCTGCGAGCGGGCTTGCGCCAGAAAAGCAAAAGCTTCTGGGCCATGCCGACGGCGTTGCTGCCCATCTCGTTGCCCTTGATGTCGGAGCGCAGGCGGGCGAGGGCGAGGGAGCAGATGACGGCCTTGTTGGGCTCGCCGGCGCGATGGCCCCAGCGGTCGTCGTAGTTGAAGCCGCTGTAATGTATTGTTAGTGAAACTGTTCTTTCGAGTAGAATTGGAGGATGAGCTCAGAATCAGAGAACAAAACTTACCCAGCAGTCAACATCTCAATCAAATGCGCCTCGGTCGTGCCCGGCTCATCACTCTTCTTCAGCCCGCTGAAAATACCATCCTGCTTGAGCAGCGCTCGAGCAGCCGCGCGCTTGATCTCCATCATCTCAGCCTGACCAAGGTCGGCGCGAGGGGGGATGGCGTAGAAGTCCAGGTCCTCGCGCAGCACAATGATGCCGGCGCGCTTAGAACCGTCATCACCTCTTGCGCCAGACGCCGGGTCGAGGGGTACTATGCCATCGCTGCCATCTTGGGGGTTGGAAGGGTCTACGGGGATGGACTGGGCTACTGTGCGGAAGAACTCCAGCATGTATTGTAGGGATGCTGGGTCATACTGGTCACGAAGTTAGCGATGGTCTGGGTGGATAATTCGTGAGCGCGCAAACTTACGTCAACTTGTACGGCATCTCCCTCGCCAAAGCCACCCATGTGTCCTTCGGGGAAGAGTCCATTGGGAAAGAGGGACAAAAGGACGAATTCGGGTAACGTTAGCAACTCGTCGCGTGATAGTGTGAACCGCGTTCCCCTGTGAAGTGAATCAGTAAACGTCCGCTATAATACATCTTTTCGGGGCATTCTTACCGCAGGTCAATAGTAATCGTCTCATCGGCGGCGACATCTATCCAACAAACCCCATTGTTAACCTCTGTTTTATCCCAACATTGCCCAATTGACCACCTTCATCCAGAGCAACCCAACTCACCTCCAAGGGTATTAATAGGCGGTCCACCCTGCTGGACCTGAGTAATGATACTCGACGCTCCTCCCGCGGCAGCCATTAGATATGTGAAAGACTGGAGGGGACTGGATCCCTCCGAATATGCCGGTGGCGGCTCTGCTTCTTCCTCCTTGCGAGATGACTCGCCCTTGGTATCCTCCTTTTGAGAGAGCGCGCGCTTGGTTTCGTCCTGGAACTGGAATCCGGGGGACGAGGTCGAAGGCGCGGTGGCGACAAAAGCACTACTACTGCTTCCTACTCCTGATGGATGATGTACAACGAATGGATCGGACGGCGCGTAAGCTGGGGCGGCAGATGGCGATGATGCGACTTCGTTTAATTCGTCTTGGTCGTTGACGACGTCGTTATTATCGAAATCGGTGACTGAAACGGCGGCGTACTTGCCGTCGAATGGTTCAAAGACGGATGCTGAACTGGCAAGTTCGGGGTCCGCTGATGGACTGGCAAAGAGCGACGAGAAGGGCGGAGGTCGTCCGGCTGAAGAGGACTCGGACGCCGGGTATTGGGGTGGCGGAGAACGAGAGGCCGATGGTGGCTCAGGACCGGCGACAGCGGTGGTGGTAGTTGGGCGACGGAAGCCGTTGACTTCTGCAGTGAAGCAGACAAGACCCGGCGGAAGTGTCTCGGGTATGGTGTTGTTGTCGTCGGACAGGTGGTTTAGGTGATGGTGATCCAGGGCCAGGTTGTCCAGGTTCAGGTCCAGGTCCAGGTCGGATAGCAATCCAGTGTCTTCTTCTGCGCTACGCCGTTTGGGGAGAGAAAGGCGAGAGGCCCTGTGGTGATGTGGAGGGTGGTCGAAGATGGGCCCGGAGGACGAGCAGCTGGAATCTCGCGGCGCAGACAGGGTGACGACGGGGGTGGGTGTCGCAATTGGGAATTAATTCGGTCGTGATTTTGGATCTAATATAAGGGGCTAGGGACGTGATAAAGCTGGGGGAGCCGAAGAAAGGTTAGCCAAGTTTCCATGGACCCAGTCGTCACAGTGTTCCTCTTGATGGCGATGGAGAGTGTTTGCTTTGGTTATTTTCCACCTCGACCTGTTTCCATCAAGAGTCTTGACTTACCTTCCTGAAAAAACACACACAGTCAATTGATTGCATGGGATCGATGGTATTGGGTTACGCGATGGAGATGGCAATGGCGCGACTTGTTGAATTGGATGGGATGGATGAGTGATGTTGTTGGCGCGGACAATGGTCGGGAATTAGGATTAGGTGAAGGGCCAAGTAAGATTGGGGTTCCTCTTCGGGGAGAGTGGGATGCTATTACCGTGGCAGATATACCCAGCAAGTACCTGGGCGTAATTACCTGCGAGCCTCCACTGCCCAATCTGAGGTAGGCTAGGCTAGCTGGTCCAATCGTCTAATTAGATGGCCCTGTCGTCTGAGATGTCAGATGGTCCGGGCGGGAAAAGGTCCAGAAGAGGGTCGAATGGTTCTTTCGTGACAGGTTTCGCTTTCTGGCAAGAAATCGGTGTAATTCGACACTTTGGAAGTGGATGTCCTGAACAAGCAAACAAAGAAGAGATTCTCGAAGAAGAAAATCAAGGAGCTCGAATCAAGGGACCTATAACTCTGGTGTGACAGGTCTTAGATTCGGTAAATTTGTACTTGTAAGAAGTTGAAATGCGAAGAAATGACGCGGAAAGAATCAAGAAGACGGGACGGCAAGACGGGAGACGACAGGCGAAACTTCCACTTCCAAGCACACTTGTCAAAGTTGACAGCAGCACTGACGGAATTGATCGATTGACATCCGATGGACACAACAGAAGAAACTTTGGATCTTTTTTTCCTGTCCGGTTGTTTGAGATCAATCCCGTCCGATGGATCAAGGATTCTCACTCTTACAACAACTGCACCGCGATGGATAGATCCCCCGAAATGCAACTGATGCAACTGTATGGGGCGGCCAGGGGTGCTGCTCCATGCTGTCTGCTGTCACGCTGTGAAATTACCGCTGAGGCGCTGGAATTGCCAATCACTGCTCGAGCTGCCAATTGTTAGCTGCCAAGTGAGCCAAGCTTCCAAGCAGCACAGTCCCTGCTTCTGTAGCCGCCCGTCTACGGACCAATCACCATGTCAACAGACCAACATCACGGTTGGGGATTGTCTCGTGCATATAGCAATTTGGGGAGACCGATGCTGTTCAAGAAGGTTCATACGTTTGACATCAGGATTGGCGGGTGATGGGATTTTGAAGCTTTGGAACTGAAGCTGTTCATACAGTGTCTGTCAATGACATATTCGATGATGCATAACCCTAACCCTGCCCCTGACCACCTAGCCATTAGGGTACATAAAACCATCAAGGTCCCCTTCCAAGACTTCCATCTTCATCAGTCATCATCATCACTATCCCCAAAAATGGCCTTGAACACTTCATCTCCCGGCCTCTTCCCTTCCAACGCCTCATTCCTCGACGTATCAAGGACCGCAGCCGCAGGCTTCTGTGCCTCTCCTCCTCCTCTTTCCAAATCAGCCATGGCCGTACTCCCTCCTCCTCCTCCGCCGCCAGTGCTCCCAAACTCCAAACCCAACAACTCCCTCTCAACAGCACCTGCTCCACCACCACCCTGATACCCGTACGACTGAAACTGCGACCACACGTCATCCTTCTTCCTCTCACTAGTCGCATCGTAATTATCAGGCTGCACATGTGCCGGCGGCTTGACTCCAAACCGCTTACACAACAACCTCGTAGGATAAAAGTCCGTCGTAGACCTAGTCATGGTGCCAAACATACCCAATCTCGCCGCCTCTTCCGCTGGATCCTCTGGTTTTGGTGGCGGTTTTGATACCAAACTGTCTTTGTCCCCAGTAGTTGACGTAGCAGCTTTGGTCGATGAACTCGTAGTAAACCGACTAGCCATAAACCCCGTCATCGGCTTAAAGATCCGCGCACAATTGAAGAACTCATGAAACTCCCTCAACCACTCCTCATCCGTCAACTTCTTCGGCTTCGGTGGTAGTTGCGGTCTAAACCCCGCTTGGAACTCCAAGTACCCTCTATACCGTGCACGCTTCTCCTCGTCTTCAGCATAGGGCGCGCCACCGCCGATGCCGCGGGAGATGGCGGCTATGGCGGTCTCCTTGTCGAGTTTGGGAACGCGGTCGAGGAGTTCTTGTTGCTTTTCGGCTTCGCTGCGGGCGTAGGCGGCGGGAACTTCCCCGAAAGCTTGGGGCAGGTCGGAGCGGCCCGTGACGGCGGCGAGACGGTCGCGAGAGGCGGGGGAGATGAAGTCGAAGACGGATTTTCCGGGTAACTGCTTTTCGCCAAGGAGGGCGGCGCGGGCTTTGGGGTCGAGGGTGGAGGCTTTGGCTACGTCGGCTGTTGAGACGTAGTTTGCTGCTGGGGACCCGCCGGATTCCGGTTTGGGTGTCCTGGATGATACCCACCCTGGAGGGATCTGGGGAGGTGGGTATTTTCCTTCGGAGTTGGTTTCGGTTGTGAGGGCGTCGGGTTCTTTGCCGAAGACGAACCCGTCGAGGGGTAGGCGGCCGTCGTGGCATTTGCGAACTCCTAACCCTACTTTGCCTAATATTGATGATGCTGCTTTCTTGGTGATGAACTTCGGTTTTGCTTGTAACGTCGGGTTGGCCGCTATCGTAGCCTTCTTTTTCTTCTTGTCTCCGCCTATTACTCGGTTGTAGGATATTTTGGGGCCGACTTCGTATGGATCTTCGTCGTCTGAGCCGGTATCATTCAGGACGCCTATCCCTATACCTCCTCGAACCTTGTTGGTTTCCTTCTTCCGAGCCCCGCCTATTGTGAGTTTTGGTCGTCCCAGCGAGCCGTAGTCGTCTTCATCTTCGTCGTCCGTGTCACCGTGACTGCTTTTCTTTGACCCCGACAGACCGATTGGCGTCAGTCTGCTCTCTCCCGCGTACCCTAAGCCCTTGCGATCCGTCTTCTTCACAAACGCAATCATGGGTACGTTTTCCGGCGCAAAGAGGAAAGTTCCCCCTTGGGCAGTCGCATCGTTCTGCAGCTCGAGTCGCGCTTTCCTCCGTACCTTGGGGCCAATGCCTTGACCTTCCCTCCAGCCCATCTTCTTGAGTAGTTTCACACCCATAGTTTCACCCTGGGTACGAAAGAGGCCCATAAGGCTGCTCGCTCGTGTGGCATCGTTCGCGGTCGAGCCTAGCCCGGCGAAGGCGGCGTTGGTCTGGATTTTCTTGGCTTCTTCAGCATCGGCAAGATCCTCCTCGTCCATAAAGTCCTCCGGTCGTTGTTGGACAGCTTTCGGGGCATCTTTGTGACGGTTGGTTCGTGATGAGACAAATGTCGAGGGTGTCCATCCTTCTTTGGAGCCGACGGTGTTAAAGTAGCTAATGGAGGTTATTGTTAGCAAAAAGTGAGAGCGGTCTTCGTGGAAAGGAGCTATACATACCCTGCACTGAATCCTCCTGTGAATGCGCCGTGTAGTCTTTTCCTCCCTCTCTCGTCCCTCACCTCCTGCTTCCAGATCGGTACGTAGGAGCCATCGTCGCGAACTTCGGGGTCGCGCGGTGGAAGAGGTGTGCCGAAGAAAACGTAGGGTGATTGTTGAGCAGTAAGATCGGCCTCGAAAGTTGCGCGTGACCTCTTGTAGGACATGGAGAGGATGGGTGGTCGAAAGGGTGATTATATCGTGTGTTGACAAATGTGGAATTCGAGGCTGAAGCTCAGCACAAGCTAGCTCTATGCAAGCTGGAAGGTGTGGGTGGTTCGTGATGGAACGCGACGGTCGCTAAATTTAGGGCGCTGTTCAGCCTTGCTCCGGGGCTTCTTGGCCAGCTGGCAGGGGCAGGCATGTCAGCGGTCAAAAGGGAAGGCGGTACCAGTTCTAGAACGGAGCGGGGTCATTCTGCCGCTGCCGATGCGGGGACGGCGCTCGACGACAGGGGCTGTCCCTGGGGAAAGTGCCCTGAAACTTGTGTGATTTTAGAAGCCCGACGGTTGAGACCAGACCGAAAGACGAAAGAAGCAAGACATTCCTGTTCACTTTATGTTGAAACTCATTGACCGATGGAAGCATCAATTCTTCTGCCATGTTGAGCCGCAAAGTCGCTTTCAATATCAGAGCCGTGGATCAGACCGTTGGAACCTCTCCCGACGGGCTGGATCCGGGCGTCCGTCCGCTGGCGCCCGAGAGCTTCAGACGGCAGAAAGTGGAATTGCAAGTGCAGCATCTCGGCCCGCCGAATGCAGCCCAGTTGTGTTTGCTCGGCATCATGAAACAAGCCGATGAATTTCATTCTTTGCTGGACAAACACGGACGAAGATGATGAATACCTATCAAGCCTCACATTGCACAAATCTGTTCAAGACGACGAGACGGTTGGAAACCCCGCATGAAGGTGATAACTGTAACCCAACAACCTGGAGAGGTGATCAGGTTCCTGTCTTGGAAATATCGCTTTGATCCGCAGCATGATATCATTTCAGCGGGCAATATCCGGTACGCATTGTTGGTCGATCCTTGATATTTCGGTCTTTTTTCCACGCATTTTGTTTGATATCCTGGGAAAATTCTTTGTAACGTTTCAGGTCTTTCCGCGTGGATATCGTGAGATTCCAAAGGAGTGATTAAAAATGCTTTCAAATGTCTCCCGCACAGAAACGGATGTCTCATGCTGTACAACACCGGCCTCCTCTGGTGATTGGGGTGATGAGGACAGCCGGCAATGAGAGTCAGAAGAAGAAAGTTGCATAGTACTTACCATCCCGTCCCATGTCGACTCAGCTCAAGTTTCTGAAAAGAGTCTGGTGATAAGGTTGCCTTGCACTCCGACGCTCACTGCACCAGAGCTGCCATTGGGCAAAGCTTCCCCGCAAGTCGTGGGCTTGAGGCACGGCCGCCATTCCGCGATATCCAATGTTGCAGTATCAAGGCTGCGGTGTGGCACAGAGAGCTTCCTTTTTCGAGATGTATCAGTCAAGAGAGAGTATCCCAAATCTGACAGTTCCCGTCCGAGCTGAAGGAGGGCATCCCGGAGACAAGCATTCTCTCCTGAATTGCTGGCACCAGTCTGAAGCTGCCCGTCTCTTGAACCCCAGCTTCTGGCCAGTCAGATGGGATCCAGGAGTTGCATCCTTCTCGAAGCTCGCCGCGGGCCTTTTCCGGGTGCTGTAGACGTGGCATTGGAGTCTGGGACCGGTTTTGGTCGAGAACGAATCAAAAGAGCTCCGCGGCGGAGGGCAGGTCGTCAAACTCCCCACCACGCCAACAGCGGATCCCGATCCAAGCTGTGAGAGACGATGAGATGTTAAAAGATTCTGTGCTGAATAGTGAAGAGCGGTCAATTGGTCGTTTATTCCTAATCTTTTGATCAGTCTCAAAAAGAATAGTTAGCTGCCTATAAGTTTGGTTATACCAAGGTCAACATCCGACTCACATGTCAAGATATCGGAATGGCTTCAGGGGCTTTTGAGGGGAACATGTTGTGGAGGAAGGGTGGATGCGGTTGAAGGGCGCCGGCCAAGAAGGATGATCACGAACGACAACTGTGCCCTTTGTGGGTTTAGAAATGCACGGCCCTCCTCAAGTGTCCTGGCCTTCCTTGTCCTTTTTCTCATGGTGACTGAAATTCACAAATGAGATGCCGGATTGCCTTGGAACTGCTGGATCCCCCGGTGGTTCTTGGTGGTCCCTTTCTTTGGTGTGCCTCGGTGGTCCTCAAGAAATGGACAACATTGGGTCCAGGCCAGGAGAAAAGGAAGACCATTCGAGGCAAAGGTCAGGAGAAGGACTACATGGCAATACTTAACACGAGAGGATAGACTCGAAATTGTAGCCGTTGGTGATGGCCTCGTCTGTCCGTTACCGTGCCTCACCTTCAATGTCTCCGGAGTTCTGGCTGTGGAGGAGGTCAAAAGAGGCTGATGTTTAGCGTTCGGTATAGTGTCATCTGTGGTGTTAAGCGCGCTCCTATTCAAGGCAACCTCATCATTCACCCCAGAAACTGGGAACTGACCTGACAAGTGAATCATACCCGCCGGCCTGGTTCTTAGGATGTCTGGGATCATGTTGAAACAATCACAGATCTTTGTTTTTATATCGGGCCTGATCTCTTTTCAAAAGCGGTCGACCTGGCGGTGACGCTTGAAGAAGGCGGACAGATATTCCCACATGTTAACAGATGAGAGGCAGAAGTACCTCGAGCAATAGCACTAAAGAGGTAGACCCACTCCAAGTCCCTTGCCCAGGGCGCCCCGTCCGTCTCACTGCAAAACCCAACCACCAATTCTTTGTCAGTGGCCGACGCAGCGGGCCCATCTCCAAAGCCTCCCCGTCGGGCCCCTTCACTGTGCTTGCATCCTGTCTCCACTGCCCTGCTTCCGCCATCCCGACTTGGCCAGAGACAACACAAGACCGGGCAGACAATCATTAACCCTTTCCGACCATTATTTGACTTTTGTCAACAACACCTCTCTAGACAACTTCTTACATTTACCTCGCAGCTCGCTCACCCCGTCACAAGAGTTGCTGTCGGGAACGCCGTCTCGAGGTTTGACACATGTGCCAAGGTTGAACCAACTCCCGTCTAACTCAATCGAAGCACGGGCACCTCTCCTCGACTGACCCTCACAGCGACCAAAGCTCCCGTCCTGTTGTTCTCCGCCGGACCTGACTGCGGACTGCACTTCCACAACTCCTCCCAACAATCTGCTGCTTCATCTCAACTTGCAACACTGCCCTGCACAGCACCAACCCAAAATCCTGGATCGTTTTCGGCATCGGGCAGCCGGAGTACAGCATTTCGCTCCCTCCTTGCATTTTCACCTAGTACTCCCACTCTCCACTACTTCTCTCCCGCAACCGAATTCGCGTGGATCGCTCGAGACCAGATTCCCCATTACGCCCATTTCGCTTTGTACCTGAGCCCTGGATTAGGTCCTGAATTAGGCTCCCGGGCCCGACTGTAATCTTGCGACTTGCACCACGAGGTCAGTCCGGACAAATACCACGACATATCCGCCCTCCACAATCCTCGTAATCGACCAAGCCGTATCCAGGTAGTCATCTCTACTCGCCTATAGTCAACCATTGGCTTCGCCGACTGAGACTCGACCAGAACACCCCAAGACCCCCGACCCCCGACCCCCGTCCTCCCCCGGCTGCGACTAGGGATCAGGACTCCGACCGCCCTACCGCCAACCCGGCTCCATCACCCTGGGAAATCCCCTTTGCTTCAGACCAAAAGAGTACTCCGTACCACCACACGCGTCTCCACCCCCCATGGCGACGACACTCTCCTCTGGCGCCGCCGCCGAACTCCCCATCCGGTCACAGTCTGTTCGGACTCGGCGTCCCCCTACCACATCACGACCAGAGCCACCACTGCCGCGGTCCGAATCAACCAGCAGAGCTGAAGCCTCGCGTCCCCACCGCCGGAGCAGTCAGCGATCTGCCTCAGGAGCAACCGCAGCAGCAGCTACCACTACCACGGCCACATCGTCGAGACACCACCACCATCCTTCACAACAGCAGCAGCATCACCATCAGCAGCCCGACATGTCCGCTGCCGCTGCTGCTGCCGCTCCCCACGGCCACCCCAGCGCCGGGGACGACCATCGCAATGGCGCCGACGCAGCTACCTCGACACACCGCAGTGCCACCGGCACCACCAAGCAGCGATACCGTACCGTGATCCCCGCGCCTTCCGGTAACTATGCCTTCATCAAGACAATTGGTCAGGGTAGCATGGGCAAGGTCAAGCTGGCGAAAAAGGAGGGCACCAATGAATTGGCAAGTCAACCCATCAAATGCGACATCCCGGTTGTTCCGTTTCTTTAGCTAACTCTTACCTTTCTTTCTCTGTTTTTAGGTTGCCTGCAAGATCATTGAGAGAGTATCGCCCGACGATGGCCGACAGTCGAGGGAAGAACGTGAAAAGGCCGATGCCGCTAGGGAAGACCGTAACGCCCGTGAGGCGGCTATCGTCAGCCTCCTGAACCATCAGTACATTTGCGGACTCCGCGATAATTTGCGAACAAGGTGGCATTGGTACATGCTTTTTGAATACGTTAATGGCGGCCAAATGCTGGACTACATCATTTCCCACGGTAAGCTTAAGGAGAAACAGGCTCGCAAGTTCGCTCGCCAAATAGCCAGTGCCGTCGACTATTGCCACCGCAACAGCATTGTGCATCGCGACTTGAAGATCGAGAACATCCTGATCAGCAAGACTGGCGACATCAAGATTATTGATTTCGGTCTCAGCAACCTTTTCTCCCCAGAGGAGGATAGGAAACTCAAGACATACTGCGGCAGTCTCTACTTTGCCGCTCCCGAGCTTTTGCAGGCAAGGCCATACACTGGTCCCGAGGTTGACGTATGGAGCTTTGGTGTTGTTCTGTTTGTGTTGGTGTGCGGCAAGGTTCCGTTTGACGACCAGTACATGCCCGCTCTTCACCAGAAAATCAAGAAGGGCGTAGTTGACTATCCCAATTGGCTTTCTTCGGGTATGTTTCCACACACAATCCCTGACCTCACTGGACAGCATGCTAACTTGGCTGTCTGCAGAATGCAAGCACCTCATCTCGCGCATGTTGGTGACTGACCCCAAACAGCGAGCCACCATGCATGAGGTCATGAACCACCCTTGGATGCTCAAGGGTTACAACGGACCCCCCGATAACTACCTCCCGCGCCGCGAGCCCCTGACGCTTCCCCTCGATCCCGAAGTCATTTCGCAGATGACCGGTTTCAAGTTTGGGCCTCCAGAGTATATCACAGCAGAGTTGACCAAGCGCATTAAGTCGCCCAAGTACCAGGCCGCCATCCGCCGTCTTGAAAAGGAGAGAGAACGACCGGAGCCAGTCCCGAAAGATGCCGAGAAGAAGCGTGGCTTTGGTTTCGATTTCTACAAGAGAAGGAATTCTGTGACGAGCAAGGACACGCTGACTGCCACCAGTTCTGAGGGTCTTCCCCTTGGCGATGATCCTCTTAACGCTTTCGACCCTCTTGTTTCCATTTACTATCTGGTTCGCGAAAAGCTCGAGCGCGAGCGCAACCACGTCCACATTGACTTGCAACAACCATCCAAGGCACAGCAGCCACCTTCGTCATCACAGACACAGGTACCAGTACCTCCTTCTCCCGTTGTCCGACCAAGGGAGAAACATTCCCTTGCCGATATCGTGCCACCACAGCCCGTCCACAATGCCGAACCACGGAGCCGACAAAGGACAAGGTCGCACAGTGAGGATCAGCCTAGGGAGCCCATCAAGAGTGGTCTACTCTCGCCCGATATGGTCCCCGCCAAGAAGGAGAGCACGGCCGCCGGTATCCTCCGCAGACTTAGCACCCGTGACAAGCGAAAGGAGCCTCCAGCGACAGCTAACTCAACGGACGGCAAGCCGCCCCTCCGGGGTTCCATGTCCATGCGCGCCAAGTCGCTCGGCCACGCTCGGAGGGAGTCCATCCAGATGCGACGAGCCAAGCGCGAGGCCGAGGCCGCTGCTCAGCAGGCTCAGTCACAAACAACAGAGCCTCAAAGAAGCTACCAGAGCCATCACCACTCTGTCCGCGAAGAGACGGACGCTGAGCTGGTGGATAGCGACCCAAGAGGCGAGACCTCGGGCGGTTCCAACGAGAGGCTAGAGCCTGAAGATCCCGATCTGGCCAAGCCTGTGTTCCTCAAGGGTATCTTCAGCGTATCCACAACCTCGACAAGACCTCTCTCTGAAATAAGGGCGGATATCAAGCGAGTGTTGCGGGTGCTTGGCGTTGACTTTACTGAGATCAAGGGTGGTTTCAGCTGTCTGCATACGCCCAGCATCAACCACGCCGAACGACAACCGACGGTAATGACCGAGGGCGGCAATGATATCGAGTTCGAGATCTTGATCGTCAAGGTCCCGATTGTCAGTCTGCACGGTGTCCAGTTCAAGAGGCTCGCCGGAAACACTTGGCAGTATAAGGCCTTGGCGGAGAAGATTGTTCGGGAGCTGCGACTGTAATGGACTGATTGGGTTGAAGTTTGTTGGATTGTACTGTAAGGTTGCTGGCATGGATGATGACAGCATGGAAAGCAAGCGGATGGTTGCGAGGGTGAGCAAAATGTGCTTTTGATGATTTGACAGTATGGGCGTTCTGCGTTGGGGAGTCACCTACGCTACCTGAACTTTCCCCCTTAATTGTCTCGCTCAGTCTTGAGAAAGGAGTCTTGGGTCTGAGACCGGACTTCTACTCTCTCGCTCAAAACTATAAAACAAGAAAGAAAAGGGACGGGTGTCACAAAGGGGAAAAAGGAAACAGGATTTTGTGTTTGCGGGTTGTTCTTATTTCATGTACTTGCGCGCACAACACTCTCGCTTACACTCTCACACTCTCACACATACTCTGGACTGGTATTGGTCTGGTCGGTCGGTCGTTTTTCTCACTCACGATTGGGGTCGTCACTACTTACACACTCATGTCTGATTTCGTTTTTGCGAGTCCTTTTTTTGCGAGGCATGGCAGCAGCAGACGGAAGCAGTAAAGAGAGAGTTGCGGTTTGCTTTTCTTTGGCTTTTGGCTTTTACAGCAAGGAAGGAGGGGGTTATAACGGCTTTAACTTTTATCTACAGACTAATAATTCTTTTTTAATTGCACCCACACCCCATCAAGAGACAAGGCGGACAGTCACGGTACGAGAGCTGATGTAAGGTACCTACTTTCAGTGGTGGTCATGATTCTTGCTTCTTCTTTGTATATGTAGTAGAAATAAGGAGTAGTGACTTTTGGGGTTCTTGGAGCAAGTTGCTGGGACTTCATCAATAACCAAGTGGTTGAGAATCTCATCGTGATGTGAACTGGATGATAACAAGTGTTATGGGATATTCCAGGCAGGTGCCTGAATGCCCCACTCTATCTTGGCATATACTCTGTTGAGCGTGGGACTGCTCTATCGAGCAGGATATGTTATATAAGAGTGCTCTCCCTATCAACCTCCGTCAAAATTAATTGGATCATTAATTCATATTATATCAACCTAACGTCTATTTTGCTTATACTCTATAAAATCGTATACGAAGTCCCAAATTAAGACTCTCGATAATATTTATCTTTAATTTCCTTTAATAAGATTATCGTCAACTGTTACGTACTATTATTCTATTTAATAATTAATTATTTACTCTATTATTTTATATTAATATTATTTATAAAGTATCGCTTCGCGTAATAAGTAATGCCTATAATTCAATTTTAAACCGATTTTATTATTCTTTATTCTTTATATCCTTTTTCGTTTCTTCCTTTCGTAAAAGGGGAAATTCTATCTTCGTTTCGTTAGTTTTAATAATAATTTATTAGATTTATTACTACTTATTCAATTTACCCTTTCAAACTAAGTACTTACTTATCCCGCTTAATTTTAAGCCCCCTTTCTTTATAATTCTTTTATTATCCCCTCAAATTTCAAAATTAACTTTTACGATATTAAACGGCAATTATATTCCCTAAACAGCTTTTAAATTTTAAGACGATAGTCTAATACGTAAAGTATATTAAGTTTTTAAATTTATAGTATTCTAATCCTAATTTTATTACGAAGAACGTTTTACTCCTCCGGCCGCCGAACTTTTTATTAAAGCTGCTAAGTTTCGCTTTAATATAGAAACTGGCCAAATCGAAATTTAAAAGGACTAGGCCAATGAAATTAATAATAATATTTACAATAAAGGCTGGATTATCGATATTAATACAATTAATAAAGAAGTTTAATAAATTCTACGTAAATATTGTAATTTTATCATTAAATACCCTTTTAAAGGACGTTAAATTTAATTTTTCCTTAAAAAAGAGATAGCGCTTCTATTTAATTTTAAAAAAGTTATTAGTAATAATATATAATTAAATTAAAAGTTAATAATAATAAAGCTACTCAATATAAAATTAACGACAATATTATTGAAATAGTCGCTAATATATTAATTCCCCCTAGTATTAATACTTCCGTCGCTTCTAACTTTTAATCTTCGTTTAATAATTTTTCCGATACCGTTAAAATAATTAATGCGCTGCCTCTTGTAAATTTTATTTAAATTTTTATTTTTCCTTTTTTATTACTAATTTTAGTAAAATAGTTTTCTTACCCCGTTTAATCCTTTCGTTTATTTTCGCTTATTGAATCCGTTATTTCCCGTATTAATTTAATTATTGAAATCGCTACTAATTTTACCTAGTAATTTGCAATTAATCCTATTACTAAGTATTTCGCTAATATAGTACAAATAGAAATTCTAATTAAATTTATTTAAAAATAGTAATAAAAGTAAGCTTTTATATAGCCGAAATTAATTATAATTAATAAATTTCCAATTTATTTCGTTAATCCGGTCTAAAATACTTTATACTTTACTTAAAATAATATAAAGCCCAATTTTAACTTACCCGCTCCGGCCGCCGCTCGGCGTAATCCTACTTAATAAACCGATAATTCTATTATTAATTAGCTTTAATATATTATAAACTTTATTAATATTATTAATAATACTACTATAATTAACGCTAAAGATTTATATAATGTTACTAACTTTATTAACTAAATAAAACTTTTTTGGATTAATTACGTTAATTACTTACCCCTATTCGATAATGTTTATTAATAGCCTATTTATAGCCATTATAATATATTACTTCTATTAACCGGCCGTTATATTTTTATTTATATTATAAAGATAATTCCCGAAGAGTTCATTTAATAAGAAAGAGCCTCCGCTAATAAAAAAGAAATTAAATATTAATTTTATTAAACCGAAAAGCGAACCCGTATAATTAAATAAATTTATTAAGTTCGTTAAGTTTAGGAATAAAATATATTTTCCTCGGTTTAATTAATTTCCGTTTAAATTCCCCCTATATAAATTCCTCCTATTTTAATTCCCTTATTACATTGATTTTTCTGTTAAAGTAATTAATTTATAAATATTTTATAACCTTTAATACGTTTCGCTAACGCTTCTTTTAATACCTTTTAATAATTAGCTAAAGCTAATAGTAATAGTACTATAATAAATAATATTACCCTCTATAAAATATTCGAAGATTTATATAATTGTTTTAAGGAATTTAAGCTTTGTAATAATGTTATTTTTAATAAAAAATTTAGTATGCCGGTTAATATTTTTAATAATAAATCTATTTAATAGAAATTCTTTAACGTTAGCATATTCTTCCCTAATGCCCTTACCAATAAGAAGAAATAAAGAGTTTATATTAATAGTAAAATTAATACCCTATTTTATACCGAACGTAATAATTTTTATAATAAATTTAACTATATTACCAACGCCTTATATCGAATCTTTAGTATTAAACCTAATAAAATATAAAAATAATTTAATACGAATAGGTTTACCGTTGAAATATATAGTGATAGTAGTCTTATTCCCTATGCTAGTAACTATATACTAAGCGCCCGATGGGCATGGGGTCCTTCACCTATTTTCGGAGGGAAAACCGTACATACTTCCGTCTGCCGGATAAAAAGCCCCGCCCCTTGCCCGGCCGCGAGGCCGGCACCTGCGTTTCCTACCATAGCGGTGCTCACCCACCGCTTGGTGAATAATGACGTTAACGCATCGCCGATATCTTACTATCGACTGATGTGTTATCCCTGAGGCCAACTTAACTGCTAGACGGTATTCTCGGAGCCGTCCCAATCTCAATACCCAATTGAGGAGGCGGTCGGCCTACTCTCCGTCGTCCAAGTATACAGCCAGTTGCTCTTGGCTGTGCGGCCACGTTGAAATATATAAGAAAAGCGATTAAGCTTTATATAATTTCTCTACGGAATTATTTAAATATATTCGTTTATAGGGTAATAATACCGATTTTTAACTTTATACCCGTTTTTAGAATAGTTTATATTATAAATTAAAGTTTTATTACGCTAACCCTAATCGTAGTTATACTATCTGTTAATATATTGATAACGTTAAAAAAAAAACTTTAATTATTTGTAATAAATTCCTAAATCTCGCCAAAAGTCTGCGTTCAACCTATTTTGCTATTAATAATATTAATAATATAATAGAAAATAATATTATAATAGCCGTCTATTCTAATTTTTAAGGAAATAAGGATAATAGTAAACCTTTTTTCAAAAGAAACTTTTAGCCTAATAATAATAATTTTACCGAAAAGGGTGGTACGAAACTTTATTTTAATAACGGAAAATTTGACAAATTTAGTAATAAATTTAATAAATGTAATAATAATTATTCGGGTAATAATAATAATTGTAACCGTCGTTAGGGTAAAAAGTTCGAAAAATGTTATTATTTTAAGGATAGTTGTTATGCTTATATTAATTCCGCGATTGTTTTCACGGATAATTTCGACGTTAATAATAAAGTTCATTATTTACAGAGCGAAGGTTACTATTTTATAAGTAATTGCGAAGAAGAAGTAATTAAATTTAATATAAAAATTTCTACTATTAAATATAATAATAAATTTTCGATTTATTTTACTAGTTTTTTAACTCCCTTTAATATTATATTTTCCGATATTCTATAATTTTCTATTTTATTAACTTCGTTTTTATTAATTCCGACTATTATTATTAATACTATTCTTATTAATAGTACCGACTTTAATAATTATATTATACCCTTATTATTAAATTTATTATCCGATTCCAATTTTATAACGATTTTTAAACGCTTAGAATTAGTCTAAATATTTAGTAGATCGTCTAATTTTTTGTTTAAAGATCGAATAATAATTATTAAGTGTTTTCAGGCTATGCTAAATTGGGTTAGTAAGGTAAGAGAAGCAGATATTATATTAAAATTGCTAATATTAACCAATAGATAGGAGCTTAAATTATTGGAGGTATAGTATAAAAGTTAATATTATTTGCTTATTTTTATGGAAGGGTAGATAATCGAAGTTATTCCGGATATTACTTTATAAAATAGAGAATTAAATTTAAAGAAAGTTATTTCCTATTTATAAACAGATATTAAATTGTACTTTAATATTCTTATAATTATTATATGTTTTAATTCCGGTTATTTATCGATTATAGTAAACTGTACGTTTATTAAGAAGTTTTTACTTAATATTCGGTATTTATTAATCCTGCCGAGCGTTATAAAGGGAGTTAATTCGAAAATAGTTATTAATATTATTACCGAATTTAATTTTTATATAGAAGGAAAGGTAAACGGCGTTATAGTTAACGGTTATTTCTAAATATCCGTTTTAATTATCGAAGAATTTAGCCCGAATATACTCTTAAAAATCGATTTTCTTCGTTGCTATAGCGTAAAAATCGATTTTAATACTACTCTTTATTTTCTTTAATTCATTTTGAGTATAAAAATATAAAGAGAAGTCTTTTTTAAAAGAGAAGAAGTTGGAAAAGATACGTTAATTACCGAAGCATTCGTTAAAAGAGATACCGTTTTTATAGTTTATTAATTAAATATTTTCTAAGTACATTATAATGCCTAGTTTAATAATTAGTAATCCTACTAAGGTAAATGTCCTGTTTATAATTTTTACGCCCAATTCTATAGTTTATTAAATATTACGGTAGATAATAAAATATATAAAGTAATTCTTTATTTTAATTATTCTAATAATAACCTTTTTATTCCCGTAAGTACCCGAATCGGTATAATTATATATTCTTCGTTTAAAGTTAACGAAAAAATTATATTTTTCGACGTATTACATATAGCCTACTTAGTTGCTAAAATCTAAGTTAGCTTCTTTCCTAAGTAATATGCTATATATATCGATAGGATTATTAAAGACGATAAGGAAATTACTATTTAAAAAGAAACTTTTAATATTCCGTTTTATAAATTAAATAAATTTAATAATATTAATTCTATCCTCTCCGAAGTAGGTATTAATATTTATGATATTAATTATAATTTTACTTAGTAATTAAAGAGCTTCCTAAATAAATATATTAATATTTTTAAAAATAGAAGAATCGTTCTAAGAAAAGAAGAAGATAAAATACGTATTAATTTCGTTGAGAGATAGTAGAATTAGTAGAGAATCGTTAAGGTTTACTTATTTAAAATTAAAGATTGCGAGTTTCTTAATAAGGAATATAATAAAATATATATTTAAAGTAAAATAAACGTTTATATTATAATTTATATTCATTACGTACTTTATATTTATTATATAGCGAAAGGTTAATAGCGTTAAGAAAAGTCGTATAATTATTAATTCACGGCTGTTAAATAATATTATTATTTTGGACGTTTACCCGCTACCCGACTAAAAGGATATAATTAATATTATAATTGGTAACAAATTTTTTTTAATTTTTAATACCGCTAGTTTTTTCTATTAATTATTAATTTTAATAAAATATTATAATAAGATAGTAGTAATTAATCTACGTAGTTTTAAGTAATTTAATATTGTATTTATAGGTTTTAAGAATTCGCCCGCCTTTATATAGCGGTTTATAAGTCGACTTTTATTTGATTATTGCTCCTTCGTTTGCGCTTATATTAATGATATTATTATTTTTAATAATATTAAGGAAGAATATTTAAATATATTAGTATTATAATAGATTTCCTTAATAAATACCGTATTTATATTAGCGCTAATAAATCTTTTATAATTTACTTTTCTATATAATTATTCGGTAATATTATCGACGGCGAAGGTTATAAGTATATCGAAGATTATATTATGGCCTTTTGAAAGCTTAAATTTGTTAATATTTTAGATGTTTTTAAAATTTATTTTAGGATAGTTGGTTAGTTAAAATAAAGAATGTTTTAGTTCGCTATTAAAAAAGAATTATTTAATGGTAAGAAAACCGAATTGTTTAAGCGAGCGTACGAATTGAGGGATTTGTAATTAAGAGTAATAAAGTAGGCGAAAAAAGCTTATATATTGAAGGTTAAATTTATATTAATTAAGGAGGAGATTGAAGCATTTCGTAGTATATAGGAAAATTTATATAATTAAGTATATATATTTTATTATATTAAAAGCGAAGTTTTATTTATTAAGATTAACGCTAGTAGTATAATATACGGAATTTACATCTTCTAATTTAAATACTTATAGGATGGTTAATTTATCCTTAGTATAAGTAAAATTCTTTTAATTATGATCAAATCGGTCTATTTCTTATTAAGATTAATAATTTTAGCCGAAAAGAAATACGGCTCTAGAGAAGTAGAAATTGTAGTTATTATTTAGGCCCTCTAGAAATTTAGGAAAATAATATAATTTAATAAATAGTGTATAACTATTATTACCAATTATGTTTCTACTACCGGTATTATTAAGTATATTTCTTTACCAATTATAGATTTGGTTAAAATTAACCCTAAATTTATTAACGCTATTAATTAGGCGTTATAATTTAATTTAAATATTTTTTATATTTTTAATCTCTTGAATATTATTCCCGACGCCTTATTAAAGTTGCCTACTACCGAACTAATCAATAACGACGATATTCTTAACGAATTTACTAATATTTAATTCTATTTTAGCTATTTAGAAAGTTTTACTCCCTTTTCTTTTTTATATATAAATATTTTTCTAAATATTCGGACTGTTTTACTAATTATCGCTCCTACTTTTCGGAAATAATTAATTGAAATATACTCTTCCGATTTTAAATACGGTAGAATTCTCTAATTAATTCAAAAGGCTAACGTTCTGAATTATATTTATATACGTTGCTCCAGTAAATGCCCTAATTTATTCGTTAATTTTTATTTATTCGAAAATAATCTTCTTTATTACGTTGATTATTAAGACGAGTAATGTTTTTGTATCCTTCGTTTATATATATAAAAAATGCTAGAATTAGTATACGATAAGAAGTATTATTTTAGTATTAATAAGATAATAGCCGATTTATTTTAATTTTATATATAATATAAAATATAGATAGTTCGGAAGTATATTAAATATTACAAAGTATATTATTAAAATTAATACGATCGGTAACCAATTCCCGCCGAATTTTTATTTATTTGAATATTCCCGCGCCCGTTTTAAATTATTATAAACTTTATTACCGATATATTAATTATCAAGTCTATTAATATTATATAATTTATATTTAATTTTAATAAGTTTAATATAATATATAATATTACTTATAAATTTAATAAGAAAGTACTATTATTAGTAGGTTATTTAATTTATAGCGCGTATAAATAAGTTAAAGTTTTATTCTAAATTTTGTATTATTGCGATTAGTGTTTACTAGTTACTATTATTAGTAATTATAATTCTAAATTCGTTTCCGGTATTTGGTATAGTATTTTCGAGGTTTTAATTATTAATTTACTTTTTTCTATGGTTTCTTACGCCCAAATTAATGGATAATTAGAATATATTAACTAAATGGTAGAAATAAAAATCCGTATATAGTACGCTATTAATACTCTTCTTTAGATGTTAATATTAGTAGCCTTATAATATAATTCAATTAATATTATTTAATTTATAATTGGATTATCGCTTAACGAATTAAGATATAAATTTAAACTTCGGGTTGTATTTAATCTTTTCGTCCTGGATATAGAAGAGGCGTCGATTACGGAATTATTAGTTTTATTATATTAAAAGTATTAATTTAAGGTAGCCGAACCTATTAATAGGGTTAGTATAGTTATTAAAGAATATTATAATATTAAATACTTTCTAATTATTTTAAAATTAAGGATGAAGTTTATTTACGATTAGGTAAAGGTTATTATTTACCCGGAAATTTAAAAAAGAAATAGTTCATAAAATATATAGGCCTTTATAAAAGTTTTAAAAAAAGTTAACCTTTTAATTTATAAATTTAATTTACTTAGCGATTAGCCTACGTATTTAATTATTTCGGTAATTTATTTTTATAAGCCCGTTTAAAGTTTGGATCCCTTTAGTTGCGAAGTATTGCCTCCTAAATTTATAAAGGTTAATGGTTAAGAGGAATAGGAAGTCGAAAATTTAGTAATTAGAAGTTAGGGTCCGTCGGATATTAAGTATCTTATTAAATAGATTAGATATTAGGATAAGGATAATATATAGGAATTATATATTGAATTTATAAAGAATTCGAAGGAGAAGGTAAAGGAGTTCGATATAAAGTATTTATTAGAATTATCGTTCTTAGGTATTTATAAGAAAATAGTTTAGTACGTTAATTATTAAAATAAGCGACCGTAAATTAAATTTAGTAGCAATATTAAAAGTTTTTTTAAGAATACGGGGGAAAGGAAATAAATATTTTTTTATTAAATTTTCTTCGTTTTTATTTTCTTTAATTTTCGCTTTTAGTTTATTAAAATCTTCAAGATATTATTTAATTGAATTCCCGGTTATGATAATATTATTAATTAATATTGTTACTTTATTGTATATTATATTATTTCTATAGTTTTATCGCTCTCCTTTTTATTTTATTTTAATAGAATATTAATAGTATATAAAATTATTAAAGTTTAAGTAGGTACGGTCGTATAAAGTAAATAATTCTCCCGGTAGGTAATTAAGAGTATAATTTGAAATGGAGTTGAAAGGTTTTGGTACGTATATAATTTTTTATATAGTTTAAAATCATTTTTTCCTTTTAAAACTTCTTTTTTATTTTATTAATCTTATTATAACTTACCTTATCCTTATAATCCCCCTTATTTATTAAATATATTCCTTCATTTATTATTTATTATATTACTTATTAATATAGATGATGTCGAAATATTTTCAATGCTTCCTAATAATAAGTTTATAAACGGTTTCGACGATTAGATTAATAATAATAGCGACCTTAATAGTAGCTTTCGTACCCTATTGTAAGATTGCTTATTAGTTCCGCTTATTTTAAAATTAGATTAACGTTTCCCGGCGCTAGTAATTATAGTAAGGTACTTTAATCGCTATATTATAGTTAGCTACGCTTATAAATTTACTAATCTTAGTACTAATAATTTATATATTATAGTTTTTAATTTTATTACTAATTCTATTACTAATATAAATATTAAATATTTACGTAATTTCTTTTAGTATATTCGCCTTTAATATATTATTAATTATTTTGTTAATTTATGTAACTTTACCAGCCCTTATAACTTATCCGACTATTACCCTAATATTAAATGTTACTATCACGGGGCGAGGGCACCGTTAGGTATGAGGTATAATCTTTATTATTATACAAAGGAAGTAAGAAAGGTGTGCGCAGCCAGGGCAGATATAGGGCACGGGTGAAATCCACCTAACTAGGTAGATCTACCCCATAACCGCTACCAAGGCTAAGCCTAATACTATAGCAATAGCTATAACTAAGCCGCAATATAATATTAGCCAATAGTACGATTAGTATAGGGCATATAATTTAGCCCTATAATATTACTCTTTCTTAAAAGAAGTCCCCGTTTATAAAATCGCTAAATATATAGTTTTACTCTTTAAAACCCTTTGAATCCTCTAAAGTAGGCCTTCCCAATTACCTCGTAGACGTACCTAATCAAATTCCGATAAAATCCTTTAATACGTATATTAAGACAGGAAGTTACTTAATATTAGAATACTTATTTAAGGGTAGAATACTAGCCAAAACATTATTAAATATAACTTTCCTACCGAAATATTTATTATTATACTAAATAATCCCAAATAACGCTCCAATCGTCTTTATAATTGCTACTTCTCCCCTCTATTATCGCCAACCCCCGTAGGGGGTACTATAAGGGCCCTATAATATAATAGCATACAAAGACGCCTAAAGCGCTACTATTAGTATAAATATAAACATTATATATTCGAATTATTTTATATTCTTTTTTTCCCCTCTTTTACCCTATATTCGTAAATATAACTATAATTGCTTAATCCCGTTTACGCTAACCTCTTACAAATATTATACAATTTTATCTAAATTGGGGAGATTGATTTAAACACGCCTACCTATAAAAGTTTTATAATATAATAAAATTAAAAGATTAAATTATAATTAAAACGGGCTATCATTTAAAGTAAGTTTAGGAGATTTATTTTTTAAAGATTTAAGGTAGGGCGTATTTTATAAATCTTAAATTCTTTTTTATTAAAATTTTATTAAAATTTTACTTTTTATTTAATTTAATATCACGACGAACCGGTAATACTCTTAGCTTTAGCGTCTTCAAGGAGTTATTTTAAACTTAAATTAATTTTTTCTTTAATCGTCCCCTTCTCTTTTTAATTTAAATTAGTAATAGTAATATATTAAAATTAATATTATGAAACTTTTAAATAGCGTCGTCATAACCTTCTAAATGTTTATTTAATTATTAATTAGGTTTATCAATATTTTTGCTATTTAATATAATACTACTAGTAATTATCATTTACCTTACTATATCCTATAATATTTTCAAATTCCTATTGCTACTATTTATTATTATTATTATATTTATTAATTCTAATTATTACCCAGCCTTTATTTATACGAATATCCTCCTCAATATCGTATTATCCCAGCAATTCAACCGTTTCCTAAAATTTAACTATAAATATATAGAATATTAAATTAACCTTTATATTCTTAAAGAATTTAAATTTTACGCGGTAGGAATTTAATTCGATAATTAAGAATAATCCTTCCTATTTAAGGACTAGCTTTACTTGCGGCCTTCCCATAGCTAAATTCTAAATATTCAATAGAACCCTATCTCTAATATAATATTTCGGAGCAGCGCTACAATATTTATTTATATTTACTTCGTACCAGTCTTATATTTACCTCAATAGGGCGACTACACTATCTAAAATAACTTAAAACCGGTTAATTACTTTTAAAATTTTAAAAAATTCCTTCTTTTATACCTCAATTAAATTAGGAGGGTACGGCTTAATTACTTTAATACCTATTAGGGAATCAAACCCGTAATTAATATAAAACGGGTTAATATTTATAATCTTTAATATTATATTATTATAAATAAATTTAATTAGGGGCAATTAATTTACTTAATTTTTTAGGCTCAATCAATATAAAAACGAAAATATTATTCTATTTCGGCGTTAATCCTTTCTATTTAACTATTAATTTATAAATAAAAAGCTAACGAAAAGTTTATTATAATACCTAGCCGTTTATATAAGGTTCTTTAAGGTACTAAAATAAATTACAAGCTTCTATCCGAAATAATATTATTTAGAAGGCTATAAATACTATAAATCTTTTTGATAAATTGTTTAACGAATTCCTCCGTCTCTAAGGTTTTTATAGGTATATAATATTGTATTTTAATAAAGTAGTTAATAACGATTACTATATATTTATAAATCCTACCCCGGCGTATATATAGTATTATAAGGGTAATATAATCGATTAAAATTTTGAACTACAATTTAAATAATATAAGAAAAGGCTTTAAAAAACCAGCGGGTAAATACCTTAAAGACTTTATTTTTACGTAAATTAAACATACCTTATAAAATTCTTTAATTAACTAATATATTTCTAATTAATAATAGAATCGGTTAAAGGTTTTATACGTCCTTTTACAGCCGGGATAAGCTCTTAGCTTAATTATATATATTTTATAAATAAATTGTAACTAAATATTTTTATTATCCGGATTAATAAATACCCCTTTTTTTATATCCTTCTTTTAATATACGTAGCCCTATTTAATGAAATATTTTATAAAAGCAATTTTAAATTTCTTTTTAACCTTTAAAGTTTAATTCCTCTATCCCTCCTTTTATAAATAAGAGATTATTTTTTATATTAAGTTAGATTTAGCGTAATTACTATCAATTAAATCGTTTATAGACTTCAAAATACTAGATTCGTAGAAATTAAAGTCCTAGAAATCTAATTCTTAATTATATAAATTTATAATATAGCTTATATAGTATACTTTTTCTATTATTCCTAAATATAAATAAAAAACGTCTATCGGCTTATCGTTTTCCCCTTCGAAAAAGGTTAGATTAAAACGATTTAAATCGATTAATAGTTTTTTCCTTACTAGTAAACGTTCGTAATCCGAATTTTGTAGCTTATTTTCCAGCTTCCAATTTAGGGCGTTAGGCCTCACATTGTCCGATTCTTATCAATATATAATCCAGAAATTAAATCGGTTGAAAAATTCTAACTACTTTATATATTAAAGGGTAAATTACTTTATAATTACAAACGTTTTAAAATTTTTATAATCTATAATAATTTCTACCTCCTTTTAGGCCCCCTCGAATTTAAAGGACTACTCCTCCAAAACTTTTACAATCGTTAGCAATTCCTTATTATAAATATCGTAATTACATTCTATTATAATATACTTTATTAAAAAATATACTACCAGGTAGAAAATTCTATTGTCTTCCTATTAAAAAAAACATTCCCCCTAATACCTAATTTAATATATTTATTTTAATTATTGTTTTTTTACCCTAATTATAAATTTTCAAGATTAATACTATTATAAAAGCGGTTTTAAAATCGTCGAATACTTTTTAATACTCAATATTCTAATACTAATCTACCGTCTTTTTAATAAATTTATACAAAGGTTTAACTATATTCGAAAAATTCTTAATAAATTAATAATAGAAATTGATAAAGCCTAGGAAAAATTATAATCCCTTCTTTAATTTTAGAGCCTCCTATATAGTTATTACTTTAATTTTATTTATCTTTATTTCGATACCGCCTAATATAATAATTAGGCCTAAATATTTCGTCTTCGTAATATAAAACTCGCACTTATCGATATTAAACTATAACCTTAACTTTTCGAACCGCTCTAGAATATCCAATACATATTTAATATAATCTTCCTTATTATTTAAATAGATTAAAGTATCGTCGAAATAAATGGTAGCGAATTTATTTAGGGCATTATAAAGAATATTATTAATAAAATTCTAAAAAGTCGCCGGCGTACCCTATATGCTGAAAAGATAAATTAAAAATTTATATAGCCCGAACTGTATTATAAACGCTATTAATTATTTGTAGCCCTTATAAATTCGTATACAATTAAAAATTACGATAATATCGAACTTAATAGAAATTTTAACGTTATAAATAGTATTTAATATTTTTTTAATTAAGAGAAAAAGGTATTGTATTTTAAGAATTATATTATTAATGCCCTTATAATTTATATAAATACGGATGCCGCCGCCTGGCTTTTTAATTAATAAAATTAAAAAAGCCGCCAATAATTCTAATAACCTAATAAATCTTTATTTAATATTTTTATCCAACTATCTTTTAATAACCCCTAATTCTAGGGGAAAAAATAATTATAACCGAATATTAAATAATTCGATTCCTAGAATAAATTCGATTTTATAATTGTAAGACTTATATTAAAGTATAATTTTGACGTCGTCAGGATTGGCTACCTTTTAATACTTATATTAATATATTAATATTTTTACTTTAATTTATTCCTTAATAATTAAAAGTCTATCCGCTTTCTTATAAAACGTTTTAATGTCTTCCTTTATAATCTTTAATATTGTTTCGCCTACCTTTCCCTTTCAAAATCTTAAAAAGTAGTTTATAAAGCTATCTCTATATTTAATTCTATTACTTATATAAATATCCTTATATATTTAATTTATAACTTCTAATTTTCCCGATTCTTTTTTACCCTTATTTTTTAATTTCGTTTCTATTTATTTAATTACTTCTTCGATTTTAGCCTTACTTATAATGATTATTTCTAATTGTTCTATATAGACTACGAAATTAAAATTTATAGCGTTAAGTTCTATAATATTATTTATATTAATAGGGATACCGTTCATATTAATAAACTTTATAAATAGGGGTATTAAAAACCTCCTTACCGGAACGACGATAAGTTTATATTATTTATTAATTATTCTATAGGGTATTAATTTTAATTTTAAGCTCGGTTATTTAGGATAAGTTTGGGTCGGGAAGTAATATTATTACTTAGTTTCCTTCTAATAAATTAATAGGCCAAAACTATTTAGGGTTTATACCCGCCCTCTTTGCAATTTTTTCTTATAATTAAATTCTTCTATATTAAATTGTACGTCTAGTTTAAGATAGAATTAGAAATTCCCGAGAATACTCCAAATTTAATACTAACGAATAAATTGGTTTTAAGTTTAATATTAGTAAGCGAACTAATTTTAATTCTAATTCTAATAATACTTTAGCTTCGGGTTTTAGTACCGCTAATATATTTTTGAAACTTAATTCATTATTTAGAAAAGGTAGCGCCGCTGTTAATGCTAATTTTATTTCTCCTTCTATTTCCTCTTTAATAATCTTTATAGTATCCCTATATAAAATTTTAAATACCCGTATTTAGAAATTAAGTATATCCTTAGGTAGATATTTGCCCTAATATTTTTTATTAAATTTAAATTCTCTTATTTCCTAATTTATTGAAGGATTATATTATTATAATTAAAGGAGCCCTAAAATAACCGGGTGTTTTAGTAATAGTATAAATATTAATATATTAATATCTTCGCTATAAACCTTAATTTTTATAATTAATTGTATATAATTAGTAATATAAGTATTAATATTGCTGTCCGCTAACTTTAATAGCTATAGCCGTTCTAATTTATAAATTAATAAATTGTTTTATTTAATAAAATTTATATTAATAAAAGTTTTACTTATATAACCGCTGTTAATTAATACTAACTAATATATTTTATACTTACTATAATAAAAGTAATTAGAAAGAAGGATAGATTTCTTTAATATGATTAAATTAATTAATAAAAATTCCTCTTAATTCAATTCTTTACGCTTTAGTAAATATCTTTCCAATTCCTTCTCCCTTTTCTTCTTTAATGGTAGCCTCTATTAGTAACTTACAACGGAGGCGCCGTATTTCCCGTACCGGCATCGTTTTTATTATTATTAATTTCGGTAGCGGCTTTATTACTGCTACTGTCGACCGTATTAATATTATCGCTGCCGTTGCTATAACTGCTTTAGCTGGGCTTTTTATTATTATTATCGGACTTTTTATTATTATTAGGATAGTAAATTTTAGTACCTGCAATAAGTCTTTTACTATTACCTAAATTTACGAATTATTAATAAGTTTTCTATTCATAGCTTTTCTTACCGCATTTTTCGCACTCGCTATTATTCTAATAATGCTTCTAAAGATTAGAAAATATAATATAATATATAATAATTTCGAATTAATTTAAATTTATAGTATCGCCGCCCTATAAAATAGTTTTAATAGATCCGCCGCTATTACTTCTATTATTAGAACCGCCGTTACTAAAATTAAAGTTAGAATTACTGCGGTTATTAAAAAGGTTAGAGAATTTCTTCTCGAAAGCGGCCTCTTTATAATTGTACGCGAAATTATATAGGAATAAAACCTAGCCCTAAAAATTATTGCTAGTTAGGAAGTTAGTTTAGTAATTAATTAATTTCTCAAATTAATTATTAATTTTCTTCCTAAATAAATTTTTTTTATCAAATTATTTATATTATTATAATTAGTATAGAGGATAAACTTATCTTCGAAATTTTAGAAGTTAAACTTCTATTAAAGCTATTAGAAAGTATACTTAGTATTTAACTTTATATTTATAGTATTATAATAAATATTAAAGTAGATAATTAAATCTTCGCTTATTTTTTAGAATTATATCGAAGTGTCCCTACTTTTTATAATAAATTCTATACCCTTTTTAATGTTAATTATAAACGTTTTACTTAAATAGGCATAAATATAAAGGAATTTAGTATATTCTATAAGGAATACTTATTTATTTATATTCTAATATAAATAGATTTTCGTATGATAAGTCGAATAAATATTATTATAATTACGGGGTATTTTACTAGAAGCGTCGAAAATTTTAAGGTTAGGTACTATATAATAGTAATTATTACTATCGTAGTTTATAGTTGAAATTGGAATTAGAGGCTTAAGAGGGGGGCCGCTAGGACTTCTACTACTGCTATTAAGACTTCCGCCGCTACTACTGTTAAGACTTCCTTTATAATTATTACTGTTATTAAGGTTAAAACTAATGGGAACGCTAATACTATTATTATTAACTATATTGAATATTTCCTTATTGTAGTTTACGTACAATTATTCTCTATCCTTATATTTATTAAACTATTTCCTAGTTTCCGACTTTTATTAAATAACTTCGTTCTAAAAGTTCCTTTAAGACTACTTATTAATATAATCCTCCGCTTCTTTATATAAGATTTTGTAATAGTAATATTTTTTAAAAATACGAAAGGCTTCAGCAATAGTATTAATTATACGGATAAAGGCTAGTAATTAAGTAATATAGTTAGTATATTAGCGAAATATAATTAGGTATAAAGCGATAGGGTTATTAATTAGTAATATATTGTATAAAAAGGATTAAATATAACAATATATAATATCGTTACTGTATATACGTAAGGCTATTAGGGCTATTTTATTATTGGTAACTATTTTGCTACTATCGGCCGGGGAGGGAGGAGATCGTTTAATTCTTAGGAAATAAAATTAAAACTATAGAATTTATAACTTTAATAATAATAATTAGGGGGATAAAAAATTTTAATTTTATAAGAATTTATTTCCTAGGGAGTAGGGTAATTATTATTTATATTAAGAATTAAAATTTAATTAATAAAAATAAAGGTAATTTCGCTTATGAAATTAAAAAAAGTAATTAATAACTCTAAATTTAATATTGGTATCGTTATTATAATAATTAATAATTAATAACTTAATATCGTTATTATCTTCGGAGTAAATAAAATAAATATATTTAAAATTAGGGGCGTCGTTTAACGCTTAATTACTATAATTATAATAGTTGTAAAATCCGTTTATAATTAAAAATATTAAACGGATAAGTATTGTTGCTAAATTAATTCTCCGTTCTACGAATGGCGAGAACGTTGAGAACGATCCGAATATTTAATTACTAATAAATTGCTAAGAAAAATATTCGTTACGATATTTATAGTAAATAAGCGTACGTAGCGCAATATATAGGTATAATAAATTATTACGGGGCGAGGGTACCGTTAGGTATAAGGTATAATCTTTATTATTGTACAAGGGAAGTAAAAAAAGTATACGCAATTATGGTAAATATAGGGTACGGGTAAAATCTACCTAATTGGGTAGATCTACCTTATAACCGTTACTAAGGCTGAGCCTAGTATTATAGTAATGGCTATAGCTGAGCCGTAGTGTAGCATTGGCTAATAGTACGATTGGTATAGGGCATATGATCTAGCCCTATAATATTTATGTACTAAATAATATTTTAGTTATTAATAGTAAGAAGGCCGACGATAGCCGCCGTTATATACCCCTTATAATAATTAATTACTTTTTTATATTTTATAATAATTAATTATTATTGGTCTTTTATAGTACAGTCGATTATACTGGCGTTTAAATTAATTTCGACTAAGTAATTTTATAAATTTTAAAGAGTAATTTATATTATTTTATATTAGTTATATTATTAGCGCTAATCTTCGAAGACTTTGTTCTTAGTAGTGGATTTAGCGATTAATAAAATTAAGTTACTACCCTATTCGGTTATTTTAATATTCGTATGTAGTTTTTGTATTCGGAGAAGACCTTCGAATTTATTCCGACCGTTCCCGTCGCTTATAGTAACTTTACTTTTCATTGTAACTAAATAGAGGAAATCTGCTACGCTTTATATGTAATTTAATATTATATTTATTTTAATACTATTATTTTAAAATTTATCAATTTTATTAGCCGCTTTATTACTTTTAACGGTTACAACTTTTTGGAGATTTAAGAATAATATAAATTAAATTTCTTAATTAGTAATATTATCGCTATTTTGTATCCAATTTTTATAATAGTTATTCCGATTATCCTTTTTAATAAATCTAACGCTAAAGCGACGTTTCAAAAAGCGCGTAAAATTACTTTACGTATTATTTAATTGTATAGTAATATTAATATTTATAGTAAGGCTAGCGGTAAGGGTAAATTCTACTTATCCTTCGAAAATATAATTAGTATATTCGATAAAGATTATTAAGATTTCAATATTAAAATTAATTATTATTTGCGTACAGATATCGAAAAAGTTATTAAAGTATATATAATGAATATTGATATTTATAAGAGGGAGTTTACGAGTATATATAGTTTTTTATAAAGTAAGTTGGTACGTAGTATTAAAAGTATTTTCGATAGCGCTCTAAAAAAGCATAATAATAATAACCTTGCCTTTATTAATAAAATTTTATTAAAAATTACTTTATTAACTATTTAATATTTTAATTATAGTATTAGTCTATTTAGGTAAATAAGTAGTTTGCTAAGTCGCTTAAATTATTTATATTGTATTTAGGTAACCCTAATTGAATTTATTATAGGTAAATTTCTTATACGCAAGGTCGAGGTCGTTCGTAAAGTGGAGGTTATTAAAGAAATTCCGGTTGCCGTTAGAATAGGCAATTTAGATGCTATTTTTAACGTCGTCGTTACCGCCTTCGAGAAGTATAAGCATCTCTTAGAAAATTCTAACTTTTATTAGGGAGAAGTAGTAGAATAGCTAAAGGTAGAACTATTGGATGTACGCCGAGAGCTTATCGAATTTTAAAAACCTTGTATCCGCTATATTCTTTTATTAGCGTTTATTATATACGCGCGCTATATTAACGTCGTACTTAATATTTTTCCTCTTTGTATTATTTATTCTAGCAATATATTATTTCGTAGTACGCTTAATTTTATTAATATATTAAATAAATTTAGTAGTATAATTACTTATTTTACTAGTCGCTTCGATACTATACCGATTACTTATTTTTTATATCTTAGTAATATTATAGAGGATTAAAGATAGGATAATTCTCCGCTTAGTTGTAAGTGTACGCGTTAAAATCCTCTTAAATTTAATAAGAATAATTTCTAGCATAATAATAACGTTAATATTCGCTCGTTTCGTTGCGGTTATTATTAGGGATTTCTTCCGTCTTTATTATTTCTACTAATTATTTATTATTTTTTTAATTTTTGTATTAGAATATTTTAATTGTTAAAAATAATTATTGGTAGTTAAGGGTTATATAGAATATAAAAAGGATAGTTCGTTAATAGTAAGGAAAGTAATAATTCTTATTTTCTATTTTGTATTTAGTAATAATTTTAGTAGATAGTAAATACTCTTCTCCTTTCGTCAAGGGGGAAATATTATAGGATATTCCAAGTAAGTGCTTAAATACTCTATTTTATTTTAGTATATATTTTATTAAGCGTGGGACTATTTTGTCGAGTAGGATATATTATATAAGAGTACTTTCCCTATTAACTTCCGTTAAAGTCAATTAGATTATTAATTTATATTATATCAACCTAACGTCTATCTTACTTATATTTTATAAAATCGTATACGAGGTCTTAAGTTAAGGCTCTCGATAATATTTATTTTTAATTTCCTTTAATAAAATTATTGTTAACCGTTATATACTATTGCTCTATCTAGCAACTAGTTGCTTACTCTATTATTCTGTATTAGCATCACTTATGAAGTATCGCTTCGCGTAACAACAAGCCTAGTAGTAGACTACTCGGTCTTCAAGCTTGGATAGTGATCGTCATCCAAATCTTTATAACGTACCATATAAACTCGCGAAATTGGGATTAGGGAATACAATAGGTAGGCACATATCAGCACAGATTTAAGCATATAATATAATATATATACCAACTATACCCTCTGTGAAGGAGGGTAAAATCTGGCGCCCTACTCTCTAATGCCTTAATTCTTATACTCTAACTTTCGTACCCTAATTTTTACCTACCCTTTAAATTCCCCGCTTCCTCCTTTGTAGAACTCGTTATTGTTGTTATTGGTATTAAGGTTTTCGCTATCTTTATTACTGTTGCTATAGATTAGAGATCTTTATTAGCAATAGTACTAGTAGGGGTACTAGTAGGGGTACTAATACTCCCGCCGCTATACCCTTTATAAGAAAATATCGTTAATAAAAAGTACAGTCCTAAATTAAAGTAGTATAAAATTAGGGTTATTAAACGTAAGGCCCCTATTAAGAAGAAATAGCGAAGTTATTCCTATAAATTGAAGATTTAGGTTAGTTTAAATCTATATGGTATAGGCTATTTAATAGACGAACTAATTATTAATTATTGTAGGTTATTACATATTTAGTATAAATTAAATTACTTCCCAATAATAATTAGTAGCGTTAATATATACAACCCCGCTTAAGAGTAAAAGTATTCGACAACGAATACCCTTTCAATAGTAATTACGATATTTATTATTACGAAGTAGCCCTATTCTATAGCGTACCTAAATTAAATATATATTGCTAGTAGAGGAAGAGGGATTATATATTCCTTAATTTAATACGCGAGGGTATACTTATATAGTTAGCAATAGAGTAGAAGTTGTATAAAGAATTTTGGATAACGAAATAGAGTAACGGCTTAATTACAATAATTTAATTTCGCTAATATTCTATATAATTTTTGTGGAGATTTATCCGGAATAAATAACGTTAGAGGAATTTTGTTTCTTACGAAGTTAATTTAGTAACTTCTTATTACGGTACTATATATTTAATCGAAGGATTATATATTAAGTTTAGAGACTATTAGCCGAATTGTATGTTAAAGTAAACTTATTTTTGAAGTAAGTTTATATATTTATATGTTTATATATTAGTGTTATTGTTCTTCGTATTTCTATTTCTTTATGAAAAATTTTATTAAGAAAGACCTAGATATTATTATAGAAGATTTAGAAATTGTTGGTGAAGATTTAGAGATTGTCGGTGAAGATTTAGAGATTATCGGAGGCTAATTGGTTTAATTTATAGGTTTATTAAGTATAATAGCTAGCTTACTATATTTAGTATACGTACCTGATTTCTTTTCTATATTATCATGAATTTCGACGAGATCCCCCTCCCTTTCGAATATTTCAATAACTATATTTATAAAATGAAGGGTAGTAAATTTATTATAGGTAAGATTAGTCGAAGTGGATAGAGTAAGCGGTAAGTCATTTTAATTCTATTTATTTTTATTGATTGGGTGTATTATTTTAAATTAATTATTATTTTTTATAGAGAAGGTACTTTTGATAAAATTATTAAGAAGAAAGTTTTCTATATTTAAAATATAGAGGTATAATTTAATAAAGTAACGTATTAGAACAAATAGTTATTATTTAATTGGTTTAATAATGAGTTCGCTCTTATTATTAGGGATAATATTAAGTAAGAGTTTTTATTAGTTATGGATGTATACTTATTTTATAATACCTAGCAAGTATGTAATAAGCTTAGGAATGAGATGCTTTATAAAGTGGTACTAGTTATAATTCTTAGTAGCTTTACTAGCCTCTTCTAGCCTCTTAATATAGTAATTAATTCATTATTTAAGAAATTATTAAGGGAAGAGATAGAGTTAGTAATGAAGGATTGGGAGGAGGATAACCTGGGTAAATAATAGTCTATTTTTAATAAGAGAATTATAGTTATTTATATCGCTTTAAAGTATTGGAAAACTTTATAGATTAATAAAAAGGCTATAGTAATAAAGTCTTTTAAAGATAACGGTATAGCCGTTCTTCTAGACGGATTAGAAAATTATTTTATTAATATTAAAGAGATCGATAGAAATATATTCGATTGGGCCAATTGGAAGTACGTTATTGATATTATAAGAGGATTTAACGATTTTGAAGTTATCCTTAAAGGCGAGGATAATTATAACCTTTATTATATTAAAGAGGCAGCTAAAGGTAGTGGTTTTGGTAGCATGTTTAAGAAGGATATGGTGGTATAATATACAAGAAGGAGATTATCTTTATATAGTAATAAGGATGTGCTTTTTATTCGTTTAAGAGTTTATAAATAGGGACGATAAGAATAATAAGAATAATAGTAATAATAGTAATAATTAGTAGTCTAGATAATAGTAATTAAATTTTATTATTAACTTCGTTATCCTTAAAAGAATTAATATCGTTAATATATTTAACGATATTAATATATATAAAAGTAATACTTTTAATTTCCTACTACTAGCGTACTACTTTAAGGCAGTTATCCTATTTATATTAGTACTTGCTTAATTTAGTTATATAATAGTAAATATTATTAATACTTTAAAATTTAACCTCGAGCTCGATTTTTTAACGGCTTTTATTACGAACTTAATTAAAGTAGGTTCGTTTATAGGCTATATTTATGAGTGTAAGGCCTTTTAGTACGTTAGGAAATAAGGGTATTTATGGGACGACGACGTAATCGGTATATTTAACGAGTTGTTAGGAGTTTGGGTAATCGTTGGTAACGTTTATAAATAGGGTAAGGGAATTAAATAGATAGTTTTAATACTAAGGGGTTTGTTTATTTATAGACGAGGTTGATATTGCTAAGGATTAGTTTTATCTTTGCTATAGTTAGATTGTTGGGATTCGGTTGTATGGAAAGGTTATAGGGGGAAAAGATAAGGGGTAAAAGATAGGGTAAAGATAGAGTATAATAATTTCGAATTTATAGTGCTCCGGGGTGGCAATATGTCTCCCCCACCTAAGTTGGCGGGCATATATATACCTGGCATCGGACAGAAAAATGGCATATATGTGCCTACCCATTGCATTCCCTAATCCCAATTTCGCAAGTTTATACGGTAGAGTTCGAAGTAAATAGCATAAACAAAAGTCAAGATGCTCTGCAATATCTCCCGTCATTACTAAACCAGAGTTCTGCCTTCTTCACGCATATGTGAAACTCACATCGTGCCTCGGGTTATGCGGGTGATCTCAACCCGCAGTGTCTGGACCGTGACTCGATTGCTGTTCACATGCCACTGCACCTTGAAAAGCAATTTACATAGCAGAAGGCACACTGTACAAGAGAACATGGCACAGAGGGAGCTTGGGACTGTTGAGGAAGGAACGAAGCCATTCCCAAGGTTAAGCTGGCTGCAGTGGCTGCTTGCGCCTGCCTGCGCCTGCCTGCCTGGCCACGAGAGAAGAGTCATATAAACCCATGGCCCCCCAGCCTTTTGGCCAGTCTCTTCTTCTCCGGAATCAAGTACTTTACCACGTTTTTGGATGAACACATCTTTTGCTTACATCTTTGGTCATCATCACACCTTCCGGTCCAAGAATAGCCCGATCAGCCCGGCCGATTGGAAAACGTCAAACTTCTCCTCCCGTCGGTTACCGTTCGGCCGAATGCTGCCCCCGCACCGCGCGCCGTCAAGCACGTCAAGACCGATCTTCCTTTCTTGATACGCCCTGTCAAGCTAATACAATATCTCCCATTTCTTCACTCGCCTCCACTAGTGGCAACTGAGTCCCTTGATCTTCTTCATCTGGCTTCCGAGTCTTGAGCAAGTCCATACGACCAAAGCCGTTAGCCATCAGGACAACCTACCTGGACGAAAGACTCTCACAACAATAACAACAACAGCCCCAGACAATCAACTCACCTGGACTGAAGACACTCACCCCATCCGTCCGCAACAAACAACTTACAACATGATGACCCCCCCAGTCGACATTCAATACCACAACCACAACAACAACCCGGCCCCCCCTGTCCCAGCCTCCGGTATCTGGGTCCCCACCATAACCCTCTTCGACCCCAAACTCGACACCGTCGACCTCCAGGCCCAAGCTAAGTACTTCCGCTATCTCTCCTCCCCAAAAATCGGTCTCGCGGGGTTTTTAGTCCTCGGCACCAACGCCGAGACCTTCCTCCTCACTCGCCAGGAACGTTACGACCTGCTCTACTGCGCCCGCACCTCCGTCCCCCCTGGGTTTCCCATCATGGCGGGCGTGTCGGGCCACAGCACGGCGCAAGTGCAGGGTTATATTGCCGATGCCGTTGAGGCCGGAGCGGATTACGTGCTTGTGCTACCGCCAGGGTATTTTGGACCGAAGGGACCACGGGGAGGGGAAGAAATGATCGAGAATTTTTTTGATGACATTGCGAAGTTTTCAAAGTTGCCGGTGCTGATAGAGAATTTCCCGGCGGTGTGTAATGGGATCGATCTCAGCAGTGAGCTGATAATCAAACTGGCGAATCGGCACAAGGGCAAGATTGTGGGGACCAACTTGATGTGCGGGAGCGTGGGGAAGATTACGCGGTTGGCGAAGGAGTTCAGCCCCTGGAAAAAGGAGTTTGCGATTTTTAGGGGGCAGAGTGACTACTTGATTGGCGGGTTGGCGGCGGGTTCGAGCGGGTGTATTGCGGCTTTTGCGAATGTGTTGCCTTGGGCGACGGTGCTGAACTATAACGACTGGGTGACGGGGGAGGAGAAGAATATTCAGAAAGACAGGGAGGCCGCACTGCGGAGGAGTGGCATCCTGGCTAAGGTGGAGGAACTTCTTAAGGCTGATGGGATTGCCGCGGTCAAGTTTGCTGCTAGCTTGTATACGGGGTGGAGGGCAGGTGTGGTCAAGGGGGATGGAAAGTATCCTTTGTCGAGGAACGGTTATAAGGGTATGGAGCTGTTTAAGCCGAGGAAGCCGTATCCGGATATCAGCCTGGAGACAAAGCAGAAGATTTGGGTGGCGGTTAACTGGGCGTTTGGGATGGAGAGGGATCCTATTGCGGATGGGGATTTGTTGGACCGAGAAAAGGCTGAGAAGATCCGAAGGTCGTGATCGCAAGAAGGGAATACAGCCGAGATGAGTAACAGACGGCTGGAGGATTGTACTGGATAACCTTCGTTTTTCAGCGGTCATCAGCGTACCAAGCTTTGGCAATTTGATGTAGCCAACGGTTGATGACAGACGTAGAAGCAAATGACTTTTCCTATCCTTACCCGTATATCGTATCTATAAACTTACCTTGGACATGAAAGCACACAAGTGACTTCGACTTTACATTACCAAGCCCATCCCACTGGCATCATCTGTCTCTCCTCTTTCCTCCCCCCAATCCCCATCAAACCTCCACCTTACCACCTCCTCCCCAAATCAACCTCCCTCACCAGCCTCATCTTCTCATCATCCCCCTTCCCCACCCCCTCCGCACCCACAAACCCACCCACCGCCTCCCTGACCACCCCCTCCCAAAACCCGCCCACAACCCCCTTCAACTCCCCCGTCTGCTTAAAGTCCGGGAAAGCATTAACCTCCAACAACCACGCCGTGTTTCCCTCACCATCAGCATCAGCATCGACCAGGAAATCAAGTCCATAAACCTCAAACGCCTGTTCCATCGGCTGGAAATGAATCATCATTCCCCTAGCGGCAGCCTCGAATAATTCACCCGTGACTTGGCAAATCTGGTCCCAGATTTCTTCCGCTTTGGCCTGGGGGAAGTGGACGGGCGAAAGGGTGGGAAGGTCCCAGAAGCGGTGGACGGAGTTTTCGGCTGCGTTGGGGGAGAGATATGTTTGGAGGCAGGTGTTTGTTAGGTGGGCTGAGAGGTCCATCTCGGTGGGTTCGGCGTCGGGGTTGGGGTCGGAGGGGTCAGAGGAGAAAGAAGTGGGAGCCGTGGGCGGGGTGTAGGGAGTACCGGCGAAAAGGGCCAGCATATCTTTGTACACGTAGACTTTGAGCGCACCGATGGCGAGGACGTACACCCTTATGTGGAACTTGCGGTTTTGGAGTTCCGGGAGGAGGAGAGGGGGGTGGATGTAGGGTTGGGCGATGAAGTGGCGGAGGTGGGAGGTGTTGATGTTTGCGTTGGCGTCGGAGTCGGAGTCTGCGTCGTTGTCGTTGTCGTTGTCATCCTTTTGGGTAGCTTCGCCGGCGTCGGAGTTGGAGTTGTTGTCGTCTTCGTCCTCGTCTTCGAAATCGGATTCGGATTCGACTTCCCAACCGTCAAAGATGGATTGGAGCTCTTCCATCGTGCTAAACAACCGAATCCCCTGTCCACGATCACTCATACTCGGCTTCAGAATCCACCATTCCACTTTTTCTGGGTTTCCCCCCTCAATGAGCTGGTCATTCTTCTCCAAGCTAGCGCGCAGGTCGAATGCTTCGACGAGGGAATCATCCAAAAACTCGGCGTAATCGACTTCGAACGCTTCCGCCCTTTTAACGTGCGTCTTGAGCGCGGAAGAAGGGTGCTTGGCGACCCAGTTCTCGACTGTGGAAGACAAAAAGTGTTTGCGGATGAGCGCTTTGCGGATGATGTAGCTGTTGATGAGCGTGGTGGTGGGGTGGGACAGGGCGTGGTCGAAGTCGATTGTTTCGTAGGGGGTTATTTGGAGGATTTTGGCTTCCGCAGAAGGGACGAGCGAGGAGAGATGGATTTCGAGGTCGTCTTTGTTGGAGGGGGTGAAAGGGGAGGGGAGGAGGGTGTATGACGAAGAGGGGAGGAGTTTTTGGAGGGCGGAGAGGATCAGGGGTTGAACGTAGGCGTCTTGGTAGTCGATTAGGGCGTAGAGGTGGTCTTTGCAGTTGGAGTTGGTGGTGGACGATTCCCTGATGGGGAGGTTGGTCAACTCGGTCTTAGTAGCCGAGGAGGGAGTCTCAAGAGGAGGCCTGTATCCAAGCTGCTTGTTAGGATCGTGACCGCCAGTACAAGTAAAGAAAGAAGCACACAATCTCATAGTGACAGTAGTGAGCCAGATCAAGAACCTTCTTGTCTATTTCACCTTTCTATGCTCTATCTGATTAGATAGTTAGGTAGTAATTCATTAACTCTTCTTGATCATCAACTGTGCCGTCGTTGCCGTAGTTCTGTCGTTTCCCATGTCTCATAACCAACTGTTGTCGTTCCTCTCATGAAAGCGCCGTGTCTCTTCTCATCACGCCAAAATAAAAACCAAACGCGAAGCCAACGCAAACCAAACACGCGCAAACTTACAGCTGCAACTCTTTGCCATGCAAATTCTCGGCCGTATTCCAAAAGTTGGCCTTGAGCGGGGTGACACTGTGACCATCATCGTTAGCAACCATCCCCCCAATCCCTCTCTCTCTCTCCTCTCTCAATACTTGAAAACTCACCTGGTATGCCCCTCCTTAACCGCCCACCCATCATTCCCCGGCGGCGCCTCCTCCACACTCTTATAAACATCCGTAAACCTCGGACTCCACTTAAAGTGCTTATGGGTATGCAACCCTCCTCCCCTTCCACCCCTCTTCCCAATCGCCTCCCCCCCATCCGTCTCCGCGCGTCCGGCCTCCCCACCCTCTCTAATCCGTTCCTCATCCTCCTCCTCGCCATATACTGACCCTTCCACTTCCTCAAAACAGCTGCCCGCCCCCCAATAATTCTGCAACATGGGCGTATACAACACCTTGCCCTCTTCTAGTTTTTCCAACAACGGCACGTTGACACTATACAGATCCACGCTCCCATCTTCCGGCCACTGCTTCCACAACGCCTCAATCACGCGCACCGATTGCCGAGAAGCCTTGGCGATGATAGCCGGGTCGTGGTTGCGGTTGAAGAAGGCGTAGCTAAGTGCGATAGCGCGACGCTTGCACACCGCGGCTTCCAGCGCGCCGCCGAGGGTTCCCGAAGAAAGGGCGAACACAGCCGTGGTGTTACGTCCGTAGTTGGGACCGGACACCACGAGGTCGATGGGGCCGCGGTCTTGGAAGAAATGGTAAAGGCCGATTTGCACGCACGAGGCGGGCGTGCCGTCGACGAGGATCCATTCTTCGGTTCCGGGCACGGTGGAGGGGCGGGGGTGGGTGGAGCCGTGGTCGGTTACGTTGACCGCCGTGGTCTCGGTTTTCTCAGGGGAGGAGTCGGAGACGAGAGCGGTGGTCAGGCCGGCGGCCGGGGAGGACGCGGGGGGAGGGCGGTAGTAGAGCGGCTTGACGGTTTGTCCGATCATGTGGGCTTTGCCGATCCAGGAGCGTTGGGTGTGCGGCAGGCAGACGGAGACGATGTGCCCTGCGGCTTGCAGGTCGCGGACGAGGGAGTGGACGTAGGGGGACGAGTGGGGGGAGGGAGGCCCGTCGTCGTTGACTACGAGGATGTGCATGTTAGGCAGTGTGTTGGTTGTCGTCTGCCGTGGGGTGGTAAGAGAAAGTGTTGGTGGGTTGTTGTGTGTAGTCGGGATCCAAGACCTGGGAAAACTTTTCAGGTACAAGTCCAGGAACCGAGGGACAATCCGAATTTTTTTAAGTGTTGAATTGGAGAAAGAAATGGAGTTGCGGTTGGTCCCGCTCAGCCTTGACGTTTTGACGTTTTGCTGGGCCCCATGATGCGATTGCGGGGGTGGGGCATCAAAACAAGCTGAAGAGTGGAGCGGCCCTGGATGGATTTGGGTTCACGGGGTGATGATCCAATAATATAAACAAAAACAATCACGGGGAGCCAAGAACCAAAGTTTGTGCATTTCTGACTAACATTGACTAACAATTACTGTTTTGTGTTTGCCAAAGACTTTGAGACTGTTTGACCATACGTTGATGCATGTTCAAGTGTCGTGGAAGGGGATGCATAACTGTGCTATCAAACTGGCTTGTCCTAGGGAAATATGCATACACGAAGAGCAGTGTCTCGACGTCTCCTACAGAGGTAAAATCGTCTTTACAAACTCCTCTTAGACATTGAAAACTTTGATTTTCATGCTCATCAATCTAAGAGCTAGCCTTATTTGAACCTCGTTCTCTTCCAAGACTGACACGTTAGACAAACCAGAGACCTAGTGACCTGATTAATGACTGCATAAAGGTTTTACTAAACTACCTAACTTGTAGCCTTGCATCCAGGTTTTGTGATAGCCACGGCAATTCCAAGCCTATCTAGACCTCATTTGACCGGGTGGGATGGAAGTACAGGTCCTTGTCCCCTATGCCATCAAGTGAATGGACCACATCCACAAACATCAGCCCATCTACCACCCGGAGCAGCATCAAAACATGGGTAACATGAAGAGAAAAAGAAAGTCTCGAACGGTCCAGTAATTGTAGCCTAGCCTGCCTTGTCCCTCATAAAGCAACATCAACAAGTCAAGGAAAGAAGTGAAAACAACCAAACGGAAATGACGACCGGTGCAATCTTGCCATGCTATACCATGCCATGCACTTGTACAACACAAAGTGAAAAAAAGAAAAACAAAGAGGAACGAGGGAAAAGGAAAAAGGGGATGAACGCCTTCGCTGGCCACCCCAAGTTCCAGTCATAGAATCTCCCAGACCAGACGTTAATGAATCACCAGACATGCAATCATTCCATGAACGCGCACAAAGTAACCACCAATCCCGAATAGTTTCTCCACATAATTCTCTCTCTCTCGTGGTATGTTCGTCGTCTTCTGCCTTGGCTGTCCTTGTGATGCCTTCTTGCCCTGTCCTAAAAGATAAAACGCCTGCGTAGTGATCCGTGTTCCCAACGCCTCCAAACCCCGTTGTTGAGTGTCCCATCAAAAGCAATAATATTGAGATGTCGAAGTCAAGCCAGTGTATGGAGATGCCGTCCGCCGGCGCCGTAGAAAACCTTTTGAAAGGAAAAGTGGAAAGAGCACCACCCATTAAGTTGTGTACCATATGCCAGAGCGTGATCAAGTCCTAGTTCGCTTAGCTGGACCGGCTCCGACCGATGGTGTCTCGCTGGCTCTCTTTGTACCAGCACTGGAGGATGCACCGGCCTTGGTTCGACGGAAGGCGTCGAATGGACTCTTCCTTCCCTTGGGTTTGGCCTTCTTGGGCGTGTCTTCTGCAGCCTTCTTGCTGCCGGCTCTTGTGGTGCGTGCTGTGGCTGGCGGTGAAGCTGGCGCTAACGGTGTCGTCTCGGGTGTGCCTGCTCTGTCCTTGTCTTCTGTTTGGAGCTCAGGGGCAGCGAGGGGCTCTTCCTTGGCCCCTTCGACTGGCTTTTCAGGCTCAACGACCTCCTCCTTCTCCTCCTCCTGTACCTTCTCCTCCTCGGCCTTCAGGCTCTCCAGGACGTGATCCTCAATGTCGGTAGGGGCCTCTTCGTCTGAGTCAGGTACCTTTGCCTCTTTGGGTTTGGGTGGGAACAGCAGACGGGGCTTGATGGAAGAACGAGTGAGAGGACGTCTCAAGGGAGAGGCAACAGCACTCTCAAATTCGTTATCGGCCTCCACCACCTCCTCTTCGACTTCAGCGAACTTGCGGAACTGTTTTTTGCCGCGGCTGTGAGGTAGTCAGTAAACATGCTCGTAATTTCAGGGGTCTCTCAGATTTCACTCACAACATGATCAACATGCCGTCCTTGCGGCCAACCGCCTCCTCCAAACTCACCACGCCCTCACCAGGAATGATAACCAGATTTCGGGTGCTTCGGCGGGTGGTGGTGCGCTCAGTAGAAGTGGTAGTGGTGGTAGTCGTTGTCTTGGTGCCGTAGAAAGGGTTGTCAATGCTGTCATCCACCACGGGGACGCGCTCATGAGAGTCAGTGAAAATACTAATTTCCTCCTCATCAGAGTGAGCCGCGAAGCTGTCCAGGGTGCTCTGCTTCTTAGCGCGCGCTTTCTTGGGGCTGGGCATGGCCTCATTCTCGTCGACCTTTCTGCTGAAAAGAGTCTTTGTGACTCCCTTCAGTTGAGACTTGCTGCGCTCCGTTGGCGGCTTGATGGGAGTCTTGGCGGGGGTGATGAGGCTGCCAGCTCCAGTTGAGCGACCGCCGGGGGCGTGAATGGAGCCCTCAAGATTTAGAGTCCTTGAAGCGCGATGAACTGAATCCACGGCGGGATTGACAGCGCGCTTCTTGACGGGGGTGAAGGTTGGGGTGACCATGGCCGACGATGAAGGTTCAGCAGCTTCAGTCTGATGATGGCTGTGATGATGGTGATGAGGTTGACGTTTTGTTGACTTTGGCGAACCTGTAGATTTGTGGTGGGGTGAAGGTTGTTGTTTGGCAACAGATGAGATGTGACGTCTGGGAGTGGGTTGAGGTGAAGGGGTGCGGGCGCGGCTGCGGGATGAGGATGAGGCTTGGGCCTGTGTGCGTTGGTGGATGCGTGTGGACTTGCGCGGCGTGTAGGGCTCCCAGTGATCCTCAAATCCGTGAAGCGGCGCTGGCGGGGTGTGGATGTCGGAGGGAGAGTGCGGGCCGGAGGGAGTCGCGGCCCCGTGACTGCGAAGTACCTCCATCATTTTCTTCCTTTCGTTACAAACAAGGCTGACAGTATATCGGACAATTGTTATCCAAACACAAAAGTGTGCGACCAATGAGACGATCGCTACTCAGGCGACAAAGGCCTAAAAGGATGCGATGAAGGAAGGAGCGGGATGGGATGAAAGACCCGCCCGCGCAATCGATCCTGAAATTGGCGACGACAATGGAAGGCGCGTCAATTGGCCTATGCAGTCGGATGTGCGCGCTTCAACGGCCCGATGTTGTCGATGCAAGGCCGGCGCAAGTGGATGTGATGAATGTGTTGCGACTCCAAAGTGCACACTCCAAGGGTTGTGCGATGTTGTCAGGATGTCGTCGTCGTCGGGGTCGGGGTCGATGTGGTGGTGGTGGTGGTGGCCGGCTATGCGGAGATCTTTGACTTCCAAACTGTGAAACCTGGAACGTGCGAAAACAACAAAAACTTGTGCCCAGTTTCTTTCCTCCTCCACACAAATCGCGCAGCAGCAGTACCCAATCGAAGCTAGTAGTAGAGTAGGTAATTGGACAATACAATAGAGGGTATAGTGTAGTTGCAGTATAGGTTGATGAAAACAGTTGACGATTCCACTTCTGTGTGGATGCAACACAACAATATAGAGGCTGAGTGGTGATGAAGATGGGATGTGTGAAATTGTCTGGGGTTAGGAGTGAGTGTGGGAAGCAAGGCCGATGATGCGGATGTTGTTTGGGGGAAAGAATGCAAAGAAGGGGCTGGGGGGCGGTCTGCGCCTGATTGATCTGAGAGCATGCCAGAATCACCACCCAAGTGCACGGACCATCCCTCGCTGAACACTCCGTCACACCCTGTCTTTCTCCCGTTTCCGTCGTCGTTGGCAACCAGGGTCAGTTGATGCATTCCTGTTTTTCCATTGGCTGGATCTTGATTGCAGTCTTGGTTGATTGCGCTAAGACGCGTAAAGTCTTTGTTCACCTGAGACGCGTCTTTTGCTCCCTTGCCCTTGGATGCTGCTGCCCACTTGCCCTTGCCGAAAAGTGTCCACCGTCCCTTGCGAAAAAGTCCACTTTGACCCCCGTCCTGCCCGTCACTGTCCAATCCCGTGGTTGCAGGCCGATTTGACGCCTGGCCTTGTTGGGCACAGCTCGCAATTTGATCAACGTCATTCCAATGGCGTGCATCGGCATCCGTGCACCATCAACCAGTCCAGAACATCAAGTCAACAACAGCTCTAGCTCTCTACCCTACCCCAGATCGTCACCTACCTTGTCGGCGATATCAACGACGACGAACCACCGCCAAAAGCAAAAATGGCAGACGACCGAATGGAAATCTCCGACGAGGAGGGTTCCTCCCTCTTCGCATCGCCCACTCATCCTCCCACCTCCCGCGCGCATCCCCCGTCGCAAGCGCAACAACAGCAGAAAACTCCCGTCGCTTCGAGTGCAGCAGCAGCCGCCTCCGCAGCCAAGGACCCCGCCACCAATCAGAGCAGTAGTCGCTCATTCGGCATCGACAACACCACGATCGAGAGTCGCGAAGCCGCTCTACAGCGAGAGCTAGAAGGAGTGCGCAAAATCAACCAAGTGATCGAAGGCGTCATCGGTACATTGGAGCGCGCAAAGGGGAATATGGGTGTAAGTTTTTGTTCTTTTCTCCGATACTCCTCTGTTTACTTTCACAGGTTTGGTTCTCGGGTCGAACATCCGTCCAAACTTTAACCACACCTCACCTGCCTCCCTTAACCTCCACCCTAAACTCTAATCCAACCACACCTCTTCCCTTCCATGTTTGCCAATCACTAACAAACCGCCTCACAGACCGTAAACCGCACAATCCACTCCGCCTCCCACCTCCTCACAACCTGGACCCGCATCCTCTCCCAAACCGAACACAACCAGCGCCTTCTGCTCAACCCCTCCTGGAAGGGCGCCACTGCAGATCTAATCGAAATCGAAGCCGAAGCCCTCGAGCGACAGCGCGAAGCCGAGCGCAAGGCCGCCGAAGCCGAGCGCAAGCGGGAAGAGGCGCGCCGCAAAGCAGAAGAAGAAGCGGAACGGAGACGCTTGGCTGCTACGAGTACCACAGGGGTAGGCAGGGGGAGGCCGAGGAGTAGATCTGTTGGCGTGGCCAGTTCGAGGTATGGGATTGGAGTTACGAGGAGCGCGACTAGTGCGGCGGGGACGAGGGGGGGTAGGTCCGGGTCAGGGGTGGGAAGTTTGGTTGGAACTGGGAGGACGGGGACGGGGACGGCGGCTGGAAGAGCGGGCATGACTACTAGGAGTGGATTGGCTTATCGACCGGCTGGAACGGGGACGGGGACGTCCGGGATACCGAGTGTGAGAGGAGGGAGAGGAGGGACGACGACAACCAGGAGTGCGAGGGGTGGGACGACGACGACTAGAGGGACGAGAGGTGGGAGTTCGACGAGGGGTGGTGCGCGTTGAACAATGGAAGGGGAGGGATGAAAAGTGTGCTGGACATGCTTATGATCATGATCATGACGAGATGAGATGAAGATATGATAGAATGCTGTACCTCCGCAACGGAGTCAAGAGCCATGTCTTTTTAGAACCCCATATACCCAATATGTACAGATACCCAAACCAAACCTTGAAACCCTTCAAAACGCCATTTTTGTGATCTTGCCATACATATCAATCCCTTTTCCCTTTTGCCCTATCCAGACAGAACCTTTCATCCCCCATTCCCAAAACCCCAATCCCCCACCAACTTCACGTCTTCTTCTGAAAAAAACTAGTCAACTTCATCATCCCCCTCGTATTAACCTTGGCCAACTCCTTCACCCCCCTACTCACACCCGCCTTCTTCACCTTTTCTTCTTCTTCCTTTTTGCGTCTTTTCTCCGCCCTCTCAAACGCCTCCTCCTCGTCTCCCGCTATCCGCTTCCGCGAGAAATCACTGTGCGACCTCGACGCGACCGCTTCTTGGCGGAGCTTGGTTAATTGCGCCAGGTAGGACTCTAGGGGGGTAAAGTCCACTGAGGAGGGAGAGGATAGTTGGGACTTGAGGTAAGAGGAGAGGGAAGGAGGGAGATAAGAGGAGGTGAGGAAATTGAGAGATACGCGGAGACGTTGGAGGTTGAGGATTTCTGGGGTGGGGAGGAGGGAGGCGACGACTTCGACTCCGGCTCCGGCCGTTGGAGTCGCTACAGCGGTGGTGGCTTCGGAGAGGGAGGTCGTCGTCGTCATTGTTTCCATCGTCTCCTCCCCTTCTTGCGACTCAGTACTGGTAGACTCAGTGGTGACAGTGGTACTCGACCTCGTCACCGTCGTCCTAATCCCCACAATCGGCGCCTCCAACGCCTTAGCGACAAACTTCTCCTCCATACTCTTCGGCAAACCGCCCTCGCTCATGCGCTTGGCTTTCGACAACAGCTCCTCGACAAGCTTTGTCTCGTTAAGTCGAAACATCGTCTCGTCACCCGCCTCCACGGTGTCGCAGACGCTCGCCATGCGCTTCTCAAGCAGTTTTCGCGCTTGAGGCCATTTGAGCACTTCCAGGAGGTGGTTCTTCCTCTTTCCATCACTGCTGTCCTGCTCCGATACGGCGTCAAAGTGGTCGTCGCTCGAGAGGAACATGCGCTGCTGCTGCTTCTTGTCTGTGATCTTGGCTGCTGCTAGGGCGGGCAGCACGAGGAAGAGGGGGTCGATCTGCGTGGCCACGTAGAGCTCGGAGTCTTTTGTGGTTTGCGCGGGCGTGAGGGGGGTGCCGTCTTCGAGGGTGGCGCTGTCGATTAGCCAGCTGCGTGGGGATTTGTTCTGGGGGGCGGCGATCTTGGTGAACTCGTAGAAGCTGCCGGAGTCGGGGCAGACGAGGTAGCGCGTGGGTTTGGCATAGCGCGGGTTTTGGAGGGTGACGATGCGGGATTGTGGGGTGGCGGACTTGGGGAGGATGAAGATGTTGGGAGGGGAATCGACTTCTGGGGCGAGGGTGTAGATTGAGCTGTTGCTGGAGGCGCTCTTGGTCTTGGTGGTGGACGTCGACTTTGTCTTTGAAGTGTCCTTGGATTCTGCGCTGGCCGTTGCGGCGGCTTTCGATCGTGTTGTTCGTGGCATGGCTATTTTTGACTTGAGTTCTTCACACCCTTCTGCCCGAAATTAGATGTTATGCTCGTGTCTTTGTTTGTTTCTTGTGTTAAGAGTCGCAATGTGTGATATCGCCAGGGTCCCAAAAGTCCGAACTCCAATGGCTGGATGGAGACGGCTTCGCTTGACCCAGCTCTCCACAGTGAGCGGCAGACCCCTGACCATCAATCGCGACTTTGGCTGGAGACCGACGCGACTGACCGCGATTTCGTAGCGCGCCCCACCCTCTTTGGTTAAATGACCCACTTACACGAGACTTCCCCAAGTTTTGCCGTTTGCGCTTTGCCAGAGATCGCGTTGTCTTGGAGACTGGACTCCACTTTCTGATGTCTGGCCAACCATGTGACCGGGACCCTAACTTCTCAACCTTGAATTCCCCCGCTGTCGTTGTCCCGTCCACGCACTCGCGCCCGCTGTTGATGGCTGCCAATGCCACTGTCACTCTCTCACCATTCCAGTTTTGGCTTTCGATCCAGTCTTGCACTTCCACGGCCAAGCTAAACCCGACCAGCCTTGATACCATCATACCGCCGCGATACCGACATCCGCCGCCGATTTCACGATTTCAATCTTTTTCGTTGTCAGTTAATTTGTGGCTTATCGTGAAACATCCACTTTCTCTTCACTATTCATTGGTAAAAATATTTTCGCTTTTTTCTTTTCTTCCATTACCACAGCAACGCTGCCTGACTTGACTACCCTATAATCTGTGAGTGTGCCCAAGCCTGGAAGATTTTGAAAGACTCAAAAAGGCCTGAATGGAGCCTTGCGAATGTTTGCACCTCATCTTGGGACTGGACCTATTCTTGGCCGCCACGACTGACTGTGTGGTTATTACACCATGACTTTTTAGATTTGCCTGGATTTCTCGAGTTCCACTAGGCCAACAAACTCAACCTAAACACTTTTACGAACAGCCACACGATTCCCGAACTCTTCTCGTCCATCTTCTTTCGCTTCCACCGACCACCGCACAGTCTCACCCTCGGGCGCCTCCCTGCATAACACCATCCAGCCTGCAGTCCTTCCCTTTGGCGACCAATGTCCGTAAATGTCGTCCTTGTCGCACACTAATTGGCCGCCCAAATAGCCATAGCCTTCAGGTCCCGTCCCATCCTTGCATAAACCTGGAACCTGCAACATCGATCCTGAACTGAACCAGCTGCACACACACCTCCCCGCCGCCGCCCGGTCAATAATCCAAATTCGATCTCCGCTTTCTATCCCGTCCCCGTCTCCCTGGGTTCCGGATCTGCCCTGGGCCACCAGTCCAGTCGAGTCGCTTTGGGCTGCTCGATAACCTTGGGCGGAGACGATCCCCATCACCTCGTCGATACTTCAGATCACATTCCCGGCGGATAACATCCTGGGTTCGGGTTACTAGTGTTGGAACGCAACAAAAGGTCATGGCGACACATTGGCCACCCCGGTCCCCTCACGAAGCTCTCATCAGTACCCCGCGAGGCCGCCAGCGCTTTCGTGAAATGCAAACGTCGCCCACCCCGTCGCCATCCAGACTCAGAATGTCCCGATCGAACCCCGCCCTAGCGGCGCGCTACACCGACAATGAGGACGCCGTTATGATCGACGTGGACGACCTGGAGGATGAAGATGAGGACGAGGAGATGGTACAGCTGAAGCTGCAAGAAATTCAGGCGCGCATGAAGTTGAAAAAGATACAAAATGCAAAGGCGCTAAAAAGGGCAAACTCATCCATGGACGCACGATCGAATGGAGGCCGGCCAGAAAGCGCTTCGGCGAACAACTCGAAGAACTCGATGCAACCCCCAGCCGGACTTCCCATTCAGTCAAGGTTAGCTGCGGCAAGAGATAGGATGGAACAACAGTCGAATCCCGTCCAGGTTCCCGCTTCTCCGATCAGGAGGGGACGTAGTGAATCCGCTCCTCAGCCTCCTCAGTCACCCCAGAGGGTCATGTTGGGAATCGACAAGGGACGAAAAGCGGCCGACATGTCACTCAAAAGGGCGCCCTCGTTACGAAAGGTCGAAAGCGAACGTCCTTCTTCCCAGAATCTACAGTCCCAGCAGTCCGGCTACTTGCGACGGTCCATGACGACATCCTTTAGCGAAGATCAACCCAGTTCCCGTCGTCCTGTAAGCTTCGACGGGCGGGCAAACTCCTTCTCCCAAGCAGAAGAAAGACGTCCCATGAGTTTCAACGAGCGGCTAGCATCTGCCAGGAACGAAGAGCAGGAGCGCAGGGAAAGAGCACAGAGGATACAGAAGATCAGGAGTAATGCCTTCAGTATTGGCAGGGAAGAGATGGAGGAGTACAAGACCAAAGCGGTGGACGTTCCCGAAGTTCCATACAAGGCTCCGGAATATTCCCGGGACGAGATTCTATCGGCAACAGGAGGATCTTCATCGACTGCAGGAGCTCGTGGCCGACCGGCCATGAGCGCATCATCGTCGTTTACGCAACCAAGCTCGACACAAGTCAACTCCGATAATGAGCCTGGCTTCGAACCATATTCAGGTCTTCGCCTGTCCAAGCGCATTCTCCCCCATAATGTGGTCACCCGCGCTATCACAGGCAAGAAGACGTATGGTCTGAAGGATCTTTTGAGGCAAGTCAAGGCGCCCGACTGGTCCCTCCCTGATGTCGAATCCGATGTTGTCGTCTTCGCCATTGTCGCAACCAAGTCCGAACCGCGCAGTCATCGTAGTGACGGCAAGCCCCTGCAAGAGCGCGGCAAGTACATGGTCATCAGCCTCTGTGATCTTCAGTATGAAGTGGAACTGTTTCTCTTTAACTCCGGATTCGACCGCTTTTGGAAGCTCACACCGGGAACTATTCTCGCCATCCTCAATCCGACCATCATGGCGCCAAAACAGGGGCAGCAAGACACCGGCCGGTTCTCGTTGGTAATCAACAGCGATGAGGATACCATCTTGGAGATTGGTAATGCGCGCGATCTGGGCTACTGTAAGAGTGTCAAGAAGGATGGTATGCTTTGCAAGAGTTGGGTAAACCTCCGACGTACCGAGTACTGCGATTTCCATACCAACGAAGCAGTGAACAAGTCGAGACAGGGGAGGCTTGAATTGAATAACTCTTTCGGTTTTGGAGAGAAATACAAGCAAAACTCTAGGTACGCCAAGAGTGAAGATGCTAGGAGAAAGGAGGAGGAAATACGACTGAGGGGTCAATACGACCGATCAACCGGTAGTCACTTCTTCATGAACCGTACTGCCGCAGAGCTCATTGATGGCGGTGGCATGGCTGATCAGGCCGAGAAGAAGGAAGCCATCAAGAGAAGCTTGGCGAGGAAGGAGAAGGAAGCTGAGATTGCAAGAAAGCTGGCCGAAGTGGGTGGTGGTGCTGGGAGAGAGTACATGAGTCGAGCCGCTGGTGGTCTTCGCGCAAGCTTCTCCTCCACCACCTCAGTACCCATGTCAGGTTCTGCTTCCTTCTCGTCAGCCACCGTCTCAACACCGATGTCGTCACTGTCCGGCCACAGCCAAAGCAACAGCATAAATGACCCCCTAGGCTTTGGCGGCAGACCCCGATACGACCTCCAAGCCCTCGGCCTACTCCGCAAAAAGGGCGAAGAACAGCCCAAGATCGACCTCGGCCCAATAAAGCGCAAGCGCCCCGAGTCCGCCCTCTCAAGCGAAAACAGCTTCAGCAAATCCAACTCCACCAGCAGCGCAACCATCACCCCCTCCAACTACACCAGCAACACGAAAGCCCCCTCCCTAGGCTGGGGCTCCGGCCTCCGCGACAAGCTCTCTCGGATGAAAGAAGGCGAAAAGCTCAACCTCTCCCACCGCGCCAGCACCTCCAGCATGCGCGATTCCACTCCGGCCCTAACCAAATCCTCCACCACCACAACCTCAACCGGCCTCACCCCCGCCATCAACCGTCTCTCCACCTCCTCCAGAGACTTCAACTTCACCAACTCCTCCAACGCCCCAACAATGACCCAGGGCCACAGCAACCTCCCCAACCGCCCCTCCCCCGCCGTCCGCTTCTCCGCTGCCCCTAATAACTCCTCCGGCACTACAACCACCGGTCCCACCACTTCCCACACCTCCTCTTTATCCTCCTCTCGTCTCCTCGGCGCCTCAGCGTCCGCACGTCTAGCAGCCGCTAGAGCAGCCGCCGCCGCACAAGCCGCTGCTGCTGCTGACGGGCACTCGCAAGGTGCCCAACCGCCGGTGAGGAAGAAGACGAGGTTCGTGACGGATAAGGGTATTAGAGAGGCGGGCAGGGATAGTTTGGGGGAAAAGGGGTTCTTGTTGAGTGCGGCGCAGAAGAGTAGACGACAGGTGGTGTTGAGTGAGGATGATGATGATGATTTGATTGTTTTGAAGTAAGGAGTCGAAAAGCTCAAGGGGTATGTATACATATGGATGGGCAAAGATGGTTGTTAGTGGGGTATACGTGGATGTTGTAATGCATTGGCATGGTGGACGTGGTTGATGCGTTGGGATCAAGAACTTTCATGCTCATTGTATGTCTGGATACGATGCGGTTGATCGGTTGGTTGGGTATTTCGGCTTGGTTCAGTTATTGGCTGGAAACTGGATGGCTCCTCGGAGGTTTGTTTTATAGACTGGATTGGATTGGATGGGTATGGTTGCAACTGTTTGGGGCATGGAGGATGGATGGGTGGCTTCGGGTTTCGGACTGGATCTTGATCTTTCTTTTGTATGATGAATTGAATGACAACACACACACACACACAGACATACGCAGACACATAACTGGCGCAATGGCAATATTTGTGTTCTGTCTATACCGAAAACATCGAAAGACCGCAAAGGCACTTTGTACGAAGTGAGTGGTCGCATACATGGGATGTCATATTGGGTATGTACACTGGAGTTGTAAAAGCAAAAAACGTCAGGAAATCAGAGTTGAGATGAAAGTTACAACGGTCAGTCTGAGAGGATTTCGTACTGGTCACTTAAGCCTCAGTTCGGTAGCATTTTTCAACAACAACTAATAACCAATCAAAGCCCGCATGGCTCAGTGGTAGAGCGCATCACTAGTAATGATGAGGTCGTCAGTTCGATTCTGGCTGTGGGCAACCCAATCATTTCTTTTAACTTTTTTTTTCTCTTGCAATGTTTCTTTTTGCAGTTTCCAACAATTCCTTTTTTTTTCCCAGGTGTTTGTCTGTCTTTCATCATATCTTCGGGAAGTGAATGAAGCGATTTTAGGAAAACCACCGGTCTTCCTTCGACATTACGAGACTCGCTCTCAGATGTTTAGGTATGTAATTCCCAAATACTCGCAGGTGCATGCCATTCTAGACCTTTCATTCCGTTTTCCAACAATTTTACCTACCTCCAACTCGCCAAACCGTCACACTCGAACGAATCCCCAACCGGTTCGCCAACTCACAATTTGTTCCATCCAACAACACGATATCTCGACCTTTCCATCAACAGAACGAGCAAATAACCCTAAATCCTTAATTTAGCTCTTAGAAGCTGCCGCCGCCTCCTCCTTCTTCTTTTTCTCCTCCTCTTCCTTCTTCTTTCTCTCCTCCTCTTCCCTCTTCCTCTGTTCCTCCTGCCTCTTCTTTTCGGCTGCCAGGTACGCCTGGTACTGTGGGCAATCTAGTCTGGATCATGCAACAAAGCAGGTTAGTTAGACTTAGGTTGTTGAGTAACAAAGGGCCAGAGCCAGCCCCCAAGGAGAGAAGAGAGCCAGCAGCTGGGTGCATGTATGATTACGTACGGGATGGCCATGTTGGATTTAGTTGGGCTGGTTTGACTTGGTGGATTGTGGAATTGTCAAAGATGGTTGGTTGTTGATATTGTAATTAGTGCGGCAGGGTTGGGAAGTTTATCGCTGTTGTTTTTCGATAATGGACGATGCGAAACTTGACACTGGGCGGGCATGAATGGTGGTGCAGAGGAACACTTCTATATAGGCTTGACATCGACTTCGAGAGACAGCCATTCATTGGCACCCATGCTGTACGCTTGAATCATGTAGACCGTTTGGCTGTCTGGCTTCATCCTAAGTGCATGGTGCATCGAAGTCACGATGGCCAATTACCTCTACACATAGGTACGTGATTCAAGAGGATTTTCCAAACCAATATCAACTCTCTCGCGAAGTCACCGCACCTGTTGTTACCGGATCGCCGACCTGACTCGTCACATCTCCAGCGCAAGTCCGATTAGGCACGTCAAGCTCGCAAGCGCAACTAGTGACATCGAGCTCGTAGATATCGTTTCGTGCGTCAACCTCGTGTCTCCTCGCGGCTTGTACCTTCCGGTGGCGTCACGGGCATTTCCATCACCAGCGGCTCCGTTGAAAGCTCGGCTTTGGTGTTGGATGACGGGCTACCTTCATGACACCCCAATTCCACGAACGAAGTCGGCATCGGTTTCCTGATCCACAAGTAGTAGATCAGTGACAGGAGAATTGCCGTGCCGACGAATGCTCCTACCACACCACCGGCTATCGGGCCAACTTTGTTGGAAGAAGTAGTCGTCTTGTTAGAACCAACCGACGTTGTTGAGTTCGAGTTCGAGTTATTGAATAAGACAGGCTTCGCGAGAAACATGTCTTTCACCTCGTCAGATGACCACGGCACAGCGGAGGAGAGATTGGTATTATTTTTGTACCAGTCCTCCACCACCTGAGGAGATTTGTAGGGCTGCGCATCGGCGTGGTAGGTGTAATCTTTGACCCAGCTCATGGCCGTCATATTGAAGAGACCGAGTCCTTGCGGGAACGGATCCTGCGTCTGCCAGTACCGCCCGCGGTCAGCTAGGCCCGAGGTAAAGTCGTGGCCGCCCACCACCAGCATTTGATGGTTCCCTATCAGCGCACAGGCAGCGTTGGCGCGGGTCTCGATTGAGCGCTCAGCGGCTTGGAACCAGACGAAACCGGGGAGACTTAGGACGTAGAGATCGTCGTAGGAATTCATAGCGGTTTCGTCGGCGCCTCCGAATACGAACCTGAGGTTTGACTAAGTTGTCAGCGAGTGGTTGTGGATGAGGGGAAAATGATATCGGAAGACAGCAGGCAACAAAAACAGTACTGAAGTCCGGGTCGTGATGGGTCTCCGTTAGACAACTCACAGTTCGTATGTCCCAGCCGGACCGGCCACACCAGCCATACAGACCGTTTGCCGAGGCTGTGGGATATCGCCGCTCGCGGTCTGCCACATCCATTGCCCAGTTTTCGGGTCGAAAAAGGTTATGTTTCCGAAGTCCAGCAGATGATCGGCCTGCAAACTTTTTTCAAATGCGGTCCCTCCCAAAAGAAAGACCAAGCCGTTGGGACCGAATCGAGGGACATATTGTGCCCGTCCATTCCGCAAGCCTCCGGCCGGCGGTATTGCGGCGCTCAAGTCAGAGGATACTAGTTGCTTAGACTTCATGTCGTAAGTAATCATATACGACATGACTGTAAACCCGCTCCACACGTCCGGGTCTGACATATATGACGTCGTGCCCCCTATGTGAATTCCTAGACTTTATGAGCCATAGGTGCTGGCAAAGGCCGCACTATCAGTCAGGTCGATTGACTGGAGCAGATGAATATTGGAGGATTTCTCCAATGCCCAGGCGCCACCGCCTTTTCCGTCGGCTGTGAACTTCCAGATCCCATTATCTTTTGTAATATTTTCTTTGCCGACGCCGTTCGGCGCTCGGCCGCCGAAGATGTGAAAAGCGTTACTGCTGGGATCTGTCCATATGGTCTCGTCTGAGAGCGCGACAGGGCCGTGGTCACCTTTTGGTGTTGCCTTGATCTCGACTGTTTGCGCGGACCATGATCTCGAGATGTCTATGGAGAGAGTCGACTTCATGGGGCCTCCGCCGGGGTTAGCCAGCTGAGAGATCTCCCCACCGTCGATGTAGAGATAGTTTCCCAAGACGGTAACTTTCAAGCGCCTATATTAGTACCATATACGCTGCTTGATTGCTGTCGGATTTGTGACAAGAAGGGAGGGATTATGGGAGAAGTATCGCAAGGTACGATTCTCATACCTCGGGCATGTCCTCTGCGGAGGAACTTAGCAGCGGGAGGAGCGTCCGACAGTTGAGCCAAAGCATGCTGAAGGTGAAATAACCAAATTGTCAGGGCGAAGCGAGGGGAGGAATGGGAAGTTGGGGTCAATCTCAAAAGACAATTTGCTACTGAATCCATGACGACATATGTCTTCTTCAAAAGAGAGAAGTATGCTCCAATTCAGGAACTTGGGATGGTAGTCGCAGTGGAGAGGGTAATGATTTGGAGAAAAGGGAAGGTGCCCAAGGAAGGAAAGTCCAACCCATCCATATTATCAGGCTGTACTTCCCTTCCGAGACTGAGTACTGAAACACTCGAGGTCTAGACTCTGCCTCGTGCTACTTAACCGGGCACAGGAAAAACGGGAGTATCGTGTCACCAAACTCGGATCTCACCAAGAATGTCAGGCGGTTTGTTTGCCCCTCGTGTATTTGGCTAGGTAGAAGGTTACCGTCTCAGTCGGCACCATGGAAGATACTCGGTCGCCCCGTGACATCCTCAACCAAGCTCTCTCGCTCCAACCCACATCCGGTGTTCAGGAATGAACGATACAACGTTTTGGAAAAATTGGATTCGGCCAATGCGGGCTCGTCTTCACCGTCCCCGACCAGCCCGGAGTCGTGATCAAGGTCGCCCGCCCCTTCTTCGGTGACGCCTTACAAAACGACTACCACGTCCACCAGCGCATAGCAGACGTCTTGGCCAGGCGCGACTCTCTCGACCACATCTCCACTGTCAGCACCGAGTCACCTCCCAAAATCCGTGTCCAAACCCCGCAAGTCTTCTCCTTCCTTCCCTACAAAGCTCCTGCCGGCGGCAGCAAACATGACCTCGACCGCTGACCGACCCTGAGCCGAACTCCGACTCCGACACCAGCGCCGCCGGCGGGTATAGCCATCTCTGGTGGAAGAAGAACCTTTCCAAATTTCCAGACTCCGAAACTTCAAACAACGGGGCTTCCATCCTCCCCGCCCCCGCCTTATTCACCGAACACATCCCCCCTCTCCCCTCCGCCCTCCGCTCCGCTCTGATCCCACTCTACTGTCTACCGTCCCAGCAACGCTCTGTGAGCTCCAACCTCGTCAACGTAGACTGTCTTGCGCGCGTCTACCTTGGCCGAGGAAGACCGAGGAAGCCTGACGGAACCATAATTGAGTCTGCTAATTTTGGTTTGAGGAATTATAACCTCCACCTGGACCAGATGCTAGATCTGGAGCTGCCGGTTGCTCAGTACGTGACAATGATGGCCGAGACGCTGGCGGAGATGCATTGGGCGGCTGGGACGGATGGGTATGATGTCGAGTTTGTTTTGGGCGGGTGTCGACATTTGAGGCCTCATTGTCGACGGCTCCGGAGAAGGGGAAGTGATGAGGAGAGTCACGATGTCGTTGGTGGTGGAAATTACGGCGGAACAAAGGAGAGAATGGCGGAGATGTGGTTATTGAATTTTAACTTGTGTAGTAGGTTTGAGTTGAAGGAGGGACACTGAGGAGAAGAGGGAGAGGCTGGTGAATGATCCGTATTATCCTAGGCCTCGGAGGGTAGAGGAGACGGAGAGAGAGGGTGGTGATGAGGGTTGTGCGGATGATGATGATGTCAAGATGTGGAGGATTTTTGAGAAAGCGTACTTGGAGCAGTCGAAGACGTTGGAGGGGAAGGAGGCGTCGGAGGAGGAGATGAAGTTGCCGTTGCGTTTTATTGAGGCATGTGTTGAGAAGCAGAAGACGTTGCCCGACGGAGTGGATAAGATTGTTGAATGATGATTTGAGGGTGTTGATGTGTTGGGTAGGCTTAAGATGTCTTTGTTAGTCTGGTAAAAGGTTGGGACACTGTGAGAAAAGTGCTGTAACTTACCAAGACATGTTGGTCCATGTTCTCTCCGCTTTCCAAATTTAACGACGGAGTACTTTACTAACTCCCCTTAGTTTCAATATGCACTGCAACCTTGCCGCCTTCGCTTAAACCCTTCATATACTAGTTCCGTTCTTCGTCCATCTCTAAATACCAACATCACCAACGTCGGTTCTTTCCCTTCGGCCACCCATCTTTCAACTTTCATCATCATCCGAGTGAGAGCACACCTCTATCCGCGCATGCATCATGGCCATAACCTCCGCCCCTGTTGAGATAATTCTCTATATCCTTCAATCTTGTGACTCCTTTACCGAGCTGCGGGCTTTGTTCTCGACCTGCCGCCGTATCCACAACGTTTGGCTTGAAAATGCCCCCAGGGTGGTGTGGCACGTTGCCCCCAAGGTCATACCAGCCTTTGACTGGGCTTTGCTGGCGGTACGTAATCCAGTTCACCGCACACTACTTCATTGTCATAGAGCCGGTCCGTCTAACATCCCAACCAGGCCCGCGCCACCGCTCTTGTCCACGATGCCCATCGCGATGGACGTCTTCCGCCGGAAATCAGACCCGACGATTTGACTGGCGCGTTACGGAAACCATCCCTTCAAGAGCTCGATTCCGTCTTGGGTCTGCATCACTTCGTCCAGTGTGTCGAGCTCAGATACTGCCACGACCACCTCACGATCAACAAGGCCTTTAACCAGCCCGCAAACCAACCGCAAAACCTATGGCCTGAGGATAGGAAACCGCCACCCCCCATCAACAATAACACTCCAGAGGACCCGGGAGAAGGCATGCGTGTCTGGACGGAGCGATTCCATACCGCGGCTTATACGTCCCTTCTCATGGGTGCCGTGTTTGCCCGTGCATATAATCAGCCGTTCTACCCGGATGTGGACGACACGTCGTCGTCGCCTTCGGGTGACGGCCATCTAGAAGACCAGTCTCCATCTTCAGAAGCAGAAGCGCGGAGGAAGGAGCTCTGGGATCTCATGCGCAAGGCTTCCTCAGACCGCTCAAACGAGCGGCATCACCGGCTTACCATCAAAGAGGACATGCGTGAGTATCTGCGTCAGTTCCCCGTCTATGATCTCAACAATGAGCTGGGTGGCCAGGAGAACGTGTTTGGTCCATTTATTGAGTGGTACATTCGTTTCACCATATCACAGTACAACAAAACCACACCAAAACCGGCATCACGGGATCCGTCCCGCCCCGCTATCCAGTTGGAAATCGACCGTCTTTATGCCGCTTTTGATAGAGGCGAGGATGTTGACCGTTGCCCCGACCGTCCGAGCAAAGCTTTCATGGAGTGGGATAGCACACAATTATCCGAGTCGTTCCCAACAAGCTTTGTCGGATCCCCGGCCGAAGGCGAAGCGGTTGTCTGGGCTGCCATGCAAGCGGTCCACATGTTTGAGTTTATTCTGACCTGCATCACGAACCTGGACGGGAGATGCCGGTTCGGGAGGAGTTGTACGTGCTGCGACAGCAACAATCAGGAGGGGACCGCGGGTTCGACTTCGACTTCGCCGACCCCTACTAACTTGTGGATCACACCATCAAAAGCCGTAACCGCAAAGGTTGTTCTCTTTGGCATTTTCCAAGCCGAAGAAATTCTGATGCAGGTCGACGTCAAATACTCAATTGGGCAGCAACTGGTCGCATATTCGCCGCCAACACATGCATCGGCCTCGTCTCCGTACACGTATCCTGACGGTGAAGGGTATGTCAACCACAACGACTATTTAGACATACCCCTGGTCTTTTGACGACCTATACAACCGCTCAGGCATCGCGAATCAAAACCATGGCGCAGAACGACCACCACCCCCTCTTCAACTTTTCATGTTCCTACTTGAGCATCGCTTCAACCTCGAATTTGACTACAGCCTGTTTACAACTCATACGGACGGTCCTCAGAGTTATTGGCTGTTCAAGAAGAGGGCTACCATCTTTGCCCACGGGCCCGAGCTCGTGCCGGAAAGAAGTGTGCTGGACTATACCAATGGTATGGAGTTTCTGGTGCCCTTATATACCCGGGTCTTCTCCTTTTATAACCATGACGATTCGTACTTTGACCATCTCACGTATCACGGCAACCCTCGTACGTGGGAGCCAGACTATAACTATTTTGAGGAGCTTCTCCATTTAGGTGAATGGTAGGACCTTCTCTATCTCGGTAACCCTCGCACCTGGGAGCCAAACCATAGCTTTTTTGAGAACTTGAGAACTTGTGTTGTTGTTGATTCCGACATGTTGGATGGGCTCGACTCCTCCAACCTTCATCGTTTATTGTATCTCCGTTTATTCTTCTTAATATTCTGTCTTTTGTCTTTGGCCAGACTAGCCCGTGGTTTCTGTATCCCTCGTTTAAGTTGTGCTCTGCGGAATGCAAAGCGGCTTGGACAGCTCAGGGAGCCCAGGGACTGAAGTCATCCCTGTCTCTCCACAGTGATGTTCCTGCAGTAACGCAGAATATCTCAATCCAGGGGTCACGGGCTGTTCCGTCACGGGCCGCCCTATCACAAGCGGAACAAAATGTGGAGGTGCCGTGGTTGTCGATGTACGGAAGTACCTCTAGAGTATCTCTGGAGTTGTAGTACGTAGCCTTAATGAAAGTTAAGAGGTTGAAAGTGAATAAAGAAATGATGAACAGAAAAGGAGAGAAAAGGCTGAAAGAATGTAATATGTCCTACCCCAAAGCAACAAGGATCCTCTCCCGTTTACACTTCAGCCACCTCCGCATGGGAACATAGTCGAGCATAGCGACCCTATACGCAATGCCCTCCCGCCTCTTGACTAGGAACAATACAAGAGACACGTTCAGTTTCTTTCGCCATAAACGATTACCAGGATATTTGTCAGGTAAACTGGAAATCGCAATGAATTCGGCCTTCATTCGTTCAACTTCCCAGGTGCGTTTAGGTCCCTCCCATTTTCCGTCCAAATTATCCACAACCGAGGGTTGATGAATGAACCCTAGAGGCATGATGGATCCTTTCTCGTCCTCTACGATGATAGGTGACTCGCGGTGGGAAGGCTTTACCAGATAAAGGTAAGCACGTTCACACCAGAAGAAGAGAAGCTGATCATCGGGGGTGTGAGAGAGGCGCTCGGGTGTGATATCTGGGCAGAGGGTCTTGTAGATGATGTCCAAGGTCACGAGTTCCGACGCGTTTGGATTTTTGTCAGGTGGCGGCGGTAGTTTTCGGTGTACAATTTCTGTACCGTCCATGGAGGATGTCGTCGTCCTTGGATTGTTGTCCAGAGGAACGTCGGAGATTTTGATAAGTCGAAGGGGCGTATTTCTGAGGATGTAGGGAGTGATCCCGAGTTTCAATTCCCTAATTTTGTTTTCTACGTCAGCTTTTGTCTCCAAGGAGTGGAAAAACGTTTCCCGAAACTTGTGTTGTTATCTGTCAAAGTTTCAAGCCACAAAGATTGTCAGTCCTAGATACATACCCTAGATTGGCGCTTGTGGGGTTCCGAAATATGCCACCTTTCCAGCCGAGCCATGACCAGCTTGGGAACGGCACCTTAATTTGCAGTGATGTAGTCGGTAAGGTGGTAAGACATTTTCTTCGCACGGGAGGCTTATACGTCCTCCAGAACCTGTACTGTATAGGCCTTGTGTCCAATTTTGCTTCAGGGCTCATAGCAGATCTCAAAGGACCGCCAAGTGTTACGTGTGCCTCATCCATACACCACCACGACAGGGAGGTAAGCTCAGTCTCAGTATCGGTCTCCTCCTATCGTTGACACCGCCTGCAACTCTAGAGTTGTTGCTCGCCTGTGAACGTGAACACGCGTCGCGACAAAGCTCTTTCTTGTAACGTCCAACCACAGTTGTGCCAAGGAAGGCTAGATGTGTAATATTCAAGACTTTCCGTACGAGGCATCACTGTTGAGATGAGCCACAAGGGCATTTCTTGTGGGCCCGCTGGTTTGACTTGGACCTTGCGTTGGATTACCGTTCGAGGCGTATGGATACTCGCAAGCCCTGAGCCGGAATTCTCACCTGCAGCGGCCACAATTGTGAAGACGGAATTCTTGTAGATATCACCCATGTTTTGGATTTGGGACATCTTATCCGTGTCATCATCTTGTATGATACAGAAAAGGTCCACCCAAAGGTACCGATATCCCATATCGGATGTGAAGATCATAGCGTCTATAATAGTTTGTGGAGTAATATGTGCGAGGGAACCGGCAGACTGTAATTGAAGGAGATTTTCACGCTTGAGCATGACTTGTTGTGTGGTGCCCCAAACATAGCTAAGCGTCACGTACGGAGTATCTCCGAGACGGTGCTCCTCGAATCCCACCACTGCTTTTGTTTTCGTGTCAATAAGGCGAAAGATTGACGCTTTGACACCTTCGCCTTTTAGTTTGGGAGCACAACAGTCGTTATCGTTCTCCAAACAATCACGTAACCATCGCCGTGGCAATTCCAGGTCGATCAGGGCTGGCCTTTCCCGGCCACTAAACAGGCTTTGTCGTTTTTTCGTGCCCACTTCAATGCTTTGAAAGCATTCGAAGAGCTCAATAACGCCTTCATACTCAGGGTAACGCTTCCACGAGGGCATCTCATGCTTTTCAGGCACCGTCCATCGCAAGGAGATTCTTGGATAAGTAAAAGCGGGGCCCCTCAGCGAGGGAGGGGATTTTTGCGGTAGCAGTTTACGCCATAGGTATTCATGCTTCCGCGCGAACTCCCGTAACGATGTCTCAAGTGGCGCGTATCGCTTCCAAGTAACACCAGGAGGCGCTTCCACGCAGCCAGCATCGGTGAAGTAGACGTCGCAAATGGGATCTTTTTCGAAAACAGAAGGCGCTTTTACTCGCACCCCTGATGTTTCGAGAACGTGACAGACTTCCCGGCAGAATGAGCAAGTGGCCGCAGACGTCTCAATACGGCTCTGGGTTCCTAGACTCCAGTGGGGACGATCATCGTTGTAAACATTGTAATTGGTGCAAGGAAATATTCGTTCGATTGGCTGTCCTTTGTTCAGCCCTTCCACATCTTTCGAAGATGGAAGGCGAAGCTGTTCAAAGTCAATGGCGGTGCAGTATTCACAAAGCTTTTCCGTTTCCGCCATTCTGGATCTGTCGAAATGGACAATGGCGATCCTAGAATATGGTTAGCTCATTTTCATAAACCGTAGCGTGCGAGTGATGACTTGCCTCCGATTCCGGCCTGCTATTTTCTGTGCGTTATCGTTGAGGAGAACAAGTGAGAGGAAGGCCAGTGTCGTTGCTGAAAACGCGCCGACCGTGCTTCATTGCGGAGGATGATCAAGGCGAAGATGCTTCAGCTCCTCAAAGGAACGAATACTGCCCAATCAGCTGAACAGTCACGTGGAAAAGGTATGGTCGAATCAACCATTGGGATGCCGTCCTAGCCTCACCGCCAAACGCATCTGGCGAGGCCAAATGGGATCTCGTCGACTAGAAAAAAAGGGCGCCTTAACACACCCACAACACCAAATTCCCAGGTGAGCGGCCTCCTCATCGGATGCTTTCCATCACAATAGATCAAGGCCATACGCAATACGCGATCTCCGTCATAGTCAACCCGGCGAGCGACTTCGTATTGCACGTAACCGCTTTGCTAACCGTACAAGTGGCCTGCCAAAATTTATCGCAAACGAGGTACCCGACCTCCTGCCCCTTGGTCGCCAACTGATTGGTTGCGTAAAAGCTACAAGTGCCTCCAAATACGGGCATATCGTAGATGGCGCTGGGAATGGTGAAGTCGACGGCAGGTTCGGTGTATGCTGGTACTTGGCTAGGAGACAGAAGATGGTTAGTAAGTAGCCCAGGCTGTCAGGAACAATGGTAATCAAGCAAATGGAAAAGAAAGGGCTGTAGGGAGTGAAGGAAAAAGAGGGGAAGAAGTAGAAGGAAGACTTACTTGCACGAATCAAAACTCGCACCCTCTTTCTCTCCAAACGCATCGACCGAATACTCCATGATAGTATCTTGTGGTCAGTTGGGGTCGAAATACCGCTCGCCGATATAGGGTATTCTCCTTGCGGCTTCTTTGGGTCTGGCCTGCTGGCGGCGGATCCGGAGTGGGCGTTGGCGTGGGGATCGACCAGCTGGCACGTCCATGTCGTCGAGGAGACGTACTTGCCTCCGGAGAGACTCGGAGCCCCTGTCGGCTCGAGTGTCGGCGCGTTGGTGAGAGTGAAATCCGCAAAGTCCCATTTTTTGCACACGGCGTGCGAGTTACACACGCGGTGCGATTGCATTTCAAACTGGTCGTCCGGGAAAATGTTGGATGGGTCAGGAGGCAGCGTGGGCAACTTAGTTGGGTTGAACGTTTGTGGGAAAACCTGTGTCGAGTCGACCTCTGGTAAGTGCTATTTGAGCGGCGGCTTCTGCGGCAATACCGCCAATCACTGCGGTCAAGGATGGTAAGTATTCTGTTCGCCCAACTCAAACGGATCGATTGCTGACATACCTGGCTTGGTTGAAACAGCCAAAAGACTTGGTCCAACGCATATATCACGACCAACATTCCGTCAGTGGATGGCACCCGCGGCCCCAGCAAAGAAGGTTGGATGTGTAACGGCGGTGATTTCAACAAGCAGTGCTGTGCCTCGACCGGATTCTGCGGAACGACGAGTGCCCGTTGCAGTACTGGATGGTACGTCTTATTTCCTCGCAGTCTTTTTGCTGATATTGAAGCTAACTCTGGGAACTTGGAAGGGAACAGCCAGAAGGGATGCGGACGTTGCAGCTAGAGCGGTCCGGGAGCAATGCTGCAGAGGTGGATGAAGAGGCATGGAGGTTGACCAGGCCCGACTAGATTCTCAAAGGTGAAAATTTGGACTGTCACAATACTTGAGGAAGTCGCATAGTCGTGATAGGAAGGAGCGCCTCAGAATAGGTAACGGAAGTATAGAAGTCCCGCATCCGTCGCCGTTTGGTTGTTCCTTCCTGTTCTTATCGACAACAGGAGTCGTTAACTGTAGCGTGACCGTCACCAGGAGCACCTCCCGTCTGTAGCCGAGTTGTGAATATTGAGTCGGTATGTGAAAAATAGCGAAACATAGCAGCGTCCAATCGTTCTATGCGTCGTGTGTTCCCGTTAGTGGCACTTCTTCCCACTCTTTCTCCCACTCAGTAATCACCGTCGATCGGGTTGTTGCTTCCACTCAGCCGTCCAAAAAGATGCCGACTTGTCCCCGGCCGTGCACGCTGCTGACTTCGTTTGCAGGTATCGGCGTGGCGGACATTTGTTGGATCAAACGGCTTAGAGAAGCATGCATCCATCCTTTTCCTGTCAGGTAGGCATGCATGGGGAGATGGAAAGCCGTTTGAAGCGTTCCCGGTGGGTAATGGTTGCCACCAGAGTAAGAAACAGTAGCAGTTTCCTGCTTTCTTCTTCATCCTTCTTCCCCCGTCTTAGTGATCGATTCAGCTTATAAGAACCTTTCGTCCCCCAACAAACATGGATGTCCCATTCGATGTCCCATTCGATGTCTGGTTAAGTCGCGTCCGAATGAAAGAAAAGGCCCACACACGACCAGCGAGAAGTACGCACTCCTCATCATCATCATCTCCTGCTTCTCGTACACCCTCAACTTCCTCAAGCGATACCATCCGAACTCCCACGTCCGACTCTGAATCAACAGCACCATCCTCTCTTCATACCTTCATCACTTCGATGCCTCGGCCAAAGATGGAACGCTTATTAGAATCTTCCGCATCTGGATCCGTTGGTGACTTCTACCAAGACCGTGACGACAATCCCACGGCCAAGTCGACATACCTCGTCCTCCACCAGCCCACCAACCTAGCGTTGACTCTGGTCGGCGGGAAGTTGACCCTCCACAAAGTCCCGGCCGTGGTGGGAGAGGACCACCCGCTCGCAGGCAAATGCAGTTGGCACTGGCAATGCGTCGAAACGGACGGCTGGCTCGGGTTCCGCAATGCCGCGAGCGGGCGGTATCTCGGACTTGATGGCGGGAAGAAAGACCCCGACTCTGAGCAGCCCTCCGGCATTTATCGGGTCGTCAGCATCAAACATGGGGCGTCGGAGCGCTTGGTATGCGTTAGGGCAGGGGATGGAGAACACGAAGAGGGATGTACGACACCGCAGCAGAAGAAGCGCGGATACATCCTGCGTTCTCTTTTTACTGCTGCGTCATCGGCGACGGCGAGCGAAATCTCGCGGCTTGTCAAAGCATGGGTGAAGCCACAGGGCTCGGGCTCCGATTCGGAAGAAGGCTGGAAGGAGGGATCCGAGGTGTCCATGGTTTGGCAGGATGGACAGGAGGGGACGATATGGAGGTTCGTCAAAGTTTGACACCTAACGGATTGTGTGCCACCACCGACACAACCCAAGCCGGATTATCTTTAAGATCTCAAGTTTTGACTCGGCGGGCAGTGTAATGCCGAATCAGTTTCATGTTCCAGCAAGAAGTTGTCGCATTCTTTCGCGGACTGCAAAGACTTCCCCGTGAGAACCATAGCATAATGCCTCGTCGGTAAGAGCATGTTTGGTATCGTTATCATTCGTTCTCTTTGGCATTAAAGTTGGGTTGATGACCACTCTGTTGATGATGCCTGTTTTGTCGCGTTCAGGTGTTGATCGTCGTCATCGTCCAAGGTTCCATGTGGAGGTGTATACCTAGAATTAGGGAACTGTCATTATCTTATCGCTCTTATCGATAATATGCACGTGACACCCTTCATCTTCAACATTTACCCCCATGTCTCTACTGCACCAACCAGACATAACAAGAGACGTATCAGGCTTTCATACCTACCTATCACCTCCAGTGCATTGAAGCATTAAAAAACAACCCAGATTTTTGTCTTCAAGCCGGCGACAATGGCACAGTCGAAATCAACACCGATCTAGTCATCGTCGGCTGGCCACAATGTGGCTGCTATTGTGCCTGCTCGTCTCCGATTGCTGTTACACTTACAGGTGGTTATTTTATATTCTCCCTTCTCGTGGTAATCTGCTGTTTTGATTCCTACGTTCACCAACAAACTTTCGCTTTTGTTGCTTTACTTCACCTCCATCTGTCTTTCCCTCATGCTAGTACCTTCACTCGTCTCCTCCCTCGACTGCTGTGTATATCCTGCTAGAAACGCGCAACCCATCGCGGTTTGGATGACATTTTTCGCTAAAGCCTGGTCGATATTAATCCGCCCATGTGTTGAAGTCACCTAGTTCACCACCAGTATTTGGTAGAAACTGCCTTGTTTATGGCGGTAGTAAGGCCAGGTAAGCAGAAATTTTGTTTGAGACAAACCCACAAGGCAAAAGATTCTTCTCCAGTCTTTTGGCTTACCCTCGTCAAGATAGTTCCCCTGATGGCTGTGCCTATTTTACAAAGTCAAATTTGCCCCTGGGAGGCCTCTCCCTCACTTCATTTCCTCACTTGCCATAATCTTGCTTCCAGCTACCCAAGCATGCCTCGACGGCAAATTACGAGGCTTGTACAAGAGATGTGATGGGGAAAGAGAGATGGCTCAGGCAGATAGGAATCTCTACGTGTATGCCTTGCTGAAACTTGCCAATGAGCCGCATTACCTCCACCTTGATGAGTTCACTGCCAGACTCGGTAGTCTTTCTACTCTTTAACGTGCTCAATTCATAACATAACATTGGCTGTCTGTTGAGAAACTGGAGAGTGAAACATCTCGTTGAATCTAATCCATCCTGGAGATGTAGGTTGCGAGTTTCTTGGCTGTGGAGTTTCTTCCTATTAGTTTCATGACCATCAATACTCCTAGCGCAAGTTGATCCCCACGTCCAACGTCCTTTGAGATCACAGCCAGTCATTACTCCCAAGTCCTTATCAATACCGCTGGGCGTGAACAGCAAGAAGCTTGGGATGGTCCATTCAAGGGCATAGCCACGATGCCAGAAGTTTGAAGATCAAGATTGTGACTTGGCAATTCAGGTGCCCAAAGAAAGGTCGAGATGACGACGACAATGACCGTGACGAGGGTGAGCATCTACCTTCAACCATCAACTCTTGCTACCCCCTAACTACCCTCTACCTTGATACAGCACACAAAATTCCCATGCCCATGCCCATCACGATCACATCCCCATCACCAACAAAGATCAAGACGTAGCGTAGCTTCAATCCTCACAGCCACGATGCGCCGAGTCGGAGATGGAGATTTGCAATATCCAGTTTGCCCAGACGATGGTAATTCTGACAACGATGCCCAGGACATGGTGATAGCTAACTAGCCACGACGTAACCTGTTTCCCAGGCTTGGTATCTGCCTCATAACATCTTGTCTTGCCATATCTACCCTATCATGGCTTGACCTGCCTCTTTTGACGTAAGTGAAGCGAAGTGTATACCTTGGCTCCCTCACGACATGATGTCTTTCTTGGTACGGGGATCATGGGAGGTATTCGTGACTGTATAATTGTCTCCTCTTGTTGAAAAACAAATCGACGATGGTAATGAGTGGTTAATGGACTCTATACCTCTATGCTTGGCCTACGCGTTGGTGTAGGTTGGTGAAGTCGGCTCGATTGGCTATGCCCAGCACGAAAGTGAAGTGAGCACTAGGTACACTGCCTACCTCTACCTGCTTGTCGTCCCTATCACCATCGGAGAAGACAGTGGAAGGCCAGGGCGTTCTCGGAGCTCTTGCTGAGACCGGAGAATAATCTCACGGACCTAAATTCTTACATCGAATTTTAGACTGTTCCTCTGACAACGAAGTCCTCCGCCCATAGAAGACCCGACGAAACGACCGTCGTCGTAATGCAAGAGAGCACATCGACATGGCATGTCGTCCAACCGATACCAGCCCCGTTCGAGTAATGTCAATGCCAATACCAAGGCATACTAATGCCAAACCAAAAATTGAGAGTCGGGGAGGCGGAGAACCGAAGCCGCCATCACACCCGCGCGGGCATATGCCGTGTACTGACACCTGCGTGAAGCGAAGGAGGCTTAGACTTTTTCGGCCTCCCAGTCCCTGTTGACGTTGCCATTTGTACGATATTATTGATGGAGCCAAGTGATTAGTTCGCGGTATGTTTGTTTGGGTCCAGCCAAGTCTGTATCAAGTTTCTTTCCTGCCTCGTTTTTTTTTCGGTATCAAGCCGGTGCTTGGAGGCCGGGCTAAGACTGAGGCTGGGAGGTTGGAGGTTGGCTAGCAGAGGTAGCATAGCATAACATAACACCTTCCGCAGTTTGAGGTCTCCGTCCAAGCTACCCAGCTAGCTGAATGGCAAGTCGTGATCTCCAGCCGAACGTTGATCAAGCGCGGATCTGGAAAGCTTCCGGTACTCCATCTTCTGACCATGGCCATGGCCTGGTCCGTGATATGACTGAGGTCTAGACTAGGCGGGCGGCATTGCCAAACAGCTGGCCGGGTGGATGGTTGGCATCAATGTCTCCGATTGGGATGAGAGCCTGCTAGTACTGTGACTGGAAGGGAAAAGAAAGAAAAAGGGCATAATAGGCGTTACGTCTCGTTACCTTACCTTCCACTTGATAACCAGACAACCGTGGCCCGGTCTCGAGAGCGAGAGAGCGAATACGTAGTACCAAGGACGCCGAGCCTCTCGATGCGTACTAATCATCATTATGCCTGGCATGACTTTCCATGATATTGAAGTCGGAGATTGTCTCCTTGGCGGGCTGAACTGAGTCGTTGGGATGAAGTCATCCAGGTAGTTCCTTGCCTTTCCTTTGCCTTCTTGGAAGCAAAAGTTCACATACCCACTTACCTAACACATTCATATATGATTCCACCAGGAAGCTCAAGCTTCTATCCTCGCTTTCTTTCTCGAAAGAGAAAGATGTTCATCTTCCACTACTCGTCAGGACTCTAAAACGTTCAAGTCGTAAGTTACCACCAAGCTTGCTCTTGTTCTGCAGGGTAGAGGTAGCATGTACCTACTACGTTGACACCGCTTTTCTTTCCACTCGGGACGGGGGCCCGGGAAGGGACTGACATCAAGCCCAAGCCCATTTTGTAGCAAGTAACGAATGAACTTGCACTCCTCCCTTATTTGTCCCACGTCAACGACGCAATGCAGATGCTGCGCCTCAATATTCCCTTTCACCCTTATCCTAGTGGAGGTTAGTATTACGGAGGACCATGTGTGTCTGGATCCTGAGTTCCGTCCCGAGTCCTGGTCTGGGTTCGATTTATCGGACACCCAGGCAGTGCCAGGGTCTTTGGCATACTTTTTTTCATACCACCTTCCCAATGATCAATTACCTATCGAGCCTATCAGTTGGATTTGAGTGATCAGTTCAAGGAAAAAAAAGAAAATGTAGCTATCCGTAGGCCACAGAGGTGCAAACAGCCCCTGGAATACGCTGAACCCTTGTTTCGGAGATCACTTGATCTCGAGTACCGGCCGGGACGGTAAGTACCCCTACCGGTGAGGCTGGACGCTCACCGACTTCAATTCGGGCAGCTGAGTTTTCAACCTGGAATTCGTGGGGTCTTCCAGTTCGTGAAGGTGTTATTTGAGCTTTCAAGAGCTGTGTCGAGCGGCGACGTTCTTGATGTGTACCTGGGTGCAATCTAGTATATGTGAGGTTTCGGATCTCCCTGGTACATAATAAAGGTACCGTTCTACATGCGGGGTGAATCTCAGACGAGCACCTCGAAAGAAAGAATTTTCTGAGGACTTCCTGGATGTCGGCTTGAGGGGGGGGTTTTGGCTGCCTGACCATTTTGCTTGAAAGTATCAGCGTTCCCATTCCTGATCACATTTCGAACTGTAACCGAAGACAACGTCAACTTGCAGTATCTCCAACGTCTTACGATACCCACTCGTCCTTTCGAAATTCCTCAACTTGGATGAAAATCTGTGAACGTTCAACTACCGATCAGACCACATCACAGCAATTCACAAAACCCCTCAAGTCAACAAGAGTCGAGTGTCCCAAACAGGCGAAGCGAACAACGGACGGGTCAGAATCCATATGGAATGGGGCCCTGGCTTACCTGGTTTGTGGCCACCAATAGATAGCTTGGAAATGGCCAATTGAGAGGGTCTGCATTTGCACAGCCTCAATTTAAGCTCCTCTCATAGGTCTTGGCTTTGCTAACCACCACTCAAATCCTGATGTTAGTTGCGTCTCAAGGACAGTTACTGATCGCCCCATCCTTCACCGCTTTCAGTTTGGGAGCAAGAAGTTTGACTTTTTCAGCATGCGGCCTTGTTGTTCTTGTTCAGGGAAAATCCTTTTACCACCTCTCCTGAAAGAACCTCTCATTGGTTGATGATGATCAGTGAAATAGGGGTGTTTCTGTGCAAATATTTTTGGTACGAAACTCGGCGAGAATCGTACCAGCGCACAGTGATGGTGAAAGTCAAATGGACCCCAGGGGATCAGATATGCTCCAAGTCCGAGATATTCGCGAGCCAGGTAGAAGGACGGCGGCACTGCCTGGTGTTTTATGGCGTGTACAAAATCATGGGCAAAGTGCATATTGCGTAGCGTCGCCGGACGTATCACAGTATTCAGATCGCCAAAGTCCAGACTATGCCTACCGACCCAGCAAATCGGGAGCAGGGCAATCCATGCATCATCGCCGACCACGAAGCTGGGAAACGCCCAACATCGTGTGGAGTTCGCTGCCGAAGCCCTTCGCTGGCAGGCGGGTCAATTGTGACACGTTTAGGACTTGCACATAGCGGCGGCTCTTTTGAAACACCGGAGGTAAATGGCGTCCAATTGTCCTTGTGAAGCTGGGAACATTGCGTGCATGGTGGTGAAAGCTTCGGAGCTTGCGTTCGTCGGCAAATATGGCAGAGACGGAGTGCCTAAAGCGACTGTGTGTTTGGCTGAAGCAACTGTGTGGAGACAGAAGCTGTAAGTCGTCCAAGTTAACAGAGAAGGTTAGGGTTAGTTAGTGTTAAGGTTAGCGGTTAGGGTCAGGTAGGTTTAGTTCCGAGGGTGCAGGGGGCCGGTGAGAGGCCCCCGCGTGTGAATGTGAATTTGGCGTTCAGAAAGACGTGGTTTGAACTCTCGTTCTCGTCGTCCAAGATGATGACTTCTGGTGGTGTTTTGGCGATGGACTTGATGCCAAGACTTGAGAGAGGCCTGGAGTTTTTGCAGCGGAAAGTCTGCTCCACACAGTCGCTTCGGCCGATTACACAGTCGCTTTAGGCACCCCGAGCAGAGATCACGGTCATGCTTGGCTCTTCGCCTGCTGAACTGTAAATGGAGACCAGATACGCCATAGCCAGTGCCATTGAGCTGCTAGCCCAGTATCGGTCTGGGCATCAGTATAGCGAAACAAGTAACTACATAGTAGCAACTTGGTGAGTGGAGTGCCTGATGAGATCAAGTGTCGTGTGCCATGACAGCAAGACAGTTGCATACCTAGCCACATATCTACTATGCAGACGTGACGTGATGTTGATCCTGCACTCGCGATCCTGCACTCGCGATCCCGTGACCTACTCAACATTGTTGTAGCTTTGGAACGGACTTGTTCGATGATGATACACGAAGGTCGGCAACTTCGGCTTCCAATAAGGCTGAATTCTCGGCGTGATATGGGACAGCCTTGGCTATGCATGTGCATCTGACATTCTGGGCACCACATGCGGCTCACAGCCTGGTTTCAAAACTTCATGTCGATGTAGGAAGCAAGTGGTGAAATCTGACTGGCTGCCTTGGGTCTCGCCTTGCCAACAACCTTCCGCTGGTGTACAAGCCACCGGCCTTGGAGGATTATCCGAGAAGGGCAGAATTTGTATAAGTGCGAAAAGGGGGCATTGACACTTGGAAATGATGTTAACGATCAGCTTCCTAAACAGGAATTGTCTCCAGGGTGTTAGAGGTGTGCTAAGTGGGGACGGATTTTGCGCGAAGGATCGATGATCGACTGTGGCATAAAAGCTTATTTGGTGTTAGCAGCGACAGGATAGTCGTGAATGATAGGTATTAAATCGCCATTTTGGGGATTTGCCCGCTTCGTTTGGAAGCTGGGTTGCGGGTCAAGCTACCGCACCCGATATCAGCATGGGTATATGGAAATGAAAACGAGCCTTCTGGAAACATGTTCCTGCAAGAGAACCCATCTAGAAGGTGACAATTTTGAGAGCGGATGTGCCTTGGGGGGCTTGGTTCCTGAGCATGCGAAATATGACATGCCTTTTCGATATTCCGCGTGTCACCAATGGGTAACCCAGCAATGGTGAGATTCGACCCGAGCGGAACTTCAATTCCACGTCGTCGGGCTGAAACTTGCCAGCACGTCTTACCATGCTAGCAGGCTCATAGAAGATACAACCAAGCCGCGCGCCAAAGTAGTAAGCATAAGCGGGCAGTGTTCTGAGGTTAAGGATAATTTCTCCGGAGCGAAAGGGAAGCCTAGAGGTCAGCCTTGAGGTGCCGGTAGTTGGCAGAGTGGGAACGAATCATGTGGCGTTCTTGGATGACTGCCGATGGACGATTGGAGTCCCGGGTGTCCGGGCTTCTATAAACCGGAGCGGAGGTGTCGTCACATTGAACATGTGGTGCCAGCTCCACGAGGGGAATTCCGGTTAAGATGTGGAAAAGAGGAGATGCCAATAGGTAGTGGCTTGAATGTCTCATGCTTGAGTGCCGGGCGAAGAGAGGGTGGTGGGAATCGCAAATGGATGTCGCATCATTGCGCATAAAACAGCGCAGCGGGATGATGAGTGTGGCGCTTGTTGTTGTGGTAGGGTGGTGGTCGTTTGCATGCGAGACCAAGAGGGTGTAATTGCGCTGCTTGGATGTTCGGGTTCGATCTCAAAACAAGCACGATCTTGGCCTTGACTTTGGATGTGTCGTGGAAATGAAATGCGAATCCGCCAAGATAATGCAATTCCATGACGGCGGCATGTGTCAGCTTCGAAGTCTTATTGGCCAAGTAGTCAGTGTTCCTCGCAGGGAAATGGCAGCAAGCGGTTGGATGCCGAAGAGATATCGAATTTGTGAGGGCGTTTCATGAAACATTCGACATGTATCCAATATCAAGCTTGACGCATTGCTCGGCGGCAACGAAAAAGTGTCGATAGTATGGATGCCAATGGTGGATGGACGAGGCTGTGTAAATGATAGCCAAGGTGAATGCTGGGAATTCCTTTATCCCTCTACCATCTGATACCCTCTTGGTGCCGTACTGTTCGATGCGAGTGTCGGATCAAAGAAGTCGATATGGCTCCGAAGTCCAGACTTGAGGAGGCGAAAGTAGCCGGAACCATGAGCATCACGGTAACTGCGCCTCAGCCAAGTCTCACTTCGCCCGAGGATATTTGATACAGACAATGGGGGTGCCGCGTCACGATCGTGTCGTTGTTGTTGAGTTTTGGTCGCATGTGTCCAGCTGGTATCGCCATTGTCTAGGTTAGGTGGTCAGGGTGGAGAGAGGTGAGATTGAGGATGAGGGGGAAAAGAGGCCAAGACGGGGGCAAACTAACCTCAAGTATCAAAAGAGGCAGCTCAAACTCATGGCAACTTCCTTGGCTACCTCTTTGAGCCATGGAACCATTGAAACCCAAGAGCACAGCCACTTGTCTAGAGGGAAGGCTGGGAGTGTTGGTAGCTGACATTGAGGCAACAGAAACGGGAAGATGTTGAGAAGAAAGTAAAAGTGTTTGCGCTTAGACAGGTTGTGGTTGTGGAGGGGTTACTTTCCGCAGCGAATTTATGTACACTGTTGTGGAAAGGCTGCATGCGCGCACAACCCTCGAGACGTCTGCCAAGTGCAGTGACTGACATAAAAACTTCCAGGTTTGCAGGGCGACTGGTGCTCCAAGTTGTTGAGGCAGCCGAGACATTTTCAGTCGTTGTCCCGGGTGCAATTTCCTCAAGTCAGGACTGAGTTGTGAGGTGCACAACCGCTCTTTCCAATGTTGATGTCAATTCATGGAGGTTGAATTGAAGTTGAAACTCCACCAGTTCGGCAAGACCCACCCCTGACTCCAAGTGGAAGGCACGCATGGCACGTCACAGGAATCCACGACGACTCGTACTAGGTACACACCTTGAGCCAGTGAAGCTGCTTGTTGTACGCATATGGACATTACCTTTTTCCTTGCCAGTGCCCCAAGGATATTGTCTAGGTTAATCACCCAAATCGCTAGGGCTGAGAGTCAACAACTCTTGGGAATCAAGAGATGCTGAAAATCTCGAATGTTAAGCTTTTGCAGGCCTCCACACAGGTCGCACTATCAGGAGCGAGCAGGATGTCATTGCGACCTTGAAATGCTTAGCGTGCATGCATGGGGACCCCACGGGAGGTTGAAATTAAAACTGGACCTCGAGCCTTTGTTAGTGGCGGCTCATCTGCACGTCTGAGGCACACACTTACCCCAAACAGACTAGCGACATGAGCTTTACCGACTTTGATACCACTTCAAGTTAGATCTTGAAGATTGATCATGGCAGGTCCCCCCGCATGGAGTTGTCCTGGAGATTTCGTATAAGAAAGGATGATGCCATCGATAAAACATCAAAGTTCAACGGTTATGGTGTCGCATCTTTCACCAGCAGAAACCAGCGCAGTTGGTGATTTGATATACCAGAGTGCAAACAAATGGTCTTCGGACGGTCAGGTCCAACAGAGAGAAAGGGAGGCCAACTGAAAATTACCGTAACGGTACTGGGTTACATTGACCGGGGCGGTTGGCCAGTCCCTGAGAACTAACAACGCCAAGCGATGCCAAGAGTGGCAGTGCTCAGTGAAGGTCCGGCGCCAAACCTATGAGAGGAGCTCGTTTGGAGATCCATTGTGCAGACGCAGACGTTGCACCGACATCGTTCGCCCATCGCCGAATGATTCGGTGTCGTTGTCGTTGAACAGTCGCCGTCAGTCCGTCCCATCTTCTGGTGGCCCGGCTGGTGGTGCCCGAAGGTGCAAATCGGTGAATCTGAGGCGGTCCAGTCCGAACTGGAGGCAATTGGAGCCAGACGCATCGAGAACGAATAGAGAGAGAATGAGGGCGTTGGGGTAAAATATGTAGTAAACGGGCAAGACCGGTGACAGGAGATGTTCTCTCAGGAGGAAGGACCTGAGTGCCAGCCAATGTCTATTTGTGCTATTCAACGCCTCAGATTTGCTTGCACCTTCCCTTTCCACAACTCATAATTGCCCGGCCAATTTCTGTAAGTCTCACTTTTTCCAAGATCAAAGCACTTTCGTGTGCCACATACCGACCGACTGCTGCCGCTGCACTACCTCTGGTTTACCAATATTCCCTCACCAGAGGAGCTTCCATTTTCATCATCATAGCCGTCATCAATATCATCATCCCCCCTTCATCAACAATATTCTGGTATAGTTGCTTTGGAGGTAGCATTGTTGATCCGCCGACAACCTCAAAGCGTATCTTCCTTGGCTATCGCAAAATTACATACATAGTACGACTCGACAGATGCGTGGTTAATACCGATCAGGGTTACACTGGTAACGGACCACGGGCGCCCTGGCTGCGTGATCGACCTCCTTCCCAGGAAGTTCCCCTTGGTTCTGGATTTGTTGTTACGGAGCAGTACGTTACAATACTGTACATACTGCGCTCAGGCATCTCACTTGCTCCTTCCTGTCTGAAGCTGGGCGCCCGTTTTCAAATATTATAGCATCTGGACTTGTAGATTGAATCTTCCAATCTTCCAATCTTCCAGTTCACTTCAACAAACTCGGCTTCGTGCTTCCCGCCGTTTACACTACAACGCGTCCAACATATGTAGAAGCTGTTGGTCGGGCGAATGTGCAGCGACCGGAGGCCTTGAACCTACTTCCGTATGTATTTTGGCTGACCGCGCATTTCCACCTCGCCTCCCTTTCCCCTTGCCGTCTTTCAGTTTACCATTGATTCTTTCAACCTTCGATTGTGACAAAGCCGAGGTACCTTCTACTTACAAGTGGGCAGCTCCGCCGTTGTTTGTTGGGCCGGCCACCTCACTCCCGCGCCTACCATCAACACCGCCGAAGCACGCTACGGTACAGGGTACCTTCGACGTCCCAGAGCGGAATAGCTTGGGAAGCGACAACAACAGCAGGGTCAAGGAAGAACCTGAAATCTCCGCTGGGGGTTTGCTTAACATCCCAGGGCACCCCAAACCCCTTCATCTTCTTGTCGGACTGCCCAGCTACAACCATACAGGTATCCAACCTACTCGACTCTTGGTTGAGTGTGGCTCTGTTTACCGCGCCTCGATATCCGAAGGCATCCTGATATTGCAAATCAAACAGAGTTCGCCATAGCAACGCGCGGACAATTGAACATTCCATCGGAAACCAGGAATCTGCCCTTGCGCAGCTGACGGGTTGCCCATTGGCCTCCGCGTCCACCGCGTTCGAGGTGGTCACGCCAGACAACACAGCCGCCAACTGACTCCTCTCTTTTGCCATTGAGTGTCAGAAATCATGGCGGACAACGCAGAGAGCCCTCCCAAGGCGGGCGAAATTCCTCCTGTCACTCGGAGACAGAGAGCGTAAGTACATGCCTCCTCCTACCTACTACATCTGCCATCATACGCATGCCTTAGAAGGGCTGCTGCTGCTATCAACATAGCCCACAGCTAATACATCATACAGCCCTACAATTACCATTGACACCACAGCGGTATCTCCACAACCCCAGGAATCTCCTGAAAGCGCCCCAAGAGGTGTCTCATACTCACCTACCTCATTGGGAGAGGACGCATATAGCCCTACCGCCATGGACCCCATCGCCAGTCACTGGACCCCTTCCCACCAACACTCCAACTCTCTAGGACAGAGGCCCGAAATGCGCCAGTCCACCTCTTTCGACAGCAGAGATAGTCGCCCAACAAGTCCTCACAATGTCTCCAGCCCTGTTACCTACCGACCCATGGAAAACTTCCTGTCAGTCCCCGGCGCTGCTGGCAGGTCAAGACAAAACTCAGTCAACTCCAACGATGAGACCCGCTCGATAACATCATCGCAAGGGGAGACGGTTATTGGAGGGTCTTCCCACCAAGGCGACAAGAACGGCCGCTCCCTGTCCAGCAACACATCGGACAACGCCCAAGTAATCAACGACCCAGATGCTCTCAAGCCAGACCAAGGAAGGGAGGCCGACTTCGAGGTTGTTGATAATCCTTTTGCCTTCACCCCCGGTCAACTCAACAAAATGTTCAACCCCAAGAGTCTTTCCGCCTTCTGGAAGTTGGGTGGCCTTGCCGGTTTGGAAAAGGGTCTCAGGACTGATAGGAAAGCCGGTCTCAGCATGGATGAGGTCCAAGTCGATGGGCGTGTAACCTTCGACGAAGCTACTGCCCGTCCATCTGGGAACTCACCCGACAAGCCCAAGGCTGCTGCCGAAACTGTGCTCGCCAAGACCGACAGCCACGCAGCAGAACACCATAAGAAGCATCATGGAGACGACCATTACACATCGAGAAAGCGCGTTTTCTCCGACAACAGACTGCCAGAGAAGAAGGGCAAGAGCTTGCTGGAGCTGATGTGGATCACCTATAATGACAAGGTCCTCATTCTTCTTTCTATTGCCGCCGTTGTTTCGCTCGCTATCGGACTGTACCAGACGTTTGGCCAGGCGCATAAGCCCGGTGAAGCCAAGGTCGAGTGGGTAGAAGGAGTTGCCATTATTGTCGCTATCGTCATCGTTGTTATGGTTGGATCCCTGAACGACTTTCAAAAGGAACGCCAATTTGCAAAACTCAACAAAAAGAAGCAAGATCGTCTGGTCAAGGCTATCCGGTCCGGCAAAACGGTTGAAATCTCGGTTTTCGATGTCCTGGTTGGCGATGTTTTGCATCTTGAGCCTGGTGACATGATCCCTGTCGACGGTGTCTTGATTGAGGGCTACAATGTGAAATGCGACGAGTCTCAGGCCACCGGCGAGTCCGACATCATCCGAAAAAGGCCTGCTGACGAGGTTTACGCCGCCATCGAGAACAACGAGAACGTCAAGAAGATGGATCCCTTCATTCAATCTGGTGCTCGCGTCATGGAGGGCATGGGTACCTACCTGGTCACTTCCACCGGTATTTACTCAAGCTACGGCAGAACCCTCATGGCGCTCGATGAGGACCCCGAGATGACTCCTCTCCAGTCCAAGCTGAACGTCATTGCCGAGTACATCGCCAAGCTCGGCGGTGCGGCTGGTCTCTTGCTCTTCATCGTCCTCTTCATCATCTTCTTGGTCAAGCTTCCCAAGTCACAGCACACTCCCGCCGAAAAGGGTCAGCAGTTCTTGAACATCTTCATTGTCGTTGTCACCATTATCGTCGTTGCCGTGCCCGAAGGCTTGCCTCTTGCCGTCACCTTGGCTTTGGCCTTTGCCACTACCCGCATGTTGCGCGACAACAACCTGGTTCGTCACCTCAAGGCTTGCGAAGTCATGGGCAATGCCACCACTATTTGCTCGGACAAGACTGGTACTTTGACCCAGAACAAGATGCAAATCGTTGCTGGTACCCTTGGCACCACCCATAGGTTTGGTGGCGTTGGCTCTGCCGGTGGTCTCAACCCCGAGACTCCGGACAGCCCGACTGAGGCCGACATCTCCGCAAAGGAAGTTGTTGCCTCGCTTGATGCCTCTGTCAAGGAATTGCTTCTCAAGTCCATTTCTCTCAACTCCACTGCTTTCGAAGGCGAAATTGACGGTGTCAAATCTTTCGTTGGCTCCAAGACTGAAACCGCCCTTCTCGAGTTCGCCAAGGAGCATCTTGCCATGAGCCCTATTGCCGAGGAGCGTGCCAACGCCAAGATCCTGCATCTGATCCCTTTCGACTCTGGACGCAAGTGCATGGGCGTTGTTGTGGCGCTTGACAACGGCAAGGCACGGCTTTATGTCAAGGGTGCCTCTGAGATCATGCTAGAAAAGTGCACCCAGATTCTGCGCGACCCCTCCAACGGCATCACTGCTGGCCCCTTGACCGCCGAGAACCGCGAGACCGTCTTGAAGCTCATTGAGACGTACGCGCGAAACTCGTTGCGCACCATCGGCATCATCTACCGGGACTTCCCTCAGTGGCCTCCTGCCAAGGCGCGCCGTACTGGAGAGGACAAGGAGGAGATCGTCTTTGAGGATATTTGCAACCAGATGATCTTTGTCGGCATGGTTGGTATCAAGGATCCTCTGCGCCCTGGTGTTCCCGAGGCCGTCCAGCTGTGCCAGAAGGCAGGAGTCGTTGTCCGCATGGTTACTGGTGACAACAAGATCACTGCTGAAGCAATCGCCAAGGACTGTGGCATTCTCCAACCTAACAGTCTCGTTATGGAAGGTCCCGAGTTCCGGAACCTCAGCAAGTCCAAGCAGGAAGAGATTATTCCCCGGTTGCACGTACTTGCCCGTTCCAGTCCCGAGGACAAGCGCATTCTGGTCAAGCGTCTCAAGGATATGGGCGAAATTGTTGCTGTCACCGGTGACGGAACCAACGATGCCCCTGCCCTGAAGATGGCCGATGTCGGCTTCTCGATGGGTATCGCTGGTACTGAAGTCGCCAAGGAGGCATCCGCTATTATTCTCATGGACGACAACTTCAACTCGATTGTCAAGGCCTTGAAGTGGGGACGTGCTGTCAATGATGCCGTGAAGCGCTTCCTTCAGTTCCAGCTTACTGTCAACATTACTGCCGTCATCCTCACCTTCATCTCTGCTGTCTCCAACAGCGAGCAGGACTCCGTCCTTACCGCCGTGCAGCTTCTGTGGGTCAACTTGATCATGGATACTCTTGCCGCTTTGGCGCTCGCCACCGATCCTCCTTCCGACAGTGTCTTGGACCGGAAGCCTGAACGCAGGGGTTCTGGCATCATCTCGACGACCATGTGGAAGATGATCATCGGTCAAGCCATCTACCAACTGGCCATCACCTTGTTGATCTATTTCGGCAAGCAAGGTGTTTTGCCCAACTACGATGACAACGTTACGGATGATCAGATCCAGACTCTTGTCTTCAACACGTTTGTGTGGATGCAAATCTTCAACCAATGGAAGTAAGTAATAGAATATGTCACTGCCACCCAAAACATGCCGCTAACCGCATTCATAGCAATCGTCGTCTGGATAACAACTTCAACATTTTCGAAGGACTCACCAAGAACTTGTTTTTCCTGGGCATTTCCGCCATTATGATGGGCGGTCAGATCTTGATTATCTTCGTGGGTGGCCAAGCCTTCAACATTGCCAAGGACAAGCAAAGCGGAGCCATGTGGGCATACGCTTTGATTCTGGGCTTCATCTCCATCCCTGTCGGCATGATCATCCGTCTCATTCCCGACTCGTTGGTTGAGCGTTTGGTGCCCGAATATATCAAGAGGAGGGCTAACAAGACGCCTGACTTGACGGTCTCTGATGATGAGCGGTTCGAGTACTACCCGCCTGCTTTCGCCGAGGTCAGGGACGAGCTGGCCTTCCTGAAGCAGTTCAAGGGTGGACGTATCAACAACCTCAAGTTCGCCATGAAGCATCCTCGCGAGACCTTCATGCCCAAGAGGAGCGCTTCCCACAGCAGGTCAAACTCCAAGTCCAACTCGATCAATGTCCCTATGACACCAATCCGCCAGGATAGCACCGGCGCCGCTCCTTCAATCGCCCCCCCTACACCTGATTCTAGGAGACGGAGCAGAAGCACGCGGTCCAGGTCCAACAGTGCTCTCGGGGCATCTATGGTGATGACTGGTATTATTGCTGGTAGTGTCGCCGCGGGATGGGCGCCGTCACCTGTTGAGCGCCGGCCGGATTCCGATTTTGGCCTGTTCCCTCCTAAGCCGAGCCCACAGGCCGAGTCTTCGCAATCTGAAGTGCAGCCCTCGCAGCGATCTCTCACCCCTTCCATTAATGAGGAGCAGGAGACGCCCGATGTTGTCCCCAGCAGCGTGGAGCAGACTGTTCCCATCCTCAGTGTGCCCAAGCCACCAGGGAAGAAGTCGGCTTGAATGGCAGGATATTTGGGAGTAATGGACGGTTAACGGGGAAGAATTTTAGATACCCCACTTTGAACCTAACTCAACTTGTTTACCCTTTTCCTCATACACATTCACTACGGTTTCCGTCCATCGATACGTTGTAATACTAGTTGTACACAACTGTGTTCATCCAACCAAGAAAAAGAGAGAGAGAGAGCTCGGTGGGAGAGGAGGAAGCGGTTAAACAAAAACGCTCGCTTAGTTTTATGGGATTTTGCAAGCTCGGCGTTCGAAGTTACATGTCTTTTTGAGCGTTTTGTCCTTCATCAACCATGCAGGTTATTACCTTGCTGGATATATATACTGTACGGGAGCAGGGAGTGAGTGTGGGAAGGGAGATTCGAGTGACTGTATGGTTATTGAGTTATGGTATGCATACGTTTATTTTAATGCTGTGCGGCAGTAATACGTTTTGGGGAGGAATGAGGGATGGATGGGAGGAAAGAAGAGAAGGATGGACATGAGATAAAAGACGTGGAATTGCGATACCCCTTGTCCACACGACGTTCGTTGTACGTATTTGGTTTTATGATTCCTTAGTACTGTTAGAAATAAATTAACAGCGGAATCGACATATGATGATAACTCGATAGTCTGGGATTGAAGGTTTTGGTGATGGGCTGATGTGTGATGCTTCTCTGGGACTGATGTTACAGAGCTCCTATCGCTGCCTGTAAGCTGGCTCAGTTAGCGGGCTAACACGCGTTTCCAAAACGCTCGTAGACACTCACCGATACGGACGATGATCATGGAATCACACTCCTGCATCATAACCTTCAAAATTGAAGATCTTTACCCGGTGACACAATTGTGAATAGCCGGGCAACATGGAACGGTCACGTCACTTTGTGATGTCTGGCACCCAGTCCCGCTGCAGGTCCCGCCCGGCATGTGGTGTGATGGTAGGGGCGGATGTTAGATTGTCAACAGCGCTGATAAGATAAGGATTTCGCAGTGCTAGGAGGATCTTCCCGGGACAATTAAGTGCTCTACAAGTACACTGCTGTTTTGTGCAAGCAATTCACAATTGCGACTCCATTCACTCGAACATTCTGCGAACGGGCAACATCTATCCCGTCCATCCGGATGAGCAGGCAAGCAACTCCGTTTGGATCCCCGAGTGCCGAGTTCGAGTTTTCATCGTTGAGATAGTCGACTTGCTCTTTCCGCTTTAATCCTTTCACTCTCTTGCCTCTTGCAATCACTTGTGTCCAAGGTTTATAATTGACCGGGACTACACTAGGCTCGTAACAGTGACATAGGTAACAAGGGCTTTCAGTCGGTAACAGTCGCTCAGGGCGTGTTTGGATGCTCTGAAATGGGCCTCTGAACGCCTCACTCTGAAGTGCCCATTCAGAGGAACCGCACAGACCTCTCTAAACCGGATTTTAGCGGTAAATGCCGATTTTGAGCTCCACCCTATTACTATTCAGAGCGGAATTTCAGAGTGCCGTTTAGTGCCCCATAATCGTAGAGTCTGAAATTTTTACACACATTTCGTATTTATAGGCCCATAATTAATATAATATAACCTTCTTTTATACCATCTTTTATCAATATCGACCAACGAAATAGCCAATCAACTGCCATCTACACAAGCCAACCAACCTACTACCTCCCAGACTACCAAAAAGAAGATATACAAGAAGGTATAGCAGTAGACCAAAGCACAAGAGAAAACTCTACTAAGGAAGCTTAAGGAAGTCGTCGACGATAGCCTTACTAACCAAAGTAGGTATAAAGAGATGGTATACAATGGTATCGTAGATGCCTTCCGCGAGAAGTACAGTATTGAACTTAATACTATACAAGTACGTAACAGAATTAACTACTTCAAGCGCAAGTAGCGTACTTAGCAAGTACTTACTAATTTCGTTAACTAATCCGGCTTCGGTTATAATAAAGAAACAAAGTTATATACTACTAAAGAATCTATCTAGGACTCCTTCTTAAAAATTAATTTAATTAATTTAAACCGGTTAAGTATACTTACTAACAATATAATAAAATTATAGAAAATATATACAATTTCGAACCAAAACACTTCCATACCATAACCTCATAGAAGAGGCCTTTTCTAATAACTAAGGTACGACCGGATCCCATACCTTAATACTAGGAGCACTCCTATCCCACCGAGAAATCCCTTCTATAAATACATTTTATAACTCGGATAACGAAGATTTCGAAGGCGAGTTCGCAATCCCTACCCATATACGCGACGGTAAGAAAAGAGCCGCTTTATCGACCGACTCCAAGAAAAAAAAGAAGAAAAATAATAGTAAAACTATTAATAAAAGCTTTAAATACCTTATTAATGCAATCTCGTCAGTAGAGCGCTATAAGGAAGTTATCGCATATAAATAAATAGCGAAGGCGGTCGCAATATTCGAAAAGAATTAGGAGGCTAAAGTCTACCCTAATACTAATATTTATATATTATACGAATAGGAGGAATTAAAGTCGAAGGCGCATTACTTCGTAATCATTTTAAAGAAGATAAAAGAAATATACTTTAAAATCTTAAAAAAAAGTTAGGTATTAAAAACAAAAAAGAGGAGGAGGAGGATTTACCCACCCTATAATTACAAGAGGAGGATCTAAATATATTTAACGAAAATTTAATCGACCCAACTTTACACTCGAATACGTTATGCTCAAACGACCCAAACTTATAAATACACTATATTACAACGTACTACAACAATTTACTCCTACACACAAAGTTCCTATAAATGGAAGGGAGCGGGAAATAGGACCTACCCCGGATTTAATTTTTATTATATTTTTTATCTTTCTTTTATACCGATATTTTAATACCAAAAAAAATCGTATGTATATAAAAAGGTTATCATTTTAATCGCCAAAACGAACTGAATCGATATATTTACTTTGCATCAAATTTAAAGCACATTTACAAATAATACAAGGAGATCTATAAATACCTTTAGTAGAAGGTACGGGTCGCTAAAATTACACTAACGGCGCTAATATTAATTAATATATTAAATAGAGCAAATATATCATCATATCTCAAATCTAAAGATTTCGAAATTTCTAAAATCAAATACTCAATTACAAACTTCCCCTCCCCTCCTCCTACTCTACTCTACTCTACATCTCTCTCCTCTTCTCCAACTCTATACAATAATCGCGCCACATCCTCTTTACAAAGCGGTCGCAATACTAACTCATTTAACTATTAACTCCTCCTTATCTCTCCCAATCCTCCATACTATAACCGATAAGAACATACTTCTCCGTCACAATCTCGCGTCGCTCTAAATCTAAAATATCCTCTGCCTCTATCATATTAAATAGCAGATCACTAGACCTATCCCAATCTAAAATCTAATTTAATAATACCGTAATAGTATATACGACCTCGACTTAAACCTCTAATAGCAATAATAAGTTCATACAATAAATTCTAAATGTCACCTTCAACTGACTAATATTCTTCTCGATTATAATACGAATCTAAGAATAATGCAAATTAAACAACTCCTTATAGTTAACTAATTTCAACCCCGCTCTAATAATTTCTGCTAAATAGTATTATACCCTATAATACGGTATAAAGAGTTTCAAATTACTACTATAGCCGGCGTCGGCGAAGTACATATACCCTTTAAAAATACTAAACCTAACGCCAAATACTATATTAAATACTCTTATATCGTTAGCGGACCCCTCCTAACTAGGAAGTACGTACGTAATCCGACTAAAGAAATCACATACTAGTAATACGTTTATAAAAACACTTCCCTTTCGGTTACACTATAGTCTTTATTATTTAACCAAAACCTTCACGCTAAAGTACAAACTATCAAAAACCCCTAAGACCTTCGCAAAATAGGGCAATAACTTAAAATAATTTCAATTTTAAGAGGGGTTTCTAACTTAAGCAGGCGGACTTTTTTCTAATACGATACCAAATAAATACCAAAAACCTTATGAAATATTCTAAAGTAGAGGTTAAAAGTAAGGTTCCTTCCCATACTATACTAAATATTATTAACCTATATACTATCTCCAAACTCAAACCCAATATATATACGATTATACGAAAAATAATACCTTATACTATAATAAAAAGAAAGACGATAACCTTTTTATATATTATAGTCTTCGAACCTAATAATAATTCTATATAGGTATCGAACTATACTACCAACCTATTAAACGTATACAGCATTATACGCAATAGGGACTAGAAGCGACCCTTATATCTATGAAGAAGGTCGTATATCGTTATCCATAAATTTATACTTATATTTATAAGGATTAGCAATACCTATAGTATAAATCTAATTATATTAAGTATTATGGCTACTTATATAGCCCTCTTACAATAACGCTATAATTGTTATTAATATTATACGACGTCAAACGAGGGCATAGTGGTTAATCTAGTCGATTAAGGTCGATTGAAGTTGACGATGGGAGTTGTCACGTATTATAAAAATATATAAAATAATAAAATTCTAGTTCAAAAGGTCGATTTAGAGGCCTTTTAAGCTCTGAACCAGTTCAGACATTTTTAGAGAGATTTACGTTATTTAATTAGCTCAAAATCTAAAGTGGGAGCATGAATTTCAAAGCCCAGATTTTCCAACAATTTCAGAGCGAGCCAGTAAGAGTGGCGCCAAACAGCACTCTTAAATTTAGGGCTCTGAACAGTTCAGAGCCCAATTTCAGAGCATCCAAACACGCCCTCACTGACCACCAAACCAAGAACCAACCCGACTGAACCATAGCACCCAATTGTTGTTGTTTCCTTCTAGCCTTCCTCTCTTTGTCTATTCGGTTCATCTGGGCTGTGCAACCTTCATCGTCGAGACTCACATTCTTGACAAGATTAGGGAAACAGCAGGTGACAAAGTGCCTGGAAGCCAGTTGATGTTGTCTAACTATTTGGCAGGACTCGCTGGACCTCACAGGCTATCCCATCACTGACTAACGATACGATACGATATCCACTTTCTTCCTCTTTCCGTGTCCCTAAATCGATCGTCTCATTCAGCTCATTGCGCTCATTCATAACTGTCTCTCCCTTTTTTTCTTCCCCCAGTCCAGTTCCAATTCCATCTCTCCCTTCTTTTCTTCCTTCCGTTTCCACTTTCGAACAAGTCGGCCCCCAATTCACCGAACCACACAGACTCCCGGCCCCCATCTCAACGCCGGCCATCCCAAGATTCCCGGAGACCTCGTCGTCGGCGACTTTCCTTGACAACCACCACCATCGCGCGTTTTTAACCACTTCCTAATTTTCCCGGTTTTTGGCACTCTCACCCCTTTTAACTCTTTAAACTCCTTTTATTGAGCCCTCTGGATCATCATCGGTCTTGGCGGCCCCATTTCACAACTTCGTCACCACCTTTTCTGTCTTGGGTGTCTCTTTGCCACTTCCATCCGCAACGGTATCTCGGGACTTGCACATTCAAGTTTCTCTGCCAGGCCAACCAACCGGGAATTAAAGAGTTTCACCTTTTTTCCCTTTTCCAAAATTGCTTCATCAACTTTCCCACCTCCTCCACCAAAACACGGGAACAACAAGGACGGACGCAACCACCTTCTGCTTCCCCCTCTTCCCTTTCTGCCTGCTGCGCGCGTCACGACTTTTGCGTTAGGCAACCTCGTCGTCACCTTACTTTGTTGAGAGCAACAACCACACACAACTTCTCACACCTCTCACACACGGTTACGGTCACCACAAGCTCACTAAACTCTTGACCACCTCATCATCCGTCATCCACAATCACAACACACACCCCTGCCTTATTTACCTCATTAACTCTCGAACCCACACCCGGGCCTTCACCGCTCAACACCACAAAATTACTTTGAACCCATTTCCCTCCCATCATCGTTGTTTCCATCGTCGCCCCCCATAAACCAACGCAGCGGTATTTTAGGATTCTCGCATCTTAAACTTTCGAAAAGACCGAAAGAAAGAGCGCAGAAAGAGAGAAATGATGGATCCCTCGCGTCGCGGGGTCGTCAACGGCGCAGGGGCCGCCGCAAGTGGCAGCAGCGGCCACAGCAGTAGCGGCAGCAGCAAACAAGGCAACAACAGCGCCGCGCCGAAAAAGTCGTCCAGAATGAAGGAGGTGGTCAACTACGACGAAAAGAAGCATTTGCTCGACTTGGAGGAGGACATTACGCACCCAGTTGCGCACAGGCAGCTGAACGAGCTGGAGGAGCACGTCAACGATCTTCATGAGTCGTGGGAGACGGAGTCGATTTTTGAGGAGATTTTGGAGGATATCACGGAGGACAAGTTTTTTACTGATGGTAGGTTTCACATCCCTCACACAGTCTCAGATACGGGGTCCGCGGGTTTTGTTCTTTTGGCGAGCCTTTGATGGCTTTGCAGGTGCAAACGGGTTATTTTGAGCTTCTTTCAGCTCGCGAACTGAGGAAGAAATGGGTATAAAACATTGCGTCGGATGCGGCGGAAAGCGCGAGGGAACTTGGAACATTGGTCAAATGCTGTCAAGAAAGAATTACGCTAACCATGAATTGCTTCTTAGATCCTGAAGCCTGCACTCCGGAGGAAGCGGTCGAGTATCGACGACTTCTTCGACTGGTCGGACCTAAGGTGTTCGTCCAGCGAACCGTAGACGCAGGCGTCATTCCCATCAAGAAGCTCCTCACGGCCTTTGGCATCCGTCCGCCCGCCTTCCTGGAAGGCGCTGGCGACGATGCCTACTTCAGCCTTCTCACGCTGGCTATGACCCGCGAGATCCAAAAGCGGGCAAAGCTAATGAAATACAACACCATCGACGACGCCGTGGAGCTGCTCAAGCGCTCCAAGAACATCATCGTCCTCACCGGCGCCGGCATCTCCACCTCGCTTGGAATCCCCGACTTCCGTTCTAAGGGCACCGGTCTCTACTCCAAGCTCGAACACCTTGGCCTCAGCGATCCGCAGGAGGTTTTCGACATAAACATTTTCCGCCAAGACCCCAACATCTTCTACTCGATCGCGCGTGACATCCTTCCCAACACGGAGCGCTTCTCGCCCACGCACGCCTTCATCGCCCTGCTCCAGCAAAAGGGAAAGCTGCTAACCAACTACTCGCAAAACATCGACAACCTCGAAGCCAAAGCTGGCATACACCCGGACAAGCTCGTGCAATGCCACGGCTCCTTCGCCACCGCCACCTGCGTGAAGTGCGGCTACAAAGTCCCCGGCGAATCCATCTTCCCCGAAATCAAAGCCGGCCGCATCCCGCGCTGCCGCAAGTGCGCCCAAGGCAGCCGCACAACCAACAACTCGTCGCGCAAGCGCAAGCTCGCCCGCGACGGCACCGAGAAGAAGCCGCGCCGCGTTAAGCCCGGCGAATACGACAGCAATTCAGATTCCGAGTTCGACCACAGCAACTTAAACCACTTCTCTTCCGATCCTTACTCGTCCGAGCACGGCTCCAACACCATGGGATGCGGGGTTATGAAGCCCGACATCACCTTCTTCGGCGAAGCCCTGCCAGACGAGTTCTCGACGCGACTGACGGAGCACGATCGCGACCTGGTCGATCTGGTGATCGTCATCGGCACTTCGCTCAAAGTAGCACCCGTCTCCGAAGTCGTCCCCTTTTTGCCGCCGCACATCCCGCAAATCTACATCTCCCGCACCCCCGTCAGCCACGTGAACTTCGACATCGACCTCCTCGGCGACTGCGACGTGGTCGTCTCCGAACTCTGCAAGCGGGCCGGATGGGATCTGAAGCATGAGATGATTCCCGAAGGTCAGGTCATCAGGACCGAGCTGGCCGAGGGATATAATTCCCGCCATGTGTTTACGCAGATAGAGCCGAAGCCGAAGCCGACGGTTGTGGCGGAGCTGACGCATCATAGTACCCCCAAAGAAGTGGCCAAGGAGCAGAGGGAGGCGAATCGCGAGGAGAGGAGACGGAAGAGGGAGGAGAGGGAGCGCGAGATGAGGGAGCAGGAGGATCTCAAGGCTGCGGCGGAACGGGCGAAGAAGTTGGAGAAGAAGGCGGAGAAGGAGAAGGAGAGGGAGAGGGTTATGCAAGAGGGGGGCGTTGTGAAAGAGAAGGAGGGGAAGAAGGAGAGTGGTAAGGTTGTGAAGGAAAAGGTTGCAAGGGAGAAGGGAAAGGGACTGGTGGAAAAGGAGAATCGGGAGAAGGAAAAGGAAAAGAGGAAGGAGCAGAGGAGTAGCGTTTCTACTGTTTCTGAGTGAGGAGAGTTCTCTACTTGGAAGGAGAAAGCACGCATTGGGTCGGTAGGCGATTGGTAGGGACTGGTATGGAATGGTATGGTATGGAATGGTATGGTATGGCATGGTTCGGATCGGTATTTCAACTCATTCATTGCTCGAGGCGTTTTTACGGGTTCATTCGACGCTGGTTATTCGCATCATGGTAAAGATGGGACGGGATTATAGGTATACACAAATGGAGGAACGAAAATGAATAAGGTTCAGAAGACGGAGCAGATGTTGGAGTAGTGGCATCGTATGTTTTTTTTCCCGGTCGATCGATGGATGCAGACTTCAAGCATTTCGTGTGTTGGATGGAGTAGTCAGTCTGTTATATGCGGAGGAAGTTCATCTCATCCTCATCATTATCAACCTCAGATGAAAGAAAAAGTATGAGATCGAGGTATAAACAAAAGCAGCCAAACAAAAATAATGTAATGATACCCCGCCGCAGTTCTTACTCCGTTAGTTACCATTCACTCAACAATCGTTCCTTCGCATTGCGGTCAGTAAGTCTTTCCGTAAAATATCACCATCCAACCGACCTGAACCTCCATTCACAGTCCAACCAACCCATCAACCAACCATGGCACACTTCCACCGAGTTTGCGTTACCATAGACGAGAATGAAATCACTGACGACTTAAAAAAAAAAAAAAAAAAAAAAAAAAAAAAAACCAGAAGAGCAGCTCCATCAAAGACTGGAGCACAGCAAAAGAAATAGTTAATTGCCCACAGCCAGAATCGAACTGACGACCTCATCATTACTAGTGATGCGCTCTACCACTGAGCCATGCGGGCTTCTCGGGTTATTATTGTTTTGAAGCTTTAGATCTGAGGCTTAAGAATGCAGCACTGCAATGGTAGAATGGTTTGCGATGATGGTGGTTCGCAAGCAACAAACAACACGACGAACAATAATTTGTGATAGTGCTTGCTGGCTGCATATCTAGTTTACAACAAGATATGACGGAACAGGCCCGTAGTATGGGCCCCCACTAAGAAGAAAGAAGTGGATCCCGATGATACCGCTGGATATATACAATTAATGACGGGGAGAAATCTCGCTCAAAGGATCGATACGACGTCTAACCAGTAGAAGTCGTGACCCCATATGCGCCCACCCCCTATATGCGGCCATATCTATATCGCGTTTTCCCCTCATTTAACATTACTACCTTTCTTTTAAGAACAATTACTATTTCATTAAATTAAGCCCGATCGCACTTCTTTCTATTATAATAAGCTCGTCTTTAATTGAGTAAGCGCTTGAGGATATTTATAATGAACTTTTTTAGTGTGTAGCTTCAAAGAAGTATAGGGTTTTTCGGTCTACCTTCGCCGGCCGCCTTCGAAGCCATTAAAGTAAGCGCGATTCGAAAATATTTAATTAGAGGCTATCGCCAACTTAAGAAACCTTCTTATACGATTGGATTCTAAATGAGGAGAAGGCTAACTATATTCCCAACCGTCGTTAGATTATTAGCTTCGCAACGTCGATACCAAAAAGAGGGGATAATTATAATAAACTGGGTACCCGTTGGATAAATCGGTTCTTAATAAGGAATCCTAATATTAGGACTAAATTTTCGACCCCTTTCGAATCCGCTCGAATTAGAGGGTCTACTAAGGAAGCCTTTACAAAATTCTTCAACCTTTTGGAAGCCTAAATTTGCGATAAGGGTATTATTCTCGCTAATATTTCGAATATAAATGAATATAATCTTTAAAAGTTAGAATTGATTTAAACTCGTAAGGCTTTAAAGTACGCCCCTAAGCGCTAGAAGGTTACTAGGGCAACGAAGGGGGTAAATCTAGTATAGGAAGTAGAAAGTGTACTCGAATCAATACTGCAAATTATTTACGAATATTAAAATAAGTAAATGAACATTTCAAACGGTTAAAATCCCTGCAAAAGTGGCCAATTTTCAATATCATCTGGGTCATGGTCATAATGTTACATGTGGCTCATTTGAGGGCGGTGGCCACATGTGGGGTCACGATGTCTAATGGATGGATATGCGAGCATCAAAGAGAAGATGTTGTTGATTGCCAACTGATCATTCATCCATCCATCCATAATCCTAGATGATATTCTAGAAATGGCTATCTATGCCAAACGCATGCTACCAAATACCAGGGCCAACAACGTGATACCGGGTAAGGCTATCCTATCCTATCTTACCAAGACCAAGCTTCCGAAGAGCTCACATAACGCCCAAAGAGACTATAAACCTAAGTCTAAACCGAATTTCCTGATAACCATCCATTCCAACCATGAAACCAACCAATCAAGCCAATACCACTGCCGAGGCAGTCAGCCAGCTCAAAACCTCCCATCAGTAATCTCATTCATGATATCCCTCATAATCGGCCTCCCCTTCATGATCGCGCGCTCGCTGATTCCGATACGCTTGGGGTTATGCTTCCCTCCCACGGTCCCCTTCTTGGGACTCTTCTGGCTTTGTTGGCTCCCGACATTTTCTTTCCCCTGACTTGGCGTCCCACCAAACTGCAACTTCGACTGCACCTTGTACCCCTTCCCGACAATCTTCGCATTCGCCCTCTTAGACGGCGACAACGCTGATCCCTTTCTTGGGGATATAGGCTTGTATAAAGGCACAGGCTTCCTAGGGCTAAGAGCATCGGCAGCAGTGGAAGCAGCGTTCGCATCCGCGAACTTGTGTCCCTCCAAAGCACCAGGAAGGAGTTCATACACCCAGTTGCGATCTTCCATCATGCGCACGAAGCGGGCGAGCATTTCGCCTCCTTCTGGTTCTCCTTGTGCTTCTTCTCCCTTATCATCACCGGTTTCTCCCAACTCGGGACTAGCGATTGCTGAAGGAGAGCCAGCCACAGATGATGCGCCGCGCAAAGTTTCGCGGCTGCCAACAACAAGAAGTTTCGTCTTCGCCCTCGTAAACGCCACGTTAATCCTCCTCCAATCCTTTAGCAGTTCACCGATACTGCACCCCTCGTTACTCCTCACCAGGGACAACACCACCACGGATTTATCTCTTCCCTGAAACCGATCAGCCGTATGCATCTCGATTTCCTCAGCCGCCACCTTAACTCCCGCTCTTACGGCCCCTGCTGAGCCACCCAGGGTATTTTTCAGGTTGTGCTTGAGCAAAGCCAGTTGCGAGCGGTAGTGCGTCATCACGCCGATTTCGGAAGCGGGGACGCCGACGGTGAGGAGCGAGTCGACTAGTTGGCAGACGATCCGGGACTCGAGCGGGTTAATGATGCGCTGGCCGCGGGTGGACTTTTCTTCGCGCGAGTGGGGGAGGAGGGAGTCGGTGTTTATAAAGCGGACGCGCGCGGAGGGGTCGAGGAGGTCGTGGAGCCAGCAGGTGGTGGGGGTGGGGGAGGGGCAGAAGGAGAGTTTATCTCCTTCTTTAAGGGAGTGTTGTTGGGAGTGGGCGAGGAAAGACTCGGCGTCAAAGTGCTTGGTTGCTAGAGCGTCCATGTCGGGAATGTCGAGGGATGTGGTGCGGAGTGCTTCGGTGCCGCATTTTAGACGGCCATTGTAGATGAGCGTGTTGGAGAGGGTCATGATGTCTTCGCACATGCGGTATTGGTGTTCGAGATTGACCACGCTTTGGGGGTGTTTCTCGGAGAGAAGCTTGAATAAGCTCACGTCGAGACCGCCGAGGCGGGCGTCTTCGTTTTGTACGAGAGGAGGAAGCTGGTTGTGGTCACCGACTAGGACGAACTTGCGCGCCATGCGGATGGGGCCGAGACAAATGGGGAGCGTGATCTGAGAGGCTTCGTCCACAATGCAGTAGTCGAAGATGCGCTCGGCGAAGACAGGGTGGTTGATACCCAAACAAGTCGTCGCCACAATCGGGGTGTCGTTCCAGGCCTCGTGGATCTCCGAAAAAGAAGTCTTGGGCACCCCCGCAAGGGTGGCGAAGGAGGGAACCTCTGGGTGAACCTTGACGGGAGGACCGAGACGAAGAATCGGAATGCCGTCATCCTTGAGCTTCAAAAGGATGTTGTCGACGGCGGTATGGGTGTAAGAAGTTAGTAGCACTGTCTTCTTCTGTGCAACCAAGGCACGAATAATGTGCGCAATGGTGGTCGTCTTGCCCGTACCAGGCATACCAAGCACGAGGGCATAGTCCTGAGCAGACATGACCTTCTCAACAGCAGCCTTCTGATCGACGTTCAGGCCTTGGCCCGAAGCGGTAGAAGGGAGCATGTACTGTGTTGGCACAGCCTTGAAGCGGGGGGCGTCAAGGTCGACAACCAGTCTCCTGATCTGCCTAGACCCAAAGACTCCATCGGCCATGACCTGAACAAGGTTGTTGCGTACTGTTGCCATGCCATTGCTGAACTCATCCTTGTCTAGACGGTAGCGGACCGGGCCGGCTTCGGGGTCATCCGGGGTGTCATCGCCGGAGCCAGGAACCTGCATGATGCTGGCAAAGACCTGATTATCGGCCTCATCGAAGCCGGGCTGCCGGACACGCGCATTGTGTAGTCTTCTGTCCACCGCGACAGCGATGCGATTCTTTCTAACTGAGGTGACATAGCCCAGCGCAAGTGCAAAGTGGCCTTGTTCATCAGAGATAACAATGGGCTCACCCACAGTCAGCTGCGAGTCCAAGAACGAAAAGCCAGGAGGAGGCTTCTTCTTGATAAAGGTGTAGGCGAAACGGTTGGTCTTGCCCATCTGTTGGTGATTTTCGTATGCTGAGCCCTCCTCGATTATGACATTGGCGAAGCAGCGTCCAACCTTCTCGCGCTCTGTGCTGATCATAGTCCATAGCTCCCGGCGAAGCTTTTGGCTTTCCTTTTCTTCCTTGGTTAGAAGCTCTTCCCATTTCAAGAAGAACTCCTTGTGAATAGGGTTGAGATGTTGGACTACTTCGTCAAACTTCTCGTTCATTGCGCTCGTCTCCCCATCTCCGTCATCAGCAAGCTTGTGGTAGATGAAACATGTCGTCTGGGCATAGCATCTGCCGCACGCATTTTTGTTCTTCTTCATCGGGGGAAGCTGGACACTCCGCTCACGAATGTAGCAAGCCAGCTGGTTGCGCTGCATGATCATGTGGCGGATCTCGTGCCTAACGGCGGGAATGCGCAGCGTCTGGGATGTCTCCATGTAGTATAGGATACCGTAGACAATCTCAATGTCGTAGCGATCCGAGAGCAGCAAATTGTAGAGTGCTGTTTGCGCCTGATGATTGCTGTTGACATTTTTGCCGGTCTTAACCTCGAAGGGTACGGTCAAGGTCTTGGTCGTAGGCGCCTTAGAGCCTGAGCCCCTTGCTGGGGGGTCGCGCATAGTGACCTGCACGGTGGCATCAATGTTGCCCTTGAGACCATACATGGGTGACCAGACATGTTCTTCGACATCCAGAAGCTTGCTGACACACATGGTGGCCTTGTCACCGTTCCGACCTTGGACGATAGCATCGGGCTTTGGCTGAGAAGTCACGAATAGCTGAGCCCAAGACCGAAGCTCAGGCATCTTGGACTGTACATGACTCTTTGCATCATCCATGCTGACCTTGAGGATATACAGATCCTCAAGATGCTTCTCAAGAGTCTTGTTAATGACGTTGGTGAGGAACGCCGGATCCCACTTGTTGGCCACCAAAGCTTCCTGGAAGATTTCGTGGAGAATCGTACCGTAGACAAGCGCGGGGGACAAGTCGCTTGTGGCTTTGACTCTGTCCTGCAAGACCGCACGCCGCATGCAGCTAAACGAGTCCGCAACGACAGTGGATGAGATCAGCTGATCCGGGTGTAGGATCAGCATGTTCTGGTTGTTGTCGACGACACATTTTCCCTGGTCTTCGAACTGGCCGATGATGTGGACGTATGCGCTGACGCTCGCGGGAGTGTCAAACCAATCGCCTCGGAGATAGATCGTTCGCACAGAGTTGGTTCTATCAGCCTGTACGATGAGGATCTGAAAATGGACAATATTAGTAGGGGAGACACACTCATACGCAACGGAGGGGACTTTACCTTCTCAGGGGATTCACGGCCACGGTCATCCGTATAGGAGCTCTCGAGAACATTGGTTACTAGATACCTCTGTATGGCTCTAGGTTTTTGACTAGGCTAATATGAATGTCTTAGCATACGCACTTCCATCTCTTTTGGATCAACAAGCTCACTTTCATAAACATACATGTGAAGAAGCATCTTGCGCATGGCCGGCATGCTGTGTCGCAGCCATTTCAACCGCATCAAAGTCAAAATCATTACCGAAATCATCACCGAACTCGTCATCCTCATCGCCCACGACCTGCTGGGGCAATTTCTTGGGTGACTGCCTCTTCCTAGGCGATAGTCTCTTCTTAGGGGACAGTCTCTTTCTGGGTGACAACCTCACAGCAGGTTGCTGTGTCGCAGACTCGACTTGAGCAACCAGGTCTTCTACCCCATCAAAGATATCGTCATCGAGATCACCAAATTCGTCATTATCGACTACTGTCTTTGACGATTCGCGTGGAGCTGGCGAGACAGCGTCGCTTGCTATGAGAGTGCTGCCGTCACCTCGACCAAGGAAACTCGCGTCCAGTTCCAGGAGCGTGTCCTCGTCAAAGTCAAAGTCGTCATCACCGTAGTCCGAAGACGCCTTCTCTGGTAGATTTGAGGCAGCAGCCTCGGTAGTTTGACGCTCGGCCTTTTTCCTTGAGGGAGAGGAGTTCTGGTCAGGAACGGTCTGGGGTGCTGTCTTTCGTTTTGATGGCGACTTCTTCTTGGGAGACGGTGACTTCTTTTGCTGTGCTGGGGCATTGGTCGTCGTTTTGGGGCTCTCGATCTCGCCATCAACGGATTGTAGTAGTTCTGAAAGGAGGCTCGACTTCTTCTTTCTGGGAGTGTTCTGGGAAACGGTCCTGTCTTCTTCATCTGGGCAAACGGTACGACGCCGCTTGGGCCAGGCGGAACCGCAACTGACGGACTTCCTCAATGATCGATCGCCTGATTGCGGACGAGGTGAGGAAGATGCCATAAGCTGGGCGAAGAGGGGGTTCTTATGACTTGAGGGACTCGTATCATTTCCATTAGAAGAGAAACGACTCCACAAGTCAGAGGCAGGATCTGCATGGGGTGTCTTGGAAGCGCCGGCAATCTTCTTGAGAGCGACATGTGGAGTGGTCAACTTGGCAGCCGGTGATGAAGCAGGCGAAGAACTTTTTGCGCGTCTTTTGCCATTCTTGGGGATCATTGGCGAAGCGGGTAATTGTAGAGGCACTCCGGACTTCCAGTCGACCCTGTCACCGGGCGATTTTTCTCCATCTTCCTCTTCGGTGGTGGCTTCAGGTACACCAAACAGGTCTTTCCATGAATGGCGATCTGCGGGAGTTTTGGCGTCGCTAGATTCCTCGTCGTTTGAATCTGGTGATGGTCTCTTCCTTGGGATCGACTTGGTGGTGTTGATGTTTTCTTTTTGGAGTTCGTCGGCGGCAGCCTTTGCGGGCTTTGCAGACTTTGGTGGTTTGGAAGATGTGTCGTCGGATCGGAAGGCCTGGAGCTTATTCTTGGTAGATTCCGAGACGGGGGCTAGCGATTGTAGAGGCCCTTTGTTGGTGGTGTTGTTGGCGGCAGGATTGCTTCTTGTCCTCTGCCATCCTCCGCGCTACGGTTGTTAGGTTAGTAAAGGATTATTAGCTCGCTTGAAAAAATCCATTTGTGACGGACCTTGGGAGGTTGAGCATAGGCGTCTGAATATGACTTTTTGAGAGGCATTGTTGAGGCGTTGTATTTGACCAAAATAAGGATAAAGTAAACAAAAACAATCAATGGCCACGGCGCTGGGGCCGATGGGTGGATGCGCTACTGAATGACCAAAAAAGTCCAAGATAGAGCAAGTTTTATGGTCAGGGCACAAATCAGAAAGCGAGGTTATATCGTAGGCCCATGGCGCCGAAGGACCGGAGTCTGGAACCTGAGTTGGTGGGCGAGGTGAAGTGATGTGGAAAGCGGGAGGAAGTCCGAAGAGACGCGATGACAGTCGCGTTTCCTCACACTGCACGGTTCTGCCAGTCAATCAATCAACGCGGACCCCCCTCCAGGTATTAATTGTTAGCAGGGGGTGCCTGGAGCTTTCGGCAGGTACCGCTGCGATAAGATAAGCCCCACACTTTGGTACCCCTGTAGGCACATGGGGGGAGGTTGGTCCGCTGACGTCTAGCGGTACTCCATCACTTGGGCAGCTTCAACTCTTCAACTCTTCAACTTGGATCCCGTCCCATCCCGCCTCGAGGGAGCTTGACCGCCCGAGGACATCTACCTACCTATAACCCGACAACCAAAGACAAGGGACGGAACTGGGACCAACGGACTTTGCAGAGAATCCAACAACGACTTCAGACCGTACGAACGATTCGCGATACGTGCGCCGCCGATCCGATCTACGGACTTTGATACTTGACACGCGGGGCACATCAGACCATACGGCCGGACGAAAGAGGACGGCGACGGTACTATGAACCGACTATAACCACCACTTGGCTCAACTTTATATACAGTAGTCAACACAGGTAGCAACCATGGACGACTATCCGCGCGGCAGCTTGGACCACAACATCCCCTTCCTCCTCACCCTCGGCGTTTCCCCTCCCAACTCTAGCTCAGCCCACAACCCCGAACTTAGCAAGACTCTCAAGGACCAAGCCATCGAGGTCCGATCCGACCTTCCTGCTCTCGATCTACCTCCCGCCCAAGCTTTACTACACTACATCCAAGAGCGGGATGCCTCGAACCTACCATGCATCGCATACGAGCACCAGCTTCGTTACCGCTTCCGGGTCAAGTCAGCAGAAAGGGTGAGTCCTCTTTAGTCACCTGCTATCTAGACCTCAGCCAGAAGATGGTGGCCTATAGTCTAACTTATGCTATTCTTTCTTCAGTCCTTCCTGCTCCCTCCCCGCCGCGCCCGCTTGCCTGAAGGGATAGAAGCACCTCCCGGTGCCGTCCTACACTCCCCCTTCTCGCCTCTGACTCCGATATCCCCCCTGTACCCCGACGGTCTAATCGATGCACAATGGATACTGAAGCACCAGGAACTGATCCCCAGTGTCGTGCTCTGCTTCTACAACCTCGTCTCCGACCCAAACCAGTCCACCCTAAGCGATAACCAGATCAAGTCCGACGTGAACAAGCTGAGGAACCTCATAATCCAGTCGGGATACAAGATCAAGCTGGCTATTGTGCTTCTGTCCGACTCTGCTGGCGACCACACCGACTACCTCCACCTCCAAGATCGCATCGAGATTATTCGCAGGGGCTGTGCACTTGACCCCAAGTCGGTCTTCCTCATGCCCCCCAACGAGACCCACGAGGACCTTGCGCGCATGGCTGAGAACATGTTGATCACATTATACGGTGCTTCAATGGAGTATTACAAGGAACTGGGTAGACATTCTCGTAAGAAGAGAGGAAGGGGAGTTGCTCCACCGCCAACCGTGCCACCAACAACAGGCACTTCCCAAACGCTTTCGCTGGCAGGATGGAATGTCCGTTATGACTTCAAGTCAGCTATACTGGCCGAATACCGTCTGGAAATGGAGAATGCTCTGCGTTCCTACGAACAAGCATACGAAAACCTACTAAGCTCCGAGGTTGTCGAACTAATACCAAGCTGGAGTCCTCGCTGGAACGAGGCTCGGCTTCTTGCTGACGTGATAGCCATCCGTTCCATTCGCTGCCTGTTATGGAACGCTCAGAATAGCGCGGCCGTTCGCCGGTGGCAATTTCACCGCGAAAGGATGGCGGACCTTGTCGAGCGCCTTGGAAGAGGCACCAGTAACTATGGGTGGGAGGCCTGGGAAGCGCGTTGGGCAATCGTTATGGCGAACTTGATGGAGAAGGCAGGCATCCCAGAGCTTGACCCTGCTGAACTGCGACTCTACCTCAACCCAGAGAAGAATATTATGGGGGAACGACTACAACCATGGGAGTTCCTCCACCATACAGGTTATTGGTACCGTCTGGCTTCCAGGCACTTGTATGCCCGGAGAGCCCGAGCTCGTGCTATGCCTGAAGACGATAGGAGACCACCAGGCTCTTCTCCGGCTTCTCACCTTGCGAGCAGAGGCTTCACATATGACACTTTCATGTGCCCGGAACCCCATGAGGAGTTTCCGCTGGAGCATATGACCTATCAAGGTGTTGACCATAACGGCATGATTATCGACTGCCTGTCACGAGCACTTCACGAGTTTTTGCAGAGGGATCAAGCACGGCTGGCTGCTGAGTTGTCTCTAGAGTTAGCCAGGGAACTAGGTCTCAGGCAGGAATGGGCCAAGATTGTCGAGTTACTTCGGCCTATATGGCAAAACATGTCCTTCAGGAAGGAACGCTGGCCAACATTGGCCGAGGAAGTTAGCTGGGCTTTAAGGGCAGCCGCTTCGAAGACTGGTGAACTTGGCGATGTGGTCACCATTGACTGGGAATTGCTGGATCGAGGTAAGATTCCAAGAATTTTGAGTGACTTCGCTTGCTGATGATGGAGTAGGCTTCACGAAACGCAAAAACTGGCAATATGACATAACCAAGTCCCTACAACTGATAACGCCGGATCCTAAGCCGCTTATCAATATCGCAGATGGCCAAATCATCTCGCCTATTTCAGCTACCTTTGTTTTCAGAGACGAGGAAGGGAAGGCCGGCCAGACCACCCGTGCCCAGCTGTGCCTCCGTTCCAACGCTCATGCCGAATCCGCTCCCATACCATTCAGCAGGATCGAGGTCAGGTTCAATGGCAGCATCAACACTGTCGTACTGAAACATCAAGTCGAAGAAGATAGCAAGCGACAAAAGCACGGTAACATTGTTCTCTGTCCGGTATCCCTTGAGGATGTCACCCCAAGCGAAAAAGAGCCGACGACAGAAGACTCGACCGAAGATGAGAGAGGAACTGAGTTACAAGGCACCACCGACCTGGCCCTCTCACCTGGTCAGACTCTCGTCTTCGTTCTGGACATACCCCTCCGTGAACAAGGCGAAGTAACCGCTCTCTCGCTCACCGCATCACTAGAGACCGAATCCTTTGACCTCCATCAGTCTCTTAAACTCCGGGATATGCCCAACATGACCCATATTTGGTATCCAACACCCTCATCCAGGAAGCGCATCACACGGCCAGTCAGCCCGCTGTCCCTCCGAATCCTTCCAAGGCCCCCCAAGATGGAAATCAATGGCGAAATCAAGGAGCAGTACTACACCAACGAGGCAATAACACTAGACTTTGACATTTACAACGCCGAAGATGTCGAGGCTCCCTCCAAGTTCGATGCGCTCTTATTCTGCGATGAGGATGAAGCGTCATTGACTGCTCCGGCATTCATAGTGGAAATCGTGTCAGGAGAATCAAAAGAAGAGAGCAAGAGATCATCAACAAGCAGTTCATCCGGCCGCGAATCGAAAGTCTCCTCTTACCTCCTAGGCGACATCCAACCAAGTGGCACCGCCACCGTCCGCCTACAATTTCCTCCCATCGAGCGACCCAGCCGCTACGAGTTGAATCTGCGCGTGGTCTACCGCCTCCCAACCAACCCAGGAACGACCATCATCCAGACAGCTGTCTACCAACTTAACGTCCTCAACCCCTTCGAATCCAACTATGAGCTCCTGCCGCGGGTCCACCCCGACCAGTGGCCTTCTTTCTTCGATGCCGAAGGCATCCAACCACTTTCCCTTCCTTCTCAAGAGGACAACGACACGGTAGTATCATACAAAGGCCTCACCCAATCCTGGTCTCTCCTAACCAGATATGCCTCCTTCGCCTCCGAAGATCTCAAGGTAGTCGACGTAGACATCAAAGTCCTCCGACAACCCAGCCAGGAACCCAACACTCCGCCACCAATGACCTGCCTGATCACTCGCCACGGCGAAAAATCCCTCCCCGAAAAAGGACAACTAATGGAGCCGCACACGATCGAGACCACATCCTTCGATATCGTAGCGCAAAAGATCAGTCTCGACGATCGCGGTCCGGCACCGCTAGACTTGGCTATGGTCATCAGATGGAAACGGGTTCCCTCTTCAGAAACAGAAGAAGAAACAATAAACACCACAACCCTCCCAGTCCCGCGCTTCTCCCTCTTCGGCATCGAGCCGCGCGTGCTCGCCCAAGTCAACTACCTCGACACCCCCGACTCTTTTACTCCATTGATCCTCCTCCGAGTCATCATCGAGAACGCATCCAACCACTTCTTGACGTTCGGCGTGTCGATGGACACCTCAGAGGAGTTCGCCTTCTCGGGACCAAAGTTGTCGGCGGTGTCGGTGTTGCCGGTTAGTAGACGGGAGGTGGAGTACAGGATTTTACCTACGGGGTTGGGACCAGCAGCGGGTGGGACGGAAGAGAGCAGAGGCGAGGGGGGGATTGGTGAGAGTGACAAGGAGAAGAGAGGTGAAAAGGGTTACTGGCTCAAACCGGGCTTGACTGTGAGAGATAAGTACTTCCAGAAGGTGTTGAGGGTGATTCCGGCGTCTGAAGGGGTGAGGGTGGATGCGAAGGAGGGAGGGTTTTTGGTTTGGGTTCCTACTGGTGAGGGTGGTGAAGGTGATGATGAATGAGGAGACTGTGAGGGCTGGACATGTTGAGTGGATGGGGAGTATGAAGCGATATATTTATATTGTACTTGTAATACGGGACTGTTCCGTTCTGTTTTGGGTATGAGTGAACAGGTCAGGTAATGCAACTGATGATTATATCCTCCCTTGTCTGTTTGTTTCTTGGCCTGAATTTCTTTTGTCTATGTCAATCAGCAAGTCACCCTCCGAGATTTTTTTTTGGAACTGTGGCGAGCATGGTAAGAACGACGAGCGGCGAGAGCCCTGCAAACACACAAGTTTTGAAATTTCTCAGGTTTTCACATCGTTGCCCACCCGTGGAGATGACAACGGTTGACAGGCCTGACCTATCTATCCTTACTCTCCAGTGAGAATAGGCAGGTTAGCATACCTCGTTCCCACCGGTATTATCGTCCCATGTCCAAGAACAGCGATAAAATGACACATCAACTCCCTCAGAGCACCACCGGATTCGTTGCTTGGAACTGTCCACAAGCTGGGTTCGATGTACAAGTATCCAGCTCTCCAGTCCGACCAGCTGCGTCGAGTTCCCAGACTTCATGATTGTTTGCCAGCTCCTTAGGCGGCACATACAACTCTGTGGCATGGGGCTCGGTGGGAAGCTCTTCTTCTTTGGCCTTTGGTTTACTGACGTCCTCGGCGGTGACGGCGACTTTTGGTTCGCCCGTTTCTAGAGTAGGTTGAACTTCACCCGGCGGCGAGGGTGGTGGTTTCTTCGACCTCCTCCTCTTGAACCGGAAGTAGTAAGCCAATCCTGCGATTATAGCTAGCACTACAACGCCGCCTCCGGCTATGCCACCGGCAATGGCTCCGACGTTGCTGTTGCTGGTGGAGGAGGATTCCTTATCCTTAGTGGTAGAGGCCGGTGTTGCGGACGCTGTGGAGGAGGAGGAGGAGGAGGAGGATGTCGAGGCAGACTCAGGCTCATCATCACCAAACGAAACAGGCGTCGCCGCCCTGGCCAGGAACATGTCCCTCACCTCATCCGACGACCACGGCACGGCCGAAGAGAGATTGGTCGCGTTCCTTCTGTACCAATCCTCAATAACTTTCGGTGTCCTGTAAGCCTCGGCGTGCGCGTTATAAGAAAAGTTCTGGACGAAGGTCAAGTCCACCATGTCGAAGAGGCCGAGGCCTTGCGGGAACGTGTCTTGGATCTTCCACGAGCGGCTTAAGCCTCCTTGCCGCTGGGCGAAGTCGTGGCCGTCGACGATTATCATTTGACGGTTGCCTATGACTGCGCAGGACGTCTCGCCGCGGGGCTCGGGGGTGCGGTCGGGGACTTGGAACCAGGCGAAACCGGGGAGGGTGAGGATGTAGAAGTCGTCGTAGGAGATGGTGTCGACGAAGTCGTTGCCTCCGTAGATGAATCTGGGTTTTTTTGAGGGGAGAGTATTAGCGAGAGCGTTTATGGATGGGAAGTTGGAGGATTAACTGGTGCAAGCCTGACGGGGTTTATTTTGTCTGTTCTTTTTATTCCTTGTTCCCTAGTTCTCCTTTTCTTTGTGGTTTGTTTTTTATGTTTTCTTGTCTTTTTTTTTTTTTTTTTTTTTTTTTTTTTTTTCTAATTTCCGTTATTCTGCTGGGGGGGAGCAAGGGGGCAGGGAAGACAGCTGTGAATGTGCATGGTACTTACAACTCATACGTCCCAGCCTGGCCGGCGACGCCCACCATACAAAACGATTGCCGGCTTCTTGGGGCATTTCCGCTCGTTGTCTGCCATAGCCACTGGCCAGTTCTTGGGTCAAGAAGGTGATGTTGGTCATGTCCAACATGTGATCCAATAGAGGTACCGGCTCCGCGTTGTAGGTTACACCTCCTAACACAAAGACCAAGCCATTGGGGCCAAAATGAGGTACGTATTCCGCTCGTGCATCCCGTAACGTGCCAGTGGGTGGTATAGCCATCTGGAAACCCGACTTGGACAAAGTCTTCGTCTTCATATCGTAAGAAACCATGCCGGCAATAGGTTTGAATTGGGCACCAGTCAAGTGGAAGTCAGGATCTGTATTGTTGTTGGCCGTGCCCCCAATCGAAAACCCAATGCTACCTGACGAGGTATGACTGGTGGCATATGCTGCTCTGTTCATTAGAGTGAGACTCTTTAGCATGTTTAGGTTGGAGGGTTCTTCCAATGCCCAAGTTCCTCCGCCCGCCCCATCAACTGTAAACTTCCAGATGCCGTCTTTTGCGAGCCTTTCCCTGCCCACACCGCGCGGTGCCCGTCCACCAAAGACGTAGAAGGCTTCACCGCTGGGGTCAGTCCACAATGCCTCGTCATCCGTGGGCACAGGACCACCCTCCTTTGGGGTTGCCTTAATTGTGACCGTCTTTGCGCTCCAAGATTTTGAGATATCGATTGAGAGAGTGGAGTTGTTGGGCAGGCTGTATACGTTGGTTGGCAGTGATATTTGTGACAACTCCCCGCCATCGATGTAGAGATAGTCTCCTAGAACGACCACTTTGAAGCGCCGTATATGTTAGCATTTGTTGCAGACCAGGTTTCTCTTGGTCATGTTACGTCGGGTAGGTAACTCGTGACCAGAAAACATAATGCAAAGACACAGCTTGGGAGACTTGGTTACCTCTGGTAAGGCTCCTACGAAGGAACTGGCTCTCAGGGGGATTGTCCACCAGCTCCGCCAAAACCGTTTGTAAAATCCAGAGTAGAAGCGTGAGACCTGCGTGACAACTGAACTGCGGTAGGAGCTTCCAGATTTGATACGACCTCAAAGTTCGGCCCATGATTATTTGTCAGAAACGGGCTGAGAGGCCGACAAGGTTGAAGAATCCGATGAGATTGTCAGAACTTTTGTGGAAGTGAAAATGAGGAGAGAAATCCTGAGTGAACGAATTTTCAAGCTCTAACCCATATTTCTAGGTAGTACTTGGCTGCTGGGGCCGAGTCTGAGACACTGGTGGTCTGGAGCCTGTCTTGTACAACCTGCTGGCGTACAAGCAGGGTATATTATCGTGATGCTTCAAACATCCCACTCGGATCTTCTGCATTAGGTTGCTCTGAAGGCACTTTAAGCCACTGTCGTGCCGTTCACAAGGCCGCTTACATGCATAACCCAGGCTGGATTTTGAGGCTGAGCAGTAACTGGCTGAAAAAAGGTGCCTTTACAGCACTAGTGTACAACATTGTTATCTGTAGTCCAAACTAAAGGGGGTTTCTGGAAAATGGTGTTGAAATATCGTATAAAGAAATCCCACCGTGGGAGGATGGTGTGGTAGGAGCTTCGAAGGAATGAGCACCATCCGTCCAATTCCTCACAATGCTGGCTTTCGCCAAGCCTTCATTTGTCAAGATGCTATAGAGACACTCTTCGACTTTCAGCGACAGGAAGTGTTGCACCCAAAGGGGTCTTTAGTGGCTGGTTCAAGGTTTCTTCGACGCTTCGATGCTTTCACCCTCTCCATCTCGAACAGCCACCGTGCCACTGATCGCTGTGTCGAGCTCCCAAACGTCATTGTTGCTTGCTAGCTCCCCCGGCGGCACGTACATCTCGGTGGCCTGCGCCTCGGTGGGGAGTTCTTTCTCTGATTCAGGTTTGGGTTCGGACGGAAGGGGCCACAACTCGTGTGGTCCGCCGCCACCCATCTCTCCAGCAGTTCCAATGTTGTTGGATGGTGACGATGGTTTCGATGTTTTGAACCGGAAGTAGTAAGTTGACCCAGCAAGTACGCCTAGGACAGCAACACCTCCTACCACGCCTCCCACTGTTGGTCCGTGCGGAGGGTGATGAGTAAATGATGCGGTCGAGGATGTCACAGCGGAAGAGGAAGCTTAATTTGATATAATTTTACACATGATCCCTTTTGGGTTTTCGGGTATGTGCGAGAACACAGGTGATGGTATTGATCAATGTATCCTACCGTATAATCTCAATAAATCCGGATTGCAGGTCAGCCCGGCAACGCAGGGTTAAAGCTCTGTGATTGCATCGACAACCACGTGCACACAGCCAAACGCAACTGGTAAACCTCTAAACCTGCGTTCCCGAGCTGACCTGGAACCTAGATTGCTCGAGATTATACGATACTTGTTGGGCTCGTTGCTGTTATTGAGTAACCCTCTGGTGTTCTGAGCTGAGTTCATAGGTCTCATTCGTTATATCTAGCTCTCGTGGTTGGCTCGCAGCGTCAAGCTCCCAGGTCTCATTGTTACTTGGAAGCTCTTTAGGTGGCACATCCAACTCTGTGGCCTGAGCCTCTGTAGGAAGCTCTTTTTTGGCTTCTGACTCGACCTTCGGTTCGCCACTTTCTAGAGCTTGAAGCTCACCGGATGAAGGTGGCTTCTTCGACCTCTTAAATCGGAAGTAGTAGGCCAACCCCGCGACAATGGCCAGCGCAGCAACCCCACCGGCCACACCCCCAGCAATGGCTCCGACCTTACTCTCAGACGACGCCTGGTTGGTAGTAGCAGGCGTTGCCGAGGCTGTGGCGCTGGAGGGAGAAGATGTAGAAGTTGAAGCTGGTTTATCAAAGTCGACGGTGTTCGCAAGGAAGGTGTCCCTCACTTCATTCGACGACCACGAGATATCAGAGAGATTGTGGCTTCTATACCAGTCCTCTACAATCTTGGGCGTGCGGTAGTCTTCTGCATCTGCGTTATACTTGCCGTCTGCATCCCATGCCAGCTCGGTCATATCGAAGATGCCTAGGCCCTGTAGGAATGGATCCTTGGTACTCAAATAGTCTTTCTGGCCGAAGGCATCCCCGCCATAGACTAGCATCTGACGCTTGCCTATGACGACGCAGTCGTGGTTGTTCCGGGGCTCGGATGAGCGGGCGTCTGCTCGAAACCAGACAAAGCCTGGAAGACTCAAGATGAAGAGATCGTCAAAGGCTTTTTTCAGCCTGCGTCGGCTCCGCCAAATACAAGTCTGAAAGTTATGACCGAGGCTGAATTAATTACTTATTCATACTTGTTTTCGAGAAAACGAGTTCGTCGTCACGGATCAACTCACATTTCATACGTCCCAGCTTGGCCGGCTACTCCCACCACGCAAAACGTTTCCCGATCCTCCGGAGCGACGCCTGACGTGACTTGTGATCTCCACTGGCCGGTCTTGGGATCGAAGAAAGTCACATTGTTGAAGTTCAGAAATCCTGATATACCAATATTCTGCCTGCCGACCGGCACCACTTTCACTCCACCCAAGGTAAACACAAAGCCGTTGGGGCCGAACTGAGGGACATATATCGCCCGACTATCAAACAGCGAGGTGGTTAACGGTAGGATTGGCCGAATATCGAGCGATCCCAACGTCTTGGTCTGTATGTCGTAGGAGATCGCTACTGGTGAGGGTATATAGTACCCCTTGCCGCCGTCCTGGATGTCGGGATCAGAAGCCATCGACGTCTGGCCGCCTATTACGTAGCCGATGCTGCCGAAGGAGCCATGAGCGGTGGCGAACGCAGCCTTCTCTATCAGATTGATCGACTTGAATATATCGAGGTTAAACGGCTCTTCCTTCTCCCACTTCCCGCTCCCCATGCCATCCGCCGTAAACTTCCAGATCCCATCTTTGGTAATCTTGTCAGCGTTGCGGGAATAGGGCGCGCGCCCTCCAATGATGTAGAAGGCGTTGCCGCTGGGGTCGGCCCAAAGGGCTTGGTCGGATAGCGGCACCGGCCCGTCGTTCGCTTTGGACGTCGCCTTGATCTCGACTGTCGATGTGAGCCACGACTTTGAGATGTCAATCGAGAGCGTCGAGTTCACCGGACCAGGGCCGACGGGGTTTAAGCCGTCCGGTAGCTGGGACACTTCGCCGCCGTCTATGTATACATAATGTCCGAGGACGATTGCTGTGTCATTTGGAAATGGGAAAGCCTCCCGTTTCAGCAACTGGGGCAACAGAGCATAAACGGGGTCTTATCCAATGAATGATACATACCTCGTGAGTACCCTCTACGAAGGAGCCTGTTGGCTGGGGGGTTGTCCAAGCGCTGTGTTAAAGCAGGTTGTAGGAAGATGGCGGAAAGAGCGGGAAATGTAAAACAGATCGACTGTAGTACTGAGGTACAGGTGGAGGAGCATAAAAACACGGCCATGGTGGCTCACAGATTGTACTTGCGAAGGAGGAAATAAAGATTGAAGCAACGATAGCAACAGAAAAGTGAGGACTGAGAGAGAGCCATGGAGGAAAAATTAGAAACGAACTGAAGTGAGCTTGAATCATATCTTCAGGTCGTACCAACCTCCAGGAACCGAGTTTGAGACACTCAAAGTCTAGACTCCCTCTTGTACAACCACCGGGGCGTACGAAACGGATCAAGGCTTTTACCAGGGGCATCCTGCAGGTACTCAACTCGGATCTTCATATTCAGGTTGCTCTCTCATCTTCAGGTTGCTCTCTTTTGGATGGCGAAAGTCATATCTGCCCTTTGTGCTGGTAACACCGCAGCGGAAATACTTGATGGGGGTCGGATTGAAAAGGCTGAACGTGCTGCTCTCGAAGGGAGGCAACCTATCGGAAATATACTGTTGCACGATAACATTGTCCATAGTACTAAAACTCAAGGGTCAAGGTTGTGAATATGAGAGATAAGGCTGCTTCAGTCGGATATAACAAGGAGGCTGAAGTGCTGTGTTACTTCCACGCTGTATTTCTTTTAGAGTGATGAGAAGACGTCGTCCGATGGACGAGCAGAAAGATTAAGAGAGGGAGAGGGTAACATCGACGAAGGATGTACGCCACTTCGAGGGCTCTCATGCAACCTAGTTGATGGCTCTTGCCTCCTATCAAATGCCACTGCAGGTTCTGCTCCTTCCGCCTTAGAAAACCCATGGGCTCTGCTAGGGTAGTGACTTCTCTCCATCGCATCATTGTGGCAATATAAATGGAAAGCGCCATGAGGCAAGGTGGGAGTGTCTTGGGGGTGTTGACAGGACGCGACAAAGATATGGAAACCACCACAAGGTACGGCCATATTGCGTAAAACACAGATCATGATATTACAGTACACGACTACCTGGTAACAATTCCGTCGTCAGTTCGATTCTGGTAGTGGATGACGATGCATTAACAAATAAGGTGATAACACATGTACGGATCTCCTATGAAAGCAAAACCGCTTGTGACTTCTCCCCCGGTTCGCTGAACGCATTCCAAGAGCTCATGACAGACCCACAAGCATCTCGTCAACATTAACCAAGCGGTACGCCGGCCTTCCCGAAGAACTGACTGGTCAGGTAGAGACCTAGAGGAAAGAGAACATGCCGTAGCCATCTGGAAAAATAAGAAGACGCTCGACGTACTGTATGATAATACCCCAATCAGTCCCTTTCCTTCAAGCCATAACCTCCTCCTCAGCCGATTGATTCGTTGGCGGAATGACCTTCACAAACCTCCAAAACGTGCCGTCATCCTCATCAGCATCCCAAAACATTTTTACTTGCGATCCCACTGCCCAGCCCTCAGGCCTTACCTGTACCTTGACCAGCTTCCGGGAGCCACTCGCACAAGCTGGGCAACCCGCAACCCGATGAAGATAACACGGCGTCAACCTCTGTGGTTGTACAAGAAGCGAGTACATTGCGGATGCCTGAGATTGCGGTCGATCCCCAAATTCCTCCATATCTCTTTCTGCGATCCCACCCTCTTCGTATTCTCCATTGTCTTCTTCTCTGTTGTCTTCTTCTGGTCCAAATTCTTCAAAACCATCCACTTCCCCATTTGATAGCATCACGCTCGGAGCCATCACCCCGGATCTCAAGCTCAGAAAGGCAAACTTCTCCGATGGCCCAGGCTGAGTGCTAGAGCACCTAAAATTTCCCGACCTCCGGTTCGCATTCCTTCCCTGTCTGTCGTCCCCGTCGGCGTCGTGGCCGAGAAACCTCCCCGTGGCGGCGTTGCGGAAGCTGAGCCAGTTGTCCGCCTCCACGCACTCCCAGTGCCAGTTGGTTTTGCCTTCGAGCAGCGAGGGGTGGGATACACCGGGTATTGGTTCGGGGACGCGGTGGAGAGCCAGCTTGCCCTTGATTATGCTGAGGGCGCGGTTGGTAGGCTGGTGGAGGATGATGTAGGTGAAGCCGGCTGTTGGGTAATCGCTGCGGCCGCTGAAATCGGAGAAGACGGATTGGAGATCGGGCTCCATATCTGGGGCGTGAATGCCTGGCATGGTTGCGGGGATATTGGGGCGAGATGAAGAAGGTTCGGAGTAGGCCGAGGGGCGTGTGTGTGAAGGAGATTTGATGGGGCTGGGAGGTGTTGGAGCTCCGACAGGAGAGAGCGGACGTTTCCGACGGTTGTCTTGAGTGCCGCCACTCATCCAGCTTTTCGGAAGGCATAACGCCGCGGCCCATCCGAGTAGATAGGCCCATGCGAGTAGATAGTTGAACATCTGGAAGGAGGATAGGTACCGAATGATGTCTAATAGAGGTTGAAGAAAGAAAAGGAATCGAGGACAGGCCAGGCGAGGAGCTGTTTTTGTATCAAGAGGGAATAGAGTGGCCTTTCCCAAACCTCTGTGATCAGGTTTTGCAGACATGGCCCTGAATCACGTGGAACCGACAATGCAAATTTCCCAGGTTCTGCAGGTAGAGGCGCCTCCAAGGCACAGTAATCAAGCCGACAGCTCAACAGCTCGTCCAGTTGTCTCCAAAATGGCTGTATGCGGAGTCAAGAGAAAACACGTTTCTCACGCAGTCCGATTTGCATGCATGGGCGGTATGGAGATTACCGGTATCTGTAGGATGCTCATGCCCGGCGCAGCTTGAATCCAACAGAAGTCGACCGCACCGAATATACTGAAAGATCGTTCGGAATATCTGAGGACGTATGGGTGCGCCGAACTTAAAGCCGACACAATTTAATCAAGATTCCGGAGGAAGATAAGAGTGTTGAATGTACCGACCTGGGAACGATATTTGAGTGACCGAGTGTTTATAAGTTGTAATCCATAAGAGTGCGGGAGGCCAAATGAGTAGTTGGTGATGTGCTTGATTCTGAAAAAAGAGACGGGAGATGGGCCAGAAGACTGGGGGGCCTGGGTTTGTAAACACATTTTCTTGCGGCCAGCCAGGCTCCCAACCAACCAACCCGCTTGACCTTGGGAATGGCTTCCTTCCTCGGCATTGATGGCCTCCTTCCCATTCGCGATTACCTCCTTCTGTGCCGGCGACAGCCTCCTTCTTCACATTAGGGCGTGCCTTCCATATGACAATTGCTACCGAGTAAACTCGCGAAATCCGGTTTAGGCCTTTCCCTCTTTAAGCGCCGGGCAGGCCAGGACGCGGCGCTCCGTAAGCACGCATACACCAGCAGATGTATCTGTCCCGATAGTGAAAACTTGAGGATAATTCCCACAACTCTAACTTGCGTGCATTTCAATGTACAGGCTCTGGCTTGCCCTGTACAGATTTCTGCCCTGCCCGGCGCTCAAAGAGGGAAAGGCCTAAACCGGATTTCGCGAGTTTACTCGGTACATTCCTGCTCGTCAACCCCGAGAGGCAGGTGCGTGCCAGGCGTGCATCCCTCAGTCCCGATATCCGGATGAGCCCTCAAGTACCTGCAGCAAGATATAGGTATTGCAAGTCACCTGAAATGTGGAAGGTGCTAGCAGATACCCGAGCTCGTGGAGTCACCCGGGAAAGGACCTCAACGAACTCTTGCGTGATAGTTTCTCTGAGATTTGGTCGCCGCCTTTCCCTTCTTCGCCTCTTGCACAAATATAGAGCATCAACTTCAAACAAGAAAGAAGTCCTCGATATCTCCTGCCCGTTCCATGAATTCGCCGTCCATAATGCCGTCGCAAAACGCCTCGCCGACAAAAGTGTAGATGCTGTCGTTTTCGTCCGGCCTTGTCGGCAATACGACGGGTTTTCGTTGTGGACGACTTGATAGGTGAAGTTTGTGTTTTTCATACATGGCCTGGATCTGCTCTTTTGTGTAGAGAGAGGACTCGGGGAGTTTAAAGTTGGGATCATGGCAATCCTCCACAGCCTGCTTGGCCTCAGTGGCCGAGCCGACACGGCTCTGGTCATCTGACTTGACCTGACTCTCAGCGTCCGGTTTGAACCGGTATCGATCCGTGTCAGCGGTGACTGGCCTGATCACATACGGTACTGACCCACCGGAAAAGATGACCAAAACATCGCCTGGCTGCGTATAAGATGGGGCCAAGCCCATGTAGCCCTTTTTGGTAAGGTAGGGACGCAGTTCAAACATGAGATTTAGGTGACATAGATATTTGAACAACACCCCTTTTCTGTCCTCAGCTCGTTGGACGACCTCTTCCTCCGCCTGTGATAGAATTGGTGTGAATTTGACATCGGGTATCGTGTGCTGTATCCGTTGGTGTCCGATTGACGTCCAATTTCGACAATACTCCAGAGCCTGCTCGAATATATGTGCACCCGGTTCTGAAGGAGGTCTAATCGACACAGGCTGACCCTCCTCCCTCTCGGACCACCGCCATAGGTCACCGATGGGCACACGCCAAAGGGCTTCATTCTGTCTTGGGGCATGTCTGTAAATGCCATGTCCCTTCTCTGCAGACCGATGCCAAAAGTATTTTATCGAGCACAGCAGGCCGTACAATTTCGCCACTTTGTCGTATTTATCAAGCGTGATAGCCGCTGATGAATCTCGGTTCTGTATGTAACTCCCCACCTCCTCGATTGTGTCGACCAAGTAACCTCGGAGTCCTAGGGTGCTCTGAAGAACAGTAGGTACAACACGAACTGATGTATTCAAACTTGCTGAGAAAGAACGTAATACCCGTCCATGGTAAGCCCTATATGGCCGTCGTAAACCGTTATACCAGTCGGGTACCCATGAAGGTAGTGGGAACTGCTCATCCACACCATCCTCCATTTCCGTGACTCCCTGCTTGGGAAACTGGGCCAAACTAAGGACTTCGAGGTGGTCATGTTCCTTTTCAATGACAGCTCTTGCTATTTGCGTCAAGACCATGGCCGTCTTTGTCTGATTTGAATAATCGGGCGAAGATCAAGATCCTCGGCATCCGATGCAAGGCCAAGTAGGCCATAAACTCTATCCCGATATTTCGATGATGTCCTTGCGAAGGTTGTGTCTGTGTATAGGCGGTCGAGAAGTCGAAATAGCCTCATGGATGAGCGTGACTGGGGGAATTGCCACTTCAAAGCCACCAAAATGGCAGAGAATTCGTAGTAGAGCTGCCTCAAGTAATCCTTTGCAAAAAAGCCTAGAATGTGAGTCAAAGTCTGGGGTAACTTGAGCTCGTATGTTGGGTTCTCGTGCACCCGGCGCCACAAGACTTCCTCGAACAAACGTGACGAGACAAAAGTATCGACAGCATCCAATGACTTTTCTCCGCACACAAAGACTGCATCTCTAGACAAAGACAACTCCTGTATGACCCAGATGCGCGAAAACCAATCTCTACTGAGCCATTTCTGTAATTTGTGGTCTTGGATGAGGGGGGCATATATCATCACCACTTCGTTTATTGTATCCTGGAAATCGGGCAACGACCAGGTTTCGTCAGTTGCAACGAATCTATCGAGGTTTGCCAGGGCTGGTTGATTTCCCATCGGGATTGTCCGATGGTATTTCCAAAAGATTTGCGCGACGTGTGCATGTGCATCCATGACATCGTCTGAGCCTTCAGCGGTGGGACCAAGCCAAATGATAACTCGTTGCGCCAAAGAATAGATTTTGCGCATGAGCTCGACCTGGGCTGATTTCTCTCGGTCATTCGATTGGTCGATGCATATCTGATCGATCCAAATCGTGAGGGACGCTGATCCGCAAGAACTCCGAAGTTGCCGCAGACAGCTATCCAGAGAAGCCGTTATGGGAATGATGAGGCTTCCGTGCCCGCCATTGGCAGAACCATCGCCATCTGTTGATCGACTGGCTGGGCTGATACCATGCTGGTGATCCCCAGCCGTTGGCTTGATGGTAAAGATTTTGTGGGATTTGGTACAATCGCCCCAGGCGTATGACAGAGCATGGTACGATGGAATTTCAAATGTCCTCCCGTTATCCTTCGTCAGACCACAGCCCTGGCAAGCGTCGCGGCCGTACCTGCGCTGAAGGTTGATATACCAGAGGGGATCTTGGACAGAACACTTGGAGCAAGGAAGACCGTCTCCAGCGTATTGTGGAGGCTCTTCAATGAGGGCGGTGTATAATCGACACCAAAGGTCGTCGGTGAAGTTGGGGGCCGGGAACAACTCGAGGAGCCGGATTTCAGGCAACTTGATTCGCAGCGGGATCAGGTCATAGTTAACATCTCTCTGGTGGTATTTTCGAGGTTCGTTGGTGAAGACATATGTGACGGACTGCCTTGACTGGTAGAATGGTGCGTGGTGAATCGTATCTGGCAAGAGAGGTCGAAGGTCTTGGGCGACTGCTGTTTGAAGTATTGAGTGAGGTTGGGGTATACAGAGCGTCTGCAAGTGGCTGTAAAGTGTCAGTTACGGCGTCGAATCACAGGCACGAAGCAGAATGAGCAAATCATTGTTGGGCACACTCACTTGAGCCTTGCCAAATATGAGGCTTTTCTCCAGCATTTCGACCCAATCGTTGACCGGAGTCGACCTATCATAACTCATCTCATGTGGTAGCAATCGGCCATGGTGTTTTGCTGCGCCGCAACACAAATCGGGCAACATATTGTGCTGTTAATGTTGTGGTTGACAGGACTGACTCCCAAACCTCAATTCCCCTCGTTTTCAAGATATGAAAGAGTTTTCTCTCAAGAAGGGTGATCGAGTGTTTGGAGGGAAAGTGCGATGATGATGTGAACCTCTTGTTCATCCAACCCTAACCCCATTATCCCTCAACCGGAAGATATCGGCTAGTACCCCGCACGTGATGACGGCTGCACAACTCCGTCTCCCATTTGCATTAACCGCGCACAGACCCCATCTCCGGTGCCCGCACCTCCAAGTCCAAAATAGATAGGACAACGGTCTGAATAGTTGCACGAGAAACGCAGAGGGTAAGGTCCTCAAAAGAGTAGAGTAGATTGTGTATATGGTGTGTGTGTTCTAAGAGTCTAAGAGTAAGAATGTGGGGTCCTACTGCGCAATTAAAATATAGGTTCTAGCACGTACATCCGCCAAATCTACTACCCAAATTAGCCGCCTCGGCTAACCAATTATATACCAATATCCTAATAGTCTTCAACCAGTAAAACTAGTAAACTCATCAAATTCTCTTAAAATATCTACCAAAAACTATAAAATAATAAAACTAAATACCAAAATTCTACGAACGCCTTCGCAAGAATTACAAAGAAATAACCTATACTGTATTTTTTCCAATCTAAAAAAAAAATTTCATTAATACCTCTATAAAATTATTAATATCCCTCGAAATTATATACCCAACTTTATAATCGAACAATTTAAAATCCTAAGAGAGGGATTTTAAAGAACTATCTCTAAATACGAAGAATCTAAATTTCAAAAAATAATTCTAATAGTAAATTCACTACCTAAATTTTGACCCTTCGCTTAATTTATTTCGATGGTAAATTCTTCAATATCGGAAACATCTCTATAAAGCTATTTATTAAAATCCAAATCCTCGAAATAACCTGCCAAAAAATAATCAAAATCTTCAATCTCAACATAAATACTAAATTTCCCTTTCAAATTATTTAATAACGTTATCTAAATACTATTTAAATAATCCTCTCTAAATTAAAACTAAATATATTTAAAAAAAGTAATCTAGGAATTGAAGAATAAACTGGGCACTAAATGCCTTTAATTGCTTTAAAGCAGTAATAGGGAATATATTGAGAATTATAATAATACCCTCAATTAAAAAGATCTTTTCCGGGTCTTCTAATTTAAGAATTAATAAATAAAATTAGTTTAAAATCTAAAACGTTATTATACTAATATTATCCTATCCTTTCCACTAATTTTCAATCTACTTAGGGTCTTAATTCCTAAAAATAAACGTTATTAATACTATAATATAAATCTAGACCGGGAAGGTATATTCCACATATTAATAATAAGCCGTCCAAATACTATTAAAGAATTCCCTTTTAATTATAATTTAATTCTCCCGTTTACGCCTAAAAACATTAGCCAAATTCCGAAAATAACTAAAAATAAGCCCCACTTTAATCAATAAAGTATTTATATCTTACAAAGTTAATTTAGAGGATTTATCTACGTTTAGAGCTAGGATAAGTAATAGAATTATAATTAGCGAAATAATAGGATTATCGATATTAGATTTGTTAAATCTAAAATATAGTAATCTATTAACTAATAATTTTAAATTTAAAAGTAAGCGATTACGAGTACGAGCTACATAAAATATTTATCCGAAATAATATTTAAAATATATAAAATAGAATAGAAATAAAATTTAAAAAAATAGAAGAATAAGAACCTTAGGCGAAAGGGTAGGGAAGTCCTCTTCTCCAATATAGGTTAAATACGTTCAGTCGGTTACAATAGATTCTCTTTCGTCTTCTTATAAATCCGATTCTAAATCGGATTCGGTATTATCTTTAATATAATCTATAGGAATAGAACTAATTATTAGAGAATCCAATATATAACTAGTAAAAAGTAATATAGTATATTAAATATCCTAGAATTTATTTTCAAATTCCGGAAATTTTACTATTTCCTAATTATACGTTCGGAATAAAAGCTAAATTTAATTATAGAAAATAATAACCTTCTTAATTTAATTAAAGGGTTCCGCCTAACATTTTCTTATCTTTTTTTTATTCGTAAATCTTTTCTATAATAATTAAGAAATAAATCCCAAAATTAATTAATAAATTAAATAGGTATTCGCTAATTCTTAAATATAAGCCGGAAATAGGAACCCTTTAATTTAAAGATTTGGAATGTAAAATCCCAGGTAATTATAAGGAAAAATAAATCTAAGAAGCGTTTACGCTAAGGAGGTTATAAATTTAATTAAATACCCTATTAAATAAAAATTCTAGATTAAAAGAGGGTAGGAGTCCCCTTCGGTAGAAATGAGGACAACGTTTTTATTTATTTAAATAGAAATCTAATAAAATAAATAAATATAGAAGGCGAATTAAAAAATCTAATAAAAAGTTTCGTAATGATTATAATAAATAAAAAACTATTTTAAAAATACGTAAGGAATAGGCTTAGAAGGCAAAACCCTCCCCTTAATAATACGAACCGGATCCTTAGTAATATAGAAATATTTAAAAATAACTTAAACTATAATAACGGAATATAGAAGGTAACAAAGATATTCCTATATAGATTAAAATAAAATATTAAGAGCTTTGCGAGGAATATAGTTAAATTTAACGGTAAAAACCGGCATCTGAAAGAAATTCTACTTGTCGATAATAATATTTAATACAATATAGCGTAATTTAGAAGTAAAAAACTCTAGAAGTAGCATTAGGGATCTAATTAAAATAGTTTAGATAATAGTATTCTAATTAGTATTAAATACCTTAAAATTTTAAAAGCGAAGTTTAATAAGGGAAATTCCAATCCTAAGATCTAAGTTATTTACTAATAATTTTATTAAGGAAAATAAGCCCTAGTAGAATAATAAGGCTATAAGAATAAAATTACCCGGATATTTGCCTCCCGAAATCTTATTATATTTAATTTCTATTCCTACACCCAATAGAATTAAACTCTTCGTAAATTAGGAAATCTTATTAGTTTTTAAGCTAGCCTTATCGAGTTCGCCAAATATTATTATAAAGTAACTAATATATATTGAATAACTAATTATAAAAAAGGTAATATTAAGCTACGTAATTAATTAATATTTAGGATTATAATATTCGCTTATTAGGTATAATAAGGTTATTAATATCTAATCGTTATATTTTACTACCGGATAAGCCGGGCGGTTAATTTAATAGAGATCGTCGTTGCTTATTATAAGGTTCGAAGATTATTAACGTTGTAAAGGATATAAATCAAGGTTATAAATAATTAAAATAGAATAAAAATTGAAATAAGGATAATGTTAGGGAGAAAAAAGGTTTAGGTAGTGAAACAATTAAAAATTAAAGAAAATTTTAATTATATTACTATTTATAAAAAACGATAGATAATAGTTAATGAATAGAAAATAAAAAATAGGGAGCCTTTTTTAATATATTGAAGTCATTAATAAGAAATTAATTCCTTGAATTAATAGTTTTAGAATTAGTATTCTTAGTAGTTTTATATTCGCGCTTAATATTAGCTATTATATAATCCTTAAATTTACCAAACATTCGATCGGCGGCCGCTTTGCGTTTAATTAATATATTGGATCCTAAAGATTTAATTTCTTTAAAATCTGTATTAGTTAATACTAATTTTAAGGGAATCTAAATAGTTTTTTTATCGGGTCCCTCCGCGGGTAGGTATGTATTATTATTACTTTCCAAATTAGAATCCTTACCTTCCGACGAAGTAGCCGAATTTCTATTAATTTCTATACTAAAACTAATAAATATTAGTACTAAAATTATCGGGTTTTCTTTAAATAATTCCAAAATAAGTCTTTAAATAATAATTCGTTATTCGTTCTCTATTAGATCCCTAATTGTAAGATAATTTTTATAGATTAATATTATAGCGTTTATTCTATATAACTAAATAATACTTAATAGTATTTATATTCTATTATTTCCTTCGGTATAAGGGGGAATGATTATAAGGATTCGGCGTTTAATTCTATAATAATTAATTTTTAAAGTATAAAAGTAAAATACGAAGACCGAATGGCTATTTAAAGTCTATATAATTAGATTAGCCCATTTAATATTTTGTAATAGAATAATATTGATTTTAAGGTATTTAGTTAACGAACGAGATACGATATTAAAATTAGAACCCTAATTTATTTAGATCCTAGCGATTTTAAAAAGTCGGTACCTTCTATTCCGGAAATTAATAACTTTGCAATTTAAAAAAAAAAAATTTCGTCGATCTTCGATATTTGTCGAATATTTTAATAAATTGGGTAGGTTTAGAATTAATTGGAGTAATTATTATAGTTCCGGGAAGTTCTTTAATAATCATAAGGAATTAAATAGTAAACTGAACTTTCTTTTTTCCTTTTTTATTATTCGTTCCAGTAATCGTTTACTTTATAATTTTAGTGCTATTTAGATTAGTTTGTATTAAATCGATAAAGGATATTATTACGTTTAGGCGTTCTAAGAATTCGAACTAATTAAACTATCCTTTACCTATACAATTATAGATTTCTTTAAAGCCTTTTTGAATTCGCTTTTTAACCTTTAGGTCTATCCTTTTAAGTATAGTAATAATTCGCTTTAAAATAAGTTTAAAATTATAATTTTAAAAAAGGAATTTAATAAGAATCTTAGTAAATTTATTAAAAGTAGTAAAAGTATTAATCATTTTAGGTTTATTTATTGTAAATATTGAAGGATTAAAATAACGGGTTGGGTTTAAAATTTATATTTATCGCTAAATCTTTAAGTATTTTAATTAAAGTAATTAATTGGGTCTTTTTTACTGGTTTAAATAGTGCCCCTTGGAATATTTTAGGGGGAGGGACGGGGTTAATAAGATTTTTGTAAATTGTTATAAGTTTGAAATTAATAGGTAAGTTATTTAATTTAATTACCTTCTCTTTTTTATAAATCAAAATTAGTACTTTATTATTATTACTACTAACGGATTAGAATTAATTAATTAAGGGAGTAATTCTTTAATTAACGGCAAGTTTTTTATAGATTAGTTTAATTAAATATATTTTAAAATAAATAATTCTCTCTTTTATAGTTAGGTTTAGGGGTTTAGTAGGGTTATCCTTATTTAGAAATTCTATTTAAATATCCTCTTTATAATTATTCACTTTACTATAGTAAATTTCTAAATAAAGGATAGTTTAATTGTAAACGGATTTATTATTTAAATTAGGTTGAAATAGTTTAATAATTTTTTTAATAGGAGATTTAAGAACGAAGTTTATTAGAATAAGATTTATTTTAATAGTATTCAATAAAAGGTTAGGTTATTTTTACAATATTCTAGTACGATTTATATTTAGTATAATAGTAGTATTAGAAATAGTGGTAATCTCCTTCCGAATCCGTTGTCTTTCTTTAACTTCTTAATATAGTTTATTAATAATCGCCTTTAAGTAAAATTATTCTTAACTTTCTAACCAGAATTGTAAATTTATATTTATGCGATAAATAAGTCTTTTCATTAATAACTCTAATATAATTGTAATTAAAGTATATTCTTTTATTTTAAATTAAGATTTGAAAATTATTTACGATTAGATATTTAGAGTTTCCTTAAGCGGGAATGTAGTAAAATAGGAGGATACGGGGATTAATATTTTCGAATTACTGAAAATTAGGTTTTAGGAAGTGGCAATTAATAAAGTAGCTGAGTAAAGGGTTCGAAAAATTATAATTATCGGAGCTTTAGAAGGCCCAACAGCTAAGAGACGTTTAGTCCTAATATAAGTTATTTTTATATTTTTATTAGAAATTCTAGACTATATATTTCCGAAGGACGAATTAAATATATTAGTTAGGCCTAGGAAGGCCTAAATAAGGATTTTATCAAAGTTTTTACCAGTTTACTCTTTGATGAAATAGCGTAGTATATTAATTTTTGCTTAAGTATTTACCTAATTGTAAAATTAAATCTTCTATTTTAGAATACTAATATAAGAATGGATTCTATTTAAAGTACCCTATAAATTTTTATAATTAAGAGTTCCCTTATTAATTGCCTTTCGTTTAAGAATTTCGTTGTTAAAATTACAAATAAAGTATTCAATTGTTACGAACTTTAAGCGAAGGACACGGGCCAACCAAGCTATTAGTACACAGCAGCCACATAAAGGCTGGGCAGTGTAACCATGACAGGGAAAGAAGGCTCATAGGCAGACACAGGCTCATGAAGGTAAGCCAGGCTCATAAAGGCGAGCCAGGCTCACAAAGATGAGCCAGCCCATAGTCAATGAGCCAGACAACTGTAACTAGAGGCACGAGAGTATAAGAGGACGACTGGAGAACTCAGATTGTCAGATAGTTCGACAGTAGTCAATAGATCATCGTCACTAGAGACACGTATAACGATACTTGTTGTGAACCCTTTGGCTTCACCGAACTGCACTTGATAGTCTTTACCTTCAGCTATCCTACTTAGGCAGATCAAGTCTACCGTTCGTCACATCAATAAAATTCTTTACAGTTAAAATTTCGAAAGGAAATAATGTAGGTATAGTAGTATTATAAAGGTAATTTTAGTATTTAAAACGAATTAATAAATTAAGCGTTTTATTATAGTAAATAATTAAGAATTTATTAATAGTCTATTTTAAATCCTAAATATTATTTATTAAAGGGGTAAGGGATTAAATATTAATTATTCTGGTAGGGAACTACTATTTTAAAATAGTTTCAACTATTATTAGATCTTCGTCAGTAGTAACTCTATTATAAGCCCGGGTAATATATTCGGTAAATTAAGAATAATTATTTAAATAAATAGTAATTTTATTAATATATAATATATTAATAGCTTATAAAATTTAATTAGCCAGGAGAGTAGCCGTAAAGTATTTATATTTTTAGAATTCTTAATAGATATTATTGAGTTAACGCCCAATAGAATATTTGGTATTAAATTTATTATATAAATAAATATCAGGTATATTTAGTAGAAGGATAATAAATCGACCCGCTATATTATAAAAATTTAAAGTAATTTTAAGTTCTAGAAGGTTAATAAGTAATTCTGGAAATTTAAGGGGTAATTCCGGAAATTTAAGGGATTCCTCTTTAAAATTTTCAAAATCGTTAGATAGACGATGAAGTAGGAACCTAAGAGCCGAGAATGAAATTATAAGAATTTTAAAAATATAAAAAGGGCGAATATTAGTAAGGTTAATTTAAACGTTATAATTACTATCTTTTAAATTGTAATAATTTAGAACGTCCTTGTAATAAAATTCTTCGTAATCCGAGATTTCCTCGTAATTAGAGTCCTCTTCGTAATTGGATTTTTAAGGTCTTTTAGTAAATTAATAGCTATTCCAGGGGTTAAAAGATATAGAGGGGTAGGAGAACTAAAATATAAATCGATAAATAAATAGCCTCTAATATTCAAATTCTAGCGAGCTAACCAAAGTTTAAAATAGGCTACTTTCAATTAATATATTAAAATCGAAAGTATAAGATCCAATAATAAATATAGGCAGGCCTTAATTATTAGGTCTAAGCAAATTATTTATACGCAAGTAAGTAAATAATTATAAAAGTATAGAAACCAATAAATCGATTCCAAAATTGATACCGAAAGGGGGTAATAATAAAATAGATAGTATAGTACCAAAGTAGGTATTTTTAATTAAAAAAAGAAAAGAAAAGAGAATGAAATTCAGGCGGAGCAAACTAATAAACTTAAAATTCGAATAATTAATACCTTCCTTATCATTACAATTAACTCTATAATTTCCTACGTACTATATACTACATACTATATACTATATATTATATATAGAATGCGAAATACTGGTAGCGAATATATAATAAAAAGGGGGTTCAAAAAGTAAAAACGAAGCCTTTTAAAAGGTAAGAACTCTAATTATTATAGTACGCCTATAACGTAATAATAATTCGCAAAACGCGCCGTTTAGGAAGTCACAATACACATTAGAAGTACGTTCTTACGAAATACTTAATAATTAACATAACATAATTCGGATTCTTAAGCGGCTTATATAAGCCCTAAGAGCGCGGGAATACTGACGCTTAAATATTTCTAGGTACAATCTCCAAAATAGATAGGATAACAGTCTAAATAGTTGTACGAGAAACACAGAGGATAAAGTTCTTAAAAGAGTAGAATAGATTATATATATAGTATATATATTCTAAGAGTCTAAGAGTAAGAATGTGGGGTCCTACCGCGCAGCTAAAATACAGGTTCTGGCACGTGCATCCGCCACCAAGCTTGCACAATTTGACTGGAACCGCAAACTGCGACCACAACTGCCTCACTCCTTGCAACTCTATCATCATCAACTCCGCCCGCCCTCGCCCGGCTCCATATCATCACGCACGCGGAACACAAAAGTGTGGAGATTTCGCCTCCGCCCCTACGTACCGTTCGCAACTCCTCGCTCCCGTCCCAAGAAGTGCAACCCCACCTGCCCCGGATTCCCCGTTCCGTCAGTCAATTGAGTAATCGGGGGTTGTCGTATCTGACATTCAACAACCTCCAACCTCCAACCTCTAATCCATCTTCAACTTGGAACTTCCGACACCACAAATCGCACCAAGTCGCTTCCTCTCCCGAATTCAACCTCAACCTCACCACACCACCACCACCACACCGATCGCGCAACCCAAGAACATATCAACAAAAATGCCAGCCCCCATCCTCCGCGCCGGCGCCCTCGTCGCCTCCCGGCGCGCATTCAGCACCACCCGCGCCGTCCGCTCCGGCGGTGCCCCGCACTACGACCCCCCCAGCGGCTGGCTGTTCGGCGTCAGACCGGGCGAGAAGTACGAGAGGGAAGGGTGGGAGATCCCGTTCTTCTATGGGTTCTGCGGCAGCTTTGCTGTTGCTACGATTGCGTATGCTTTTAAGCCTGATACTTCGTAAGTTGCTTTTTTCGCTGCTTTGCCTTGTTGCGGGAGCTTTGGGGACAAGGGAAGAGAGAGGGCGCAGGAGGACGGGAGGGACGGGCCAGAGAAATGATGGAGAGTGAATGGAAGTAGAGGGGACGGGATGGGATGGAAATGGCAATGGCAATGGGGATGGAAATATCAAATGACTGCGAAGACTGCGAAGGGGGTTCGAGGACTGGAAGACATGGGATATCCAGGGCCAATTTCCACATACGCTAGGAGACAAGTCGACTGTCTGGTCTGAACACAAGCTAACATATCCATCAACAGCATCCAGACATGGGCTCTCGAAGAGGCTCGCCGCCGACTAGAGGCCGAGGGCATCCTCGAGGATCCTCAGCCCGAGAAGTAAACGTCTCGAATGCCATGTTGTTGTATCTGCGCCCATCCATCAACCATTCGCCAGCACATTTACAAACCTCAAGGAGTGGGCGCCAACAACAACAACAACGCCAGGTGGCAATTTAACGATTACCTTCGAAATTTTGGGAATACCAGGAAACAGTCGAGTCGAGTCGAGCCACGTTAAACAGTCAAGACCACCAACGATAAACAGTCAGCAAACAAACAACGAAAATAGGGACCGGTTACACAGGACGGCCTTTTCACCACCACAAGTCTAGACAGGATAAATGAGGAGGGAGGGGTGGAAGCCATGAGGGAGGGACTCGGAAGACATGGTGCGAGTTAGTTGGGTGAGGGAGCGGGAACCGGGGATATATTAACGGAGTACTGTACTACTTTCTGGACTGCACTGCACTGCACTGAACTGCTTAGACGATGGAATTGATCATTTGAGAAAAAACATACACTTCCTTCCCCCCCATCACCGCTCACCCTTTTTTCTTTTTGGCCACATTGTACATCACTATTGCGTTTCATGATACGACAAGATGGTAGGTTATCTGCTGGCTTGGAGGCTTTGTTGTTTTAACTAAAAGGAGGTTGTCCGGCGGATAGACTGATGATGTGGATTGTATTTTTGATAGACAGTGGTGGATTATTTGAAGCCGTTTGTCCTCTCCACCACAACATACCTTATAACAGTGGAACTGGTAAGTGAGTACTTGTGACCGGTTACGGTGAATACTCAGGACGAACTCGAGCGAAGCAAGGTCCCTCCCCGGATGGGGTCGCCAGAGGCATAATCATCACAATTAGAGTAGCTCTCAGAGGAGGATAACGTGTTGTGCACCTCGACCTTTGTATTACCGGGCCGTCACCGACACAAGCGCAAGGCTGTGATGAAGCACAGGAGTAGGTAGCTTCGTGGAAGTGTAAAATAGGCTTTTTCTTCATGAACTGGCTACTACCCATCTACCGAAAATCCCATGTCATAACCCAAAACTATATACAGGAAGTCTTAAAGATTTAGAAGCAACCCTTTTTTGAAATCTTCGCTTAAATATCATTTTTGTCTTCTCTCTCATCATCATCACCCAGGTATCTTAATCTAAAATCTACTCGCAAACATAGCTCCACTCATGCTCCTCATCACCATACTGCCTCGCCTCCATCCAGTTCTTGACCTTCATCGTAAGCTCACCGCTCTCCTCCTCAGGCTTAAGACCGCAGTTGACGAGCTGGCCCTTCCAGCTGATCGAGCGCACAGGGCTAACAATAGCGGCCGTACCGGCGCCGAAAGCCTCAATAAGACGGCCCTCGTTCGCCGCCTCGGCAAGCTCCTTCATGGTATACTTGCGCTCCTCGATCCTCCAGCCCTCGGGCTCCAGCCTCTCGCGAGCCAGCGCGAGGACGGAATCACGCGTGACGCCCTCGAGGATGGTGCCGTCGAGGGGAGCAGTGACCAGGGTCTTCTGGCCGGTTTGCTTATCCTTGATGGCCACAAAGAAGTTCATGGTGCCGACCTCGGTGACGAACTCCTCCTCGCCGAACAGCCACAAGTTCTGCTGGAAGCCGCGGCTCATAGCCTCGACCTGGGGCACGATGCAGGGCGCGTAGTTGGCGCCGAGCTTCTTGTCGCCGACGCCGCCGGGCCAGGCGCGCACGGCGTAGTCGGTCGCCTCGAGCGAGACGGCCTTGAAGCCCGTGGGGTAGTAAGGGCCGACGGGGGAGGCGATGACGTAGAGCAGAGCGGAACCCGGGGGGCCGACGCCAAGGGTCGCTTGCGTGCCGATCATGGTCGGGCGCAGGTACAGCGAGTAGCCTTTCTGCTCGGGGATGAAGCGGCTGTCGAGCTTGACCAGCTTGCCGATCAGGTCGATCAGGGCGGGCGAGTCGAAGGTCGGCAGAGCGATGCGGGCGGCCGACTTGTTGAAGCGCGCCATGTTCTTGTCCGGGCGGAAGAGACGGATCTTGCCGGCCTTGTCCTTGTACGCCTTCATGCCCTCGAAGCACTCGAAGGCGTAGTGGAAGACGCAGGTGGCGGGGTCGAGCGAGAGGTTCTGGTAGGGCTTGATCTCGGGCGCGTTCCAGCCCTTCTCCTTGGTCCATTCGATGGTGAGCATGTGGTCTGTTGCGGAGGGTTTGTCAGTTAAAGCTGTTTTGCGCATTCTTTTGGGGGCACGGGGACGTTACCAGTGAAGTTGCGGCCGAAGACAAGCTCCTCGGGCTTCTTGAGGCCCTTGGGCTGGCTGGTGGTCTCGACCTTGAGCTTGGAAGGATCGATGTCGGCAGTGCCAGCGGCGGCGCTGTACTGGCGGGCAGCGGTGGCAGAGAAGGCGCCGAAGCATGGCCTCGAGGGCTGGAAGGCCGCAGCCCTGCGGAGGGAGGTGCGGAACATTTTGGTGATGTGTGGTATTTGGTGTTTTGGTTTAGGTTTGGGTATCTATGGCTGGAAACAACAACTCCTCTAAATAAAAAGGACTAAAGTGGATATGGTGGAAAAAAGAAAAGAAAGATGAATGATGACCTCTTCGCTCAGGGACAAGAAGGAGGACAGAGGACAGTAATATCTATTTACTACTCGTACGAAAGAGTCAGTCAGACCGCCCTAGATTCCCGCGCACGGCGCAAAGTGGACGAAAGTGGACGACGGCAATGTTGGGAACAAGGGACCATCGGAGGGCGATCGGAGCTTGATCTGGGCCAATTGACCCAATCATGACTCCCCATTGTCATCTCTGCCGTGCCCAAGCCCGCCCCATGCCGCGGCTAACCACGTATGCACGGAGTCATTGAGGTCTCGACTCGGTGTTGGCGACGTTGCGTGTTAGCTGTGTTCCAGAACACGACTGCCGCGCCCCGCAGATTGCCCCTGAATTGCAGCTGGTGGGGTGTAGCTCCCTAACAAAGTTCACCGCCCTCGGGGTTCAAAGTCGCGAGGCCGTGAACTGTGAGCAAGCTCCCCGCTGTCATTGCTGTCTTGGGTTTCCCCTGAGGTCATCTTATCTTTCTTATCGGTTGCTAACTTCAGCCTTACCACCAAGTGACACCGACTGACGATTGGGCCTTGCGCGCAGTTACACTGGGCTGTAATGAGGCCGGGCCAAGCTTGCGCCGAAACGTACTAACAACTGCCTTGTGTCATCGTCGGGACCCTTCATTGTTCTTCGAAGCACCAACATCGGTTGGTTGCGTTGTCGTCTCCCTTTGATCCTCTCATCGTCTACGAATGCGATTGCGATTCTGCGCGGTCGACTATTACAACATTGTCAGCTGGAGCCTGGTTGATATCTGTTAGTGGAGGGGCCTTGGCTGGTCGACCATCGTTAAAGCATCGACTGCTATAGGTACGAATCGCATCACTCCGTAAAGCCAAGTCAATTAGATAATGAGAATCTCCAATTCCAACAACTCATCGGCCCTACCTTTTCTTCTTCACCCTTTCTTGTTTAATTCTCGTTTTCCCCATTGCGCACGCCAATGGATCCATAGAAACGGTGACCGGGAACTCCGACTCTAATTGAACTTGACTCCAGCAGCCAACCCCCGAAAGCCACCCAGCGCAAACCATCCACCGAAACCTCGAACTCCCCGACCGATTAGACCATGGCCCTCGCCGGCGTCTTCAAGTCGCTTGGCGCGACCAACATCAACTCCAACTACAGCATATCTTCCACCCTTACGACGACAGCCGGACCATGGAAGATCTACCCGGCCAAGAAGAAGTCCACCGGCAAGGAGTACTCGGTCTTCGTCTTCGATAGGAAAATACTCGATGCGCATAGCAAAGATCTCAGTCGGTCCAGCGCCGCCGGCTTTAAGAAGGTGGTGGAAGAGGTGGTTGAGCGGCTGAAGAAGGAGGCCTCTTCGCTGGCCAGGCTACGGCATCCCGCCATTTTGGAGCTCGTCGAACCGGTGGAGGAAACAAGAGGCGGAGGTCTACAATTCGTCACGGAACCAGTCACAACATCACTCGCGGCAGTATTACAAGAGAAGGATGACCAGGAAAGAAATCATGGTGTCGGTGGCCGATCAAGTCGCTATGTCAGAGAGGAACCCGACGGCACCCGGAGGAGGCGCGAGGTGGAAATAGACGAGCTGGAGTATCAGAAGGGATTGCTACAAGTCAGCAAAGCTTTGGAGTTCCTACACGAGAATGCCGGACTGGTCCACGGCAACCTGACCCCAGATGCTATTCTTATTAATGCCAAGGTGAGTTCCCTCTGTGACCCTCCGATATGGCTTGCGCTGACCCCGTACAGTCAGACTGGAAGGTCAGTGGCCTCGCTTTCTGCAGCCCACAGCAAGACTCGAACAAGCCGACGTCGATACAACCGATCAGTCTTTCAGAGGTTCTGCACTATGAGCCCAGGTTACCTCGAACTGTCCAGATGAACCTCGACTATACTTCCCCTGACTTTGTCCTCGACAACAACCTCACATCTTCCGCCGATATGTTCTCGTTGGGTCTACTCTGTATATCTCTATACAACTCGCCCCATCGGTCACCATTCGAGTGCAACTCGAGTTTGTCTTCCTACAAAAGGCACTTCCAGTCTTCACAAGGCGTGCCGTCGTCAACCAACAACTACCTCTGTTCTCGCGAGCTACCCAAAGAGCTTGCCAACCATGTCCTGCCACGGCTTATCACGCGAAGGCCGGCCACCCGGATGACGGCCAAGGAGTTTCAGCAGAGCGAATACTTCAACAATATTATGGTCAAGACTCTACGATTCCTAGATACTTTCCCGGCCAAGACGCCCAATGAGAAGCAGGCGTTCTTGAGGGGATTGATCAAGGTTCTACCAGATTTTCCCAACTCCGTGATGGAGAAGAAGATACTTCCAGGGTTGTTGGAGGAGATGAAGGACAAGGAACTCATATCGTTGATTCTGCACAATATCTTCAAGATTGTCGAGCTTTTACCGTCTACGGCCGGCAAGAGAGCTTTTGGAGACCGAGTACGACCGGTGATCAAGGAGATCTTTGTCACAAACGCAAAACAGGCACAGGAACGAGATCCTGCTAGGGATGCGGGTTTGATGATCATCATTGAGCAGTTGCATGTTATTGTTGGAGCCTGTCCTGGGAAGGAATTTAAGGATGGTAGGCACTCCAAACACCTTGTGTCAATTCACACTTGCTAACACAGTCTAGACATCCTCCCCATCATCTTCGCCGCCCTGGAGTCTCCAACCCCCGTCCTAGTCGGCGCAGCACTCCAAAGTCTCCCAAGCGTCCTCCCAGTCCTAGACTTTAGCACCATCAAGAACGAGCTCTTTCCCGTAGTCGCCATGATCTTCAGCAAAACCAACAGTCTCGCCATCAAAGTCCGCGGTCTTCAAGCTTTCGTCGTCCTCTGCGGCGGCTCCACTGACCCCTTGGCGAACAACGACGGCCTCGACGGACTCGGTCCCAGCGAACGGAAACCTTCGTCCAGCTCTAGTGCGCTAGACAAGTTTACCATGCAGGAGAAGATCGTACCCCTGATCAAGGCCATCAAAACCAAGGAACCGGCCGTCATGATTGCCGCCCTGAACGTTTTGCGGATCGTGGGGAAAGTAGCTGATGCCGACTTTGTGGCTATGGAAATCTTGCCCATATTGTGGGCGATGAGCCTAACGCCCTTGCTCGACCTCAGGCAGTTCCAGTCTTTCATGGATCTCATCAAGAGCTTGTCCAAACGGGTGGAAGACGAACAGACCAAGAAACTGCAGGAGCTCAACGGCGGTAATACCTCCGGTCCAGCAGAAGACTTCATGTCCCTAGGCGGGCTATCCGGTTCCTCAGCTCTAGACACGAACGGGACATCAGCCAACGATTTCGCGGCTCTAGTAGGCGGCGGTGGTAATACTAACAATAACACCAGCCCGCTCGACTCCGGCGGATGGGACAACGCCCTAACCTCCGGCTCCAAACCGCCGGTAACCTCCCCCGGCGTCCGCTCCGGCACCGGCACCGGCCGCTCCACTCCCGCCGCGACCTTCTCTTGGTCATCCACTCCCCCCGCCACCACCACTGCGCCCTCGACAACCCTCAAACCCCAAACCACCGGCTCCAACTTCCGCACTGTTACACCAGATCTCAACTCCTTCCAGGCTCTAACTCCCCAATCTACTCAATTCTCTCAGCCGCTTCAACCTACCCCCTCCACAATCACCTCCCCAACAGGTATTGGTATCAACTGGGGCGCGGCCACTCAAGCGCAGGCAAATCCCTGGTCATCAACACCCGCATCAACCGTCACCTCTCCCTCTATCGCTCCGCCGACAAATGCCTTTGGGAATATGAACCTAGGCCAGTTATCTAGCAATTCCCGAACCAGCTCTTCATTTTCATTACAACCACCACCGTCGGCGTCGGCGGTTTCTACACCCGGGTTTGGCTCGGGGACTGGCGGATTCAGCCTAGCACCACCACCCAAGGCTCCTGCGCAGAGTGGCGCGCCGACGACGACGACGACGACTTGGGGGAGTGGGAGTGGGTCGTTTGGGAACTTGAGCCTGGGGAGTATCAATAATGGTGCTAATAGCATGGGGAATATGATGGCTGCTAAGAGCAATACCGGTGGTATGATGGGGTCTGGGTTTGGTGGGATGGGTGGTATGGGGGGGACAAGTATGGGAATGATGCAACCCCTCCAACCGCAATCATCTGGTTGGGGAACACCATTACAGCCTCAACAAGCGCGAGCACAACAGCAGCATCAGCAGCAACAGAACAAGTCTGGCTTGGATAAGTATGAGAGTTTACTGTGAAGCTCGAACGGAACGACAGAAAGGGGTGAAGAGAGGAGGCGCAGCAGATCTGATGAGTAGATCTGGGAAGTAGTGGCCAAAAGGGAACGAACGGGAGCTAAAGTAACTGAGAGGATGATGAAGTGAAGTAAAAGCTTGTTGAAGTTTATATATATCTCGAGAGCGTACTAGAATTATATAATACATACCCGGCGTGTTTAGGTGAGTATTCATTCACTTGGTACTCAGCTGTGCTCGGCTGTGCTCGACCCTGCTAGCTGTCTTGAATGCCCGTGTATAAGACTATCAAAGCAACCACGAACGCGTGAATGGTGGAAGTGTAATGAGACCTAAAATTCCTTGTTTGTTTGGACATAAAGGGTTAAAAGTGTTGTCACCTTGTTTACATTCCCCTTTTAACACCTTATCACCATCTTTTCATCATCTTTATGCACCGTCTTATCAATATCTTAGAGGAGGTTCTCAACATGTTATCAACCTGCCTGTCCCCAGCAACCAAACAACAACGTCTGTCTGTCTACTAATTATATAACCTCAAACTGCCAGTCAATTTATACCATCCCACTCCCCGCCGCTTGCGGAGGGCGACACGCCAAAACAAAAGGCGGGACAGTATTTGTTGACTGTCACTTGTTTCAAGTGTCCATATATTATCCCCCCTCAAACTTTCTTCTACCCGACCCCGTGGGTATGATGTGCTGCCTCCCTCCATCCACGGGACACTCACGGGTACCTACCTACCTACCTCTCTCTCTCTCTTAGCCGACCTCAGCCGACGTCGGTTCTCGGTTGGTCCTTGTATACCTTTTAGAAGTACAGATCGATCAACATCAACGCTCAGTTCATCCAGATGAAGATGTTAAAAAGGCTACTAGAACACCTTACCACGCCTCTCTTGCGGTTGCCATGGGCATGGAGGAGTTATCGCCCTCGCCCTTGCCCCCCCCAAAGCATCAAACATAATCATAAGGTCCGACTACAAACTCACAAAAAGACGAACAGGAGGGGATAGATGTAAAGGAGCGAGTAAGGTAAGGTAAGGTAAGATAAGACAAGGTAAATCGCTTTGTATTCAACCCCTCAAAGTACTAAAAGCCAGAAGCAAAACTGACTTCGCTAAAGCAGATAAATAAAGCATTGGGCGGCACCCTCCATTAACCACTTATAACCACCTATAATCACCACACACACCTATCTCCTCGTCCTCCCACCTTCCTCACGACACACGACATCTTATACGATGTCTTTCTGTCTCAGTCAAATCATAGACCAGAAGCAGAAACCACCCCTCCTCAGATCTCTCACCACCTTTCCCAATTGGAATCACACCCAAACCTAAGCCTAAGCCTCCTCACCCCCCTTATCCTCCGCCTCCAAAGGCTTCACACCACCACTTCCATCCCTAGTGACATGTTCCTGGACAATAGTCTCCCCAGCGGTGTTAGTCACCAGGGACTTGACTTCCTCCTTTGGCGCCTCTTCAGTGGTAGAGGTGGGGTCGGTAGCGGAGGAGTTAGTAACCGCAGTATCAGCAGCCGCCGCCTCAGCCTTTGCCGAAGCTGTAGTGGCATCGCGCTTATCTTCTACCTTTTCGGTTTCAGACGCAGTAGTGGTGGTGGGCGGTTCTTCGGCTTCAGTCTTCTTGGTTTCCGTCTCGGCCTGGGCATCGGCTTCGACGGGTTCGGGGGCGGGAGCTTCGGTGGAGGTAGGTGTGTCAGCCGGAGCGGAAGATTCGGCTTCTGCCTCGGCTTCGGCCTCCTCCTCAGCCTTAACCTCCGCTTCGATTGCGGGAGTGGAGGGGAAGGCACCGGGTGCTTCGGAGATAATAGCCTCGGGGGAAGCACTGGGCTCGGGCTCGGGCGAAGGAGCCTTCTCTTCATTGGTCTCTTCCTTTGGTGCTTCCTCCTTAGCCTCCTTCTGGACAGTTTCGGGAACCAGCTTCTCTACCACAGCCTTAGCTTCGTCCTTGACTTCCTCAACCTTGGGCTTCTCAGTCTCAGTCTCGGGCTTAATCTCGCTCTTAACCTCTTCCTTCTTCTCCTCCTTCGGCTTCTCCTCTTCCAAGCCCTTCAACTCAGCAATACCAACACGAACACCACCCTCCTCACTCTCAGGATTAATAGCCCAATAACTAACCGAAACCGAGAAACTCAACTTCGGACCAGTCACCTCCTTCTTCTCCTCAGCCACCGCCGGCGCCGCAGCAGCCGTAGCAGCAGCCTTAGCAGCAGCAGGCGCCCTCCTCTGGGGACCCCTCGCCCTGCCCTTTCTAGCATCACTAAGCGGCACCTTCTCCTTCACCTCCGCCTTCTCCTGCTCCTCGGCCGGCGCCTCCTCCTTCTTAACCGGTATCTGCGGGCCGAGACGCAAGCGGTTGTTAAGGTCGCTCATGAAACCGGCCTGCAGAGCGGCGATCTTAGAGCCCATCGGACGAGCGGGGACGGCGGGCTTCTGACGAGGAGGAGCGGCGGCCTCGGCGGGTTCGAGACCGCCGGACGTGGGAGACGCCTTGACGGGGCGCGCGGGAATGGCGGGCTTGGCGGCCGGCTTGGGCTTGGGACGGTCGGGGATGGAAGGGCGGGAGGGAAGAGATGGGCGGGAGGGGATCGCCGGGGGTGAGGGCTTTCGTTCTGTGACTGCGGCGGGAGTGGGAACAGGCTCCTTTGGCTCGGGTGTCTCGTCCTTGACCTCGGGCTTCTCGGCAAGCTTTTCGTCGATCTTGGGCTCAGGCTCCTCTGTACGGGGAGAGACCTTGGGAGACTCGGCCGCGGCCTCCTCCGTCTGCTCCTCGTCCTGCTGGGGAGTAGAAACCTCGGTCTGCAGCTGCAAGCTCTCCGGGCTATCCTCCCAAACATCGCGGCTAGGGAACCTCTGAGCCATGGCCGGCCTGGCAGCCTTGGCAGCCTCCTTCTTCACTTCCTGCAGAAGATGGGGCTGACCCTGAACCCAGGAAGGTCTTTGCTGGTGCGAAGAAGGCCTGGGAGTACTCGACTTGACGAAACCATCGGGGCCGTTTTCCCGGGCTTCCTTCTCGGCAAGCTCTTCTTGCTGACGGGCAAACGCTTGAGCAAAGGTCTCACCCTCGCGAGGTTCTATCTGGGGCTTGGCCTGCTCCTGACCCTCTTCCTCTTGCTGCTCAGCGGTGGGTTCCGGGGTGGAAACTTCGGCGGTGTACATGGTACTGCTAGGGGCGTCCTCCCAGACGTCAGCACTGGGGAAGCGGCGCTTGTGCTCGGTCTTGGGTCTCAAGGGAACCTCAGGCTTCTTCGCGGGTTGTTCGTCATCCTTGAAGAGGGGCTCATATTCCTCGACATCCTCGAGGGGGGTAGAGCGCATCTCGAAAGAGTTCTCCCTGTAGATGCTGGCCGGTCTGCTAGTCGGGCGACTCTTGGGTTCAGCACTTTCGCGGCGCTTGGGCACAACGGCCGGCTCGTGAGCGTAGGGCGATGGGTTCTGTGCGACCTCATCCTCGGCAAGGATAGGGGCAGTGTACTCCTCCTCTTCTTCAGCCGCCGGTGCTGATCCATCCATGGACTTGCCTCTTGAGCTGCGACGGTTGGGCTCGTCCACGTGAATCACGTTCTTCCTGGGTTCTTCGTCCTCCTCTAGAGCGCGGGACTCGCCATTGTCATCTTGCACAGCAAAGGTCGGCTTGACAGGAGACTTGCGGCCGGAGGAATGAGGGCGGGGAGACGCGACGCGAGAGGTAGACTCCTCAATGGCTTGCCATCCAACCTGCTCGCTGGGGGTACCGGGGTAGTTCTGGACACCTGTGATCAGAACTTGTTAGCCAAGAGCGAGCATAGTAGTTAGGCATACGAGTGGTGCTTACCAAGACCAGAGCCACGACTGGCGGTCTCGCGAACAATCTTGTTCAGATTCTCGCTGCTCATCGAGAAGTTGTTGGCACGATCGTACTGATAAGGCGTGTGCTCCTTCTTGAGAGCCTCGGGGTGCTTGTCAAAATATGCCTTTTCAAGCTTGTCCACAGCAAACACACCATGACCGTGAAGGCCATAGCTGCCGGGAGGAAGGCTGCCGCGGGCAGAAGTCCTACGACTGTGATGCTTCACCTTATCGGCAGTTGCGCCAGGAGCAGGCGATGGAGCCTGGACATCACCAGCGTTCTTGTACATGGGCACTTGCTGGCCAATCTCGGGAATACCATGCTCGTCCTCCAAGTCCACCGACAGCTGGCTAGTAGTGCTAGCCTTCTTCTTAAGACTCCTATTGGACGGGAGGACGTGCGTCGACTCGTCGTTACTGCTGGGACGGCCGATTCCAAAGGCCGCAGCTCTGTCGCTATCGGTGCGCGTAACGGCCATGATGCGCTGCTTGGCATTAGCAGGAGGCAGGGACGGCTTGGGCGCATGAAGCTTGAGATCGTGGCCGATAGTCCTAGTCTGCTCGGGGGCAGTACTCTGTTCGCTGGAAGGAGTATTCTCGGTGATGTTGGCATATTCCATGCCCTCTTGGCCGAGGGACGGCAGGTCAACAGACGTGGATCTTTTGATATCCTCGCCATTGTGACCGTTGCGCAGGGGATGCGCAGACTTGGGCTGAATAGGCCCCGCGTTAAGAGGCGAAGGCGCAAAGCGGTTCGGGTTCGGGCTCATGGAGCGCTCGATGCGGTTCTTGTTCGGGCGTGGAGGGACCATTGGAGCTGGCTGTTTCTCGGTACTCCTAGACGGTCTAGGGGGGATGGGAGGCTGAGATGCTGTGGTAGACATGGTGATATCTGGGCTCGGGACGAGTCGAAGCTATGTATGTTCGGTGTGTATAATGGAAGGAATGTTTCCGTTCGTTATCAGCCGGGGTAAGTCTGGCTCAGTGACCAATGTCTCGGATCTCTGGATATGGATGTCGAGGTGTGATGCACGTGTAAGTGGCAGTGGCGGGTATAGTAGGTCGTGTAGTTTCGTCAAAGTCACTCGTGTAAGTGGCTTGGTACTAAAGTGACTATCAGGGAACGTGCGCCTCAGGTTAGCCCAGGTTCTCTGCCATGTATTCAGCGTTATAAAGGCACAGGAACAAGTCAATAGTAACAGATGTTAAAGGAACAATGGGATGCAAGATAACTGAAGTGCGCCTGGCCTGGCAGAACAAGGGTGTGTTGAAGGTGAGGGAAGTGGGTGTGGTGCTTCGTGATCTTTCGTGATAATGATGGGTGGTGATACGGCAGTGTCCAGCCAGAAAGGGGCAACCCGGGGCAAAGCCAGGGCTTCCCGGATCCGCCGTTCCCCTTGGACACCGCTTGTGGTTTTGGACGGGTCGCAATAATCTGGAAACACCGCGCTTGTCCAGTGCGTCTCGGTTGTTCGGTTGGCGCGGCCCTTTTTTCTGTTGGGAGGAATCGTGGAAGGTATTCCAAGACTTTGCTCACGCAGCCTTCCGCCGCAAGATAAGAGGTCTCGTCACTGCCATGGAAACTTGTACCGAGAAGCCCGGTACCGTCTGATAAGACGACACTGGGTACTTCTCTTTGCAATAGCAGTACATGTAGCTGGAAGATGTGCTTCCGTGTGTAACTTGAGCTTCTTCAGGTCTGGATGTAGCTATCACGGGAAGGAGGGAGATCACCATTGCCCGCTTCAGGTTGATGTCTTCCCTCCTTTCCCAGCTTCCCAACTCCACCCATCGCTCAGTATTATCCGCACCTCATCTGCCAACTCAGGGTTACGGAGACTCCTGAGTTTGCGCAGAGTGGCCCAGCTCAGAGAGGTTGACCCGGAATCATGGAAGGTGGTGTTGATGGAGGGGCTTGAGGATATCGATGTCTTGGCTGGGCAGATGCTGAGGCAGGATCGGGAAGATGGTTGGGGAAGTAATGTGTCAAAGTGCCTTCAGCAGGCGAGGCCGGCGCTTGCTCAAGCCCGTGGAATCCGCATACGACCTTGACAGGCTGGGGAAATCGGATGGGATGGCGTGTGTCACTGCGCTCACTCACCTAGAGATAAGGTTCCGTGTTGACAATGCAAGTATAATGGTGGTGATATCGGGCGATTAGGTTCATAGGAAGGGTCAAGTCGGGGTCAATTGGAAACTGAAAGAGTAAAGTGAGTGGCCTCTCTTGCTTTTGTTCTTTGAAGACGAGTAAGTTAGTTGCGAGTCGAAGGAATAATGGAAACGGATTTGCGATGGAAACAGGCCTGACGAGTAGGCGGCGCGCTGGCCACTTATATCGTCTTTATTATGTACAATCACTCATCATTCATGCCGCACTTATACACTACTGTCCCGACTGTCTATCCGCACAATGAATTGTCTGCTTCCATGACCAATTGGGACATTCATCTGCATACTTTCTCCGACGGCATGTGCATCGTCAATGGCCTCATTAGGCTTAGGACAAAGTGCCCCAATGCCCCTCGCCGTCATCAACCGCCAACGTACCGCAAAGGTACCGCCAAAAGCCGTCATGGGGCGCATACAGTGTCATGGCACCGCTACACGGTACGAATCGACCGGTTCCTGATTTACAAAATGTTGCCATCTGACCGTCAAACTCTGCCGTCCAGCCGAGTTGGTCCTATATGAGTTTTGGTTAACTGTCATCTTGAAAGCGTCCTCTTTCTGCTCCAGTTGAGATTCAATGTTGTGGTTCCAAGACAGACAGCCGGAGACATCTTGAGCAGAGTCAACTGAAGACAAGTGCTCATCAAGGTGCACAATCCAAAGCTCCCCCTGGCAGCGCCTCAAAGAACATTTCAGGTTTTCCAACGTTAAACCCCTTTCAGGAGTCAGGACACCCCCTGGCAAGGCCCTGTCATATCTCTACCCCACCATTGCCCCACCTCTTTGAGATGCAACGGGCAGTTAGGGATCGATCTGAAATTTCTGAACGTAGAAAATTTCAGAAATTTCTGAAAATTTCATGCAAAAATGAACATTTTTTCTATCTTTTCAGCACACGTAACTAAAATATAGGTAAATCTAGGTGTTTTGGGGTCTTAAATAGCTACCCAAAATCGAAAAAATCGATAATTTTAGTAATAATCGTCATTTTTACTACTTTTTACTAGAAATTGATTTTTATATACATAAATGCAAATTTATAAATTTAATAATTATTTTAATTAGCGATGCCCTCTTATTGAACCTGCTACTTACTCCGCCTTATTATATTAAATTTAATTGTCTACGTATATATAATTATATAACTACTCGTCGATTTATAATAATAATTAGTTCGTTTATATAGGAAATAATATAATAAATGATTAATTTAAATTTCTAAGTTTATAACCGTTTATATAAACGAATATAGCTATATCTATCTTTTTGCTAATTAGTCAGTTATGGTAAGGACTTTCTAGAAAATTTATAATAAAGAAGGCTTGCTTATAAAACACGCTATTAATTAGGGTATTAAATATTTATATAGTTAGCAGTATAATAAATGAACGGTTATTTTATATTATAATCTACTATAATTTAAGGTCGAAGTTATTATAATTTTAAAGACTACCGTCCGGATTGTAAATACCTTTACGCCTTTTAAAAATAAAGAAATCAGCGATAGCCTATTCGTTTATTACGTTATTAAATATATAAATATACTCCCTTAGGAAGGATAATACTACGCCAATAATATTCTAAATAAAGGGTTAAATAGCTTCGAATCTTACTATTATAGTAGATAGGTATAAAAGGAAGCCTAACCAATTAATAGGAATTAACTATTTAATCTTCTTCAATACGTAAAAGAGTTCTAATTCCTACTAATCCGCAGCGGCGAGAAAATAACGTAAACGCAATTATTCTTCTTAAATTTTAATTTAGCGTAGAATAATATAACCAACGTACGCTCTATCCGCCTCTAATATTAATTATACCTTATAAAATAATACTAGAAACTGTTTAAAAACCTCGAAAATATATTAGAATTATATATTCTTAATAATATTTATTATTTATATAAATTATATAGGGTTTACGCCGGCTTTATTATTACTAATAACGGCGGCGATATAGGGTACTTCTTAATATTAATTAAAGAAATAGGTATCCTTTACAAAGGTTTATAGAACGATTTATACGCGTTTAATCGAAATAATAGATTTATACTATAACCCCTAGCGGGTATTTATATTAATTTAATGAATTAATAATATAAATGGAATATTTAGAAAGTAATTTACTTTATTAAAAGCGATAAAATTTTATTATAATATATAATTATTAAGAGAACCTCTATCTATACGTAGATAAAACTCTATTTGTACGTAAATAAAAATATAAAAAGAAGTTTAATTTAATTAAATCTAAAGGTATAAAACTAATAATAATATTAAAATACTCGTAGAATTTTAATAGATTTTCCCTAATAAGCGCCATTTTGCACAGAGTAAGTACCACTCCAATAATACTTATCCTAAAATTCAATTCTTAAATTAACTTCTTTTAAAACTGTTATTAGTTTTGGAAGCTACTAAGTACGTACGTATATAAGCTAAGGCTTATAAAATGCAAAAAAAAGTAATACAAATTCTTAACCCTTATATAGGCTTAAAATCCCCACTTTCGTAGCGAGAAATTAGATTCTAAATTTTAATCCACGTACAAATAGAGTTTTATCCACGTACAAATAGAATTTCTCATTATTAATATACGTAATTACAAAAATTATAATTTAGAAGCGCAAAAGGAATTAATAATAATAATAACCTACTAAATTAAGAATTTAAATAATAGTAAATTAAATAAATCCTTTAATAATAATTAAAAAGAATACGAATTATATGAAATAACGAAGCTAAATTTAAAATAATCGTTAAATAACTCTTAAATAATATATTAGGCATTATTATAAATATCAGTAATAAAAGAATTAATTTTAATTAATTTAACAACTATTTTATTATAAACATTAGAAACGATGCCGGCGAGGTTTATTACTATATATTCTATTAAATTAATATTTTTATTGTACTAAAATTAGGATTATCCTTCTAGAGGGGAAAAAGAAATATTAAGAATACGCCAGTTAATATAATCGTTTGATTTATTAAAAAAGACGTTGATATATATATAGTCAGTAATATACTATTCAATAATTTATTATTTTATTTTAATATAAATAAAAGGAAGTTGGTAATTAATTAATTCGGTTACGTTAAGAGGAGTATATATTAGTACTAAAATATAGAAAAATATGTTTATAGAAAATGATTCGAATATAATAAATAAGCGGCCGTTAAAAAAGAGAGCTTTAACCATATATTAATCGATCTTATCCTTCTAAGTAGTATTGAAGGTAATAGTGTAATATTATATATCCTTACGTTCTTTAAATTACTAATTAATGCGAACGATCTAATACTCCGCGTAATTATTAAAATAACCGCGCATTTGAATAACGTTAGCCATATTGCGCCAATTGTAGTAACGGTATATTGCTTATTGAGTTTATCAGCTAAGGATATTTATGATATTGAACTCCCTAAATACAGCCTCATTTTGAGAGTTACAAATTAGTAGTATTATTGTAACACTAAGAAGGTTATTAATAATTGAAAAGGTATAAAGATAGGTGTATTAAAGGGGGAAGAGTATGGGGGCACGGACTCGTGCACGGTCCTAGAAATTTCAGAAATTTCAGAAAATTGAAAATTTCAGAAAAAATAGGTCATTTTCAGAATGGATCGATCCCTAAACGGGCTGCAGCTTCCTCGACCACAGCCAAGTCCTGCCAAAGCTGACAGTGACGACTTCCCAAACAGCTCTGGACTTCTGCAATCGAGGCCCAAGTGACGTGAAGAGTTTTTACCAGAGTTGTCCTTCTAACCTTTCTAGAACATTGGCCCTTTCTTTTTCCTTCTTTCTTCCCGCAACAGCCAGCTCGAGCACTTTGTTGTTCTGTCGAGGACCTGGATCAGGCCCCGAGATGGAGAGCGGATACACCTTAAATAGGTGGGGCCTACTGATCTGCCCTTCTTTCCACTTCATGACATGGGTTTCGATATTGTTCTTGATGAGATCATGAGACTCTCCTCGGAAACAACACCAGTGAACAAGAGCACACGGTGTTGGAGTGATGGTTACTGAGGCTGCTACACACTCTAGCGAGACGGCAGCTCCGGTGAAAAAGTCCAAGACTCCGGGCCGTTCCCCTCATCTCCTCCTCCCAGCTCCTCTCTCCCCTCTCGGTCCCAAGAGATGTTGGGAATGCAGCAAGCCCCAAAAGAGACACAATTCGCAAAGCTCCAGGCCAATCACAACCGCAACACGACGTTGTGCCTAAACTTAACGGTGACCGCTTCTTTACACCAGGGCAAGCTTCTGTGCGATTTGATGCACCTCTTGCATACTACTATAGTATGTATGAACTTCGTCAAGTATAGGACAGGTACCGATCTTTATCTCGCCAGCTCGCCAAACCCAGGGCTGAGCGTGTTGGCTCCTTGCCAGTCGAACACGTATTGTACCTCTGACCACCGTTCACGATAGCAGAGTTTCAGAGAGGGAAAGGTACGTCCCTCTTTCTTGTGGACATGTTTTATCATTTGAAGTGCTCGATCACCATGTCTTCAGCAAAAGTTTCTTTTTCCAGCAGAGAGAACCCCAAAGAAACCATGACAAGAACAAACACATCAAGCATGACGCAATCCCCATTCGATCGTCAAGCTCCAGAACTACATAACATCATATCATCCCACGCCCACAACGGGGAGGACCCTTTGACCTTTGTCGAGCAAGCTCCTCCCGTGGCAACAACGTCGGTTTCTTAGTTAACAGAAACTCAAACAACTACAAATCCAAACAGTCATCCCGAAAGCCAAAAACGCGGGGTAGCCCGTTAAAAGTCTTACAGTACACGATCGTGGCACAAGAAAACGATCAACAAACCTGCATGACGGACCATTTATTCTTTATACGCCCAGAAACGCCCTCTCTTTGAAAACTTGCATGATATCAGCCAGGTATTATGTCATTCCCTGGTTCCGTTTTTCAACAGCACAGGCAACCAAACCGATCCTACCAGGCAAAACATAAGGTAACCGAGAAAAATTGAAGAGAAAACTGCTGATAACTATCCGTTTCATGCAAGACATCCATCCTATATCCGAAAGGCGGTCAACCGCGCGAACTCCCGTCCAACTTTTGTAGTACCAACCCCAGCTTTCTACGTAGCACAAAACCGCCCTTTTACTATTTCGATTCTCCGTTCCATCACAAGACCATTGCACTTTTCTGCCATTCCAACCAGCTTCAGGATCCCGCCTATGCAGTTCCGCCTCGAGGGTTCCCCCGAGCGAGGCGTGGAAATCGCGGGGAAATCACAACCCCAGACATCACACAGTTATGAATATGTGTAATTGACAGCAGATGATTGGCCGAGAAGCTGTTTGATCGAAGAAACTCAAAAGGAACAGCCCTTGGCGTTTATATCCCACCCATAGTCTTCATGGTCTCGTTCTCTGGTCGAGTTACACGGACGAAACGGATTGTGAGATCAATGCTTCTTGATGGTTACAAACACTGCCAGATTCGAGCACGGTATACATAAGTGGTACTTGGTGTAGTTCTATGTATGGTATGTCGTCTCTAGATTACAGCTTCTGCTGATGGAACACCCAAGAAAATCCCCAGCATACTCGAAGAACCGAACCGCAACAGGTGTGTCACAGCACGTATTTTGAGGGCTGACGCACAAAAAGAACTGACGGAGGTAATAAGATGTTAAAGATGTAAGAAGAAACCAGAAAGCTGAGCTACCTACATTGGATGGAAAGAGATAAGGGTTCTTGGTATATGCGATGACAGATGGGATGGAAGACCAAAAGACCAGATGAAAACCCCAAGTATCTGACAGGTGCTGGCATGTGCCATCACAACGGGCGAGTTTATGATGCGGACTGTCCACATGACTTTCTCCAGGATGATGAAGCCAGCTTGTATCAGTCCCTCCAGTTTTGGTTCAACATCTCCAAGGTCTTGAGTGATGGTGCTTCGTTTGTCAATGAAAATTGCTTGACATGTCTGGCCAGCTGTGAGCGACCAGTGTAGGCGGTTGTCCACATTGTCTAAAACGCAGTTTCCTGTTGAATCCCGTGATTGGGAGAAGCCGGAACGAGATCACATATGAGAGAGCAGTAGTGCAGGTAAATGTATTTTTTCTTTCTTTTTCATATATAAAGACGACCCAAGGCCCACTGTCCTCTGGTCTCCTCTCCATGCCTCTTTCCTTCATTGTTCTAAATAAACCAAGTTTCCACTGAAGAGAGCATGTTAGCTATGTCTCTCTTGCTTGCTGATAGCTCTCGACGGATACGTTCATGGCAGAACAGGAAGTGATTGCTAGCTGTAATCTCAGAAGGAACAATTGGTACAGTCCACGTATGGCTGTATCAATACCTCATCACCCGAAGGCATAGGAATCCCTTTTATCATCATGTACAGCAGTGGTGGAAAGGGGAGTGAGGTGTGAGAGGGTTAAAGGAAGAGAGAGGGATCTTGGAGGATGAGTCGTACCTTGTTCATGATACGAGAACATCAACTTGTTGAGGCTTTGTGTTTGACAACGTCATGCACTCAACACCACATGGTCGTGATGAAGTTAACCGGATCGACACCGTTGATCATCTCGGAGCTCCTCCCAACCGACAAAAGAACCCTGATACGCCAGGTATGGAATCGAGAGTCCGCAGTCACCATCTTGTCCCCCATGCCTTTGGTGCTCAATCGTGACTTGGATGCGGCGAATGCGCCATCTCTGGCCACACTACATCTCCCTCGATCACGGCCACCACTAGGTGGGAAAACGATTGGCTGTCATGCAACCTTGCAGCATTCTTCAACCCCTGGTGCCTGGCCATGACAATGTCCGTCTTCGCGGTGTTTTAACTCCCGTCAAGATCGCAACAGATCGTCGTCGACTGGACCTCGTCGACTGGACCTCGCCAGGCAGGCAGCCAGGTAGCCTAGGGTAGCGTGCCGTCCATGCCGTCCGGAGCAGCAAAGCTGTCGGCGTTTTTCTACAAGAAATCTGAACCAATTGTTAGCCTTCCGAAACGTTAGACAGACGCCTTGGTTGTAGAGTAGAGAAAAGCAAAGATTTGCAAGGTGTGTCAGACTGTTGAGCTTGATATATTAAGTGTTCAACATAGAGATTCAGTTGTTTGAAGAAGAATAAGTCATCATCCGAGGGGAAAGTGGTAAACAGCAAATGCGATTGTGTCTTACCTGTTTGGAGTTAGTCAACGACGGCGCTGGTGCGCCAATTGCCTCTGTTGTGATGGCATCGCGGCCCAAACAGAGGTGCAAGAAAAGTTGCGACGAAAAAAAAGTTGAAGAGGAAAAGCTCCAAAACCCCTGCCGCGAATTTTATGCTGGCGAGAACCGAATGGAAGGAAAGCTTGGACCACTCACAACGCGATCGCAACCAGCCGCCTGCCGGGCGTGACAGTACCCCGCTTTTAGCTGAGGCCGAAATTTAACCCCACCACGAACCTTCACTTTGCGAGCGGTATCGCGATCGGTCAGTCACAGGCCACAGGCACAAGGCAGGCGGCGTCGCAGTCGCAATAGCGCCTAGGCGGGCGGCAACAAGCACAGCCTGTCGTCCCTCCCCAGCAGTAGCGAGTGGGCACCTCATATCCCCCCCACCAGCCCCCATCATTGGGTACTGACAAACTTCGAACTACGAAAGAGGCCAATATAATATCAACACCATCCGCCATCCACCAACTCTCTCTTCCTCTTCTTCTGCCCGACGTCTTGCGCTAGGCATCCTCTTGCATTATACCCATTTCGAAACCTTTTCTAAAAGTTTCCAGCAAAACAACCGCAAAAATGGCCGGTAAGTGCGCATGGCAAGCGATGAGCTGGGGAGGCCGACAGAGCAGAGGGACAGGCTCGAAGCTCTCGGTCCAGCCCAACGCCGCGATGGCAGCCAGTGAACGACAGAAAGGACCAGGATTGCTAACCTCTTGACCTCCATGACAGACTTCGCGAGCGTCGCTAGTGAGTAGAGATCCGACCATGCACAAGCTCGAACAGCTCCCTCCCCCTTCGAGGATACGGGGGAACATCACATCCGCTATGGGATCAAGTCCCTAGAAAGAGGAGGACCTGAGCAGGACGAGGGCAATAGGCGGCAGACCAGAACAAGGCTCCCACGATGATGACCACTGCTATCGCGATCGACTGAACTGATCCTAACACGGCGCTTTTCTCGCCTGACAGAGCAATTCGTTACCCACTACTACGCGACCTTCGATGCCGATCGCAAGAACCTCGCTGGTCTCTACGTACGGTTCCTCTTCCCAGAACTTCCACCAAAGCGACGATGATGCGCTCTTTCGTGACGTACACGCGCATGTTGGGGCCACAGGAGAAATGCATATATGCTGACATAATCACACCACAACACAGCGCGAGAACTCTATGCTCACCTTCGAGGGTGCCCAGTCTCTCGGTGTCCAGGGTATTACTGAGAAGCTTATTGTAAGTTTGCGTCTGCCGAAACAAAAACCGTGAAACATGAGGGCCGGGGAAACTGACAGAGCAACCAAACAGTCTCTCCCCTTCCAGAAGGTCAAGCACGAGTACGGCGAGCCCGATGCCCAGCCCACCGCTAACGGCGGTATCATCATCCTCGTTACCGGCCAGCTTGTTGTAAGTGATATCCGTGAAGCTGAAGCACAAGACAACGACAGTAAGTCATCTAACACCCCGGACAGGTCGATGACGAGCAGCGCCCTCTTGGCTACTCCCAGGCCTTCCAGCTCTGCCAGGACGCCTCTGCCAATTGGTTCGTCTTCAACGACATCTTCAAGCTTGTCCTCCTCTAAGCGAGTAGCTGGTGGATGTGTGTGAAAGGATGTTGGGAGTATCTGAAGAGGTGGAAGAATACCAATCGAATCAAACAAATATCCTAAAGATGGGACTGTTGAGTTTGCGTGCATGAGTGAATGTGTAACGAAGGGAAGAAGATGGAGGAAGCCGAGTTCGATGTTTTACTGTTGATGATAAGAGGCAGGACTTTGCCGGTCCGTGGTTTATGGAGCAGAGGAATAGAGGTCTACGATGATAAACGAAGTTTACTGTCATCAGGTCATCCCAGGCTTGGCATTGAGATGTTCAGTTGGCGATCTCGGAAGAGGGCTTGGCTTTGTGCCCATGCCTTTGGCTTGTAGCATGTCACTTGTTGGAACATTGCTACCGAGAGAGGCCTCATCTGTCAGATTGCCGCGTAACGTCGTCGTCAGCGGGCGAGGTTTGCAACAAAGACTTTAGGGTGCTGCCTGGCAACTTGACGATGTTGATGAATGATAAGAGCAGCATATGAGTGATAAGCATTCATGCCACAGCCTGGGCTATGACAGGGGACTTCTTCATGTACCCTGAAACAGTTAAATACGCCCAGATTCTTTATCCCCTCGCTTGTTGAACTAGAAGTGCTTCATCGAACCTCCCTTTCGGTTTCATCAAGGGAGCACTCAAGTTCTTCCTGTTCACAAGGGGTCCAATCATCGGCTCAGCGCATCCGTTTACACACCAGACCGAGTGACACAAGCAGACACGGCAAGCACCGCCACTGTCAGGCACTTGAAAGCACCGGCCACACTCCTACTTGGCGCTCACCTTGGGCCCTTGGCACACCCATTGCACCTTCCGTTGTAGGGCGTCGAAACGACCTCCAATCAGCCGGAGTTGAAGCTTACGCAGCGTTACCCTTGCCGGAACCTCCTCCTTCAACTAAACACTTCTCACTACACTTCTCCATTACGTCGATTGCTGTTCTACCCTCTTGAGCTCTTCAACAATCGTGGAAAAGAGCATTGGTGGCTTCTCAGTAAAACCTCAAGATCCCCTCAATAAACAGAACAAAAACCCACCGGTTTCCGGAGTAACCCGCGACTCGGTCGACGACCCTAACCCAGACCCCATCCAGATCCAGCATCGGCATCTTGTCCATACCGACTCTGTCGACGGACGGAGACCCGACCCGACCGACTGGGCATCTTTTCTTTACCGCCCAGCCTCATACTTTGTTCACCTATTTCGCTCTCCCGCTCGCTCTTCCTCTCCACAAGGCGATTCGGCAGGACACGGCCAAACAGTAACATAAAGCCTCTTGGAAAGGACAACAAGGGGAACCCAGGTCGTACCACTGTTAATTCCCATTGTTGCCGAAACGAACGAAACAACCAACAACCAACCACCTATTTCCTACAACAAGCGAGTGGAAGCAACAGCAACAAAGACCGCCGGATAGGTCCCTCAATAAATCAATTTTCCTCCTCTACCTCACAACCAACCAACAACTAAAACTACTCACGAGCGAGCTAGTAACGACGACTTTTTACGAAACGAAACGAACGTTGAACCACGAGTAACGAACGTCTTGCGCAAGTAGCAAGATACAAATCGGCGGGAACGACCAAACTACCAACCACAGAAGAAAAAAAGGAGTAAACGAATAGCTTCGATAAATCAGCCAAGATGACGCTCAAGGATGAATTCGCGACGCGCAACTTCAGTACGTTACTTCCGTCACTCTGCCTGCCCTCTGCCCCTCCCTTCCGCCCCTCGCCGGCGCTGATCCCCCTCGGCGTCGGTGAAGCTTGCGCCGACGCCGATGGGATGTGTAACGGGGATCTACTCCTCATGATTCGATGAGCACCTTGCTGACTATAATGTTTCCCTACAGGTATCTATGGACAATGGTGAGCACACACTGTCCCTTCCCTTGCGTAGCTGGCGCAAGTTAGCTACGTCTTGCGTACCTTCTCTCTGTCGATGCTCCTCGAGAGCAAGCTCGAAGCAGCTGGAGCTGTTCGCTCGACAGCTCGACAGCTCTCCAGCTCTTGAACACCAACCGAACAGACAGCGAAAGAGAAACAGAGACACCATCATCATCACATGAAGCCAAGAAACAGAAGAGCTAATCAACCACCCCCACAGGCTCGGCATCCTCTCCATGATCCTCTGCTTTGCCCTTGGCATTGCCAACATCTTCACCTTTAGAGTCATCATCATCGTCTTCTCTGTCATCACTCTGTAAGTGCCCCTCCAGCTCTCCCAACCCCTTCTCCCCTCTTCCCCTCAAAACCACTAACACCGCCCCACAGGTGCTTCTCCTTTGTAATCCTCTTCGTCGAAGTCCCTCTCCTCCTGCGCATCTGCCCGACCTCGTCCGGCTTCGATAACGCCATCCGCAAGATCTCAACAAACTACATGCGCGCCGCCGCCTACGGCGTCATGGCCGCCGTCGTCTTTCTGTCCAACATCGATCGCGCCACTTCGCTCATTGTTCCCGGCATCTTCTTGTCGCTCACCGGTCTCTGCTACGCTCTGGCGGCGTTCAAGGGCCAGGCGTTTGTGGGAAGTAAGACGCTGGGTGGAGCGGGGGTGGCGCAGATGATTGTATAAGTCAAGCGCGAGGGGGAAAAAAGGGGGGAATGGGTAGTGGGGGACGTTGTAGTCATCGAAGAATGGAAGTAAGGGTACCATAAAGATGGAAAGCATTGGTTTTGGGATAGGGAAGAAGGGTGTGGGTAGGATGTGGGGGTATTAAATACAAAAAGGAGGAAAGTAATGGGTAAACAAATGGTGGGAGAAGACGCTGAGGGTAGATGGGAAAATGGAGTTTTCGAAGAATGAGAGATACCAAAAAACAGGTACGGACAACTTGTGTTGGAACTGACTGATCCAATGGTTACTTATTATCCACTTCAAAAGAAAGGGGTCAATGTCCTGTCCTGTGTTTGTGGGGATACCAATTAGCAAGACTGGTTTCTTATATCTTTTTATGGACGGCGGACGGCGTTCTTGTTGCTGTGCGTCTCCTTCAGGCGTGGTCTGCTAAATGTTGGGTTCCGTTATTTACGACTTTGTTAAAGTTCACTTAACTTCTTTTTTATCAAGACCATGAGTTCTAGCAATCTCATGGAACCTTGGAGGAAATAGTTAACACTCTTTACACATTGGTATTCCACTCAACTCTCACTCACGCACTGAAGAAGTGAAACTTGAACTTTAAACATCCGCTGTATTCCTAGCTCAGCTATCAAGGTAACCTTAACTACCTTTTTCAGTCCACAAGCCAAGCCCACAACTCCTGAAGTCTTAAAAGTCCAAGCTCGATAATCCATCATACACGAGCTGCCCAATTCAGCTCAGCTATCCTATATTTCACAAAAAACATGCAGCAAGGTATGCCATGTAATGTATGTATGAACCTGTCCACCAAAGTCAAGTTCCTCTATGCCCCCAATAAGAGAGTCCAAGTCATAGCTAGACGACATGAAACATTTTCCGCTTCTGGTGCTCTCTCTCCCTCTTTTTATCGAGCCCCCTCCTTGTTCGTTGATGATTCCGTCCAACACAACACGTGATGACAGCTCGGTTTCCCTTTCCGTTGGCTGTCTCAGTCTCTCCTTTTTCCCTTTTTCAATGACTCTATGCATAGTGCAAGAGCAACACATGAAAACGCTGGGTTCTGACAGTCTCCTTCATGACCGCTCTAATGAAGACAAACGAGAAGCTTTGTGCATCGAGTTTTCGATAATACAGAGGAAAAGATGTTTGGGTTGGTTTGGCGGGTTGATTTGTCTGTTTCGGGCGTGGTATCTTTCGCTGTATCATTTTCCGTAATCTTCTTTCTTCCGAGGCACCGGCACATGGTCGATTTTGGCGGGTATTGACCTGCTCTTCGCACCCACTCACTGCCACCAGTGAGTGCCCTCTCAACTTGACATCACCGTCAATGATATCATTGGCATGAAGAAGATCTCATCTTACCCCGCCTGTCATGCAACCGCCGCAGCTTCCTGGTATATCTAGCCCTCTTGGAAAGCCAGCGGCTGTCAGGGCGAGCTTCGAGAGTGTCCTATAGCTCCTCCTCGTCCATCTCGCCACCCATCGTCTGCGGTAGAGGGGTCTCCGCGGCTTGAGCGAGTATCCCACTGAGACTCGAGGGCACGGAGGGCACAAAAGAGCTGCCGCTCAGTGGCTTCACGTCACTGCCCACGTCGTCTACGCTCGCGCGAGGCTTCTTCATGGGACTACCCACAGCGGCGGCCTCGTCGGTTAGACTCTTGGGGAATAGTGATGACAGGCCAGTGGTCGTTCCTGGCGCGCCTCCGTTATCTGGGGAGGCATCTCCGGCTTGTGAACCAGTGGTGCTGCTTTGGCCCGCGTCGTGAGCACGCTTGAGCTGTGGGGTTGTTAGTTCACCGAAAGTTAACACTGCAATTATCACCGGCCACACACCTTTATGCGATTTACTCCATCCGCCAACTCTCCAGTAAATTTGACGTCCTCCGGACCCAGCTTGGAAGTGTCGACATTATCTTCGTCGTCAGCAAGCATCTTGTCGCTGATATCGTCATCATCGTCTTCGTCATCGCTGTCTTCGTCCATGGCGCCGGCCTTGCCATTGGTGTTCTTGCGTGGCTTCTTCGGCCTCGGCTGTGCGTCGCGATCACGGAATGTCGAGAAGCCCACGGTACCTTGCTTCTTCAAGGGTCCTAGGTTGGAGAAGTCGAGCTGAGCTGATCGTCGCTTGGCGGCAGTAGGACTGGTAACCTGCTGCTTTTCGGAGGCAAGGACGCCCATCTTCTGTAGTTGGCCTGTAGCAATGTGGGTTAGCGTACTGTTTTTGTGCTCCGGTATTGGTACCCGATTACTTACGCTCGCCGCGGTAGAAGAAAGTAAACACCGCATAAGGCTTCTCTGGCCCGTCAATGCCGGTCACTGTCTGAGTGCTAATAGTCTTTGGATCGAGCGTCTTCGGCTTTGCAAAGCTAGTGGTGTGCTCAACATCCGCATCAATTCCGTTGTTGCCGCTCTTGGAGCCGCCTTCCTCGTCATCGTCGTCATGGGCGTCGAATTGCGGACTGTATTCGCCCTTCTTGATTTCGCCAGACGCAATAACGCGGAACATGGCCACCTTGATCTGCCCGGTGGCCTCGGGGGGCTCGTCGTCATCCGAGGAGGAAAGCGAGACGTCCTCGTCTACGGCCTCGACCGGCCTGTCTTCGGATCCATACCTAAGGGTACCCTGCAGACGGCCGGAAGCTGCGTTGCCCTCGGAAATGGCCTTTTGCCTCCTACGGCGCTTCTCGAACTTTTGCCTGCGACGTTCGAGCTTCTCGGCGGCGTCGTGACCTTGAAGATCCAGACCGTTAAGCCATCTCTCGAGACCGACCTCGCGGAAGAGAAACTCGCGCTCGGCTAGACCTCCGCCCTCAGATTGGGGTACCTGAACCCATCTACTGTTGACCCACGTCTCCTCGCCAGGGCGCAACAGAGTAGCCACTTCTTCCTTGCCCCTGCCGTCAAAGTAAATGTACGCAGCAATTGTCTCGTTCTCACTATTCGTCATAGGAATGTAAGGGGCAACAACGCCATGGTACTTTCCGCGCTCGCCCGTGCTGGTGGGCATGGTGCCGACGAAGGCCGGCTTCGGATAGGGATTGTTCTCAGTGGCCTTGGGTGTCGAGTAGGGTATCGCCAGACCAGGGGTGAGCAGGGTGATGGAGATGGCGAACTTGGCGGCCTCGGGCTTGCCAGACTCGGGGCTTATCTGGGGCTGAGGTACGGGGATGTAGGTGTTGATTCGCGAGACGCGGGACTGTTTCTGGATGCCATATTCGGGCAGGGGCGCTCCGTTCGCGTGAATGCTCACGGCGATGCCCTTGAAGCAGGGCATTTTGTCGGTTGTCGTGCCTCGACCAAGGGCCTAGGTTCTACGTGGACCAGCGGTTGATGTTGTGGGTTGTAATGGCACGGCCGGTCTCTCGAAGGGGAAGCGGGGGAGACAGGACGCACGTCGGCGGTGGTACGATGTTGTAGTAAGAGAATCTATTCGCGTTCTACTGGTATAACTGGTAAACGAGAAAAGAGCCAAGCTGGTAGGTATGGTTATGTTGCGTAAAATGAGGGGCACGTGGCCGTGTTGCTTGCTGGTCGCTTGTTGCAGGCAAAGTGACGACAGAAACAGGTGTATCGGTAAGGGTGGGATGGGATGGGTATCGCTGGTGGATTGCCTGGCTAGATATGCTGGATAATGGAATGGGGCGTCCGTGACAAGAAGGCACGAGACGGGTCTTGTGGGCGCGCTTGTCTTGGTCTACTTGGGTATCTGCGACAGGATATAGCAAGTGTGGGCGCAGTGCCTGGGAGCGAAAGTTGTTGAAGGAATGGAAGGGTGCGAGTCTCGAGTTGCACCTTCTCTCTTGTTCAGGTTCGGGAGTAAGGTAGGTGTGACTCTCTAACGGAAGACCGAATTACAGCTACAGCGGGTTCGATTAGCAGGTGGAGAGGGGTTGGGCCACGGTTCGCGGTTGACACGGCCACCGACCATTTACCTGCCTTGAACAATGAGGTTCTACGGCACTTCACTTGCACGGGCAGGTTCAGTTGCACACCTTGGCAATTTCGAAAGGCACCTCGATGCGTGGGGCCTTGCTCTTTTCTATTTTTTGTTTTGAATTGCCAGATGGACGAATGCTCCTTCACCAGGCTACAACACGACGGGAAGGAACCTGCCCCGAGCGCCTACCTACACTCACTACGGAGCTCACACAGCCGTCATTGTCCCAAAGCTCGGAAAGAGAGATTGAGAAGCACAACGAATAATCCAATTTGTTCGTACTAGCAAACCATTGGTAGCCTAATTATTCAGCGATAATAAGCCAACGTTGGCGGTCATTCGCAGCCAGACGGAGATTGCAGAGTGACGATTTTAATATGAGGCTGAAGGAATGCCCTCTGACAAGTGAGGTTCAATCTGGGCTGGGAATTGGGAGGGGACGAGGGGTGATTGTCATTGATCGTTCCGTTGGTGTGGAGGGGAGGGGAATGATTCCGAAAAAAGTGGAGATCCCACCTCATCGTTGATCTCAGGACCTGGAAGCACGGGCCAACAATGCTCGCCAAATCCCTTCTGTTTTCCCTTCCTCATCGGACTCTTCATTGTTCCTCGCTTCGTTCGCATTCAGTTCTTGACCGACCAACCGGCTTGCCGGCGACGAAGCACCTGCATGTCCGGACACTCCGGTTGCAACTGCCAATGGCCTGGCACGGTGCCTGGCAATCTGTAACTCTTTTCCTGTCACTCCAATCAATCTCAACCACCACCGTTCTTCCATTCCCCTGTTGGATTGACCACAGGCCACACAGCTCCCCGCTTTGGGCTTTCTCCCTTGCGGCTTTCAAGGCTGTCGACAACTCGACGACAGGTATCAGATATCGCCAACAAGGCAAACATAATGTGTTGGCGTTGGGCTGATAGTACTGTGTATTTATCTGCCCAATTTCATCAAGTGAAGGAAATTGTCAGATTCTAGTACACCACTTCGCCAACCAGCCAAATGATGTGTTGGAGTACATAGTAACCAGCCAGCCAACCTGACATTATGACAGAAATGGTCAATGATATCGGCATCCATCACATGTCAACCCCAAGCGAGCCAAGTCGTGACGAACGTTGAGAACACAATTCGAGACATCGCTTAGGACAGTCGAACAGCCAACACCAGGTGGCCGGGCTTCCAAAAACCAATTGGATTTACCTTTACAGGTTTCAACTTGGTATAGATCGCCTAGAAACACCGGACCTCATACAAGACAAGAGTCATGGAAGAAACAGCCGGAGAAGAGGTCACCTATAAGGGGGGAAAACAACCCACAAGACTTCAGCCATGCTGAGGGTTGGCAACGGGTGTCAGAAGTGAAGTGGGTGCAGAGGCCGATATGGGACGTCATCACGAGGTTTGTTCTCCTAGTCATTGTTTTTTTTTTTTGTCTTTTTTTGTGTCTTTTTTTGTGTCTCTTTTTCCTCTTTGCAAAGAGCGTTCAGCTCATCGAAGCCTTCTTCGCCTGAGATGTTGAACTGTGGGGAGGGATGTCAATGGTAGTGTATGTCGGGTGCTGAGGAAAGCGAAAGTGAAAGTAACGAGGGCCAGTCACAACTGCTCGTTTGACGATGCCGTTACTGTAACACCGCAAAGCGAAAGACTACACAGGACACTTAAACTGGACCATTACTGTCATTCAAGTCTAAGCCAATGGATTCTTCTACATAGGCTCTACATATGAAGTTGAACAAACTTGTTGTTTAGGCAAGGGAAAGCCGAACCGAAGGCCTTGAAAACCAGGGCAGTAAACGGAATTATGGCTGTGGTTCTTAAAGAACTTAACCAGGACACATGACATAGTGTTATCCCAAGCACCGACATGTCTTTAGTTCCGCGAGTTGTCCGCCGTCACGAGCCGAGAATGTCCTGCTGGAGACAGACAGCCTGAGCCTTGAAGTAGAAGGTCGAGATCTGAGAAGCAAGACAAAAAAAAGACTTAATCAAGTTTGTATCGGTCTTATCAATACTAGTTTGGGAGAGTTAGTAACCGGTTATATTCAAAATCCATCACCCAAATCTTACACCAAAGTTACCTAAACATGGCATTATCATCACTGGGACTGGAACGGTCCGTCGGGAAGTCATGCAGCCAAAGAAGAGAATATGGTTTCTCCCAGCACATCCGTTTTGATATCACAAGTCCAAAGAGGACGAGAACATGACATCGAGTAAATTACGATCCAACTACTTTGCTAAAATGCTCGGCAGTTGAGATTATCTACCTCAGGACTAGGTATTATTTGTCTACATCTTCAGTACATGTGGGCAGAGATCGCTTTAAGGTAGAACCTTGGGCTGTATTCATCATGAGGCATGTTTAAGAACAGTCTATAATGGTGTGGTTCTCGTCATGAAGGTGTACTTACATTTCTACACTGCCTGGAGTAATTGCTGGAGGAAGTGGAATTTCTCAGGCTTTTCCTGTTTCATCGTACCCTAAAAATATGTACGTAGAACAAAGAGAGTCTCGAGGTTGAGGATAAATTAGGAAGGGTCCTGTCATGGCCCACCTCGGACAGTTCCAGTACCTAGTTGTGGAGGCAGCTTATCTGCCATTGTCAGTTGTGATAGTTCATTACTTGATCCCGGAGAAGGCAAAGGGAAACAACACCAAAGTAAACCAAACAATTTGTTATTCAGTACTGTCCAAAGCTCCAAGCCTATAAAGTAGATATCCTCCCAAAACACAATACTCCACCGATAAGAGAGAACGCCATCCATAACCATACCACACTTTCCATCCTCCCAGAGTCCCAAGCTAGCCTCAAAAGCCAGCCTCCCGAAAACAGCCTTCGGAGCCAGCCTAACAAGCCCTACAATTGCGTGCCTTCCGAGCAACAGGAATCAAAGAACCATCCGAGTCCTACTCCTTTCTCCTCCTCCTAGCCGTACTTCCACTGCCACTGCCCACCGCCGTCGTGCTCGACACATCACTATACCCACTCGTGCCAATACCCGAATCTCTAAACTCGTGTCCAGCCTCCTGCACACTCGGCAAGTGCACCGGCAAATCATACAAATCATCATCCTCCTCGTCCTCCTCTTCCTTGATCGCCGCACTCTTCTCTTCTTCTTCCTGCTTGATTCCCGGCTCATACTTAAGCGGCGGCGCCCCCGACCTGCTAGGGAACGTCCGTTCCGTATCCGACATGGTACTCCCCTCTTCTCCATCCGTCTCATGCTCCGGATCGTACCCGTCACCCGTTCCACTGCCCTCTTGTAGTCTAGCCTTTCTCTTGCCTTTAGCAGTTCCCTCCTTGGCCTCCCCTTCCTCCTCCTTACTGCCGCCCTCCAGCAACCCACTTAACAAATACCCCCCAACCCCCCACCCAATCACCATCAACACCACCTCCGCCGCCCAAAACGCTCCCGTCCCCACCAAAAAGCTCACAACCCGATGATGATACATAAACCACCTCAGCCCCGTCAACTTCGCCGTAATCGTTACACTCGCCTCATACACCTGCAACTTCTGGCCCGCTTGCACCTCCACCAGCAAACTAGTCGGTGTCCCATCGCCCACCAGCCCTAGTCTAGCAGCATCCTTACTGCTACTGCGCCTAGGAAACTGCACTTTTTCAGCTAGCGGCAGCTGCAAAGTAACCACCTCCGCGTGCTCGGGAAAAAGGACGTGATACCCCAGAAACATGACGCGCTTCGCTTGGGCTACCAAGGGGTCAATATACGGAATCACCGCCGCGCGGGTCGAAGAAAACAAAATCTTGTTGTTCGTCAGGTGGGAGACGGGGTCGGGCACGGCGAGCGGGATGGGCGTGATGAAGGCGGCAATGTCAGGGCCGCCGGGCTTGCCGGTTAAAGGGTTGTCGATGTTGAGCGGGGGAACGGGAGGCTGGATGACGCGTTGGATTTCGGGCGAGCCGTTGAGGAGGTGCAGGGCGACCATGAAGTTGCCTGTTTCGCGGTAGATGTTGGTTGGAGAGCGGGGGAGGTTGAGGGTGACGGAGATGTCGTAGGGTTGGGAGGGTTTGAGGTTGTAGGAGGTTAGGGGGGAGATGCCGTAGGGGTTTGGGCCGTAGCTGTTGTCACAAACACGGGTGTATCAGTAGTGTTGGATGTTGGAAAGGGGAAGGTGACGGGACGCACCCATATTGAAGATGTAAAGGCACCGTGGTAACCTGATCGGGCAGATATCTGTGGTAACAAAAGAGGTAGACGATGATGGCGACGCCGTAAAAGATGGCTGACGCGGTGGTGCCTAGGATCGAGTAGAGGACCGTCTTTTGGGTGGTCTTGGAGGTGATGATTTCGTAGGCGAGTTCCCATAGGGCATCGTAGATGTCGCGCAACTGTTGCTTGATTTGAGCATAGTTTTCCTGCATTTCGCGATCATGTTAGCAATGTAGTACTCTTGTTATTCAATTATCACCAGCGACTTACAGAAACAGTCCCCAGCTCGAACTTCTCGAGCCGAGTATCGCCGTGGTCCGACATGGCGAATGGTGTTTACCGGTGGTCGATATCGCCGGTTTTGGTTGATCTCTAGAAAGTCATAGGAGAGGAAAGAGAGTGGGCTCAAAAAAAGAACAAGGGATGGGTGGGACGACTTATGATGAGGAATATTAGAGGTAATCCCACCTCATTATCGTCTGCTCAGTTTCACATGTCGCGGGGAGCTCTTGCTCTCCCAAGTTTAAGCGAAGCACCCAAATGTTCCCAATTGCAGTTGGGCTGGCCACTGATGTCACCAGGCGGGTACGTACCTGCTTGGCGGTTGGTGACTGAGGGTTAGGGTCATTGGTGAAGAATGGTTTGTTTACTATCGTGAAAGGGGTCATCGTGACATCGTCAGCATATGTGTAAAGGTACCTTTCTTTAGACAGCATGATTGTCTTCAATAAAGGACAAGAGGTGTTCAAGTTCTCACAAATCACACTCCATACTTCCGTAACTACAAATTCCATTTTCTCATGGTATTTACAAAACGCAAAAACGCCCCAAGGTATCCTGCTATAAACGAACCAATTTTAAACAAGCAGAATCCAGATCCAACATCAACAACCGCTGGCTGGCTGGCTGGCTATGCACCGAACCTTCTTCCTCAACCCCCCATCCCCATCCCCAGCCTACAATGCCTGCAAATAATTGCTCGGCACCAACCCAACCTGTCCATTGCCCCCATGCACCGTCGCCTCCCACCATCCATCATCCTGATGTCTCAACACCGCCAAAATATCGCCCTTGGCAAAGCCCAGCTCCTCAGCAATGGCGGCTTGGTACATGTACATTGCTTTCGCTGTTTGGTCATAACTCATTAGCTTCCGGTCCACCCACAAGTCATATAATAGCAACAGCAGCAGGGAGAAAGAAGAAGACTCACCAAAATGAATAATAACCCTCCCATCCCTCGTATACTGCCTTCCATCCGCCCCCTGACCACCTCCCGCCGGCGCCCCTCCCCGTCCCACATCCACCACACTCTTACTCCTCCCTCCGCGCCCATGTACCGTTCCTCCACCACCCACCATCATCGAAGCCGGCACCATCTGTCCATCTCCATAGAAACTCATCCTCGTCCCTGTAGCAGCTTCCCTATTCGAATCTGGCCTACTAGATTGTGTTCCATACCGTCCTCTCATTGAGCTACCGCTCGTGTACCCATCATCCGGTTGCCCTTGGCCACCAGGTCCGTAGTGAGCGAGCTGCATGTGGTTCTGGGTATGGTCGAGACTAGATCCCGGACGGTTTACTCCGCTGGTAAAGGGCGAAGGAGAAACAGAACGGGCCATGTCCACGGGAGACACGGCGCCGCTGCCTCCAGCAGCTTGGTACATGTTGGATGAAGAGCCGCGGTAGTCCATGCTTCCGTGGCGGGTGTGCTGCGTGTCGGAGCGACGGGGTTGTTGGCCTTGGGCGGGGATGCCCATGGGACCCATGGATTGGGAGTGCGCGTGGCGGCTGTTCATGCTGCCTGGGTTGGAGGAGCCGCCGTAGGGATTGGGAGAGGCGGAGCGGTAGCCGCGATCCTCGGAGGCGTTGTTACCGGACCAGCTGCTGCCATAAGCGGCGGCGTGACTGCCGGGTCGAGGGGAGGCAGCGCGAGAGCCGGGGCGGGGGCTGGCTGCGCGAGGAATCTCGGTGCTGCCGCCACGGGAACGGCTTTGGTAGTTGGCGGAACCGGAGCCGGGACGCTGATCTGCCCCGCCGGAGCTGCCGCCGTTAGAGAACAGACTCCGCGTTTGGGCTTGGAACTTTTGGCTGGATTCCTTCATGGCTCTGCTGGTGACAGCGGGAGGCGGCACACCGAGACGCGACACGGGTACCATGGCGCCTTGCATGCCGTCGTAGGATGGCGGAGGAGTGGCACGCGTGCCGTTGCTGGCGCCGGGGATAACGGGTGGCAAGGCCAGGTCACTGTTGCTTCGGCTGTTGTGCATGCTGTGCGAGCTGGCATTGCGTCCACCAGGGGAGATGTTCCCGGATTGCTGAGGACCGCCAGCACCAGGAGGAGCAGGAGTGGTGATACCGTGGTAGTGGTCAGCTGACATGCGGACCGACATTTGCTTGTTCATCTCAGTCCGGCTCGTGCTGCTTTGGTTCCCAGTGTTGCTGGTGACGTCCTTCAACTCAGCCAAAGCCAGGGCAATGGGATCATCATCGGGTGCCGGTTGCTGTTGTTGCTGCTGCTGACCCTTCCGCTTATCAAGCGGATCGACAGCAAACACGTTTCCGCCGATATTAAGAGCCAAGCTGGCATTAGCAGCAATGGGATCAGGGCTGACGGACCGTTCGATGCCGAAAGGGGTGTTGTTCTCCTTGGTTGGACTGGCATTAGCTCTGGGCGTCCTGTTGCCCATACTGCTACTCTGTCCACTCTGTCCTCCATACCAAGTCTGCCTGCTTCCACTGCTCCCAGTGGCCTGCTGCTGAAGCTCCTTGGTACTCTTCCTCCTGAACGGGCTGTTGTTAGCGAAAAAGCCACTCTTCCTCTTGGGCAACTCCTTCTTCTCGGGTGAGGCCGAGCCAGACTGTGCACCATTAGCGGGAACCAAATCGAGCGGCGTCTGCGGCGTCTGCGGTTGCTGCTGTTGTATCTGCTTAACAGGCGAGACAGGACCAGACTGCTGCAGCTGTTGTTGCAGCTCTTCCAACGTCGGTTCGCTACTCTTATCTCCTCTTCTAGAGGGACGGGATATAGTGTTAGTTGATGGCGCTACGTTGAGACCAAGATCAGAAGAAACAGGCCCCGGGGGACGGCTGAGCAATGCCGTGCCGTCCAGCGGGTGCGGACTATGAGGAATAGGAGTAAAATCAGTTGAATCGTACTCAACGTTGTTGGCGGCACGTGGATTCTGCTGAACCCTTGCCACCTGCTGTTGCTGCTTCCGCTGTTCCTCGTGAAGGCTGTGCTGCGTAGTCCTCCTCTGTTGTAGCTGCGGTCTCTGTTGTACTAACTGTTGCTGCTGCTGCGGCGGCACCGGTTGTTGTTGGGGAGGAGGGGCTTCAATCTGTTGTTGCTGAGGTGGCATCGTCAGTGCCGCTGCCGGAATGGTTGGAAGTTTGGACGGTGTGGCCGTGGTCTCGCGACTGCCGTTAACACCCACAGAGATATCATGGCCTAGCGTCTTCACCAATGCGTTATTGGGATCGTGATGCGACTCGTATGTGCTCGGCTGAGGCGACGACGAGCGGAATGCTGGGTTGATGCTCCGTGGGAACTGGGCCACCGAGAAGGCGTCGCTATCTGGTTCGACCGAGACCTCGGATTGCGCATCAACATCACCCCGGCAAAAGTTGATGTACTTGGGAGGGTCCGGAATTTCCTGGCCAGTACCCTTCTCCTTGATGAAAGTTGCAATATCCTTCTCAACCTCCATCTTCTCCAGCGACAACCGGATCTTCTCGCACGAGGCGTCATCGCTAACGCATACCGTAGAGGCAATGTTAGCAAACGTCCAGAGACTGCTCTTGGTGAAATCCAGTCTCTCCTCCTCAAGGTCCTGGAACTTGTCAGCAGCACCCTTCCACTCCTGGTTCCATCGAGCGGTGGTCTTCTCCAGTGCCTTGACGGCGGCCTCGTAGTCGGCGTTGGAGCTGGCCAGGCTAATCTGTGTCTTTTCGAGTTTAGCCTTGTTCTTGCGTTCCTCCTGGCCCATGACCATGTGTCCTTGGGCGAGGTATCCTTTGATCTTGAGAGATTCCTGCTCATAGCGGTCTCTTGTTTTGTTCACAGCCTGGGTCTGCTGTACCTTGACTTTCAGCAGCTTTTCGACTGTGTTCTGGATGATCTTGCGGCGCTCCTTCATGCCGCCTGCGAATGCGACCAGGGGTTCTTCGAGTTCGCTTCTCATCTGTAAGGCGATGGCCTGGTGTTGCTTGCCCATGGATTCCACCTCTTGTCGGACGGTATCAAGGGAGACTTTTAGGGTTCCAGACTCTTGCGATCCGAGGGATTTGCGGCTTAGGTTGAGAAGTTGTCGGGAGTATTCCTCTTCGATCTTTGCCCGCGCTGTTGTGTAGACAAGGTGTTAGTGCCCAGTTTTTTCTCAAGGTAAAGATATTATCCTCTTGGAGCATACCTGTGTAGAAGCTCTTAAGTTCGTCGCATGTCGTTTTGGCAGCGGACATGCGCTCGAGGAGAGGTTGAACACCGGCATCGTCCTTGCCCCAGAAGTTGTTGGCGACTGTATCCCAGTGTTAGTTCTCTCCCACTGCTATTTCCCAGCTGTTGTCCGTGGAGGCTCACAGGAAAGGGCCACAGCCGGCGCTTCGCTCATGGCAGCCGGCATCGCGCCTCTATTTCACAAAACAAGGGCGCGGCTTGCGATTCTCTTTGTTTCCGGTGTTGTTTGTTTTCTTTCCCGTCTCCTTATCGCACGAAACTATGCTTTATCGGTCTGCTTCTTTTGGCGGTGAAGAGTCCGTTCCTGCGTCTTGGTCTGGTACCTGCGTCTCGCGCAATTCCGAATTGTCGATCGTGGGTCGTCAAGACTGTCGTAGATCAGGTACACCCGGAGTTCCACAGCAAGACGTCGGTCGGTGTCGAGAAATGCCCAACCTCTTCGTATAATCGTGGGTTCGTTTCTTCGAATTCGTTTCGTTTCGTTCGGTGCGATTCGTTGTGACGTCGTTGTTCTCCCGTCCACGTCCGGTTGTCGGCCAAGTCCAAGTAGCAAGCAAGCCCAGAAAGGTTATTTGTTGGAACCTGAAATGCCCCTGGCCCTGGTTTATCGTCGCTGTCGGATGCTCGCTCGACCGCTATCGATGTCGCACAACCACGCTACAAATGCTGCACTCCACCAATTCAATGTCAGCTCCAGTCGCAGTCGAACCATGCAAGTTGCCGTTTGTATGTACGTCCGCGAGATGAAAAAAAGAGAAGAATGGGATGATGATGAAATGCCCGCAACCAAAGTCGCGTCGCTGGAAAAAGAAGGGGTTGTGTTGCCAAAAAGCAAAAGCAGGGCACTTCGACACCTTACCATTTCAGAACCAAGTTCAGCTTCCAGGTGACTGATTGCCGGCTTCAGGTTCCTGCCAAGCACCAATTGGGTCGACAATTGTTGACTCTGTACTGGTTGCGGGGGGCAACAGGACGCTCTGGTTGGGCGGCCCCACGCTTCTTGGGGAGTGTTTGGGTTCCATCGTCAGGGGTTGATGCTCACTGAAAGGGACAGCCCTGCCCCTCCCCCGGCTCCCCGGCCTCTCCATCCCGTCTTTTATGTCGTCGTCGTCCAATGTCGCGTGCAGTTGGGCTTTGGATGGTTCAAGTTTTGAATGTATTTTCTGGGAGCAGGTTGAGGGGATTCACACACGTGTCTGATGTGGGAATGGGGAATTCTTGCTTTCTGGAAGTTCGGATGGGAAAGAGCGAATCTTGATGTCATTGCTCTTGTTCGCAATGTCCAAGTGGAGATATTGTCCGAACTCTCGGAGGGGACAATGCGGCAAGGCAGATCCGAGTCCGTGCCTGAACATCAAAAAGATGACCCTTGGTGTTGACATAAACGCCGCCCGAACCTAGACTCCGGTCTGTACACTACAATAGAATCGCCGGGGCGGAGCCGGGGCCGGATAGTTAGAGCCGTCCGTATCTGTGTCAATATCAGCAACAACCGCGACTCATCCCATACAAATGTAGAACACTATACACATATCTATACATGAAAAGACACAGCTATAGTACAAAGAAATGACGAGACGCATAGTCTCATCTTTCAGTTCCCTTGGCTTTTGACCTTCAACTGCACCAACACCGTAGTGCCGGCCTGGAAGAAGCCAGGTCTCTCAATCTTCACAACCTCCAATCCAGGCACCTTCTGCTCCGCCTCCTTCACCAACTTCTCAATGTCCCTGTTCCACCAGCACCCGTACCGACTGAAGTGCTGAGGTGCCCAAGCATCCAGCTTCTCGTTGATCCAATCCGACCAACCCTTTCCGTGCTCCAGCAAAATGATCCGTCCAGTATCCGGCTTAACCACGCCCGCCATGTTTTGCAGCAGGGCAAGCGGGTCAGAAACCGAGCAGAGGCCAAAAGTCTGAACGACAGTATCATACTTCTTCTTCTCCTCGTCCTTGTCCCCAAGCCTCGCAGGATAAGCAGGCGCCTCAGGCAGCTTAGCCTCGGCATCCGCCCTCACCAGCCTAATCCTATCCTCCAGCGTAGTGAGAAGCACCTCCTGCTCCTCGCCCCTCTTACCCTCTCCAATCCTACTATCACTTCCCTCCCTCGACGCCAAAAACGCGCCCTTGGGCACCAACTTCCTTCCATCCGGAACATTCTCCCTCAACCGCTGCCTCGCAACGCCCATCATCCCTTCGCTAATATCCACTCCCGTAAAAGTGAGCATCTCGCCCTCCAGCGAGCCAGGCAGCTTCATCTTCTCCACCCAATCCTTATCCCTTTTCTCCCCATCCTTCCCTCCCTTATCCAAAACGCTCCTGATCCTCTCCTTCGCCTTGTTCTCCTCCTCCTCCCTCTCCTCCTCTGTCAACTCCCGCCCAGTGACCGGCCCCTTGACCACATCGGTCCAGTCGTAAAACTGCAGGTTCCTGCCCGTGCCGACCGCCACCTCCAGCACGTGGCCCTTCACTCGGGTACCCAGCCATTTTCTCAACAGTCGGATACCCGCCATGCGCTCGGGCAGGTTGAGCCCGTTGTCGAACGCCATGGCCTTCTCGCGCAGGATCCGGTCGTTGATGATGGGGTTGCTGGTTAGAGAGTCCAGCTCGCGAGGACGGCCGGTGACGGGGAGTTGACCGGTCACCGGGTGCACGTGAGAGCAGGCGTCAGGACCCCGAGATAGAGAGGCGATGAGCATGGAGATGTAGGCGCCCATGATCAGGGCGGTGAGGCCGGAGAAGAGGAGGGGCCATCTGCGTTGCTGGAGGAGGGTGCCGAGGTCTTGGGGTTCCGAGTTGGATTTGGGAGGTTCCTCTGATTTTGGTTCGGGAGTTGGGTTGTCATAGTATTGACGGTGTAGAGAATAGTCATAAGCTGGTTCGGGGGTTACTTCTGGGATTGGTTGGGCGGTGGTGGATGGCCTGGACAGCCTGGACGCCTTGGACTGCGGAGGGAACTTGGACTTGGCGAGGAGAGAGGTGGTTGTGAAGGCTCGGGTGAGGGTGAGGCGGTTGGCTGTCACGAAGAGGTGGGATGAGCGTTGGGAAGCTCCCCTAAGGGAGAGTGGTATCCTTGTTGCCATGGTGGTGGTTGGTGGTGCAGTCACAAGCTTCAAGAACTGTCATTCCCCAAAAGGCTAGCTCCCGAACTCAAAGCCCAAGAGTTTTGAGTTAAACAAGTTCAGATTCGGAAGCTTCGAAAGTCGTTCTGGTGTCGATGAGAGACCCCACAATTTTCCGCTGCCAAGCATCAGCAGCTGCGCTAAAGTGCGCCACGCAGTGACGCTATTGGGACAGGGGTGCCCCAATCTCGTCCCAGATCCCCGGATCGTCGTCACCTTGGTCACTCATCATCTTGACAACAAACAAATCACTTGCACTTCATATCATCGCCTGAGCTCACTCTCTCCTCTCTCAACTCTGATATAAGTCGAGTAGCAACCGCAAGCACTAGTACAAGGACAAAGACCAGCTGCCATGTCAGCACAACAAGACCTCCAAGAGCTCCTGCGGCTCCTCACCGTTGGCCGCAAGACTCCCATGCTTCAAGCTATGGCTCAGATCAAATCTTTACAAGCTGTTGAGATCAGGAGGTAAGTCAGTCACACTTTCTTATTCTTATGCTTCAGGCTCACTCCACCATACCAGCCTCGCGTGATGATATCATCACTCTAATCTCCAAGTCATGTTCACTTACAAAGTCCACTAGCATCCAACAAATAGCCGAAGCCCCCCTCGACACCATCAAATCCGCCCTTAAAGACGAAAAGACAGCAAAGTCCCTCCAAAATGCCTGCAAAGCAGCCATGAAGCGGACCAGCACGGCAGGAGGCTCAGCGGGTACCAAACGCGGCGCCCCGTTACCAACCACAAACTCGCCTTCTTCAAAGCGCCTCAGACATGACGACAACCCACTTATGCCTTCCCGTACCCCCGGTGAAGAGCTCACGCCCCAGGAACTGGAAGCCTCACTCGAACTTCCCATCTGCTTAGACGAAGAGCTCATCTCCCAAACCGTCCTAGAGACCAACCGCGCCCCTCTGGTTCTCGCCTTTGCCGTCGAACTCTTGCGACACACGAGGCCCGAGCAACCACTTTCCTCTCGATTGAGCCTGGGACAAGCGGTAGTCAGCGCCAACTCGCGCTCAAAGGCAGTGAGCATCGGTCTGGCTGCTAAGGGGCCTAGTGCCGAAGAAGAGGGGTTGATAGGCTCAGGCCAACCGAGGGTGAAGGTAATGGGTAGGGAGGTTCCCGTGTTGAAGAGGGGAGGGTACGAGTGGAAGGAAGAAGTCAGTGAAAGCACTTTACAACAAGAAGATCAAACCACCACCGCGCAATCATCATCATCAAAGGATCCTCAAGAACAACCCCAACCACCACCACCACCACCACCACCGCCGTCCAAAACCATCCAAAAAGTCCACCCCTTCTTCCAACCAGACGACATCCACTGGTCCACCAGCCCCCTCCTGGCCTCCAAAGACTCCAAGTTCATTGCCCACTCGACCAAGATCACCTCCCCCTCCCAAGAGAAAATCCTCCTCAACAACCTCTTCCGCACCCATCCCAACCTCGAATCAGCCACCCACAACGCTTGGGCCTATCGCGTCCGCCTCCCCCCCAACCAAAACCGAATCATTGAGAAATCCTTCGACGACGGCGAACAAGGCGCCGGCGACTTGATGTTGCGTATCTTACGGGAAATGGACATGGACGATACAATGGTAGTAATGACGCGCTGGTTCGGCGGGACCATGTTGGGACCGGATCGGTGGCGGTTGATGAGGAGTGTGGTTTTGGCGGCGGTGAATGAGAGGGGGAGGAAGACTGCCTCCAGTGAAGAACTGGAAGAGGGAGGGGAGGCGGTTTGGGGGTTGGATTTGGAGGGGATGTCGAAGGGCCCTGCTGGGGGTTCGTCGTCGACTGCTGCGTCTGCGTCTGCGTCTATGGGTGCTGTAGGTGGAAGGGGGAAGGCTATCTCTAGCTATGGGACTGGAGTGGTAGGCATGCAAATCCACAAACCAGAAGTAGCGAGGAACTACCTTTTACGAAGCTTCCATACGGCTTCGGCAGGGGAAGCAGGGGAAGCAGGGACGGAACAGAAAAAGACGACAAAAACTAAAAAGACGCAGAAGCAGTTAGAAACAGAGCGAGAAGAAAACCTAGGCCTGTTACTGGGGGCTTTGAGACTGCTCTTCGACAGCTGGGCGGACCATCTCACCGCCGCGGAACTGGATAAGAGGGCATGGGCGTGGTATGTGGCTGTCAGACCGGATGTCGAGGCTGGACCGGGCGGGTGGGGAGCGAAGGGGAGGTTAGAGTTAAGGAGGATTTTGGAGTTGAGGAGGAAGGAGGAAGAGGGAAAAGAGTAGTAGCAGGAGGAGAAAGAGTAGTAGTAAGTAAGTACATAGCAACATTGATGGATTTTGTTAATTGTTCTTGATGACATCTATCTCAGTTCATATGTTTCTCTTGTAAGGACAAACAAAATGTGCGACTGGCGATATAGCATCCAGGTCTTCCTCTCAGTGTAGCTAGCAGTGCAGCAAATACGTACGTCTAGCACGCACGGCTTGATTGACTCCTAGGAGATCGGGATCTTGCTTTCAGTGTAACACTTCATTTGATGCAGTGCGAGATACCGTAGTCCCCTGAATCTGCAGATTCCCGTGAAGCACATAAGGGTCCATTGCTTGCTGTGATGACAACATGCTAAATAGAGAAAGAAGCAAATGTGTTGGCATCCCGAGCTGGTGGTAGTGAGCAAGGCGATACCAGATATTCACAATCACCGAAGAGCAACGAACAATAAGTGGCAGCAAAATAGGAAGCGCCTGTCTTCTTTCTAGATATAGGAATGAGTCGAGCTTTCTAGCAGCAGTATATAAAAACTCCAAATCTGTTTTTTTTCCAACCACCTTTTTTCTCTTCACTCTTTCAAATGTTTTCCCTTCTTGTCTTTTTGTCTATCTTGAACATGAACATATGATTTTTTTCTTCTCTGATCTCATCCTCTCTGGCTTTTCCCTTTTGTGTATCACCACGTCTGCCCGCTCTCTGTATCTCAAGAAAGGGGCAGGAAATCCGGAAAATACTAGTGACTTTCCATCTTCTTTCGTTCCTTTCATACGCTTGACTGGCCTTGCTGCGCCTCTTTGCAACCGTGGAATAATAACCAAAAACCCAGTTGTTGTTGTTGCAAAGAGACTCGAAAAAGAAGTGGGTTGGGTCGCAATGTTCGACGACATGCTGCGCCCAGGGTATTCGCTTGACAACGCAATCTCCGTCCTCCTAATGTATGAAAATCCATCTCTAGGTATCCAGGCCATTCGTGTTTCTCTCTCCTCGTCACGGCACCATTTCCAGGTGCGCGCGGCATCCTTCCGTCTCCCATTACTGGTAAGGATGACTGACCCAAAAAAAAAAAAAAAAAAAAAAAAAAAACCCAAAAAAAAAGCAGAAATAATCCAAAAGGTGTTGTAAACCAAATAAGTGCAATGAGGGGGAGATTTCCATCGATCCCGTGAAAGCAAAAATAAAATGATCAAAAAAAGCCAACCGTCTGACACCTTCCTTGACATGCCCACATCAGCTGAAAGTCATAAACGCCATTTCGTGACCCAGCCTCGTCTATGGGATGAACCGATCCGTAAATGCCCCTGTAAGCCCCCCTTTGAACTCCTGTAAAAACCCCTAAAAATGATCTGTTGGTAGCACACACACTTGCTTCAACTCGCACACACATTGCGCCGTTGCGCCACATGGCTTGACTTCCGAAACTTGGAAGTTGCCCAGAAACCCCGACTTCAGTCGTAAGAAATAGTCATGAGAAAGATGTTGTGGGAAAAGGGGATCAGAAATCATCCAGGAGGCAATCAAGCTCATCGAGCTCAATGTTCTCTGGGTTGCGATCCCACTCGAGCATCGCATCGAGCTTGCGCCAGCTCTCGGACTCACTCGCACCGCCAAACTCCTTCCGGCCGTAGTTCAAGGACATCATGGTCGAGGATGGCTTCATCGCAGGACTCGTAAGATACGACGTCCGCTCACCGAACAACACATTATCATCCTTGGAGCAATAGTCAATGTCCATAGCGGTGTTCACAGGGGAAGACGCAGACAGTTCACCGTTGAGTTTCCGTTTTTGGAGGCCAGTGGCGGTCTGTGTAAACTCTTTTTCGTCCTTCTCAAGCGGAGGGGAGACACCGCGGTGATTGCGGCCGTTCTGACTGCTGTTTGAGGAGTGGGCCCCAGACAGGCAGTAGCGTGTGGAGAATGAGCCAATTGGTGTGCTGGGCATAGGGACGTCGTCTTCCACGTCGTCGAACTCAGGGCTCGAAAGATCCACCTCGGGGCTGGGGCTAAGCTCACGTCGCCGGTCGAGGTCGGACTCATCGGTCCCCGATGCGGCGCTTGAGATGCTAGGCGAGATAATAGCGCGCGAAGCAAGATTTAGCGCAGCCGCCTGAGTCGGGTCGGGAAGCGGCTGGTGGGGGCATGTGGTGAGATAAAAGTATGTGCGGCGCGGGTGAACAGACTCGAGCTCCTTGGCAATCGGGCACGGAGACGAGACGTTCCAGCACGTCCTCTTGAGGTATGTAGACAAGCGAGACGAAACAATGGCGCATGGGTTGGCAGATCTGACAGTAGCGGAACAAGTTAGCGAAACATGACCTTGCAATGGCAATTGGCAGAAGGTGAACTCACTGTTGAACAATCTTCAACTGCTGCATCAAGACGGCGGCAAGCTCCTTGACCAAGTGCGGCCTGTTGCCAGTGTTTTGGAGCTGGACGATGACCGCCTCAACGATATCATCATTGATAGCCTCGAAGTCAATTGGCCTGGGAGGATCGTCGCACTCGACAGACTGGTGCGCGCCGCCCGGGGAAGGAGGGGGTGTATTTTGAAACCTGACAGTCTCACGCTCCTCGCGCTTCTTCTGTTGGGGTTCGGACGGATGCGCGCGGCCTTCGGTCTCGACGGCGCTGTGCGTGCGCTTGAGCTTCTTGGAGGAGGTAGACTCCGCTTTCGAGCTGCTTGTATTTGAGGGAGTAGGCGAGGCCATTTTTGCTGCTGTGTTTGATCGTGTATGGGAGCTGGTGTGGGAAGAGTCCTTTTGTTCTTTGGAGGCTCTGCTTGCGGCAGCGGCGGCTCTTGAGTCTTTGGAGGTAGGGACGTGGATGCCGAGCGAGGGCAGGGAGAGGGATTTGCGTCGAGTATTGTACGGGGCCATGGTTGCGGTAGTCTAGAAACGAAGTAGACAAGGAGTGCGTGGTCGTGGGTTGGCGGCTTTGAGGTGAGACTGATTATGTTACAGGCTAATAGTAACGTATGCTGCCGGTAACTGTATGCGTAAGCAAGGCGTGCGTGGAGTCGTGGTGCGTCTCGCTAACGTCAACAACTGCTTGACACCTGCTTCACGGTCGTGTTGGAGATGTTGGAGGAGGAGGAGGAGGCTCGTGGAGGGTGCCTTTTGTCGAGATGGGATGATTGCTTCTGAACCACGTCAACGAGGGAACGTGCACGAATAGCAGACAAGATAGTGAAGAGGAGGATGAGTCTCTTTTTTTCTTGCCTCGAGTCGCCAACAACTCTTTGTAGAAGTAGTAGATAACAAGAATAATGTCTGATGATGACCCTTTTCTCTCCCGAAGACGATAGCTATCCAAACCACGATTTGAAACAAGTTCGAGTATGATGGGCAAGAGAAGAGGAGAAGAGGGAGCGAGAGAGGAAAGAGAGAAGAGACGATGGTGGCGGATGATGGAGGGGGGGAGTCTATCTGTTTTGGGGGGAGCAACAACAGCAAAGAGAGGGGAGACGAGACAAGACAAGAGACAGACAGTGCAGGAAAATGATGGGAGGATGGAAGCACTTGCGAATGGCAGTGGAATGGCAGAGTGGCCCGGGTGTGGGTGAGAGAGAGGTGCCCGCTGGGTGTACCGTGGGTGTACGTAACTGGTGTGGATGGAGCGCGCAATGGGGAAAGCGTCGCTCGTAACTTTTTTTTTTTTTTTCGTTCCTCTGCATTGCCGTTTGGCGAAGGGGGAGGGGGGTGCAAGGTGGGATTGTGCGGGAGTGCATTTTGCGATGATGGAAGGGGGCGACCGGCTAGCGACGCAAGACAGCAGCCAAGACTCACCAAGACTGGACAGAGGGGCACACTCGACAGGGTACAGGGGGGTCTGTTGGCGTCGAAGCCAAGAACGACCAGGACCGGGAAGCTTGAACAGGGTTAAAACATCAGATCGGCCAATGACAGTACACCATTTTCTTTCAAAAGGCGGTAAGAATCCACAGACGGGCAATATGTGGATTCCTGGACTTGAGTAGTGTGGGGTCAAGCTGCCGATTTTGGTGGAGGGTTACACGCGCATGCAACTGGTAACTGGCAGCAGCTGGTGAGAGCAGAGCAGCATGAGGTTGCAGCAGAAAAGTGGAAGGCTCGAAAGGCACGCGGGAGAAAGAGGAGCAACAGCAGCCTGAGCGCAGAGCAGCTGTCTTTGAAAGCGCTGTAACCGAAAGCAACGCGACTTCAACCGAAGAAGGAAAAAGAGCATGTCAATCGCCCACCAGACATCTTGTGCACAGTTTCGTAAGCGCGATTGCCTGTTCCGTCAACGGGATATCATGGCAAGCCAAAACAACACAACTGAACAACACATACAGTTGTCTAGCTACAAACATGATAGCACCGAATAACACCATCATGGCATGACCACACGCGGCATCTCAAACCACATCAAACCATGGGTGAGGGCGGAAATACCAAAACAGGCAGATCGCAGGACCACACGCCAACGTTGAACCTTGACCCGAGAAGAACTAGCGTTAAACTAGGTCGGATCTAGAATTCTGGGGTCCACGATTGGCTGGCGGCAGACTCTCGACCAATGGCATTGCACCAACTTAAAAGCCAATCCGAAGGATCCGCGAGGACGGCGAACGCACCAAGGGAAGAAAGTGAGAAGAGAGAAGAGAGAAGCCGAAGCGAAGAGACTCTGGCAGACATGACGAGAACTGACGACATTGGCAAAGACTTTGGGAATAGTGTCTTCAGTTAACTCCTCAGAAGTGATGCTTTCTAGTGGCTCTCCGTCGTAATAATACAGCAACACTATCGAAAGATCGGCCACCACTTGCATCTTTACAGTAAATACCGTACTGAAAATGTTGATCAGTGACGACAAACCCCCCACTCATGACAGCCAACAGTGACATTTTGAGGGTTGGTTGATGTAGTGATTTACAAAGTCTTTACGAGTTGAGACTGACTGACCGAGGTGAAGACAAAGAATCGAGCCATTCGGTCTTTGCACCTTCTGCTTTCGTCCCTTCTCATTTCTCTTCCTCTTTTTTTTTTCTTCAGGGTCTTCGGGCTCCTCTCTGGCTCGGAGATGGAAATGCAGGTGGGTTTCGAAAATGGATCTCTGCTTCGTTGCTAGGCTCAAATTGGCCGAATGGAAGTGCACAGTTCAGCGGAAAATACCCGAGGTTGCTCCACCTCTTCGGAACCGTTCTCAATTCCAAAACAAAGAGGGCCCACTGAACAGAGAAGAAAAAAAAAGCATGCCCGCTTGTGCCTGGAAGAAAAAGGCATTTCTCCGCTCCGTCTTTCCGAAAAGCGCACTGGCAGTTCTTCAGCAGCCAACAGAGAGGACGAGTTGGATATCCACCTGCTAATAATACCGCAGTTCACGAGAGAGTCATTGTGGTTCACAATGCCAAAGTTCAACAATTCCACGCTTTGTCATTGCTATCAGCTGAGAGCTGCAGCACGTCCGTCGCCACAGTCCCGGCGTGCCCGGTTCCCTCAGCCCCAAGAGCCCCACGATGCCGTTGCCGTTTGCGACAATTGCCGTTGAGCCTCCAGGGGCACATTGCTACTGTTACGTCGTCTGGTTGCGCCTCATTTGCCTCCTCACGATCTGGCCTCGCCTCAGCCTCGGCGTATCGCTTCTTGTTTTCTCTTCATCATCGCCGGCAAGGTTGATGATGCCACCGATGAACAACGTCATTATCAAACTGATAAACCCAAAATAACAGAAGGATCCCATCATTGCTTCCCACGTGCTTTTTGATCTCACGGTTGGAAGAAGTTGACGATGCCACATCCAGTAAGCTTTCACACTCGGCGCACTGTCTAAACGGATCCAAAGCGGAGAAGGACAGTCTGCGAGTGAAAACTCATACTCACCAATCAAAGCTCTCCAAGCACACGCTGAGTTGCTTCTTTTGGTCGGACCCCTCTTTCGTCTTGTCGTCGTTTGCAGTCTGTGCGGCCGAAGCCAGCAAACGAGCGCTTCAAGAGTTCAGACATCTCGATCCCGTCCCGAATCTGCGGTCATCTGTGGATGAGGAACAGAACCAAAAAAAGGAACATTGACGACACATGGCTACCGAGAAAAAGAAAGTTGAAGCTAATAAATCGACGGCGGCTCTGCTGGCAAAGTCCCCTACTTTTTTTACGTACCCTTCTTTTCCACAATCACACCTCATTGCGCTTGGCCTCTTTTCGTACCCCTTCTCTTGTTGCACTGACTCGAGGTCCCCGAGGGGAGAGGAGGGGGGTCTGGATTTACCGCCATGTCTGGGTCATTGGTACGGAGACAGGACCGAAATTTTACAGCACCAGTCTGCAAGAGGAGCCGAGAAAGAGAGAAAACTGCCGCGCTCCACGACTGCAAGAAACAACCACGCAATCAGCCATTTCTTTCAGTCCTTCAGTTCAACAGTCCGAAAGTATCCGTTACGCTATCGATACACCCGACCCCTTTTTTTTAATCGTCTCCCCTTCTGCAGCAGAGTGCATCACATGCGCGCTGTGGATGGCGAGGGGTTCAATGCGTTACGTATCAATCAGCCATCTCACAAGTGGAGAGTATCACAATACCGCTTTTTCTCGGTCGATTTGGTTTTACTCGTTTTCAGGCTAGCCTTCTTATAGTAAAGTCGGCCCCCATCTGCAAGCCAGAGTGGGTATGTGAACGTGGCCATACAAGGGGTCCATACAAGGGGTGCACAGGGGTGCCTAATTCCTTGGCAAAAGAGGGGGTTCTAGAGACTACCAACTTTCTAATTCCTATTAATTTTATCATTTTATCCTTTTTATACATCAACCAACAACACCAGCCATAAAAATAATGATATTTTTAACTCTCTCATAAAACTATACCTCGTATTGACCTTAGGACTATCAATATTGTTTATACGTAAAAGTCCATACAATCTACATTACTAACTGGATTTGATTTCCCATCCTTTTTTCCTTACAAACGTGACAAAAGACTTCGAAGATGCCAAAGTATTTACTATTAATAACGAATATAATATTATTTACCAGTAATTTTCCTCTCCCAGGTTCACACACATTATTAATTTATCTCTTAAAAGCAGTGGCTATCATTTTGGCTGGACTCGAGAGCGGTAGAGGGATAGTATTAAAGAATATATCTTAAATAAGAATTATTTAGTTAAATATTTTGTAAAATCGAGAAGGAGGTAATAGTAAAATTACAATATATAGGGTATTAAGAAAGAGTAGTAAGAAAATAAAGTATTTGTATAGGTAGAAGAGATTATCGTTATTAAAAACGAATCGGATTAATATTAGTAATAATATTAATCGAGTGAAATTAGCGCTATTGAGTTTCCTTCTTCCTCTTTAATATCGACCTCCTCGTTATCTATTCCTATTTCGGCTATAATAAGAGCTTTATTATCAGCTACCCTAAATTTAGTAACGAATTCAACCTTTTTCTACTAGTTAAAGCCTATAATACGTCGCTATTTATAGAAGGCCTTCAATTAAAGTATAATATAATTATTGTAAATTATACCTAATTCGTTAATAGCGGCTTCTCTTTCCGGTCTTAATTTAAAATAATTATTAATAACTTCGGTATTATTAGTATTTTAATACTTAGAAAAGTCAATATCCTTCCAATTGATGCCTTTTATCTTAATTTTCCAATTTTCTAAACTATTAGAGTAAATAGATAGACTATAATCGACGAAAGACTTCGCTATCAAATTAGAATTCTTAGCTTTTAGAAAGTTAATAGCCCATATAATAATATAGGTAAATATAATCCTCTTCTTAACGGGAATCTACTTATCGAAATCACTATTAACCGTTTATTATTATTCAATATATTCGTCGTATACTTTAAAGAAGTAGGCCTTAATAGATTTATTAATATAAATATCGAGGGGTTATAACAGCAGGGTAAGGCTGCTAAAGATTAAAATTCGGTTAATACTATATTTATTAAAAGTATTGAAAACGTTTTTTATTTTGTAAAAGCCGGCCGTATCTATAATTAATAATACTTTATTATTTTTATTTCCTACCTCTTTATATAATTCTTTATTAATCTATTTAAGTATTAATTTTTTATTATTATAAGCCGTCTTATTAAATTCGACCGTTACGCTTTTATTATATTAATTGGTTTTACTTAAATAAATAAAGGGGTTAGTACTAAAATAAAAAAAATGGCTCAAATAAAAGAAAGATTTCTACTTTATTCCTTTTATTTTTCTTTTTTTCTTATAACTAAATAGGAAATATACTATCTACCCGCCTCTACTTATATTATAACCTATTTGCCCATAGGTAGTAAGTAGAGGATATAGTACTAGTTTACCCTTCTATTGGGTTAAGGTCTTACTTTGGACTAATAACTATATTAATTATAGGAAAAAAAAAGAAAAAAAAAAGGAAGATAAAAGGGGAAGCCCTATATTACATATAGTACTATATTTATTTACCCGCTTCGGCTCGGATTATATCCCTATTTGCCCGCGGGTAGTAAGGTATTAATACAATATTCTAATACCTTCTAGCGGTTTTAGTCTTATATGCGATTTATAATTTAGAGGCGTAATATAAAGGGTAGAAGTAGGAGATAGATGTAAATAAAAGGGATAAAAAGGATAATATAAAAAGGAAAAATAAAAAAGATAATAAAAATAAAAGAGTTAAATTTACTATCTAGAATCCTTCTTTTTTTAGTATCTAACGTACTCTTAAATATTAATTTAGGTAGCAACCTCTATAACCTATTTATAAAAAATATATAAAATGAGGGTAGTTTGCCGCTTATTTTAACCGTTTTTATCGGTCTTACTCGTAATAATATTATTACTTCGGATATTGTATATTACGCCGTCGAGGAATTTAAAGAGGATAGGGGTCTCGTCAAAATTAATAGTAAATTGCTTATTAACCTATTGAAAGAGGGGAAGTTAATTAATAATAAGAAAGATATAATATAAAATACTTACCTTATAGGGGGTAGGCGGACTATAAATTAAATAGTTAATAAATATTGTTATAAGTAAAGTAGTATTTTTATGTACAAATTTGAAGAAGTTGGTAATTAAACGAAAGTAATCTTCTAACAATTTCGAAAACTACTATATAACCTAACGAAGCACAATATTATAGCGGCGCATAAACCCCTTATATTAACCGGTTATAAATAGAAAATCCGTATAGGGTTGTTTAGTAAATTTATAGAAAATATACCTAGATTTTAATCTAAACTAGCTAATACGTACAAACTCGTCCTTTCTTCGTTTTTCGAAGAAGTTAGCGAATAATTTCTTTTCTAATTCGGAAAACTTTAGTTAGAAAGGATATAAAGTACTGTAAATAATTAAGTTTCTTTTCGTCTACTAATATTAAATAGTCGAATATAGGATTTTAAAATAGTCCGTTACTTCGTAGTAGAATAGCCGGCATTTACTTAGTAAGGGTAATTATTCCTCTCTATCGACGATAATATTAATCTCTAATAGGGTAATCCTTCTAACGTAGGGTTTATAACTTATAATTAATTCCGTATTGACGAAATAATAAAGAAAGTAATTAAATATAGGAATCTTGACTTTACAATTATAATTACGCTTAACTTTCTTTTTAAGAAGGGAATAATCATATTACTAGTATTCAAAGTGCTTATAGAAGGGCTTAATTTTCTTACTAGGCTTTAACCGTTTAATAATAGTATTGTAGAATTTTCGCTATTACGGCGGAGCGTTTAAATCGACTGACGAAAAGGAGGTATTGAAGAATATGAAAGATAATAACGATAAAGATAAATAAAATAAACTTAATAATATTTTATTAATTTATAAAACCTAGGTTTTTGGAGGGGTGGGGAGGGAAGCTATATAATAAGAAGCTATAGTTAAATAAATAAAGTAGGGTTAGTAGTAATAATATAAGAGATTTGGAATAAAATTCATTTTAAAGTCGGTTGACTTTTTAATATTAAACTCGTAATAGGAATCTTAATAGTAGTAAGCTTAATACTTATTTCTTTAATAAATGATAGTATTGCGATCGATAATATAATATTATTCAATTAATTTAATTGATTCTAATTAATTATAGTAATAATAGCAGTTAGAATATACGAATTAGAATCGAAAAAAGTAGTTATTTGAAGAAGGAGGAAGGAGGTAGGGTAGTTGGGCGAAATTCTATAAAATTACTAGCACGGGGAATACGGCTGGCATAGGTTACCTACAATCGGCTGGCGGGGCTGGCAGGGGGGTGGCAAGGGTAAACTAGCTGGCTAGCACTCGCTTACATATCCAGATTAGGTATGGTAGCCCGCTACACCTGTTTGAGCAAAACCAAATTGACCGCGAAAATGCGGTACTCAGCTCCCGTTGTCTGTGTCTCTCTTCACTGTTCGGTCACCACTCACCACCAAAGTAATCCGTTTGCGGGAGACCCTATATCGAGGTTCTACAAGAAATCTCACGTTGAAATCAAAAGCCGGCGTACTTGAAGCCTATCAAACAACCGTACGGGTTCAGCTTAACTAGGCCATGACATCGTTACCCAGTTGTTTTTTCTCTGCCTGTTTCTTGTGTTACCGTTAAAGTGTCACTGTGTGTGACAATGTCATATGTTTCCAGAGACACGGGCTGACGGGACAAACGCTGAACGTGGGCGGGCGAGATACATGCATCAGGCAGCAGAAGTCCCTACATATGTACTTCTCGTCTGAATGTCTTTCTGAGGACCCTTTTGCAGATGAAAAGTTCGCTTCGAGTTTCTCCATCATCTCGATAATGACACCTGTGTCTGAAGTCTAAATATACTATACTTTAACCTCAAATAAGCTTCATTATTGTTCCGTCTGACTGGTACCTCTCAAAGTCACAACGACAACAAACGTCACCAACAAACGAACAACCTCCAAGCCCTCAAGCCACCAACACACACCCCTCCTTCCTATCTCACAAGCCTCTTTTTTTCTTTTTACACTCTACAAGTACTTACCCCTCCTTCAACCTACCTCGCCTAGGTACCTACCTCACCACCCCCCTTCAGCCTGCTCAAACAACCCAAAACAACCAAACCACCAACCAGTGTCGGTACCGGTACCGGTACCAGTTACCAGAATCATAATGATTCACCCCTCCATGTTTACATAACCCATCGCCCCCAAGGCCCTAACTGAGCTTGCCATCCCAACCATCCTGTCCATCAATGGGGCAAAAACCGACCAGTAAAATCACACAAGTCTCCCGTTTGTTCGGGCCTTTCTTTCGAGAAGGGAAAGAAAAATGTCGGCGTCATTACAAATTTCCTATCCTATCCTATCGAATACCATCACACGACGAGCCGTCTCAGCCTGTGCGTGCGTCCCAGCCGTGTGTGTGTGTGTGCGTGTGGCTTTGTCCATCTTTCCACCATCACAAACCCAGCTTCCGTCCGTCCCCCCCTGATTCACGCGCGGCTTAGACTGCTACGGTACTGTGAACTCTGTGATGCTAGCAACCCCTCCATTAATATCTGATGTTTGGTGGGAAGGAACACACACTACTACTGTGTAGTACATGGAAACATGGGGAGCATTGAAGAGAAAAATTACACCGCCTTTGATCTGCTTTTGGTGTAGCAGTTGTGGCTGGCCAACCAGTCATAACGGACTGGAGTGATTTTAGGCAACATCTTTGTCACTTACACGGGAGATAAGGTTATCGTGGAAGTAAGGTATGAAAAGCTGTGATGATGGTTGTGTGGGTGGACGAATCTGACATGCATATACATATCTCGAAATTGTAGGCATTTCGTGGAATGCTTAATGCTTTGATGCTTGATGCTTGATGACTGGCATATGATGGGATTTTAAGAGTTTCAGAGGCACGACAGGTAAGCAGTAGTATGTAGGCAAGTGGTAGGCTTCAAAGGGTATTGTATGTATAGCAAGCAGATAGAGAAGTTGTGAAACGAACATCACATGTGTAAAGGTAGTTGGAACAAGGCTGAGATCAGGCCTAGATAGAAGATACTCCCGTGGAGGTAAGAAAACAATCTAATGTGCACCAACATTACTATTTCTCTATGATGCTGACTGTAGTGTTACACTTTAGTTCGAGTCGTAGCTGGTACAATATGAGCATCAATCAAGTTCAGCTAGGTATGCTGTAATGATACTCCAAGTCCGTAGACGCATCGCACGTGGAATGGTATTAAAATTGTTACAGAATAGAAACGTTTCACTACAGAGCATGTCCTCACAATACTTCTACATCATATCAACCCGCTTTCCTTGATCATTAGATCACGTCAAATCCCAACGCGACCCCATCCTCTCCTTGCCTCAGACATCAGCCAGTAAAACGAAACTGGAACACACCGAGCATAGCATTATATCTCTATTCGTTTTTGTGACATCTGCCCCTGCCTGACCTGTTCTGTTCTGTTCTGATCCGTTCCGTCTTAATTTCGTCTTACTCCCCCAAACGCAAAACACAACTCCCAAATCCGCTTCGTTCCAAAACCCTGTGATTTCCGCTTTGTTGGTGGGAGATTATATCCATATTATATTACACACATCATCGCCATCCCATACTTCTTCGAGCTTCCCTTGGTGTCCTCCCTCGCGCCCTGTTCGCTGCCCTCTGTGGCCTCCTTCGTTGATTGTCTGCTCTTTCAGGCTCCGGCCTCGGCTCTGGCTCTGTCTTTGAGGGAGGTTTCCAAGACCTTTGTGGCCAAGAGGCCTTTGGATACGGTATATACATCCACCCTAGCTGAACTAACTGGTTCCTGCTCCGCATATCCAGTATTCTAGCTATGTCTTCCGGTACAAATCTTGGGTCTCTCATCCCAAGGGCTCTTGACATATACAACCCAGCAACAATCTTCCTAGTGAGCCCTAAATCGGCAGACCGCCGTGCTTCTGATCCGTCGCCTCGTCCGTCTTCTGCCCATCGGTTATCGAGCGGTTCTAGTGCTGGCGAACCTTATCCTCAAACACTCTCCGCACCTCTGGGGTGGACTTGATGAAGGGCAGCTCAAAGAAGTTGTACTTCTCGTTCTTAACCAGCTCTATGGTGGTGATGATCAGACCCCACGGGTACGGCCAGTAGCCTATTAACCGTTCAAGAAGGATGCGAACAATCTGCTGCCGAATGTCCATCTCCTCGGGATCTGTGGAGGCGACGTCACGGCTAAAGAAGTCAAGGAAAACCTGGATGAAATAGTGCGTATGGGCACTGGTGAAGCGCAGCCAGTTCGCCATGCTGTTCAAAACGTAGTACCTCGTATCGGGGGAGAGTTCCGTGATGAGCATTTGCAGTGTCTTGAGGTCTGGTGCGCCGGGGACGAACACAGAAGCGTCGTTTCTGGTGGCGGCGCGGTTGACGGCAAAGTTGCCAATGTGCGAAATCACGGCATCGATGACTTGGCGGTTTACGTCGAGAGGGACGAATCCGTAGTCAGTCGTTCCACTACCAGACCTAGTGATAGCGTGTGTAATCTGCGCAATGGCATCTTCGGATGGGCCGTTCTGCAAAGCCTGGTCCAATATGTCCAGCAGCCCCAGTTGGCGTATCTGTTCGGTAGGATCATAGACACTGATCGCTGCTTCTTTGATGTCTGCGATCTGATCCAATTTCAAGCCGGGCTGGAAGGCATCGGTCGGCTTCGCGGCCGAAGCGGGAGTAGCCAGCAAGATCATGTTCCTCAATTGGGTTGCATGAGGCGGCAAACTCTGGCACAGCAGCACATGGTTGGCAGACACGTAATCGGGGAAATCATGCCCCAGGATGATGAGGAGCTTCAGGACGGCCTGGTACATGTCCTTGGCGAAAAGGGAGAGCTCCAACGGCTTCAGAAGCTCGCCCTGGTAAGAGAGCAAATCCCGAAGTATCTTGGTGTACGCCTCCCAGCCCGCGTTGTTATCCATTTGAAGCATGGCTGGCTGGAAGACACGGTGGGTGACAAGTGTGAGCCAGCCAAAGACGAAGCCCGGGTAGAGGCTCGGCCGCATGTCGAAAAGACGGTCGGCAAAGGTGAGCATGATGCGATCGCGCTCACTTTCTGGCAGCTCCTCCAGAGAGTGAATGCCGTGAATGAGGTAGGAAAAGAACCGAACAAACACCCGTGAGTTGAACGCATCGCCACGCTTGACGTGGTGGCTATTCAACACCAGCACACCAAGGGCGAAGATGGAATCGATGAAAGCAGCACGGGCCGCTTGTTCGTCGGCATTGTCTTCGTGGGACTGGAAGAGGATAAGGATCATCTTGCCCAAAGCATCAATTGCGTGGTACGCCTCCGTTATCGTTCCATTGAGGTGAAATACCTGCTCGAAGCGGTCGACAGACTTGTCGATGGCTAGGCGTGTAAACATCAAGAAATCATCAGTGTTGGCGATGACTCCCCTAGAGCGCATCTGCTGCACAAAGATCGTTGATGACTTGGAGGAGGAGGCGGCAGGGTTGTTGCAGAGGTGAACCCATTCGTCAAAGACATATTCCATTTGTTCCTGACGGATGGCAAGGATCTCTGCCGGAGTAAGGCCATCAGGCAAGTCCGGAGGAGGTGCAAGGATCTTGGACTTGAGACTCTGGCCTCCTTGAACATCCGGATTCTCACTGATCCAGGCCCATGCTTCCTCCAGACTGCGGACAAAGTCAGCATAGAGCGCAAGAGGGCTCTCACTAAGAAGCGTAAGATCCACAAGCTGCTCGAGGAATTCAACGGATCCCTCTTTGCGTTGCTGGAGGGCCATGGACATGGCTGCATCAATGCTCCTCCAGTCAAGCAGGTCCGTGCCGAGCAGTGCTGCAATGAGCGAAAGGTTGAGGAAGTATTCAGCTGGTTGTTGATGGAAGAGGCTCCTGATCTGCTGGCTCGTGGCCGGGCCGGCAATCTTGCGGAGAGTTTCGAGGACATGGACGAGACTTTCAAGCAAGAGGGTATCGCCAGGCTGTCTGAAGATCAACTGGGCGATCTGGGTTGCGGCATATGCTGCAAACTCTTCAGACGTCTGCTGAGTCTTGATAATAAGTTGCACGAGAGCATCAATGATGTCCAGAACTTGGTGAGCGCGGGGCAGTTCGTTGAAGTGTTCCTCGGTGGCACCAGTGGCGGCGGCGGTCAATGACTCCAAAAGCTTGTTGACTCTGTCAGCAATGGTCCTGGCATCCACCTGGTTAAGCCCGGCTTGACGTCCATTTGCCAACGCGCCACTGCCCTGGGGGTAATGCTGAAGCTGGCCACCGAGGTGAGGAAGCGAAGGTGTCTCCGCAGGTGTAGGAAGGGCAGGGATAGCGTTGAACTGATCCCCGAGGACTTCATTTGCGAGAGACCTGGCGTCCGAAGTAGAGGCTGCGTGAGACGGTCCTGTTGTCGAAGCGACTGCCCTCGGCTGCCGGGCAAAGTCATCGTAGATGGCCATTTGCTCCGCATTAAGACCAGTCATGCTCGGGTTCAACTTGAAGGGATGAGGAATGGTCCAGGCCCAGCGGGTGAGTCCAGGATCCATATATGGCTCATTCGGACGCTGCGCACGATGCCGGCGTCTGGCTTCAATTTCAGGTTGAATCATCTCCTCGATCTCCGGAACCGCACGATCTTCAGCCGACTTCTCGATTACGCTGGAAGCGAGGTCCAAATTCGAGTTGATGCAGAGCATGATAATACCCTCGGGTAGCACTAGACCCATCTCAGCCGAGAGGGCACGAAGGTAGTTGGCCATGTTGGAGCGAAGGGGTTCCTTGGACGTAACCAAAGCAAGACTGCCCGCAGTTGACTTGACCATGTTGATCGCCGCATCCCGCACCCGGTTCTCATCAGGCTCGGTCGCAAAGTCCTTGTGGATCATCTGCTGCGTGGCTATCGCCGCAATGGTCACGGACCTGTCAACCACTGGCTGGATGATCTCCTGCAGGGCACGCGTAACTGCTTGAGAGGTAATGCTGTGCAGTTTGGCTTGATCAATGACTTCTGTGGGCGGGATCGAGAGGCTGGCGGAAAGGTCGGGGATCGGAAGAGAGGCGGCATGAGCGGGGAGGCCACCCGCGACACTACCCATACCGTTAATAGAGGTGTTGTCGTAGGGCTCGAGCTCTTGCCCATTCAGATCAGGAACTTCCTCGACAGGAACCCGGTTGAGGATCTCGCCAGACGGCTCAATGCTCTTGTGGTCCAGCTTGAGGCCCTTGCACAAGACCTCAATCTCGAACTTCAAGTTCAGCTTCAGCTCGGCGTTGTGGTACAGCTCGATCAGGAGATGGATGATATCCATCAGCCAGGGATTAGGTGGCTGGAAGACCTCTGATGAAGCTCCTTGAGCGAGGACCTTGCAGACGAAAGGGATAACAATTAGGAGACGCTTGGTATCATGCGCTTCCATAAGCAACTGTTTGAAGGCGATGTTCCTGTGCTTGATGGGCTTGTTTCTCGCGAGCGTCAGAAGACCGAGCCAGCCGCCCAAGTTCTTCAAGTGCGTCCTTTCAGTCGAGTTCTGCAGCGTAACCTCGGAATTGAGCATTCTCTGGACGCTGACATATGTCTCCCTCAGAACCTCGGCCCATAGTGACTTATCCTCAAACATCTTTACCAGGTCAAGGTATACTTGGTGGTAGTTCGGCTGCATCTTGGCACGTTCCTCAACCAGGTGGCTGGCGAACCACTGCTGATGCTTGGCCTCCAACATGTCGCGAAGATCCTTGTACATGGTCTGCAGCGTAGTTTCAGTAAGGTTGTTGAGGAAGAACTGAATCTTGCCCTGGGCCTCGGCGGTTGGGTCCTCGTAGACCACCCCCGGCGGAGGCGGATCAACGTTGACCGACGCGAATGGCGGCGGGTGCTGCTCCGAGCCATGAGCCTCGTCAAGGTTACCGTTTGTCATCGTGTCGTTACCCATGGTCGGGCCAAGCGGTAAGGCACCTGGACGGGTGCGCATCGTCTCCTCTTCGTGCTCACGGAGAACATCCTCGGCCTTCTTGCGGGCCTCCGTACTCTGAAGACCCGGGATGAGCAATAGCTGCGTGCAAAACCCTGGCCATTCGCGCAAGCGAGGTAGAAGCTGAAGAAGAGCCTGCAAGCCAAACTTGTACATGGGCTCCTGGGGTTGATGGTCCCGGACAGCCTCGAGGATCATGCCAAGTCCGATCTTGAGGGGCAACTCCGAAACGAGCTTGTGAGAGATGATGCCACCGAAGAGCACAGCCGTGGTGGCGAGCGCCTCCAGAGGGTAGTTCTCATAATGCGCGTATTCATCGAACAAGCCGTGGATCATGCAAGCAAAAGTGTCTTGTTCGAGAGGATCTCGCGAGTGCTTGTATTTGTCGAGAACCTCAACGATGGTTCGCACAGCGACTTCGTCGCTGTACATCTTCTTGTAATGTTCCTCCATTCGAACATTAGCAGCTTGGGGTAAAGAATTTCCATCACGACCGTTGGCGTCAATGATGTCATCGAACCCTTCCCCGTAATTGATAAGCCTTGGGTACGCGGTGATACATTGCCGTTGGACCACAATAAGCTCCGGGATCGGCGACTTGGGCAGAAACTCCTCCAGGATCTGAAGCATGGCTGACACGGTCCGAACCTGCAGGGTGGTGCTCTGCTTAGGAGTACCGGGCCCAGAACGCTGGTACTGCAGTTCGAGATTCGCCTTGATCATCAGGAACTGAAGAAGGGCCGAGGCCATCTCGGTACTTCGCTCCGCGTTCTTCTGTGCCCAGTCCTGCAGGTCGAGGTAGCCCTCGGCGTGGGCTAGAGCAGTGAGATCGAACCCAAAGCCATTGATCAGATAGACAAGCTCCTCGAGCCATCCTTGCCGCATGGAATGCTCGAAGATTTGCGGCAGGCATATCGGCCTGTGCGCGTGGGCATCTATCAACCTCATTTTGACCCAGTCTTTGTCCCACCTCCACAGGCTGTTCATCACAAAATCGGTCTCGGGTGATTTGGGTGCCCATAACGACTCTATAAACAGGTCAACCAGAGCGTCTTCAGCTAGCTTGGGCCAAGGCTTGGGCACCCTGAAGGCCGAGACTACAAAGACGGCCACTTGGGGAACGACGACATCCTGGAAAAGACGCTTGGCTTCGGTACACTTGGAGGCGTGTGCGGAATGGAGGGCGACGTTGAAGATGGCGGACATGGCCGCTTCGGAGACCAAGGGATGCCTGACGGCATATGCGGCCGTGTCCCGGATCATCTGGGGTGCCTGTGCATAGTCGTCCAAGGTGAAGGTTGGCTTGAGCCCCGGGATGGTGGTGGCGTCCAGCTGTTCGGGCACCAGTGAGGTGAATGCGGAGACAAAGGACATCTGAGTCTCTGGATTTTCCCAATCGCCACCCCATAGCCGCTGAATATCAAAACCCTGGCTGTCGTCTTGCGCTATCGGTAGGAGAGCATTGAAGAGACGAAGAAACTGGGGCGCAGTGATTCGGGCACCACTGTGATCAAAGTACGAGACCACATCCTGCCATCTGAAGGCACCAGGCAGAACACGCCTGAGAGCCGCGACAAGAACCGAAGGATTGTGCGGGGGGGTTTGGCTGATGGTCGTATACATGAGCGCGTGGGATACCTGCTCCTCACTCAGCTGACAGTTCGCCGGACGATTCCGGAGGTAGTTGTAGCATGTCTCTTCATTCTCGGTGAAGTCTCGGCCGGTCTTGTGGACGTAGAGGGTCAAGGCATTCGGGGGTCGGTCTGCCAGTAGTCGCATTAGATCAAGTGCAGACAGCACTTGAGAGGGAGGCAGCGGGTTCGAATCGGGATTTCCTTGGGTGTATCGAGACTGCACATGATGCTCCAGCTCCTTCTTTGCTGCCGCGTTGAAATTGGGCGGATGGACTTGGATGAAGCGATCGAGCAAGCCAGCAATGAAATCGGGTCCAAGCATGGTATGGGTGCCGGACGATTTGCTGAGAATGTTGCCAAACATGGGGAAGTTTGTTGATAAGATGGCATCGGCTAGATTGAGGCATCTGGGGTCAGCAAACAACGGGCCGAGGCCACGAAAGAAGGCGGGGAGAGACAATGGTTGGCCTACCCTTGGTCTTGAGATCGGGCTTGCTCCCAAGCTTGAAGGCAAGCGCTAGAACCGTCTTTTCAAAAGCATCGAGCTTGAAGTGTTCCATGAAGGTGGAGAGGTCAAAGTCGCGGAAGAGGTCTTCTGTGCCTGTCTCAATCGCCTCGGCAATTCTCCTAGACTGCTCGAAGTCTTGTGATAGCTTCTTGACCTCTGTGACGAGCTGGTGGTAGGTGGACGAGTTGACGCCCTGCCATTTTTGGTTCGGAAAGATTTGGCCGGCATTGCCGACCACTAACCGTTGAAAGTAAGACCGAAACCCTTCCATGCCGTTCTCATTAACTATCTTGGCTATCTGGTCAGCGAAGCTCGGAGCACGTGTACAGACAGCACGGTCGAGGGCGGGGAGTTGTTGCGGGTAGGTCTGGTTGTGGACAGGTTGCTCGAGCCGGGTGGATAATAATGCTGGGGCAATACGGTGACTCGAGGCAGAGGGTATTGTAGTCACGAGGCTGACCGCGATGGCAGGCTGTGGCAGCAGGGAGACGGACGATGGAAGCGGTCGCGGCGCGGTTCGCGGTGACGAGATGATTGGCGCGGACGTGGATGCGGGAGTGACAACAGTAAGCGTACCTTTTTTTCAACAAGTCGGTTTCGGGGTCCCACTTGCGAGGGATCGATGTGTTTGTCCTCGGTGATGGATTGCTTAAATCTGGATATCTGGGATGTTGGTCAGGGAGCTTCCACTTGTGCTGGTGGGGCTACTTTTGGATTGGGGCGATTGCTGTGACGGCCAACAAGGAGCAAGATGAAGAGGAGGGAGGTATAAGGTATGCTCACTTCTAGAATTGTCCGGTATGTAATACAAGTCGGTATTTGTGTGTGTGTGTGTGTGGTGGAGGTGGTAATGATGACCGTGGAAACGAGACTTGGTCTAGTACGGTATCTCTCAGCCTCGAGGTCTCCGTCGGCGGCGGCGGCGCGAGGGGCTCTCTGTCTTCTATCTCGACGGCGGTCGGGGTATCGGCTGGCTCGACACTAGTTCTAAGGACTAGGCAAAGTGCGTGCGGACGTAGCGGGCTGCCGGGCGCGGCGTCGACGGTTATGTTTTGGATGTTGGTCGGGGCTGGACTGCGGAGTTGTGATCACAAGTCAAGGGGGAGAAAGACGGCGGGACGAAGGAGTGGATGGGAGTCTGGTTGGCTCCAGTTGTGCTTTTTCCGACGTGAGGTTGGCGCATTCCACTTCCACTTCCACTCCTCAGCGCAAGGCAACGGTTCGGGTCCACTCCCAGGTCCTCAGAAAGAACAACGCTGACGGGAGGTGGTGCATTCATTCAGCACGAAGAAGTCCCGTTCCGTGTCCCGCTCCAGGTGTCCCTCCTCCAACTGCCAGTGCAGCAGCAGCCCGGTGTCAGTGCGGTACGGGGCGGTAGAGGTACCTCTACGCGGTGGTCACGTTCTGCATTGACAGTGGCCCTCTCGGGTGAGGAATGCCTGGCAAGGCGGCCAAGGCGGGCAGTGCCCACTGGCAGGCAATGCGGGCAGGCAAGTGGAAGGGAAGCGCAACGGCAGGCTGGGAGAGTGGTCCGTGCGTACATGCTCTCTGAGGGAGAGAGCTCTTTGTTGCGCTTCCTCCCGTCTTCAACTTTCATTGGCATTGGATCGGAATGGAAGCCGGCTTCTCACAGAGGAAGCTGAACTCCTTCTATTTCCATTTCAGAGTTCACTACAACAACCTCAAGTCAACCTAACAACCCAACAAAGAGGAACTTCCACCCCTCCGTAGTTCATCATCATCCCTATGGCCCCTTGATCAAGGTATCTCTTGGACCAGACAGAACCTGTGTCCAGTCACTAGAGGAGGTATCTCTTTGAGCTGAGTTGGCCTTGGCTCAAAAGAAATAGCAAACGACTGTTGAATAGCTTTCCAGCGAGTGACAATGAGGGAAAGCATTCATGTGAAACCGACAACAGCAACAATGTCGACATCATCACTTTATGGTTCGGCAGCATACATTCTATGCTTTGGGCTGTTACGCCTGAAGACAATGCCTGTCTTTCACAAGCTAACATTTACAGTATTTGGACTTCTCTCTCAGGAATCTTACAACTTCAGGTCACAGTGAATTCTTTAACAGTCCCCCAGGAAGCCCGCATTCAGGCACATGCCGACGTCGTCCCATTCGGGGCAGTTCGATCCGATCTGGGATAGGCCTGTCACGCAGTGTATATAGGCGCTACAACTACTTTGTCGAGAGCTCTACAGTCGAGCCAAGACTATCTCTGGAACATACAGACAACAAACAAGCTGACTGACGACGGGATTCTTCTGATCATTCATCACATCTCACGCAATACAGCCGAATGACACCAGCTAGCTCATATCACACATTTCACATGACCAATGCAAATTATACAAGTAGAAAGGTCTCTCTGACTGAAGCATCCCCTGTACTTGGCATCCGTTGACGTTATATCACGAGATATTCTGATCTTTCATAGGAGAGAAAGCAAACAAGTAAGCAGCAAAAGCAACCACCCGACAGTTGGCCACCCAGAGGTTATGACCAAGTTCGCGCACACACTTCGAGGTGTGTTCATCGGTGCTCATCAGTGTCCATCAGCTGCCCACCTTTCCGTCCCAGTCGTCCCCAACACCGGGAAACTGGGTGCGAGAGGGCGGCATGGAAGGCGGTAAAGACCAAGCCCTGGAATGGATTCGAGATCGGATCGACCAACCTAAACCCTTTCCAGATGCCCACAGACAGACATCCAGTGACAGCTCTCTTCTCACCGGCTAGCCCTCCACAGCTAGAGAGGGGACTCTGCCAAAGATAGTCCAGCGATATTCTCACAGACACGACTCATCACCTTCCAGAACCTCTCGGTCTGCGACATATGCCTTTGTCTCCGTCGTCTCCTTGCTTTGCCGGTCCCTCGCGACCCACTGATCCATTCAGTTTCCCTACGGACCAATCCCACCTCTGTCAGAAACAACCCCTGGACGGTTGCCTCTCCTGGACTGGTTGTGGGCGGTTGGTGTGCTCAGGTGTGGTCAAATGGCCACCAAGAAGAACCGCGCTTGATACGGGCTACCCAAGCTGTTCTTGGCAGCTATCTTGGCAGCACTTTACCGCTGCTGGCTGGTCCATCCGTGGTGTTTTCTGGGGTCTCTTCCCCTACTAAATAGTCCAAGTCTGCTTCCGCAACTCTGTTGGTCTTGGCCACCGCAACATCTCTCGACCTGTTCCTAACTTTGCGCTGCTCTTCACCTGTAAAAACAAGACTCTTCCCGGCTTACAGAATCCAATCTTCTCAGCACAGTTTGGGTGCTATTATGGACGGCAATGGCTCTAGCGGCTCCACTGACAAGGCTGTAGAGCTAGAACCGCTACGGCCGCCCACTCGACCGCCTACGGTGGGGAGTGGCAGCGGGACGGCGGCCACCGGCGAGTTCGAGAATGCGGCAGCGGTCACGGCAGCGGTCACGGCGGCGGTCGGCCTTCCGCCTCACCAACGACAACCTTCCGGCCAAGACCCCTATGGCGGCCGATCCTCGCAAGAAAGGGCCCGTGATGAAGCCAGGAAGGTCTTGCAAGCTCATCCCATCATGACCAACTTACGGAACATCTCCAAACCCACCGTGGGCAGCGCCGTCACTTTGGCCGACAACACCGAGCCCGGCTGGGCTGTCATTGACGGTGATGTCGGCGGTCACGGCTACAATGAGACCAAGGTCGACATCATCGCCGTGCCGTGTCCCGGCGCGGAACCGCTTCATCCATGGACATGCGACCCGGTAGCCGACAGTGATTTTGGCTCTTCGGAGAAACCTGGCACGCCAAAATCCATGAGGCTCCCTTATGTATGGATTCAACAGGGAATCCGGAACAAGGACCCCACGATACGGGTGCTGGTATACAAGCATCGGGGATTGAGAGAAGGCATAAACATCGACATGCTGGCAGTCGACTTGTTGGACCACGTAGTACAAATCCGCCAAGGCGTGGTAAGATTTCCCTTACCTAAACCCAAGAACAGGAACAGCCTGTTTCTGTTGCTTATTTAAAAGTTCCAAGACTGATCCACCTAGCGTCCGTCTCGTCCTCTCTTCTTCATTGCCCATAGCATTGGTGGCTTGGTAGTCAAGCGGGCTTTGCTCAAGGCCCATGAAGACAGTCGGTACAAGGATATCAAGAACAATTGCCATGGCGTCGGCTTCTTTGGTATGGACCCTTCCCACCGCAATTTTTCTGGGAAATCAAAAAGTTAATAAGACTCAGCCACGCCCCATCGGGGTTCAAGTTACATGTCCATGAGGAACCTGAGGGAAAGCGTCCGCGAGTTGCTTCAGTTGCAACGCGCTCTACCAAACTCGCTGATGAACCAGATCAAGGTCAATACCAACAACAATCCTTGGCTGGACAAAATGCACGAGCAGTTTGTGGACATTGCAAGTGAACTCCGCATCTGGTCCTTCTACGAGACCATTGACAGTGAACTCTCAAACACGGGTGCCATCTTTGCCAGTGAGGTTAAGTTCACGGCTCCCTTGGTGTCAGTCAAGTCTGCGTTGCTCGAGTTGGCCAGAGAAGATGTCTTTGCTATCGACAATAGCCACGCCAACATTGCATCGTTTGGACCCAACAACATTTCCACCATGAATGATTTCCTCGAGGACCTGCATGAGGCTGTGCTGAAGGCTAAGAGTCTTAGCAAGCATATCCATCATCCGCTGAGGCTGAAGGACCATGTCAAGGTGGAAATCGTTGGGTTTTATGAGGATCCTGACCCGGAATCGGACTCGAGCACTCGGCTTTACGCGACCAAAACTCAACTTGGCCAGTATCTCCAGAAAGGAGCTGACCCGTTCTTGCAAGAGCGTCTGAGCAAGGTTCAACACAACCGCCATCTGCTTACACGGGCCTTCACGCTCAAGTCAGCAACGGTAACGGAGACAGACGATGACGATGACACTGGGCCGGCCTCGGAGGTGGACAGCGATGCTGCCAGCAGTATTGGCAGCTTGTCTGCTCCATCGTTGATCGTCGACCATGTTAGCAGTACTGGACTGGACTTTATGCACCCAGCAAACTTTGGTCGACACAGTGCCGCGCATCACGCGAAGAAGAAGATTACCTGGATCCATGTCCCGTTCAACAATCCCATATGGGCGAAGGTCAGTTGCCTCGAGTACTTTTTTTTCTTTCTTTTTTTTTTTTTTTTTTTTTTTTTCCGTCTGTTGCTAACCCCAAAACAGGAAGTAATCAAGAGGATCGAGGAAACCCGCGGTCAGAACCTCCAAAGGCTCCTAAGCCGCGAACACTGGCAGACCAAACAAGTGCAAGGTCTCCAAGCGCAATCCCAGCCCTCCTACTTCAAGCCCTGGGCGTGCCTCGTCCCAGCAGACGCCGGCCTGCCCGCCTCCCCCTTCACCACACCTCTCGTCGACCGAAGAACTAGCCTCCTCCCCAGCCCGCGCTGCGTCTACATCTACCTCCCCTACCTGCACTTCGACACCTACTGCAACATCATCCGACGACGCAAGCTAATCGAAAAGCGTCTCGACCACGGCCGCGCCAAGCCCGTGCCCGAGTACGTCGAACACCTCGACTCGCTCGAGCTGAAGGTCATCTGGGAGTACATCGGCTTCGACCCGCCGCTCAACTGCCGCCGCACGCTCGACCAGTTCGCTTACCCGTCCCTCAAGGACACGCACGCCCGTGATGATGATCAGATGCTCTACAAGCTCACCAAGCACGATCAGTCCGCGCACCACGAGAGGTCGCACTCGGTGAACAAATTCGCTGTTGACCCGCCTAGTCGGCGGTCGGCGGTTACCTCGGTTTGCACCGCCAAGGGTTCCGAGCATGATAGGGAGGAATACGACGATACCTGCTCTGAGGCCGAGTCCGAGTTTGACTTTGAGTGCGACGTCAAGGATGGAAAGCTGCTGATGGTCGACCAGCTGTGGCTGTGGGCGATTGATAATGATACGCTGGCTACATTCTTCCCGAAGAGGGAGTCGAGTCCCAAGGAAGGGACACTGTTCCAGCAGGCGGATCTGAGGAATATTGTGTACAATGAGCTGAACGGTGATTTGACGGGCAGGACGGATAACGCGCTGGATCTGGCGGCGTTTATCGTGTTGCATGCGGTGATGGCGTTTGTGGAGCTGTCGACGCATAGGGATTTGGATATTTTTAGGATTTTTGAGGAGGCTATTGGTTTGTTGGTATGTGACAAGCATCATGTTGGGTCTAAGGGGACGAAAAAATTGCTAACATTATGACAGGCCGAGAGAATGACGCAAAACATGCGCCGGTTCCGTACGCAGAACTTTATTAGCACCTCGACTGACGACCTGGATGATGACGATTTTGGCAAAGGCAGGACGCTGTCGATCAAGGAGCGGCATAAGCGCGAGCTGGAGAAGGCCGAGAGGGAAAACAGAGAGAACACTTCTGCATTGCTGGAGCTGAGAGACATGGAAGATGAGCTGTCGACGCTTCTCCGCCTGTTTGAAACCCAGGAGGGAGTAGTCAACCAGCTCAAGGAGATCTACAACAACCCGAGTCTGAAGGAGATAACCAAGAACGGCCAAGGCTACCTCGACAAGGCAATGGAGTACTTGACGGAGTATAAGCAGCTGACAGGCGAAATGGTGAAGAGGGTAGAGACTACCAAGAAGGATGTAAGTTTCACCTTCCCCCCTTTTCTTTCCTTCCCTCCTTTACTCTTCTCACCAACTGACATCCATCCAGTACGAAAAAATGCTCGAAATGGCCCAACGCCAAGCCCAAGTCGACGAAGTCCGCTGGTCGCGCCTCCAAACCGAGCTCGCCGCCTCTCAAAACCTCTCGGTAATGATCTTCACCACCTTCACCGTCATCTTCCTCCCCTTATCCTTCTTCACCGGCATCTTCGGCATGAACACGCGCGAATGGCACGACGGCCAAAACCCGGACGGCTCCGATTCCACCATCCCCACGTTGGGCTACATAGGCGCCATCGCCCTGCCCGTCTCCTGCTTCTTGATCTTCACTTCCTTAATCGCCGCTTTCTCGTCGCGCGTTCAGGGCATTTGCAAGAAAATCTTCAAGGCCGCTACGGGACAGATTAAACAGGGGTATAGAGCGATCAGAGTCGAGGCACGCAAGATCGAGCCCGAGCGGAATAAGATGCGCAAGGAGAGGAAGAAGGCGATGAGGAAACGCGCGAGGGAGGAGGAGAGGGCGCGCAGGCAGAAGGAGCTGAGTTATGATTTTTGGGCGGATGTGATGAATGCGAGGCATGAGAGGCATCAGATTCCGGATGTTAATAAGCATGATTTTTGACTAGTGGCGAAGGGGTCTGCCGGGCCTCCTGGCAGGCGGCCGCCTTTGGTGATTGAAGCCAGGGAGGAGGGGGGTGAGAGACAGGGGCACGGGCACGGGCAGGTCCCGGGGGGAAGGGAAAAGGGAAAGGGGAAGATGAAGGATACAGATGGAGTGGAGGATATACCATTGATAATGAGGAGGCTGAAGAAGAGAAGTGGAAGAAGGGTGGAGGATGAGGAGGAAAGATGGTGATGGTGATGATGATGATGATGATGATGTTGTCTGATGACATGATATACGACATGACTTGATATGACGAGACAAAAGTTGAACAGGGCGTTGTTTAGTTGTTTTCTTGGATATATCCTTTTTAGAAAGTGTTTATAGTTTGGATACCATAGATAATGAGGAGCCGTATATATCAAATCACACAGTCTCTGTGCTTAGCTGAGAAATACCTAGGCCCAATGACTTTGTCAACCATGAGCATACACTAGGTAGGTAGACAACACCAACCTGCAGTCTTTCAGTATTTCTCTTCACTCTTACTTACCTGCTCCCGTCCACTCAGCTATCCCGTATGTGTAACATGTGTCGTCTTCCCATATCGTCTCATTGGCAAGTTCTTCTGCTCAACCACCAGAGCCTCTTGTGCTACACGCCTCTATACTCAGCCTCTTAGTTGCAAGTCCAAGTACAACCTCTCTATTGCGCCATTGGTCTCTTGTCACCATTCAGGATATGCTGTGTTCAGCCATCCGCCCATAAACAATAGCTGTCTGAACGGGTTGGTCGTTTCCATCATCAGCCTCATGTCTGCCTGCGTACCCGTGCGAGCTGTGAACCCCCACGCAGCCATCGCCATCGTGAAGTACCTGTACGTACCCCCACTCGTTCCAGCCGGATGAAGGGGCTGAAGAACAATAAAAGCCAGCGGCGCAAACGTCACTTTCCTATCCCAGTCTCCTCTCTCTTGTTCTCTCCAGCCGGCTCAGGCCCGGGTCGCGTTCGGGTGTTCCTAACTCACTAACACATTCCCACCTTATACCCACCAAACTCTGTTAACAGCACCCCTACAACAACGGACACAAGCTTGTTCGGCTACCCTCGGCGCGTCGGGAGGTCGGGTATTGAGTCCCGTCCCCTACCTCTACCAAAAAGGAAAGAGTCAAATGGTGGGGTTTATCACAGGCACACAAAAGGCACAGCAATCGGGATCCCCTGTGCCGGAGCCGCACAGACCGCATTTTCAAATTGTTGCATGCTCATTGGTCAGGACAAGGGAGGGACGTCATTGCGAGTTCGCCCGGTCCTGGATCGCTTTTCGTCCCGTGGATCTTTGGTTGGAGATCCGAATCGCAGACGCAGACAGAAACTGCATCACGACTTCAGTGTATCTGCGGGGAATGAATTTGTCACAGGGGAAAAGAAGTGACTTGTTACAGTGGACTACAATGAACTCTTTATAACCAAAATCCAGGCCAACTTTGACGCTACGAAGTCGGACCTGCTGAGGCTGTTAGTGTTACTAGCATCGCCGGTGTCGTCGCCGAGGTCTCGGTCCAAGACGGGATTTTGATCGCTCCCGCTCGTGTTTTATTTTTCTGAAGAAAGCCTTGGTTTTTTCTTTTTGGTCTTGGTTCCTGTCTGGTTCAGGTATTTCGGAGTGAGCAGCTTGTTGCGAAGGAATTGATTTCTCTCTTCTATACCCATTCTTCTGACTTTGACATACAGTCAGTCAGGTACGCATCCGATCCCTTTCTGTTCCTCGTTATCGTTGACTTCTGTCTTGGAGAAAGTATATAATGTGACTTACAATCATATGTCGCCGTTGTACTAGATTTGTTTACTCCACATACCCTCACCCTCACCCTCGGAGTCATACAGTCACCACTCTCCCCTCTCTCTCCAACTTACTCCTCCGCCTGGTCCCCCGATATATCAGGCCCAGCGACCGAGCAACCAACCAACCGGCCGGGCAAACGACACACGGACCCGACGCCCATAATACACAATGTCGACCTCCGCACGCATCACGTCGTGCCTCTACCGGCGGGCTGGTTCCGCCGGCACCACCTCGGTACAGACCACCCGCGGCCTGAGAACTCTCTCGACACCCACCCTCAACAACATCTCCCCCGCTTCGCGATCCACACGGAGACCCAAAGTCGCCCGCCAGTCTTACAACCCTCTTCTAAGGACACGACAAGCCGCCGCCCTCTCGACGACAACCCAACGCCGTTTCGCCGATGTCGCCGACGACGCCTTCGACCCCAACAGCATCGAGCGCGAGAGCGATGAGGTCGACGTGTGCATTGTTGGTGGTGGTCCCGCCGGTCTTGCCGCTGCCATTCGCCTGAAGCAGCTCGCCAACGAGGCTGGCAACGACGAGTTCCGCGTTCTGCTTCTCGAGAAGGCCGGCGAGATCGGCGCGCACACCCTCTCCGGTGCCGTTATCGAGCCCTCCGGCATCAAGGAGCTCATCCCTGACTGGCTCGACGAGGAGAACCCCAACCGCTTCACCGGCGCCACCCCCGCTGGCGGCGACACCATGCGCTTCCTCACCGAGAAGCGTGCCTTCTGGGTCCCCACCCCGCCGCAGATGCACAACAAGGGCAACTACATCGTTTCCCTCTCCGAGTTCACAAAGTGGTTGGGCGAGCGCGCCGAGGAGGTCGGCGTCGAGGTCTACCCCGGCTTCGCTGCCTCCGAGGTTCTCTACAAGCCCGATGGCTCCGTCAAGGGCGTCGCTACCAACGATCTTGGTATCGGCCGCAACGGCAAGCCCACGGACCGGTTCGAGCGCGGCATGGAGTTCCACGCACGCGTCACCCTCTTCGGCGAGGGCTGCCACGGCTCCCTCTCCAAGCAGGTCATCAAGAAGTTCGACCTGCGCCGCGACAGCCAGCCGCAGACTTATGGTCTCGGCGTCAAGGAGGTCTGGGAGATCCAGCCCGAGAAGTTCAAGAAGGGCGAGATCTTCCACTCCATGGGCTACCCCCTGCCTGCCAACACCTACGGCGGCGCCTGGATGTACCACTTCGGCGACAACCTCGTCTCCATTGGTCTCGTCACCGCCCTCGACTACCCCAACCCCTGGCTCAGCCCCTACGGCGAGTTCCAGAAGATGAAGCAGCACCCCTTCTACCGCCACTTCCTCGAAGGCGGCAAGTGCATCTCCTACGGCGCCCGCGCCCTCATCGAGGGTGGTTTCCAGTCCATCCCCAAGGTCGCCTTCCCCGGCGGCGCCCTCATCGGCGACTCGGCCGGCTTCGTCAACGTGCCAAAGGTCAAGGGCACCCACAACGCCATGAAGAGCGGCACGCTCGCCGCGAACGCCGCCTGGGACGCCCTGCAGGACACCAACGACTCCGGGTCCGTCTTCCTCTACTCGTACGAGGACTCGCTCCGCAACTCGTCCATCTGGAAGGAGCTCAAGGAAGTCCGCAACATGCGCCCCTCCTTCCACTCGCCCCTGGGTCTCTACGGCGGTATCATGTACTCGGGCATCGACGCCTTCCTCCTCAAGGGCCGCGTGCCCTGGACGTTCAAGCACAAGGTGCTCGACCACGAGGCCACCAAGCCGGCGGACGAGTGCGAGAAGATCGAGTATCCCAAGCCGGACGGCAAGATCACTTTCGACATCTTGACTTCGGTTTCCAGGACGGGCACCAACCACGAGGAGGACCAGCCCGTGCATCTCCAGGTTAAGGACTGGGATCAGCATACCAAGGAGACGTATCCCAAGTACAAGGGCGTCGAGAATAGGTTCTGCCCCGCGGGCGTTTATGAGTATGTGGAGGACGCAACGAAGGAGGAGGGCGTGAGGTTTCAGATTAATGCGCAGAAGTGAGTTTCCCTTGCCCCGTGAGATAGATGATGGGAAGGATGAAGAAGGGCTAACGAGGATTGACCAAAAACAGCTGCATCCACTGCAAGACCTGCGACATCAAGGCTCCTAACCAGGATATCAACTGGCAGGTGCCCCAGGGTGGTGAGGGTCCCAAGTACTACATGACATAAGACTCCTCTTCTCCAAGAGGATTTCAGATTATGTATTCGTTTCTTAGTTGGTCCTTCATGCACGCTGGTTTGGATTGGATAGAATGTTCCGTCAGTCTACGTATATACACGAACGAAGGTTTTGGCATAGACAAATGATGATGGAGATTTGAGGAGTGCATTGTTATTATGGGTGATGGGGCGTTGTCTATTTAACATAGACTGTATATATGGATTCTGTTTCAGTTGTTGTGGTTGTTGGTTGTACTAGTACTGGTGTGTTGGGTACTGTATTTATATCCATTTGACTTTGCTTTTGGATCTTGGGGGTTCATGTCCAGCTTGGTGTGTCGCAGGTGACGGAGTGAACAACTCGAAGCTGGAGGACGCCCTGGCATCTGATCTTTGATGGCGTTCTAACTGAGCAGTGGGCTGAAGTTGGCCGCTGTTGGTCGTCCAATGTTGACTGGATGGTGATTGGTAACTCTTCTGTTGACAGTCAGCAGCTTAGGGTGACCTTAATTGTCATGTTGGTACAATACAGGTTAGGTGGTCCATGGTATCAAGTTGAACAAGCACGGAAGCACATTGTGAAGATGGGAGGGAGTGCTCAGAGTGGTGTTTGTTTTTGAACGTATATGAGGCAACTTCGATAGAGGAATGTGGTCTCTTGCTCGAGTGGTGCCATCGGTCAACACAGTAAATCTTGATATGAATAATGGTGATCCATCCGCTATCGTCTAATCACTGCAACGAAGGAACACCCTACCCACCCGACTGTATCCGTTGAAACGAGTGCATCCGTCTCCGGTGATCACGCAAAAGGAAACACACAAAAGGAATCCCGCCACAGGGTATGATTAACCAAACCATTGTATCTCAGAGGGTAAAGAACATTGCAGCACATCACAGTACATCTCAGGGCAGTTCGCCAAACCCATCAGGAGGAGTATCGGTACCTAACCAAGAACCTGAAGAGTGACATATGATTCAAAGTTAAGCCTGAGTAGTAGTATCTTAAGGTAGTGTTCTTTTCTTAGGCCGTTTTGCACACTGAGTGCAAAATCGAGAGTAATTTTGGATGATCTTTCCAAAGGCAACATTACACTGCCAAGTATCTGGTGTTGCTCTCGATACATTGAATCAGCAATACAGTAGACAGAGACAACCGAGAGATATGGAAGGATCAAGGTTCTGTTAGTTGCCTAACTTCAGTTGGATCTTCTGTTCTCGCTTCGCCATGCTTGTCAGTCATTCAGTTATCACCCAACCCGACGGAAACAGCGAACCCCACTAGACGATCGTAGGTTGAAATATCTTGTTCATCGACCTCGGGCTGGTAGACTTGATGCTTCTTTTTATGCCTCTTGCCTTGTACTTTCCATAAGTGTCTACTAAATCATGTTCTTATTGCTCGTGTTGTCTCTCGTTTTCTCGTTTTCTGGGTGATAAGGGGTCGGAGATGGATACATGTGGTGTTGGGCCTGATTTGGTTCGAGACAGGCGAAATTTCAGAACAATCAACTCGTAGTACTTTTGAATTTCTTTTTCAGCTCCCGAGATAAAACTCGCTCCAGCATCGACTAATAGGTATGTCACAAACGTACGCAGTCAATCACCCATCGAATTCATCCCCCGAGTACCTACAGCGAGCGTCCCTCGAAGGAAATCCAAAAACTCGACACCTTTTTTCCTCTTCCGGCGAGTGGTCAGTTATGTATGTCCTGACCGGGGATCCATACCGTTGCATCTTCGGCTTCGTCAACGACGGTCGACACCGGCAAATGTGAAGACCATCACAATCAGGGTTTCTGGAGACTTCTAGACATCCAAGGCAAGGACCTTTGTGTCTCCATGCGACGACTGTATAGCGAACAAAAAAAAATTCACGTACTCAAGTATCATGATCTTGGCTCGTCTCGAGTCCTGATATCAAAACCTGATATCAACTCGGAGGAACACTCCGTGAGAATCGAAAAGCCAAAATCGTGATACTCGAGTGAAATGTAAAACACCTTGAATTCTTGAGACTCCAAGATACATCTATGCTTAACCAGACCCCCATAACGATCAACAATCCGAACAGTGGCAGTTCTTATAGTTACTCATTGACACCAACCCCGGATTGGACGACTTTCTGTCGACTTCCTGGCTAGTTTTCGGGAGTTTTCCCAGGAGTTCGCGAGAGGTTTCTTTACGTCTGTTTTGCAGGCTTGTAAGTGGTTTCTGAGACAGAAGGTGAAGGGAGGAGTAAAGACATGTGAAGAGACAACTAAGAGACAGGTGAAAAGACAGGTGAAAAGACAGGTGAAGAGACAAGTGAAGAGACAAGTGAAGAGACAGGTGAAGAGTTATGAGGTTGAGGTTGAGGAGACGATTAGAAGCCGCGATAGTCGCAATTATAGTGAAAAATGTCTTATTGAGGATAAAGTGTCCTGGGAAAGAAGTCAAGATATGGCCCGTGATCCAAGATCGGATAAGTCGGCAATTCCTCTTTCGGTCTTCCGGCTTCCGGCTTCCGGCTTCCGCTATCAACGTGCTCATCAAGATGTGTGCCCTGGGGATGACGTCTCCCGCATCGCTTCCTTCTGAGGGAGCCTTCTTAAAAACGTTCATGATGCTCATGAACGATCATGAACGATGAGCATGGTAGGTAAGCGGCATGTGGACGAGTGAGCCCGATTTAAAAGAGCGTGATGATCTCTCCCAAGATGGAACAGTCGTGATTCCAATGAGCAGTCGTGATCTTGACGAGCAAGTTCCATATCGACAACCGATAGGATGAAGTTATCCGCTCGAGCCTCCTCGATCGGACAACCAGGCCAACCAGCCCACGTGCACACGTGGCTCGTTGTTACCAAAGATAACCTCACCAACACCTTATCTTGACGACGACTCCACGCTGACCATCAGCCATTCAATCCATGTCGCGCTCCAGACTCCAGCGACTCCTAAAGTCCAGAACCATCGGGAACCTCACCAACGGGAACACCTGCGAACGTGTCAAGATTACCAGGTCAGGAAGCGATGTCACGCTATTTTAGCCCAGTCCAGCTGTCATCGTTCTGTTGGGAACAGTGAACACATGTCTGGACATGTGTCAAAACTGCAATGCACGTCTAGGTATCCGGCATCGGTAGAGGTACCCAGTTCCAGACCACGAGATAGGAAAGAAAAGATTACCGCGATATGAGCATCAGAAAAGGTCAAAAAAACTAAAAGAGCACCAAGCTCCTGCCTGAATGGTATGACCCATCGAAACACTTTGACGGCTAGCAAAACTCAACAGAAGAACGTGTGAGTATGAGCTGGCGATGTTTTCATCCACACACCACGACTCGTAAAAAAAGAAGTTGTGATGAGCAGTCGGTGAAGATACATTATCAATCTGCATAACGACGGAGTTAAGGATACGTCATCGAGTCTAATCAGGGGTATCACGGACAATCTTGAAATCTGGACGCGCTCATTCGCGTCCTCCAATACGGCGGTGAAAGCACAGATGTCCCCGACGCGGTTGGAGTCCAGCCCGGGCTGCAAACTCGACCGCAACTGTCAATCTCTGACCAATCGGCTTGCGATCGCACCGGCGGGGAACCGACAGCCCTCACAGCTGGTTTTCCTTTCTTGCACTGTCGGACGCGCTTTTGGTTGATGGTGACCGTGGTGGGTGAGCGGGGTGAAGGAATGAGAGTCCACATTCCACCGCTTTCTGTTCCTTTCTCACTTTTGCTTTTTGAACACAGTTGCAACAACAAAAACAACACGAACAAGGCCAGACTCTGCTCTTGCGAGATACCATCGCGTAAAATCGCCTGTGGTAATTACCAAATATTACGACTTTGCAATCAAAGACTCCGCCGCAACTGTGCCGTCGGTCTTTTGCGACATCATTGGCTGGCCACTTGTGTCCAATGAATTACGGCAGTTATGCAACCCTCCGGCTGATTCTTATGCAACCATCTCGCATGTGAACTGGGCGCGGTCGCCTTTTTGTGCACTTCTTGTGATTGCTTGCAGCACCATTTCTTCCCACCTTTTTCTTTTTTCCGCTTTCGTTTGCAACCAACACGCACATCACTACAAACGGACGGGGAAAAAAGGGATTGCAAGTGCAACAGGTTTCAGTGCAAGCCGTTTGCAGCAAACAGCAACGACTTTCGACACGACACGACTGAATTTCGGTGTCCGTGGTACCCGACATCCGAGGCAAATACGGGCATGGCGTGACCTGGGAGTCGCAAAGGGGGGAGAAAAAGCCGAATGAAAAATTTGCGAGTTCGGCACGAAAACGATTTTTTTTTTGAGTTTCCATGAAAATCGCTGGGACCGGGCACACGTTATGAGTCATAAACGAGGCTCGTGGTCTGAAAACGCAATCTAACAGGGATATGAGGTTGGGGGGACACTGTCCACGGCAACGAGCCAATCCGGACCCGCCAATCTTGCTACAGGTACCGGTACAAGGCTCGACACGGCATCCGACAGGATTCGCAGCCTGATAAAACATGTCAAAGCGGGCAAAAGGGAGGACGCGCTTACCTTTGGTGACGCCTACGAAGCTCGCTTTGTATCGCTTTTGTTTTGCCCGTGATGATCCCGTCCCTCCTGGCTTTGAGCCCCGTTGCTAAAATCAGGCTTTCCGTGTGTCGTGCTCAAGGCGAACGCGTGCAAATGCGTTCCGCGTCCTGCTCATTCCATCAGTGACAAAATGTTTGCTCCGCCAACCGTGGCTGATTGCTCATGTCGCTGCACCGCTTTTTTGCGTCCATTTGAGGTGTGTTGGTAGCATGTCCTGCGAGTCAGTCTTTTCCTCGATATGTCTGCGCGGTGAGCCTGGAACTGCGAATGCTGTTTATGTCGGTGCTTTTGTGACTCTTGATTTTGGGGATGTGGCGGAATGGCTATGGCAAATTCGGTATCCGAAGCAGGAAAGCGAAACCGACCGGGTTTCGCTGTCATCCGCTAAACAGGCAGCGGAGTGTGCTGAAGTCCTGGCAGTGTCGGGTGTATTGCAGGCGATGTTGCAAGCGCCATGTGGGAGTTGCGGTGACCAAATGTCGAGAAGCCATTCAGCTGGATTGCGATGCAGCAGTTGCGGTTGGTTAGACCAAGTCCACTGGAAGTAATCGCCATGGGAACCGAAATCAAGAGCCGAGCGAGGGAGGCCTCGAGTGCTGCCGAAGAAGCGGGAAGTTGGAAGTTGGTCCAGTTTGCGCCGATGTCGATGCCATGAATCGATGGGCGGGAGATCGATGTGTGCTGAGCCAGTAGGTTGGTAATCAAGCGAAGCAAGCCTAGAGGTAGGTAGGTGAGCGACCGCCAATGCGTCACTTCTCGCTGCTGTCGAAACAGAATAGCCGGATGGAAAGACCGCCACACCACAGGCCCGCGCAACGCCCAAAAGCACCGAGGAGGTGGCGACGCAAACTACCAGACACAACACAAGGAAATGTCGGCTGTGCACTAGATGTCGGATGGATGGATGGATGGATGATGAAAGACCAAATGAGCCGACTTGGATGACGATTGAATGAACGTCGACGATGGATCGATTGATGAAGCTGAATGACAATTCAAGTCACGATGCATCCAAGCACCCAAACCCAAGACGAATGAAAGAGTAGCAAAAAAGGAGAAAGAATCGTTTCTTGTCGAGTTCCAAAAGAAAAGGGAGAAGGAATAAAATGGTTTCAGAAGGTTGCTGCTGTAACGAAGAGTGTGTGGCGAGGGTTAACATTTCCAGATTACGACATGCTGGAAACCGTCAGTGCTCGGCTTGGCAACAACGAGTTGGCGGGATTGGTGGGGGAGGGGAAGGATGAGAAAGGGCGCTCTGGCCGCCGAACAGGGAGGTGAGGGCAGGAGCAAGGAGAGGACATGGGTCAGACAGAAGTACCGGTACATGGAGGAAACCTGCATGTCTGGGTGGCTCAGGAGGCGGGCAGACGGGGTGAGGGAGGGTGAGCGAGCGGGCAAAAGAGAGAAAAAGGGCAAATGAGGGACGTTGATTGGCCGCATCCGGCTCACAGTGCGGCGCCCAAAACGACAAAGACCAGGGGACCCGCCGCCAAAGATTAGCGTGGGTGCCTTAGGCGACATAGCGCAGACTGGGCAGAAAATTATAAGTAGCGGGCGCTCCCTCCAACCCATTGTTTCGAGAGTCTCGCGCGGAAGTCCCGACCGGCCCTACGTATCCGATACCTGCGTTCGGCCTCGATTTTTTTTTCATTTTCCCCACACCACAACCAACCACACCCCTCACCTCCAATCCACTTCCATCCAGAGAAGAAGCTCGGCCCCGTCCGTCACGCATCACACGCATCGTCATCGTCGTCGTCGTCGCTGTCACGGGTATCCAGAAAGAAGAAGATCCACCGAACCACAACTAGCACAGCATCATCCTGCTGTCGTGCGTTCCACGTTTTTACTCTCAATCATCTCTCTCTCTACCATCCGCCGTCACCGTCACTGCGTTGTGTGGGCGCATCTCTCTCATTTAGGTTAAGGGGTTAATCACAGTCGGCCGTCAGACAGGAGATCCGATCCTCTTCCGGACAAAGGAAAACACATTACCGTCGCCCTTTGCCTGCAAAAGAATCCGACCTCCTCCGTCCGTCGTCGACCTACTTCGTTTTAGGCGTCGAGGATAATAGAAGATTCAGTTCGTTGCACAGGCCACAGTGCAATCGCTTTACCATCTCATCATCATCTTGCCTTAGCTATCCCGGTTACGGTCATCAATTGCCGTGAGCTGTTCAGTGTGCACTACCTGCGTCCCGACGTAACAAGGAACGAAGACATCAGTCACTTCGACATCCGTCTACTACCGCCTACCGTCAAGGTCGTCAACGCATCACCGTCGAGCCACCGCGATACATATCCAGTCCTCTTGACGCATCGTCGATTGAAAGATCTCGAAAGTTGCTAGGAAAGGAACAGAAGTGTTGGGGGAGACATTAACTTGTTCATCTCCCGCATTTGGTAAGCTCTCCTCAGCCCTCGCTCTCCCGCCCGTCCCGTCCACTGCGTTCCACACCTTTGCCTTTTTGCTTTTGCGGTTGTTGTGTTGGGCAGGTTCAGTTGAGCCTTGGCAACCATTTCATCCCATCCCATCCCATCCCATTGCCCATTTGGCGGTGAATAGGAATTGCCATTCACTGCCGTCAACAACCTATTCACCACGGTTGCCCCACCATCCGGTGACAAACCGACCCCTCGAGCCCCCACCCACATATAAAATAACCATTTCTCGTGCCCTTGGAATTCTTTCCCCAAACAACCACAAACTTGCACTTGGCTTTTCCAACCGATCAGCCTCCGCACGCCTGCACCCTCTTGCACTGCACTTTCGCTCATTTGCCATCTTTTTAAACGGTAATTCTAATACAGCGCTGGTCGCAGATCTGTTCAAGAACGCAGAACCCCAAATCTCAGACTCGCGCTCAGATTTGATTCAACATGGAGGCTATCCAAACCCACCCGTCCAACGCCGCTCAGGCGAAGGCTTTCACTGCTCCCGGTTCCCTGTCCTTCCCCGGTGCGGCTGGCGAGCTCACGCCGCCCACGTCCACCGCGAACAGCGACAAGGGCGCCGCGGTCAATGGAGCCGCCGGTGCGCAGGCCGCCAACGGCAATGGGGTGACACCCGCAACCCCCGCGGCTACGCCCGCAGCGAACCAGGGTCCCACCAGTGGCATGACCCCTACTCTACAGTAGGAAGACCTCTTTGACCTTTTTCTCAAGAGGCTGTGGGCTGACCCAAACAGGAACATCGTCGCGACGGTCAACCTCGATTGCCGTCTTGATCTCAAGACGATTGCCTTGCACGCGAGAAACGCCGAGGTACGTGATGGGTTGGATTGCGGGGTCCCTTGATTTTGTCTGTCTGGCCATGGTTGTCTAACAGCCGCAAACAGTATAACCCCAAGCGTTTTGCTGCGGTTATCATGCGTATCCGCGAGCCCAAGACCACTGCCCTGATCTTCGCCAGCGGCAAGATGGTCGTCACCGGTGCCAAGTCCGAAGATGACTCGAAGCTTGCGTCGCGCAAGTACGCTCGTATCATCCAGAAGCTCGGCTTCAACGCCAAGTTCACCGACTTCAAGATCCAGAACATCGTCGGTTCTTGCGACATCAAGTTCCCCATCCGTCTCGAGGGTCTTGCTTCCAAGCATCACAACTTCAGCTCTTACGAGCCCGAGTTGTTCCCTGGTCTCATCTACCGCATGATCAAGCCCAAGATTGTGCTCTTGATCTTCGTCAGCGGCAAGATCGTCCTTACCGGCGCGAAAGTGCGTGAGGAGATCTACCAGGCCTTCGAAATGATCTACCCTGTGCTGCAAGGTTCGTTCTCAAATGTCTTTCATCTTGTGCTGTGTTCATTTTCACTAACGCATGATTTCCAGATTTCCGCAAGGTCTAAAAGATCCTTCTCGAAATTTGCACTTGATCATCGCCATGCTGCCGTGTGCAGCAGCAACACTTCTCCAACCCTCACAAAACATGTCGACAACTGTATTATACCCACAAAAACACCCTATCATGATTTCACGACGAATCTCACCCATACCCAAAAAACCGAAAATCACTTTCTTGCGACTCGCGGTTTGCGTCTACTACGACCATCAAACGGAGTACGACGCTTGAGTCGACAGGAAAACCCATTGTATCAATGTCCTGTTCATTTTCTTGCGGTTACGTCATATTTTATTTTCCACAGCAGCATTGCAGCGGCGTTCAGGTTCGACAAAGAAGGGAGAAAGAGCGGTATTCTTGCTACGTTATTTCAAGTCGAGGCGGTCATTTCCCTCTCGGCGATTCTTACAACAGCCATAGAGCAGATCGCGCATTGGGGAAGAAGAGGAGAGTGGTCAACAGTGGTTGATTGACAACACAAACCGCGCGCGCTAGCAGCTTGGTGTTGTCGGCGGCAATGTTGCGCAGGTCGATTGCCGTCCACACCCTTTTTTATTACAACTACAACTCACATACCCACTTCTAATGGCAGATGGGGACCCAACCTGGGGGAAGGAAGGATGGAGAGGTTGGAGAGGGAGGTTGGCTTTCTGCGGGTTGACGTTTGAGTTGGTCACCTAAAGGAAAACACAAAACAACCACTAGCGACACCCAAGATCGTGGCTGGCATGACAAAAAAGGTCAGCCAGCATGGACAAAGGGTCGCAGTAGGAACAAAAACTCTGGCGGGTGGGAGTTATTCTCACTTGCGCAACCATCCCGCTAAATAGGGACAGGTGCAGCTTTGCTTGGCATTTTATGACGGCGCACACATATGTTGCGTTTGTTTTGTTTCGTGGGTTAACATAACGATCCACTGCAATGCCAACATTTATTTCAACGTTCTGTCCTCATGCAACTTTTTGGTGTGTTTTGTCGTGATGTAGCGTGTTGCTTACCTGCATGTGAACGTCTCTTGTTCCCACACCTATGGTTCTCTCTTTGCTTCCCGTAGTTGCTGTCCCCCTCTTAGTTCAGAGCCCTCCCCAACTCCGTAGACAAGATCAGTCCTGGGACTCCGCCACGACTACCATCCTCCGTAATCACGGCCTTGATGGCAGCATCGCCAGCGGGATACCTCCAGTTCCACTTGCCCACGAACTCAGACGGACACTGGCCGGCAATGACATCGGCAATCTTCTCGCCAATGACCGGCAGGAACTTGAACGCGTGCCCGCTGTCGCCCGTGGCCACGAACAGGCCCTTGTATTCGGGGTGGTAATCGATGATGAAGTCTGCCGTCGGCGTATCGGAATACCAGCAGATGCGAGTCTTGCTGAACGGTCGGTCGCGGAGCGAGGGGAGGGGGACCATCTCGTGCAGAGCGCGGCGAAGGTCGTCGGCGCCTTCGGTGGGGATTTGGAGAGTCGGGTCGGAAAGGGTTGTCAAAGGGAGGGAGACGGCAGTTGCCGGGGCAGTGACGGAGGAGCCGAGAGGAGGTGTGGACAAGGTCGTGGGGTTCAAGTATCCGTAGGCATGTCGAGCGATCTTGAGGACGCCGTTCTTGGGTGGGATGATGAAGAGGCCTGTGGAGAGGTTGAGAATGACGGGCATATGGGCCAGCTGGGCTTCTTCCTCGGGCGTGAGGTCGATGTAACCGAGCACTTGGCCGGTGGCGATGGCTTGTCCTGTCAGGTCAACGAGGCGACCGGTCCAGGCACCGGCGGAGACCATGACGAGGTCGGCCGAAAGGACGCGCCCGTCCGAGAGCCGGGCACCGGTGACGGTGTCTCCGGAGACTTCCAGGTTGGTCACTTCCCCGGCGACGAAGTTGATGCGGCCCTCGGCTTTGACACGCTTGTAGAGCCAGGCCATGGAGGCGCCGGCGTTGGCCCATCCGGAGAGACCGTTGATGTAGCCCCAGGAGCCGGAGGAGCCGCCGGTGCCCAAGGCTGCCTTGATGGCGTCGGTGTCGGGACACTCCTTGATCCTGGCGGCAAGCTCGGGGTCGCTCGAGGCGATAGAGAGGACGTTGGCCCAGCTGAAGCGAGTGTAGTCCATGCCTGTGAGCTTGGACTTGTCGATGACGGTGCCAGTCACCACGGGAGTTCCCGGTGGAGGAGCTGGTCCGTCGGCAACAAGGAGGAGGCCACTCTCGGAGTAGCGTCCTTCTGACCCAAGATCATCGGGGTGGGCTTGTTGGCGCCATTGAAGCTGGGCTTCGGCGGCTAGGGCAGCGTAGGCAGCATCGGGGTAGTCGGCTCTGATGATGCGGCTGGTGTCGACACTGGCAGCGTCGGGAGCGGGGAAGACGTCTGGGTTAGACGGGTCGGCCCTGTCTACGACGGTGATGGTGGTGTTGGCGAAGTCATGACGGCGAGAGAGGGCGTAGGCAGTGGTCAAGCCGAAGACGCCAGAGCCGATGATGAGAATGGAAGAAGGAGGAGAAAGAGGAGAGGAAGAGGATTGCTGCTGCTGGGGTGCCAGTGGTGGTTGTTGCTCTGTTGAAGAGAGAGGAGGAAGAGAAGAGGAGGGAGCTGGGGGAGTCGCCATCGGGAAATGAGGAGAACAAGGTTCAGCTTGGGAAGAATGGAGCGGCAGGGGACGTCAGAGAAAGAAAGGATCAATAAAAGGACCGTGCCAGCTGAGGGGGTCTGAGTGGTCTGAGGTAGGGTTGCGCAATGGTCGAGTTGTGTGTGCTGTGTGCCCTGTCTCGAGCCTGTGCAGGAGTGGTCGGCCGTGTGTTGGCACGCTCTTTGCAAAGAAGGCAAGAATGCGATGTTTCACACCGGGGAGCAGAAAACAAGGAATCACTTGAAACCAGCAGATAACGGAAGAAAAAGGAGAGGCATTTTTATGAAATCCATCAGTGAGACCGTTAGACCACACTAGTCAAGAGCCGAAAAAGGAGGCAACCGGACACTACCTTAGTTAGGGTGGAGCGATAACAAGCGCCGGCGTGTGTTGTTGTGGGAGTTGGGGAGCCATGATCAGCGACTGGAGCGCGTGAAAGAAGGAGAATTGGAACAGAGCCAGTTTGCAAGGGCCTGGATATGACCGCATGGCGGCGGGGAACATTGCAGTGATCAAAGAAAGGGCGCTGCAACTCCAGAACGGTGGAGTCTTCTTTGACGAAACGAAGAACCTGAGTGGTGAAGGAAACGCGGGGAAGACAAGCAACTTGTGACAATTTGCAGATGACGGAGGGTTCTTGATGTTGGCTCTGGGAGGTGTTGGTTCTGATAAGTTCCAGTCTCGTGAAAGAGAAGAGAAGTCGGTAAAAAAGAGGGGAGAAATCAACAAACTGAGGAAACAAAAGACTCGTAGTAGAAACCGGAAGACGGAAGATGGAATATTTGATGTCGAATTGTCAGAGGACAGCCCTAAAAAGACACACGATGGCGGGGATGCCGTAAGCTGAGCACTGGACACCCGGGTCTTTTCTTGGGAATCCCTTGCTTGCTGCACTTGCTGCAGGGCATCGACAGCATTGCTTACGATTCTGCCACTCCAGTACGTCGGCGCTGATGTTCGAAATGGCTGGTGTTGCCAGCTGTTGCTGAGCAGAGAGAAAGTGGAAAGAATTGTGGTTGGATAACAATCAAATGGCACACAGGGAAACTGGCCCCGGTCGTGCATCACGATCGTGCAATTTGCTTGACCATGGATCACGAGATGGCGGGTGGTGGCAGGCATCGTGAGGGGAGTCGACATCAGTTTGATCCCGACGTTCCGAACATCGATAACCATCTGGCAAGCTGTGTTGACAAGTGCCCGTCAATGTTTCGCTTTTTGAGTAGCCGGGTGCATTCAGAGCTCTCTTCTGACTGTTGTCACTTGTCACAATGTTTCGCATATGTCCGTAGCTGAGTAACACTCATACTTTAAGACGCCGGGTCGCACCATTTTCGGAGAGTCCGAATCCAATGCGAAGAACTTTTGGTTATCAATGACCGGCCGAGCCGCAAAGCATGTAGGATGAATCAGGCACCGAGAGGACATTCCAGTTTGGAACACAACTTTCGAGATATTCAAAAAGTTGAAGATTCATGATGCCAGTCATTAACGCATCGCTAGAGGTAACGATGGTGTAAGAGAGTTTGTAAAATACGTGTATCATGCATCTGCATAGGCCGTCTGCCCTTACGGTTCCGTAATATTACATGGTGTGCCATTGCCCCACGGGCCACCCGCAGCTACGGGCCTAGCGCCTTCGCCTATCGCGACGAGAGCCACTCTGCGGTGCACCGCGTTCGTCGCTCCAGGTTCCGAGTCGCATCAGCACCTTGCTGTCCACGAAAAGCCATTATTCGTCACAGCCAGCCATGCCCCATCGATACACGGCTGCCAAACATGTCGTCGTCCAAGAAGATTGCCGAATTTCCTGACGTGGAGGCGAAGCTCCAGAGGGCCACCAAGCAATCCGCATTCGAGCGCCAAAAGGCAGAGGCAGAGGCTAAGCGCCGCAGAGAAGCTGCTGAGACGGCCGCAGTCTACGAGGACTTTGTCAAGAGCTTCGACCACGACGACACTTCGGATTCTCGACCCTCGAATTCCCGATATGGATCCGACCGACCAGAGAGACCAACACTTGGAGGACAGCCGTTTGGAGGAACGGGCAAGAGACACTTTGGCGTCAACAGTCTCAAGAGTGGTCCCGGCAGTCTAGGGCCTCCTCCAACATCGTTTAAGAAGAGGTCATACGATGACTTCCATTCCAGTCGTCAGAGACCCCACGAAAGATTTGAGGAGAGGGAGAGGGACTCCGAGAAGAGCTCTTTACCCGTGTCCAAAGTTTTCAACGATAGCGACAACGAGGAGGAAGCGACCGTTAACGGCCGAGCAGAGGAGAAGGCCATCTCGAAACCCACACTACGCCTTTCCAACCTCCCGCCGAGTACATCGCCAGCCGTCATCAAGGCGCTAATACCACCCAACTTGACGGTCGAGAGCGTCAAGATTGTTCCGCCATCTGGCCCCCAAGGGACGGAGCGCAAGTCCATTGCTGCCATCGTCACCTTGTCCAAGGAAACACCCGCAACAGAAATTGATGCCGCTGTGAGCGCGCAACAAAATCGTTATCTCGGTTATGGTTACTTCTTGTCTCTACACAGACATCTTTCATCAGCGGCCATTGCGTCGGGCTTGACGACCGTTCAGACTTCTACAACAGTATCACGTCCATTCGGCGCAAAACGTGTGGAGGAAAAGCCGGGTGGCCATGGCCCGCATCACGGAGGTTATAGTCGCAACTATGCTCCCCCATCACATTATGGTCCTCCAGGAGCCGCTATCAACAGAAGCGGTCTGCTCCATGTTCCCGTAAAGCCTCCACGAGACATCAGGACACTGCGCATGATTCACAAGGTTGTCGAGTCCGTTTTGGAGCATGGACCAGAATTTGAGGCTCTTCTGATGTCTCGACCAGACGTTCAACGAGAAGAGAGGTGGGCATGGATCTGGGATGCTCGCAGTGAGGGCGGCATATGGTATCGTTGGAGGCTATGGGAGATCGTAACTGGTTCCCAAGCAAAGAGGGGGAAGCCAAAGTATGTCCCACTCTTCGAAGGAAGCCACGCCTGGAAGGCGCCTGAGCCTCTCGCCTACGAGTACACAACATCAGTGGACGAGATCGTCTCAGATTCGGCATACGACACGGACGAAGAAGACGACTTCGAGGATGAGCAGAAAGAGCACAACGACCAAGAAGACACCTTCCTCAACCCCATAGAAAAGGCCAAGCTAGCGCACATGCTAGCCCGCCTACCTACAACACTATCCAAAATCAGAAAAGGAGATATCGCCCGCATCACCGCATTCGCCATCACTCACGCCAGCCGCGGCGCCGACGAGATCGTCGATATGATTATCTCCAACGTCGAATCACCCTTCTCTTACACACCCGCCAACCCCGACCACCAACAACGCTCCCGCGAGCGAGAAGGCCAAGACGGGAACAACTCTCGCGAACCCTCGCCCGCAGTCGAAGACAAAGACAAGGACAAAACAAACGACACCACTCCCGACCTCAGCGCCGCCCGACTTCTGGGTCTCTACGTACTCAGCGACATCCTGTCCTCATCATCTACAAGCGGTATCCGCCACGCCTGGCGCTACCGGCAACTCTTTGAGACCGCTTTACGCGCCCGCAAAACGTTCGAATTGCTCGGCATGATGGCCGACAAGCTTAACTGGGGCCGCTTGCGCGCAGACAAGTGGAAGCGCAGCGTCGGGCTCGTCCTGAGTCTCTGGGAGGGATGGTGCGTATTCCCCGTCGAGACGCATGAATTCTTTGTCAAGAGCTTTGAGAACCTGCCGACGCTGAAGGCGAAGGAAGCGGAAAAGGCGGAGGCGGAGAAGAAAGCTGCTGCTGCTGCTGCTGCGGGTGGGAAGTGGAAGACTGTTGATGGACCTGCTGCTATTGCAACTCAGGCTAAGGCTACTGGTTTCTTACCTGTGTCTACACTTCCGGAGTCGTCGATGGCGGAACAGACGGAACCAGGTGGTGGTGATTCGGAGTACGTGGAACGGATGCTGGAGACGGGTGATACAGATGGAGAGATTACGCTGCCGCCAAATCATATGCAGTATAGCTCGGGGACGGACGAGTTGTTTTCGGATGATGATATTGATGGGACGCCTGATGAGGACTTTATGGCGCTTTTACGGAAGCTTACGACGGCGGATGATGGGGATGTGGTTATGGGCGAGGCCGCGGAGACATCAGCACCAGCAGCAGTACAGACTACAGAACCCAAGACGGTGGAGGCCAAGTCGGTGGCTGGATTCCAGATATCGGCGAACAAGGCGGCTCCGACGAGGAAGCGAATGCGGGCCGTGGATATGTTTGCTGGGTCGGACTCGGAGGGGGAGAAGTAGTAGATGACACTCGCTGCCCGGAGTACAGTACACCTGGAGGTTGGTTCGAGGAGGAATAAGCATACATAACCCTTATCCATGTCCATATCTAACTCTCAACTTGCAATGACCAACTTCCAAGGTTTGTCATACAGCCGAGTGTTCAGCTCGGTGAGGAAGCAGTTGCCACTTTTGGAAGCCGCTACGTCTTACACACAGCCTTGCGATATTGGAAATAATGGAAGTCGTCATGTTGGTGATACTCAGCCTCTTGCTCTTTCTTGGCTTCTTTCATCGTGTCGACGTTGGTTGCTCTTGCTCGGACGGACAAGACGACAAGCGCGCCTGTGCGTTGAACTCTTGGCTCAGGCTGCGGGATGGGTACAAGTTGGGAAAGAAGTACCCAGGTACTTCGGCTTAGTCATTTAGTTCTATCCAATGAAAACCTGCTCAAACTGGTCCGACAAGACCGCACCCCACCACCAACGAAGAGCAACCCACCAACCGCCAAGTCCACACTCGGTCCCATAACCGACGCCCATTCGTGATCCGAGTTTCAAAACATTAAAGACGACAGACGAGCCTCGAACAGTGCCTGTTGGACCCTGGCGTCTACGGCTGGTACAATCGACACCACCTCGCTGGTCTGTCTGTCTGACGTCTCGGACTTCTTGGGAAAAGAGACGCAGGTCGTCTGCCAAAGAGAAGCCAGCAGTTCCTTCCTCGTTTATAAGCTGCAGTGAGGCTGTTCAGAAGTCACAAGAACCTAGGGTAGGCAGTCACTACTACCCAGCACCAGTACCACGGAAGGAGCTTTGGTTGACACAGAAGTGTAATATCAGAACTGAACTTGATCGTCCCTTGCTTTGGCTGCTACTACCTGCTGCATTCAGGTTGCTTCCGTCCCGGGCACTGTCACTTTGACCTGCCTTGCCGCTGCCGTCGGTTCTCGACGGGACGAACTACCAACTGAAGGGACCTTCACTTGTTAGCCATCTGAAGTCTCATCCTTTACTTTCTATACTCTTTTCGTACATATACCAAAGACCAGTAGCCTTACTCAAGGATTCACGGTGACAACTGCCAACGGAAGTGTCGACTGTTCGTACCTTGAGTTCTTCATTGAAGAGAGCTCTCAGGGACGACTCCTCCGCAGGACATTAACCACGCAACCATAGCCAGCCAAAATCCTGGTCTGATAATCCACCACTGAAGTCCTGACCATATAAAATCGGTTTCGCAGTGTGGGAGCCGCCGGTGCCAACCCGATACACGGTCCCACGGATCACCCATCTGGTCTCCTGAACCGTCCAAGAACAGTTCAGGACCCAGAACTACTACCCAGACCCGACTAGAAGATCCAGGTACGACGTAACCTCCCACCAAGCATCGTGCCTTAGGTTTACCTACCAAGCACGTTTTACGCACGCGGCACACGAGGCCGAGCCGCTGGTCTCTGGTGACTGAGGTGACCGGGGGGTCCCTCAAGTCACTTTTCTCGAGCGGTTTCCACCCCTCGTTCATCCCTCACGATCTTTGACTGTCATCACTTGGAGAACGTACCACCAAGCCGCCAAAATGCCCATCATTAACGGCCAGAAGATGGCCTGGTAAGTCATTACTCCCATCTCCTTTACCTCTTCTCTCATCTTCATGCTCGTATGTTTGCCATACTGGTATTTGGTACCGGTGTGCCGTCGCACCAAACTCATCCTTTCGCTACGTTCCGAAACCCGCAAGGCTAGTCAGACATACATCTTCCAGGCTCTCTCTTTTTGGCTGACGTTCTTCTTCCTCCCCTTAGTGCGCCATGTATTCGCGGCCATCGTTCTACAAAATGTACTCATGCCACCGAGCGCGTTATGGTGCCCGTGAGGAAACCGGGACGGCCCCTGAGCCTTTGCGCTTGTCCAAATCGGCCTCCGAACTGCTCTTGCGGAGGCGGAGGTGTCAAGGTGGCGATTCCTCGAAAGCAGCAGTGTGGATGTGGTCCTGGTCACGGTAATTCCGCAGAAGACCACTCGTCTACGGCTGCTGCCCAAGGCATCCCGTCTCCTCGTTTTCATGCCTCCTCATCGACACCGGCGCGACCTGCTTTCAGGGTGAGCAAATCAGGCTCCATATCGAAGCCGCATGTCCGGTATCAGCTGCCGACGTTTGACCTAGACCTGGCGACACTCGGCCTGGCCGCACAGCACAATGCCGCCTTCGGTCCGAACATGACGGGTGTCTCTGCCGGCGAACTGATGACGAGCGTTAATCCAACGGTGCAGCTACCAATTGGGTGTCAGCCGGGATTCAACTACGAAATGGGATATCCAGCTGTCAGCGTTAATGACCCCCCGTTGAACCAACAAACGTTTTCGTCCGCACCCTCAGTGGGACATAATGGAATCGCTCAGTCACCGCCACAGGGATTCAAGACTGAAAACAGCGCTCTCTCTGAGCAAATGACCGTCTTCGCTACATTGCAGAGACAGCAAATGATCAACCGCAATGGGGTTACCGATGCCACTTTTATGGGATCGGATAGCTTCCCTCGACAACAAGTTGCACATGGTCAAAGTGTACCGGTGACTCAAAGCAGTCCATCGGCCACCCTTGGAGATCAGAGCTTTACCAGCGAGCCCTTACAATGGAACAAAGTCAAACAGGATTTGGATGCCAAAGCCAACGAAACGGAAGGGACGGGCATAGAGAGCAGCCCTAAGAAAAAGAGCTGTTGTGGCGGCAATCGTAATTCACGAGGATCTCAACAGCACGTTAATGGCTCTGTTACTGTGTCTCAGTCGGGTTATGGACAGCCTTCCGCAACCCCTTTGCAGTTCAACACTAAATCCCCTCTAGAACTCAAGCAACAGCAAGAACCTTTACCGTCCCCAGTCATGCCCTTCGGTTATCAAACCGTCTTTCGGTACCCAGAAGAGTACGGTTCCTGGAACCACCCCCTTGACCCCCAAACCTACCAACAAATAGCCCACCAAGGTGCCGCTACCGCACAAGCATCCCAACAAGGAGCCGACCTCACCCTTGATCTGTTCCTTTCCGGCGGAGGAGGTGCTGGCGCTGGGACAAGTCACGAATGCACTTGCGGTCCCGGCTGTCAATGCATCGGATGTGTCGCACATCCTTACAACACTCAAACCATTCAATACGTCCAGGACGCTTACAACTTCAACATTGCTAGTCCCATCGGCAGTCCCGGTGGTCAGAACCATCGCGGTAGTATCGACTTTGCTGCTACTGCCGGGGTTCACCAGCAGCAACAGCAACAATACCAAATCAGCAGCCCTACTCTTGGTCCTAGAAACGGCCAACAGCAGCAACCCCAGCAGCAACTGCCACCCGATTCGCCAGTCGAGGCCCAGACGCCCAGCGACGCATCAGGGACCCCCAGTGATGAACAGTACCTCTCCACAGCGGACTTTCTGTGGGCGACCATCCCACTACCTAATTGTGCCGGCGAGTCTTTATCTTGTCCGTGTGGAGATGATTGTGCCTGTATTGGGTGTATGATCCACGGGAACGCGGTGCCGGCTTTGGCTTGTATTGGAGATGGGTTGGAGCAACAACAGGCGTATGACATAGGTCAAAATCAGCAGCAACATCAGCAACACCAGCAGGTTCAAAGCCATTGCCGGAGTCAAAGCCAGGGTCACGAGGGTATGATGCCCATGCCGGATGGATTACCACAGGGAATGATGGATAGTGGCCCTTCGAGTGTGATTCCCCTCGCTCACCGAGGCTTGGGAGACATGAGCGGTTTGAACGTTCCTAACGGCGGCGGCATGAGCAGTGATATAAACAGCGCCATGTCCAGTCCACGCACGCCTCACACGCCCCGTGGTATCGACGGCATCCTCAGGGCTGCTGCCAGTGGCGGTGATGGTGTTGGTAACAGTGGTGGTGGTGGATGTTGTTGCGGAGGTAGAGGAGGTGGTGCAGGCAGGAGCACAGAAGTGTCCGTCCCTTAGGAAGTGGGGACCACAAGTGATTTACCCGAGCCTTTGAGCGGGGATGGGGAAGAGCCCAAGGAGTCGGTGATGGGTGGGGAGAGTAAAGAAGGGGAAAGGGATGAGAAAATAGAGCAGGATTAGGTTGCGGGATGAACAGCGGTTGGGAGTGGACATATAAAATTCCCCAAACCCCGATTCAAGGAATATATATCGTAGGGGTAGCGAGTTAGCGAAAGCGAAGGACGGTGGATATGGGCTGGTGCAAACGTATATATACCCATACCCATTAGCCGGATAAACAAGGCTGGCAGCAACATAACGAATACAAAGAGCCTTGATGGCATTTCTCCTCTCACACTCTCTCATGAACCTGACGATGATGAGCTCACTGAGCGCATTTATTCCCCCCCCCCCCCACAGATCATCCGTGACCAAGGCATCGATATCAGAGGAATCGGCTTATAAGTACAGCACTTGAGCCAGATGGACGCAGTGAACACAGTAGCGGCGCAGAAATAGGCCGATCCCTGATTGGTTTTGTTGCAGTCGATCAGCGCGCGTTTGAGCAAGTAACTGCTGATTTATGCTCAGAAGTCGCTCGCCCAGTAACGTGCAAACATGCAGAAGATGCACACTCAGAAGTACCTAATCCACATGAAGATGAACACGAGGCGCGGCTAGCAGTAGTATATATCAGCTCAGCAGAGTCGCAGTCACAGTTTCTTTTCAAGCATTCATCGTAAAGAATTGCATCCCAAAAGCTGATTATAAATACGAAGAAGATATCCCCAAAATATACAAGAAGGTTATGAAGAGAAGAAGAAAGAAAGAAAACCAGGGCGTCCAACGCTCAAAAAATATTAACAGTGATATTTCCGTAAAAAGATCCCGACGCAAGAAACATTTCGTATAACCAACCGTTGACGTCCCGTCCCGTTTTCCCAGTATTGTTGTGTTGTGTTGTCTAGAAAAAAGATCCAAATCCCGTCTCCTGTCTCCCGTCTCCCGTTTAATCGATCTTTTCAGTTGCTCCCTTCCTCGCTGAGAAACATCTCATCCAATTCTTCCCGACCTCACCTCCCCAATGTTTCTTCTCATCACTCTTCATCCTCGTCACCTCAATGTCATCCCATCCATCTCGGTTCTGGTATCTCACCACTTTCCGTTTCCTTCCCCCCTACCGTTCAATTTTCTCCCCTCAAATCTCCAACTCAGCCTCTCTCTCACTTATGACCCCCTCGAACCCCTCTGTTCATGCCGTGGTTCCATCCCGTTCTCATACCGCTGATAGGGCGGTAACGCAGTCGACACCGAGCTAACATCCGACATGGATATCGAGTATCGATCTGGTGATGGCGGCTCGTTTGTCCTCCCCGTTCCATCATATCTTAGTTCGAGGTTTAGTCCGCTCGAGGCGGGGGCTGCGGGGGCGTAGTTGGGGTTGATGTTGGGGTTTATGTTCCTGGGGGTTGGTGTGGGTGTTGTGCTGCCGCTGTGGCTGTGGCTGTGGCTGTGGCTGTGGCTGTGGGGATTCGTGGGGATGTCGGGGTATATGAAGTTTGTTCCGGGGATGGTAGGTAATGGTGGTAGGGCTGATTGTTGAAGGGAGAGGTTTTGGTGGTGGTGTTGAAGGGGGATGGGTTGTCGTTGGATTAATGGGTATTGTGGGTTGTCGTTTGATCCGTCTGCTGCTAGGGATAGATAATCGGTTTTCCCGCCGCCGCCGCCGCCGCCGCCTCCAGTGGGAGGTGATGTTCCTTGTGAAATATGTAGAGATAAATGTTGAGGCTGTTGTTGCTGTGATCGTATGGAAGGATATTGTACACCATCCGCTGCTCCGTCCGACGCCAAGGCTAGATAGTCACCTTTCACGGGCGTAGGTAGGTTTACCCCTTGCGGTACTAGAGGTATATTTCGTGGGAAGTCGTAAAGGTGTTGGTATTGTTGTTGTTGTTGTTGTTGTTGTTGTTGTTGTTGTTGGCTGTGTTGGGTTTGTTGTTGATTGGGACGATATTGTGGTCCATCTGCTAACAAGGCAACTTCGGGGTTTAGGATGTCGTTTTCGGCGAGGGGAGGTAACGTCCCCTGTGTCAGATTTCGTTGATGACGGTTTGGTTGATATTGTTGGGTTGTTTGGTATTGTTGATGTGGAATGTTGTTGTGGAACTGATGAGCACGGTATTGCGGTCCATCGGCTACTAGTGCTGCCCCGATATCTATCTCATCTTCGCCTATCGGAGAAACTGGGGCGAAGTTTGAGTTTGTCCCGCCTGGTCGGGAAGTATTGTTGCTGCTGACGGTGCTCACCGATAGTTGGCGAGCTGGTACTGATGTGTTCTGGCTAACTGGTCTTCGTGGCTGGATCGCGCTGGACTGGATTGCGCCGGACAGGTATGGCCCATTTCCGGCCGTCGAGGACGTCATTGCTGTCACGTTACTACGGATCGAAGCGGTGCGGGTGATGACACCCTCACTTGACGGTCCTGATCGGTCGGGATGTGGTCTCGGGGCTTCGATGACTGGCGAGGAGGCATCGCTAAGTTTTGATTCCATGGTATCGGCACGCTCGAGGGAGTTTAGAACTTCAATGCACTTAGAATTTTTAGTGTAGTTTCTCTCGAAGATTCGTAGGACGGTGAGCATGACGGTGGCGAGATAGGTGAACCTTTAAGATGTCAGTTATCATGGTCTGGTATAAAGGGCGGCGAGATGATAAGACATCATGAACTTACACAAGCCCGAGAGCAATAGCATAATACGATCGTTCAAAAGTACAAAACCTGTCCATTTCGCCTTTTCCTCCATCATAACCAGAGGTAAATCCAGGCGTAGTAAAGCCCGGTCGAGGTTTGTACACCTGGTGATGATCATCCTCTTTGGTAGTAGTCAATCCACCACAGTGAGAAGGAAGCCCGGCATTAGCAAGAAGGGTGATAACTGCTAGATCAACCCCGCAAAAGATGATATCGCCCATGATAAAAGTGATAAGCCAACCCGTCTTCTTGGATCGGTGGCCACTATGCTGGATGAAGACTGCGAGTGTAGCATAGACAAGGGTCATACAGATCTATCCGTGATGTATGTTAGCTGACGTGTTCTCGGCGATACAGGAGAAAGACTCCTACAGAAAGCTTACCAACAACTCCGGGATGAGCATGCTGTTAGTCATTCCAAGGTGTCCGGTCTTGAAGACGGTTGCAGTGACGAAGCCGTTCATGGTCGCTCCCACCAGAGCGGCAGCGATCTGGAACGCTCGCATGACTACGAGCCATGATGAAAGTTCCCACGCCATTGCTGCTGGCTAGGCTCGCAATGACGAAGTCTGATGTGATACGAGTAAGTGTGGTTGGGTTGAGCCGCTTATCTAGCAGCCAACATAAGCATTTGAATGATCAAGAGACAAAAGAAGCAGATATGATGCGGAAGGTCAAATGGTTTTGTTAGAAGCTTGAGACCATCAAGGTTCTAACTACACAAGGCGAAGTTGAATGAAGGACGGGACTAAGATCGTCGATGATCCGGCGCTTGAGGAAGGATGTGGGGGAGTCCAGACTGGTGATACTTGACAGCTGAAGGGAACTGCCCCGGTAAGATGAATGGACCGATGGAGGCTGTGTTTCCCTGTGCCCCCAATGTCAAGAGGTCCTGTCCCACTCGAGACAAAGAGGCCATGCTGACTGGCCTACATCGTACAGCCCAACGGCAGTGGACTACCACAGACGGGAATTCCTGCTTGTAGATGTAGGGCTCTTGGAGTTCCATCCGCGGCGCCAACGGGGCAAGTGATGGAGAGGTCCGGGCAAAGTGAAGAGCCGAGTGGACGAGACCGAGCAAGATGGGCCTTTATGTTGTGGTACAGACCCAAAGCAGTGACCATCGCTGCCGTGTTCGGTTCGTAGAGAGGTGATGGTGGTGGTAAGCTCGAGAGGCTGCATGTTGTGTCACTTTCGGGAGTTTCCTTCTCGACGATCCCACATGAAACAAGCTAGTTTCCCAAGAAGCCTTTCTGGATAGGAGTCCTAGAAAGTCCACAAGCTATGATTAGATGAGGGCGTGATAAATGTTGAAAAAGAGGAACATAATAGGAGGCCGCGTCATCGTCAGAAGCTAAGTGGGAGAAGTGGCAGGCATTCCCAAGTGTTAAAGCCGCTGGCGATGGGGGGCACAGCCCCTTTTTAGTGGATGACAGGGGTTCATCACAACGTCTCGATAGGGCAACCGAAGCGGTGCCGAGCGTGCCTGACGGACGGGCAGTGGCGAGACAAACGTCAAAATGCTAATTCCAACCTATGTCACCTTAGCCAGGCAGCAGAGACTTGAAGAGACAAATTGCCCTTTCCCATCTGTGAATGCCCTCTTACCTAATATGTGCTTGTCTGTCACCGGCTTCACGAATCACTTCTTGTCTTGATCTGATTCTTGATCCGAGGTCCCTAAACATCCGTCAATCATGACTGAAGACTCAATATTAGAGGAGTGGACTTGGTGTCCGCCCTCTTCCTACGCTTCTGGCAATGTGGGACATCCTTCCACGTCGTGAATCTTCTGATCCTTCTCAATGATCATATCCTGGCTATCAGCACCATATTTTCGCACACCTTCTCACTTGTCTTGACGGCATTGCAAGTACAACGCGACTCGTGGGCCCGTGGGTCGAAAATCACCAGGAACGAAAAATCGTTGGGCAAAGGAACTGGTCCAAGTTGGATTGCCTTTCGACAGGCTGGCCGCCAATATGGGTATCATTGTCTAGATCGTATTTTGAAATGATGTCGATTCTTCGAGCACCGCTCTTGTAATGCTCTCGACTTCCGCTCAGCTTGGGAATCAAGCTCATGCGTCCGCCTTGGCCGCCGCCTTCTCCTCCTCGGTCGGCCACCGCACAGTCCAGCCAGTGACGGTCTTGCGAATCTCCTCATCACCAGGGTCGTTCTCGAACAGAGGCTTCTCGGTCTTGACTTCGAGGAACTTGTCCACAATGAAGCCTCTCTCGCGGGCCAGATCGAAGAAAGCCAAGTCCTTGTGCTGGAGCCATGGGCGGTACGAGGTAAAGACAACGAACGCCTTGCTGCCGGGCTTCTTGTTCAGTGTGAACTGGATGGTGTCGACCAGCTTGCTGTGCTCCGAGTGACGGAAAAGAAGATCGGCCAAGATCAGAATATCGAACCCGATTTCTCCCTCCTTCTGTTCACCCAAGTGGGCGAGCAATGGAGCCTGCTTGGCGCCCCAGACGTAGCCGTCCGCAACAATGTTGCGATCCTCCTCGCGGTCGACAGCCAACATGGGGCAGCCACGGATGTTCTTCCACATAACCTCCACAATGTCCGGATCCGGGAAGTCGGTCACGACAACCTTCTTGGCTCCAAGCACAGCAGCCACCAAGCTGGGCAAACCGGCAGCGGCGCCAATTTCAAGGACGGTCCGGTCCTTGACCTCCTCGGGGTGCTCCTCAAAGTACTGTGAGATGATGACGGCTCCGTTCCAAAGGGTGTGAGCCTCGAGAGGGCTGTGGCCGACAAGGTGCAGTGTAATGTCGTCGCCATTCTTCATGGTGTAGTGCTCAGTAGTCGGGGGAGGCGAAGGAGGGTAGAAGTCAGGGGGGTCCTCGAAGAGCCCGCCGGCCTCGATGTCAGAGCCCTCATCTTCGGGAACTTGGTTGACAACCTCGTCAGATTTCGACATGGTGGATGAAGTTTTCGGATTTGGAGTTTGTTGCAGTAAGTTATGCACACCTGAAAACTTTGAAGCACAACACTGTGAAGATGAAAATGGCACCCAAAACGCTGAAACCCACTGCAAGATTCACGGTCATGTGACCGGCTGGCAACTTGGGAGTTGTAACTCAACGTGGTCTCACTTTACCATCACCAGCGACTATATTCTCTTTCTCAATAATAATTCAAAGACACGAGCCAATTGTCCAGCAGGGTGAGGCAGACTGTTGTTTTGCGAAACAGTCTTCCTGAACGCTCTGCTCAACGGTCTGAGCGAAACGGTACGTAAACGGAATGCCACAGAAAAACGGTGCATTGGCGACCGTTTAGCCACTGCCATCCCTGACTTTCCATGCTCTTCCGTTTTGCTGGGATATCAACCATCCTGCATCCAGTTCATCTCTTTTCAAACTTCCAACTTCAAATAATTTTCAACATTCAAATTATTCGTCATTGCTTCGGACTTACCAACCTCTAATCGACTAGAAATCCGGTTAAGTGGCAAATACCAACACAATCCCTGTTTCATCAAGTCGTTGGCAACTCCTTTGACAACTGGAGATCAACAAGTGGGACTCACCTTAATACGACGACATACCGCTCCGGACGACGAAATACTGAACATAACGCGGTCCAAAACGATTCAAAAGTCAACGAGTTGATATTGAAGCCCAGAGAGAAGAATTGGGTTCCAAGGCCATACGCCGACTAAAGCAAATTATGGGCTCAAACGCCGACGGCCACCGATACAGGTCGCGGTCACCTCTCCCAGGTGGCTCGAGATCTGTACATCACGACAGGAGGAGGTCAAGATCGCGGTCAGAAAGACTCGATGACAAACGGGAACGCAGACATGGAGAGGGACGTGATAGACATCAGGAGCGATCAAGAAGTCGAGACCGTGAGAGGGACAGAGACAGGGATCGCCACCGGCGGCGGCATGAGGACAGAGATACCTCTGTAGACCGCAAGAGGAGGCGAGAAGAGGGCTCTCATCACAGACACCATCACCGATCAGAACGACACAGAACCTCCCGCTCCCCTTCCCACAAACGATCCAAGGATGAACCGCCCAAACCCCTCCCCTTCAACTCCCGCCAGCTCTCCCGCTCCGATTACCCCAACTTCGAGCCCCTCTTCGCCCACTACCTCGACATCCAGAAACAACTCTACATCGACGACCTAGACGACCACGAACTGCGCGGCAGATGGAAGAGCTTCGTCAAGAAGTGGAACCGCGGCGAGTTGGCAGAGGGGTGGTACGATCCCGAGAGATTCGCCGGAGCGGCCAAGGAGGCGGCAGCAGAGGGGAGGGTACCACGTTCCATCACTGAAGCAAGCAGCAGTGCGAAAGACGGAAAAGACAGAAAGGAGAGGGGGGTCTCAACGATGTCTGAAGGCGACGTCCCCGAGCCAACAACAACAGCCAGACCATCCATCGAAACAACCGACACCCCCCTCATGACCGACACCAACCCGCCTCAAAACCAAAATCAAGAAGACGACGACGATGGCGCCTCAGACTCCGACTACGGCCCCACCCTCCCCGGCCAGTCCTCTTCCACCCGTCACTCCCACGCCCACGGCCCGACCATCCCCTCCCTCACCGACCTGACCCTCCACCGCGAATCCCTCGCCGAAGAATCTGCCAGCCAGCGCGCCTCCTCCCTCGAAGCCCTGCGCGCCCAACGCAAAGCCGACCGCGCCCTGCAAAAGCAACGGCTTGAAGACCTGGTCCCGCGGGCCGACGCCGGCACGCGCGAGCGTCGTCTCGAGAAGCGCAAGGAACTCAACGAAAAGCTAAAATCCTTTCGGGAACCGTCGCCGGGTGGTGGGGAGGTGGCTGAAAGTGAACTGATGGGTGAAGGGGAGGGAGGCGGACTGGAGGAGTATAAGAGGATGATGAAGAGGGAGGAGGTGAAGAAGACGGAACGGCAGTTGAGGAGGGAGGAGATGGAGCGGGCGAGAGCGGCGGAACGGGAGGAGAGGATTAGGGAGGCGAGGGAGAGGGAGGATAGGGTTATGGAAGGGCTGAGGGCACTGGCGAAGGCGAGGTTTGGATAGGGCTGTTGGGTAGTGAGTGTATGGGGATTGGTATATGGGGGATATGGGTGAAATGGTTCTTTTTTTTTTTTTTTTTTTTTTTTTTTTTTTTTTGGTAAATGGGGTGAGACATAGTCTATTGCACTTCTTGGTTTGATGAAACGAGACAAACAAAAGCGCGGCGTAGGATGGATAGATCGATTGCTTGGGTTTGTTGTTGCTTTTATCGACATTCGTTGGCTTCACGAAATACAAAAAAAGATGGATAACAATGGAGAATGGACTGTGATCAGCAGATACTCTGTAATGTGGTCCTCTTCCTTACATGTGATTTCATAGTGTGCTTTACACAACAACCGTCATTCTAAAGCTATTTATATTGATTCCTTTTCATGATATCGTTGATTTGTCTTCTTAGGGCCTACATTACTTTCTTCATCAGAACAACGGTGTTCAAAATAATCCAAGCGATCTGATTGGTGGAACGGATGCCGGAAAGACTTCCCTGTTTACGACTTCACCTTGGCAGTTGGTCCTGTCTTTTTCTTGTAGCATAGAGTAAAGCAAGCAACGAGCCAAAGGAAGCGAAACCCGGGCATCCAAATCGAAACATTATAAAAAGCCGTGCCAGTCCGAACTTGGACGGAAAATTCACCACGGCATTTACCTTAACATCAACCCAAGCGCACCTGGCGAACACGTACATACCTAGGTATCAACCTCGACGCTACCACAACATCCCAACCCGAGGTAGTTCATTCAAACTTCAAGATATTACCTTAACCACCTTTCTACACTGCTGTGCTCAAAACCACCTACTCTCTCAAATTCCGCCAAGGTCAGATACACCTCAACCCTCATCACTCTCACCATCCCTCCGCTAACAAAACCCTCACTCAGCTCCTCACCTCCCATCCCATTTGCCCAACACCTTACAAGTACCGACCAAGATGCCGTTTCTCGGCGGCCTTCCCACCTCCCACCTCCCCCTCCTCCTCCACCTCATAATCGAAACCCCCGCCTCGCTCTCCTTCCTCTTGCGTCCCGAATCGCAACTCCCTCTTCTATCGTCTCACTCTTCTTCCTCCATTCCCTCCTCCTCCATTACATCCGCCTCCTCAAAGAGCACAAAGCAGACCACAAAAATCACCCCCAAAGAAGCTGTCGAAGCCCGCCTCATCCTTTCCAACTTCGGCGGTCTTCTACTGACCGTCAACTGCCTGATTATCCACCTTCTGTTACGGTATAGGGGCCCGGGCCCAGGAAATGAGGAGCTGATTAGGGGAGTTACCGGGTGTCTGAGTCTTTACCACGTGTTTCCGCAGTACAGAGCTTTGCGGAGGATCGGTATGGGTTTGGACATCTATATGCCGTATATGGGCTTCCCTGCGCCCGCGGGGGATGAGAAGAAGGGACTGAAAGAGGACAGGGAGGAGGATGAGACACAAAAGACGCTTGGCGGACCGGTGGTGCATTTTATTGTTCATATGATTGTGGGGGGGTTGATGAGTGCTGTTGGTTTTGGACTTTTGTGAGGTGTGTGTGGTATGTATGGATGGATGGATGTTATCAAGGAGTTGAATGGGTGAAGAGTGTGGGAAGAGTATGTGCGAAGAGACCACTTGGGAGTTTGGTCAGTGGCGCAGGTTTGGTCAAGTAGTAATGGCATGCTTGTGCTGGTGCAACTGGAGGTGAATAGAAAGTAGAATCGGTTACGTGTCTATCTATCCATGAAGCTATCCTGCTTTTAATCGATTCACTCGCACTCATCCTCGGAGAAAGAGGGAACCTGATATGCCTTCCTGAATCGTAAACATAAACTCATAACATCTATACCGCGCCAAATCTTCCTAAGCCTCAGTCCTGATAGCGCTCTTGACTGAGCATGTACTGTGTAGCCACCAACTCAGAGACTGTTCCTGCTCCGTCTGCTAAACTTCCTTATGATCGGAATGTCCTGGACGTGAGGAATATGAGGCATGTGAGGGATATGGAACCCATGTTCATGTTCCTGATATCCATCCTCATCCTCATCCTCATCCTCATCCTCATCCTCCTCGCTCTCTTCCTCTGCTGCAAAATCGCGCTCATCAAACCCATGATACTCCCTCTTCTTCGCCACCTCAAAGCCATGACAATGGCCAGTAGTTCTCTCGTCCTTCTCTTTGCCTTTCTCCTTGGTTCCACACCGAGATTCCGTTTCCTGGGCTTTCTAAGCCACATGAATTTCTCCCGGGCCCTGATCGCGGCTCTCTTGAGAATCCCCACTCGAATCCAGCCTAGAACTACCGCTCTTATGCCCCAGTCCAGTACCAGGTTCAGTAGAAGTCTCACTCCCACCAACAACATGACCACCACCACCACCAACATCCAACGGTTCCAACCCCAACCCCACCTCCACCATCTCCTTCCCCTGCAGTCCCATAAGCGGAATACTACCAACCCCGTTCCTCTCCTAAAAGGCCGGAATATGATTACCCACGCCCTTCTGCTCCGCGAAATCCACCAGCTGCATGCCGACCGTCAAGTCCATTAATCCCAAGCCGACGCTCTTGTAGATGACGTTGCCCTTTTGCAGCCAGCGGGCCAGCTCGTCTTCCTTCTCCTTCTTCTTCTTCTTCTTTTCCTTCTCTTCCTTCTTTCTCTGTTCGTAGTCGGCGTCGGCTGAGTCGGGGTTGCGGCTGCGACTGCGGGAGCGGGAGGCGCCGCGGACGAGGTTGTGGATGGACTGGACGGAGAGGTGGCGGCTGTGGCGGGGGCGCTTTTCTTTTTCACTGCTTTCTTTGCTGCTGCTGCTGTCCTTTTCTTCGGTGGGAGCGGAGTTGATGGTTAGGGTGGAGGCGGATGCTGAGAGGGAGTCGGTGTCGACGTCTGTTGAGGCGCGGCTAGAGTCGTCGGATTCTGAGAGCTTGATTCGATGGAGCATTACTAGTTCTCCGAGTCTGTGAATGTTTTCGTTAGCATTATCCACCAAAAGAACGAAGCAGGAAGAGGGAAGACATACTCAACCAAATGCCTCGGTCCCAACCCAGCCTCAATCAACTCCCCGGCCTCTTTCAACGCCCCATCCAGCGTATCAACCACCACCACGCCGCCCTCCACCGCTTGCTTTGAAAGGTTAATAATCCTCTTCCCCGCGTGATCGTGAATCTTGACCGCCTGCTGTATCAGCTCCACCGGCACCTCCCTCATCTGCGGCGTATAACTCCCAATCGCCACAATCAGCCTGCCCTTCCTCCTCGCGTCCCTTTCCGTGAGGATATTCCCATCAAACAGCGGCACGGTACTGGGCGTGCAGCAGAAAATCACATCCGCGCTCCGCACCTGGTCCCTCATCAAGCGCTCATAGTCCCCATAGCTAGGCGTCAAAACGCCAAACTGCGTATCCGTCCAGCCCTCGCGCGCTTTCGTGGCAGGCGAGACCCCGTAGAACCGCCGCAGCATAGCGCCGCAAGAGGGCGAGAAGCGCCGGTTGATCACGTTGACATGCTTGATGGTGGACCCGCGCAGGAGTAAGGTGAGGCGCACGTGCCAGTAGGCTTGCTCGCCGCAGCCGAAGACGGTAATGGTCTTGACGTGGTCGCGCTTGTGCACCAGGCACAAGGAGGCCAGCGCGGTGCGGAAGGCGGTTACGGTGCTGGCGTGGATGATACCCCGCGGGGAGCCGTTGGGGTTGAAAAGCGTGATGGCGCCCGTGGGCCGGATGAGCGGGTTGGAGGCGTCTTGGCCAGCTTCTTCTTCTTGCGTGGACTTGACTATTTGCTCGGCGGAGGAGAGGGTGATGACTGTGGGGGGTTGTTAGTATCTTGTCCTGCGATGATAAGAGACATACATGCATGGATGCGAAAACGTACCTTTGACTCCGTGACCGGCCGGACTACATGATGGCATAAACAGAGTGGTGGCGCCGGTGACACCACTGCGGACTACCGTTCGCTCAGGCTGGTGGATGAGAGCTTGGCCGGGCGTTTGAGCTCCGGTAGAGTATTCGTGGAGAGCATCTCTAAGGTTCTTGCGGAATGACTCGAACTCGTCGATTGTTAGGTTGTCCAACAGCGACCTGATTTCGTCGTCGGTAAGGATGGAGAATGTCATGGCGTGGCTGAATGATATATCGAGTTTAGTCCTTCTTGGGGAATTTGGAGACAGAAGGATCTCGATGTTCCCCGATATCAGATATCAAGTGGGATATCCAAGTTGTTGGATGGTGAGGTAATGTTGAATTGTTGATCCGCCAAGCCGCGCTGTCCAGCAGGTAGAATAATCCGTCGGGTTCCATGGTTTGCATGTCCGTCATCTGTTAAACGGTCGGGTCGGGTTGGGCTTCCACTTGGTTCCCCCATCCCCGGGTCAACGGTCTAGATTTAAGAAGGGGAATCGGATAAAATTGACACTTTTTTTTTTCACATCTGGATCGGAAGGCAGTCCCCGGCTTTCTTGCTCTGGTCCGGCAAGTGAGCCCGGTGATAAATTTCTACAACATTCACTTCTACCTATACTGCTACTACACCTACAACCTTTGGACAAAACCATAACGACTCGTTTGCTACTCTCAAAGCCATCCAAAACATCTTTCGCAATCATCATCCGAACCCCCCCATCACCCATCGACCTCTCCCTTGGGGATCGACCCCTTCCACCATCACAGTGGACCTTTTAACATCAGACGACGTTCCCAGACCATTACAGCGGGCTTCCCTGACGTCGTCAGCTTCATGCCGGTGGGTTTTGGAGTAAATTCAAGGGACTGCTTTCAATGCCGAACGTTCGCCCCCCAAGAATCCATCTAAGATTAGTATCCTCGAAAGATCCAGACCTAGACACGTGCGCCTTCATCAATGGTTTATCTTTTTTTTCTATCACCTAGAATTTCTCACGTCATGGCCGGAAACCGGAGGGCATTTCATGGTGGGGTTCCCCAAACTAAATGAGGGGTAGAGTGGAAGAGACAGGGTTAGGGTCAAATATGCCAAAGCCAAGAGGAGCGGAAGTTACCTACTTGTAAGGACACTGTCCGATAACGCCGACAAGGGTTCACGCCACGGGCAAGCCTGGAACTTCAAACAACCAAACAATGCACTTTGTCAATTGTTTGCCTGTATGTCTTGAATTCCCATATGGACTATTGAAATCCAGAAAACTTGACCGCCAGTGTTTTTTTTTCTCTGTCTGTAATTAGCAATCTCGCATCTTTTTCGCTTTCGAGTCATGTTCTGTCCATCCCCTCTGTCCATCAACGGTCGCACGGAACCCGCGGAAGTTACCTCTATCGATATGGAGTGTCTTGTAAGTCGTGATATCCTATTGGTCATTTCTGATCATCCGTCGTCAACAACCAGGCAGTCTTGGGGAGGCTCTGGGTCAATATCTTCGATATAGAGGGCAATTGGGAAGATCATTAACGCTTTGAAGAGGCAGAAGACCATGTTGCTAGATGTTGATCATGTATTTCTCAAAATATCCCGGAAACTAACTCAACTCTCAACTCCTTGCAATGATGCTACTCCGTAGTAGAAGTCCGCGATAAGGATGTAAACCAAAATGAGGAGGATGTCGGACTGTCAGGATCTTGTGCTGCTGCTCCAGCCTTCTTCCCAAGTCCCTCCATCCATGATTCCCTCCAACAGCAAAACCATGCTCAAAATACCCAAAAATGCAAAACATCTCATTGCCGGCCATGTCAATGCCCTTTGCCCGGCCCGCTCAACAACCCGAGAGATCGCCAAGACGATCTCGCTAAAGTTTCCCCGCAAAATCAACCTCAACCTCAACCTTGTTCTTGTTGACTTTTGTACTTTACTGCGCAGCAGCAATCTCAGCCTCGCCATCCTGTCCAAACACAAGCTGACCATGCTTGCCCCTAACAACATGGTCACCCTTTCCCGCGTGAGCCGTGCCGCACCCGAGCTCCTTGATGCGTCCGCAGCCGATATCAAAGAACACACCATGGACCTCGAGCCCGCGCTCCGCAATGGCTTCCCGGATCGTAGCATTGTTCATGAGCACCTTGATACCCGCCTCGACGTTGAGCTGGGCGAGACGGACGATGCGCTCCTTCTCGTCTGTGATGGCGTCGAGCTCTTCGGCGTGGTTGAAGCGGAGTGTCTTGAGAGGTAGTAGCCAGGTGTCGAGGACACCACCAACGCGGGTGTCGGGGAGGGCGCCAGCGGCTCCACCGCAGGCTGAGTGGCCGCAGAGAACGACGTGCTTGACCTTGAGATGGGCGACGGCGTACTCGATCACGGCAGTGGTGTTGATGTCGGTGGGGGAGACGATGTTGGCAATGTTGCGGTGGACGAAGACATCGCCGGGTTGCATGCCGAGGATGGTGGTCTCGGGGCAACGAGAGTCGGAGCAACCGATCCAGACTGTTGTGACCATGTTAGACCGGATCGAAGGGGGGCAAGGTAAGTGGGATAGAATCAAGACTTACGGATCTCCGGAGACTGGCCGCCAGCCAGCTTGGGGAAGAACTGGGGGTTCTGATGGGCCTTGTAGCCAGCCCAAGCATTGTTGGAGCTCAAGGCGTAGTGGAATGTGTTATCGGAAGACATTTTGAAAGATGAAACGAGTTTGGGTATCAAAGGTTGAAGAGACGAAGCAAGAGAGACGTCACGCTAAACTATTGGTTTGTGTTAGCCAGCAGTGTTATGCAAAGCAAGAGGTGCAGCAGGACTGAAGCGGGGAGGACGAACTTGAGACTTTGGACAAAAAAGTTGCTCGAGTGAAGAAAGAGGATGATAGGATCGTTATATATGAAAAGAAACGCGAACCGGCAGCTTAAATGGAGGAGTGGAGGAGTGATATAAATAATATGAAGCGGGTATCAAAGGTACCAGGTAAGCTTAGTGCCGGGGGGTTCTGAGTAAATTTGAGGAGCTCGAGATCCGCCTGCGGTCCACGCATGTGTAAGTATAGGAAATTGTAGATCCGAATGTATTGGACCACGATAACAGGACATCTAATCGTACGGCATGTGGTGTCCGAGCGATTTTCCGTCTTGTGGAACAAGAAATGAATGGGTGGTGAAGGGGGCATGTTGTTGAGCTGACCAGTGGTCTTGTGTGGTTCGTCAGCCGGACCAAGTAGAATGATCTTCTCTTCCTCCAACCCTCTTCTTCTCAAGCCCCAACACCGGTACCAGACTTCTGGAAACTGGATGCCCTTCAGTTGCGATCTTCCAGAAATGGAGGCTGCAATCTCTTGGGATGCCCGGTATCCTCATCAGGTCCCCGTATGACGGTGGACTGGTTTGTAGCTGAACCCCACTGGTTCACTTTGAGGTTTGCGCGATCCGATGGGTCGGGAGAGGCTGAATGTAAGGTCCCGGAGTATAGACATCCACAATCACAGGCCAAGAATAGGCCCGTCACCGACATGGACGGTATTTTTGGAGGCAGTTTGACTTTTTGACTTTGTTGTCTAGGGAAGTGCCAAGAGAGATTGGGACCTACCAGGTGGATACGCTTTTCAGGAGGTCGTCGTCGTTAACTCGGCCGTAGTCTGAGATGCGAAGAGCGCGAGATCGTGTTGTTGATATCAGGGAGAGAGCGAGAAGGAGGGCAATGGATCAAAACTGAACAGAGGAACTTCAAGAACAAGATATCGTCGAGGACTGCAGCTGCCCGTCGGAGGGGGGGGACACCCGCCGGCTTTTGTAGATGAACTCTAGATTTCCCCATATTCTTGAACTGGAAAGCCAACCCCTGCTTGTTTGACCTCGTCTGGAGTTTAGTCCAGGATAAGAAGTGTTTGCTCAACAAAATGCCAGGAAGGCGCTTCTGTCTTCAGCATTGTCACGGTGTAAGGCCGAGTGGGAGGAGTTGGGATGCAGATGTCAAGGGTGGCCAGAGCGTGCACCACCGTAACCAAACTTTGGGAGGCACCACCCACGCCCCGGCCAGCCACTGTGAACGGCGCCTGCCTCGCCTGTGAACCGTGAAGAACCCCTCTCAGCCGAGCCGGCGCCGGAAAGATCGGGTGGAGGGATGGACCAAGCCGAAGAGCTCTCGCGACTCCCGGACTCATCATGGGTGCCCCGGTCCCGTATCAAATGCATCCACACACATCGATCCGAACCAGAGGGACACGGGGGCTCGAAGGGAGATGGCAGTGGGTGGTAACAGCGCAGCTGTCTCAGCTGTCAGAAGATTATGATGAATCTGGGTGGAATAGAAAGCATTGTTTTGTGGTCATGTGCCGTCGCGGAGGGTTAACTCTGAGATGGCTATATCCCAGATGCTTTGCGCAGAAACTTTCTGATAGCTTCGAATCCATCATGGATCACCCATTGTCCGGCTTTAAAAGTAGCAGATAAGCTTCACACTTCCCCAAATGCCAACAGCGGATCCGGTTCGCCGTTACCAGCCGGATCCCCGGTAATCTGGCACAACAACAAGGCAGCCCTGACGATCGTTCACTAGCGCCGGTAGTTCGCATTGATTCTGCGACTTCTTGACCATTCGACAAAGGGACACTCAACCATGATGAGGGATGACGAGAAACTCAAGTGAAGAGTGATATTAACTTTATTTACTATATCATAAAATCCTGGCCGTTTGGGCCATGCCCAGGACCAAGAACAGACAAGGGACCGGATATCCAATGTCTGAAGAGACCGAAAGACCATCATGAAAAGTGATGGCATGTAGCACTACTTTCATGCACCAAAAGTCCCGAGAGCAAAGGGGACAAAGGTGTTTGGTAATAGTAGGGCGAAATGTTTATCTTGGCACGATAAAATCCTTCAACACATGAGCGTAGGTATATGAGCCCAATGTTGTACACACTAATGCCGTTCAAGTTCACAAGGGGAGAGCGCAAGGGGAAGTGAGATCCGGAATCCATGGGTAACTGACCTGGGAGGAAAGGTGGGACTTTTTCACACTGGAAGAAAGCAAAACTGGGTATCATTTGTTATTCACAACGTCTGAAAGCAACCTTGGGACATCTGCTACGGCGGAAGTAGGCAGTTCATTTGACCCTGATCTGATTTTGGTATGTCCAATACGCCAACCGATAGTGTAAACGCCATGTCCCAACCGTATTCGATCACACCATGAGGTCAAATTTAGACCTTGATGGCGTTCTCGAGAGCCTTCTTGCGCTTGGCAATCTTCATCTGGGACTTGATGCCCATGATGCCACCACCCCACTGGCGGCGAGCCTGCTCGTTCTTCTCGACGTAGCCCTCCTTGATGGCGGAGACGAGCTTGGCGAGCTCGTTCTTGTCCTCAGTGCGGACCTCAGTGATGGCGAGGACGGCAGCGGTCTGAGAGATAACATGTTAGTTCACTGCATGCTGTATATGCGGGATTGCCGGATGCTTCATACCTTCTTGTGGACGACAGTGCCGAGACGAGCCTTGCCCTTGATGATGGCATAGGGGATGCCCATCTTGCGGCAGAGAGCGGGGAGGAAGACAACGAGCTCGATGGGGTCGACATCGTTGGGGATCAGGACGAGGGAAGCCTTCTTGTTCTCAATGAGGCCAACAACGTGGTTGAGACCGTACTTGACAACGTAGGGCTTCTTGGAGACATCCTCCTTCTTCTTGCCCTCCTTGATGGCGGTAGCCTCCTGGAGGAGACGCTCCTTCTTCTCGGTCTTGGTCTCAGGGCGGTACTTGTTGAGGAGCTTGAAAGCCTGGGCAGCGGTGTTCTTGTCGAGAACCTGCTGGAACTGGGCGAGCGCAGGAGGGACCTTCAAGCGCATGTTGAGGATCTTCTTCTGGCGCTGGAGGCGGACATACTCGGGCCACTTCACCATGCGCGAGAGGTTGCGCTTGGGCTGGATGGCCTGGCCAATGCCGAAGTTGCGGGGGCGCTTCTCGATGAGAGGGTTCTATCTGCATGTTAGCACACCGAGACTCGGGCACGTTGCCATGAGGCAGATGGGGATGGAGCTGATTTTGCTTACCTTGGGCGCCTTCTTGCTGCCAGCCTTTCCCTGGGGGAAGGGGGCCGGAGCGGCCTTCTTGCCAGACTTGGGAGGCTATCATTGAGAAGAAGACATCAGTAAATGTTTTGGTCCATTTGACTTCAGTCTTCGTTAACTCTAGAGAGTGGCCGGGCAAGCATTTCTGCCATGCACGCGAATCCAACTCAAGCCAGGTCATCACCCGCGGCCCCGAAGGACCGACGAGCGGAAAACATGCAACTCAATCAGAGATCGAGAGCATTCCCAACAATTCCCACATGCGCGCGTCGGAAAGACGATTGCAGAGGTCGTGAGTATCGAGTCGTAGTCGTTTAGGTGCTTACCATTTTGATTATCGGCGTTGGCTCAGGTTCCTAAGTGTACGTGAGGTGCAACAGTCAAAGATTCAAAATCGAGAATTCCAACGCGCGGAGAAAAAGTGGTGGTGAATTTTTAGGGTTGGCGGATATTTTGCGGCTGGTGTCCACTCTGTGGGGGCTGACAGGCCGTCGAGCTGTGGCTGGATTGAGGACAGGGTGGGGCGTTACAGCAAGCTTCTTCTTGGACACACCCCTTGGCGTATTATCATTAACATCGCTTATCGCATTTTTTGGTCAGGTCCTGGCCCGTCTTAAACGCTGATGCCTTCCTTTGAAGTGAACCCGGATCTGGACACTTTTAAATCCAGCGGGCGATTCTCCCAGCATAATAAAATCCGCGGATTAAGGAAAACCTGAATATTTCGACGACAACCCATCTCAGTCTTGCACTCCTCGTCACCCTTCACCTTCGCCAAGATGGCTCCAGCACTTTGCGCCATCTGCAAAACCGAGCGAGCAAACATCAAGCGCCCAAAGAACCACGCCAGAGTCTGCAAGGGCTGCTTTCTCACACTATTCGAGGAGGAAGTTCATCACACCATCATATCATCAAAGCTTTTCTACCCAGGCGAGAGGGTAGCTATCGGCGCATCAGGCGGCAAGGACTCGACTGTGCTCGCTTCCGTTCTCAAGACTCTCAACGAACGATACAACTACGGACTCGAACTTGTTCTGCTCAGTATCGATGAAGGCATCAAGGGTTACCGGGACGACTCCCTGGAGACGGTCAAGCGAAACGCCGTGCAGTACGACATGCCGCTGAAGATCGTAGGGTACGATGAGCTCTACGGGTGGACCATGGACCAGGTCGTCGAGACCATCGGCAAGAAGGGCAACTGCACATACTGCGGTGTTTTCCGACGACAGGCGCTCGATCGCGGAGCCAAGATGCTCGACATCAAGCACGTGGTGACGGGACATAATGCCGATGATGTGGCCGAGACGATCCTCATGAACCTGCTCCGTGGAGATATGGGACGCCTGGCGCGGAGTACGAACATTGTGACTGGAGACGACAGTTCCGATGTCAAGAGGAGCAAGCCGCTCAAGTATGCTTACGAAAAGGAGATTGTCATGTATGCGCATCACAAGAAGTTGGACTACTTCAGCACAGAGTGCATTTACAGCCCGGAGGCGTTTCGTGGCAGCGCAAGAGCTCTGATCAAGCAGCTGGAGAGGATACGACCGAGCGCCATTCTGGATATTCTCCGTAGCGGCGAGGACATGGCGAGACTAGTACCGGGAGAGTCGGCTTCATCTTGTGGTTGCAAGGGCAAGTCCAAGACACCCGCGGCAACTGCTGCAGAGGATGATGGTGGCATTGGCGGCTGTGGTTCAAACGGAGCTGCCTCTGGCAATGAGATGGCCGCCATGGAGAAGCAGCTGAGAGAGAACGAGGCTGCCGAAGGGCTCGAGGTTGATGTCTCAAAGCTCTCCCTGGCCGGCAAGGCAGCGGAATCAGAGACAGATGGTGCAGTGCCCTTGAAGACGAACAAGAACTCCAAGCCAGTAACACGACAGACATTGGGTAACTGCAAGCGCTGCGGTTACATGTCTAGTCAGGAGGTTTGTCAGGCGTGCATGCTATTGGAGGGTCTCAACAAGAATAGAGCACAGATTCAGATCTGAAAAGCATTCTATACTCTGTGGAAGCACCATTAGGCAGTGCTGTCTACCTAGCCTGTATCTAAGCGTTCTGTTTTCCCGCACGGCTGGTATGGTCCGAACAAGGCGCCGTATTGATATCGTGGAACGTAACGGTAAGTGTCGTCGGTGCGGTCGTCGTGATATCGTGGGTGAGCCTGGTTCTCTCGATAATCCTCTCGACTTTCCGCCCTGGAAGTTGCTGTTTTGAACGTCGTTTGACCAATCACGAAAATCGTTTCTCAACCTGAAGATGCTTGTGTAAGTTCATCTGTCTTGCAAATGGTGGGATACAGAGCAACATACTCTCCATGGGTTGTTGTACTCAAACCCATAGGGCGCATCTGCGGCATCCGTTTGCCCTCGTAACCATCCGGTAAGTCTGCGGTCGCGGTCCATCACTATAAAAGCACCAATCGTCAGTTGCTGTCAGGGTGGATGTGCGCGAAGGTTTGTCATGACTCGTGTAATTCGCAGGTATAAGTGGTTCGTACTTTGCTATACAACAGTTAGCCCATGACATCTACGAGTGGCAGAGGGTTCGACGTACTCTATCCCAGGTATCCAACGACCATCTCGCCTTCTTGCCGCCGTTCTGGGCGGTCTTGATGGCAGACAGGCCGGCGCCCGTGACGCCGAACATCTAGACTTCCGTCAGCGGACCCGAGTTCCCCCACCCCGCTCCGGGCGCACTGATCCGGTGGAGCTTACCGTGACGATGATGGCATAGGGAATGAGGGCCTCGAAGGGGACAGGCATCGCGGCGGTTTTTCTGGACCTAGTCAATTCGGTTAGTTAAGCAGTAACACTGTCTTTGAACACTTCGGAACCGACCTAAAGTCCTATGCGCAGTGGTGTGGTTATGTTGTGGCTTCTCTTGGTGACAATCCGCAGCTCAGCAGTTGGCCGGGATACAGGTCCCAAGTTTGGTGATGGCAGATGGAGCGTCTTGACGAATTGGCGGAGACGGGGCGCGGATGCCTCAGGCGCCCAAAGGACGGGAACTGCATGGAAATGGAGCTTTCGGTCGCATGTTTCCAGTGGAGCAGTGACCCCCCCGCCAACCCGCCTGGACCCGCAGGAGCTTGAAGCTTGGCGGTTGCACTACGGATGACTAAGCACGTGAATCCTTGCACGTACATCGGCCCGTAACGTAACTTGGATGGAAAGGGCGTCTGGAACTCCGAAGGGACGGGCAACTTCTCAGGGAGAACACTCCGCGAACAAGAACATTGGCACTTTCAGGACTTACAACGGCCCTCCACGACGAAAGAACTACTACGCGACGCGTCTTTCGACATCACCGACCTAGTGCGACCGCAGAACAAGACGATACACGCAGCCTTGTCCCCCGGATCAGCGCGTTTTCAACCCCCTTTCGAGCTGTCGCAAACAATCACCTGCTTCCAGTAGGCACCAGCTTCTTGCAGCTGCGGCCTCCAAGCACCACAACCACACAAAACATTGTCGCCGATATATAATCTACGGTCGCCTTACGCTACACATTCACCTCCAGGCATGATAACGCCCGAAACACCAACTTTCAGCTAGCGGGTATGAGCGCCCTCTGGCCTGGTTACGCTTGACGAGACTTTGCCAAAGGGGTGCCCGTGCGGGAAGCCAGGTTGGGTGCTGAGAACAAAGCGGACAACCAACAAGAACAAAACAGAACACACAACCTGCAATGGCCGACGAACAACTCAGGGCGGAGGAGCTGCAACAGAGCGTCATGATGTCGGAACAGCAGGTTGAGGCCAGTACCGGTGACGGGGACGTCGCAATGGTCAACCAAGTTACTATTACCTCCGAGATCTCCCAGATCAACGCCCAACCCGAGCCTAGCGAGGCCGACGAAGACCAGGAGATGCACGATGCGCAAGAAGAGAACGATCACCACGACGAAGAAATGGGCGAAGGGGATGATGCCGAACACTCGGACGAAGGCAGCCACGACGGTCATGATGATCACGACGACCACGAAGACTCCGGTGATGAACACGGTGAAGAGGAGGAACACGACGGTGAGGACCACGAGGGGTTCGACGAAGATGCCGAAGGAGACGAGGGCGACTCTGTCCACTCCGAGGAACATACATCGCAACAACACCTACCAAGCGTGGAGGAAGACCATGAAGATGATGAGGACGACGACGACGAGGGTGTCGGTGCTGTCAAAATAAAACCGGGTGAAACTGACCATAGCGAAAGCGAAAGCGAGGAGGAAGACGACCATTCGTCAGCAAGTTCGGCGAGCGTCAGTGATGCGGAATCTGAAGACGAGCCACACTGGGAAGATGCGGCTGAGCACGAACCTGCGGGAGACGAGGACGATGATGATGAGGGTTCCGAAAAGGGAGATAGTGGACTTTGCATGTTCTGTAAACAAGACGAAGACCACGACCCGGCAGAGGAATTCGAAGAGTATCTTGCATGTTCCGGGTGTGGGGAAAACGGTTAGTACATCTTGTTCCCGTAAAATACGAACTGGCAAGAGCAAGAGCTAGAAGCTGACAAGTAGTAGCCCACCAGCAGTGTGCAAGGGAAGCGAATGCTTTGCCCAGTGATCAAGGTACGACTGGAGTCCTCCCGAATTCCATCCACGTGAAATCCAGTTTACTAACAAAACTAGCACCCGACACGTGGAAATGCCCGAATTGCGCCAGTGAAGGGTCACAAACCGCCGCGGGGAAGAATCACGAGCCGACGCAAGTGAATGGGACGGAAACCACTACCTCTACGCACCCCACCACACGCAGGGCCTCAGCACCAAAACTGGCAAGGGACCTTCTGCCTCCCCAAAAACACACAAACCCGGATTCGCACTCCGTCTTCAACCAACTAGTGCTGGATGAGGATCCTATGGATGGATCTCGCGTACTTAGGAAACGTAAGACGTCTTCAGTAGAGCCCACCGAGCACGTAATAGGCCTTAGGAAGCGACGCCGGAACACCGTGGGCACCGAACTTGAAGAAGAGCCCAACGACAGCACAGCCGGCCAGGACGAACAAGCAAGGCCGACATCGGCCCGGTCATTGCGAATTAAGATCTCCAATCCCACGGCCCCGGTCAGCATCGTCAAGAAGACACGAAGCAGCATCTTGCTGCGCATGCGTGTAGACCCCACCAAGCTACAGCAGATAACATCCCAACCACCCAAGGGGAACAGCAAGCGATCAAGTCGGTCTGCTCGATCAGGTCGATCCGGCCGTTCAGGACGTTCTGGGCGCAAGACATCAGGAAGGTCAGGTCGGTCGCGCAGGGCGGCCGCAGCAGAAGCAGATGCAATGGAACCTTCCACGGCACCGTTTGCTAGCGCAAGCTACACCCAACCATTTTATTCTTTCTACGACAAGGAGACGGATGAGCTCAAAGGAAAACCCTACGGCGGCATCCTCACCGACGCCGAGGCGGATACATCTAAGACATTACCGCAGCCCGAGGATCGTCGGCGATTCGATGAAGCGAAACAGATGGCCGAGGAGGAATGGCGACAACGACTTCTGAAGATGCAAGCGGAGGTCGAAGCACCAGTCAAGAAGTCCAAGAAGACCGCCGGTCCAGCCAGCCAAATCGAGTGTATCGAGTTTGGAGGCTGGGAGATCGACACATGGTATGCGGCTCCATATCCCGAGGAATACAGCAGGAACCGGGTCCTATATATCTGCGAGTTTTGCTTAAAGTACATGAACTCCGACTATGTTGCGTGGAGGCATAAGCTCAAGTGCCCCGCGAAACACCCACCAGGCGACGAGATCTATCGCCATGGCTCGATATCTGTGTTCGAGGTTGACGGTCGTAAAAACCCCGTTTATTGCCAGAACCTCTGCTTGCTGGCCAAGCTCTTCCTTGGGTCAAAGACCCTTTACTACGACGTTGAGCCATTCCTCTTCTACGTTCTCTGCGAATATGACCAATATGGCTACCATTTCGTCGGCTACTTCTCCAAGGAGAAGCGAGCCAGCAGTCAGAACAACGTATCCTGTATCCTCACGTTGCCGATTCACCAACGAAAGGGATACGGCAACCTCCTTATCGACTTCTCCTACCTCCTCACCAGGGTCGAGCAAAAGACCGGTTCCCCAGAAAAGCCTCTCTCCGACATGGGCTTGGTTTCCTACCGTAACTACTGGCGCCTAGTTATGTGCAAGTACCTACTCGAGCATTGCTCTGGAGACCCCAAAGAGAAGAAAGGTTTGAGCATCAAAAAGATCTCCGACGACACAGGCCTCACGCCAGACGATGTTATTTCGTCACTGGAGGGATTGAGGTGTCTGGTACGCGACCCACAAACCCAAATATACGCCTTCCGCGTCGACTTGCCCTACTGCCGGGAGTATGTTGCGAAGTGGGAAGCGAAGAACTACGTCCAGCTGGAACCCAAAGCTCTTACATGGACTCCGTATGTTATGGGCCGGAGCAACGCTACCAACTTCGAGCTTGGGCCGGCACTGAACGCCATCGCTCCTAGGGAGGACGAGGAGGCCAAGCCAACGGTCGAGGAAGGAACCGTTATCGACGGTGATGCTTCTCAACCGGAAGGTCTGGCAACCCAAGTCCAGAAGATGGAGATCGACACCTCAGCTCCGACTATCCTCGAGTCAACCGAGCCAAACGAGCTCGGCATCATCCAGCCTGAGGTCATCTCTCCTCGCTCGGTTCTTAAGACCAACGGTCTCTTCCCCAACGGTTCCGTGCACGGCTCTGTCCACCCCAACGACGACCACGACCGGAAAGCCAAGACCGAACCGGACGCCGACGGCGAAAACAAAGAGAACCCCGACGACTGGATGGCCCAGTACGAGGGTATCCCACCCACTCGCTTCGAGGTCGTTCCACCTCTCAACACTTCCAGGCGCGGAGCCGGCGGCGACCGCATCCGCAACACCGTCCCCCGTCCACCAGCCGTCCGCACCAACAGCGGTAGCGCCGCCCGGCCACGAAACCCTCGTCGTACGAGCGGTGTCCGCCGCGTATCTTCCGCCGCCAAGCCCCGCAACAGCAGCAGCAGCAGCAAGCGCAAAGCGGGCGGCACCGGTCGCGGGCCTGGCCGTTGGCCCAAGGGTACCAAGAAGAGCGACTACGGCAACGCCGAGAGTGGCCCTGGTTTTCCTCCTGGTTGGTTGGAAAAGCAGAAATCTCTTGAGGGTACGACCCCCAAGAAGGAGGGTGAGGAGGGGATGAAGGATACCGTGCATGTTACCCCTACTGCGGAGAGCGCCGCCGTTTCCAGTTCCGGTGGTAGTGGCAGTGGAAGTGGAAGCCGTAGTGCCAGCTCTTCTGGCGCAAACGGAAATGGAGAGGACACGGGAAGCGCCGATAACGGCAACAGTATTAATGGCGGCGGAGACGAACAAGCAGATATTACCATGAAGGATGACGACAATTAGGAATCAGTAGCGTTATCGTGGAGGCCGGAGGTGATGATAAGGGGAATTAGAGGGGGGAAGGGAGGAGCAAGGGCAACACCAAGAGGATAACCAAGAGAAAGACCACGGAAAGTGGTAAGCTTTGGGTCTCCTCATCCCGCTTTGGCTGGCCGCCCTGCTTCAGCGCCGTCAGCGCCGCCATCATGGAGGACGAAAGCCGACACACAATCTGCTGTCGATGGAATTCGGGAAGAGACGACCAATCTATCGTCTGAGAGGTCGAAACTCGAGGAGAGACTCTCGAAAGAGAAAGCCGAGCGAGCTTTGGAGGGTCGCGATCGTTCTGCTTCGGCTCCGGACGTCCGTGATTATCGACCGCGGTCGCCTCGGGGGACAAAAGCCGATAGAGCTATGGGAAAGCGACCTGCTTCAGTTCCACATGCCCCCAGGGATCTATCGCCGCCTGCGTGGAGGACGAAAGCCGAAAGGGGTCCGGCGGCTGTTTCGGACAATCGGCATGATCGACCGCCGTCTTGGAGGACAAAGCCTGATAGACCATATTGGCGTGACCCGGGTTACGGCACCGTCGACTGGTATCTCAGGAGTAGTCGTCATGACGAGGATGGTGATGGCGGTGATGGCGGTGGCAGCGGTGGTGGTGATGATGATGGCGGCGATGACAAGTCCTGACCGGTTCCCCTCCCAAACATTTCGATGCCCTCTTCTCTTCTTATCTCCTGTCATCTTCTTCGGCTTCATGATGTTTTACTTTTCTACTCTACTACTTTATCTTGTTGTTATGTCTTTTTAAAGAGGGGGGAAAGCAAGCTGGCTTGAAAGCTTTATTACCATTCTTCGTTTTTCATTTATTGAAGATTAGGGGCTGATGGGGGGCATCAAGGGATAGGTAGGCCATGGCGTCGGTTGGTCAATAGGAGTCTGGTTGGTCGGTTGGCTGGTTGCTGGTTTAGGTCCATAGCATTTGATAGCGAGGGGCATCTTCCTCTTATGTCTTTAGCATCAACTTGAATGTGATGCGCAGTAGTTAATCAACCTCGGGGTTCTCGATCGCAAGTGATGCATAGTGACTGGTGTGGTGATTGTTTTCAGCGAGCCCGTTAAATCTACTGTGCTGGCCTAGTAAATCTACGGTCTACTTCAAGCTTGACTTCTTCACCAGAATCTTCCAGTGCCCATGCGAGAAAAAGAAGCAGCATAGGAAAAGAGATAACTGCTTCTTCCGCAAAGCTCACTAGAAAAGCTCAGGAGCTTGAAAACGCAATCGGTAGTCTTGGGGATAGAGAAATAAGGCAGTTCCGTCATAACAATGGCCGCCGCCCTCAAGTGCAAGCTGGGTTGACTTCCTATCATACGTATTCGTTACTCTACCTCCCGCGTTTGGGAGTATCGCGGGGCTAGCGTTTCTACGCTCGATGGGAAATGAATCACTTGAGACTTAGGAATAGTAATGGTGATTAACGCCTTCGAGATTCTGATGTTATCAGGACGGTACGGGAGGAGTTCATATCATAGCCCGTGCTATTTAGTATTTTTGCTGCGGCTTTGGTGTGGGTACCATAGATTTAACGAAAAGATACAGTTAGATTTAACGGGCTCGGTTTTCAGCCGTGATAGCTTCAAGTGCCTTCACTTCCATTGCTTCCATTTCTAGAAGAATACCCATTAACAAACCAAAAATCTCCACAAGGGTGTTCCACTGCATATGCAGCCATTTCTGCCCTTCTGATTTGCTTTCCTTTCATCCACGAATGATTTTCCCCCGTTCGTCACTTGTCCCGTTGCAAAAGAGCTTTGCTCCTCAGGGCGAGTCGTGAATGTTTACGTCATTTTGCTGGAACTCTCAGGGCCTCTTCTGCAGGACAACAAGGTTCCATAGAAATCCAGGAACGAGAGTACATCATTGGAGCTGAGCTCATGGACCCCGTTTCTTATGTCAGTCAGGCACATTTTATGGAGTAAATTCTGGATGACATAAGAAGAAGGTTATTGTTGGGCATGATTTTCTTCTCATTGACAATGTTTGACTGGTCGAAACGAGAAAAGAGGGAGCAGCTTGTTTGAGAAGGAGCCTGATGTCCGGGAAAGGGGGATGCCGAACGATGGGCAGTGACATGACGGGAGTTGAGTGGAATCGGGGGATCCGGTCGCGCCAAGCCACTCACGGCGGTCTTTCAGTCGTCACCGCAGCAGCGCAGCTCGCCCGCCCAGGATGGCGCAGGGCATCAGACTCGGAGGGGTCGGTCAACACATGACAAACATTTCGGTATTTGTTATAGGACATGGTCGTCGACGGACATAAAAGACTGACAGTGGGTTGGGTTCGGATACTTGGACTACTGTACACCCCATAATGATCGGCTACGTTATAAGCTGCCGAAAGGGGTCTAGCACTAACAGGCGGGTAATCTTGAAAGAGGAGAACATCAACCGGGAATGATAGTGCCTTGTTAGGACCGAACCAGCTGCGTAATTTCATGGCTGGGAAGAGGGATTTCTACCCAAAGATACATCTCGGGAACAAGCTCGGATATTTCTACCTGTACTAGTCTTTGACCAAAAGGCTGGTGGTTAGTGAGAAGGCTTCTAACCAAGTTGCGCATTGGACCTGAACTTGCTTGCGCGTCGCAGTCATTGTCACATTGTAACAAGCTCGCTGCGGCCCCTCTCTTTCTTCTTCCTGTTCCTCCAAACATCACCTAATCACCTGCTCCCATTGACGCCTCCTACTTTCACACGCCAATCTTCCAACCTAATCTCCAGGACAACCGCATTTCAACCTTTCCCACTCCCCGGCGCCGCTGTCCTGTCGACGGACGAGGATCCCCAGACGACCAATTTACCCCAGAGTTTAGAACAAGACCGACCCCCGAACCTGCGCGCTCCAGACCACACGGCAAAAGACCAAGGCAAAGCTAAAAGTCGAGCGAATATAATTTGAACCACGGCCTACCGTAGTACCTTGTGAGCGGCGCAGACCGATCGCCAACCATCGCACTACGTATCCGACGGCATCCAGCCATCCAGCATCTGCGACCACCTTCCCTGCCCGTCTGTAATTGCCATAGCTCCACTGCGGACTGGTCGTAATCAGACGTTAAGCACGACACGCAATCGTTCCGCCGAGCGAGACTCCCCCGACACAGTCTCTCATTCTTCTCTTTCCTTTGACATCGATCTATCAGTTTACGAAGAAGCCCGCCCATCATGTCCAAAGTAATTCGCAGCGTCAAAAACGTCACAAAGGGTTACTCGGCCGCCCAGGTCAAAGTGCGCGATGGTGGGTCATTCCGAGCTTTCTCTCTGCTGTCTCTCTCCTTCTCCCACCCGCTGCGCGCTCTCCCCCTGCGGTGATGCCATGTCGTCCTTGGCATTGTGCGCATCTGCTTAACACATCACCACCTCGTTTGGAGACATGACTTGACTGACATGGACGCTTTCGATTGATTCTAGCGACAAGTAACGACCCATGGGGACCTACAGGAACCCAGATGGGGCAAATCGCCCAGATGACGTACGGCACGTAAGTTCACCGTCTCGAGCCGACTACACCGAGTTCCCGTTAATGACTTGTTGTACCGACTGCAGAAGCACCGAGTTCTACGAAATTATGGACATGCTCGACAAGCGACTGAACGATAAGGGCAAGAACTGGCGTCACGTCCTCAAGGCCTTGAAGGTTATGGACTACATTCTGCACGAGGGATCCGAGATGGTGGTTACGTGGGCCAAGCAGAACATCTTTGTCATCAAGACGCTGCGCGAGTTCATGTACATTGACGAGGACGGCAAGGACGTTGGCAACAATGGTAGGGAACACACGCCAATTCGGGGCCTTGTTTGCAGTATGCTGACATTCTTCTACCAGTCCGTGTCGCTGCCAAGGATCTTACTGCGCTGCTCCTGGACGAGGAGAGGTTGCGCGAGGAGCGTACTGACCGAAGAGCCTGGAAATCCCGTATGCAGTACGGAGAGGAGATGCCCCAGCACCACGCCGAACCGTCGCGTCCCCGCCCCAGGCAGCACAGAGCACAGTATGCCGACGAGGACGATGCAGAGTACAAGTTGGCGATCGAGGCGAGCAAATACCAAGAGGAGGAGGACAGGAAGCGACGTGAAAGGGCTCTTGCCGAGGTGGACGACGATGATCTCGCCAAGGCCATCAAGCTCAGCAAGGAAGAAGAGGAGCGAAGGCGGCGGGAACTCGAGGAGACGAACGCTTCCGCCTTGTTCGATGATACACCAGCGCAGACCACCCAGCCTCAGTTCACCGGTTTCAACCAGGGCTATCAGCAAGGCAGCGCGGTGGATTTCTTTGCTAACCCACTTGATCAGAACCAGCTCCAGGCTCAACAAACTGCTTACATGAACAATGCATTCACCGGGTACGGGCAGCAACCAATGGGATATCAACAGACGGGATACCAGAACGGCTTCCAGAACGGCTTCCAGCCCCAGCCTACCGGCATGTACGATCCTTACGGTCAACAACAGCAGCAGCAGCAGCCCCAAGGATTCATGTCCCAGCCAACGGGCTACAACCCATACTCGAACCAGCAGCAACAGCAACAGCAGCCCCAGTTTGACAATTCCTCGTCGACATTGCAGCCTGGTAGCAACAACCCTTGGGCCAGCAACAACAACAACCAGCAGTCGTCAGCCCTCAAGCCGGCGCCGACAGGCTCGAACAACCCATTCGCGCAGAAGTCGCCATACAAGGCGCCATCGATGCCGGCATTGAGCAGCCTCCCCGAGCAAAAGACGCTATCAACCTTCCCCCAGATCTCCGTTACTTCCTCTAATTCGCCATTTAATACCTTTGGATCTCAATCCCAGCAACAGCAGCAGCAACCCCAGCAGCAACAACCCCAGTTTCAACAGCAACCGCAGCAGCCCCAGCGAGAACTCAGCGAACACGAGCAGAAGCTTAACGCCCTGCTCGCCAGCGGAGACGGTATGGACACATTCGGCAACACGGGTAATCTCCGTATTCCGGCGCAACATACCGCCCCTGGAACGTTTGTCAACAGTGCAGGTGCTGGCCTGAACAGGATTACGGCCGAGGCGACGGGCAACAACCCTTTCTTGAAGCAGCAGTTCACGGGTATGCCGACGGTGTCGTACGGAGGTCAGCAGATGCCTGCGGCCACGGGGCCGGCTGGCATGGGCATGAACGTGGGTTTTGGGGGCTATCAGCAGCAGCAGATGGGTAACAGCAACCCATTCGCGGCGGGTGGTCAACAGCAGCAGAGGCAACAGCAGGGCGGTGGGGGTGATTTGATCTCTTTCTAGGAGGAGGGAGATGAAGATGCTGGTGATGCGAAGAGTGCTCAAAGGTCGAGGAACTGAGTGGAGAGCTTTTTTCCTGGAGGAGCAGTCCGGTGAACCGGGGAGAATGCAGAGATTGAGAACCAGGTGGGAGAGAGAGAGAGGAATAGAGTTATTGGGTAGGGAAGTGGCTCCAAAACTTGAGTTGCGTTGTTGTTTTCATGGTGTATAGGGTTGGGATTTTGTTTGTATGGTATTATTCTAGAGACCCCCAGTTACTTTTTTCTTATTTTTCCAAAGACGCATTTTTTACACGAGAGTTCAGTGTTTTGACGTACATGTTGTGTTTGGGTTATAGGTAGAATCCAGTTTCGTAGACGACATTGACAGAAGCAGCATGGTTGATTTTCAAGGCACCGAGAGAAAACGAACAGCGCGACGAGGTAGTCGAGTAACTTCAGGTAGATACTGGTGATAATGGCAAGAAAGTCCGAGACAACACAACCACACATGAACCTTTGAGAACGGCCGAGAAGATGAGAACAAACAACTCGTCAACACCGGGGGATTTATACCCTTTTTCAACAATCCGACTTACCACTTACTCATACCACATTTCTTCTTATCACCTCCATCGATGGCCATGAAAGAGCATCATGACCTTTTGGCTAACAACATGCACAATCTCCTCTGAGTGGTCGAACCCATCGTGATCTGTTAGTGATTGTTAAGCAATCCCGCAAGGCAGACTGGCTTATCCGCCAATCAGGTTGCTGAATTGAAATGGACCAGGCGCAAGACTCTAGGCAACTGCGCGGGATGTGGGACCACGTGATGAGGAAGTGCCGTGCTGTTTTGAAGATGAGCAATGAGCACTCGAGGTGTCGGACTGTCGGACGAGAGGAGGGTTTGGGGGGTTTGGGGAGTTTGGGAAGTATAAAGAGATGGGAGATGTATCGACGAAGGGAAAAGAGTCATCTACTATCTTCCTCCTCAACTTTGTTTTTTGACTGACTGTCTGTCTGTCTCCCAGGTCGTCTCTCTGTCTGTCGAAGTGATCATTGATTGAATGTTCGGTTGTTATCCTTGACCAATTTACAGGTGGTCATAGCTTCCGTTCGTTCTTGTCCAACTGCCTGCGCGGGCGAAGTGGTGCACGAGCCATTTCCTGCAGTTTAAGAATCCAGTGGACTAGAACGTTATCGTATGGTTGGTCGGATGACAGGTTGAGAGTGGATCTTCAGTTCTTGGCTTGGGCTCGGCCGCTCGCCGCTGTTCCAGTTCCCCAGCAAATTTGACGAGTCGCCCAGGTTCTGTCTGTTCGCTGCTTTCAAGTTCTTGCTTGTGTTGGTGGTCTGTGTGTTTTTCCAGGCTGTCTGTCCATCGGCTTGAAAGTTGTCGCTGTCGTTCATCACTCTCATCGCGCCTTCACCACCGGATTCAGCCAAGCACTGCTCACTGACTGCATCACAGAGCAGACGGGACAAGGCGTAAAAAAACCGTTCAAGAAGAAGAAGGTGGTCCACGCTCTGCGGTCTCTGCCTTGATCACCCTTTTTCTCGTCTTCAGCTTCACCGCTATTCTTTGATCTTGTTTTTGACCAGCCCATTTATCAAATCTGTATCTTCGAGGCTGTTGTGGTGTTTTCTGCCGGCCCCCCTCCCCCCCAAAATACTCGCGCACTTATCGTCAACCCATCCATCGCCCGACCCCCCCGACCGTCGGTTTTTTTGGACCAACGCGTCAAAGGGTGCCACTTCGCGCATCCAAGACATTTCTTCTCCCCACACCCACAACATCCAACATTCACTTCGCATCCACATTCAATCCATACATTATCGATTGATCAACAACGACAACACCAAAGCTAAACGACCACACCACCCAACGCCTCCACCCCATTGTGCGCCCAACGCGCGAACCATCGATTTGTTTCCCCGTCCATCTGCCGCCGACTTGACGGCGCGAGAAGGACAACATGTCGTTCTTTGGCGGCGGTGGCTTCGGCCAGAATACTAACACAGGCACCGGCTTTGGCTCGAGTGGCTTCGGCACCAACACCCAGACCACTGGCACAGGTATGTTTATTTCCCTTCGTTGTCGTCGTTGTTGTCGACCCCCTTCGGAGACAAGCTTCCCTTGCTTCTCTACTGCGTCATACTCCACGCGGTCCCATGGTGCGACCGAAAGCTAACATGCGACCTCGTCGTCTAGGTTTCGGCACAGGTACTACTGGATTCGGTGCCCCCGCGCAAACAGGCACCACCGGCGGTGGCCTCTTCGGCAGCGGCGCGACCGGCACTGCTGGCGGCTTCGGCAGTAACACAGCGGGCGGCTTTGGCACTGGCGGCGGATTTGGAGCTAAGCCTGCCTTCGGAGCTACCCCTTCGACCACCGGCGGAGGTCTCTTTGGAGCTTCCACGACTGCGACTACCGGCTCTGGCTTCGGCAGCACAGGCTTTGGCTCGAATACCGCGACCACCGGCACAGGGTTCGGATCTGGTGGTGGTTTGTTCGGCGCTAACAAGCCTGCGACCACCACCGGCTTTGGCGCTCCCGCAACTACTACTGGCTTCGGCGCCACCAACACCACCGGCGGCTCTCTCTTTGGCGGCGGCGGTACTACCAGCGCCTTCGGTTCCGCCAACAACCCCGGCATCGGCACTAATGTTCCCGACCCCCCGGGCACGGCTGCCGTTCCCTTCACTCCCTTCCAAGAGAAGGAAGCTAACGGGTCCCAAGTCTCGTTCCAGAACATCTGCTTTATGGATGCTTACAAGAAGTGGTCCCCCGAAGAATTGAGATTGGCCGATTATCAGCAAGGAAGGAGATACGGTGGTCAGGGCGGCACTGGTGCTTTCGGAACCTCTGCCTTTGGATCGACTGGATTCGGCGCCAACACTGGCACGACTGGCGGTTTCGGCAGCGGCACCACCACCACCGGCGGCGGTCTGTTCGGCAGCGGTAATACTGGCACGACGGGTGGCTTCGGCTCTTCGACCACGGCGAATACTGGAGGCTTCGGCTCTCAGACGACGACGGGAGGTGGTCTTTTCGGTCAGCAGAACAAGCCCGCTACTGGTGGTCTTTTCGGAGCGAGCACGACGACTCCTGCCACCGTTACTGGTCTCTTTGGTAGCGGAGGTACAACGGGAGGATTTGGCTCCAACACTGGCACGGCGACCACCGGCTTCGGTCAAAACACTGCTACTACTGGCGCCGGTCTCTTTGGACAGCAGGCTGCTAAGCCTGCTGGCTTCAGCTTCGGAAACACTGGTGCTACCACCACCACTGGCACGGGCTTCGGTACTGGTACAACTGGCGGGTTTGGAACCAACACCGCTACCCAGAACACTGGCGGTGGTCTGTTCGGAACTGCTCAACAGAACACCGGCGCTACCGGTGGTGGCCTCTTCGGTACCCAGCAACAAACTCAACAGCAACCCGCAACCACGGGCTTTGGTGGTGGCTTTGGTACTCAGCAGCCTGCTACAGGAGGCGGTTTGTTCGGCACCGCTAACAACCAGGCGAAGCCCGCAGGCGGTCTTTTCGGCAGTGGCACTACTACTACTCCTGCTACCGGTGGTGGTCTCTTTGGCACTGGCGGGGCCACGGGTGGTTTCGGCCAGCCGAACAACACTCAGGCTTCTGGAGGCTTGTTTGGTGCTAAGCCTGCGGCTACGACTGGTGGTCTTTTTGGAAGTGCCCCGGCTCAGCCTGCTGCCACTGGTGGACTTTTTGGCAGCCTCGGTACTCAGCAGACTCAGCAGCCTGCTACTGGAGGCGGCTTGTTCGGCACTGCCAACAACCAGGCGAAGCCCGCGGGTGGTCTTTTCGGCTCGGCTCCCGCTGCTGGCGGTGGCCTCTTCGGTAGTGCCCCCGCCCAGCAGAGCACCGGCTTGTTTGGATCCACCAACACTCAGCAGCAGGCTGGTGGTCTTGGAACCTCTCTTCTCGGAGGCGCCCAGAACCAGCAAGCTCCTCAGGCCTTCTCCGCGGGTATCAACGATATCAACGCCTATGGCGCTGCCACGTTGTTCTCTAACCTGCCTGATAACCAGATTCAGAACCCTGGTCCTCTCGCCACCCCCCTCAACGGCACCTCCAAGGCCAAGAGCCGCTCGATCCTGCCCATGTACAAGCTGAGCCCGGCAAATGCCTCTCGGATGGTTACGCCCCAGAAGAGGGGTTTCGGGTTCAACTACAGCACCTATAACTCCCCGGTTAGTACCCCCGGCGGTTTGGGACAGAGTCTTTTGGCTGGTAGCATCAACCGCGGTCTTGGAAAGCCCGTCTCCACCACTAACCTCCGCCGTACCTTCAATGCTGAGGACAGCATCCTCACCCCCGGTGCTTTCTCGGCGAACAACAACAACCGTTTGCTTGGCTGCAGCCATAAGAAGCTTGTCATTAACAAGGACATGCGCAGCGACTTGTTCCAGTCTCCGACAGCCAAGGGCAAGCTTCTCCAGGATGGCAACAACACCAGTGCCCGTAAGCTGACCAAGAGAGTCAGCTTTGACACCAGCAACGTCGAGGCTACTCAGAATGGTGCTGCTTCACAGCAGGAGTTCCACGATCTTGACGATGACAGTGACTTGGGCTTCCTGAAGCCTTCTTCTGCCAATGGCCGCACTAACGGTGCTGTCAACGGCTCCAAGGCTTCTGATGCCTCCCTTGAGATGGAGCAGATTAAGGGCAATGAGCTTGCCATTGTTCCCGAGGAGTCTTCTTTCGCGTCTTCATCTACTGTTGACGCCAAGCCTGTCAAACAGGTCGATGCCGGCTCTTACTGGATGTCGCCCAAGCTGGAGGAGATCCAGGCCATGAACAGGGTGCAGCGCCAGAGCGTTGTTGACTTTACGGTTGGTCGTGAGAATGTCGGAAGTGTCCGGTTCAAGGTCCCTGTTGACCTCAGCAACATCGACGTCGAGAACCTGTATGACAACATTGTCCTCTTGGTGCCGCGCTCCTGCACCGTCTATCCCAACGCCGCCACCAAGCCCCCGGTCGGCAAGGGCCTGAACGTCCCCGCGTTGATCTCACTCGAGCACAGCTACCCTCGTGGCGGACTTCGCGTTGGCGGCCGTCGCCTTGAGAAACACATCGAAAAGCTGAAGACGATCACAGATACCACCTTCGAGAGCTACGACATTCCCACTGGTGTTTGGTCCTTCTCCGTTGAGCACTTCACCACCTACGGTCTCGTCGATGACGAGGATGATTCCGAGGATGAAGATATCACCGAGGTTGAGCCTACTCCCCGCCCTTCCACCGAGGCTGTTGTTGTTAAGAACGAATTCACCTCGCCCGAAGTCGACCCCGATGACACCTTCGAGTATAGGCACAGCACCGGCCGCCGCGCCATCCCTGGCGCCTTTGACCAGCGCGCCATGTACGATGATGAAGAGCTTTTAGATGCCGATCAGCAGCAGGGTATGCACTCCTCTCACCCCAAAGGAGCCGATGCTCCGTTGCCGTCTCGGGAGTGGCCTGACGATGAGAGTATGGTGGATGGACAGGACGCGTACGATCCCGATGATGAGAAGTCATCCCAGCTTGACCTCGACGAAGAGCAATACGACCTCGCCCTCACCCAGATTGCCGATAACACCAACAACGTTCCCGCCGGTATCCTCAGAGCGAGGATGAGAGCCGTCAAGAGATCGACAGCCCCTACTAAGATCGAGGTTGCTGGTGGTGATGATTGGACACAGATTCTGCAGGCGAGCGTGCGGGCGCCAAGGACGGTAGATCGGAACTTGCTGCGGGAGCAGAACGAGTCGGGCGAGGCGTGGGAGGCCAAAGAGAGCGGGAGTCCTGCTCCCCGCGAGCCTGTTGTGCATGAAGGACAAGGGTTCGCGACGAGCATTGACTTGATGAAGTCGCTTTTCGAGCAGGCAAGGGGCCCAGCTCAGCCTGCCCCTCCATCAGGGGGTTTCCTGAAGGTTGGTGCTTAGCCTGTTTCTCCTTCCTTACCTTACAAGCTTCCTTCTCTTCTGATGTGTTGTCTGCTGCTCAAGCTTGGTCTATGTGTCTTGTGAAGCTTGCACGGCTATTTTGTACCTTACTACCTTTCTATTCGCCTACACTATTTGTTGTATGAATACAGACTAAGACTTTCTCTTGCTTTATAGTGGCCGTACCAAAAGCGCGATAAGGTTGATGACGAAGCCGCCGCCCCTGCTCCCCGTGCCACCTGGGGCCCCAACGAACTCTTGATCACCACTGCCAATGATGAGGCTAGCCTTATCCCCGTCGAGGGTAGTGCCTCTGCCTCAGAGACAAAGACAGCCCTCAATAAGCTCCAGCAGTACATTGAGATCACTAACGCCAACCACGACGTTCCTCTGAATGAACTTAAGGATCTCACCGAGAACGACCCGGTCTGGGATTTGGCGTTCCTTCTTGCTAATGACGAGGCTGAACTGCCTGCTTTCTGGAAGAAGTTGGTTGCTGCGGATACTGACCGCTTGCTTAAGGAGGCGCCTACTCCGGAGGAGAAGGCTATCATCCTTCTCGCCGGTAACCGCGTCTCTGATGCCTGCGACCAGTTGATTGGCGGCAAGGACTTCCGCCTCGCTACTCTTGTTTCCAGCATCGGTTCCCAGACCAAGGACCTCAAGACCCAGTTGGATGACTGGAGAGACTCGAATGTCTTGTCTGAGATGTCCGAGCCCATCCGTGCTCTCTACGAGCTCCTCTCTGGCAATGCCTGCGTTTGCGCTGGTGTTAAGAACGCCCCTATCGAGAATCGTGCTTCCTCTTTCACGATCGCTGAGCGCTTCAACCTCACCTGGATGCAATCCTTCGGTCTGCGTCTCTTCTACAACAGCAAGACCGCCGATGGTGAGCTCGACTTTGCCAAGGCCATCAACTCTTTCCAGGACGACATCGAGCAAGACAAAGAGCCTGAACCCGAGAGCCCCTTGTGGACTCTCCTTCAGACCTTCGCCACCCGCGAGTTCAACTGGGCGGAATCCGACCGTCTCGGCTGGCTCCTCACCCGCTCCATCTACTTCACCCACCTCTTCTCCTTCGGCCCCGACGCCGAGCAAAAGCTCGACCAGGCCTCCGTCTCCTTCGCCTCCTCACTCACCGCCCAAGGCCATTGGGTTCCCGCCACTTTCGTCCTCCTCACGCTGTCCGACCCTGTCGCCCGTGAGACCGCCATCCGCGACCACCTCGGCCGCCACGCCCACCTCATCGGCTCCTACCACGAAGCCAAGTCCCCCTTCTCGGCCCTGCGCCGCTTCGGCGTCACCGAGTCCTGGATCTGGGAAGCCAAGGCGCTCGACTTCCGCGCCAAGCAAGACCACCGCCAGGAGTTCCTGGCGCTCGTCTGGGCAGGCAACTACAAGGAGGCGAACACTGCCTTTGTCGAGCGCGTCGGTCCCGATCTGGTCATCGAGCGCGACTGGAAGAGGCTGGTCAAGTTTGCGCAGCTGTTGTTCAAGGTTAAGGGCAAGCTCGGCTCTGTTCAGGAATGGGAACGTGGAGGAGCGGCGGTTTATTTGCTTTATCCGCTCAAGGTCGCGGCGTTGAGGAATAAGTTGCCTCCTGGAGAGGACGAGGAGGAAGAGAGGAGGCTGGACAGGTTGTTGGTGGACGGACTGGTTGCGCTGGGTGATAGGCTCAAGCATGTTCCTGGTGCTTCGGGCGCGAGTGATGTCAAGAGGGAGGCGGCGGTGGCGGATATGGCGGAGGAATTGATCAAGGGACGGGTGAACGGTCAGAGTGAGATGGGTGGTATGGGTGCGGATCCGAGGTTGTTTGGGCTGTTGCCGGAGGATGTGAGGGGGAGGTATATGAGGACTATGGCGCTTGAGGGGATGTGCTAATCTTGGAGGTTGCTACTTGGTTTGAGGGCTAGGATAGATGCGTGTTGGCTGGGGGGTGTGTTACAGATGGATGGATGACAACTGGAGGGAGAAGTGAGGAAAGAGTACGAGTAAAAAAGAGCTTTTGAGTCTAGTTTAGTGGTGTTTGGAATTTTAGCCGTATACAGATTGTTGCTTTGTTGAGTCCTGGCTAGTGAGGGTGAGTGTGTATCTATGGGTTTGGCGAGGTGCCGCTTGTTGGTCTACACAGTAAAAGGAAGGCTAAATAACCGCTTATAGTGTGTCTACATACTGTTACCTGGTCCTCAAAAAGCAGATAGTCATAAAACTGTTTCGAAACACTTCCCAAGCAAAGTGCCACATGCGAAATGTTGATGTAGCTGAAAGTGAACCCGGCTACAAATAAAGAAGCTTATTGCTTGCCATGAACGAGATTTTCTGTACAAGCGCAGCCCGCCAAAGAGCGATTCAATAGCGGTCGTTAGCGCCCTTCCATTAACATCACAGCAACCCAACCAACACCACATCACGTCACAGCTGAGCTTACACTGCCTCATTGCAAAATGTGAGGCAGGATGCCTCAATGAGTCGATAAGTCAAATCCTGACTCTTCTTATCTTGCTTTCTGACTTTGACTTCGAAACATTCTCAAGTGCTGTTGCTGCCTAGCAACAACAATACACCATACAGTATTTTACCCACTTGTGGCCTCCCCCTCCTACAATACCTATTCGACGTCATTGAGTAACGTATTTCTCCCAGCAGCTCATGACAGAGTGAAACGTTGGTAAAATACTCTTACATCTATCTGACTTCTCACCTTATCACTAGCTGAAACATATATCTTTTTTTCTTCCTCATCCATCTTTTTCCACATCCAACTCAAACTTCAACCCCAGACTGAACTATTTTCCCCCCATGACATAACAAATCCTCCACGGACCAACACAACAATGACAGCCCACGCCACCCATGGCCATACGGCCCTCACGCCGCCGACCCCCCACCCCAATCTCAATATATCAGACCTCCCCCACGAAATCCTCCTCCTAATCCTCTCCTCCCTCCCCACCGCCGCCGACGTCTCCCACCTGGGCTTAACCTGCCGCCGTCTGCGGCGGCTCGTGACCTCGGAGGGGTGGCGCGCCTTTGTGATTGCCAGGTTTCCTTCGCTTGTTGAGTCCATCCCCACCGCTCCCGCTCCCATTTCTGGCTCTGGCTCTGGCTCTGGCTCTGGCTCTCAAGGAGGACAACAACAAAATGGAAGTGGAGGAGGAGGAGGAGGGAGATACGGCTGGCAAGAGATAGCCGAGAGTTTAACCTGGCAAAGTAGGTGTTGGGATAAGAGGGCGGTGGGGTTTTGTGCTATCTACCCTACTACCTCCTCCGCTTCTTCTGGGACTGGACATGGACATGGACATGGGCAGAGAGGAGGGGGTGGGCAACAGGGACAGCAGGGACAGCAGGGACAGCGGGGAAATATGTTTCAATCGGTGGTGGACGCGCACTTTGATTTCGCTACGGGGAGGGAGTTACTCATCTGGGGTGCGGGGGAGGACTTGGTAGCAAGGAGGAGAGATTGGGGAGGCGGACAGAAGAGTAAGAGTGCGCCGAAGTTTAGTTGGTTTAAAGCCGAGGGGAGGGAGGAGGGGTACAGGAAGGGGTATGATGATGTTAGGGCTTTGTGTGTTGTTAGGGGGGATGTGCCTCTGTCCGGTGGGCAAGGGAAGGGGTCGGGGTCGGGGTCGGGGGGAACCAAGGGGAACGGAGGAGCAGGGGGATATGGAAGGGGGTATGGAAAGGCGGTGGTGGTGGGGAGGGATAATGGGGATTTGGCCCTGGTAGAGGCGGAGGGGGAGAGGTTTGGGAAGAGGATTGTGAGGTTTAGGCCACAAGAAGGGGAGGAAGGGGAAAGATTGGTGCAGGACACGATTAACAGCGTGGATGTGTTGTATGATGCCCCGGGGGGAAGGAGGTTGCTGGCGGCGGCGACGAAGAAGGCGGTGGGGGTTTATGCTTTGCCGGATGGGAAAGAGGAGGTGGGAGAGGATGAGGAGGTGTCGCCGGTGGTGGTTTACGATTTGCAGAGGAGTGTGTTGGACAGCAACACGGCTCAATTGTGCAGCGCGAAGTGGATGGGTGGTCAGGGGAATGTGATGGCTTTGGCGCTTAAGGGGTGCAGTGAACGACTGCAGTACCTTTCGATCACGGAGTCGGGGTGGACGCATCATACTACGGCGAAGAGTATCATCAACTCGGGAGGTGTGGGCGGGTTGAGTATCCCTGATGCGGATATCTGTGCGAACTCCCTTTCGCCTGTCTACGCCAATCCCAACCAGCAAAAGTCGGGCGGGACAACACTGCTCCTCTCGGCATGGAAAGACGGTACCTGTCGCCTTCAGGACCTACGAACTTCTTCTCCCTACGACGCTATCTATCAAGACAACATCCAGCCCTGGGATCATGTCGAGGCCATCCTCACGTACGGTACAGAGCGCTTCGTTGCTGGCGCTGGTAACTCTGGCGCAACCATCAAGATATTCGACTTCCGGTGGCCGAAACCATACTCTCACACCTCAGCCCTCCCCTGCCTCGGTCGCCAACCTTTTCCGAAACCTCACCAACCTTTCGCCAAGGCACCCAACGCTTCTCCCACCGGCCGTGCAAGATGCGATTATCTAGCAGGCTTAGAATGCCACTGGCACTCCCTCTCCAAGCACCTCTACTATCGGCCCAACGCAACCATCTTCCTCCCGCGCGGCGTGCCCGGCCACGAACACGACCGGAGCAACCAGCACGGCTTCACACGGACTTGGTCCCTCGCCAAAGCCTCTGACTCGGCTCCGAACTTCTACATGGGCGTTTCCGGCGGAGTGATCGAAGCCAACCTTCAACCGGCCCCTTCCAGCCCTTCAAACCCGGTAGAAATCGACCCCATATACGGGTACAACTACCCCTATTTCACCGGCCCATTGCCAGTCACCGGTCACCCGGCACTCTCCCACTCCACCTTCTCCCCTTACTCCTCGAGAAACCAAAGCCAGGTAAATCAAGGCGCAGCGGAAGGGTACACAACCGTTCCCATCAAATACTCGCTCATGGAAACGGGCGATGGACTGTCGGTGGAAGCGAACGACAGATCAATTCGCATGCCGAGGATGATGGGTCCCTTTGAACCCTCTTCTTCTGCTTTTGCTAACCCTGCGTCGCCGTTCGGGAGGGTTCCCCCAACGGCTCCGAGGGCGGATAGGGAACGAGCGGCGGCGGCAGCAGCAGCAGCAGCAAGGGGAGGTCATGGTGGACGAGGAGGTGGTGGTGGGCATAGAGGAGGCAACCTAAGTTTTGGCCGGAATGGAAACGGATCATGGGTGACGAACAATACGAATAGGGATGGATCGGCGACAAGTCAAAAACAGGTGTGGGAGCAGTGGAAGGAGGGCGTTGAGCTGCCGGCTGGGGTGAGGAGGGAACATCATCGGTTGGATTTGAAGTATCAGACTACGATTGATTTTGGGGTGTTGTTGGAGGATGAAAAGGGGGAGACGGGGTTGGAGGGGAGGGTGGAGAGGATGGTTGTTTGAATCGTAGATGAATAAAGATGAAGACAAAAGCGTTCATATAGTCTCTATATTTTTCCTCTTTGTCAACGTTCTCTCTCCAACGGTGTCGATAAAGGAGTGCTTGCGTAACACCTCGTCCTTCTCTTTACTCGGAAAGGAGTCAGGGTTGGGGTTATGTGTGATCTCTATCTGTTTATACACCACGGTGAAGTCGCCGGTGAAGTCGCCGGTGAAGTCGCCGGTGAAAGTTCGCTGCGGGGGCGGGGTAAGCTCCCTGCCGGTTGCCCTGGGATGCCATTCCCGAAGCCAGATTCGTCACTTTGTAAATACTCTGCGTCCAACAAGCTTGCAACACGCGACGGAGTAATCTTTGACCCCGCCCCTCAAAAGTGATATTTCGAAGTTGATGACTGAGGAATGCCAGCTGGCAAACTTCCCGTGTACATAAGAATATCCGAGCTGAATGAGAGAACATCTTTCTTTCCCTCATCCCGAGCTCCCTGGAAGTTTAGGCAACAAAAGCAAACAGCCACGGGACAACTTTGAACTTTGAAAAACTTGGAAGCTCACACTTACCGTGACATCAACAAACAACCTGCTCACCTGCCCTGGCTGGACCGGAGGCATACGTCATTTACAGAAAGAAGCGACATCTCGAAAGCGAGCTCCTGACCAAACAAACAAACAGTACTAGTGCCTTGCAGAAGGAAGGCATAAGCGACAACCTCACATCGATCAAGGAAACAACACCCCGCCTGGATTTCAACCATGGCCTCCCGCCGCCAACGCTCCGACTCCCTTGACGACGACGACTCCTTCAGCGACGAAGATCTCGACTTCATCAACTCTCAAGCCACAGACGACAGTATCAGCATGTCATCTTCACAACAAGACCTCTCCTTCGCCAGCAGCAGGGGCAGCAATGGCACGCCCAAGAACAAGAACAACACAGATGTTGTTGACTTGACGGCTAGCAGCCCGACTACACCGAGCCATCCTTTTTCCGGCAAACGGGAAGAGTTTAACCTTGGAGGGATGACCATCCACGGCCTCGGCCAGGACCACGCCTCCACACCCATCCCCAAATTCGGCCAGCCCACACAGCTAGTATCCCAGTTCACGCCCGTCAACACCAGCAACAACACCAAGAAGGCTGCCAGCCGAAGCGGCGGAGGAAATGAAAACAAACATGCCTTGAACCCGTCTCCTCACGGCAACGGTGGTCTCGGCGCCAGCAGCCACGCCATCGGCGGATCCAAGTACAACAACCTCTTCAACGACCGGGGCAAGAACCGACCGGAATTTCACAAGGACTTGTACAGATCTAGCGGACCTCTCAAGGCCAATGCCCCACCGGCGAAGCCGTCGTCGACGACGGAAATCAAGAGGAACAGCATGGGCATGCAGCTGTTCAGCTCGTTGGATGTGGATCCGCCGGCACCGCCACCTTTGCAGCCGGGTAGGGGCACGGCTTCGAAAGGGGCTGCGGCGGCGTTTGGGGAGAATGTGTTTTATACTGATCCCGACAAGGCGAAGGAGGATCTGAAGGCGTTGTTGGAGGGTGGGTTGGATGATGAGGAGAGCGAGGATGAAGGAGCTAAGGCGAAGACGAAGGGTGCCGTGTCAGAGTCAAAGAAGAAGGAGGAGTCGATTGTTTCTTCTACTGGACATCTAGCTGGCCTTGCTGTCCCTTTGCTGCCGCATCAGGTTGAGGGTGTCAGATGGATGATTAACCGCGAGCTTGGCCCTCTGAAGCGCGGCCGTGTTCCCAAGGGTGGACTCCTGGCAGATGATATGGGTATTTTGACTCTATCTTGATTCTATTTTTGACTCCGTGCTAACTTTCCGCAGGTTTGGGCAAGACATTGCAGTCCATTTCCTTGATCATCGGCAACCGAAAACCCGCCTCGTCCTCGGCTCTGGGCTGGAAAGTCCACTTCAAGGACATCAGCAAAGCCACACTCGTCGTTGCGCCACTGGCTCTCATCCGACAATGGGAGGCCGAACTGAAGGATCGCGTCATGCCCGACTTGAACATCAAAGTATGCGTTCATCACGGCCCAAAGCGTTCTACAACTCCCTCCGAACTCACCAAATATGATGTTGTCATCACCACCTACCAAATCCTCGTGTCAGAGCACGACAAGTCTCACCCTGACCCCAACAAGGGCGCGCAAGCAGGCTGCTTCGGCGTACACTGGTTCCGCGTCATTCTAGACGAGGCGCATAGGTGAGTCCTGAAAGTCGGATACTGGCTACTTCATGAAGGCTTGCTTACACATGATACCACAGCATCAAAAACCGCAACACCAAAGCGGCCAAAGCATGCTGTGCCTTGCGCTCCGAGTACCGCTGGTGTCTGACTGGCACGCCGATGCAGAACAACCTCGACGAGCTACAATCTCTCATCCACTTCCTGCGCATCGCGCCCTACGACAACCTAGCCGAGTGGCGAGCCCAGATCGACGCGCCCATGAAGCAAGGCAAGGGCCACATCGCCATCCAACGCCTCCACAGCATTCTCCGCTGCTTCATGAAGCGCCGCACCAAGGAAGTTCTCACCGAAAAGGGCGCCCTCGTGGCCGGCGGCAAGGAAGCCCTCGCCAAGGCCGAAGAGAAGGGCGAGAAGGCGCCCGAAGCCGCCTTCAAGGTCACGGAGCGCAAGGTCGTCACCATCGAAACGGAGTTCAGCCCGGCCGAAAAGGCCTTCTACAAGGCCTTGGAGGAGCGAGCCGACCAGAGTCTCGAGAAGATGATGAAGGGCCGCACGGTCAACTACGCCAACGCGCTCGTGCTGTTGTTGCGGCTGAGGCAGGCTTGTAATCACCCTAGGTTGGCGCAGACGAAGCTTGACAAGGACCGGGACGCGTTGTCGGTGGATTCGGCGACTGCACCGACGCCTGCTGGTAAAAAGAAGAAGAACGCCTATGATTCGCAAAGTCAGACCAGTAGTGTGGATGACTTGGCGGATATGATGGGCGGCATGGGGATTCAGACTAGGCAATGTGATATGTGTCTGGGGGAGATGACTAAGAAGGAGATTCAAGAGGGGCAGTTGAGATGTAGAGGGTGCGAGGATAGTTTGAGCCAGTTGTTGAAGGAGCAGCAGAGTACGCAGGAGAGTGTGGAGAGTAAGGGGAGCAAGAAGCATAAGAAGAAGAAGAAGAAGGTGAGTGTGGTTAAGGAGAAGGTGAAGGTTGAGAGGAAGACTAGAGGGAGGGGAAGGAAGGTTGTGGTGGATAGTGATGATGAGGAAGAGGAAGAGGAGGATGAGGAGGAGACGCCCAAGAAGGGCAAGAAATCTCGCGATAACAGGAAGCGGGTTGTCGATAGTGACGACGAAGAGGATGAAGGCACCTGGCTGGTGGGAGAGTCACAGAGAAGCACACTTGACCTTGGTGTTGCCGGTGGCACAGACGACGAGAACGCCGAGGGCACCGGCGAGGACATCGACTCCAACGAAGAGATCTCCGAAGACTCAGAGGACCCAGAACAAGACAGCTTCGTCGTCAAAGATAGTGACGATGACGACGATGACGACGACGAGAGCGTCGACGAGGACTCGATAGTCGGCTCCGGCGACGAAGACGATACGTTCGCCTCCGTCTCCAAGCTCAGCTCGCAAGTCCTCAAGCAATCCGAATCCGAAGAATCAGAGACCGCCACCTCCTCCGAAGAAGAATCCGATATCTCGGAATCAGAACTCGACGACTCCTCCGAGACAGACTCCGAAGCCGAATACGGCATCAAGAAGCGCACCCCCAAAGCCCCGGTACAAATCTCCTCCAAGATCCACGAGCTCATCGCCATCCTCCGCCGCGAAGCCCCCACCCACAAGTTCATCGTCTTCTCCCAGTTCACCTCGATGCTCGACCTCGTCGAGCCCTTTTTGAGGCATCACCTGCCGGACATCAAGCACGTCCGGTACGACGGCAAGATGCCCAACGACGCGCGCGAGGCCTCGCTGCACTCGCTCCGCAAGGACCCGCGCACCCGCGTCCTGCTGTGCTCGCTCAAGTGCGGATCTTTGGGGCTGAACCTGACTGCCGCGACAAGGGTGATCATTGTCGAACCCTTCTGGAACCCCTTTGTTGAGGAGCAGGCTATTGATCGCGTGCACCGTTTGACGCAGACGGTTGATGTGGTGGTGTATAAGTTGACGGTGAGGGGAACGGTGGAGGCGAGGATCCTGGAGTTGCAAGACAAAAAAAGGTTGTTGGCGCAGGCGGCGGTCGAAGGGTCGACGGAGAGAGGGAAGAAGAAGGGCCAGGGATTGAAACTCGGGCTGCAGGAGATTTTGGATCTGTTCAGGCATGATGGTAGTAGGGCTGTCAATGGTGCTAACGGCGGGTCTGGGTCCCACGTTGTTGAGGAGAATGAGTTCGCTGCGGGTAGCAGGACTCCGGCTAGGAGGAGTGCTGCTGGTGCGGCGGCTAAGTCTAATACGGGGGCGAGGAGGGAGCATGAGGTTTTTGGGCGGAGGTGGTGAGTGGACAGGAGCGAGCACGCCGTGGTATAAATTGGGCTTTTTAGCTTCCTTGCTTGATGTTATGAGCTTATGATGAGATATTATGATACATGATAAATGGCTGGGACTCGGTATACTTGGTTTGGAACTTGTCTGGGTATAGGTACAGGATGTTATGATGTTATGTTTATGAACGACCTTGGTTGAAAGTGTCATTTCTGTGTGGGATAACAAACAATGAAGATGGAACGACCTGGTAAAAGGTCGGTATAATTGTTACCGTTAGCTATCCAATTGGAACCAAATCATGATATAGAGAGAAGAAGAAACTGATAACAATAACAAAATCCTTTTACACGCCTCGTAAATGCGGGTATTGCAACAGAGGAGCATGTGCTCACTCAAACCATGATCTATGCATATTTCTCATCCATATCCAGGATATATCCCTCTCACATCACACCCTTCCCTTAACATCCCCCCCCATCTCAAGACCGGAAAAGCTTCAAACCAGCCTCCTCAACACTAACACCACCCATCTCCTCATCCTCCTCCTCCTTCTCCGCCTCCTCATCCTCCTTGAGCACCATCTTCTGTCCAAACAGCGTGCCAAAGAACCGATCAATAGCATGCTCCTCCCACGACCTTCTGTCCTCGGGCGCCATAAAGTTCTGCAACTTCTCGTGCACCGTGAACCGCAACTTGCGTCCTTTGCTCGCCTTCCGATCGACCTGCTTCCTCGTCTTGGCCTCCTTGAGTGCCGCCCACCTGACGGTCGCGACCGACTCTCCGGGCGCAGCGGAATCCGAGCTGCGCTGGTCGACTAGCTCCTTGAGCAGCAGCTGGTAGAAATCGGCGTCGTCGTAGATCTCGGTGTCTTCCTCGACCTTCTTGGCCGCCTGCGCGGGGGCGCACGAGCGCGGTGTGCGCGCCTTTTTGATGAGGCGGTCGGCGCTGAGGAGCTGGTCGTCGAGCACGGAGACGAGCGATTGGGAACCGGCAGACTGGGCGAGGCGGCGCTCCTTGGTCATGGAGGCGGTGGTGCTGCGCACGCGCGTGGACCACTTGTCGAGGACCTGGCGGCGGTACTTGTTGGCGGGACCCTCGACGGCCTCGAGGGCCTCCCAGATCTCGGACTCGGGCGTGTCGAGCTCGATGGCGTCGCGCTTGCGCTTCTCGCCGGCCTTGGCCTTGACCTGTTCGGGGAGGAAGCTGTTGCGGACGGAGTCGATGGTGTTCCATAGCTTGACGGCGGCCTCTTCGGCGGCCTTGTAGGGCTTCTCCTTGAACTTCTCGGGCTTCTCGACGCAGTTGAAGGTGTTGGCGGCGATGAGCGCCTTCTGGAGACGGATGCGGAGGTTGAGGATGGAGTCGAAGATGCGGCGCTGGGAGCGGACGGCGACACCCTTTTGGGCGTCGGCCTCGGCGGCTTTCGAGAAGGTGGAAACGATCTTCTTCTCGTCCTCGGCCATGATCTTGCGGAGCTCGGCGTTTACGTCGTTCTTGTCGTCGTCGCCTGACTCCTCGTCCTCATCTTCGTCTTCCTCATCTTCGTCCTCGTCCTCGTCGCCGGAGCCTTCTTCGTCATCCTCGTCGTCCTCTTCGGAATCGCCCTCTTCGTCTTCGCTGCCGGAGAGCAGAGCACCGTCGAGTTCCTCCTCATCATCCTCACCCTCATCGTCATCAGTCTCCTCGGCCTCCATGTCGAAAAGGCCGTTTTGCTCGCCCTCCTCAGAATCTTCCTCATCCTCATCGTCCTCCTCGAGGTCCTCATCATCTTCCTCCTCTTCGTCATCCTCAGAGCCGGACATGAAGTCAGCGGCAGTAGGCCTCTTCTTAATGCGAACCGCAAGGTCGTCCTTCTTAGGGGTCTTAGCTGGTGTCTTGGGCTTGGAGCTCCCACGGAAGGTGAACTTTTCCGCCCAGTTTTCGTCATCTTCCCCTAGCGCATTGTCGCTGGAGATCTCGGCGTCGTCGTCGATGTGGTCGCGTTCGAGATCGGCGGTTTCTGGGTCGGCGAACTCTTCGGAGCCGGACTCGGACTCGCCATCTTCGAGGTCGCTTCCCTCTTCGTCGTTCTCTTCATCATCTTCCTCGTCGTCTTCCTCGTCATCGAAGTCCTCTTCGTCGCTCTCCTCTAGGGCCTTGCGGCTGACGCGGGTACCGCTGTATTCTGGGCCGAGTGTGGGCGCTTCTGTTTTTCGGAGCTTGCTCTTGCTGTTGGGTGGTGGTGATTAGTCTTTGTTGTCTTCGGCGCAAAACGTATGAAGTAGGGATTGTGTCGACATACCTAACTGCAACGTAATGCTCTGTCTCAGCACGCTCTACATCGCTGTCGACTTCGCTTCCGCTCTGATCATCGTCACCATCGCGAGGCTCGGCTTCGGGATCATAGTCTGTAATAATGCATTGTCAGCAGGAACCTCTTTGGTCCTGTAGCTCCGTTTGCCGTACCCTTTGCAGGCTTCTCGTCGAACATAGAAGCCCGCAGCTTGTTGCTCTTTTTTGTGGTGTACAACGGCATGGTGGCGGCTCTGTGTGGTGGTGGTTGTGGTGTTGGCGCCAAAGAAGAGAAAAAAACCAAGACGAATTCGAGATGGCGCTTGGGGATGAATTCGATGGTTCTGAAAAATACAGAGGATCCGAATTGATGGAACGGAAACCCCACGCCCGAAAAAATCAGAGCTTTGCCTGGGAGAACGGGAAATTTTGGCGGTGACAGCTGGCAAATGGTAAAGTGGGGCCGATGGACAGGGGTCCGGATGCACCAAGAGATGGGCTCCACTTGCTGCGACCACTGTTCCTCGGGACGCCAATTGGGGAAGTTGGGGAACTGAACTTCCACTCTTCACTATGACTTCACGTTATGACAATTTGATACAATCTGAGGACTCAAAAATTATTCATCTTTTTACATGAACGTTCAGGTTCTGCCTGGGCCAATTGAGGAAAATGAGGGCAACACTGTCCCGCCTTTTACAAGCCACAAGAGTTCTCCAGCATGAGAATCCACTGGTACCTTTCCCGCGACTTACACACTGACTCGGAGCTCTTCACTAACACATCAACTCATAGGGACTCCCCAGAACTGGCACCATTCCACGCTTTCAACGAGGTCTTCCTCAAAAGCGCAAGATCAAAAATGTAAACAAAGTCATTGCCGTATCTTCAGCCAAGGGTGGTGTGGGAAAAAGCACAATAGCTGGTGAGTTGTCCTCGTCTTCTCACCTCATCCCTGTCCGGAACCGGATCAGGGGAAAGTAAACAACATCACCTCCTACAAGTCAGAACAAGCCTCCTCAGAGACTTCACTTTTAAAATATATCTCTTCCAGTCCAGCCCACCTGGTGAAAATATCCCCAAAATCATCTAATCCAAACTCATTCTCCCAGCCTACCTTATCCCCCCTTCACTATCTTCCTCTCCACCTTTCACTTTGAAGCTAACACCCCCCACCCACCCTCCCAGCAAACCTAGCCCTCTCCCTCTCCCGCCTCGGCTACACAACCGGCATCCTCGACACCGACCTCTTCGGCCCCTCCATCCCGACCCTCTTCAACCTGTCCTCCGATAAAAACCCCCATCTCTCCCCTTCCCTCAATGCCAACGACCAACTCCTCCCCCTAACCTCCTACGGCGTCAAAACCATGTCCATCGGCTACCTTTTAGGGTCTGAAGACTCCGCCCTCGTCTGGCGCGGTCCCATGCTCCTGAAAGCCATCCAACAGTTGTTGCACGAAGTCGACTGGTCCCATCCCTCGCTCGATATCCTCGTCCTAGATCTTCCGCCGGGGACGGGTGATACCCAGCTTAGTATAGCGCAGCAGGTGGTGGTTGATGGCGCCGTGATTGTCACGACGCCGCATACGCTGGCGATTAAGGACGCGGTGAAGGGGGTGAATATGTTTCGGAAAGTGGAGATTCCGATTTTGGGGGTGGTGCAGAATATGAGCGTTTTTTGTTGTCCTGAGTGTGGGAAGGAGACGCATGTGTTTGGCGGGACGGAGGGGGTGAGAAAGGTTTGTGGGGAGATGGGCATGGAGTTTTTGGGGGATGTGCCGCTGCATCCGGCTATTGGGGAGGATGGGGGCAGGGGGAAGCCGACGGTTGTTAGTGACCCGGGGGGAAGGGAGGCGGAGGTGTTTATGGGGTTGGGGAGACGGGTGGCGGAGTTGGTTGGGTTGGAGAAGATGCCCTTGGGGAGGGAGTGAGAGGATGGGAGGATAGGGCAGGTTGAGGTGGGGAGACGATGGATCACAGGACGGGTCTTTCTTAGTCGAGGCTGAACGGTACTCGATGGTGTATATGCTTTGTAAATGGAGCTATAAAGTACCAAGATCTTTGTTGTATATGAGACTTCAAAGGAGGCATAGCCTATCGCTTCCTCTACTATCTTGTCACTATCGCCTTCTTTCCCCCCTTCATCCGCTCAAGTTGACTTGGTAGGCGTATCAGTATAAGGATCAAAACCCATACGTCTCTTCGCCTCGTTCCGTATATCCCACTTTTCTTCACCCCTCAGCCCAGTCGTCGACGTCTCCTCCAGGAAGAAGGTAAGGATGTGATCTGGAATCGACAGGTGAGACGTCTGCTGGAACTCCTGCAGGCTGCATAGTCGTATCAACATTTCCATGAGCGACAGCGACGAGGTGATGGCACCGAATGGTGACCTAGCCACGAACGAGTCCATGCTGTTGGGTTCCTTCTGCGCCCCCTGGACCTGGGTTGGTGTTTGGAACAACTGCTTGCCATTTGCTCCCGGGCCTGGTAATGATGAAGTTGACGCCAGAGGAGAGGGGACGTATTTTCGTTGTTTTGGAGGCGTGTTCGGGTATGGTTGTAGAGAGACGTTGCGGATCTGATCGACGAGTTTCGAGTCGACCACCTTGTCGCGTGGTGTAGCTGACTTGGAGGACCGGATGCTGGACTTATCATCACCGTCATCATCGTCGTCAGATTCGTCTTCGCTCTCGACAAAAACCTCCAGCGCAAGCCATTCGGGATCTAAATGCGACGGTAGACCTAATGCTTTCCTCAATCGACCTTCTTCTGCCGCGGCCGCAAGTTCAGTAGACTTGGTCTCCGTCAGCAGTTGCGCGTCGATGTTGGCTTGCTCGTCGTCTTCAGCTGTGTCGTATGCCGTTTCCCCTTCTGATGCCTCTGCCTGTTCCGGGTCGGCGTACCATTGGCGTTTGAGCTCGATCGGATCTGGGGCATGGAGGTCTCTCTTTAGTAGCAGCACCGGGTTGTTGTCTCCCTCCTCGGCGTTACCGATGTTCAGGAGTCGTCCGGTGTCGGTATAGAAAATCTTGGAAACCTGGTGTATGGGAATGGAGTCTCGAATTCCAGCCATATCAACCCCGTCGAATGGTTCACGTGCCTCATCATCCTCGTGAACACGTCCGTCGTCGAGATCTTCAATGATCTCCAAGTGATAGGCATACTCGTCTGGGCGGCCAAGCAGCGAAAGGGCCGAATCAACGGCAGCAGAGTACCCGTTTACGGTTCCATCAAGAGACTCACCGGGGCAGTATCCGCGAGTCTTGTCAAAGTTCCAGCCTAGCGGTGTGCGAACCAGCCGTACACGAGCCTTGTGCACCACTTCCTGCCAGATAGGTTTCCGTTCACCTTCGCCGACACCATATGGTCGCTCCTTGGTCCACGTCTTGCCTCCAGTGCTAGGAGTGGTAGGAACGGAACTAGCACGGCCAAGCTTGGAATGAGCGCGGAAGAGCATGTAAAGAGATAATGTGAAGGAAGGTCCGATGGGCACTGCTCGGTTAGGGTTGTTCACAAAGTGTGAATCCCCGAATGACAGGAAGGCACTCGCCTGCATCAGTCTCGACGGAGAGATACCAGCGTTCACTGTAGTGTTCATCCGCTCTCCAGAGGCAGTGATGGCGAGCTGGATCAGAGGGATCTCTCTGTCTATGCGGGCCAGTAGTTCCTTCATCTCCTTGATAATGGTTAGCAGCTCAACATGATGAGCTTCCGACATCCGGGCTTGCTTGCCATCGGAGCGGGAGCTCTCTTCGGCAGTGGCAGCATCGTTTAGGCGCTTTCCGAGAGAAATGATGTCTCGATGGAGAGACTTGGCAAGAGGCACAGCTGCCTCGAGGAAGACATTGCCACGGCCAGATCTGGATACAGTGTTAGTCACATATGACTGAGTCAAAGAAAGGTGAGGCATACTTGAACTCGATCAGGTCGATAGCTGGTGAAACGATCTAACATGGGGAACATCAATGTTAGCAAGGAGTGTCTTTGTTGGAGGGGTGGTTAGCATTGTTGGACCAGGCATAATGACCACTCACCTTGATCTTACTATCCAAGAGCTTCTGCAGCTTCTTGAGCTCCGTATAAACTCCTTTGTCGTCGACCGTCTTGAGCAGCCTCGAGCACTGGTTGACGGCGTAGGTGGAGGTGATTGCGATGCCTGATCTGATGGCGTAGTTGACCGCATGAGACCCGAGCTTGGCCAACAGTGCGTCCATGATTTTCTTGTCCGGTCAAATAAAAATGTGTGATTATTTGATTGGTGTGCCTATCATATTTCTGTCCTGTTTGGGGAGTTTTATGTACGTGATAATTGTTAGTGTTCGTCCCGTCCGTTGATGTTCAGGTCCTTCAAGTTATGCCCGTGGTTGCCTGCGCAGTGGAAGAGTGACGTTGGTTGGCGGGTCCAGGCTTTCGTCTCTTTTGAGTTCACGGCCCGGGGACACGCCAGTGCATGCGCCAAGAGACACCAAGGAACCTGTACGTTGCAAGTATTCGCACTGTAATTCTGCTGATCGAATCCCACTGAATGCCGGTTTTAGGCGCATCTCTCGCCGAGTGACTCCCCGAATCGCACCGTGTGCAACTGTCGGTGTTTCCGCCTTGACGCACAGTGGATAATGGGACAAAAAATTGTCATGCCCGTGTTCCCCGCCACCACGCTCTCCCCAATCAACGGTGGGGCAGCCCTTGCCAACGTTTCTTGACCCAAATCTCTCTTCGACTCTTTGCTCGCTTGTAGTTGGACGGGTCACTCAGAGTCCAAGTCATCAGGGTACATTTCCATTTTCCGACTGCCCGATTCCCTCCTTGCGCAACTATATCCATCGCGCTACCCAGTCGACAGAGTCGGAATCAATCTTGCTGACCATCCCTCTTATTCTCACCACTCTCCAGCCCCCCGAGCGAGACCTCGAACCCATACACTTCCCGCCGGTACCCTTTCGCGAAAACACACGCGACCACTATCCAACATGTCTGGAAACGTTCAGAACAACTGGGAGGATGCCGCCGATCAGGACGAGCGCCTGGCGCGCCAGACCCAGAACCAGATGAACATCAGCGCTGGAACCTTCCGCCCCGGCGCCGCTGCCTTCACTCCCAATGCTCCCGCCTTCACTCCCGGCCAGTTCGCCGCTCCCGGCTTCACCCCCCAGTACCAGCAGCAATACTACGGCGGCGCCCAGCAGGGCTATGGCGGCGGCTACCCCCAGTACGGCCAGCAGGGCTACGGACAGCAGTACAACAACCAGCAGCAGCAGGGCTACGGCGCTGTCTACGGTCAGCAGGGATATAACCAGGGCTACGGTAGGCCGCTTGTTAATACGTTCTTGTGGATGAACCAGGCTGATAGATACGGATACTAGGCCAGCAACAACAATATGGTGGCTACCAGCAGAACCAGGGATACCAGCAGAGGCAACAGCAGAACCGCGATGCCCCCAAGCCAGCTCCTCAGATCGTCAAGAGGCCAGAGCAGCCCGCTGCCCAGGCGCAACCAAAGCCCGAGGCCCCCAAGGCTGCCAAGATTCTCAGCATCGGAGGCGATGCTCCTGCCAAGGTTCTGAGCATCGGTGGTGATGCCCCCAAGCCCGCCGCCAAGGTTCTCTCCATCGGCGGCACTGCTCCCGCCAAGGAGGCACCCAAGAAGGAGGAGACCAAGAAGGACGCTGCTAAGAAGGAGGGTACCGCTGAGGCCGCCGCCAAGGTTGCTGCTACCAAGGCCGTCGAGAAGTCCGAATCTGCTGCTCCTAGCGGCAAGACTTCGCCCGCTCCCTCTTCCGGCCGCGCCAGCCCTTCGGCCGCTAACTCCGGCACCAAGGTTATTCGCGAGGTCGATGCTGTTGAGAAGGAGATTCAGTCCGCCGATGTTGACGACGAGACCCTCAAGGAAATCTACGGCAAGGAGCATATGAACATTATCTTCATTGGTCACGTCGATGCCGGCAAGTCTACCCTCGGTGGTGCCATTCTCTACGTCACCGGCATGGTTGACCAGCGTACCCTCGACAAGTACAAGAGGGAAGCTAAGGAGATGGGTCGTGAGACCTGGTACCTCTCGTGGGCTCTTGATTTGACCAACGAGGAGCGTGCCAAGGGTAAGACTGTCGAGGTTGGTCGCGGTTTCTTCGAGACCGACAAGCGCAAGTACTCCATTCTCGATGCCCCCGGCCACAAGACCTATGTCCCCAACATGATTGGTGGTGCTTCCCAGGCCGATGTCGGTATCCTCGTCATCTCCGCCCGTAAGGGTGAGTACGAGACCGGTTTCGAGAAGGGCGGTCAGACCCGTGAGCACGCCATGTTGGCCAAGACCCAGGGTGTCAACAAGCTCGTCGTTGTCATCAACAAGATGGACGACCCTACCGTCAACTGGTCCGAGGAGCGCTATAAGGAGTGCACGACCAAGCTTGCTCAGTTCTTGAAGGGTACTGGTTACAACCTTAAGACGGATGTTTTCTTCATGCCCGTCGCTGCCCAGCAGACCCTGGGTATCAAGGACCGCGTCCCCAAGGATGTCTGCCCCTGGTACGATGGCCCCTCGCTGCTCGAGTACCTCGATAACATGAACGCCCTCGAGCGCAAGGTCAACGCCCCCTTCATGATGCCCGTTGCTGGCAAGTACCGTGATATGGGTACCATGATTGAGGGTAAGATCGAGGCCGGTGTGATCAAGAAGGGTATGAGCTTGATCATGATGCCCAACAAGCAGTCGGTCGATATTTCGGCTGTCTACGGCGAGACCGAAGATGAGGTTTCCGTTGCCCAGTGCGGTGAGCAAGTCCGTCTCCGTCTCCGTGGCATCGAAGAAGAAGAGATCATGCCCGGTTTCGTTCTTTGCTCGCCCAAGCGTCTTGTGCATAACGTCACCGCTTTCGAAGCTCAGATCCGTATCCTTGACCTCAAGAGCATCTTGACTGCCGGCTTCAACTGCGTGCTCCACGTCCACGCCGCTATTGAGGAGGTTACTTTCGCTGCTCTCCTCCACAAGCTCCAAAAGGGCACCAACAGGAAGTCCAAGCTTCCTCCTTCGCACGCCAAGAAGGGTGACAGCATCATTGCTCGTCTTGAGGTTACCGGTGGTGCCGGCTCCGTGTGCGTTGAGAGGTTCGAGGACTACCCCCAGATGGGTCGTTTCACCCTCCGTGATCAGGTATGTTTTTGTCTTTTTGCCCCTTTACTTCATCAAATACGTGCTAACAACTACCGCAGGGTCAAACTATTGCTATCGGCAAGATTACCAAGCTCATTACCGACACCTCTGCTTAAATGGTGAAGAGAAGATTGGTGTTGTCGGCGGACTTGAGTTAAGAAATCGTATTTATCAAGTCGAAGATGGTAACAACGTAAACGGGATCGAGTAGGTTTTACATTGGTTATTTGCTTGAGCGCGGAAAAAGCTTTTGTAAGGGTCATGTTTACGTTGTTCGAGTCCAAGCATTGGGGAGATAGAGCAAAATACCAGTTGGAATCAAAAGTTTTGTTACGTTTGGGAAGCCCGGGTATCTTGGATACCCAGGTCATTTTTTGTTTACTCTTATGATGATATTTATTGGCTTGCCCAGACCTCCATGTGACATGGAGGATGGAATTGCCCACCCAAATCACTGACGATCATTCCATCGGGACTGATGTCGCAAGATTCAAGCCAAGCTGTACCTGACATTAGCAAACCTTCCCAAGTGAAGACAATGAACTTCGAGAAACTCCCCGAGGAACATGCGGGGAGAGCGGGGCCGATGACGAGCTATTCCCGTCGGAAGAGGATGCCGAACAACGGAGGAGGTGTTATAAGCGGGCCCACTCCGGAGGCTACCGAGCGTATGAGGGGAAGAGGATATGAGTCTATGACAACGACAACAGCTTCTTTCATATAGGATTTGTAATTCCGTCGTTATAAAAGACAGCTCCGGAACTGAGGACGTTGCAACAGTTTTTACCAGAAAAACTCCAGGAATTCAAAGGTTCACGACGAAGGTAAGTTCTCATATTCCTCCTCTCATGACATCATGACAAATCCGGAGCTTCCACCGAATCCAAAAATGCGAGTTCAGAACTGTCAACATCTCAACTGTTTCTTCACTCTCCCACTTATCGTTTCAGAGTGCTGATACCAAGTCGTGGAAGTGTAGTTACTAATAAGACGAACAGCAACCCGATTTCACCCAGTTCCCAAACACCGAACGAACACACCTACTCACAACATCACGAACTTTTATTAAACACTGATCGATATCTCTCAACACCACCACCAACCATGTCCGTCCCAGTAACAGCTTCCCCAGCCACCGCGCCTCCCATCGACGTGAGCAACCTCTTCTCCGTCAAGGGTCTCGTCGCCCTCGTCACAGGCGGTGGTTCTGGTACGTCCACCCGACTTTTTTTTTTTTTTTTTGTTTCTTGACCCCCTTCCCCTTACCCGTCCTTTCCCAGTTCTCCGGTTCTCCCTCCCTCCCAGACTACCACTACCACTGTTGCTGACACACACAAAATCACCACCAAACAGGAATCGGCCTAATGCTAACTCAATCCCTCGCCTCCGCCGGCGCCAAACGCATTTACATCGCCGGCCGCCGCCTGTCGGTTCTCCAATCCGCCGCCGACCGCATCAACTCCTCTCTTCCTTCAACAAAAGAACCAGTAGTCGTCCCCCTAGAATGCGACGTAACATCCCCCACCTCCCTCTCCTCTTTAGTGTCCACCATCTCCTCCGACCCGTATACAGGATACTTGAACTTGTTGCTTTGCAACGCCGGCGTCGGCGGGCCGCAGGTTTCCGCCGTGAACAAGGAGACCGGCGAGCCCAAGACTCTCAAGGAATTCAGGGAACAGAATCTGGCGGTGGATTTTGATAAAGAATGGGAGCAGACGTTCAGGGTCAATGTGGGCAGTGTGTGGTATACGGCTATGGCTTGTTTGGAACTTTTGGACAAGGGGAACCAAGTTGCTGCTACTGAGGGGGTAAAGGAGGGGGTTTGGAGGGAGAGTAGCAGTCAGATCGTTGTGACGAGCAGTATTGCGGGTTTAAACAAGGCGGCGCCGGGCGGGTGGGCTTACGGGGTGAGTAAGGCTGCGGCGACGCATGTGGGGAAGCAGTTGAGTGTGCTGTTGCCTAGGTGGGGGATTCGGTGAGTTTTTTGATCTTTTTCTTTTTTTTGTTTGGTTTGGTGAAGGACTGGAGGGACTGGGGGGCTGTGGTGAGACGCTAGGGGAAACGGGAAGTGGTGAAGAGAGGTGAAGAGAAAAAGGGTGAAGAGAGAGGTGAAGAAAGGTGAAGAGAGAGGTGAAGAGAGAAGTGAAAGAGGTTGGACAGACTGGCGATTTTCAAGTGAGAAGAGCCAGGGGAAAAGGGTTCTCGGGACGAGTGTCCGTTTGAGCCAACTCCTTGATGCTTCTCGGCGTCATTTCCAACCTGGACCCTATCGGAATAGGGGGTCTACCGCTTTTCAAAGAAAACTTGCTAACCTTCCATCTCTCACAGCTGCAACGTAATCTGCCCCGGCCGTAAGTCTCCCTCCCTTCCCACCCCTTCCCAATCTTTCCACGGCCACTAACTCTGTCCACAGTCTTCCCCTCCGAAATGGCCGCTCCCATCGTCCAAGCCGCCGGCGGCTCCATGACCGGCGGAGGCGTCATCCCTCTCGACAAGAAGATTGTCCCTCTCGGCCGCATGGGCGATGAGTTCGACATGGCCGGGCAAATCCTGTACCTGGCTTCGCGGGCCGGAGCGTATCTGAACGGAAACGTGATTGTTGTTGATGGTGGACGGCTGACTACGATGCCTAGTACGTACTAGGTACTAAGTCTTGAATGAGGGTTGTGGGATGAGTAGTTGGAGAAGAATGGAGGAGGAACGAATTATAGACTTGGTTGGGGAGGGGGGAATGAATGAGCTCGGAAAGGAGATATATGACTTGGAGTGGTTGATGAATTTTGGCTCTACATACCTACCTTATGTTTCAGGTTCTACATGTGAAATGGATGGAAAGTTCCCAATGTCCACTTGTGGTCAAGGAGGCATTTCATTTCCTCGTGATTCCCTGTGTGAACCGCCATCCTGCAACAGAACAAGGAGTGTACCTACTCATCACTTTAGTTAATACTAGGACCATATCTGAGATACCACCTGTTGAGGGGCGCGCCATACCTACCTGTACCCTTGATCATGCTTAGCAGGGCTGAGACTATCTATGAATTGTCAATCTTGTGTGTATCCAACGGAGAATCGCTGAAGTACATACATCAGTCTGCTCTCCATCCATATTCCATCCTCGTCCATTCTACTAGTCTAGGATCTCGTTTGCTCACCAGACAACCCCATGCTTGTCGGAAGCATTTGATGACGGAAAGGATAAAGAGAAGCTCGAGTTGTGATCAGAGGAGGATCACCAAGAAGTATTTTGGCGTGAGATTTGCGGGCTTGCTACGTATTTCGTGCTCAGTTTGCCCCCTCTCGTCGCTTTCCATATTCCTTTTTCTCTCCATTTCTTCTTGTTTCTTCGTCCCCTTGGCAGTAAGGAGGGAATTCGTAAGTGCAGTTAGGCCGCGCCCTGCTTACTTGCAAGAGTATAAACAGGACCACTTGCATGACCGTGACACTCAAGCGGTCGTTACCGGAGTGAAATGTTACTACTCATGAACAAGCAAGACTTGGTGAGGAAGAATCATGAGCTTCTAAAGTAGGCCATGACTGCCGAAAGAAAAGATGGATGAAACGAAGGCGCATGGGAGATGGAGGAAGTGGATGACATGTTGAAGTTGCCGTTCCCATTAGGTATCCACAACAACCAGTCACCCCCAGATAAACCATGATATGCCACCGGGATATTGACCGGCGAGTGAGCACTCGAACCCTCCATATGAAACTTTATCTATGAATCCCGAACGCGCATGCCGTCGACTTTTATCTTCCATGGTATCCTAGCGGTGAGAAATACGAGCTCGAGCCTTGTTGGGAGAGCTCCATTCATAAGGTTTAGAAGCAAATAACAAGTGGAAGTTAGTTGGTGACGATGGCAGATGGACCCCCAAACCTGTCAAGGGGTCTCGGTACTCAAAAAGTGGGACTTCGGATCCAGCTCCGGCAATGTCGACCTTGCTTTCCCCGTACCCGTGGAGATAGGGTGGCCTTTTTCACCCATCCCCACTCTCCTACAGAGAGTGGGTCACAAAACTGTCGGACAGCTCAAAACCGCTGGACAGTCTTAGCATATACAACAATATAGACCTATTTCATTTTATTAGCGAACTACACCAAAATAAAAACCAAACTGCATATTTTTACTATATCTTGTACTTCGCTATTTGGACTCGCATCGATTCGATTTTTTGATTAGATATTTATTATTAACTGTAATATTATCTTTTATCGTATTTTTATTATTTCTAGTCGAAATAGTACCCCTTGAGCGCGAATCCACCAATATATATATAGTATGCTAGTTAATTAATACTCGAACTCAGTATTACAACTCCGTCATTAAAATATTTATATAAAAGCGCTTAATTAAGGAGCCTAATTTTCTTAATGCTACGAAAATATTTAAATATAGTAAATTATAGTTTAGTTAATATATAAAGGCTTTAAACGAGATAAGTATATTTATATTTAGTATACGCAATAATGAGCGACTGATATATTAAATAAAAGTAGAAGATAATACTTTTGAGAGGTATTTAATATAATTTATTGAATTAAGGTTATTCTTTAGTAGAAATTTAATAATTAACGCCGCGAACCAATTATAAGCTTATTATATTGGTTCTACGTTTGGTATATCGTATAATTAGTATATTCGTTAGAAGAAGGATTATTTATAGTATAGTATAATGAAGATTAAATTAGTAGAAATTCGCTATTTTTTTTACTAAGTAATATATTAAGTACGTAGAAAAATTCTTCAAAAAGTTCGAAGCGGCGGTTTAAGAGTATAATATTTCTTTATCTTTTTATTAAAATACGAATAAAGCGGAGTACTGTATAGCGATATTCGCAGCAAGTATCGAAGTTTTAATTATAAAGTACTTAAAAAAGAAGTAAATTAGTACCTCCCTTTAGAAGAATATAAAATAATATAGGGTAATAATAATATATTAATTATATTTTTTAATAATTAAAATTATTTAATTTCGCTAACTATAAATCCGTTACCTCAATTAGCGCAGGGAATACCGTCGGTAACTATATTTCTATTTTTTTAATATTTAAAACGTAGTTATTAAAGGATATAGTTAATAATAACTTCTATCTAAAAGCATAGTTCGTTGGATTTAATACCGCGTTTAATAACGTAGAAATAATATTAAAATAGATATATTATTTTAATAAATAGTCGTAATAACATTATACTAAAGTAAAAGAGAGAGGGGTAGATTTCGTAAAGTAATTTGGTTATAATAAGGAAGAATATAATAAGGAGCAAGACTTCTTATATTATAACCCTAACGAAATAATTAATTTTGAGAAATACGCTACCTCTTTAAAATAACAGATTTATTATTTATTAGTATTAAATTCCTTTTAAGGGCATTATAACTTCGATTTCTACGAATATTATTTGTAATATAATATTTTAATTTTATTCTTCCCCCTTTATTTATTTTACTTTGTATAGCCTATAGACGTAAGTATTTTTTAATTGATAAAAGTAATATATTAGCGGAAATTTAAAAAATATATTCGAAAGGGGGAATTAAATATAAACCGTAAATAGTTTATCCGTAACCTTTAAAATATTATAAATTAAGGATTTAAAATTAAAAATATAATATTTAGCTTCGAAAAATTAAGAATTTACTTACTAAACCTTGCCTACATTATTTTAATATTAAAAGAAAAAATAAATTAAATTAATAGTATAACCTACCTAGAGATAATTCTAAACGATGCCCGCTGCTAGGCTGCTATTTAAAAAGGTTTTACTCGTATTAGAAAAATTATTAAAAAGTATAGTTTTCCTACTTGTATAGTATTTAAGGCGATAGAGGTTAGCTTTAACTAGAGATACTTCAATTATTACTACTTAATAGAATTCTTTCTTAAAAGACGTAAATAATTAGAAACTCTTAATAATAAAAAGATTAGAAGGCGGTTCGCTAAACTAGAGGGCGAATTTATAAATAATATTGCCGTTAAATAAGTATAATATTAATAGGAGGTTAGGGAGTAAATTAAGTAAGTGGCTACTAGGGGAAAACAATTAAAGGCTATTAATATTACCGTTAAAAATTATTAGAAAGAATAATAGAAGGAGTAAGATAAATGGAAGCGCTTCTTAAAGAATAGAATTAAATTAATTATTAATACTAGCCACCCTCGTATAGTTACCTTTTATAAATATTTCGAAAAGATTAAATAAGTTAATAATTATATTAATTTTAATAACCCTACTTAACTTCTTTAAGTATACAATAGGAGAAGGAAGTTACTTTTCTTTATTAATATACTAATTAAGTAAGTTCCTAATTCTATAACTAGATCGTTAAGAAATATGCCCGCTATCGACAAAAGTATAATTCTACTAGGAGATAAAGTACGTATTATTAGTATTAATAACCCTATACTGCTTAATTATAATAGGGAGGATAACGACGAAGATAATAATAATAATGATGATGGTAAGGATAGTAATAATATAGTAGATCCTAACTTCTCTTTTAGTTCTCTTTTTAACGAGGATAAGGAAAATAAGGAAGAAGGGGAGGAGATGCCTAACCTAGAGCTCCCTACCTAATTAAAAACCCTATTACCTTCCCCTTGTGATGGCTGGCACCACCAGTCGTCATGAATTCCATTCACAGGTGGCTTCCATTCACGGGTTTGGTTCAGATAGTTCAGGTTCTGGGCTTGGCCTGGCTCCCTCCCAGAGTTCAGGGTATAAAACCCAGTCCTTCCCATCTAGCCTTCCCTTTTAGAGTTTCCTTCTTTCCTCAACTTCTTGTCTTTAGTCCAAGTTAGCCATTAGGGTAGTATAGTCCTTGCACCCATACCCATCTCTGGCTACGTGTAACATCCCTTCCCTTATATTTAGTATTATACTAGAAGGTAAAAGGGTAGTCCTATACTAGAATATTATATTAAAAATTAGGGTATAGAAGAAAAAGAAAACTATAGAAAAGGTTATATAAGGGGAGGGTATAGCACTATAATAATTACCATTTATTTACTTTTTTCCCTATAGGGTAATTTATTTATACGTAAAAATATTATATTTAAATTATTAGACCGACCACGTTAAAGACTATCAAGTTATAGCCAGATTATTTCTAGTGTTTAGATAAAAATGTTGACTTTCACAGCTAAAAGTATACTAAAACTGTCTGGCGGTTTTGAGCTGTCCGACGGTTTTGTGACCCACTCTCTGTAGGAGAGTGGGGATGGGTGAAAAAGGCCACCCTATCTCCACGGGTACCCGAACGTTCGTAAAATAGCCGATCACCGCTCCACCGGTGGCCCGGGTCTCGAACTCCGTGCTGGTCGGTCATACGAACGGATTCCCGTCGTCTGTAGGGTCGGTCGGATGTTGGAGTTAGGTTCGGGTTGCTCCGTTGCTAAGCGCTATGGGTCCCGAACTAAAACCAACCAAGCGCAACGCTACGGCCAAGGTACGTTGTCAGGCTGTGTCTGGGCCTGGGGCGCTAGAAGTGCCAGGCGCTTTAGCGGGCTGGTGATAGTGGGGCATGGTGTTGCTGCATTGACATTGACGTCATCCCCACGCGATTGATCAACGTCGTGAAACGAAACCTGAGAAAAAGGGGACCTGTCTTGGTGTTGATGAAGGTCAGCGGTGAGGATAATTCTTCAGAAACTTTCAAAGCTCTTTTAGTGAAGTCAATGGTGGACCATGGATTGAAGGCCTTCCTCGAACGAGCTGAAGTGGTCGTTGTTTCTGTCTTGGGTTAGGTTTCGAGGTCTGCTTACACCGGAAGTGGGGCTTCAGGGGATCAAAGGCCTGTCAAAGGGTTCCTACAGGTCCCGCGAATTCGCGATCAAGCATCCGGTCCGGTGACCCCGCAATTGTCGACGTCTAATCAACCAAGAAAGGAAACCTCGAGGTCGGTTGGTAGGTCGGCTGTGATGAAGGAAAGTGACGGGTTGGGAAATAGAGGCGCACCTATCCCCTTTCTCCTGGTTCTCCATCTGTCCGTCCCCATGGTCCGATCTCCCCCGCATTGTGCTAAGGCGGCCCGGGGATAACAGGACAGCGTCAAGCTATGACTTTGAAGTGAAATCAGCAAGTGCACATGTTGATGTCAAGATTGCTTTTGTTGCGAGGTGGAAGACGGATACTTGATATCGAAACTTGTTGATGTGAGATGTGGATAGGAAGGAACACTGGCTCATTGAATAAACATCTGATAGACAGGCGCGGGATGGGAGAGGGCAACTACCATTTTGAAGAGAGCATCTTGATGGCCTCTCAATCTGACATCGTATCATGGCTGGAATTCAGTTGAATCGTGCTTGCCTTACACTCATCTTTATCAACCTCAAACAGCCTACTGTAAGTCGGAACCATGTGGTATCGTGAAGCAATGGCGTCGTTGCTGTACCCCGTCTTAGCCTCCTGTTCAGACAGATTGATATGCAGCATGTCGGTAATGCTCGACCCCAAGACCGAAACCCACATCACTTGCTCTTCAAATCATTCCTTCCATCCAGCCCGGTTGTGCTCCATTCCTCCATATTGGCACATGAAGATCCGGGGTCACACTCTTCCAAGACTTCTCTCTGCCCCTCCCTTCCCCCGTCCAGCCCGGCCATTGGTCCCTCCTCCACTTATACGCCGCGACTGTGGTGTATGGGAGCAACCCGGATGAAGGAAAGTCATTCAGTCGTACTTGACCTTGTTGTATAATAAAAGGCCGATTCCCTTCTCCCATCAGATGATATATCTGTAACCCGAACCATATCACCTTGCCGCGGCCCAGGAACTTTTCCATCTTTCTTCCTTTGTTTGGTGCTCTCACGTCAGAAGCACCTCTTATTAGACCAAACCAGACTTCAAGTTACGACAAAGAAATCACCAAACTCAACACCATTCCATCCATCTTGGAACACATTGCTTTTCCTAAAGGAACCATTCAGACGACCAAGTCCATTGCTTTCGTATTTTGATTGCTGCCTACGACTATTCGCCGCTTTTACTCGACCGAATCCTCAAGACCGACCGTGCAAAGCAGAGCACGCGACCCCGCTCTGACAATCGGCATCACATTCAGTCCAACCGCGAGAGCTTCCAAGCTTGCAGTACGACCCGAGTATACGGATTACAAAGCGCAGAGCAAGGCGCAACTTGGAAAACCAGTTACCGACCATCTACCAGGAGTGTCCCTACACTTGCGAAAAGAGACTGTCTTCCATCCCGTAAGAAGTTCGATCCATTGCGTGCATCCCGTCTCATCATTTCACATCACAGATGACCATGGATCATGGTTGAGTGACCACCATCCATCTTTGAGCATCCCAGTGATTTTGGTTTTCCCCAAACTGGAGTCCCCATATCAGCTCCCCCGGCGCCTCCGTTCCCCACATGCCCGCTTGAGCCCTGCCGAAGCCGCAAAGTGGAATGGAAGTGTTCCTTGACTCGAGCTTGACCAGCCCGGCCCCACTTCAACAAATTGTCCTGCATGCAGCAAAAGAAGAACGAGTCCCTACCTTTCCCGATGGCCACCTCCCCAGAGCTCCTCCCTTTCCCGGTCGGGTATCCCCATGATTTCTTCTATTCCGTCGAGTGAGCCGCCGCCACTGGAGCCTCTCCCAGGAGGGTCCCGGACATGGCAGGGGCTGACGGCATAGATGACGGCTTACTCTGGTTGTCATATGGAGATACTTCTGCAGAAGAGACTCCATATAAAAAAGAGATGAGCTGGGGCTAACATGGCTTTAAGCCCTGCAGTACCCGCTAGGACTTCCTGGCTCATCAACAAACATATCTGACACGTATCTTGTCGGTGTCCTCGTCCTGCTCTCCAGTCGTCCTAGAATCTTGTCAACAAGTTAATTTCAAATCATAAAAACCATGTCCACCGTCAAGCAGTCCGCCCAGGCCGCGACATCAGATGTCGTTGGCACAGCTAAGAGCGCAACGGCCGAGACGGTCACTGCCGCCACCGACTTCCTCCACACTCCCGCCGTCCGGGCAGCACTCCCGTTCATCAACGGCGGTCTCAGCGGCATGGTGGCCACGACGGTCATCCAGCCCATCGACATGATCAAGGTGCGCATCCAGCTGGCCGGCGAGGGCAAGGCCGGCGGTCCCAAGCCGACGCCCCTCGGTGTGACGCGCGATATCATCGCCAGTGGCAAGGCCATGGACCTCTACACCGGTCTCTCTGCCGGTCTCCTCCGACAAGCCGTATACACCACGGCCCGCATCGGCTGCTTCGACACCTTCATGAGTCGGCTCTCGGCGCGGGCCAAGGAGAAGGGCCAGACGGTTGGCTTCTCGGAGCGCGCCTCGGCCGGTCTCGCGGCCGGTGGTCTCGCGGCCATGATCGGCAACCCGGCCGATCTCGCCCTCATCCGCATGCAAAGTGACGGCCTCAAGCCCGTGGCCGAGCGCAAGAACTACAAATCCGTCATCGACGCCCTCCGCGGCATCGCGCGGAACGAAGGCGTCGCGGCGCTCTGGGCCGGCGCTGCCCCCACGGTGGTCCGCGCCATGGCGCTCAATTTTGGCCAGCTGGCGTTCTTCTCGGAGGCCAAGGCCCAGCTGAAGACCAGGACGGAGTGGTCGAGCGAGGTGCAGACGTTGAGTGCCAGTGCTATTGCCGGCTTCTTTGCCTCGTTCTTCTCGCTGCCGTTTGACTTTGTCAAGACGAGACTGCAGAAGCAGACGAGGGGCGCGGATGGAAAATTGCCGTATAATGGCATGGTGGATTGCTTTGCCAAGGTGGCGAAGCAGGAGGGTGTGTTTAGGTTTTATCGGGGGTTTGGGACGTATTATGTGCGCATTGCGCCGCATGCGTAAGTTGTTCTTTTTCTTTGAACTCGTGAACTTACTTGACTTGATGAATGGACTTTGCTGACGATGATTATATAGGATGGTAACGCTGCTTGTTGCGGATTACTTGGGCTGGTTGACCAAGTAAGCTGGTGGTTATGAGCCGGTGATGGTGATGAAGTGGACTTGCATAATATAACTGTTGGGCGTTTTGGGAGGTTAATACTGCCGGGATTTTTTGTTTCTTCCTCGGTTTCATGCCGTCTTCCTGACTGCGTTATGGGATGGCTTTTCGTTGGTTGTTTTGTTTTGTTTGTTTATACCTTTCTTGTTAGTCTTGCTTGCTAAGACAACTCTTTGACATACGTAGCTGTTTTGGTGTTCTTGTCCACTGACGGGTGATGTGTGATGCGTGATCAGGGTGCTGTAGTTGACGACTCTCGCACTTGTGCGTCGGCATTCCGTAGCAGTTCAGAACCTAGTTAGGACAGAGCCGAGGGTCAGGGTTATAGGTGTGGAAATGCAAGGGTTGGCAGTGTTGGCGGGGCCACCTCCAAGCTACCCTGCGGCCCAGGCCCTGACGGTTGGTAGAGGTACGTATCTTCGGACAATGGATTCAGTTCGCTTTTCACCCATTCACCAACTCTCTACAATATCGGCGTATCCTCCAACCAGAAACTGGACAAACAGTATTTGCTTCCAAGCAGTATTTCTTTCCACCAAAGATGACATACTAGACGGTCATGGATTCTCGGGATTGGACCCAGGCAAGTCGTTGCATCTGTTCCCTCTCCCTCTCCCTCTCCCTCCCCTCCCCTCAAGGTCCTCGGCCAGACCTTCTGCTAACACTCCTCTTGCCGCCTACAGCTGGGCTGTGTTGCCTACCCGTCGCCAATCCATCCAGATTACCATGCCGGACCCGCGTCGACGATAGCCTTCGACAACCAAGATGAGCTGCTATGGATAGGCACCCAGAAGGGCTTTGCCGGCTCCTTCATCGGCCGCGAGCTCAAGCGATTCACTGCCTTCCGAATACACCCCGAAGCCGACGGTCCCCTCCGCCAATTCCTCTTCGTCGATAAGGGCGTCATCTTCCTCGGAAGCCGGAGCGTCTACATGGCAGCACGTAGCGGCGTGCCCATTTGGAGTATCCGCCATGAGTCCATGCAGGATCTGCGCGCCATGTCCTTCACTAGCAAGGGCACGTCCGAGATCCTCGTGGCCGGCTGGCAGAACAAGATGTTGGTGATCGACGTCAATAAGGGCGAGGTCGTCAAGGAGCTCCCGACACAAGATCATTACTCCTTCCTGAAGATGAGCCGGTACATCTGCGCGGCAACGAACAAAGGCACCGTCAACATATTGGACCCTATCAACTTCACCATCAAGAAACAATGGCAGGCCCACGGGGCGTTCATCAACGATCTGGACACGTCCAACGACTTTATTGTTACATGCGGTGGCTCACATAGGCAGACGCACAACACCCCGGCCATACTGGACCCTTATGTCAAGGTGTTTGACCTGAAGAACATGAGCGCCATGAACCCGGTGCCCTTTGCGCCGCTGGCCGCTCACGTTAGAATGCACCCGAGGATGTTGACGACTGCTATCGTCGTCAACCAGGCGGGCCAGATCCATGTGACGGATCTGTTGAACCCAAGCAACAGCCAGGTCTGCTACACGCAGCCTCAGGGCGTGGTGCTGCATTTTGACGTGTCGAGGACGGGCGAGGGAAAAGCGCTTGCTGATAACAAGCACAACACCTACATCTGGGGCTCACCAAACAAAATCCAGTTCACCGAGATAGGAATACCGCCCAGGTTGCCGGACCCCCCTCAGCCGTCGTTGTTGCCGCCAGACCCAGACATGTTGGACGAACTACCCCTGAGCCGCATCGGCTTGCCGTACTACAGAGAGCAGCTCTTCTCAGCCTTGCCGCCGGATATCATCTCCGACGTGGGCGCTCCTCCGCAACAGGTCGATCCGAACATTTTGAGTACCCTTACCAAGACCGAGTGGGGATACATTGGCCCCAACAAGACGGGCTTGCAGAGAAATCAATACATAGATACCCGGTCTACCATGAAGACGTCCAACACGATACGAGCGCCAAAGTTCCTGAGTGAAAAGGCACGCGAGTCACAGGCGGGTTCGGAAGATAACACCCTTGTTACTACCGAGACGGCGGTGACGACTCCGAACAACGATCATTGGAGTCTGAGGCCGGAGGCGCCACCGGAATATAGGATATGTGAGATCAAGTATAGCAAGTTTGGTGTGGATGATTTTGACTTTGGGTAAGTAGATATATCAGACTGTTTTTGAATGGTATGCTAACTCGGCCCACAGCTTCTTCAACAACACCCAATACCCTGGCTTGGAGAACAACATAACAAACTCCTATGCCAACTCCCTACTGCAGGTCATGCATTACACCCCTCTGTTGCGAAACATGGCACTTCAGCACGCTGCTACGGCCTGTCTAGCTGATCCGTGTCTGTTGTGCGAGCTGGGTTATGTTTTTGATATGCTGCAGAAAGGTGAAGGGCCTTCTTGCCATGCTACCAACATGCTCAGAGCTCTTAATCATACCAGTAACGGTGAGTGTTTCTTGTGTGTAACTGGGTATATATCGCCACTGACGTATCAGCAGCCTCTGTTAGTGGTGTCCTCGAGGAGAACGCCAAAGACAAGAACCCCAGCACGCTGGTCAAGAACCTCACCATGTTCCTTTTCGACAAGATTAGCCAGGACTACAAGGGCACACCTCCGATTTCTACCGAACTCGAAAGGACTCTATTCAAGCTCAACCAGCCTCCGAACCCTCCTGATCTCGTCAAGAAACTCCTAGAGACCGACGCAAGGTACCAAATCAAGTGTATGCACTGTCAACACGTCAGCCCAAGGACAGCAACAACATTCGTCAACAAGCTTTGCTATCCGGCAGCGAAGCCAAACATCCGTGGTATGAAGGCCCAACGGATCACCTTCTCGCAAGTGCTCAAGGCTGGGCTCGAGAACGAGGCTGTCAACAAGGGTTATTGCACCAAGTGTCAGCGCTACCAAAACCTCGACCAGCGCAAGATCATCTTCAACATCCCAGCTGTTTTGGCGCTCTGCACGGAGATCACCACTGCGGAGCATCGCAAGTTGTGGTCTACCCCCGGATGGCTGCCTGAGGAGATTGGTATCATAGTTGACCAAGGCCATGTTTACTGCTATGAAGGGGATGACCTCAAGTTGCATCTTAATCGGGGGATACATAACATTACGGTGTATTCGCTGGTGGGTACGGTGGTTAACGTTGAGACGAAGAGTCCGCAGAAGAGCCATTTGGTGGCTACTGTTAATGGTATGTACTTTTCTTTTGATGAGATGGAAGCGGGTGCTGACGTGATGTTTAGTTGGACGCGCTGAGCCAGAGAGCAAAGACCAGGATCGCTGGCATCTCTTTAACGACTTCTCAGTACGAAGCATCTCCAAGGTTGAGGCCCTCACTTTCAATGCCGCTTGGAAGATGCCGGTCGTCGTCATGTTCCAAGTCAAGGCGGCCAACCATCGGTTCAACATGGACTGGAAGACACGCCTGGATACATCCGTCCTCTTCAGGGATAACAACCCACACGCCCTCAAGACGTACGAGATACTTGACCGGGAGACAGAGATTCCCGGTCCCGAAACTGTCATCGCGATTGATACAGAATTTATTCGACTTAAGGAGAGAGAGATCCATATCGACGAAGACGGGAAATCCAAGACCATCCGACCCATCTCGCACGCCATCGCGCGTGCCTCGGTAGTCCGGGGTCAAGGCCCCAGAGAAGGCGTTGCCTTCATCGACGATTACATCCACATCAAAGAGACCATTGTCGATTATCTCACCGAATGGTCCGGCATCACGCCTACCGACTTGGACCCTATCAACTCCCAGCGTAACTTGGTGTCCCCCAAGACCGCCTACAAAAAGCTCTGGGTGCTCGTCAACTTAGGCTGCAAGTTCCTCGGCCACGGCCTCAGCCAAGATTTCCGCGTCATCAATATCCAAGTGCCTAGAAATCAGGTTATCGATACGTCTATCATCTTCATGAAGCCGCCTTCTCAGCGCAAGATTTCGCTCGCTTTCTTGGCTTGGTATCTGCTCAAGGAAGACATTCAGCAGAATACCCATGACTCTATCGAAGACGCTCAGACAGCACTAAAGCTGTACAGGAAGTACGAAGAGTTCATGGCTAACGGGAGCTTCCACGATGTCCTGGAAGCGCTCTACAAAAAGGGCAAAACACTCAACTTCAAGCCGCCGCGTATTTCCACCGGTGCAGCCAAGGACGCCGGTTTCGGGACAGTACACCGCGTCAGCACCCCTCCCGTCCCCGCACCCGGAACATCCGAGGGAACCTTTGAAATCCCCAGCTCAACAACAACAACAACCGGTAGCAGTAGCGTCCTCTCCGCCACCGGCGGCGTAGGAAGTGCAAGTGCGAGCAGTAGTATGCCCTCCACCCCTGTCAGGAAACCCATCGGTCTCGGAGGACCGTTTACCGTCGCTGGTGTCACAAAGCCAAGCTCAGCTACTAGCGTTGATACTATTGGTGCTGGTGCTGCTGGCACGGGAATCACAGCGACAGGAACAGGAACAATGGGTGGTGGATACGGTGGTTATGGAACGGATGGCGCGTATTGGGGCGGACCGAATGATATGGCGCCTACGAGCATGATGGGGGGATCGGCGTTTATTCCTGCTCGACTCCCTCCTGGACTGCCGGAGTCGAGGTTTATACCGTATAGGCCGCAGGTTTTGGCTGCGGAGCGGGAGGCGGATGCTGCGGCGGCGGCGGCTGGTAATGATGTCGGTGGTGGTAGTGATGTTGGTGATGTTGGTGGTGCTGGTGGGGAACATGGGAAGCAAGAGTAGAGTGGTTCTTCTTCTGTTGTTGGTGGGGGACAGGGAACGCAAAAACAGCAAGGGGCTCGTACTGCTTATAATGGGAAAACTGCTGATGAGAAATTGGAGGAGCGAATAAGGCCGAATGAGCGAGAGAGGCGACGGAAGAAAAAGAAGCGTTACAAGGCAAACCTGCGGCGGAGGCGAGAGGAGGAAGCCTCTTCTCCTGCTGTCGGTCCTCCTGTCGAGGAGGGTTCTTCTGCTGTCGGTGAGGAGCATGCTGGTGAGGAGCAAGCAAGGCAAAAAAGGCAGTCAAAATGGAAGCAGCGGCAGAATCGAAAGAAGCGGGTGAAGGGTGAGGAGGAAGCATCTTCTGCTGCCAATCTACCTCCCTATGTCGGCGAGGAACCTGATGATGATGAACTGCGAAAGCAACAGCAGGATTCTTTTGCTCCTGATTTCGAGCAGGATCTTTTTGCCTCTGATTGCGACGAAGGTTCTTCTGCTGTCAAGGAAGTTTCTTCTCCTGCTGCCAGTTCCTCCTCCTCTGCTGTTGTTGGCGAGGAAGAGGTGAAGGAAGTAGAGGAAGTAGCTTCTGCTGTCGGCGAGGAACCTGTTGATGAGGAACTTGTGGAGCAAAAGAAGCAAAAGAAGCAAAAGAAGCAGAGGGACCTAGAAAAGCGGCAGATAAGAAGGAAGGAATTGAAGGAATATAGGCGGCAGAAGCTAGAGGAGGAAACCTCTGCTTCTCGTGCTGCTGTTGACAGTGGTTATAGTTATATTCTTGCTGTTCATTTTTCTCCTCCTTTCGTCGGCGAGGAATTTGACGATGATGAATTGCGGAGGCAGCAGGAGGAGCTTTTTGCTCCTGAACCTTATGGTCCTGATTTCGAGCAAGATCTTTTAGAAGCCCCTGGTTGCGACGAAGGCTCTCCTGCTATCGAGGAAGTTTCTTCCCCTGCTTTCGAAGAGGATGATTCTTCTGCTATCAAGGAAGTGTCTTCTCCTGTTGTCAAGGAAGTTGCTTCTCCTGCTGTCAGTTCCTCCTCCCCTGCTGTTGTTGGTGAGGAAGAGGAGAAGCAAAAGGATGAAGATTCTCCTCCCGCTGTCGAGGAAGCTTCTTCTCCTACTCTCGCTGAGGAACAGCGGAAGCAAAAGGAGGAAGAAGGTTCTTCCGTTGTCGGTGGTGGTGAGGAGGGGGAACAGGAGAAGCAAGAGGATCAAGGTTCTACTCCTGCTGTAGCGCCTTAGAAGGGCTGGAAAAACGCAAGGAAAGCTGGGAAAGTTAAGGAGGAGTATAAAGCGGGTCATAAGAAGTTTGTCCTGCCATGACCACATTTGGTTGTGGCTGGTCACAATTGTAGTCGTAGCATAGGTAGAAGCATGAAGCGTGCGGATAGAGTATGGATTTCCCAGCGGTGGATAGGGCGGTTGTCTCGCCGTTCTTTACGGAACGGAATCTTTACGTCTCATCAACTAGTACGTATGGTATTCGTCGCCAACCCAACTCCAAAGTGCTGTGATGATTCCCATCCAGGTCGGGCCCTCCTCCTCTGCTGTGATTATTCTTCCTGCAAGCATCCAATCCAGACAATTCTACCCATGCTTCGCTTCGTTTTTCAACCATGGGAAATCATTTATCGTGGACTTGGACGCACGTTTAAGGTGTCTGGGCATGGTATCACCAACTTTCGCGACTTTCAATCTCAGGGGGCTAATCATAGTTATGCCCAGCATTTACCTGGCCGTTCTGACTCTTCAGAATCTCCTTTTTCTTCACTCTTTCTGCTAACTTACCACCATTCACTTACCGAATAATCGCGGGGAAAATTCAGAATGGCTGGCTCCCTTGGGTTAAAGGTATCCGGCAGCCATACATTTATTGCCTCCTGACACCTGCAAAGCTACCTACCGAAACAACTCCCGGCAAGTGTTGAACCCTGCGTCTAAGCCAATTTGAGTTTCTCGTTCGAGGTTGTTCGGTAATCACTCTGGTCTCACAACCAAACCTGCTGGATGAACTTCAGTCCAGAGAGTAGTGGCTGTTGCTCTCCTGTCTGGGTTTTTCTTTTCCTGGGGCACAACCAGACAGAGCCTGGCAAGTCATGGAACAGTCCGACATTGCCTTGGTTTTCTTTCCCATATTTCCGCTTAAACCTGCCTCGCAATGCATTGTAAGGCATGGGAGGCAGGATCCTGCAGAAGGTATACGTATACACATCGCAGCTGTCTCGCAGTTCCAAGAATCAGAAGTGTGGCTGTGCCAATATTCGGTGCAGTTTCGAAGGTTTCCAAGCCGGATTTGAAGGGAATGATGGTTTTGTGTCTCTGTGCATTAGGGTTGTCGGGTTTCGCCAGCTGGAATCATGGGGCAATGACGTGCACGAGAGATCCCAAGGTTGTCAACGAGGCGAGTACAAAAGGGGACCGACAGTTGACAACAGGCCACCATACGAATTTCAACAAGGTCACCGTATAGACTTCAACGACGCCATTATACGAACTTCAACTGTCTTCGACCAATATCTCGTCACTATCACCACCAGCACAGGCGTTACCACACATCAATAGTTTCACTCCTCATTCCAACGAGGGCATATCTGATCCTGGACACTTTGTGTTGGTAGTCATATCAAACGAAGCACATCCAGCAACTGCAGTAAGTACCACATATCACCGAGAACTCTGAAGAACCCCAAGGACCCCAAGAAGCTCGCCCGGACAGAAGGGTTCTCAGCACTTCCCATCTCAGAATCAGTATGTTCTTGAGCCAGGGAAAGACCCAAGTCTTCACTTCTACATCCTTTCCTTTGAAGAGCCACCTGTCGCTCCTGTACGTCACATCATGTCGTGTGTTATATTTCCTAGAAAGCACATACCGCCAAAATGGCAAAACGGAGTAGACAAAAGGCAAGTGCCAGACAATTTGGATTCCGTCCGGGTTACACACTACAACCGGAAGACCGGGACACTCACCGGCACCTTCCTTCACTTGGTACCACACACCGAAAGCCCGATATGACCCCATCATCCCCGTCCGTATATGGGGTCACCAGTATGGGGGCTATGAAGAAAATAACTTCGACAACGTCTTCACCGGGGCCGTCATTCAAATCAGTAAAACACCACGTCAGAAAGTCGGGTATGGTGTCCAAGCATAGTACGGCAACAGGACACCCAATCGGTCTTTATGAGCTCAGCACCATGATCTATACCAAGGACGTCACCGATGGTTTAACGACTTTGACGAAGCAGCGGCACTGTGGTTATCTCCTTTCACTCCTTCCACCACAGATCAACCACCGCCGTCATCACCACAGCAGCAACGAGTGCCGCACAAGAACAAGGAGTTCCCCAGACTGCCAAAGACTGGTATTGGGGGTACTGCCGTGGGACCGAAAAGCCCAAGATGACTGCCTTTCAAGCTCAGTGCACCTACATCATTCGCAAGTCCTGGGCGGAAGTTGCCCCGCCTTCTCGCGATGCTCCTTCTTCTTCGAACCCTCTAGTCTTTGCTGTTGCTGCTGCTGCGGAGAGAGAACTGCGCAGGCAGGTGCGAGTCCGACAATGTGACAGGAGCAAAATGAATCACAGCAGCAACTGAGGACTGCTAAGGCCGGGCATGGTCGGCCTGTGCCTCTTGTCTTTGGCTGTTCTGTCTTAACGTCGACTCGGGGAAAGGGGAGAGGATGAGTCTGAGAAGGAGCAGCACCCTGGACAGACTGGAGGAGGGACGAATTAAAAGGACCGGGAAAACGAATTACGACATCTTCTTCTTCCAGTCCATCTCAACAAATCACCACTACCACTCATCCATTTCACTACATTCTTTGGAAACACCACGAACAGCACGCCATTTTCGACAGCTTATTCTATCGAGGCCCAATATCACTTGGTTGGAACAAGCATCGGCAGCAACACCCAGCATTCGAAACACTTCAACTATCCTTGCAGTGTCATGGGCTTTTGGCTTTGGCTAAACCCAAGCTTGCTGGACACTCGAAGAACGGTACGAACACAACACAGGCCAAAAAACACCACGCAGACCAAACTCGACAGCCAAGGTCGATATCCGGTGCTTTTCCACGAGTTGTTTCTTGTCGGAATTCTTGTCATTCTAGTCTTCAGTGGACTTTCCCGCTTGCTCGGAGCCTTTCTCCCAGTCTTCATCCACTATCTCGTCCCCGCTATCGTTGAAGTGGCCATCTTCCTTCATACCAGACCTTGTTACTTTGAGTCTTGAATACAAAACAAGTCTCTGCTGGTCACAATTTCCACCGACGCCTCCTCTCGATACACCACATCGAATTACATCATCTTTGGGACAGCTGATCCGTTCGCTGTTCCCTTTGAACAAGCATCACATTATCGCCAACATCCCACATTAGAAACAAGACTCGGCTGTCATTCATCAGAATCATGCCTCCAACCGGGCTTCCTGGACAGGACGGGCGGACCGGGACAGGACGGGCGGACCGGGACAGATACCACGACGCAGACCATACTAATCCCCGGCCACGGTCAAGGTAGACTGATAACCTACTACATCATACTTGGCGTTATCGGTGCAGCACTCCTCTATCACCCTGGCCCCGACTCCCCTGGCCCCTGGTCCACTTTTTACAGAATGATTGTATATGCCCTTCTTTTCGAATGTAGCAGGGGCCTTGGCGTACTTGTAGTAAGGCCTTGGCTTCCTTGGGGGTAGTGGGTACTTTTGAAGTTGGATTTTCAAAATTACTAGCAACATGATTTTATCAGCGAAACTACAAGCGGATTCAACAAACTTACAAAGTCTTTCAACATTGCAAATTAAACCAACCCGGAAGAGAAAACAAGACCGATAAACCGACGCTGCTGCCACTACACACCAGGACCGGGTCACAAAACTCAACTCAACTCGACGGCCAACTACGAAAAAAAAGATCAAATGGTTCCCCTATCCCTCATCCTCCTCGGATCCCTTCTCCCCTTCCACTTCAGTCGACAAGATCATCGAATGGAAACGGTCTTCTTTGTTTGGCTCATGGTGCTCATACCTGTGATCTGCTACCGTATGTATGGCCAGTTTCAACTTCTCCCTCTTGTTGCATCTCCCTTTGTGGTCATGGTCTTCTATGATCTTGGCATCTGCGTCATTATGCTTTGCGGACTCCTGGAGTTGTGTTGTGATCGGGTGGGGCTCTGAACTGCTGGCTTATCACCTTGAGGCTCTGGGACTCTGAGGCACTCTTGAAGACTCTTGAAGATGAGGACTGGAGTAGGAGGGAGGTTCTTAAAGACGAGAAGGATATACACACAGGGCTGGAAAGGCAAAGAGATCAGGCATGATGAGAAGGAAGATGTTGGATGGCAAAGACGCTATTAATGAAGAAAGAAGGATACGGATGACAAGGAAGAGCAGCGAACGAGACGAGGCACGACGACTTGGATGCCAATAACGGGATCTGGACATGTTCAGGTTGCTACTCGCTGCTCTTGGGCTTGAACCTGTTCTTTTGTCTTCTCTGCGAGCTCTACACGACAACTATCGCAAGCGTTTCTGGTACGATTCAAAGGGGCCCATTCCGTTCAGTTTATAGTTTTTCTTGTTTGGGTTATCATGGCTGTCTGTTCAGGGCATATGAGTTGGAGCAAAATCACTATAGTCATTATCTCTGCGCTTTGTAGTGAATACGAAAACGATAAGCGCAACTTGTTTTCCTCAGATGAGTGTTCCTACAGCGGCTCTTGAGTTAACTTGCTTGATGCATCATTTTGTCAGGAAAGATGAACTCGCCGCCGTTCAGGGTATACGTGTACGAACGGAAGTGAAATGAAATAAAACAAGCAAGCAAGCAAGCACCTGGGTGAGCCGGCCGGTTCGACGTACGTACACATTGCGTTCGTTGTGACATCCGATGGGCTCAATTGGATTTATTGGCCCCTTGAGATGTTTGTGCTTTCTCAACTAATTTTGTCCGTCCGGCATTACGTTCGCTTCTTTTGCTCTCTTTCTCTACCTAAGTAGCTATACAGAGAGATACGGTACAACCAAACCGCTTGGTGTGGCTTGGAAAACACAGCCAGAGAACCAACCAACCCTGTGAGAGAACTTGCTTGAATGCTCATATCACCCAAGACGAAAACAAAAGGAAAAAAAAAGAAAAATGTTTCGTTTTTCTCATACACGCCCACCCAGTCTCTGAATGGAAGAATTTACATACCTCTAGCAACCAACCAACTCTAGCCTAACTTCTTCAATAAACTGGAACGCTGACGCTGCTGGGTCACGGCACGGCACCGTAAACGTCAACGTCAACGTCAACGTGGTCATTCATCCATCCAAGTCCCATGCATGACTGACTGGATTTCGCTCGCTCGCTCGCTCGTGTGGCAGTGTGGCAGTGTGGCAGCAATGATGACCGTAAGTAAAGTGACTGACTAGTTGGTTGGAGTTGTTGTGGGTAGAAGTATGCAGTACCGTAGAAACTCGGCGGGAAATACCGCAAAGACTCGGGCCGTCCTTTTCAATTTTCCAGGGAAACCTGGCATTATCAGACATGCTGCGTATTGCCCGAATATGTGAATTTTATGCCCGCAAAAAAAGGGTGGGAGAGACTGGATGTGTTGCCACCCCGAAGCACTCACTGTAAATTCGATTTTTCTGGTGCCCTCCCTGTCTTTTCCCCGTCTCTTTTCAAGAGAGGGCGCTGGAGGGTAGGGAGGGACATTCAAAATCACCGTCTTGCATTGATACAATTTCTGGCGGGCATGAAATGTTGCAGTATGTTTACAGACTATGCCAGATTTCCCTGGAAGTTGAAAAACAAACGGCCCGAGTCTTGAAATCTGGCATAATCAGTACACTTGAGGCAACTCGAGCATTGCAGACTGCTCGAATCTCTTCCAAACCCCAAACCCTAAGGCACCTAATACATAGATTCTGTCAGTTAGGCCCTGGAAGTTGAAAAACGATCGGCCCGAGTCTTTGCGGTAGGCAATCGTCCTATATATCCCTCTCTTTGAGCGCCGGACAGGCAGGGCAGAACGCGGCGCTCCGTAAGCACGCATACATATGCCAGCAGATGTGTCTGTCCTGTTTTTGGTGAAATCTTGAGGACAATTACCACCACTCTTCTAACTTGCGCGCGTTTCAACGTAACAGGCTCGCGAGGGCTTGCCCTGTACAGATTTCCGCCCCCCCTGCCCGGCGGTCAAAGAGGGATAGGACGATTGCCTATTTCCTGAGTTTCTACGAACAGTATACAAGCGCCACAACAACCACAACAACAACAACAACAACAGCAGCAACGGACGTTTCAAGGGATGTCTTTCCAGGAAGGGAAGCAAAATGGAAGTTGAGAGATATGTTATAGTAAGGTAGTAATAATGGCGACGGGGATGGGGATCAGATGGGGACGGGGATGGGGACGGGGACGGGGAAGGAAGGCATTGCGGTCACTACACTACCTACATGAATGCTGAATCGAGGCGAAGTCCAGCTAGTTTAGTTACCAACAGACAGCCTCAGATCAGACGATGATGATAATGATGATGATGATGATAATGATGATGATGATAATGATGATGATGATAATGATGATGATGATAATGATGATGACAGTCACTTTCACTAACTACTTTTACAACAATCCCATTCATTCATTCATTCATCATTCACAAAACAACACAAAGGTAACATGTGGGCGGCCCCAAGGTTTTCGTTTTTCAGAGATGGATCGATGACCAAAGAAGTTAGTTAGGCAACGAACAACTAACTTGGAGACTGAATGAACTTCATAAGAGCGGTAAGACACACGCGCACGGGAATTTGCATCAAGTAAATAGCACCGCACCGTCCGTCCAACAAAGTTAAGCTTTCATGAAGCGGAGGGAGGCAGGCCAAGAAGGAAGAGGTAAATAAATACCAGGGCTTTGATATTACCTATATTGAGAGGTCTCGATTTGATATGCTATGTATGTATGTATGTATGTATGTATGCACACGATACGAACAACCTTTTTTACCCTCAATGAAGATTTTGCTTGTGTCTGCGTCTTGTCTGTTGCTCCTTCTTTTCTGTGTTCCGTCCAGAGACAGACAGCAAGCAAGCTCGATGACTTTTTTTTTTCCCCTTTTCGTATGCAAAAGATCCACGTTAGCCCCAGTCTCTAAGAGTTGACTCGAGTTTGAGGGTTGGGGAGATAGAGGAACGAGAGAAAAAGAAAAGAAGGAACAGAGAGGAAACCAAATTCAAGCGTGTGTGTGAAACCGTGAACGCCTGAGTCCATGTTGATGATGTTTGTTGCTGATATGGTCGAACGGACTGAGAGTTAGAACCCTCGAATGGATGCCGGACCCGTGGTCGAGTATGGTTCCGTTGTGTCCGTAGATGCGAGTCGTGATGGAGCGGTTTCGAATAACAACGATCCGGTCGTACAGCCGATAAACAGATATTGTCGATGACTAACGGAATTATCTCCCCGAACAAAGACAAGAAACAAGAAACAAGTTAGCCAAACTCAATCAATCCAGATCTTCGTTGGGCTGGTAAATGTGGCGAGACCGCGTAGGGTCCTTGCGCATGGCCTGGCCTGAACCGGTGAAACCGACTGTTTTTGTTTATCAGGTTAGCATATCTCCTTTTTGATGCCACAAGATTCCAAGCGGGCGTGGATCGGCCAGACTGCGGTCAAGTCAAGGCCAAGATCAAGGTCAATGTCAAGGTCACACGCGACCGACAAAACCTCGTCCCGCAACCCAAGTCCAAGCCGGGCCACACACAGCAAAACGGAAAAAAAAACAGTACTCACCCCTCCCATTCACCCCCTCGGGCGTCCTAAACATACTCTCCTTCTTCGCCGCGCCCTTCCCAAACTTGCCCTTGGCCGTAAACTCCTGCCACTTATTCTTGCCCTTCTCCAGCTCCTTATTGGCCTTGATCTTCTTGAACTTGGGTTTCCCATCCTTATCAAACTTGGAGTCCCCCATTTTCCCCTTTCCAGCTGCTTCTTCCGCCGCCGCCGCCGCCGCCAACGCACCGGGGTATAATTCGGGCCCGGCGGAAAGGGTGATGCCGTCCGAGTTCCTGGTTATAGCAGCCGCTCCTGCGGCGGAGGAGGCCGGGATGGAGGAGGGGATGGGGTACATGTCGGAGTCGGCTTTGCGTTTGAAGCCTGCTCCGCTTGCGCCGGTGGATGAGGAAGAGGCGGCGGCGCCGCCGGGGGTGGAGGTGGAGGTGGAGGAGGAGGAAGCGGAGGCCATAGGCTTGATATCCTTCGCTCTCAAAGTCTCGACGGTGTCGTAGCTCTTAAACTTGACGGTGTAGATGGGCGCGGTCGAAGAACCAGTCACAGAAACGATCTTGGCGGGGTAGAACCCCTTGTCGCCCGAGAGCCAGCGGGCCATGACGGTGTCGTTGACTTGGTAGTTTACTACTGGCGCTGGCGCTGGCGCTTCCTCCTTCTCTGGTTGAGGAGTGGCGGCGGACGGCTTCTTGAAGGCGGGGTGGTTCTCGCGCGACCATTTTGGTGGTTCTTCTGCATCTTGGACGGAGGCATTTCGTGATGTTGAGGAGGAAAGGCCGATAGCGAGCGGTTCTTGTTTCTGAGCAGCGGAGGCGGCGGCGGAAGCACCTTTGAGTTCGGCGAGCGAGTCTTTGAGGAGTTGGATGCAGTTGACGAGTTCGTTCCTGAGGGCGAGGAGTTCTTCGTTTTCGGGGTCATCCTGGAGCGAGGCGTCGACCAGTTCGAGCTGAAAAAAAGGGGGGTTATTAGTATGACGACGCCTTTGGGTAGGGGATGGGTAACGTACTTGGGTCTCGTACTCCTTGCGCTCTGCTTCGAGTTGCGCTGCCATCTTGAATGACGAAACTGATTCCAAGTACTTGGTATTGAGTGCCGAAATCGGGTGGCGCTGGTGGTTGCTGGGTTCGTCGGGTTGCAAATGGGCTGCAGTGGCGGTCTGTTGAAAAGTGACTGAAATTGCGAAAGTTTGTATGTCGGGCGCAAAAGGATGGGAATTGGGAAGAGAAGTGATGATGGGTCGATTGCACGCGGCTCGATGCGATACGTAAACAATTTACTATAGCGCGGGAACCTTGAGTGACGCACGGACGGAAATATCCGAACAACATCACCAACTTGCGACCTGGGAAACAACACCATTCACTTCAGTTAGACATTGAAATAGTTATCAGATAAAGACCAAATACAGTAATCGCTTCGTAAATATGCTATACTCATGTAAACATCACGCTGACATGTCCTTCGAGTCCACCCTTTCCGTCTGTGTCTGTATCCTTGACATGAATCTCGTCTAATATGTATCCGTCTACACCAGAGGATATCCACCCCTGACCTCATACCGAGATTCATACCTGTTTGTTTGTTATGTATACGCACAATCGTGCCCGTTGCCCTTAACGCCTTCAAATAGCAACCGAACCCTATATCAGCAATGAAAGCTCATGAATAACCCCTAAACCCCACCAGTCCTGGTCGACAATACTCCTACGCACTTCGACCGACACTACTAACCAAACCCACCACCTCCCACAACAACTCTAATGGCGGTTCATCACCACCACCATTCTCGTTCACAAGCGTCCTCGCATTGGAATCCTCGCTTGCACCATCACCGGCACCATCACCGGCACCATCACTCGCCCCATCAAAGCTCCTGGCAATCTTGCCGGCTACACCAACCCCACCGCCCCCATCAACCTTCACGCCATTCCTCGTGATATCAGATCCAAGCCTACCAGCCCCAGCACCAAGCCTGCAGGTCTCCTATTCCTGGCTAGTGCTCAGATCCAGACTCTTATCCCACAAGGCCCTCAGAATCGCCTGCGTCTCCGCATGTTCGCTCCTATCAACCAAGCTTGATCCGCTCAATCTCGAGCTGGAACCACCGTTGGCACCATTCAACATGCCTACATGCGGCTGTCCGCCGTCTCCATCGCCGTAGAGGCTAGAGCTGGTACTATTAGCCCTGGTCTCGATTCCGCCTAACCCAGAAAAGCGGGCTGCGGCAGAGACGGCCTTGGAGGGGATGGCGGACATGGAGTTGCTGTGCTGGTGGTTGGCGTTGATGGTCGCCTGGGCGAGGAAGGAGTCTCGCGGTTCTCTGCCGTCGCGGAGGAAACTGGGTCGGCCACCGCCTAGTTCGGAGCCGCGCTTGGAGTGGGAAGTTCCTGGTCGGGAAGAGCGGCCGCCACCGTTCATGTTCAGAGACCCGCTCTGCAGAGCCTGATATTGAGCTATGCGCGCTATTGAGCGAGCTACCGGGTTTTGGTAGCGCCGGACGACGAGGTACTCCATGCCTGTACGCTCGAGGATTTTGGTGAGGCGGGGGTCGCGGTTGTCGTACCCGTTTCCGTTGAGGCCAGGGGTCAGTGGGCCAAGGGTTGGGTGGTGAGGTGGGACGTGCGGCTGGTCCAGGGTTGAGCTGGCTCGCTGGAGCTCAAGTTTCTGCTGGGTTCTGTTCAGATCTTTAAGAGCGCCATATACGCCGCTGGAGACGCTGGTTTGAGTGCCGTTTCGTCTTCTGGTGGTTCTCCTGATCTCTGTCACTCCAGTACCTTCGTCGTCCGAGTCCGCCCCGAGTTTGGAACCTTGGTGGCCGGCATGCTCGAGACTTCCCATTGATCGTGAGGTACCGTTCTCTGCCGTGGCTCGGATGCTGGTAAGAAATGATTCACCGGGGTTGCTGGGATTCCCGGTAGATCCAACCTGATCACCTCCGACAAACCGCGAGGTGAGTAGCTCCTCTCTTCCACTGCTGCTTCCTGGGCGTACTTGAGAAGAAAGAATCGACGAAGCAGGAGACGTCGGCCGTGGGGCGTTTAGCTGGACCTGTACGCTTTCTGTGGACATCTTGGGCACAGAAATCATGGATGGTACTCGCTTCAGAATGCGTTCTGTAAGAAGCTGGCTATGTGTCTGGCTGGTAGTGCTATGCGCAATACTAGTCTGACTACTGCTATTCTTGTTGGTAGGCGGTTTCGAGGGTTGTTGCACTTGTTGCTGTTGTTGCTGCTGTTGTTGTTGTTGCTGCTGGGAGATATTGCTGGCGGGAGCAACAGTATTATTACTGGGCTGGACACGCTGCTGTTGCGAAGGGAACTGATATGCTACTCGCGAGTTGTCAAGCTGCCCCTGAGGCGGTACGGCGGACGCCAATGGATGCAGGTGGTTCTCGTTTGATGTCTCGGCACCGTTGATTGTCGACCCGCGCCGCGACAGGAGAGGGGAGGCTGATGTGCTGGCGTCCACCCACTCGTCCTGATCTTCCTCCTCGTCGTCGTCGTCCTGACCGTCGTCCCCTATGTTAAAGTGGACCTTGCTATGTCGTTCGCCCTTGAGCTTGTGGACGGCGGGGTTGGATGAGGAGCGCTTGAGCAGATTGGATGAAGACTTGGCCTTGCCTTTTCCAATTCCAGCTACGTCGGCATTCGATCGATTGCGCTTCAGGGCTGTCGTAGAAGTGTTCTTGAGGTTGGTAGCGACGGTCACGAGGTCCTGGGACGTTGCGCGGCGGTGGACTTGCGGTCGATCAGGCGGTCGATCAGGCGATGTAGGTGATTCTCCTTGTCGGCTCGCGGCGGTGCCAGTACGATTCAGCTTCACCATGGAGGTCGAGCCATGGTGTTTGTGTAGGCCTTTGGAGGAGGGGACTTTTCCGTGCAGTCGTGAACCGCCGACTACGTGCTTGGGGCCCTTTGCGCGGTGGTGATGGGTGTCGCCGCCGATTTGAGAAGAGCTGCTTTCGCGGTGTTGCAATGGCGGCCGTTTTGATTGGCCGGGGGCGCCCGATGCATCGCTATTCTCCCTTTCCCTAGGCATGACTGTGGTGTGCTTATTTCCTGTGCCCCCTCTTGGCCTTTTTCGTAATGATCCTATCCGACTCCGATCCCGCGCTCACTCGTGTAGCGGCGCTTTCTTGTTTGTCGACGGACTGAAAGACGAGTTTGATGTTTGTTGTTCTCTAAACTGGGCGAGGGTATACAGTACCCGGTGACGCCGTGGGGGGAGGTTCGAGCGAACGGGCTTTGGTCCGACTATCGAGTTTGGAGGGGTTCGTGCAAAGCTCCGGCTGTCTGTGTGTTGCTTGCTTGCTTGCGGTTTCCTGCTGGTTTCCTGCCGGCAGTAGGCGTCCTGTTGGCGTCCTTCCTGTTGGTCAACCGCAACCCAAAGACTAGCGGGCGCAGATTGGGTCCCAAGGCCGAAGTTCGCTTCGAGTTCTGATCAGGTTCGTCAGAAAACGTGGGGATACCCAATCGGTTCCAACTCGAGTCAATGATTGTTGGCGTAATCGTGGGAAAGTCGTACTCGGTAGGTAGTGAAGAGGCGAGGTTTCTGAAGCTTTCTTTTCGTTCGCTGGAGATTTCGAAAATATTAGTGGTTCGGGCGTGGTGTGACCAATCGTCAATCTCGTCGTTAGTGGGCGCCGCGATTGTGTGTGGGAGAGGAGTGAGCACACAAAGGTAGGCGCAAGCCGATGGTCAGCTTTTTGGTCCAGAACACCGTCAGAGGGGGAGGCACAACGAGAAGTCCAGAGGTGTCTGATGGTAGAGTTTGAAAGTTGGACAAAAGGTTGCCCAAGTTGAATTGGAAGTTGTTGAGCTCCAGACTCCAGTCCCTCCTCTCCCAGGTCCTCCAGTCGTCCACTTCCACTTGCTCTTGCCTGCCAGGCCCGAACTAGGACCGACTACGTAAAACCACTTTATTAGCGGCTCCCCCAACTGGACCCCCCTCGGGTAAACACTGACCCCCGAGTAAAAACCCCCACAGCCTATTCCGTTCTCATCTTCCAACAACATCCAACTAGGAAAGAATCTACGACCACCCATCACATATCCAACTTATCGCTTTCAGCATCTCCGATCACTCATGACCTCCCATCCTCTACAATCTCGATTCCCCGAAGAGCCCAAAGCCCAAAAGCGGTGACGGCAACCAAGGGATTCATTCCCCAGACAATCGCAGACAATGGGCACATCCCCATTGGCCAAAACCGCAGCATCTCCAAATTCCTTTCCCCACACATCCCATTCGAACCCGGACTCGGGCCACTGGCCAGTGACCTCGAAATAGGTCTCGAACCGCTTTGGGATTTGATGAATGACGACGGATGGTTTGTTTCAAGTTCGCTTCTTGCTTTCTATGGTAATGGTGAAACGAAACGAGACGTGGCATGTGGCTTGTGGCATGGTTACCAACGGAGGACCTTCAAAGTACGGTACTTCGAGGGCACAGGAAGGACAGCAAGGGCAGTGAGGGCAGTGAGGTCAACGGGTTGACATGTGCTACAGAGGCTCGAGAGACTACATAGGCTCACACAGGAGGGTAAGGGAATCCACATGCCGGTATGCGAACGGACGCCGTCAATCAGTCCATCGCTACACCAGACAAGTACAATTCCCCGTGGTCTTCTCATGACTAGCGATATGAATCATGTCCCTTTCCGCTCGCGCGGTTATCAGATCAGGCTGCCGTTGAGATGTGTTACGGGGTACGTGATAGGCAAGTTGCAGATGTCCAGATATTTACGGCGTATACAGATATCAGAAGCAGAGTGAAGGACATGAACTCGAACCAAATGATCCGCATATGGTATCCAAAAAAAAAAAAAAAAAAGAAAAAAAAAAAAGAAAAAAAAGAATGCTGTTATTCTAAAGTTACAGTAGTTGTTGACATACAATCATGACACAAAATATGCTATATCAAAGAAAGAAAAAACACCCAACCCCATTTTCGTCACAACCACCGCTTACTCGGCAACCCAAACGGCAGCCATACCCATACCGGTACCAACGCACATGGACGTAACACCAACCTTCTTGCCCGTCCTCCTCAACTCATAGAGAAGGGTAGAAACCTGGCGGGCACCGGTGCAGCCAAGCGGGTGACCAAAAGCGATGGCACCACCCTTGGGGTTGATCTTCTCCATGGGGATACCGAGCTCGTTAGCGCACCACAAGCACTGCGAAGCGAATGCCTCGTTGATCTCAAAGATGTCGACGTCGTCCTTGTTGATGCCCGTGAGCTCAAACACCTTGGGGATAGCCTTCCAGGGGCCGATGCCCATAAGCAGGGGCTTGACGCCAACCACAGAAGCGGCGACGAACTTGCCGAGGATGGGCTGGCCGAGCTTCTCGGCCGTGGAGCGCTTCATGAGCAGGACGGCGGCGGCGCCGTCCGAAACCTGCGAGGCGTTGCCGGCGTGGATGGAGCCGTCCTTGGCGAAGGCGGCGCGGATCTTGCCGAGGGACTCGGCAGTGACGCCGTCGCGCACGCCGTCGTCGCGGTCGACCAGGATCTCCTTGGTCTCGCCCGACTTGGGGTCCTCGAACTTGGCCTTGAGCGGGAGGATCTCCTCCTTGAAGAGACCCTCCTTCTGTGCCTTGACGGCCTTCTGGAAGGAAGAGGCGGCGAAGGCGTCCTGGTCCTTGCGGGAGACGCCCTTGTCCTTGGCCATGTCCTCGGACAGGACACCCATGGGCACCTTGCAGTTGGCGGCCTCGGTGTGGGACTCGAGCAGGTCCGAGAACTCGGCGACGGCTTGGGGGCCGTAGTTGGTGGACATGGACTCGACACCGGCACCGACACCGACCTCGATCATGCCGGCGCGGATCGCGTTGGCGATGTCGACGCAGGCCTGGAGGCCGGAGGAGCACTGGCGGTTGAGGGTGTGGACGGCGGTGGACTCGGGGAATCCGGCGACGAGAGCGGCGGCGCGCATCTCGGTGGCACCACCGCCGGGGGCGAGGACGGTGCCGACCTTGATGTCCTCGACGAGGGCGGGGTCGATCTTGGAGCGCTCGATGAGGCCGCGGAGGGCACCGGCCATCAGGTCAGCACCATGGGTGTCCTTGAAGCCGCCCTTGCCGCCCTTGGTGAAGGGAGTGCGGAGAGCGCAGGTGACGACGATCTGTAGGTTGTACGTGTTAGTCGCATTCTTGTCTTTTGTGTATATCGTTCCGGCTTGTGTGTAGTCGTGCTTACATCGTCGGCGTTCTTCTGGAGAATCTTGTCACGGCCACCGCCGGTGACACCAGCGGAGATCTGGTTGCCGATCTGAGAAAGTCTGTCGAGAGCTGTAGCGGAAGGAGTATGTTAGCCATGATGTCCTAACGGCAGGAATTCGGTTTCAGTAATACACACCACCCATTCTGAATGATTATACGATTATTCGACTAGATAAATGAAGAGAAATCAAGAACAATGCTGCTTGTTGGGTATCCTCAGTAGAATGGAAAGGGCGGAAGTGGTTCAGTGGAAGGAAGGGAGGACGGGGTGTGAAAGGACAGGAAAACAGTTTGTATTGATATATAAGGGGGAGGCGGCAAAGGATACGAGAGAACAAGAAAGATGGGTCGCCAGGTGGTTTAAACCTCGGGATCTCGACTGGTCAGTCCCGTCCAGACAAGTTGATCGGTGGACGGTGGTAGCACTAACAGACAGAAGCGTGGAGCACCCGCGGTGCTGGCTGGCTGCCCAGTGTGGGATGGAAAGTCCGGGGGCGGCGGCGGCAGGTGATGTCAGAAATGCGCCGAGGCACTGCCGCATACGGTTTAGCGCCAGACAACAGGTGTGTGGAGGAGGGGGTGCGCTGGGGATCGTTCTCTCTTTTTCACATGCTCTTCTTTTTTTCCCGTTGATGAGAATTACTGCTTACAAAGGGCCCATGTTTTGGAATCACTTTCTGTCAGCAACAATTCCGGCAACCGAGAGGTCACACTAGGATGGAAATCAAGATCAACACTTTGTTTCGAAGGTTCCTTGTTGTTTGCATTGTTCGTCCAGGGGGGTCGCAAAGGTGAAGAAGCATGTATGCAAGTAGGAATCACATGTTGACCGAGCCGTAGTCCGCATCATGGACAGGCAGCTGTCAACATTTCCGTCTCACATTGACATTAACAGAACATTGCACTGCGGGAACTGGAAGCCATCAATGGTCGATTTATGCACACGCGTGTGTATATGTAATTCAGAACGAAAACGTTCGTTCCTGCTCCGACCCCAATCGAATGATTCCGTTCGAGATGTGCTTCGTCGAGCAGTTAAAAGGCAGGATGGACGTTTGCTTTCTTGAGCCCCGAGTTTTAGACCACTTAGACAATGCAGTACTGTTTACCTGAATAGTTACATGCGGCGTGGAGGTTATGTCTTTTTCCTGTCTATCAGATGGAATAAGCTTACAGATGGATGGGATGACAGAGAGGTCGGTTGAAGTACCCATGAACCGGACCCAAGGCAACTGAACCACTCCGGACAACTCATCACTGGCGACGTTTACACCTCAAATCAAAAGCCCAAGGTGAGAAACCAAACAATATTTTGCTTGCGAGAAGATTATGTGCATTCATCAACCTAGGTATCGACAATCATATCAAACAAAAGCTATCCCTATATGCAAGCCAATCCCGATATCCAACCCCCAACCCCCAACACCTTGTTGACCAAGCCCACACCAAGTCAAGCCCAGTTTAGGCCTTGCCGTGGAACTTCTTAACCTTCTCAACCTCATCATAAGAACCCATAAAGATGCCAGCCTTGTCATGGATATGCTCCGGTACGACCTCGAGCATGCGGTTCATCTTGCTATCGACGGCTTGACCACCAGCTGTTGTTTTGACATGACATGTTAGCATCCATCATATTCTCATAGGTAACTGACGACAAAAGACTTACCATTCTCAAAAACCATGGCCATCGGTGCGCACTCGTACAGGATACGCAGCTTGCCCTTGGGGCTCTTCTTATCCGCGGGATACGCAAAGACGCCACCATAAAGCAGCGTGCGATACGCATCCGCCACCATGGAACCGATGTACCGAGCACTATAAGGCTTTCCGCTGCCCTCCTGGCCCTCCTTCAGGCTGTCAAAGTACGCCTTGACGTCATCCTCCCAGTAGAGCGAGTTACCCTCGTTAACGGAGTAGATGCTCCTCTTCTTGGGGATGGTCATGTTAGGATGCGTCAGGATGAACTCGCCCACGCCCTGGTCAAGCGTGAAGCCGTTGACGGAGCCGCCCTTCATGGTGATGACCAGCTGGGCCGAGGCGCCGTACATGGTGAAACCGGCCGCGACGAGCTCGGTGCCGGGCTTGAGGATGTCCTCTTTCGAGCCCGTGCTGTCCTCGGCCAGCTTGTGGATGGCGAAGATGGTGCCGACCGACACGCCGGCGTCCAGGTTGGAGGAGCCGTCGATGGGGTCGCAGGCCACGGCGTAGCGCGCGTTCTTGGCGTCCTTGAAGTAGATTACATGTTCCTCTTCTTCGGAGACCAGCAGCGCGCACTTGCCGGAGGAGCGCATGGCTTCGATGAAGAGGTCGTTGGAGATGACGTCGAGCTTCTTTTGCTCGTCGCCTGTGGTGTTGGAGGAGCCGGCGAGACCCGTCAGGTTTACGAGCGTGGCGCGGCGGATGTAGTAGGCGATGGACTTGAAGGAGAATTGGAGGGCATGGCAAAGGAGGCTTTTGGGGGGGGCTCATGTTAGCTGGTTTTTGCGCGGTCAATGGGGAGGAATTGGTAACCCAAAAAAAACATACGTAAAGTCTCCGGTGGCTTCCTTGTGCTTTACTTGCTCCTCGGTGAGGAATCTGGTGAGGGTGACAATGTTGGTGTTCACCTTCTCACCCTCGATCTCGGCGCCAGCTGAGTTTGTCGTGGAAGTCGACATGGCTAATTATGTGTATGTGTATCTGGTGAAATTGGTGAAAAAAGAAGCTTGCTACACTGATCGTGAGAACAAGCCGTTTGTTATTTCGTAGCTAGCTAGCTTATGCGCTCTGCAGCTATGGGATGATGTATGCTTCGTGGTGACGAGGGTTGACGTTGAACAAAGAGCTCGACTTATACGCAACTAGTGCTGTATGTATGATGCTTGGTCGTCTGGTTGGTGGATTGAGATTGTTCCGGTGAGGAGGATAGCAAAGACAAAACACTGGTCTGGGTATTTGGGTATAAGATGAATGGGAAAAGAGAAGGATCAGGAGCGAGAAGAAGGGAGAACCGAGAAGGAGGAGGAGGAGCAAGATAAGAAGCTACCCTTTCATATGTGTGGAGTGGTAGAGGACGGGAAGAGACGGTCAGACAAGCCAGGAACACGAAAACTTGACAGGGGAATGTTCAAGCCAAGGGGATCTCCTCCATCAACGTGACAGGTTGGGATCCATCTGGACGACGAGTTCCATTTTTATGATGGACTGGCTGAAGTGTTCCTGGCGTATGAGAGGGCCTGGAGGACAACATATTCACGACGATCACTGATCGTCTGTCAAGGGGGGCCAAAACAGGCGTAATGCTGTTTTGGAACTCTTGAGATTGAGGCGTTGAAATCATATCGATGGGAGCATTTCCTCCTCGAGGCGATGGCATGTCAGGTACATTCATCCGGAACCCCGGGTTGCAGAAAGAGGGAAAACGGGACGTATGGGGCCCCTCATTCGGCCGTCGTCGGTTGAACAAGCGGTTATCGATAATCGGGGACGGGGATACCTCTATGGCCACTTGCTGACTTGTGACATCAGCGACTGTTGGCCGCCCCCTCAAGCAGTCTGTTCTTTGCTTGTTTTGTTGTGGTTCTTGTGCACTCGTGGCAAGCCGATTAGCCGTCTGCTGATAGACTTGGTTTAATATAACTGTCATTATTACTCTTCAATGACCTTTTATGAACTGATGTTTTGAACAGTTTGTGATAAGCCGCCGGCCGAAGGGCAACTGTTTGTTTTGGATATGAATGAAGCCAATGACGAACGGGAGTGGAGGGGTTGCCAAACGACTGGGGGGATCCAGAAGCCGTCAGGGGCGGGATGGCAGGCTGGGCGAGATTCCGGGGGTGCGGGGCAATTCTGGCAATGCAAGTCCTCCAAAGAAGATTTCCCGGGACATCCCATTTCTGTCGCCGAAGACCTTCTGTGGTGATGTTCTCTGCACTTTGTTCAGCTTCTCAAACCATCCGGCGATTGTCTTGGCTACGGGAAACCATCCATTGAGACTCACGATGTTCCGAATTCACCGGCAACCAAAGTCCGGCAACACCACGACCACAAGCCAACGAGAGACGGTCAAGGATCACCAAAGTCCAGAAACTCCATCATCTGACTCCGGTCTGTACCACTTTTGCAAGTCATTTGTCACCGCCGGTTGATTACGGAACAGAAACCGTTGTGGCTTTTTCTTTCCCCAATCTCCCAGATGTCCTCGTGACCAGTTCCCGGTCTGTGGAATGGAGAACTTTTGGAGGTCAGCTTTGTAAGTTCAGCTCTGACTTTGGAGACACTCCCAGGTCGGGCGGAGCTTTCCCGTTTGTCCGGCAGGCACCTTGACGGCTTATCGGGCTCTCTTATCGTATACGCAACCCTAACCCTTTCTATAGGTAACGTCAGGGATGCTATTCAGGAGTCGGCGTCCCGGCGACCATGTTCACAACAACACCTCGACACTTTAGAGAAAAGGTGGCAAGGCTTTTATACTGTCTGGCCAAGACTACCTCTACTGATAGCTTAACTCCAGCAGATGAGGCTTTCTGTCTCTCAAATCCAACATCATTTGTCCAAAGAGGCCGTCTGCCCACGAGAACCTGTACCATGACAACCGTTAACTCCCGATACCTACGAACCCAGGAATCCTCGGTCAACAGAAAGTCCCACTTACCATTGTCTCGTCCAATATCGAAGCACTCTTGGAGCTGATCGACTCATGAATCAACCCTAACCCATCGGTTGCCGACAGGATCTGTTGGAGGCAGTTGACAATCTCGGCATCGTCATCCGAAGTCATGATCTGGACGTTCAAGCTCATGGGCCAGGCCATTCCAGGGCCTACATGTGGCCCACCGGTTCTGCTCACGTTCAGTTAACCATCATCTCAGGGCAAGTCATACCAAGAAGACCTACCCGTTCAGCACCGGCCCAACCATATAGTACGGATTCTCCCTACTCAACACGAACCGTCTCGTATTCTGATAGATCGGATCATTCCGATCAACGTACCCAAACAACGGTGCGCTAAGCAAGCTCGGCATGTTGGCATCGTCCTATCACATCGTTAGCTATCATCATTTAGTACCGTCTCCCTCCCCCTGCCAGAGACTGTTGTGGGAGAAATCACATCAGCTATTGATAGTTGAGATGGTACCGCATGATATGATACAGCTGTCGACTCCTATCTGTACCAAGGTCGTCAAGAATAAGGACCCATGGTTGAAGTATTGACGTATTCACAGGTACCAACGCAGAAGGCGTGGAATATCTGGGGAAATGTGACGAGCTGTAAATGGGCGGCATGTGAGAAAGGGTAGTAGGTATGCTATATGGATAAAATGGAAATGGGCAAAGAGATGGTACCATCTGCATGTTAGCCACGCCACGAACTACCGAAACGGTCAACGAAGGAAGTCTATATCGACCACATGGACATTTCGATATCGAGGGTTCTTGGTTCGATGTCATATCCTCGTGGGTCCAGGTACCGGACCGACTCAGTCCTGAAGAATACCACCACGACATTGAAGATGATTTGGATAAGATCACAGCAGTGAAGGTCAAGTAGTCAACGTACCTACTTGTGAGTCTTTGGAGCCTCTCGATCAGGCGGACCTAACCAAAGCCTGATTTTCGGTTGGCTTTCCCATCAATTTCGACATATCCAGATCCAGTTCGGAGAAGACAGCATAAAGAACTTTCCTCTTCTGGACATCCAGCCAAAACTCGGAGGCATGGCGCTGTAACATGACAAGCCCTAACCATTTCAAGCTACAATCTTGAATTCTCATTGGACAATAGCAATCAAACCCCTGTTCCGGATCGGACGCCGGCACGGTAAAGGTCTTGGTATCGTCTTGGCGACCAATTCCAACCTCAGCTTCTCCTCTTCCCCTCCATTCAAATTGACACTCCTGACAGAAACGCCACTTATTCAATGTGACTAAATTTTTCTTCTAGCACAATTTGGCCCTTTTCCGAAGAGGCTGATTGATGGTGGTTAGATCAGTCAGCAACCCCGGACTTAACTTTGACGCCATGGGTTACTTGTCTCTTCAGGGGTTCCGGACCCTGGATGAGTTGAGGACGGACAGTGATGTTGATCTTTTGACTTTGATCTTCGACTTTGATGTCTCGAGATCCAAGCAAGGGAGAAAATTACCAACTCAATGGCTATCAACAACTAACAGGCCACATACAAAGCATGTGACAAACCTAAGGTAGACAACAGCCCTTTTTGAAGAGAGGTAGTAGTATTTACCAAAGCGTATCTCTCACCTCCACCACGGGTGAGGTCAGAAGCCATGGCGATAAACGACGACTCACCGTACCGCAAAGCGGCGGCCAAACTCCCCGTTCACTTCGCGAGTGTCCCACGAAAAAGAAGGGCTCTCCTCCTCGCCGTCTTACTCGCCATCACCATCTTCGTCCTCTTCAAACTCATCACCCCCAGCCAAACCCTCCTCTTCTTCCTCTTCTCACCCGACATTGCCGGTCCCTATGGCGAACACTCCAGCTCAAGTCCATCTTTCGGGGCGGTCAAAAACCAACATGTCAACGACATCCTGCAATTCATCGACCCCCTAATCGGCACCACCAACGGCGGCCACGTCTTCCCCGGCGCCACGCTCCCCTACGGCATGGCCAAAGCCGTGGCCGACGTTGCCTCGCCCGCCGAGAACGCCGCCGGCTTCGTGTCCGACGACAACCCCATCACCGGCTTCTCGCACATGCACGACTCCGGCACGGGCGGCCAGCCCTCTCTGGGGAACTTCCCGCTCTTTGTGCATCCGGGCTGTATAGACGACGACTACACCAAATGCGATTTCTCCCTCCACGAGCGACCGCTGAAGCGTGTTCCTGGTTCCGTCTATGCTTCGCCGGGGTACTTCACGGTGAACATCACCAACGGCGTCAGGGCCGAGATGACGACTACCCACCACTCTGTGCTTTACCGCTTCTCCTTCCCGGGCACGGAAGAGGTGCACTACGCCAAGGGCGTGGCGCCTTATAGCCCGTTGATCTTGATCGACCTGGTAGACTTGATGAATAGCCGCTCTATGGGCGGGATCCAAGTTTACCCTGAGACAGGCCGGATCGTGGGTGACGGGCGGTACACGCCTTCCTTTGGTTCAGGGCATTACCATGCTTTTTTCTGCGCGGACTTTAAAGGTGCCAAGTTCAGGAAGACGGGGACGTTCGTGGAGAATAATGCTACGGATGGAAAACAGTTCCTCGGGGGTGTTGGGTCCGGGTATCAGGTCCCAAGGGGGTCGGCGGGTGCTTGGATTCAGTTTGAGAAGCCCGACGAGGAGATGAAGGACTCGATACTGGCGAGGGTGGGGGTGTCGTTTATTTCGGTTGATAAGGCGTGTGAGAATGCGGAGAGCGAGATGGAGGATTGGGACTTTGAGAGGGTGGAGAGGGACGCGAGAGAGGCGTGGAGGGAGAAGTTGGATGTGGTGAGGGTGGATGCGAGGGGTACGAGTGAAGAGTTGCAGACGACGTTTTGGAGCGGGCTGTATAGGACGTTGTTGAGTCCGCAGAATTATACGGGGGAGAACCCGTTGTGGAATTCGAGCGAGCCGTACTTTGACTCGTAAGTCTGGCAACCTGGAAAGGGGGCGGAGAGAGAATGCTAACGCTGAATAGGTTCTACTGTATATGGGATTCCTTTCGAGCCCAGCATCCCCTTCTGACCGTCATCGACCCAAAGGCACAAACCGAGATGATCAGGGCCTTGATCGACATCTACAGACACGAAGGCAAGCTCCCTGACTGTCGTATGTCCTTCTGCAAAGGCTACACCCAAGGCGGCTCCAACGCAGACGTGGTCATCGCCGACGCCTTCGTCAAGGGTCTCACAGCCGACATCGACTGGAAGACCGCCTACGAAGCCGTTCTCTCCGACGCCGAAATCGAGCCCCAAAACTGGGGTCTCTCCGGCCGCGGCAACCTCGTCTCGTGGCACGATCGCGGCTACATCCCCTGGAACGACGTGGACAAGAACGGCACCGGCCCCGCCTCGCGCTCCATCTCCCGCGGCGTCGAGTACGCCTACAACGATTTTTGCATCTCCCTCCTCTCCCAGGGTCTCTCCAACTCCCCCTCCCTTCTTGGTGCTCCTTCTACGTCAGAAGTCGTAGACTCCTCCTACCACCCCAACATCTCAACCCCCTGGACCTCCCTCACCACCGACCACACCAAATACCACCACCGCGGCGCCAACTGGCGCAACTACTGGAACCCCTCAGCAAAAGATCTCTTCCGGGACCGCTCCTTCTCCCCTCCCCCAGAAGTCGACTCCCTCTCCACCCCCCTCTCCAGCCAAAACGCTTCATCTATACCCGGTTACATCCTCCAATCCCCCTTCGTCGGCTTCCTGCAACCGCGCACCCTTTCAGGCACCTTCCGCTACCACCCCACGCGCACCTGCAGTCCCATCCAAAACCAGCACTCATGCTACTACGACACATCGCTAGACGTCTACGAAGGGTCACCCTGGCTCTACTCCTTTTTCGCTCCGCAGTCCATGTCTACCCTCATCCAGCTCATGGGCGGCCCCGACACGTTCGTCGAAAGACTGGAATACTACCATCAGTCAGGGATAGCGTACATGGGCAATGAACAATCGTTCCTCACCGTATTCCAGTTCCACTACGCCGGTCGCCCGGGCCTGAGTTCCAAGTGGTTGAGAACTTACATACCGCAAATGTTCAACGCCAGCGTCAACGGCATCCCGGGAAACGACGATTGTGCCATGGGCGCGTTTACCACGTGGGGGATGGGTTTGGGGGGTTTCCCCGTTGCTGGACAAGATGTTTACCTCATCGTCCCGCCGTTTTTTCGCGAAGTGAAAGTGCGCGCGGGGGTTGATCTTAAATCCCCTTCCCCTCTTTCTCCTGACTCGAAGAAGGCAAAATGGGCAGTGATAAGAACCGTCAATTTTGATAATGCAGAAATGCAAGGCGACGGCACACCAGTATACATCCAGTCCGCCAAGTTGAACGGGAAGAGATATACCAAGAACTGGATCACGCACGAGTTCTTTGAGCAAGGCGGGCTGTTGGAGTTGGTGGTTGGACCGGAAGAAGATACAGGCAAGAATGGTTGGGGAACAAACCAACAAGATTTGCCGCCTAGTTATTATGAGGATGAGAAGTTTTGGGAGGAGTGGGAGAGGATGGATAGGGAGAGGACGGAGAGGTGGAAGGAGGAGGAGGAGGAAAAGGCGAAGGAAGGGGGGAATGAGGTTGATGATGGGTATTAGAGAGGTTTTTGGAGTGAGTGAAGGGATTGTAAAATGTGATTTTATTTTGGTGTTTGGTTTCGAACTCTCATCCATATGGCCTATGTTGTTGTGATTGTCTGTGACGAATACCCATGTTTCGTGGGCGACCGTGTCTGTATTGCTTCCTATTGTCGTGCTTCTTTGACACTCGTTGTTGATGTCATCACTCCGAGGTCAATGACGACAGCACATGAAGATTCGAAGCTGTTGGAGATTGTCGATCGGTAAGGTCGATCAGTAAATACAGTCTCGAACAACGCTTAGTCTCAAGGAATGGACTGTGGCCGCAGCCGGAAGCCATGTACCACTGACCCAGCATCACAATCAAAAATCCACTGATGTCAACTTGATAGGATCTATTAGCTTATCTCTACACTCTAGCTAAACAATTTTTGATCCTCCTTCTACCACACCTCCGGGATTCATCCCCATTAGAAGTCCAACTACCCATTTTTTATGAGTAGTATGAACAATGACGATGCTGGTCTATATCCCTTCCCTTCCCACTCTTGTTAGATAACGACTGGGCTCTAAAACCTTCGCTCTGTTACTGTCTCGAGAGCGAGAAGAATGTGTTCCCTAAGATGCCCGAGCTTAACCTCTCATTCTGTGAGAGCTCGGCTGAAGAAACCCGACATTCCAGACCAATTGCAGATAATCACTTTTGGCCAGTTTTCCCTCCCTAACCGTAAACGCCAAGTCGTTGATAAAACATAGGAAAAACATAATCATTCCCCCTCAGATGGCCAACCCTGTAAGATGCGAAACCAGGCTCATCACAAAGAGAGAAAGAAAAGCAAGCCTGTCAGTACATGAGGATGACTTCGAATCAATATCATAACGAGATACTGCTTGTAAAAGTCGTCATGCACACAAGAGACAATAGTATCCCCCCTGGAGATACTTGCTAAATCCATCCACTGCCAATTTGGCCATCGCACCGTGATGGGGTTGCATGAGATCGGGAGAGATTAAATCATAATTGTCGTCAAGCGAAGTGTGGTATCAAATAAACTTTTCCGGACCCCCCGTTGCGAGATCGACCCTAGAGAGTTGAATGGAGAACATGAAGAAACATCTGAGAAACACCTATGCCGGTGCGTGGGAAATCATCCATCGCTCAGGCACATTTAAGCCTTCTGCTCCTCCGGCTTCTGCTCCTCAGCCTTGGGGGCAGCCTGCTCGCCGTTGGCCTCAGCGGGCTGCTGGGTGGGCTGCTGGCCCTGGGTCTTGAGGTACTCGTCATAAACGGCAAGAGCCTCCTGGACCTTGACGTTAAGAGCGTTGTCATCCTCGAAGCTACAGACGACTGGTCAGTATTGTGTTCAACGGAGTAAAGAATAATCGGACAAAACTTACAGGTTGATCAGCTCAGCGTTGTCCATCTCGAGGAGCATGCCGGTGATCTTGCCAGCAAGAGCGGGCTGGATGGCCTGGATCTTGGGGAAGAGGTTCTCGCCAATGATCTGCTTCTGGGCCTGAGGGTCCTGAGTGGTAGCGAGCTGAGCCTGGAGGAAAGAGCCAGCGCTGAGGTCGGCAGGAGCGCCAGGGATGGGGGAGGCACCACGGCCGGCAGCCATGAAGTTAGCATTGCCGCGAGGAGTGCCACGGCCGCCGCCGTTCTGGGGACGGCCGGCAGGGGGGTAGCCGGGAACGGCGGGGCCGCCCTGGAGACCCTGGGGAATACCGGCGGGGATGCCCTGAGGGCCCCGGCCAGCGGGACCGCCACGGCCACCACCAAGAGCACCAACCTGGCCCACGGCAGCCATGTACTGAGGGGTGTTAGGAGGGAAAGCACCAGGGCCGAACTGGTTGATGGGGTAACCCATGGGGGGCATCTGCTGGGGAGGGACGCCACCGCGGCCACCCTGCTGGTAGGGGTACTGGCCAGGGCGACCACCCTGAACGCCGGGGACGATACCGCCCTGGGGGAAGGGGACGCCACGACCGCCAGGGGCGGGCATGAAACCGGGCTGCTGGCCAGCGTAGTAGACAGGAGCCTGCATGTACTGCTGGGGCATACCAGCCTGGGCAGCGGCCTGCTGCATGCGGAGCTGGTTGCGAGCCTGGATGCTGGCCTCAAGCTGGCTCTTGCGGACATCCTTGCGCTGGGCAAGAGCGACGTAGAGGGGCTTGCCATCGACCATGCGCTGGTTCATCTCAGTGACGGCCTTGGTGGCATCATCGGGGTTGCTGAAGCAAACGAAGCCGAAGCCCTTGCTCTTGCCGAGCTTACGGTCACCCTTCTTCTCGGTCTTCTTCTCAGAAGCCTCCTTCTGCTCCTCCTCCTTGGTCTCGCCCTCCTTCTTGTTCTCCTTATCCTTCTCATCCTTCTCCTCGGAGCCCTCGATGAGAGAATCGCGCATGACCTTGGCAGAGGTGATGGGACCATACTCGGAGAACATGGCACGGAGCTTCTCATCATCGACATCATCGCCGAGGTTCTTGATGTAGAGGTTGACACCCTGGTACTTGTTGGCCTTCTCGAGGCGGGCAGCCTCGTAAGACTTGCGGAGCTCCTCCTCGCGCTCGTGCTTCTTCTGGGCACGGCCGACGTAGAGGTCCTGGCCACGGAAGTCCTTGCCGTTGAGCTCATCAACAGCGGCGGCAGCAGCCTCGTGGGTGGTGAAGTTGACGAAACCGAAGCCACGGGTCTTGCCCTCCTGGTCGCGGGCAAGGGAGGAAGAAGTGACCTCACCGAACTTGGCGAAGAGCTCACGGAACTCCTCGTCGGTGACCTCGTTGTTAATGTTCTTGACATAAACGTTGGTGAAGTTGGCCTTCATCTCCTCGAACTTGCTCTGGCGGTCCTTCTTGGGAATGTGGTGGCCAACGTAGACCTTCTTCTCGTTCAGAAGCATGCCGTTGACGTGCTTGATGGCCTGGGAAGCAGCCTCATCGGTCTCGTAGTGGACGAAACCGTAGCCCTTGGAGTTGCCGTGCTCATCCTGGGCAACCTTGCAGGAAAGGATGTTGCCGAAGGCAGCGAAGGTGTCGTGAAGAGCCTTGTTGTCAATGGCAGCATCGAGGTTCTTGATGAAGATGTTGCCGGCACCGGTCTTGCGGAGGGCGGGGTCACGCTGGGACCACATGATGCGGCAAGGGCGGCCCTTGATCAGGGTGTAGTTGAGCTCCTCAAGAGCCTTCTCGCCGTCAGCGGTGGTGTTGTAGTTGACGTAGGCGTAGCCGAGGGAGCGACGGGTGACAGCATCGCGGCAGACACGGATGGAAGCGACGGAGCCGATCTGGGAGAAGAGCTCGAAGAGCATGGCCTCGGTGACGGAGGGGTCAAGCTCGCCGACATAGAGGGAGGCGGAAGCCTGAGGGTGAGGGGCAGCGGTGGGGGTAGGAGCAGCCTCAGCACCCTCGGCCTGGCCCTCAGCGGGGGCGACGCTGGTGTCGATGGTGGCCGGGGCAGCGGCCTTGTTGTCGAGGCTGGTGTTGCCGAGGTCAGCGGCGAGCTGGTCGACAGCGGCGTTAGAAGTGGCAGCCATTTTTGCTGGTTGAACTGTAGATTCTGTATGATGGATGAAACCGTCAGCGTGTGTGTCCCTCTGTATAGTCTTGCTTTGCTTGTGCGCGGAGGGGCAACCGATGTCGACAGACGACCACAGCGAAAGGGAGGAGGAGGAGGAGGGTCTCGATTGACGTGACGTTGGGGGGGCGGCACTGGCGCGGCGACCACGGCGACGACGACAACGACGACGACAAGGCAGGAGGAATTGATAGTGCGACGACCAACGTACCAGAGATCTAGAGTTGTGTGGAGTAAGTAAAACCGGCGCGGAGAACGGGCGACGGGATTGACAAAGAGGGAGGATGAACTCGACTGGTCAAGGACGAGATTCGGGAGAGGGAAAGGAAGACTGGTGGACTTGGAGACTTGGGTAAATGTCTTCCAAAAAAAGGTGGGCGGGTTTGGTGGGTTTTATGGGGTTTTGTATGGATGGGGGGATTTCTCTTTTTTCGGGGATTTTCAATTTTTTTTGCGGAGGTTTTGTCTGTCACAGAGAAGAAGTAGATAGAACAGAGACCGAGAGGGTAAATGTTCGTACTTATCTGACTTCTTTCTGGCTTCGGTTTGGAGGAGTTTCCTGGGGATAAAGGGCGTGAGGTTCGCTGAAGAAAGAAGAGGAGGAGAAAGAGGGCAAGAAGCAACGACGCCCGGATGGCTCATGTCTTAATGCGGAGGTCAGATTTTTTTCTTTCCCACCCACGCACCTTGTGGATGCGCACTGTGCTGCGCCCCTCGTAGCCAGTGAATTGCGGCTAGGGCGGTCAAAGTATGCATTTACCGGGAGTCAAAACCTTGATTGATGCAATGGAACCGCCGCGAACCTTTGCACAGGCATTCACTTTGCAGAGGAGATCGGACCACCGAAAAGGAAACGTGCGACTTGCATTCACTTTGCCTGCGCTTACTCCCGGGCCTGGATATCAAACATAGCCGACCATGCCTGACGACTCATGCCAACAACAGGACATGGCACACCTATTCATGAACCCTGGAGGTTTTATGAAACCCTGCGTTTCAGTCGCAACCGTTGGTATAGTATCGCGAGATTCACTTGCTCCAGTGGGTGTTTACGGGACATCCCATCTCAGTTGGACGTTGACTGGAGATGCAATTACAGCAGTGTACTGGATTTGGCACTGGGTCGCTGGCGGCAGTCCTTCACCATGGAACAATGCTAACGACCGCCTCACCTTTCTGGAAGTGGGCTAGCAAACGGCATTGCTGCTGCATTCGTGCCACATGATTTCACAAAAAAAATTATTCAAATCGGCATTTACAGTCCAGTTCACCTTCACTCCATCCACATTTCATCTGGTTGCAAAATAGTAGTAAAGACATTGTTGGCCTGCCGCGCACGGAACCTTGGTTGGGGCAACTTGGCCGGATGAGCTGCCAGGATGTTGCAATTATACGTTTGTTAGCCAGCGGCAAAATGGAAAGTCTGGAACATCATACTCGTTACACATCATAACATTTCGAAGAAAAGGTTTTTGTCCTGATGGCGGTTGCTGTATCCCGTCACCGGCAGAACGTCTGTTGAGGTCGGTCTGCTTGTGGTGATTGGTCCCAGTGCCGGTCAAGAGTCAAGACTGAGATGTCCAACAGTGGAAGAGAACAAGATGTCAAGATCGGCTTGATACGAATACCCGGACCAGTCGTTGCGTGAAGTTGCTTGCTGCGGTACCCTTCACGCCAACTTCAAGTGTGGCAGTACCTGCTGCCTTATGTCCGGCCGAGTTCAGATGGAAAAAGGAATCGGTACGTATGCAGATATCGCTATATCAAGACTCTCACTGTTATCGCGGGACACAACGCGCAGCATTGGCACGGCCCCTCAGTGAAGTGGAAGGAAGGCGAGAGCAAGCATCTGACGACGCTGCTTGGCTCAGGCTGCCCCGGCCTAGCCTTGCACTGCCAGGGCTTGTTTGACCTCTGGCCTCCGTGTTTGTGGGGACGGGCATGGGCCATAGAACCCGTCTTTATCGTTATCGTGCATTTCCATCAAATGGAATGTTAAAAGGCACGATCCCGTTGCAACTGATGGATGGCAACAACTATTCAAACTTCTCTTCAGCTATGGAATCCTTAAATAACTGTTCATTCGCCCGGACGAGCAATGTGCTCGAGATACCAGGCTTGTTATGCTTCACATGTTCCAACACCGTTCTCCATGCTCCAGGTCCTAGGTATACCATCGATACCTCTAGCCTGCCTGCCCGCCCGGGCGATAAGATAACGAAGAGAAAGGAAAGAGGGGTCATCTCTCAAGGTACCTTGCTGTACCTGAGTACCTGTTGAGGTACCTTCAATATCCACCACCAGAAACCCTTCGATGCTCAGCGCCAACGTTAACATTCTTGAGCTCGTCATGCCTCCAACATGCCTCTCTTCATTATCGCCATTAGAATTCGACGGGTACTGGTCCTTTAGCTAGATTCTAGGTCCCAAATAATGTGTTGCTAGCACTGAAATACATGTCCCATCACTTCGTTGATCGAGCTTACCAAGACATTCGGGTTGGTGGCCAGCGACTGAACTTTCTGGAACAGCTACTGGTGTCTACCATTGCCTGGATTAGTGATGCTTTGTTAGTAAAGTACTTGGGCAGGTGCAAGTGCCGTAGCACTCCGCTAGCTGGGCAGGTACCGTGACAGCGCTTACAACCCGGGACGGTACGCAAATGCAGCGGGGATGCTGCTTCCAACCCAACAACGGCAAGGTAGCCGGCCATCATCCCGTCATCACTGCCATCACTGACTGCCATCTCCATGAGCAACTGTCGATCCAACCAAAGCAGTCAAACACAGGACATCAAACCACACCGTTCACGACGACCAACTGCAAGACAACACCTCCAGCGCGGAGACCCCAGCTCGTACGACGTCCAAGTTCAAGCTCGAATATCTACACCGCATCGCTATTCGATATAATATCCATTTGCGCAACCCTCGACCAAAGCTCCTCTCCTCTCGCCACTCGTCCGCCCTCCGACCTTCCGTGTTAGTGTTGGGGAATCTCGAATATCAGACCAAACACTCGATTCACTAGTCATGTTTCCCACCTTTACCGGTAACTCTAGGAAAGGCCGAAATGTCAACCTCAGCGGTCAACGGACTAGTAACCCTTTCACCAGCACGTCATGGGGCGCCAGTTCAGCGACCGGAGCTTCCAAAACAGTAGCGCATGCACAAGCAGAACGTCAGCAAAGGCAACAGGAAAGAGACCGGCTCAGGGCGGCGCAACGAATACAACGAACATGGAGGGGACATCGCGTGCGACGGACCGTACGAGATGAACGGCGCCAGGCTATCGACCGTCTGTACGAAGCGCAACCCGTTGATGCCAACCAGAGGTCAGCAGAGGCATTGCCTCTGGTGTTTGCCGCCTTCCAAGCTTTCAATGTACAGGACCGTCACAGGCTAGCTTTGGTCACCCAAGATCTTCTCCGAACAGACTTCTCTGCCTTCAGCTCGGGAGTGTTGGGTTGGGACAGATTGGGCAAGCTAAGACGGATTTTGCTTGCTGCTTTGACAAGGTGAGCAGTTCATGCCCTTGGTCCTTTACAAGTGTTCATCATGCTAATGCAGGGGTGATCTCTTGATAGGTGCGATCTCGGGAACGAGCAGACCCAGCTGGCTCTTTTTCTACGAGCCCTTGGTGCGATCGGGACCAAGGCGTCGGACTTCAAGACGTTTGAACAAGTTCTGGGAGAGTGGTACAAGGTGCTTGGAAGCTTATGCCAGGAGACTGGTTTGCCCTTCCCTATCCAAGAGCTCATTTGCAGTCTGGTGGTTGCACCGCTTGATGTACCCCACGATTTAGGTGTGTACCATTCGTTTGGACTCTCCCCATCGTACAAGGAAGCTTCTTTGACTAACTGTGGCCGTCCGTTCTACTGTAGAATCCGTCAAACATACAGCCTACCAAAATTTGGTTGTTTCTTTTCTGACACAGCCCGACCTGGCGCGATGCTCGGACCTCATTACGAGACTAGCCGCCAACATAGACCTAGATCGGCTGTCAAATTATATCCTTGACCTCTCGCATAAGCTTCCAAAGCAAGGCCCGAACGCCGTCCTCTGGCTTATCGCACATTACATTGCGATTAATGGAGCGAAGGAGCAACGAAGCTCAAGGCTTCTTTTGATCAAGACCCTCGAATCACTCTTCCCTCTGTGCGCAGCTCAGATAAGGGCGGGTTTTGCTGTTGCCCGGCCAAAAGAATCGGGTTACTTTGCGGAATCCGAGCAAGATGGATCATATGTTCTGCCTCCATTTGTGCGACAACAGCTTCAATCGCTGGTTGATAAAGGAGCCATCCAAGACCTTCTAAGCGCTTTTACCGCGTAAGTGTTCCTTCGCCTGATGCTTATTCCAAGCGCTAATGATCGTAGGACTACCGGGGAGGCTTCTTCTTCAGCGGATGACGACGCCAGTTACCTTGCTGGCTTCATTCTAACTTTGATCAACTGCTTCCCTGCTTTTAGCGAGGACATTCGCATGTACCTTTATGTGGCTGACATCTCAACTGCTCAAGGCCGTATTCCAACGGCCAAGTACTTCTGGAATGCCACACAGAAAACGTCAGTGTTCTCAATTATTGCGTCTAGCCAAGACTCTACGCTAGGTTTTCTTCGAAGCAAACCGTCATCACCAGCTGTTGAAATGATGTGGCATCGAGAATGGAAAACCGTTCTTCTGTTCCTTGAATCTTACGTCTTCGTTTTGCGGCTCATGGACGACGATGATTTCTTTAGCGGTTTAAACCCCCATCCTAACTTCGGCGCCCCTTCCTCTCGACTGCGTCTGGCGGGGATGTCACTGGGCGAACTGAAGCGCTTGACGCAATTTCTCAAGCACCTCAGTTTCACAATGTACTACAATACTAAGGAGCTACTGACAAACAGTCCTTGGGGCGATACGCCGAACTCGACTCGTCCGGGAGGCGATGGCAGTCAAGCTTCCAAATCCGGCAGCTTCCTTCCTCCTGCCGGAGTTGAATTCACTACGCTCAGAGATTTAGCGACGACAGCCATGAAGATGCTTTACGAGCGGGACTCGAGACGACCATTTTTGCCTGAAGGCCACTGGCTGATGACATCCAAGTTCGACATGGAGGGGTTCCTTGCGGCTGTGGTTCTTGAAGAGCAAAGACAACACGAGCTGAGGAATACTGAAGATGGCGAGGACAGCTCGGATGATGATCAACAGGGATGGTCTCATTACGCACATCTTGAGAGGCTCAGGCGGAAGAATAGGAAGGCCGCCCGCAATCACTTACTGTCTGCCATCAGTCCGAAGCTTGAGATTCTGCGCAATATGCCTTTTGCTATCCCCTTTGAGACGCGCGTTCAGATCTTCCGACAGTTCATCCAACTGGACAAGCAGCGCAGACGTGGAGGAGATGGTGACCCAGACATGTGGAGAGCTCATATGCTACGCAATGGCTTTGGTGCCCAGCACCCCTTGGGTAGGCACACGGCTCGGATCCGGAGAGGCCGAGTTTTCGAGGATGCTATGAAACAGCTTTGGGAGCTGGGCGAGGGACTCAAAGAACCAATCCAGGTTACGTTTGAGGACGAATTCGGAATGCAGGAAGCGGGTATCGATGGCGGCGGTGTCACCAAAGAGTTTCTCGACAGCGTGACTACAGAGGCGTTTACTCACACCGAGCTCTTTGTCACGAACAGCAAGAACGCCTACTACCCAAATCCCACCCTTATTGATCGGATCAGAAATATGCGGACAGGGGAGCCCGAGGCCACACAGCGTGCCGTAGAACAGGCACTTAAGATGTACGAATTCCTGGGCCGAATTATCGGCAAATGCATGTACGAGGGAATCCTGATCGACATCGTCTTCGCCGGCTTCTTCCTCCTCAAATGGGCCGCCGACAACGACACCCCAGGCGGCGGCAGCAACTCCCCAGCATCATCCTCCACCACCGCCGGCTACCGCGCCAACATCAACGACCTGCGCGAACTCGACGAGGAGCTCTACCAAGGCATGCTCAGCCTCAAAAACTACACCGGCGACGTGCAAAACGACCTAGCTCTCGACTTCACCATCACAGACCCCATCAACTCCCCCGGCGAGCCCACCCGCACCATCATCCGCCCTCTAATCCCCCACGGCGACTCCACGCCCGTCACCAACGAGAACCGACCGCTCTACATCTCCTACGTCGCCCGCCACCGCCTCGTCCGCCAACCCTACCCGCAAACGCGCGCCTTTTTACGCGGGTTAGGATCCATCATCGACCCTAGCTGGCTCTCCATGTTCAACCAACTCGAACTCCAACGCCTGGTAGGCGGCGACAGCTCAGAAATCGACGTCGAAGACCTCCGTCGCAACACGCACTATAACGGGGTGTACCAGATCGGCCTCGACGGGCTGGAGCACCCGACCATCCAGATCTTCTGGGAGGTGGTGCATGAACTGCGCGACGAAGAGAGGAGGGAAGTCCTAAAATATGTGACGTCGACGCCGAGAGCGCCGCTGCTGGGGTTCGGTCAGTTGAGACCGTATTTCACGATTAGGGATGCCGGGCAGGATCAGGAGCGGTTGCCGAGCGCGAGCACTTGTGTCAATTTGCTGAAGTTGCCGCAGTATCGGAGTAAGGAGAGACTGAAGGAGAAATTGTTGTATGCGGTTAAGAGTGGGGCTGGGTTTAATTTGAGTTAAGAGTTGAGCGAGGCAAAGCAGCGGGATGTGAGGTGTGCTGATTGATGGGAGTGGTGAGCGTGCGTGGTGGGAGAGCGTACGTATGAGTCCTTATGGGTATATGGGTATCTGGGGTTGAGGAGATGGAATGAATGGGATGGCTGTGTTTGGCGTTCAGACGTTCGGTCTATCAAGTCATTGAGACTAAACTAAGCATAAGCAACTGAATTTTTACTAGAAGCGAAATTGATTGAGGACTACATACCCACGGCAATGATAACAGCTACTCTGCGGAGATAGTAAAGAGTGACAGGCGCATCGTAAAAGCTGTGAACATCTATATAGGTACTCCCTGAAGACATTGGTGATGTCTCTTTGCATGCTCACTCACAGAAATGATGAGCTCAACCAGTGCACGGCGTCTACACTTTCGACGGCAAGGGTAAGTGATGATTATTTTCATGGTTCTACGTAGGATGTGTACGTCCGGGAGGGAGTCTGACGGACGACTGACTACATCACCATTTCGTGTTTCCCAGGATTTGTCATCCGCAATGCTTGTCCGCTCGTCACGTCTGACCCACCATCTGAAAAGGACACGCACCTTTTCTGTTCTCTCTTGAATTATTTTCAATTCCTTTTCTGTCCTCTCTGCCGGTAAAATCGAAAGTACAACAAGAACGCGAAGGGGAAAGAAAAACCGTTTGCTACGAAGAAAACAGGACGCCGCACCATAACCTCATAAACACCATCAAGGTATCAAAATCACCCCCCTACTGACCGACTCCTTGCTGACAGCTGGCTTGCTAGAACAAACACAAATCTTCTCTTTCCCCCGCCTCTCCGAACTCCGTCAAACTCCATCTGGCTCAATCAAGCTCAACGTTATCCAACGCCTCACTAATAAACTTTTCCTCCTTCTCGCCCTCTATCGACTCCCCATCCTCACTCCCCGCACTCGACCCCGGCCCAGGCCCCTCGCTATCATCCGTCTCCGGCGGCGTATCCAACCCCGTCGTCCTCGTTGGGGCATTCATCCTGCGCTTCAACATACACATCTCGACATTGATACCCGGTCCGAACGCGCAACCGACGATATACTCCTTTACTTTTCCGCCAGGCGCCAGGGCATCCATGTCTTTTTCCCGCAAACGGTTGAGCACACTGAAGATGGTTGCCGAGGAGCTGTTGCCGTGGTTGATGTACGTGTCGTAGGAGGCGCGCATGTGCTCTGGTGTAAGACCCATGGCGCTTTCGGCGCCAGAGAGGATGGTGGCGCCGCCGGGGTGCATTGCCCAGTCGAAATCTGCTGGTTTTTGGTAGGAGGAGGGGAGTTGGTCTTCGAGGGAGGATAAAAGATCGGAGTAGGTTGGTTGGAGGGAGGCTTTGGCTAGTAGTGGGACTCGAGGAGACAAGACGACTTTCCACCCCATTGGGTCGACGTCGAAACCGAGGTCGTGTTCGGAGTCGGGGATCACGCGGTTTCCCCATCCTAGGAGATCGTATATCGCGGGCTTGCCTGGTTCCTCGCCGATGCCGTTGGAAAGGACCACGGCGCTAGCGCAGTCGCTGAACAAGGCAATGCCGATGCGGGTTTCTTGCAAAGCGTTGATGCTTTCTAGCTCGCTGCGGACCATGATCGTGCTGACTTCGAGCGCGAGGACCAGAATCCGGGCTGGCTTGCCGCGCGCCTTATGTCCTAGGCAGAGGTTGGCTGCCGTTCGGAGTGCGGCGAGGCCACCCGAGCACCCGATACCATGGAGTAGGACCTTTTCGAGGCGGTCGCTGAAACCAAGCTCCTTTGCGACAAAGTGGTCGTAGCCTGGGTTGGCTGAGTCGGTACATGTCGTCGAGACCATGTGTGTGATTTGGGTCGGCTCTACGCGCGCTTCGGCCATAGCCTTTCGGGAGGCTTCTACGGCGAGAGGGACGCCATCGGACATGAAAACCTTGTGAAGTTCGTCGACGGTAGGTGGGTTAGGCTGGTTCACGAGCGGGTGGTCGGGATTTCCTATCGAGGAGCGCTGGTCGATGCCTGTGTATCGGTTGATCGCGAGGACCTTCTTCATGCTGTTGCAGAGCGAAATCAGTACCTGTTCAACAAGCGCAAAGCAAGAGAAGACCAAGATAGCTTACGCTGGAGACTCTGGGTAGTATCTCTTGCTGAGAATGTCGAGAGCGTCTGGACCAAGGTTATATGGAGGATACTGGACTCCCAGGCCCGTGATGGAAAGCCCCAGCTCCCCGGGAGCAGTTGAAGCAGCCATTCTTACTGGTATGGAGGAAATGTTGTGGGGGAACAGTCGTGATAGTCCAATTGGTGTCTCTTCTGGTGTTGTAAAGCAACTATCGAGATCCAATTCCTCGGTGTCTTCTCTTTGTTGTAGTGTTTATCTTTTTGGCGGCGGGGTAGAAGCGAGAGTTGATATATTGCTTGGCAATGACGCACAGTGTTGAAGGGCAACTGAACCGAGGTTTCTTGGGGACAAACGTAGCTCTCACGAGTTGAATCGCCGGTCAATTGGGCGTGAAAGATTTGGGAAGTTTAAGGGGATGAACTTGGTAAACATTGGAATTGTCAGTTTATGTTGTGCGACAGCAAAAGCAAGATGGATGTGTTACCACAGCCCCGATTCATCTTGAAGCTCCTCAGTATCCTTGCCTCGGATCCTGGTCCACTGGTTCGAGATCGTTACCTCATTGCCCAGGGGAAGCGGTTCGTCTGGACTCTGGGATTGAGAATGTGGTGGGGGTGGTGTACTGTTCTCAAACGCCACGCCGGATGGAGCTCGTCTTGGATCCGTAGCGGGATGCTAACAGGGCAGCGAATGCTCTTCGTTCCCTGATTCCAGGCGGTTGCAACTGTATCTGCAGATATTCGTCCGCACAGTGGTCTCGCGATGGTCAACACCGTGGATGAAGGGCTGGAGGTTGAGGAGAGAGGTGATGATTCAATAGGAGTGAAGAGTCAAAGTTGAACGCAGGGGAAGGGCAAGAACTTCAACAAGAGCAATGGATGAACTGTTAGTGCACAATGTTGATCTCATCCCGAAAATGGAAGGCATGATAGAGCCCCGCACTTCCCAGATGCTCATCGAGATCCATTGTTCAGCAATTGATCTTTTCCGTCTGAGAGATGGCCATGTCCAAGAAGCTGGGCTTCAGGCTGTTCCATCAGGTTGTATTTCAGGGTTCTTTGAGCCAACTCGTAGCGTTTCACGAGCAGTGAAAGTCCGTTTGACAAGCTGTTTGAGAGTCAAGATCGAACACCTTTGTGGTTGGAGGGGTTGATAACGTGCGGATAAAACGACGCTATTCCCATTTCTACCAAGTCCCGGCCGCACAACGTCATGACTTTATTCTCCAGGTTTTCTGGCCTGCAAAAAATCGACTGGGGTGAACGTTGATGGTTTCATGGCTTCCTCCTATAGAATGCTAGGTTCAATCCAGACACCAAAAGCATTGTCGCAAATACATATCAGAGGTTGATCGGGCATTCCGTGCAGAATCCTTACAGATGTTGATGCGTTCGCGGCAGGATATCCATATGTACATGTGTCGAATGACAGGGACCGCGGTATAATAAAGGTCGAACGATCAAGTTCCATTTGGGATTCCTAGGAGGTGTTAATGGTGCAATTGGAGCTCTAGAGAATGAATGCTTCCTCTGAGGGGGGCAGGACATCAACATGGCAACAAGAGCTATTCGATCATAGTGTACAGACTGCGGACGCAAGAACGGATGAACAACCATCCCATCCGGATGCATGCGGGGAATTTGGAGCGGCCCACGGCCCCAGACCGGGATAAGGTCGGGTGGGGAGTACCTCGATCCGCTCCTCCGGAAACCGGAACCCCAAGTCCTCTCGGCCCGAAGACATGAAACCGAACCATGGCAATGGTTGAGATCCACACCATCATCCCCAGTCAGACTCACATGTCAGAGAGCTAGAAGCTAGCAAAGGACAAAGGTATCAACAAACAATCCATCATCATAAAGCCTGTCGAATTTCGAATCCAACAAACAAACCCCCGGAACATTGGGAAACAAGAACTGTAACAAAAATCCGCGTGCTGTTGTCCCAGTAAACCAACCCAAAAGATATATCCATCTTCATCATACAACATTGTGAACCTCCCATCATCTCATCGTAGATCAACCCAAACCCCATTTTCCTCCTCCTGCGTACCTAGTGACTCTTCCTCATCGTTGTGAACCTTCCCTCTAAGCAGTCTTCTTCCACTGGGAGTAGATGCCAAGCAGAGAGCTGAGGGTACCAGCAAGACCGACGATGCCATCATCCAAGTTGACCCAGGCAAGAGCCGACAGGGGAACAGTCAAGTCGCAAAGGTCCGAGGTGAGCTGGATGCGGCTGGCGGCGCGCTCGCTATAACATTTACAAGTATCGTTAGCAATCACGTCTCTTCTCTCTCAGCGAATCCACAATCAAGACGGGAAAGGAAAGAAAGCACTTACACCTCAATCCTCTTAGCCTCCACCACACCCTCTCCCTCCTTCCGATCAACCCTCGCCTCCCTCTGCCTCAACCTCCACAGCGCATACGCCTGCGCAACCACGCTGCAGCTCAATCCCATGACCCAGAACCTCTGGCTTTCCCTCGCCAGCCTCTTGGCGCTCTCCGTCTTCCGAATACCCGTCGCATCCAACAGGGTACCCAGATCAAACGTCAAATAACCGGCATAGCCGAGCTGGCGGCCGACCGCCAGATACCTGAGAATCGGGTCGCCGTTCTTGTTGTCGGCCGCCACTGCCGCGGCCTTGATGTGCTCGACGTTCTTGCCGGCGCGCATGACCTTGCGCACCAGGCCGAACTGCTTCTTCATCGTCTCCCATGGCGCGATCGACGAGGCCGGCTTGTTGGTCCGAAGCAGGTACCAGGCGTAGAAGCGGGCAAAGTATTGCAGGAGGCGCAGGAGCTTGTCGCGGCCGACGGTGGTGGCGACGAATTTGAGGTAGTGCGAGACCGCGGGGTGGTAGACGAGGGCGTCGGCGACCATTTTGGTTGTAGTTTGGGGGGGGGGGGTGTTAAAATGCGACGGCTTGCGCGGGTTTTGGTTTTGGTGGTTTGTTGTTGTTGTTGTTGTTGTTGTTGTTGTTGTTGTTGTTGTTGTTGTTGTTGTTGTTGTTGTTGTTGTTGTTGTTGTTGTTGTTGTTGTTGTTGTTGTTGTTGTTGTTGTTGTTGTTGTTGTTGTTGTTGTTGTTGTTGTTGTTGTTGTTGTTAGGTTGAAGTTGATGTTCCGAATCGGAAGAGGGTCGGATGTCGCGGTTCGTTGTTGTTTTGTTGTGGATGATGTTCAGGTACAAGTCAGGTTATAGGTGAAAGTAAGATGAGCTGAGCTGGCGGTCAGACTTCCCCAAGGTTTCAAAGGGGGTGTTTGGGTTGGCTCTGTATCACGGTGATATTCAACTGGTTCACGCAAGGCACGTGTGTTGCACTTTGACTTGATGATTCAAAAAATAAAAGTCAGGAAAAAAGTTAAATTAGCTGATCACTCTTTCAGGTCACTTCTTGGTCGGCTGCGACTTTGCCCAAAGGGAGCACATGCCGAGGTCTCTCCTCACTCCAGCTTCCCGTCCTCTCCGCCTTTGACTCGGGGGAGGACCCATCGGCTCCCCTTTTGTCTCCAACGCTTGGCAATTGCGTGGAGTCATGCAAGGGTCGGCAAGTGCCGCCATGTTTGCAATTGGGGTCGAATCGGGAACGCTCCATCGCGTGCCCAACGGCGGGGTTTTAGCGTGAGGAATAAGCTTCGGGTTAGGGTTGTTGGTGATGGCGTCATGTCCTGAGATCAACATCGTCTTTCAATTTCACAGTTATCATGGGTATGCTTTGTATGTGCTGGCCCGAGATGGCGACTGATTTGGATTCGTATCAAACCACCAGTCCCCACTCCTCAAGATTACACACAACTACGGTCACTACGGAATACGAAGGAAGCATCGCAACAGCATGAGAACACAAAACTATTGACAATGAAACAGTAAACAGGACAGTGCGTACACGTGCCCCCAACACCGGCAAAGTCTATGCACAGCAAGCCATAATCCAACCATAACCAGCTCTATAGCTTCGACGGCGCGGTAAACAGCTTGACCTTCTCCTTGATCGTCTCTTCAGCCTCTTTCTCAATGCGCACAATGAGATCCTTGCAGGTCGGGATGTCATTGATGAGACCCATGACCTGACCAGCAGTCCAGACACCATACTCGGGGTCACCGTTGATGAACACCTCCTTGCCGCGCTTGCCACTGACGTAAGGAGCAATTTCAGAAAACTCGCCCGTCTTGCTCTCCTTCTCCACCTTAAGGGCATCCTGTACTACCTTGTTCTTGAAGAGACGGGTGGTGTTGCGCCAGCGCCTGAGAACAAGCGCGGTATCGGTCTCCTGTGCCTTGACAATCGCCTCCTTGATGTTGTGGTGAATGGGGGATTCGACGGTGCAGAGGAAGCGAGTGCCCATGTTGACACCGCAGGCGCCAAGCATGAGCGCAGCAGCGAGGCCTTGGCCGTCGGCGAAGCCACCCGAGGCGATGAATGGGACGTTGAGTGTCTGGCGGGCCTTGCTGAGGAGGATGAAGTTGGTAATGTCCGACTCACCGACGTGGCTGTGATATGTGGCATAAGCAAGACTGGCCAACAAGGAAGAAATGAGGCATGTGGCTTGACCTACCCAGCGCATTCGAAACCGTCGATGCTCAAGAAATCAACACCAAGCTTCACCGCAGACTGGGCATGTCTGATGGTGGTGCACTTGTGGAGGATGATGACGCCAGCCTTCTTGAGCTTGCTGATGACGGGACCGGGAGAGTTGCCAGCAGTCTCCACGATCTTGAGACCCTCATCAATGACAACCTGGGCGTAAGCCTCATAGTCAGGGGGAACAAGGGCAGGCAGAAGAGTGATGTTGACGGCGAATGGCCTCGTCGTCAGCTTCTTGCACTTGCGAATCTCCTGACGGAGTCCCTCCGGCTCAGGAAAGATCAAGGCAGTAATGATACCCAAGCCACCGGCATTGGACACGGCACTGGCCAGCTCGGCTGTTCCTACATGCTGTTGACACGTTAGCTCCCGTCTTTTGTGTGTCTGAGAATTAGGTAGGGAAGAAAAAGCAAAGACAAAGAAAGACAACTTACTTGCATGCCACCCTGAACGACGGGCACTGTTGCGAGTTGAAACAAAGCATGTCAGCCCAAGGACAGAATCGAATCGTCGTGTCCCAAAAGGTATGAATAGTAACATGAAACGTGGGAGATTGAGGTGAAGATTGATGGTTGAATGTTTGACCGATTGGCCATTGAGGTTCTCATGTGGACGGGAAGGGGAAGGAGTGTATAAGTACGTACCTGTGATGCCGAGTCGGCGGGTAAGTTCAGTCTGCAGCGGCATCTTGATTGTTATCGGTGAAGCAACAACGGCAAGCACGCTTCAAAAAGAGGATGGGGAAAAGGGAAGGAGCAGAAACAAACTCGAATACGGTCACGAAATATCAGCGACAAGATGAGAACAGTTTTAACAAAGGCTAGATTCGCCGACTCTTGATATGGCTGATCGTCCCTAGTCAGGTGAGTAGAAGCCGCCCAATGATGGTAGCATCGGCATTCCTGCAACATCAATGGTGCCGAGGCAATTCGGCGTCTCAAATGTTGATTACTAGTTTGTATCAAGTCGTACGATTACTCTTCATTACCCAGACCTCGGTTGAATATGCGGGGTATAACAGCCAGCTAAACTTACGGACTGGTATTATTTGTATGGTTATTTGGTAATTTACATCACTGGAGCGTTGTCCGAGTGGTAAGCTGAACTCGCTGAAACCCGACTCCTCCGAGATCCTTTCAAGCGGAATCGTTGGATTGCGTACCCGACTCGTTCCTGCTTCATGAGGCTGTTCAACCACCGCCAAGCAACAGAATGAGACGCAACAACACTGGCCCTATCAAGGTCGGCACGTCCAGAGCTGAGCCTTCCTTCTTCAGTCTCCAATCCGAATTTCAACTGCCAAAGAAGTTTGAGCGTGTGCCCTGATGGAAAACCTCACGATTTTCTCTCCAACACAACCTATGACTAACTCGACCTTCAAGTTCCGTCAACCGCAAGTCTTGCTCACCACACAGACAAACCGGGACATTGATTCTCCGTTCCTCTTACAAGGTCAGCTACTTCTATACGATTCTGATCATTTAAAATCCATCCACCTTGGCTCGCTTGGTTACCTACTTCGACCCATGCCCACCAACTACGATCGGTACTAATCACATCATCAACACAAGATCGACTCGAGGTAGCATGAATCGCTGAGAAAACCACCGCCGCTCGCTTTCCCGTGGCTTGGGAACCAATGGCGCTACATCATTGCTACCCTTGGAGCGCCTCTCTTCATGTTGTGCAAGGACAACGTGGATGGCCGCCGACATGATGCCAACCATGTAGGACTCCAGATTGTTCCAGGCCGGCATGTCTTGTACGCCTGCACTTCACCATCTTGAAAGCTTGACGGCAATCTGAATGTGAATGAACGCAATCATTCTCTTTCATGAACACGGTTGGACAAACAAGTCGACTATGCAACAGCAAGCCGTGCCGTCTGCAGCTCACCACCTTCGCCCCTGGCACGCCATTACATACTTATCCTGCCGTGCACATCACGACACAGTTTCCGCCGTCTGTGGCAGCACGGCCACCGGCGTATCCGTCACCGAGGCAAACTCACGGCTTCTTGTCTCAGTCTGCATGGTAACTCTCAAGTTGGCCAGAATGCCCTGTCCCGACGGGGCAGAAAGGCCGTTGCAAGAATCCAGTCTCCCCGCGCCTTTGGGAATCCAGACAGTTCTTCGCCGACGCATGAAAGCCCAACGCTCCGGGGTCTGACTGCGGCATCAAATCGACGAACGATGTACGCCCACCAAGACCTGGCCATCGTTCCTGACCCAACGACGACATGACACGGAAGAGCGCCATCAGTTGCGCCCTAGATCTATAGAACGCCATGCTTGGATAGCTCCATCGTCACTCTTCTGGCAAATCGCCTATCCATAGGGCTCCTTTGGGTCCAGGCCATCCAACCTGCTTGTTTCAGATATTCTCCGACTCTAAAACCGGCCACCGCTCCTCAAGCGACACGGTTGCCCACTCGGCCCAATATCCATCGGGATTGGATAAACCACCATGTCAAAGCTGTCACGGCTCTTCTGAAACACTCACCTACCCCATAGTGATACCAAACATATACCGATGGTTGTACGCTTCCGCATCGATTAACCGTCTGTACCACTTCTAACCCCCGGCGCCGTTCATGCCCAGCCGGCGTGGCACGCACATTGACGCGGTGACACGAACGAAGCCGATTTCCCCGCTCACCATTGGTCAGGCGGCTAATTCCTCGTCCTCAGAGGGCACACGACTGAGTTCGGCCGACCAAATCCAGATAGCTCTGGCCTCCGGACTCGACCTTACGGCCCTCATCCGTTCTCATCCTGGAAGCGGCTCTGCTGGTTATTTCCTTTTTGGATTCTGTCGATCACCGTCCCTGACGCGCGTGGCACACCACTCTAATCAACGAGCGGCTACCAACGAGCCGCGTGTCAAGTCGATTTCTAAAAACTGCGGACCGATCAACTTTTGTTGCCCTATCGCGAGTGGGCCCTTTCCCAAACAGTCCTACCCTACAAGATCAGTGAGATGCATCATAACGCCACGATTCCCCAGAACTACGGTTAACGCAGGAGTAACAAAAGTTTGAAATTGATCAAGGCCCATTCGATACATTTGCCCCTTAGACCAGGCTGTACTCGCCTGTGGAGGATCTAAATTGGCTTCTCGTCAACGGTAACTTTTTGTCACAAAGCCTGGCCATGAGAAGAGTAAGATGACATGAAAGGCATCCGGCAATCCCTTGGGCATCTCGAATCCTACGACTCTAACACGATGCCTCGTGTCACGGCTTCAGAATATCAGTCTTTGCTATGACGAAACAACACCCCCTGCTCTCGCACGTTGCACGTTATAGCAGACTGTTCGCTACAGTGCATTTGACCGGCAGTCAACCCCGAAAACCTGACGATGTGGGTTTGCATCGTCAAAGGTGCACTAGCCGGCCGAAAGCGTCATAATATTTCGAGCTTGATGAACACACCCAATGCCATCACTCGCTGCGCAACATGCATTGCATGCTACCTAGGTGGCTAGGCACTCTGGATGGCCACTGCCGATTGACTCCTCCCGAGGGGCCGGTAACAAACAGCTTTGGCGGATCCGTCTCGAATAAAATAGTACTCTCCGTGCTATGAGGTTCTTTGTTATAGGCCCTCCTCTGTATCGAAGACCAACATGTGGTACGTTTTTCTACTTGTTTCTGCGCCTGATACACCCCCTCGATCTTGGTTGAGGTTGGTGACCGGCTTGGCCCAGCAGTCTGGGTCCCGTAAACGCAAACCCCGACCCGGCCGGCCAAAGGGTTACAACGAATGTGGACATCAAACGTTCGGGATACGTCCGGACTCGCCGACCCTGATCCAAGGTTTTGGTCATTAGCTCAAAGGGAAAGCTTGTCGTCTGATTGTCGAAAGGAATAAGCAATGGACGACCGTCCAGACAGAAACTTTCGAACTGGTTTCTGAAACAAAAATATCGTTCTCGCTGCCTCTGGTCCAATCCCGTGTCTCTCAATTTAGTTGCGTTTCGCAACAAAAAGAAAAACATCATCCCCCACCATGTGGAGGGGCGGATCTACCCACTTCTAGCCTGGCTGATGGATAGGTAGAGGCACTGACAACTCAGAGGTCAGTCTCGGTGGTCTTGGCACCTACAAACGCTCCTCCAACAGGCTGATTTCCGACCACCAAGTGCAGGGAACAACCATCAGAAAGTCTACCCACCGACTTCACCGTCTAATTGTGTTGGGACGACTCACGGTAAACTTGTTGTTGTGATTCCTCGCGTCCAATGGGCCAGAGGCATCGGTTGCGATGGTTCAGTGTTGGCGGACATCTAAGGACCCTGCGTCAGTGGATAACTGTTCTTGTCTCATCGGTATCTCACTGCGTCATTTTGGATTTTCCGCCGTTTTACTTTCTCTCGTTCGCTTCCTCCGGCGCATCTTGGCTGGCTACCGTCATGGACCAGCCTTGGACGAATGCCCCATAACATCCAACGTGGAGGTCTGGCACCGTCTACCGTGCATCCACGATGACCGCCGCTGCTCTCCGGCGGCAGCGATCTGTCTGTGGTTACCCAGGCTGAGTACGTGCAGTACACACAAGGTCGGAGCATGCCGTGGTCTGTACGGATGCAACATGACCTTGTCGTCAAGTGTCATGGCACACTCCACTTTCAATGATTTCCTCCCGAGTGTTACAGTCAAGAGGCGGTACGATGGTGTTCGGCGTACGGGGTACCTCGATGAGCAACAGGAAACGGAATTCGAAGGTGAAAGGCCGGGTAACTGTTTACCATTCATTCCTTTAACGACGACCGTAACGGTTCAAGTGAACAAATCAACATACACCGACTAGCCGTTGTTTTGACGAAGCTGGATATCCCCGGCCATCTCCCGTGGTAGCTACGTTCGTTTCTCTGTTTCCTCCGTTCCGTGTTTTGTCCGGGGTACTTTGTCCTTCAAGTTACCTTCCTAGGTCACCGTCCGCTTGAAAAAATATTTCCCTGGTCTACTTATGATGCACTAGCCCGTGGATTGCCAGTGGTAATTCTGATGCTCCTGCATATTTGCGAACAAACAATCCAAGATATCCCGTGGAATAAACGCAGGACAGCAGGTCCAGGGGTGTATGGGAAGAAACAAGCAACAACGTCTCGAATCCACTTCCGCCACATCAGTCCGACTCGTTTCAACGGTACAAGCGCTACCTACTTCTCGGGCCAGACGGATTGTATAATAAAGCACGAACCGCTCTTTTCCATTTCCATCCATATCCACAAGGTCTTCACCCAAGTCATCCCTTCACTCAACCGAGTACACACTTATTCACGGTTCTTAATTCATCCTCGCCCACTCCGCAAATTCGGCCTTTCGACCTCGACTTTCGTTTCCCGCCCTTTCGATCTACATCACAACACTTCAGCCAAACACCTGCACACAACTTACACCATTTCATACGTCTCCACCCAAATACCAACATAATGTCTTTTAACGCCAACCAGTGGCAAAGCAAGCTCGCCGGTACGCAGGGTTTTGATGTGTGTGTTCTACTCATGTCATCGACTAACCACTCTTGTAGATGCTTGCCGGAACTATCAGATGCCTCTTCCTCAATATCACGTTGTTTCAGACCGGAGAGGTAAGCAACGAATGTGACTATGGGATTGGGAAGCGTCAAAAGCTAACGTTCGGACCCAGGCGGCCGTACTGCTTGGTCTTGCCGTGTGGAAGTAGGCGGAGAGCTCATCGACGCCAGGTTCTGGTTCGACGGCAAGAACCTCGAAAATGCCAAGGAGGATGCCGCTGAAGTGGCCCTGAACCGCCTCAACAGCACGAGATCGCCATCATCGGCAACTAGCCGGAGTAGCATCTGGTGATTGCGGGAGTCGCCCGATATTTTGCTGCTGGATCGGCATGAATAGGATGGCATTTCTGCGCTTCACTATTTGTTTTACCACGGCGTTGGTTGTGTTTCCTCATATTTCTAGCCCCGACGGCGTTTCTTTTGTCAAATTTGTTTTGTACGACAACAACCTTACGGCGGCCCTGCACCCAGGTGTTCGCCTTGGTTCGGAGTAGCAACGATTGCTCACGCCAAACAGCAGCGATTTCGAAGAAATCTACTACAGCCAAGGCTGCGGCGATAGTGGGGGAAACCAATGGATGGCTCAGTTGGGTCGAACAAAAGCGGCGCTGCGGCAATCTGCTTGTCCCACCCATCCGGAGCGGGCCCGTCTGTCAGATTTGAGGGTCCAACAACTCTGGAGTCTCGGTCAATTCACCGCCCCAATCATCAACATGGTCGACACAAGGAAATGATGCATGGAAGTGTGGAGGATGCTGGGGCTCGTTAGCTCGTTAACGATCTGGGTTGACTCTTGACCGCATGTTGGTGGTCGAGTCCCTTGATCCTGGGTTGACTTGCTCCTCCCTACCAACATTACTGGTGGCATCATATCTACGACAATGACTTGTTGGGGGATGGAATTCGACTAGGACCAGAAGGGATCCTCGTCTGTCAGGTGACAGGCCTGCCCGACATTCTTTGGTTGTCTCACAACAAGGCGGAGGCCAAATGCCTATGGGTTGTTTGTTTTGGGCTTTGGTTTCGTTTTGATGTTTTCATTGCCACCATTTAATACCCTTTTTGTTCTGTTTTGCTTTTTGGGTGGTAATCTACAAGGAGGAGTGATATTTGATGTAATGGCATTTTTAATCAGCAATTTGGGGTTGTCTCTTTTAGCAGACGGGAGGGACAGTTGGTGGGACGGCACGGGTTGTTATTATCAGGGAGGCATTTGCGCGAGAAGCTTGGTCAAAAGTCTTGATTGATGTTGGAGCAGTCTAGGAAGAAAGGGGGAGAGAGACTGGTTGTGGCAGACGCAAATTCGGGAGTTAATCTTTGCGACTTTCTCAAAAGGACGATGGATGAGGGGAGATGACTGGCTGGATCCGGTCTGAGTGGTACGATGACTGTCATGAGCGTTACGAGGCTGGGCTTCTCTTTTGCTTTCACGACCGGTTATGTCATTTCCTTTCACCTTTGGTCTAATGAGTGAGCGTTTTTTATATCTTGAATATCAGCCTGCAATGTTTTTTGCAGCATCTGAAGAGCACTTCATCCTTCAAGCCGTTGACACGTGAAAGAGAATGTACTGATATGAGCTGATGATCTCGAAAATCAACAGCCCTACACGACGATCTCGTGGACATCGGGGCAGCCCTACCGTCAAAACCCAAAATCTACCAACGGAGCATAGGAAAACGCCAAACACCATTGAAGAGATGACAATCAGGTTGGTCACACCAGGGGGAAAGCACCTGTGTAAGTGGTTCAGCCAATGTATAAGAAAGGTCGCTCTCCCGTGACTACCTAGGCGGCAGGCATTCCACTGCTGCGCCTCCCATGCAGCTTAACGTAGCTCTTGCATGACCAAGTCCCGGACGATCTAGCCCTCGACACAGTTAGTCTTATTGGTGACTTTGTGCGACCTGAAACACGATGTTGATCTTTTTTGTGACATCCGGGATTAGTATGTACGTTCCTGGTCCGTACTGTGTATATTTCCCCACGAAGGCAGAATAATTTGTCAAGCCAACGAACGGTTCGGAACTGAACGGGGGGAATACAAGACACGGAGCCGAGTCCGGGACCGGGACCGGAGACCGGTACTATATACCGGTCGGTACCAATGGTTAATTTGGTATGGAATGGACGAATTGTAGACACGGCGCGGCGCAGGGGGCCGAAGCGGAAACGGAATTCGTTGGTCAACGAACCACGACACAAACTTACAACGAACGGATTTTTACCTAACAGACGGGTAGCCGTGGATAGGCGATCATCCAATTCTTGATGGTTACTCAACGTCAAAGTACTTTGCTTCTTACAGATTTTACTACGGTGTGTACTTACTTACTTCCAGACCCGCACTTTGCCGTGTAGATCTCCATCCAGTCACCCATTCAGGCTCCCGCCCCCGTTAGGTAACTGGCAATGTAGCCGGATGGAAAACTGTTCTGCGGGTAAATATTTGTCTGGAATGGTCAACGACAGGTAGCTATCCAGAGTCAGGCAAGTCATACCCAGTCACCACCAGTCTACCAAGCAAGGCGAGCGAGGTAAGGCGAAGCGAGGAGGAGAAAGTGTGGGATACCGGGGGATACGTAGACGAACTCTCTTCGATGTAGCTTGCCTGCTGTCTTTCTTTCCGTCGAGATCTCACCGCATCTTATGACGGTCACAAGAACTGTGTTGACCGATTGTGTGGTTGAGACATTGAGGCGGTCAACAACCACTTTGATGGAAGATACGAGGTGAGGTGGTGATGTCCTCAACTTGAGCCTGACCAGTAAACATCCTTGTGTCGATGGTTCGCGAATCCGGGGGAAGATGTTGGGACTTTGGGACTTTGGGTGGGTTGAAACCCCTGGATCACTAGGATTGGGATCAGGAACCAGACCAGACTGGTTGCAGTTGGAGATCGTGGACTGTGTGTGGGTTGGTGAACATCAAGGTGTCATGCTGCCCGGCCTTGTTCCCAACTCCCGAAAGGATGGAAGGACAAGGTGACGGCCGGGGGACCAGGTGGGTGATCAACGAACGCCGCGTGGGGGCCCACGTCCGGGTATCGGTTGTTGGTCAGGGGGCGGTGGCTTTTTAAGGTTATGGTCTGTGCGTCCCCTTGTATTTTGGGGGTTTGAGCCGCAAACGCTCTCGGGAAAACTCCGGAAAGGCGGCTCCAAAAATTGTTCCTGAAGTCCCGCTCTCCGGTGCTCCACTCGATGCCACTGCCGCCGGCCAAACATTGCAGAGTCCGCCGAGATCACGAGTGTTCGAGTCCCTCCCCCCGGCTGCTTCGCGGGTTGCGTGCGTGTAGTAGTAGTGTGTCCGCCCCGTGTTGTGTGGTGTTCCCCGAGCCGGTCCGCCCTCCGTCCCGTCGCCTCCATTCCCCCCCCGCGCCGTGTGTGTACCCCCACCGTCGTCGTCGCAAACCGATCCGACCAGCAAATTTAACCACCACCACCACCAACCGGCATAACAACCACGAAAAATGCCTGCGAGGTTGGGTCTCAGCGCCGCCTTCCGGTCCCTGTCCATCCGGACAAACCAATTGCCTCAGAAGCAATCGATTGCCGCCGCCGTGCAGGCGCGCACCTACATCACAGATTCCACAAGCTCGTCGAGGCTATCACCCAGAGTCCAAGTCCAGCAACAACAACAACAACGGACACAACCATTCTCGACCGAGACCACTCCTCCTACCAACAGCAACAATGGCGACCTTGCCGGCATTGAAGGCCAACCACCAGTAGAAGTCACCCCCGAGAACGCTGCCGCCCTTTCCCAGCTGTCAGAGATCGCATACGGTGTCAAGGCGGCCGACGTCGCGACCGAGGGCCACAAGTACGGCTTGCCCACGCTGCCGCTGCCGTCGGAGCTGCACCACAAGTACCGCTACTCGGAGGTCGTCAACCACGCTACGAAGTTGCTTATGAAGGATGGAAAGCTGAGCAAGGCGCAGAGGGTACGACGACTGTTCCCCCAGATACATATGACCTCGACTTGCCCACGGCACCTCTACTCAAACTACCTACTTTGCGACGGAAAGCTAACACTACCCTTTTAACAACAACAAACAGGACATGGCCATGATCCTAAACTACCTCCGCTCCTCGCCCCCTCCCAAACTCAACCCGTCGCGCCCTTTGATCCCCGGCCACCCGCCTGCCTCGCACCTGCCCCTCAACCCGGTCGAGTACCTCACGGTCGCCATCGACTCGGTGGCGCCCCTGATCAAGATGCGCGGCTACAAGGGTCTTGCCGGTGGTGGTCGCTCTCTCGAGGTGCCGCAGCCCATCCCGGCGCGCCAGCGCCGCTCCACGGCCTTCAAGTGGATCTTGGATGTGGTCAACAAGAAGCCGAGCAAGGGATCCGGTCGCACCATGTTCGCGCATAGAGTGGCTGAGGAGATCGTCGCCGTCGTGGAAGGCAGGAGCTCGGTCTGGGATAAGCGGTTGTTGGTGCACAAGCTGGGCACGGCCAACAGAGCCAACTTGAACTCGCCGGCGCTGCAATTGAAGGGCAAGAGATTTTGATTGACCTGTTAAGCCAACAACGAACACAGCAAAATCATGCACTCTCTGACCGACCGACCCCTTTTACTGTGTATACTAGTTTTTGTGTGTATGGATATGTATGCTGCTTTGCTGCTGCTGCTGCTGCTACCCTCGTGATAGAGAGAAAAAGACGGGGAAGGTTTTGTGTTTCTTGGTCTTGTCACGGTTATAGCGACGTTGATGGTAGGCAATGGTTTTTGACTGCCCTGCTTATAGCCACGGGAGTTGGAGGCGACAAACATTTACGCATTAACATATGGCCACAACGTTTGTCCCGTAAAGATCATCAGTGAACCTCAGCCTGGAGTGATCCGGCTAAGATGTCGATACGCGGGGTTATTCCATCTGTATACGAGCCCTACGTGATCCGAACACCGCGGCTTGTCGTATGATGAGGTTGTTTGTTGTCTTCTCAGATGACATCCTCGACGCCTTATCGTAAGAGTAGGAAGAGCCATCAACAGGAGCGATCCTTGTTGCGAGTAGTCTTTTTTGAAGTTCACTGAGGGAGCATCAAGGGTATTGGGGATAAAGAGGATAGCTTCATATTCATAACCATGGCATGACCCTATGTTTGTTTCCCACGTCATTTTTTTCCGGTATTGAGAGAGCTCCAACCATGTCGCTCAAGTGCCACTGCTAACCCTAACCACAGAACGCAGCGATGTAACAAGAAAAGAAACTAGGTAGGCAAACATCCGTCACATGCGAGATTATGTCTTCTCGATAACCATCACAGAATTGAGCATTTTGCTCTTGCTTTGTTCTTGTGACATTGCAACACATTGCACGCAATTTGATATCGTGGCTCTTTAAACTTTAAACAACCGTCGCTGTCACTTGTGGAGCCAACGGCGGCGCAGCGCACGGTGGATCAAGAGATGCCGAGCATGAGATTTGGTTGCCCTGACTGAGCTCAAGCAGTGTTGGAGCTCCAGAAGCTCTATCAAAATGTTCCATCGAAGCTCTCGAACGCAAAGTCCAGGTCCCCTTTCCAACGCCTGATGACTTGGAGGGCGGGGGCGGAGATCTTAGCGGAGGCAACAAATAACCTTAATACTTTGTAGCTTTATTTGGGGTCCTACATCAATATCCACCCATCTTTTCATCTTCTTACAACAAATGTAGTTTGGCAGCGCATCATGCAAGCGGCGTTGGCCGATCACTCACTTCATGATGACAGAAATTCGAATTTCGAAAAACAACAACACAGCAACAACGCCCAGACAGCACACAACCACCCGTCCCGCCGGCGAGTTGTCCCGTCGTCCAGGTTTCCGGGATACTCAAGCCCTACACAATAAACACAGTGACGCTGCCCAGCACTTGCCCAGCCCGCAGTTTGGTGCCACAGAGAGTGTCTTGGTGATGCTTTGTTGCAGCATCCGTCTTCAAGCCCGTCGAGTCTTCTGATCGGCCGCAGCTTGGCATTACGGAGTCGGTACTGCTAAGGAGCCTTGGCGAGACCCTTGGCGGCAGCCAACAACAGCAAGAGAGCGACTCTAGCAGCCTCCAACGTGTCGCTAAAACGAGCCAGAAAGGAGCGAAACCGAAGACGAAGCTCCGTCAGGACCGTCAGGACCGTCAGGACCGTCACAGGGGCAGCTACGCTCACTACGGCGACACTACGGCAGCCGTCGCCCCGCAACATGTGCATGATCGACTGAAGGTCTGCTGCAAAAGCGACCAAGCCCAGCCTTGAATTCCACACCCAAACCTAGAACCCGAAGACCCCCAAGACCCGAGCCTAGCCCCGAGCTAGCCTACCAGGAACAGCCCCTAGCATTTTGCTAGCATCCGAGAGGTAGTCTGCGCCTGTGCCTGGAGCTGCCGTGGACGGGAGGTGGTGAAGCAGGAGGTTCCCCCGACCACAAAGTCGCAGCCTCCCCAGTCATCCATCTCTCTCTCCCTTCTTCCTTCCGTCCTTTCCCTTCGCACAGCACAATGCTGGTTCGGCATATTGCGAGCTTGAACTATCGCCCTCCTGTCGTTATTCTCCCACGCTGACGCACGCCGCCCTTACCTACCGTATAACGGCCACACACCGCCGCTACACGACATCGTCATCACCTAGAAGGAATCTTCACACATCGATCCTTTCACAAGTCAAATCCGACCGAAAGCAACGAAATCGCTGCTCCAGACTGCATACAACATCAGCATATACAGCTGTAGCAACGACCTTCATCCTTACCGAATCCATATCCTCTTACTATAGATTGATCGAATATCCAACTGTTCATCACCGGTATCGCATCGAAGCTTGCCCACCATGGCACGCCAACAACCCCAGATCATGTCGATGGAGGCCATGTTAGATGAGGAGCGGAGAGAAGTCCTCGCCCTGTTGGAAGGAAACAACGGGCAGGGATCGCGTTCTCGAGCTGCAAGTATGTTCGAAGACCGCTCGTCATCACCCTTCACGACGCCACGAACTCCCGTGCGCAGCATGCTAGATACTGGTGACGATCACCATTCTCCTGGCTCCCCTCTCCCTCCTCCCATTTCCCCCGTGCTCTCTCATGCTAAGACCGCCCCGCCATATTTAGCCCCAGTACGAAGTATGCTCGACATCGCCCCTGGCCCGGCAATACCTGTCCGCAGTATGCTCGACATCCCAGCCGCCACCAGCTCAAGAACGCCACTCAGTAACCCCAGCTCGCCTGTAGAACCCAAGTACAACAAAAACAATGGCCAACACCCACGCAGCATGTCGGATGCCGGAATGAAGCCGGCCGATTTTGGCCCCAGGGCCTCGGCGCGGTCAAACCCGATGAACAGCTACCAGTTCGGCGACATTGTCACCAACCCCAACCACACCGGTCAGGCCCTTCCCAAGCGAGTTACACAGGGTGGAAAGAAAAAAAACCAGAGTTCGTCAATGGCTGAAGTTATGAGAGGCAACGACGTCAGTAATCTGGCTCTTCCCGGCGAGAGGGGACGCCACACCTCGCTTCCCGGCCCCAGCGTCTCGGCGGCACGACCCTCGAACAAGTCCAAATCCAAGTCCCCGCATGGCCGCGCCGGCATGCGCTCCAAGTCGCCTCACGAATTGCTGGCCGAGCGAACTCTTAGCCCTGCCGGAAAGGCGTTGCTCGACGAGGCGTTGGATTACAAAATGAATACCGCGTACAGACACCTGTCGGATGCGGCTCTTGTTAGGTCGGGAGGCAATCTGGCAGAAGTGACACTACGGAAGAAATCGGACGATACGCCTGGAAGTGGGAGATTGGTTAAGGACTACCTGAGCCCGGATGGCGACCCGTTGGTGGAAGATAGCAGTGAAGAGAATGGCAGTTCGTCCGAGGACGAGTCGGATAGGGGCAGGAAAGCTGCCCGGAATACCACTGGAAACCAGGCAAAGCAAGTTCCGGAGTCTGCGCAGGGAAACAGACAGGTCAAGAGCTTGTTGGCTGCGGCGGAGGAAGAACGTATGTTCAAGCTCTATTGTTCAGGTTATGGTGCGAAAGAGATTACTAACGGTGTTGGTGGTATAGGCATTCAGGTGGAAAAGCAACAGCCCCAGCCCAAGTACCGATCCCTGCTCGACGAACCCGCGATCACGGTAACCGGACCATCAGGGCGAACCCGTAGGTCTAGAGTACATCCTGCGACGAGCTTCGATCTCCCGTCATCCGGATCTCGCACGCCTATCGATTCGGATGCCGAGGCAGACCTTACCGATATCAAGCGTGCCCAGAAACTCTCGTTCGCCATGACCCAAATCATTAGCCAGCCCGAGGTACACCGGACTATTCAGATCATTACCCGTGGCGAGTACTCCAAGCTGGTTCAGGAGACGCAGGACGAGCACAACCACCCACGCAAATATCTGGTCGCCACCGACCTTAGCGAGGAGTCGACACACGCTCTGGAATGGGCTATCGGCACAGTTCTCAGAGACGGGGACACCCTCATGGCTATTTACTGTGTGGACGAAGAAACAGGCATCCTCGGCGCCGACGGCAACTCGCTCGCAACAGGCATGGTTCCCGACGACCCTAAAGCCATGAGAGAGGCGGCCACAGCGCTCAACAGAATGGCCAACAGCAAGAGCGCCATACAACACGGAGGAGGCGCAGGCACGCTCTCTCCCTTGGCAGCAACGAGCATGGATGCCTCGGGCTTGCTAGCAACTGGCAACAGCGCATCGGCGATTGGCGAGGATCCATCGCCGACGCCGTCGCACTCGAGCCGGGAGCGCAGCAGGGCCGAGGAGGAGAGGTACCGCGCGATTCAGGAGATCAGCGAGCGGGTGACCAAGTTGTTGCGCAAGACAAGGTTGCAGGTGCGAGTGATTGTAGAGGTGTTGCATTGCAAGAACCCGAAGCATTTGATCACGGAGGTGATTGATCATGTGAACCCGACGTTGGTGATTTTGGGGAGCAGAGGAAGGAGTGCGCTCAAGGGGTATGTCCTTTTTTTCCTTTTTTTTTTCTTTCCTCGCTTCGCTCGAGTTAGGTACTAACATAAAGGTGATCACTAGTGTCATCCTCGGCTCCTTCTCCAACTACCTCGTCACCAAGAGCTCGGTCCCTGTCATGGTGGCCAGGAAACGCCTCAGGAAGCAGAGCAAATACAAGAGGCTGCCGGCGACGCACCAGGTCAACAATATCAATAATCCGACGGCGAGGAGCTTGGCCAGCGCAAAGATTGATTAGAAATCGGCGGCGGGTCCTGCGGGGTGGTTGAGTTAAGCCGTAAGCTTTTTTTTGGTAGATGGAGTTGCGGTTATCGTTGCGGAAGACACTGGCTACTGTTGTGGTTTGGGGAATGGCGCTATAGTCAGGAAGGGAAACGAATGGTGGATGTAATGGGGCAGTCGGGTTAACACTACGGCAACTGAAAAAACATGCATGGGAAACCAGAAAAGAAAGGAATAAAAAGTAAGCGTAATATCAAATTATTACAAAGGAACTTTGGGTTCGCTAAAGCAGGTAACGACGAAACGGGCGACTTGCAAAGTGGTTCGAGGTGGTGGTGAGGTTATGTATTCACCCAGATTCAGCGATCGGTCGTTTTGGAGTAATAAGTCTTTTACACAGTACGATCGATACCTACGTAAACTAGTACGATACTTAAATCTCTTCTCACTTACTCTTACCAATTCCATCTACTACTGTCTTTGTGTGCGAATGTGTCGGTTGACTTGTTGCTCAACTACTCTTGATCGATCTCTACAGACCGGTATGCAGGAATGAAGAGAGAGTTCCGTACTATCTCGAGTAGTTAGCTCCCGGTCGTATATCCATTCCGCCACGCGGTCCTGGAATAGAGCAAGCAGCCTGACGGCCGTTTGAAGCCCACTCATTCGTAGATACTATGTATACCTAGGATCGATCTTCATTTACAGACAGGGATGAAGTGAAGAGAACACACTGCAGTCACCTCATGGAATGAATGACGATCTGATAATGTTCTAGGTACCTATACCTACATCACTACTTAAGAGTCCAAGAGTGCTAAGCAGTGTTCTTATCTCGACGATCTGATCTGCCTCACAACCTCACCCGACCTGAAGGTGTGCAGGTGTGGTACCCCGTCATTATATTATAGATATCTTCACCATGTCACTTCCTCTTCACCCTGGTTGGACTGAGAGTTCACGTGAGAAGCCTCTGAAGATAAAAAGAGTCCTCAGCTAACCGAGAATTGCCGTTATCTTTTCTCTCCTTCTCTTCGCTTGGTTCTCTTTGGCTCACTGGGTTCGTTCACGTGAGAAGATTATGAAGCCCATGAAGAGTGCTCAGCCATCGTCAGCTGATAAGGGAAACCGTACCCTTGTTGTGTCGGTTGGACTGTGAGGACTGTGTAAAGGGGGGTATGTATGACCAGAGACTGAGCAAGGGGGTTGTGTACCGGGGTAAACGGTCCTAAAAAGGGAAACGAAGGAAAGTAACGAGTTCTGTTCTCTTTTCCTCTCCTATCGACTACCTCTCTGTTAATCGACCGAGAACTGATTCGTTGGCTTCGTTGGCTTCAAGCGTCAAGTCTTGTGTAACTCTTCTTTGCTTTTCGTCCTTCGGAGTCCGTCCGTTGTGTTAAGTCGTGATGGAGGGGGGAGGACGAGACTCCGTCCTATCAGTTATCGATAAGTTTAAGAAGCGGGGCGATACGTAACCGACCAATTGCCCCGCTTTTCCAAATGCCCCACTCACATGACAACGACGGTCCGTTCGACGGACGACAACGGTTGGTTGAGGATCCACTTGGATGACGTTTTGGTTTTGACAGACGGTTGATGGAAACGAATGAATATTTTGGACTTGGTGTATGGTATGGTGGCTGTGTTTATGAAGCATATGTATTGGGAGAAGGGGTCAGAAGGGAAAGAGAGGAAGAAAGATAAATGAGAAGAAAGAATGAAAGAAAGAAAAGAAAAAGGGAGGAAAGTAGGGAAATGGAAGGGAGGGAACAACCTCCCTCACCGATTCCGGAACCAGTTCTCAACGGTCCAAACAAGAAAGACGGACGGGGAGACGGGCAACACGGGAGAAGGAGATGGATAACCACTGGCCGGCAAGACGGAGAGATCGGAAAACGATTCGACAAACAGTGATGCGGTGAAACACCAGTTTGTAGACAATAATGGCCCAATGAGAGGTTCTGTCCATCCTCCCTTTGGACTAACTGCCTTTGGACTGTACAGTACAGTATCGTGTGTACTGTAGCGAACGAATCAAGAAGGGACGTAAACAAACGGAGCAGTTAAAGTCGACTCGGTGGTGGAGTGTTGTTATGTGTGTCTCACGGGAGATTCCTCGTCCAGCCATTTCGTTTAAATGTTGTCGCCGCAACGCATATGCGTGAGTACCGTTGACGGGATGGAGGGTGGATGCGTTGGACTGTTGGTCTTGACCGTCCAAGGGTTCTCTCTGCCTGTGTAACCCATGTGCCATTGATGAATTGCGATTGCGTTGAAGATGGTGGTGTGGTGGGGAGGAAGGAGAAGAGTGAATTGGAAGAGGGGAGGACAAGAAGAGTGGAGGGGAGAGGGGACGACCGGGGCATGGCATGGGGCATGGGGCATGGGGCATGGGCATGGCATGGGGATGGAGATGGAGATGATGGAGACTTCCCTCGACGATGTCCCCCGCCCCCCCCCCCCACCGCACACATTCCATTCCCGACATCTCGTGCGCATCTTGATCCTCGTCTGTACATCCCATTTCACCCATTCTATTTCCAACTCGGCCATTAGCTTCATTCTATACAGTGTCGACCAGATAGCGAATCCCATCTGAGCGGTTGCATACCATCCCTGTTTAGAATATCAGTCTTGGCTTATCTCACTCGCTTGACCATATGCAAGCACTTTAACGGTACCTCTCTGTGCCTCAGGAAAAGTATTCTCTCCCCCTCCGGATTCAACCTTAGCGCCCGAACGCCCCCCGCTGCCGCATTCCATCCCATCGAAGGAACGGTACATCCATCCCATCCACCACCATCCACAGCATCATCCCAAAGTTGCTCCATCTTTCACCTCAACATCTCAAGGCACCAGGTCCAGCATATCCCAAAGAGGACCCTAATACCTTGACCAAACCACCACGACTATTGGCGGCGCATACTCAGCAGAGCCAGGCGACCACGATAGCGACTTGTTAGGAAGAGCGCCGATTCATTCTCTCGTTTGCGCAAGCAGGCAATTGGCTTCAATCGGTGTTGCGACCATTGCGATTGCTGCCTTGCGCCCGAGTCCCAGAGGGAGACAACCACTTCGATCCGATGCAGTCACTCTTCACCGTCAACAACAACGTATCACTCATAAGCCTGACCATAGCACCAAGTGCCTGGGTCGCCTCTCTTGTCGTCCTCCTCTTCTTTCTCTACTTTTACCTGCCGCGACTCGCTTCCTTGAAGGCCTTGTTCTTCCGCGTCAACTTTCTCGACAAAGCCAAAGGCAGCCATCGCAAACAAGTTGGCGCATACCCGACTGCGCCCAAAGACCCAAGATATCGAGAAGGGATTGAAGAGATAAACCGTCGAAATTGGAATCGCAACTATTCTCAGCATCAGGACGACTGCTATCAACAGTATCAGTATCAGCAACAGTATTATCCAGACCACGACGGCGCCCAAGGGATAGAAACAAGGGAACTACATTACCGACAACGTCAACAGAAAGCCATCACCGATAAGCAACTTCCGGCCCTACTCGAATTCTTTGGCAGGAAGAAAAGCAACGATAGCAACATCAGCAGTGAAAAGTTGACCAAAGAAAGAGACAAGGAAAAGAGTGGAGGACTCTTGCGACTGAACATCTACCGCACCAGCAGAGATTCTTCACCGAGCCCAGTCACCAGCAGCAGCAGCGCGCGCCACGTCATCAGCTACGGCACGCGCCAAATCTTTGCCAACCATGACAGCTGTAACGGCGGCCCCGCCGAAGAACCTAGGGCATCTCGACCATCTTCTCGACGATTCACTGGAGGACTTCGAGCACTGTCACTCGCTCCCAGTAAGCCGGACCAACAGCCGATTCTTCAGCATCCCCCTCCCGACTACTTCGGCCAAAGGCGAAACTCCGCACCCCCAGCATCCCCATCATCACCAGCAGGCGACACCGTTCGGATACCCATCAGTGCACTCGGGTTTCCGGAGCGACGACACGGAGAGCGACATGAGCGACCAGGAGGCGGATGGCGGGGAAGCCTCACACGGTGGCTACAGCCCGCCAGCCTGGAGGCGCCTCGGCAACGGCGACCGGAGCAGCGGCTTCTGGCGCAAGGCTAATTCGCATCTCAATGACATCGACCCCCTCTTGCTGAATGGTTTCGGCGGTCTAGGCGGCGGTCTAGGGAACGGCGGCTGGTCAAGGGAGTTCGAAACCAGTCCCGAGTATGATAGCATGAATGAAGACGATATGGACCAGGACGCAATCCTGCAGAAAGCCATCAGGACAAGGTTACCAACGGGAAGCCTAAGTCCTGAAAAGGAGAGGAGCCCAGAGCCAGAGTATGCGCGGCGTCAACAGTTGCAAAAGCAGGCCGAACGCCAGCAGCAGCATCACCAAAGGCTAGCGCCGGTAATCGAGGAAGACGATGTCAAGATCAAGGAAGAACCGATGGAGGAGGATGCGGGCATGGTTTTGAGGGGGTTACCTCGTAAGGGCCCTGATAACTGTTCGTTTGATTTCTTTGTTCCCTTTCATCATCCACAATCACCCTTCATAGTCCCAACAAATGAGAGATCGATCATGACATAAGAAAGTAAGACATCTGAACCGAACGCATCACGGCTAACTCCCTCACTTGTAGACTTCCGCTTCGCGGTCAGGGCAGAAGTCCACCAGCGTACAGAACCCATTGAAACAGCCGTTGCTTTCTTGCGCAAATGGCTCGGCCCGCTAACTAGGTCATGGTCATCCATGTTCCTGTCGGGACTCGTAGCCATTCTTTCCTATGCCGCCATGCGGTCGCTCTTTCAGCCGGCGTCTATGAGCCCCGTGCCTGATCTCGTCAAGGTGGCCGGTGTGGCGCGCTCCTTTGAGCCGCTCATCTACTACTCCGAGAATGGCATCCAGCAAGTAGGCGACCTGCAAGCGACAGGCGTGGCGGTATGGGATCTAGGCGAGAGTGTTCGGAGCAGTAACCTCACGTCGGCGCCGATTATCGTCAAGGAGCTGGACGAGTTGAGCGAGAGTCTCAAGACGCTAGCAATCGAACTAACCAAGTTCTTTGCCAACGTAGACGGTGACATCGATGGGTATGTTCTCCCCTTCATATCCTATGCCATTAAATCATACACTAACAGTCCCAAACAGCATCCTAATAGTAATGGACTGGGCCCGCCGCGAGCTCTCCCAACTCCAACACTTCCCCTCGCCCCCCCTTTCCTCCTTCTTCGACAACGTCCACAACCTGCTCTCCGCCTTCGGCATCCTCGAAGACCCCGACACCTCCCAGCCCACCCGCCTCGGTCTAATCGCCACCTCCCTCTTCGGGCCGTCCACCCCTCAACGCACAAGGACCACCCTCCAGCGCACCTTCAACGAGTTCCTCGCCGTCCTCGAGGAGGCCATCACCAACGAACTGCAGCACTCGCTCGCCATCTTTGCCTTGTTCGAAGCCATCGACCACCAATTTTTGAATCTAGCCCGCACGGTGGTGCGCGAAAGTTCCCTGCAAGAAGAACTCCACGCGGATTTGTTGAGTTCCCTCTGGACGAGAATACTAGGCGCCAAGGCGTCCGATATCCAGAAATACGAGCGCAACCGGCTTTTGCTTCTCAACGTGCGCGAGAAGACGGTGCGCAACAAGGGGATACTGGTGGAGCACAACCATAAACTTTTGGCGCTTAAAGCTTCCCTCGAAAACCTCCGGCGGAAACTGGTTTCCCCCTTGGTGAGATCGGTCAATAGCTCCACTTTAACTATTGACGAGCAGATTCGCGGATTGGAAGACGTGGGTGTTTATCTCGAGGGCGTCAGGACGAGGCAGAAGGGGAAGTTGATGGAGATGTTGTATGGTGGGGGGAGTTATAGGGCGGGGATTGGGTCGGAGGGGGGGAGTGGTGGTAATGGTGGTAATGGTGGAGGAGGAGGGTATGGTGGATATGGAGGGCAGTATGGAGGGCAGTATGGTGGGGGAGAGGCGAGGGAGGTGAGGTTGGTTGCTGATGCTGGTGGTCATCATGGTCACCATGGTCATGGTCATGGTCATGGTCACGGGAGTGGTGTTGGAAGTGGTGCTACTAGGAGTGTGCATGAGTCGCATAGGGGGGAGCAATGATGGATGGATGGATGGATAGATGGATGAGGGGATGAGGTCTGATTGACGTTGATTTATGGATGGTATGGCATGGGTATGGATTGGATCGGATATTAGGTATGTACATGGCATTTGGGAGGAATGAGACGGACGGACTGTGGAACATCAGCATACTCGGTGCTTGAGGTGTATGGGTGTACTTGGTGTACTAGGGTCGTTGGTGTTTGTGAGCCGGAACGGGGAGTTCTTGTGGTCTGCCTACACAGGGGTGCATCGGTTGGTTGGTTCTGGTCTGGCTTTGTGTTTTGTACGGTAAGTGGAAAGGGCCGGTCGGCTGGTCTGCTTTTCATCATCATGGGACTCTTCAGTTTTGTTTAGTGGTCGTTTGTTTGCCTTTCGTTTCAGTATTTCCTTCTGTCGATAGCATTATTGGACATTCACTCATTTGAATATGGAGTTATGTGCCTTGGGTATGTACAATGGTCGGAGATAGGGGAGTCACTTCAGGTGTCACTGGTGGTTGGTTGTCTCTTGGGCGGCTTCACAGCCCTTTCCTTTGGTCTAGTCTAGGTCTGTCTATAGGCAAAGTAGGTAGGTAGGCGATTCCCTCTGGTCAATTCAATTTAGTGTCACACTCCGAACTTCTGTCCAAACATCGATCGTGAAGTGACATATGAGTATGTATTGTGCTACTTCAAATTACTACGTACGGGATATCATTTCATAATCATCATCATCATCATTGCCCTGGCTGGCCCTCATCATTAAGCAGCCTCAAACTACTAACTAACTCGACAAAACTCCACGCTCAAAGACAACCAACCCCCCTCTTTAATCCCCAGAAAGCGAGCCCTATCACCTAACTAGGTAACCACCAGTCCTCACTGAGTAGGACTAGCCCTCTTCTCAACCGGCACATCATCTACATTATCCACCCCCTCCACCCCCTCCACCCCCTCCTCCCCCATGCCCATCTCCTCCCCCTTCCTCAACCCAAGTTGTCTCGTATCATACCCATTCTCCTCCAAAAACGCCCTAAACCGCGCATCCTCGTCTTGAATCGTATCCTGCCCAATATGCGGCAAGCAAAATAACACCAATGCTGCACTCAGGACACACAGACTACTCGACACCCAAAACGGATACTGCGCCGCCAACCTTTCATCCCCTCCCCCCGCCGCCTCGATATAAGGGAAAACCCAGGTCCCGACAAAGGCACCGATCTTGCCCACGGCGGCTGCAAGACCATAATATTGGCCACGAATACCAGTGGCGCAGGTCTTGGCGGCGATGAGGCCGATGTTATTTCCCGGTCCTAGTTCCCCAAGCGATTGGAAAATGCCGTAGACGACGGCGAAGGCGGCGACGCGACCGGGTTGGGCGAGGGAGGAGTAGCAGGCGGCCATGATGAAGCCGACGATGGCTTGAAGGAAGACGCCCAGAGCTAGAGCGTAGCGAGGGCCGAGGAGGTCGGAGACGGGAGCGCCCAGCATGGTTCCCGGGATGTAGAAGAGGTTGATGACGGTGTTCCAGCCGAAGATGGTCGTCAGGGGGGAACCATCGGGATATATGTTAGCGACGATCTTGGGACTATAAATCCCGAAGCTGTAAGCACTAAAGTCATAGATGAACCAGATCAGAGACACGATAAACAGTCTGAACCCGTAGAACTTGAGGACAAGCCGGTAAGGGGTGCGGGCGTGTTTCATGCTGTTTTTCTGGAACTCTTCTGGTTCAGACACAAAGAGGCGCAAGACGAAAAGCACAAGGGGGAAAACGACGCCGATCCCGAGACTGGTGCGCCAGATGGTCGACAGGTGGCCGTTGTGGCAGGCGGCGGAAACGACATACGGCACAAAGGCGCCAATGACGAAACCCCAGTCGATCATCGAGTTGGTGAACAGGATGAACCACATGTTGCGCTGGCCGGATTTGAGCTCGCCCGTGTTTTCGGCGGCGCCGACGGAGCCGGCGGGGTATTCGCCTCCGATGCCGACGCCGACCTTTTGGTGAGGGGGGTTGTTAGTTTGATAGGTAATTTGACAAAAGAGGATGGATGGGGAGGAAGGGGACGGGAGCGAGCTTACGAAAAAGCGCCAGGCGGTAAGGATGTTGAACATGCCGATTGCGTCGCCCTTGTAGTAACTTCCTGCGGCGAGGGCGGCGAAGATGATGAGGATGATGGTTGAGACTAGGAGGGAGTTTGTTCGCGACCATTTATCGGATCTGTTTTTCCCCTTTGGTTAGTTCATCACTCTCTTCACTTTTTCATCACCAACCAGTAAGCACTTTGAAGTTGAAGAGAAGAGAACTCACAAATATCCAAACAATAACATTCCCACCACCGTTCCGGCAAACGCAATGTCGCCCACGTACTTCTTCGCGTTCGAGTTTCTCCATATGTCCTCATACTCTCGGTCTAAAATGGTGACGACGGAGCCGATGACCTGGAGCGTTCTTCTTGTCAGTCTTTCCCTTTCCTCTATCGAATTTGCAATGTCTTGCGCTTTGCATCGAGTGTAATTCAGCTTAAAGAAAAGTAACGAGAGACTGAAAAAGACATACATTATTGATATACCCATCGGAAAAAAGTCCAGCGCCACAAGCAATCACAGGAATGAGATTCTTCCAGTTCGTCTTTCCCCGCGTTTGTCCTTCGTTGACGACGGTATCGACATTGTGATGATCGACGGGTTGCGCTGAGGCCTCAGATTCGGCCTTGCGCTGGCGGCCGAGTCCGAACATTGTTGTTGTTGCGCCGGGATGGGATGTGTATAAGTCGACACCGGATAAGGTATACTTCGACTTCGACTTGATATCAACCTTACTTTGCGATATTGGAGAGTCAGTCGTAGGTAGGTTTGAAAGAGAAAAAGTATGAAAGGGAAGGGGAGAAGAAAAAAAAAAGGTGAAAGGGAGGAAGAGAAGAAGAAAGAGGCTGTCAATCAACTGTAGTAAACTTTTACCAACTTGAAAGCTACCCTGAAGCTACTAGTGTAGCTATCGGGCAGCTCAGCCCAGCTCACCCAGAACCGAGGCAATGGAACTTGAACAAAGAAGGAAAGAAAGGAGGACAATCACAGGCTCGAGAACTGAAGGAATGGGAGTTGGATACTGCGGCACGTGTGTAGGTAAGTGGCGGGCGGACGCGAATTCGAATATTGACATTCCTCTTTTGGTATAAGTTTGAGGGAAAAACGGGCTGGTAACTTCCCTGGCAATGTTCGTCCGGCGGCAGATAGTTACCATTCAACTTTACTTACCCTGCCTGCCCTGCGCATAAAACGTAGTCGTAGTTGCAATGCAGCGTTCCATGCTCGGCGCAACCCTCACGACAAGGGGGTGTTGAGGAAGTTGACGAAATCTCCTCGCTTCCAACAAAACCTTTTGGGTTTTCACGATAACGACGAATATTTTGAGGTACGTGCAAATAGGGGCCCAAGAGATCATCGCCTTGCATATGCTCACTCTTCCTCGCCGCCCATCTCGGCGCCGTCTCGCCCTCCGCCAATTCAGAGTATCTGATAAGACTCACAGAATCATAAAACATGGAACCCCTTGTTTATCCCCACAACTTTCTCTCCGAAATCAATCCACAAGTCCACACTTTCCGCGAAGCTCCATTCAGAGACTCCTCTCTTCCCACGTGGAGAAGATCTCAGCTCGTGGATCCCATCGTTTTCCTCTTGTTTAAGATCTCCCTTTCTTCATCTTTCCACCTTCCTTTCCCTTCCACGTTTTCTCTCTTTTTCTCTCTCTTGAACTTTATCATCAACCCCTCTTTTCTCCTGTATCACACGATACCTCGTGGCTTTTTTTTGTTGCTGAACCGAACCGGCTCAAGGAAAATTCAAGGGTGTGACCAAGTCGTCCAGGTGACGTTGCCCTGCATGAAGGCTTATTGGGATGCCTTACAATCGGCTTCCAGGCTATCGGATCGGGTAATACAGGAAGCTTAATAAAGCAGTGTGGTGGGTGTCAAGCTTTCAAGGCTCTTCTGGGCGGCGTGCGCCGAGGGTGCTTTGGTGCTTGTCCGAAGCTTTAGCGCTCTTCCCCGCGCTGCTCGGCGCTGTGAGCCTGTGAGATGATCTTGTGGAATGGCTTGGATGATAGCGGGTTGTGGGGTTTAACGTGCCGGGAGCCGACCTCTTTTTTCGACTTCACGATGTTTCTTGAAGTGAGTTTGAAGTCAAGGATTTTACTTCATGGAGTCTGTGATTTGGAAATGAAAATAATTTTCGAAATCAAATTTCAAGATTTCACGAAAACAATCTTTGGTGGGATCGTTTGAAACAAAAAACCACTGTTGGTTCTAACCGATGTACCTTACGTCCTCGCAACCACACGGTGCCGAACTGCCGTAGATTTCGACCTGTATGAAATTGTTGGATCTTTTGAGCTGACAAAGTGATGGGTATCGTTCATCTATTAACATCTCTCGTATTTTCACCTTTTCATTAATGCCACTTGCGTTCAGACACCACTACTACTTAGCCCACGGCGCCTTCGTCACCGCAAACTGATTACTCGCGGTCCCCGGCGTTCCGCTCGGGAACGACTCCGGCGGCGGAGGTCCCGTATTCGGGGCTCCTCCCGGCCCTCCACTAGGCTTGAATGGCGTGAACCTGTTCGCCGTAGATGGTCCAACTCCCGCTCCCGATGACCTTGCCCACGGCGCGGCCGTCATCGGGGGAGGCATGCCAGCCCCAGCTCCAGGTGCCTGCGCAGGAGCCTGAGCCCAAGGTGCCGCTGTCCCTGTCACACCCCCAGGCCCCGACGGTCTCTCCGTAGGAATACCCACACCACCAGTGACCGCAGCAGAAGCAGCCGAAGCAACCGGCTGATTCTGCATGTGTACGCTCTGGACGGGGACCCCCGCCTCCGGATCCTTCTCCCACTGGAACAGACTTCCAAAGGGGAAATGCTGCACAACGGGGAACTTGCTAAGCACCTCGGCGTTGAACATCTTGATCATGCCCTTGTTGATCTTGCCCCAGCCGTCCTTGATGCCGGAGACGTCAAACAGGATGGGGCTGTGTTCCCAAAAGGGACCCTTCTTGACGTCGTTGATGAAGCCGATGGCGGAGAAGTACATGTTTTCGGTGCGGTAGCGCTCGACGGCAGTGGCTTTGGTGATGTCGCTGGGCTTGGGGGCGTTAGGGACGGAGCCCTCGAGGGGTGTGGGTTCGTTGGGCGAGGAGATGGGGCGGGTGTATTGCGCTGAGCCGAAGATGTAGGGGATGAAGGAGTGGTCGTCGAGACCCCAGACGCCGTGGGAGCCGGCTGGTTCGAGCGTGTAGGTTAGGATTAGACGGCGGATGACGCGGAGGTAGCTGTCAGGTATCCGTCAGTATCGTAGGCTGGCGAGGGAAAGGGATAGACATACGGTTCAACAACTCCCAACACGATCCTCCTCTCAACCTCCCCATCCTCATCATTCTCCTCTCCCTCAAACCCACCCAGCTTCCACAACCCACCGAGAAACATCATAAAGCTCAACTCATGTCCCGTCCCGTAATCCAACCGTTGCGCACTCCCAAACCCACCCAGAAAATACGCCTTGAGCTCTTCCAAAGGCCCCACAACCTCTGGCTTCTGCTCATTTGTCTTCTTATCACTTTCTCCCTCTGTCTCGGTCTCGGTCTCCGTTTCCGTCCCCTCTTCCTCCTCTTTATTCTGTCTCTCCTCCTTGGTGGTACCCGCGCCCTCCCACCTTAAAACCCCTCCCGGCAAATACTCCCTCAACAACCCATCCGCCCTGCTCTCCAACAACTTATACCACGTCCTAAAGCTCACATTACCAAACCGTCTCGGACCAGGATCAGGCGGCGCCTCGTCAATGATGGCTTCCACCTTCTTCAACAACCGCTGTAATTTCTGAATCGATTCGGGTTCCTGGTTATCTAACCCTCCTTCCCTAGAACTAGGCAAAGGGAACGTCTTGATCTCTTCCCTGGGCAGCAGCTGCTCATCCCTCTTCTTGCGTAGTAACTGGAGTTTGGCCGCTAGGGCGTCTTTGGGTGGTTCTTCATTGGCTTCCGCCTTCTGTTCGTCTGTGGGCTTGGGAGCTGTCGTAGGAGCTGCGGTAGACTTCTTGATGATTCGCGGAACGAGAGCGTGGTTGAGCTGGAGGATCCAAACGCAAATGTCGCGGTAGGCTTTGGAGGTTAGGAAGTGCGAGACGTCGGGGCCTTCGTTGATGCGCTTGGCTGGGCGGAGGAAGCGGTGGGGGGGGAGGGTGGAAGGGTTCAGGATTTCGAGCTTGGGGAGGGGTGGGAAGGTTGTTGGAGAGGAGCCGACGGGAGGCGGGGGTTTGAATGTTGGATCCATGGTGGTCGTATTTCGTCTTCTGGAATAGACACGCGATCTGACTTGTTGTGATTTATGTTGTTGTTTGTTCAAAGGGAAGTTGTCAAGTGGGGGAAGAGCTATCCGAGGTGTACGCGTATCTTATGAGTTGGGCTCCGATAAGCGCTGGACCCCACTGTCGTCATAGGGGTTTGCGGGGAGCAGATTGGTGGGAAAGGGGCAGCCGGGGACACTCCATGTTGGCGTAAACAGAGCCCCGAGGTTCGGGCGAGGGTCACCCTTTGATCATCTAAGGGAGTATGGAAGATGGATTGCTAGGGCAAAAACAGAATGTCACGAAAGGTCACCAAGTTGGTACAAAACCGAAACATGTCTTGCATTTGGCTATCCGCTGGGTATGATGCAATGCCGCTTCAAGAAAGCCAACAAATCCCGAGACATCATTGTGCGTTTTTGGATTGTTGTTTGAACCCTTCTCTCTCTCCTCTCTTCAAGCAGTCTTGCTAGGTTGCCCATCCTCCTCTTAAGACATCTCTATTAAGATATTATGTAACTACAAACCATGGTATTCGCTTTTGCGCCTCATCGCCAAGTCGTCATCAAGTTATTTGTGCTGTTTCTACCGCAACTCCACTCAAGGAGACCCTCCAAACCCAAGACCAATGCCCTCCTCCGGAACATGGAGCGTGCCTAGTCGCTCATCCAGCCAACGCGCCAATTCCTCCACCTGTCTCCTCATTGCCCGGACGCTCGAGGCTGACGGACCGCGGGCGGCTGATGTGGCATTGTTAGCGGCGTTGGTGTTGCTGCCTTGACTGGTCGACGCAGACGGCGCCGTGTTGTTGGATGTGCTAAGGGGTGTGTTTTCCCCAGAAAGATCGGCTTCCCTCTTCGACCTCGCCGACGTCGCTGACGATGATGTAGGTGTCCGATGTGGCCCTGCGCGCAAGGGGAGATGGTGTTGGTGACCAGGGTCGAGATGTGGTGTCGGTGGCCCCTCTCCATTCGCTTCCGTCTCCCCTGGCTGTTTCCCATTGCCGTGTCCCTCTTCACCACCCATGCATATGAACAACATACCGCACCTCAGCCTTCTGATGACAAACACCAGCCCGTTGTCCATTTGCACCGTGACCGCCTGTCCAGGCACTGGCCGCGCCCTTAGCCCGCCTCCTCCTGCTGCGCCCCCCCTCGTTGTCCCAACTGTGCTCTGACTAGCTGTGCTCCCTGTTGGACTCCCAATCACATGGTGGTCCTCTGCCGTATGCGCGTCGCCGCCACCGTATCCAGAGCCTGACGGGTGATGGAGTCCCCAAAGTGAAGCGGCCACGGCGCATTGTCGCCTCAGCGCGCTAGCGCTCAGCCCGTTACTAGCATGGGCGAGCAGTTTCCCCGCGGGGGTGGTCAGCGCCGCCGTTCGGATGTATGGCGAGAGGTTTGCGTGGAGGAAAGCGGTGACGCGCTTGCTGAGGAGCAGAGGCGGGGGAGGAGGCATCAGGTTGCTTATTGCCGTTGTAGTCGCCGGAGTGGGGTCTGGGGTCGAGGAGAAGGGTGGTGGAGCGCCAGCGCCAGGGGCGTTTGGAGGTGACATTGTCGGGGTATTTGAGAGCAATGGATCGCGGTTATGCGCCGAGTATCGTTCGTGTAGATGAGGACGGTTCTTTCTGGACAAGATGATGTTTGGAAACAAAGAAAAGCGGCACAGAAGAGAGCGTGGAGTGATCGATCGTCCGTTGAGACACCCTTATCGCTGGGTGGGTTCGTTGTGTTGTTCAATGGAGCTTGGTGTCTCGCTGTTTGCGGGTCGGGGACGAACTGCCGTTGTTGGGGTCGGCGGATGTCCGAGGCGAGCTAGGTGCGTGAGGTACTACTAGGGCGGCACTTTTGAGCGCTTAATGAGGACGCTCTTGTCTCTTCAGTAGAGTTGTGTCGTCGGTATAGGTTTGTCCAGAGAGGTCGTGTAATCGTATGATGTTTGTCGAGCAATGGCACAAAGTCGCCTTGTTTCAATCCCGTCTTCACTGTCACAATTTAACGTTGCTTTGTGGAACTGGGAACAAGAGACCCGGAGATGGAAGCCGAGTGGTGGAGAAGGCGAGGGAGCGAGGTCACGGTAACTTATCGATAAGATAAGTGCTTCAAATTAGGTTTCCCCACAGCCTCGTTCCAGGGCTGTCGTCGAGGGTTAGGGTACCCCATGGTCTTCAATATCGTGCAACATGTGACTCGGGTCTAAATGAAGGCTCAGCATGCTATATACCATAATTCACGAGACAAGAAAAGAGGTCAACAAGTCATTTTGAAGAACGCAGAGAAAAAAGAAACCGGGAACTTGAATTGATGGTTCTCCACTTTGATTGGGGAAAACCGGGGCTACACAGTATCAACCCAGCAGCAGATCCTGGGGAAAAAGTCAAACGAACAAAAAGTCAGAGAAAAAAAGTCAGAGAAAAAACCAAAAAGATTAGCTGCAACTCGTTTCGATCGAGTGACCTCCGGGTTATGAGCCCGGCGCGCTTCCGCTGCGCCATGCAGCTTCTAAACTGTTTGATGACAATCAGGCCCGAAACTACCCTTCTATATCTCAAACCAATGACCACATCTTACACATCTTGCATCCCCCTTTCCATCTTCCTGTTCACACATCTGCATCCCCCTTTCCATCTTCCTGTATCTCCCAACTACACATCCATAGGCCGACTGTTCTGCTGAGCCACCAAATTCCTCTTCGCCACAATCTCATTGTTCTTCCTGAACATCATATCGTCCGTCGCATCCTTGAACAGCTTGCCATCGGGTGTGGCCGTCTTCCACTCCTCATACGCCTTCCAGGTGATCCTATCCAGAATATCACTGGCCGTCTTCTCATCGCTTCTATACTGCCTCAGAAGCAAGCCCACCAGCCCAGCCAGGTTCTTGGAGTACTTCCCGCGGGTACCGGTGTTGATGAGCTGGCCAATTTCCACCTCGTGATTCACGTCTTGGTAGTCGCAGGTCATGTGGGTGCAAGCCTTTTTCTTTTCGCCAGGGGCGCCGGTCAAAAACTGGACGTGGTGACACTTGCAGAGATGACACTCCTCCGGGACGGGTGGCAGGGGACGGCCGACCATCATGTGGTAGAGGATGGTGCCGAGGGCGTAGAGGTCGTTGCCGCGGGTGTAGGGGCGTTTGGACTGTTGAGGTTGTTGGTTCGTTAGCATCACTCGCTTTACTTCCTACTTCACCATGACCATTGTCAAAGAAAAGAAAGAAACATACCGCATCAATCCCATCCCCTTCATCCTCCCATTCCATCCACCGATCCCTCAACTCCTTCTCGTCCACCACCTCCCCCCTCTCCATCGCCACCAGCGGCACCCTCTCAAACTCCTCCTCCTCATCCTGCGCCATCACCACCGCCGCACTAACATAACAATTCTCGAACCCGCCCAGCTTCACTGCACCATACGTCTCCACGCCCCTCGGATGCTGCAAGTAGATATTCTCCGCCCTGACATCTCTGTGCAAGATAGGCAACCAATCCGGTTCTGTCTCCGGCGGTCCGTGAACCTTCCTCACCCTTTTGAACCCGCCGCTTCCTGTCACCGTCGAATCCTTCTCCACGCTTACCACGTCCCGCTTCCCTTCGTGCAAAAACATCAACGCGCGCAGAACTCCCAAGGCAACATGCCATACTAGACTCTCTGGTAAGAAACCCTCGCCTGGTTTGACTTGACTTGGTTTTCCTTCTGTCAACACCGTCCCCAATTCCTCTTTCCTAGGCAAACCCCCCTTTCCCTTCTTTTTCTTCTTTTCAACTCCCGTTGCTGCTTCCACATGTCCCCAAACAACACACTCCCCCACGCCCCCCCCATAAAACTCAATCAACCCCTTCAAGCTCCCCGCATCACACCAATCCCACACCAACCACCTTTCCGTCTTATCCACGCTCTTGCTCTTCTTCATCATCATCCCCCCCTTATCAAGGACCCCCGCCATCTGGCTCTGATTGACAAACCCAAACCCCCTGGACCCAAACACCGCCCCAACACCATCCACCACCCCACTCACCCACTCTCCATGCAAACTAACCAGATTCTCATGGTTCAACACCCTAGCCGCGGCCTCGGGGGCCCCGATCCCTTCTGAAGTCCCCCTGGCTCCAGCTGGTGATGCCTCCAACTGCACACCACCCTTCATCAACTCCCGAACCACGTTTGTGTCAACTTGTCCACCTGCAGAGACACAAGGTGGCGAGAAGGTGGAGAATTGTTTATGGCTGCTCGCATAGGAAGGGTTGTTCAGCAAAGCGGAGGGCGAGGGGGTGCCGAGGAGGATGGCGCCGTCGGTGGAGCGGCGGATGAGGATGGCTTGGCCCTGGCCCTGGCCGGGTGAAAGGTTTTTGTGGAGGGTGTAGAGGGGGACGGTGGAGTTGGGAGTGGTGAGGGTGCTGGGGGGCGGAGGGGGTGTTGGGGGGGATGTCATTTTGTTTTGGGGGATTGAGAGGTTGAGAGGTTGAGAGGTTGAGAGGTTGAGAGGTTGAGAGGTTGAGAGGTTGAGAGGTGTTGGGTTGTGTGTTGGTGTTGATGATGGTTGTGGTTGTGGTTGTGGTGCCAAGTGTCGAAGCTGATGGTGATGTTTGTTTGTTTGTTTGCTTGTCTGGTTGAGCTGGTGTGGTGTTTTGCCGAAATAGAAGTTGTATCAACTTCGAGGTTGCTGCAGGATTTTGAAAGTCGAGGTTGTGTTAGGGGAAAAGGATTCAGGTGAAGATAGATAGAAGAAAAGGAAAAAAATAAGTTCCTCATTCATTGTCAATCGCCCGTGGTTTGTTCGTCGTTTCGTTCCAGATCCGGAAAGGGAACGAAGCTCCCTGGAGATGTCGGTTGCGGCAGCCCCTTTTCTTTGTCCACGACGCTGCATTGCTCAGTCCGGAGTCTTGGGAACAAAGCAGTGATTGCTCATTATCCATACTCACAAAAAGTCACAGGCGGCCTGGGAGCTCTTTGTTTCATCAGAGCCTGGGCAATTCGTTGCGCATTGTAATGTTACCATAAACTGAGAAGGACACAGCACTTGGGGAGATGCAGATGGCTCGCCCTGAAAATGATTTTTCAGTCAACCCATTCCAGAACAGGGGGTTGATGATATTGTAAGCTAACACGTGTTGACGCACCTCTATCATTCGAATCCCACAAATCATGAACATTAAATCCGCCGTGTATCATCAGTAATTGCCATGCTCGTCCGTATTCATCACTCCCATCCCAGTCCATTGCCCATACTGTAAAATAATCATATTAATCATCCACCCTCGCCCACCACTCGACCTTGGTCCCCCTCTCTTCCGCAAGTGACTTCGCAGCTGCTCTTAGCGTTAATGCCTCATGCCTTACTTCCGTGATCGGTTTCCGCAAGGCATCAGCCAAATCCTCGTACTCCATATCCGAGACCCTAGGGCCAATGTTCCGTAGCTGGTTCAACAACCATTTCTTCTTCTCGTCCGACCACATGGGATAATTCGGCTTGTAGGAGCGCCGCTGCCAAGAATACGTCGGCCCTGTGCTCGGGACCCTTGGCTGTCTTGACGACGTCGCTGACACACGGGACCCAGGTTGCTGCTGACGTGTGGGTACCGATCTCACTGGTGTTACTACCCCCGATGAACGTGGCATTGCCATAGACCCATTTGTATACTGCCACTGTTCCACCCTGGGTGATGGTTGTGAGCCAATGCGCTGTATAGACAAAGCGAATGCCGCATATTGGGCCTCCCTTTTGGCGAGCTCTGCTTCCTCGGCCGCCTGACGAGCCCCCTTGATGGCCTCGTCCTTGGCAATCTTTTTATTGTCTAGGTCGCTTAGCGCTTGTTTTAAGGTTTCGTCCCAGGGGCCGAGGAGCTTCTTTAGAAGCTGCCTGTTTTCTGTGATCTTTCTCTTGAGCACGTTTGTCTTGAACCTTCCCACATTGCCCAAATGCTCGTCCTCGGCGTCCTCGTCGTCCGAAACCTCGGATACCAGCCTTGTCCCCAGACGCTTGATCCAACCGGTGATGCGGAGGAGATATTGTATTGTACTGGTGGTGAATGTGCCAAATTGGGGAAAGCCAGGGAAATCGTATTCACCGTCGTCGTCTCCTCCATCCATTTCACCTAGACAGTACGCGCTCGACAAAACCAAAATCAACATGGGGATGCCATATTCGAACAAATCTTGCCTCAATGATTGGCGGTAGTGTGGCTTAGTAACCCCATTGGGGGCCAGATGTTGCTCACACACGTTCGCCACGATGTCCTGCAACGTTTTGATGTTCTTGCTCACCCAGTACTCGTCTTGCTTGGTAAGGGACGCCGCTCGGGGAGCTCGATCGAAAAGGATTTTGAGATCATATAGTTGCCCGCAAAAATTTTTGACTAGTTGCGTAGCCGTCGGTTTTTTAGTTTGGTCTCGGTATGGCTGTATTATGGTCTTGGACCAATCCTTGCTGAGGCCCGTCCAGCCAGGGCGGCCCATGATATTTCGCAACGGAAGGATGGTACTGCCTGGCATTTCCACCTGCAGCGAGTCTTGGGGCAGAGTGGCAAAACGTCGATTTGGCGCGGCACGTGGGGGTTGATTGTTCGCCTCATCCTCTTTGTCTGTTTGTTCTTCTTCATCTTCGTGTGACTGTTCTTCCTCTTCATAATCTTTGTCGCTTTCCATTTCCTCGTAGTCGTCTTCTTGGTTCTGAGAATCGTCCCCATTCGCAAACTCGTCTGCAGGGTCGCTGCCGAGAACTGGTGACGGACGCGTGTGCTCCGGACCCAGTTCTGGCTGGGCTGAAGGAGGTACTTGTTTCTTCGTACGCTTCTTCAAATCAAAGAGCGATGGAAACTCTTGATCCGAATCATTGTCTGGCTCCGAATCATTGTCTGGCTCTTGTTCCAGCTGTTCTGGTATTATCTCGAGGGTGTCTTTGTCTTTTTGTAGGCTTTTTTTCCCCCGTTCTTGTTCATCTTGCTCTGGTTCGACCTCCTCCTCTTGTTGTCTCTCATCGTCAACATGGTCGTCGACGCCTCTTGGAAGCTGAGACTCTGGGTGTTCCGCTGGTTCCAAAGCTTCGAATGCTGTATGGTACTCGACTTCCACAGAATCCAATACGTCATCTCTTTCCTGAGTTTGGGCCCCCCCTGCTTCCGATGTCTCTTCGGCTAGAGCCTCTATTTCGTCCAATGCCCGCTGTGATAGTTGTGTCTTGAATGCTGCCTGGTCCTGTGCAATCACCGGCAGCGGATGTTTTCTAGGTCTTCCTCTGCGGCGCTTCACGCCAGTTGTGGAAGGTTGGGGCTCGGGTTGGGGCTCGGTAGGAGGAATAGGAGGGTCGCGCGACTTTGTACCTCTAAACGAGTTGACCACCTCAAGTAGTTGCTGCCTCAAAAGTGCATCTTCGTCTTCGCCGATATCGTCATCTTGCCGACTTCCCTCTGCCTCGACAGATTCCTCTTGATCACCAGCCACTACTATGCTTCCGGGCGTCTTTCGTCTCTTGGAGGGATGAATGTATTCGAGCGAGTTTCGCACCCTCTTCGTAGGTCGGAGTGTTGGACCGGTGAACATGCTCCGATTTCGTTTGTAATTCGGGGTGGGTTCGGCTGGTATATCGTCGTCAGAGGAGCTGGAATCGTCATCACCTTGCTGGAAGGGGGCATTACTCGTGGCCGTTTCCTGAGCGCGACCCCCGCTTTGCGCATGCCTGGTAGTGACCATGGTGTTTTGTTCTGCTCAGCTGTTGTGGTATGGCTCGTTCTGCCAATTCACAGTTAGCACAATAATTACCACCAACCTAATCTCCGCTGGTCGAGCAACGGATGAGTCATCTGCTCGGCAGTTGAAAGTATGGTTGAAAGCTTCAATTGTTGTAGAGGTAGCAGTCGAAGCCGCGGAGAGCTTGACGCGTGAAGCTTGAAAGATGGAAGAAGAAAACGCGCTTCACAAAGCTTCCCGTCAAACGCCAACAACAGTCGACGCACATCCTTCAGTGGGCTGCGCGGGGCCTGTCCCGCTAAAGCTCTCCTCCCCACAGTGGGTGCTTTGGTGGGGTGGGGACTACAACCCTAGTAGCGGAGGCCCGGACCCATACCATCCGGAAGGTGCCGGCAACTTTCCTTATTGTGGGAGTGCCGCCTCCGATCTCCGGCCCGGGATGAAGAATGGACATGACTGGATCTTGTTGTACCAGAGTTATCTCTTCTACATGTAAACGCCCAGAGATTGTGCCCTCGTACAGGACTCGAATGAAGGAATTACACGACGGCTGCCAAGGGTTTTGTAAACGCGCCATTGAGCTGGCACAATTGCCGTTGCGCATCCTCCATTAGTGTAATTACGTGTTCCCATACGCAGTGTGAACTTTACCAGATCTTTCAGTGTTGAAACACCGCTTCATCTTTCTCTTTGCTGTCAAGCTGTGTATCCTCCTTTCCCTACCTTGATATCCCGGCGCATCACAAACATTCGCAGACTTGAAAGAAACGAGCTTGCTCCGAAATGACATATGATTGTTGTGGAACTGGGTGCTTTTGTTACCTACTGCTCGTCCTGCGTCCTGCCGTGAACCAATGTAGCAATAGGTTGTACGGCTGCTCCTAGATGCTCCCTCATGACCCCAGCCGGACACCTTGATGGCCCGATTCTTCAATGTTTTTGGCAAAGAGTCTAGATGCCCGCTGCAAGTCGGGTCCCGCTGGCCCCATTGCTGTCGGGTCCAATCATGCCGTCTAAGTCGCTGAAACAAAACTTGTGACCAATCAATGAGAGGCTCCGATGTCGTTGCAGCAGCTTTGCAGCGGGAGGCTGTCCGCTGCCGTCATCGTCATCGGAACGGGACCCGTCGAGGTCGTCGTCATGGCCCCACTTGTCCATAGTTTCTTTAACAGTGTAGCACCTTCGCCGCCAAGGGAAGTGCCCAGCGAGGTCCGTAGGCTTCTGGCTTTTTCTCTTTGCGACTTCGCCCAATGTTCTCGTCAAACTGTCTCTCAAACAACCACCATTTGGACTAAAACAACCTGAGACGGAAATCGCCGCTGTCTCCTCCGAATCGCCAAGGATACCTTACAGGCCCCGGATCCTACAACTCGGCCGGCGCATATCACGACTCGTAGCGCCTATCAGCAAAGGCAAAAAATCGGACCACGGTCGCTTGCAGAGCTTTTGCAGAGCTTGTGACTGCCCCTGCTCGATACCACTGCACTGCACTTCGTCCTTCCTCTTCTGTCTGCAGCGAGAAAAGGAAACGGAAGCGCGCCAAGCCCAGTCTCGCGGCCAACAGCCCCAACTTCCAATAACCCGGCTTCTTCCTCTCCTCTACATCCACCCAAGAGTGTCTCGTAGCTCATCCGCAACCGACTCTGGTGGCAACTTTCGAAAATTATGTCGATAGCCCCCCGAACGGCACAACATTTTCGTGGTGCCTCCTCCCGTTCCAATGGCTTGCTAGCAGCACGCTCTCTGACGGTAGGCCTTGCTCGCGCCCTGTTTATGGGCATTTCAAGCGTCACAGCTGCACCGATACCTCTAGGCATTCTTGAACATGGACGTTCCGAGGAGCCAGAAGAGGGCGCCGGCCTTTGGGTCCTCTATGTGGTCTCAGCTGTCTTGGTCCTCGTCGGAGGAGCCTTTGCCGGCTTGACGATAGCGTATGTTTATCTCCAGCGAGCCTTCATTTCTATCAGTAGTACTAACATGGAACGTCTAGTCTTATGGGCCAGGATGGTATCTACCTCCAAGTACTCGCCAGAGACTTGACCGAACCACAACAAAAGAACGCGAAACGAGTGTACGATCTACTACAGCGTGGCAAGCACTGGGTCCTGGTTACCCTGCTATTGTCCAATGTCATTGTCAATGAAACACTCCCCGTTGTTTTGGACCGTTGCCTCGGCGGTGGTGTTGCCGCTGTCATCGGTTCTACTGTCTTGATTGGTACGTTTCATTCCACATGGATCCAGTCCGTTCGTCTAATATGGTCTTTACAGTCATCTTCGGTGAGGTCATTCCCCAGTCGCTATGCGTTCGATACGGCCTGCCGATCGGTGGCTACATGGCCAAGCCCGTCCTCTTGCTCATGTACCTGACTGCCCCCGTCTCCTACCCGATTGCAAAGCTTCTCGACAAGCTCCTTGGAGAGGACCACGGAACCGTCTACAAGAAGAGTGGTCTCAAGACTTTGGTCACTCTACACAAGAACCTCGGCGATGTTTCGGAACGTCTCAACCAGGATGAAGTCACCATCATCAGTGCGGTACTCGACTTGAAGGAAAAGCCGGTCGCCAATGTCATGACCCCCATGGAGGACGTTTTTGTCATGGCAGAGGACACTGTTCTGGATGAGAAGACCATGGATATGATCTTGTCAGCCGGCTACTCGAGAATCCCCATCCATGAAACCGGCAATCCTACAAATTTCGTCGGCATGCTGCTTGTCAAGATTCTGATCACCTACGACCCCGAAGACTGCAAGAGAGTCAAGGACTTCCCCTTGGCCACTCTCCCCGAGACCCGCCCCGAAACCAGCTGTTTAGACATTGTCAACTTCTTCCAGGAGGGCAAGTCCCACATGGTTCTTGTTTCGGAATATCCCGGAGAAGATCACGGCGCCCTTGGTGTGGTCACCCTTGAGGATGTGATCGAGGAACTGATCGGAGAGTAAGTCTTGGCTTTAACTTTGCTTGCTTCCATATGTTCATTTTACTGACCGCACTCCAGGGAAATCATTGACGAATCGGATGTTTATATCGACGTCCACAAGGCCATTCGCCGGTTGACTCCTGCACCCAAGGCCAGAATTACACGTCGTGCCTCCGAGGATATTATCGGCAAGACGATGAGCAGGGGTCATGATGATGTCGCCGGTTCGAGTAAGACAAACGGTGTTGATATTCCACCATCAAAGATTGTTGAGCCGCTTACCGGTGCGGGCAGCACTGTCTCTGAAGCGGCCCACCTTATCAACGAGCGGGATCCCAAGCAGACTACTTTCATGATGCGGAGAAGCTCCGCTGGGGTCGATGGCCAGATGGTGAACACTACGGTTCCGGTCCGCGCCAATCTCGAAGAACTGAGGCAGCACTTGAAACACCTAGGACCCTCCAACCCGGCTATTAATCCCAAGAACACTCGCTCGACTACAGTGAAGATCAAGCCGGGGATCGCGGGACATCTTTCTCAAGCACGTGCTGCATCGATTGCCGATTCGAGCGCCGTTGCCGAGACTCCCTTTGAAGACGACGAAACCACCAGCCTCCTCAGACCTCAGCAATCAACCGCAAAGGACGGTATTCAAGCTTTGACGCAGAGCTACGGTGGTGTTAGCCCTGCTACCGCGCAGCTCATCTCTCCAGCAGAGAGTGCCATAACGGCAGTACCTATCAGTGTGGACAACTCGGACGGCAACCAGGATACAGTCGACAAGTCAACGCAGACGCCCCCGAGGCAGCAGCAAAATGCGGCCACGGATACGGCCGGCGGGTTGTCTGGCCATCGATCGAGCGGTAGTAGCGTCGCCAGCTTGCGCGACAGCGGCCTCTTGCCCCCTAGGCGTGGAATTGTTCGCAGTGGAAGTATAACGGAGAACATTATCGAGACACGAGGTGTCAGAAAGGTGGTTTTGGAGACCAACAGCTCCAACGACGAGGAGGAATATGCCATCACGACAACCTCCCCCGATCACGGCCGCGGCACCAAGGTGACTTTATCGATAGCCCAGCCATCCGCCAGGTCGGAGACAGGTGACGAGAGTCAGGGCCTGATGTCGCCTACGACGGGCGATGAAGGACACCAGTCGGGAGATAAGGGGGATGAATCTGCCAAGACCAACGGTGGCGGACAGAGCAGTAGTCATGGGAAGAAGCACAAAAGCAAAAAGAAGAAGCGCAAGGGCGGCAAATCTTAGGTCGATGGGCTGCTTGAGCTGATTCCTTCGGAGAGTGTGGCATAGTATGAGCTACCTACGGAAACAGATGAAGAAGGTTTTTATGGAAATTATGTTTGGGGAAAACGAGGACAATGGGTATAGGAAAATGAGGGAATTAGCGAAATCGGTCAGGAAACGAACGAGAAGAGCGATGACGGTCTGAACGAAGCATTGTATTGTATTGATGAAGTACAGTAACTGAGGATTTGGTTTCTCTTTCTTCTTGTTGTTTGTCGGTGTCGGTGGCATGGAGTCTTAGCATGAAGCATGGATATTTCTGGCTGTCGGCCCTGATTGTTATTATTTTAGGATCATAGTCATCAGTATCATCATTGGTACACACGATATCATTACTTTGGCCTGTTGCTGACACATCGGTGAATGAGGAAAGCGGCGGACTAAGTGGATCACGGCATCGCTGCCGCCGCCGGACAGCTCCGTCCCGTCGTAGCACAAGCTGAACGATGTGGAGAATAGCTTCTCTGACGTCAACACCTTATCTCCGATGACACGAAGCTCCATCCCATGTTATTTGTCAGCTGCGCAGAAGCCCCCTCACCGTTCGGCCCCAAAGCTCACCACGTCACCACTTCCTCCCCCGCACTTTGTCGAATTTTCCCTTCCTCTCCTCTTCTACGTGGTGACATGAACTCAACTACGCGTGCGGTACAGAGATTGAAGCTTTTTTCTGGTGCTTTGTTTAGTAACAAGAAGACGACGGTGTTTAGACCTGGTAAGTAGTCACCTTTCAGAACAGAAAGACAGCAAGTTGGTGACGGAACAAACGGGGAATGAACTGTGGTCTTGTGGATGAGACTGACTTTGGTGCGCATCAACATTCAACAGCTTTCACGAGATCGTTTGCAAACATGGCGGCTACTACCGATGTCAAGAACTACAAGTTCAACCACTCCATGTAAGTTGCGATTCTGGCTAGTCGATGAGATTGGACGACGAGGGCAGGACAAGTAAACTGAGTTGGAGATAACAGGATCCGGGTCAAGGACCCTAAGGAGTCGGGTACGTGACAGCCCGTCTACCCTCAACGACACGCTATTAACATACGACAGTCAAATTCTACGAGTTCCTTGGCATGTCCCTCCTCAAAAAACTCTCCTTCCCCGAAGCCAAATTCGACCTCTACTTCCTCGGCTACGACGCTCCCGGGGCCGTCTCCAGCGGCGCCAACCTGTGGGACCGCGAAGGCCTTATCGAACTAACCCACAACTACGGCACCGAGAACGACGACTCCTACAAGGTCAACAACGGCAACGTCGAACCGCACCGCGGCTTCGGCCACACCTGTATTAGTGTCGACAACCTCCAGGCCGCCTGCCAGCGCCTCGAGGATGCGGGTTACAAGTTCCAGAAGAAGCTCACCGACGGCCGGATGAAGCACATTGCGTTCGCCCTGGACCCGGATGGCTACTGGGTGGAGATCATTGGACGGAAACCCGTGGAGGAGACGGAGGGACTGAAGGAGACGGATTTGAAGAGTTATAGGATGAACCATACCATGTTGAGGGTCAAGGATGCGGAGAAGAGTCTCAAGTTCTATCAGGACGTGTTGGGGATGAAGTTGGTTAGGACGCATGAGGCGAAAGAGGCTGGGTTTAATCTTTACTTCCTTGGGTATGGGGATGCGAAGGGGAACGAGGCGGATCGCGAGGGGCTGTTGGAGTTGACGTGGAATTATGGGACGGAGAAGGATGAGAACTTTTCGTACCATAACGGCAACGACCAGCCTCAAGGGTTTGGTCATATCTGTAAGTGGAAGCCTCTTCTGAGCTCGTTGAGAGCAGCGATTAAGACAATATGGTTTGCTAACGATCGATGACTTGAAATAGGCCTGTCGGTTGACAGCATTGAGGCTGCTTGCGAGCGTCTTGAGGGTCTGAACGTCAACTGGAAGAAGAGACTGACGGATGGTCGCATGAAGAATGTTGCTTTCGTTCTTGATCCTGATGGCTACTGGATCGAGTTGGTCCAGAACGAGCGCTTCACTGGCCAGTCTAACTTCTAAGCTGATTACAATGTTTAAGGGGGTGTTATAGGTTAGATGTGGAATGCGACTAGGTCCCTCAATAGCACACTTTGTGCTCTGTTGACAGCTATCGTCTCCCATTCAATGCTGTATAGCTTCTGTTTCTACCTTTCAGATTCCAATGTCTCTTCACTTTTGCATTAAACGACATCATGTACCACCCACGCCCGCCCTGCGTACATACTCCGGGTGCAGCAACCTGCAGTAGCCAAACGTGGGGGAATGAGGGGTTTGAGATCGTGAGGGTGTGAGGCCTCGAAGCTTCATAGGTCCATCCAGCACAATTCAACCGCGAAGCTTCGGGAGTTGCCTTGCCCTACCCTCCTCTGCCCGTCAGCTGGGTTCGTTATTGGACTTCGAAACATCCTATCCCAACTTACCGTACTCTATTGATGAATGGCTGATAATTGATAGGATTACACAATGTTATGACTATTCAGAGATTTCCTCCATCTGTTTGGCCAACAAGTCGGAGTGTTCCTCGCACTACTTTCTATCTACCATTACTGGCATCCGATGAGATGCAGTCACACGACAATCTCATTTCCAGACTAATTCACCTCGCATACATCCGAAACCACCATCCAGCTCTCTCCGCCTTGACGCCGAGAGTATGGAATGGGGCCCTTCGAGTATTCTCCATTTCCTGCACGTCACCTCGTCCACGACATGAGCTTCCTTGGTCGGGATGAGCACTACGTCCTGTTGTGGGATATGGTGATATTGCAAAAGCCAGCTGAGATCCTGGGACGCGGGGGTGAAAGGCCAAGCAAGTGTTACAGGTCACCACGTCTTGTGCTATAAGCAACAATTCAACAAAGAATGGTGCTGCTTCAAGGTTATAAGCCCCTCTTTTCCCTCATGAATTATGCTGCATGAGATATTGAGTGCTGGTCATCAACCATACTTCAACCTCTTCTCAGTCTTCAAGTTCCATCTGCTCAGATTAGTACTCACCCCAATTACTGATCACATCCAATACCATACCTCTGCCACTTCCACCCAACCCAACCATGACGCCCTCGGCCATTATTACCCCCCCTCCCTCCTCCTCCCCTATCACCCCATCCCCATCCCCCACCACCTCCTTCAAAATCCTCATCCCCGAACCCCTCTCAGAAGAAGGTCTCACCCTCCTGCGATCCTCCTCTTCCCACGAGGTCGAGGTCACCTACCACCCAAAAACCACCCCCTCAACCCTCGCCTCTCTCCTCTTTCCCTATCACGCCCTAATCATCCGCTCCGAAACAAACGTCACCTCCGCCCTCTTATCCCCCGCCATCTCCCCCAACCTGCGCGTCATCGCCCGCGCCGGCGTCGGCGTCGACAACATTGATGTCGAAGCCGCCACCAAGCGCGGGATAATCGTCGTCAACTCGCCGCACGGCAACATCGCGGCCGCGGCCGAGCACACCGTTGCGTTGTTGCTTGCTACGGCTAGGAACATTGGCAGGGCTGATGCGGGCATGAAGCAAGGAAAATGGGAGAGGAGTAAGTTGGTGGGTGTGGAAGTGGGCGGGAAGGCGTTGGGGATTATTGGGTTGGGGAAGGTGGGGATGAAAGTGGCTAGGATGGCTGGTGCTGGAGGATTGGGGATGAGGGTGATGGGATTGGATCCGTATGCTAGTGAGGAGATTGCGAGGGGTGCGGGGGTGAAGCTTATTGGTGGGCTCGAGGAGTTGTTGAAGGTGGTAGATTTCTTGACGGTGCATACGCCGTTGTTGGCGAGTACGGCGGATATGGTGGGGGAGAAGGAGTTGAGGTTGATGAAGAGGACGGCGAGGGTGTTGAATGTGGCGAGGGGTGGGGTGTATAATGAGGGGGCGTTGTTGAAGGCTCTTGAGGAGGGGTGGATTGCTGGAGCGGGAATCGATGTTTATACGCAGGAGCCGGTGAGGTTTGATGTGGAAGGAGAAGAGTCGATGGCGGCTGCGGCGAGACTAGCGAGACATCCGAAGGTGGTGGCGACGCCGCATTTGGGAGCGAGCACGGTCGAGGCGCAGGAGAATGTGTCGGTGGATGTGTGTACGCAGGTGTTGGAGATTTTGAGGGGTGGGATGCCGACGGCCGCGGTGAATGCGCCGTTGATTTTGCCGGAGGAGTATAGGAGGTTGCAGCCTTTTGTGAAGCTGTGAGTGTCCAGTCTTTCCACCTCATGTCCCTCTAATCGTATTCCTCCATATCTTCGCAAATCCTTTACTTCTCACGATCATCACTAACGGAACCTCCAACCGCTCCCCAGCATCGAGCGCATGGGCTCCCTCTACACCCAACACTTCGCCCGCACCAGCACCAAACCCAACCGCCTAGGCGGCCGCCGTTTCGAACTAACCTACCACGGCGCCCTCGCCTCCGTCCCCCCACCCTCCACCCGCCCCCTAACCGCCGCGCTCATCAAAGGTCTCCTTTCATCCATCTCCTCGCACGCCGGCCGCGACGTCAACATCGTCAACGCCTCCCTCATCGCCCGCGAGCGAGGAATCGCTATCGATGAGAAGTTTGTGCACAGCGACGATAACAACACCCCTACTTCCGTCGGCTCCGGCGAGGGAGGAGGACAGGTGACGCTTCGCAGTTTACTTACCTCCTCCTCCAAAATTTGCAGCGAAGAAGAGCAAGAACGGGAACATGAACAGGAACAGATTATCGAGGGACACGTAACCAGTGGCGGCTCAGATATTTTTATTTCTAAACTGGACCGGTTCGCCGGCGCGAATTTTCAGCCGGAGGGAACACTGCTGGTGCTGAGGAACTATGATCGCCCGGGCAAGATTGGTGGTGTGGGCATGGTGGTGGGGAGGCATGGGATTAATATTCGGTTCATGCAGGTTGCTGGGTTAAGTGGTCAAAGTGGTGGTGGTGGTGGTGGTGGTGGGACTAAGCGAAGAGTAAGGCCGGTTGGGACGGTGGAAACTAGGGGTGGAGAGGAGACGGAGGAGACAGTGGAGGAGAGGGAGGAGGATAGTAGGGAGGCGTTGATGATTTTGGGGGTTGAAGGGGATGTTACGGAGGAGGTGGTGAGGGAGTTGGAAGGGCAGGAGGGGATTTTGGATGTTAGTTTGGTTAGATTGTGATATGTGTGACCTTAAGGGAGACGGGAGTATGGCTGCCGTGGGGCTTGGGGGTGATGGTGGGTCAGTGACTTCGTGAGGATGGGTAGGTAGCTATGGTGAAGACGGGTTCATTCTTTTTCGGCTTTTCTTCAATTATGTAGCTGGTGCTAATCTTAGTTGTGATGTCGATGATGATGACCTAATGTGATCATATGGTGTGTGTCTCCCTGGTACAAACCATGGAGGTATTGTCACAAAGCAAAACAAAAGGCAAGTTGAAACCGTCATGCTACGTAGAGCGCTCGTTTTCAAGTCAGTGTACAGTTCTGGAATGCATGTTCATGGTATCTCACGAAGACATGAAGAAGGTTGCGAGACAAGAACGAATTCGATACACTGGATGGACTCAACTTCTCTACAACCTCCGTGATATCATAGGTAGCCGAACATGCGAAAGACTTTTTCTTTCCTCATACGCGCGCGCCCCTGGAACACATACCTACTTGAACCTCATGACAACTGACGCCTGGTTTCATGATTGCCATCTGCTGTCTTTTCTTCCCAGCCAGTACCACTGTTCTTTTGTTCCGCCATTTCCTCACTCTGCTTTTCATTGCCGGTATCTCCAACCTGATCCGGACCCCGAGTGTCCTCTCCCCGCTCCAGCTCAAGCTGGAAAAAAAAGGGAACAGCATTGTAAAACAGCAGACCACTTTCATAGCTAGGTCGCCTGCCTGTCCCCATCTAAGCCATCCTAACCCGCGCGTCAGCCGTGTCTTCCATGCTTGCCATTCCCCCGTTTTATTTCAACCCAGTGTCGTGGGTCAATGGACGAGTACAGGTGCTTGACACTGTTTATACAAACACAGTTGGGTACGCGGTATTTGAGGCATACACTTCCATTCTCATATGGAATGTCTGCAATTGGAGATGGGAAGGGTGGTGGTTCGTTCCACCGGCTTACTTGGTGACTGAGCATTTATGGGTATATTTTTCATCGTGATCGAGGATTGGTGAGGAGGCTGGAGATATATCTTTGGATGTTTTTATTTGGTTTTTGGTATTTGTTCTTGGAAAGGGTACTTCATTGCCCATGAGCCATGGTGGGGGATCGATCCATCTCTTCATGGCTGCATCCTCCCCGTACCGGTATGATACATTCCCATTCTCATCCCCACTCCCATTTCTAGTTCACTAGGTCCCGTCCTCATTCCCCCTTTCCCGTTTCCTCTTCCCGCCCTTCCCCCCAATTTTTTCATCCTCCCCATCTCACTTCCCCCCTATTTCCCCTCCCCCCCACCAGGCCCACCCGCCGCCGCATCATTAACAACCCAAGGCACGTACTTCTTCTCCTTCAGGTACGGATCGTCCTTGCGTCCATCGGGGTTCGGTTCCGCCGCCCTACTCTGGCAATCGTCGCACGTGTTGGTGACGCTGAAGAGGGACTGCTCGCCGCCGGCGCCGTAGCACTTGGTGCCGAAGTCCGGGCAGGGGTCGTAGCGGTAGAAACCCTTGTGCCCGCAGGCGTATAGGCAGAACCACTGTTGGCACATTTTCTTTTTTTGGTAATTGGGGTGGTTGTGGTGTGTGGTGTGTGGTGTGGTGTGTTGAGATGGTTGGAAGCTGGGAGAGGGTTAGTTAGTTTGGTTTTGTGAGAATGGTTGTGAGGACTTCGGGAGGATTTCAGGGTTATGTAGGGGATGTGTAAATAGTGATGTAGGAGGTTCGAGTCTGTGGTGGTAATGATGACGTGAGGGTGATGGATGGGACCTCTTTTCTGCACCATGTTTGTTCGTTGATCGAGCGGAGGATTTCGTTCCCTGGCACATTTGTTTCCACACCCCTTCAATGGGTCGAGACCCCAGGAACCCTCTCAAGTCCCCCTCCACAATGTAGGCTTTTCGGGCCAAGTGGTCATGTTGCCCTCTGTGTCATGGGTGCAGAATGCGTTTGTCATGATTCAGGAGGCATTTGAGTGAGTGATATGAATGTGTGCTTCTTTCTCGGTCCAAACTCCATCATCAGTGCAGCAAGGGGATGAACCGGGCATTGAGAGAGTGTCTCCACAGTCAACTTGAGTGGAAGATGAAATACACACTTACGAATAATATTGAGTTATGATAGGAGAAAGCACACGTGGGATAACCGCTGATTTCGGCAATGGTTCAACACTCGGATGTCTTGCTAGCAAGCCCAGCCGAGAGTCTCGTCGTACAGCCGTGAACAGACGTCGCCTTCTGGTTCTGATAAACCACTCAGGAGAGTACTGAAGCCAGGGTTGATATCTGAAACGTAGATATTTTCGTCGTTGAATTCCGCAAAAGTCGAGTAAAGTGGCAATTATTGAGTTCAAGCGTGGAAACGGCGAATAGTGTGAAACCGTTCTCGTGTTGGCTTTGAGGTGATAGAGGCGATGGAGATGGAATGATAGTGCCAGCTGGATGAAAACACTCCGGTTGACCACTCGAGGAACAGACTGTCTGATAACAGCACAAAGTGTTCGTCGGCGTCAATTACCCGTTCGGTCAAGGAGTTGTAGAAAGAGACATCGCTCTGCACGCAGTTGTAGGCTGTGGCAGTTTTGATGGTTTGCCTTTTCAGACAAGGTTGGGGATGGAGAAAGTGGAGAGGGGAGGAAGGGGAAGGATAGAATAAACAAGGTCTTGACTCGGACGGGGGTTTATTAAACGTTTATTGAGATGTGCAAGGGTAAAGCTGGTTTCTCGCTGTGGGAACACGAACGTCCTGTCGTGAGACACTGGATTCGGTCGTGAGGTTGGAGGTATTGACTTGACTGTCGAAAACACCGGCTTACAGGCAGGTGTATACGTCTCGGAGAGAGGCGTGACAGGGATAGATGGAAAAGTTGTCTGGCAGTTTCCGTTTCACACTGCCGAGAAATGTGAACTTTCTTTTTCCTTTCTTCTTCTTGTTCGTGGAAGGGGATGTTTTCCTCGCCAAGGAAGCGAGGAGGCGGAAGGTGGAGTCTCGACTCGCCCAGCCTTAACTGAGTTTAGAGAATATCAGATGTTTTTCATCCTGTGATACCGTATGTGTCGTCATCCAGACTGCTTCCTTCTGGGTTAAACGGCCAATGGTTTGAAGAAGTGGTCATTTTGTCAGAAATGAAGGCGTTCGGAAGCAGACCGTAATCGTTCCCGAAGGTGCCAAATGTGCATGAGGGCAGCAGCCGACACCAAAGTCTAACGTCTCGTTGATCATTCAATAGCTCATTGTCGGCATCGGGAAGGAGGTGCAAACCTGCAGAGCGGGGGCGAATCACCGAAGCATGGAACCTCGCAGTGGACGAACAACCCGAACCGCAACCAAAGTCGGCGCAATATGGTTGTGTAGGATTGAGGTCCTTCAACCCTGATTTGGCGAGGAATATAGTGGGTTACAATTAGTAATATGGGGAAGCCAGGGGTAACCAAACAAAGAATGGGGGACACGGAGGCTCTCAGAGACATCGACTTCGAAGTGTCTTGCCTAGACTATGTATTCTGGCTCCTAGACAATGTTCCAACCGGTTCGGATAGGGCCAAGATATCGCGGGACAAGTACGAGTCTCATGGACATCCTAGGCTCTATTTTGTCTCGGACCCTTTTACTGTTGTCCCTGAACCGCAGTAGCCGTTGTATGCATGCACACAATGGCCCAACTCATGTAACATGGAGTAGTAGCACTTGCATGTTTGGCATATTTAGCCACTAATCTTGTGAAGCTGTTGATCAACCAAGCTGAGAAATGAGACGGTGGGGGTGGTGTTTTGGGGGTTGTGGTTGTGGTCGATGTTGTTGCTGTCAGCTGCATGTGGCCGGCTGAGGCTCAAGGAGGGGAAGAAACAAAGGGTGCTGCGCATAGGACCCCGACTGTATGTGGCAAACATGGCTGAGGACAACCACCACAATCCAGATTTTCATGATCTTTGTGATGATGGCTGTGAACTCGGAAAGGAGAAAGCTATTCGTCAGGCGGCGTCGGCGGTGTAAGCGTGTTTCCTTAGCTACCTGAGGAACGTTTAACAAGGCAGCCAGTCAAGCCCTTCTTTAAGCGAAAGGTCATGAAAAGGCTCGGTGCTTCATCCTTGTGTAGTTCGAGATAACATCCAGTTTTATCTCGGCTCACATTTTCACAATGTGATGTCGTGCATGGCTTGTGTACTTGAAGGTTGGGGGGGTGGAATTGTGCGACGATTGTCGTCAGCTAACCGAACTCGAGCTGTAAGTAGTGTAGACCGAATAGCAAATCAGGTCGTGAATTCAAGGTTCGTTCGGGAGTTGCCGTTGCGGCACATCACCGAGCGAGAGTTGGTACTCTATAATCCTGGTGGGTGAGCAATGAAGTCAAGTCTGTTGGAAGTTGGGAAATTGAATGTCATTGTCATTGGCGCCAGGACTTTCGAACGTCTCTTAGAGGTTGGGCTTCCTTATCGATATGCACAGTGTAATGTGACGACATCCCGGTCTTGCCGCACTGGCACTCTGAAGAGAACGTTGGACCGCGTGGACGGTTGGTCCGTCCCCCTTTTCCCACGTTCAGGGGTAACAACAATACGACACTCAATCTCTGTTTGCATCATCTGAGGAGAAATGCCGGGTATCTGTGTAAGCCCGCCTCTGTGGACTCACCGAGTCGAACCGGCGAGACCTCCGCTGTGTTACCATTGGGGCATTCTGCAGGGTTCCAGCCCACCACTTGGTAACTGGTACCACTGCATCGGATTGGTTCCCTGCTCCCAAATCAAGATTCGAGACCGCACTGCCCTACAGAGACATGCGACAGTAGTGGTAGGGCCTGTCAAGGTTTCGGAATTGGATATGGTACACAGAAAGATTATCGACTGCCGGGATCCGAAACTGGTAGATGCTGGTTCAGGTTGTGCAACGCCATGTCTGATGAGAGCTTGGTTCACATGAGGGACTGTCGTCTAGGAAAAAAGTGGCATAAACTTGGCCGCTTCAGCCGTTGTGTGAGGAGATGTACGTGTATCCTAAACTCCTCGGGTATATCAATCCGCCAGATTTTTGTGATAATGTTACAGATATGTTACACGATATATCATTGTGCTTGTGCTGCTTATTTGGGACCTTAGGTCTTGGCCTGCTGAGCCAGCTGAGCCAGTCTTCTCTGGGCCATAGCCAAGGTAGCCTTGGGGATACGAAGGCGCTGGCCAGCAACGAGAACACCGGTCAACAAGGCAAGAGCACCAGCCTGGTGGGCAGCAGCTAGGGGAATGGGGACCATGTAGATGAGGGTGCTGATACCGAGAGCAACCTGCAAAGAGACGAGATGGAGAAGACCGGTGATTCCCTTGCGAGCAGCGGGGGGAAGTGCAGCCTTGACCTTGCCAGAGCGACTGTAGGCAACCAGGGCGCAGACAGCAGTGAAGGTGGTGATGGCCAGGATACGGTGGTCAAGCTGGACGAGCGAGGGGTTCTCGAGCATGTTGCGCCAGACCAAGTCGGAACCATCCTCGTGGCGGGAGTAGAACTTGTCCAAGAGCTCGGACTTGGGGGGAGCGAGGCCGTTGCCCATCATAGGGAACTCATTGTAAATGAGACCAGCGTCGAGACCAGCAACGAGAGCGCCGGAGAGAACAGTGGTGAAGATCAGAACAGTGAGGGCAGCGACGGAACCGCGGAGGACTCTAAGGGCAGGCGACTGGAGAGCAGTAAAGTTCTTGACAGCCTGCTCGGGGAACTTGATGGCCTTGTGAGTGCGGAGAATGCTGAGACCGGCAAGAAGCATCCAGGAGTAGCAGACGAAGGCGGTAGCAAGATGGGCAGCGAGACGGTACTGGCTGACACGGGGATGGGAGCCGGGAGCAAAGAGGTCATCCTTGAGACCGGACTTGACCATCCACCAACCAATGAAGCCCTGGAAGCCGATGAGAGCCGAGATGCCAACAAGAGTGCAGGCCATACGAGGGGTGACGCGGCGACGAGCAATGAAGTAGATGGTCGGGAGGACGAAGGACATGCCGATGAAGCGGCCCCAGAGACGATGGGTCCACTCCATGAAGTAGATTTGCTTGAACTCGTGGAGGTTCATGGTCGAGTTGAGCATCTTGAACTCGGGAGAGGCGCGGTACTTTTCAAACTCGGACTCCCACTCCTCCTGGGAGCCAGGCCAGAGGGAACCAGTGACGGGTCTCCATTCGGTGATACTCAGGCTGTGGAACGTTAGTAGCTGGAAAAGGCATAGAGACATATCAAATGCTCGGGTCACGTACCCAGACTCGGTCAAGCGGGTCAGACCACCAAAGATGACGATACCAAAGACAGAAGCAGCACTGGCGAGGAGCCAGTAGGCGACAGATTTCGAGCTGGTTTCTGGGAAGCTGGACTTCTTCTCAGACTTGTCAGACGAGGCGGGCTTAGCAATATCGGTGGCGAGCTTGCTGAGGGGAGATTCTTGGACTTTCTGGGTAGCATAGTTCCGGGACTGGGTGTGACGAGCCTGGCTCACGAGCTTCAAGATGGTGGAAGCAGGAGACTGTTGGTGAGAGACCTTGAAAGCAGCTCTGGCGCAAAAGACGGATGGCCTGGACAGCTGGACAGCTGCCCGGCGCAACCCAAGCTGGAAGAAGGCCATGACGACCAAATTGAGCCGACAATGGCAGACCAAAAATGAGCTTGTCGTCGGATGGACTCACTCTTTCAAAAGTGAAGTCGATCTCCCGAAGTCCCGGTGGAGTGAACTTGATCAGGTACCGGCTGCTGGACGGGATGAACTGCGATGCCTGCCGGATGCGCGAACCAATCGATTACAAAGCAAAAATCAGCCCACCTCTGCAATCGCACCACTTGGCCCAAGCTCCCTTTTTCACGTAATTACAGATTTGTGAGAGAGAAATGATAACTTACCGTAAGAGGTAATTATCGCGTAACCTTGGCGGCAGCAACAGCGTTCAACTGTGCAACGACAACTCGCACTTTCCTTCTTCAACTTCAACGTCTGTCTCACTGGCATGAAAACTCTGCACTTGCCAACTTGACTTTTTGGTTCCAACTAAGTGTCAAGTACGCAACCTATGAATCTTCTTCCTCAACATTACCAATTCTCATCACCTCGATCAGAATCAATACCACGCTCCAACTGGAAGCACTATTTCAAACTTTGAACTCTATTATTCATGACCGTGCACTATCTTCAACCTTATTGTCCCCCAGTGTCACTGCCCGATTGACGCATTCGCCTCTCCCTGTTCCATGGCGGGTTTCCTGAACAAGAGGATGTCCTTGGGCGTCGGCTTTTCGTACAACGGTTTATGCTCTTCGTGAACATTATGGGCGTGCTCATAGTCGACATGCACAAATGCTCTCTCGACCAACGCCAACCCTTCGAGTTTTCGCTGCAGCGTCTGCCCAACATCATGGGAAATCCTCAAGGGCGTGTCTTCGTCCATTACAATGTCCAGCTCGACATAGTAATGCTGACCAGCATGGTATGCCCGACACTGCCTTGTTGTTAGCCTCGAACGCCTTTACCGGGAAACACTCGGGATCTACTCACCGTGTCTACCTTGACGATCCTGTCGTCGTGTGTCATGGTCATGTAGATGAGCTTCGCAATGAACTCCTTGGGCGCTGACTTTCCAACCAGGAGCCAGACTTGCTCAAAGGCATTCGAAGCCCACGAAAAGAGAATCAGGAGGGCAATCAGGATGGCACCAATCGGATCAAGGTACCACACAAACTTGTCACCTACTATCGACATCACCAGCCCAAAAATGTTCACCACAATGTCGTTTCGATGGTCGACAAAGAAGACGTGAACTGTTGGGAACCTCCGGTAGAAGAGGCAGTAGATCATCAAGCTGCCCTTGGCAAAAACTGTTATCATGTTAGTAACCCATTTCCTTTGGCTTTGGTGATTAGTACTAACTGGCAACACCCACAAAGGTGAGCGGAATGATATGGAGACCCTCAGCTTCGTGCTCTCCTCCCGAACCCAAGTTACGCGCAGATTCGATCTATCAACTGTTAGCAGCTACAATGAACAGCCCCGGAACAAAAAAGACTTACGAGAAGCTGAATCGAGACAGTGGTCATCAGTGCGCAAAAGAGAATGATGCCCAACGTCTCAATCCTTTTTCGTCCCTACACTGGGTGAGCTTCTGATGTACTGTGAAGCTCATGCTGACACTTACTACTGGATATTTGTAGATGCTCGGCCGGGCCGCAAGCCTGGATGTGATCAGCATCACAAAGGACGATACCAGGTCCATAAACGCATCCGCCGCAGTCGCAAACAGCTAAAGACTCGTTAGCAACAGCAGCAATGTCCACGACGCAAAGAAACGTACCGAAAGCGATCCTGTCGATATAGCAGCATACATCTGGATGACAAAGAGACAAAAGTTGACAACGAACGATGCGTTCACCGCAAACTTGATCTTTGGCTTATACCGCGCATCTTCCTCCACTGTGTTACGCTCTTCATCTTCAGCCCCCAGGAACTGGTCGATCAGCTTGTTCTGCCGGCTGTAGTACTTCTTGAGCTGTCTCTTGTTTCCATCAGGATGCTCAACTTTCATCTGCTTGGTGCTGATGTTCTCTCGCCGATGACGTCCAAAGTTCATCGGATCCGCCGGGTCGAAGCCAGATGTCGTGGTGTCCTGCCGAGTAGGGAGCGTCGATACCCCCTGGTCCTTGTCCGCCCCGAGAGCGTCACCAACCACCACGGCGTTGTCTTGGACAACATCAGACTCCCCAAGCGGCGAAGGGCCCGTCGCAGCCAGTGCGACTGGGGTACCTTGTGCAGCAGGAACTGTTATCGGGTGTTAGTCTCCTGATGACCAGCAAGCAAGTGTCAACCTACCTGGTGCCCGTTGAGGGCCCGAAGACTCGGTATCGACCATTGAGAAAGCGGTCGGGGTTTTCGCAAACTTCAAAGAGGGCAACTGCAACCGGCCACTGATCTGGGAATGAATTGTTGAGAGCTTCAAACGCAGCGAACAGTCAAGCTATTATACAAGCTTCAACAATACATCGGGTATGTAGGGCAACCACCCTCGTCGACAAATGCGACCACGCCATACCTTATCAGCAACCCTCTCACCTCCCTAAGGAGGCATATAGGGGTAGCTTCTAGGACCTAAGTCGTCACTCGTCACCCAACATTCAGCATGCTACCAACTTTTCAGCTTCGAGAACCTCCATCGGACCATCCTACCGTCCAGTTGCAACCCATGCATGCAGATGTGATAGGGGATCGAATCTTCGACACAGAGGGGGCGCTTGGCTGTTTATGGCTCGCCAATCTACAAAAGGAAGCCTGGGGGGCTGGGGTGGTGTTGAGATGAACATTCTCCCGTTGGCACAGACCTCCATATGTGTTTTCTAGACGTGCCAAGGCGACTTCCATGCATTTGGGGGTAGTTGACCCTGAAGACGTCTTGATAACATCAGGGGTCAAAGCGGCCGTTAAAGTCTGGTACATAAACAGGCAAACCTTGGCTTTACGATGGGTATCGTTGTTCGGTTAGGACGGGAAGAAAAGAGCCGCAAATAAAGTGTTACACCATGTTGCGCGATCAACGGTCCGAGAACGCCAAGATGTCACAGAATGCACAACAACCACAAAAAGGTCAAGGGCAACAACCAACGAGGACATCTTCCATCCTTGAAGAGAGGCGCCTCTCTTTTTAAGCGACACCGCGGATCTTTATTCCCTTCAGCAATATGTTTCTCGATGCTACACCAGCCCCGTCGTTTGTTTAAACTTTCACTTCCCCGCGTTTGAAGTACTGCCGTTAAGATCCCTGTAATAGGGACAACCCACCCTTGCTCAATGTCGACATTACCTCGAAGTCGAGGGAAAGCACTGGGATGTCCGCAACCGCAAGGTCACCATCGGCAGATCTCGCCCAGGATATCTGCCACACCAGCCAGGTGGGTCTGTTTCACCCACGGTCTATTGTTGTCGATGCCTTGAAACCCCTTCCCATTGCCCAAAGTAGGAAATGGCCACAGGGTCTACAAGCGGACATACACATGTCAAAAGCAAGTCAGAGCTGACGCCAAGGGCATAGTACCTTATAGAAGCCAATATATGCTTCTATAAGGCTCTGGCTCACTTAACCACAAGAAAGCTTATTCAGAGACTTTGAAGACTACCCCAGAGATCTCACGAGTTTCACCAAGATCACTTGAAGCTTGTTATGAAGCTCTCAAGATCATGCAAACACCAGTGACCGCTGAGATTGTCTGGAGGCTACAAGGGAGTCCGCCAATACTTGCCTCTCTTGACGCAGAATCACACTTGGCGGTTCACTGATAGTCGCTGAACACCAAGAAAGAATGGTCTCACGGATGTAAGAAACCGAAGATGTAGATCGTGATGAAGATGATACTCAACGTGCGGAGGTTTCTCCAAGTGGATCAAGTCTTGTTGTCAACAAGGTTTCCCCTTCCTACAGATCTCACCAGATCCTTGATCCGAGTCGTTGGCGATCCAAATTCGTCACCTGTCCTTGCACGACTCGCGGCAACTCCTGCCTGCCAGTACCCGTCTCAGCATGACCGTGAGAGAGTCATGCTATAAGACAGAATATTTTCCTAATCTTTGCCCAGAGCTTTTGGCCTGCTTGGTTCTTCCCATTGTGTAGTGGTGTTATTTTGTAGAGTTGACTGTCCTCAGGAGGACTTATACTGGCTGTGCCATTTCCATTCTCTCCTTCTCTCACTTGTTTTCTTTTCTACTCTTTTCCCCTTTTTCTTCCCTCCATTCCTACACACTGGAGTCCGTGGAGGTTACTATCCTTTTGTTTTCTTTCCTTTTTTGAGCACCCGCTGGGCGGAGTCGCATTCACTTCCGTTCTCTCACAGACTTGTTGTTTGTTTGTTTGTTTCTTTTTACTTTTAACCCAAGGCCTGGTGCCTAATTCATATCAAAATGTCTTCACCACAAACGAGCCCGGCACCGGATGCCGGTATGAATATCATGAACAGCGGAAAGCCAAAGTGTGGTGGCGGCCAAAAAGTCGGCGAGTATGATCTCGGTCTTCACGTTGCGGGGTTGTGTAAGTTTGACATGGTGCGAGCCATGGACCATGATGACCACAGGAGATTTGAGCTGATGACATGAAACAGTTTTGGTCTTGCTGTTCTCTATCCTCGGAGCCGGATTTCCGGTCGTGGCCAAGAAGGTGTCTTGGGTGAAGGTGCCAACAAAGGTCTTCTTCATGTGTAAACACTTTGGAACTGGCGTCTTGATCGCAACCGCCTTTGTCCATGTAAGTCACTCATATGCCCCTTGAGCCATCAAATGAGCAGCGCAGAATAGCAGTGACTAACTTGGCCTGCAAACTTCCAGTTACTCCCAACGGCCTTTGGTAACCTGATGGACCCATGCCTTCCGGATCTGTTCACCACCAAATACCCGGCCATGCCAGGCGTCATCATGATGGGCTCCATGTTCATCCTGTTTGTTATCGAGATGTGGCTCAACAGCAAGACCGGAGGCCACTCCCACGGAGGTCCCACCGGATTTGATAACCACAGTCACGGCGGCAATGCTCTCGCCGCTGCCCAGGCTTCCGTTCCTAACGATCACGGTGCCGCTCGGCCCCAGCACCGCAGGACCAACACAGAAGATACCCTCTTCGAGTCTTCCAACGAGGATACCGACTACGAGAAGATGATGGCCCAGGAACTGTACGCTGAAAAAGTCCGCCGCAAGGCATATACCGAAAACCCTCCTAGGAACCCCTTTGCTAATGATTACGATGACGATGGTCATTATGAACAACTCAGTCCTAGGTCCGAAATGCCTCCTTGGTTCATTGTATTTTACGAAAAATACATTCTTCAGCGTCTGGAGCTGGTAAACATGATCAAGGCCACTGCCAACCGGCAACAAGCTTTCCTCACCCAGGCGGATACCACCTCTAGCTCCAACGAGGACCGCAAGTCCCTGATTCCCGCCTCGATCATGGACTCCCCCTACCGCGACGTCGAAACCGGCGAGCCGGTCCACCCCTTGGTCTACAAGAAGATGTCCCTCAACATTACCCTTCTCGAGGGCGGTATCCTGTTCCACTCCGTCTTCGTCGGCATGACGGTTAGCATCACCATCGAAGGTTTCACCATTCTGTTGATCGCTATCTTGTTCCACCAGATGTTTGAGGGTCTTGGTCTTGGTTCCCGCATCGCTGCTGTCCCTTATCGCCAGGGAAGCCCCCGCCCCTGGCTCCTCGTGGTGGCTTTCGGTACTACTGCCCCCATCGGCCAGGCGATTGGACTGTTGGCGAGGAGCTCGTATGATCCGAACAGCGCGTTTGGGTTGATCATCGTGGGAGTGTTTAATGCTATGTGAGTTCTTAGTCCCAATTTCCCGAAGGAGATGGAGCTGGTGTGAGGAGGACCAGGACTAATGATGATGAAAACAGCTCCTCTGGTCTTCTCCTTTACGCTGCTTTGGTCGATCTACTGGCTGAGGACTTCTTGTCCGAGGAGGCACAGAAGATCATGACTAAGAAGGACAAGATCACTGCCTTTATCTTTGTTCTTCTCGGCGGTGAGTACAAGTACCCCAGTTTGTTTTCCATTGGTTTCGTTTTGTGTGGGTAAAAGCTTACACTCGTGGTCCTACAGCTGCCGGCATGTCCATCGTTGGAGCGTTTGCTTGAAGGGACAGAATGTACGATACGATACCAGATGTATGCCGTTTCGGTCGCATAATAACAAATATACGTTGCGCGCGGGACTCGGTCGCATTGTCCTTGTTTCCGGGTGGTGGTGGTATGGGAAGTTCGCTTAGATATATCAACCTAATCTCAGGAAACTTCCCAAAGATTGACGTCGTTAGGCCATGGAGTGATGTACTACCCATGAAACTGGGTTTATTGTGTGAGCCACGAGCATCTTGCCCCATCTTGGAAACTTCAAGCGCTTGGGACTAATATTCAGCTGCTCCCTCTCATTGTTATATCTAAGGGCCCGGTTCGATCGACCCGTCAAGACTCTAAGGATGGGAAGACAGGTCACTGAGGAAGGAAGAGGGAAGAGTCGAGATGGAGATACCAAGGAGAAGAAAGAAGGAGTACTGGAGCAAAAGGATTGTCGAAGAAAGAGCAGCATATGAAGGTGTCAGGTGTCAGGAGTTTGGGTTGCTCCTTCCGGGCGCGTACAAGGAAAGAAAGGAAAGAAGGAAGGTTTCGTATGTCCTCGAGGATACCATGGAAGTTGCCTTGACAGAAATCGAGTTAAGTGTATCGACTTTACTCCCATCCGTCTCGCAACCTCCTCAGTGCCCACACGAGTGAATTCTTTGATCAAAGCTAACAACCTGATGACCTCTCTACCCAACATTCAGCTTCGATCACGGTGGTCGTTAGCCGAATTACCAAACCACAACAACAACCCCAATAACAACAACCACAACAACCACAACAACAACAACAACGACACCGCCGCCAACATGCTCCGCGAAATTTTCGACTTCCTCCCACCTTGTTGAGCATGCTCTTTGGGCTTTCAATAATTATCAATATATACCTGATCTATTACTACCTGGAGGAGGAGCGGAAGAAGACGAGAGCGATGAGGGAGATGATCGCGGAGTTGGAGAGGAGGATGGAGGAGTTGGAGCAGAAGTAGAGAGGGAGAGTACAACATCTGCCACCACCTTCGTGTTCTTAACTACCAACGCATCATCTTAACGTCGCTCGCATCTGAGTGACACTGTAAGTACCTTGTCTTTTTTTACCCTGAAACAAATGATGAGAAGCTCACAACATACTCGTATAGCTCGCAGGACAAGAGTTCCCACCCGCAACCTATCTAGCTACGCTACCTACCTTGCGACCAGACACGACAATTCCGAGAGAAACTGCACTCAGTTTCTAGCATTCCAACCGACACCCAACCGATCCATACCTATAGGGTACAGCACCACAATCCCACCTCAGTCGCCGTATTAGCGCTCCAGTCACCCAAAGATGTGTATTGAAAGAAAATACAGAGGGGGGGAATTCGTGCCTGGGACCCAACCCGAAAAACGCGGTGATCTGGGCGAAACCCGGAATGTGCGATGATCACAAAGAAAGAGCTAGAAGGAGAGCGATGGGTTGTGATGCTTGATCCCCTCGCAAATGGATAAAGGGAAGCCGAAACCGCCGGTAGTGGTGATGGTCGTGGTGGCTCTTCTCGGCAGAGCCTTTTAAGCTTAGTTAAACTTGGGTTACACGAGGACCAAGCTGGCGGTATACGGGAATTAAGTTCACATGGATGGAGTGAGCAGGGGGACTTTGGAAGTTTAGGGAGCATGTGGTGGCTGGACCATCGCCAACTGTAATGGAAATATTTGCTGCTTTCAACTGTTCGACAGTGGACGAATTGATATTTCCTCAATGTACATGTAAACTTACATACGACAGTCGTTGGCCCAACACATTTCCGCACCTTCCCATTTAGAGAGTGGCAGGCCGGCGGCTCGCCGAGAAAAGTCAAGTGGAATGTCTTCAACGGTTCTAACTTCACGCTGGTCACTGATGAGTTCATGCGCTTTGATTACCATTGCTCCTCGAGCAGAAGACACGGCTTGTTGGAGGGAAGTGGAAGGAATCACTCAAGATTGACATTGTCAAAATATCGCTCGGCAAGCTCGACCAGAGAAGAGCGAAAATGCATACAAGACCGATTAGCTCGCTGTGCGATCTTTCCAAATCTTGGTCATATACAAACACAGATACGCCCCGAGAAGCATCACGTATCAACAGCAATACTTGTCGTGAGTACTAGGTAATCAACCCTCACAGACAAATAAGCCAAGGCTAACGGATTTATGACCTATCAGTATAACCGACTTCGGCTTCCTTCCTCGTCACGGTCCTCGCAGGGACTGGATCCATCGAAAGCATACCTACCATTCAGAACGCAGCCATCCAAGCCCAGCATCCAAGCCCAGCATCCAAGCCCAGTATCTAAGTCCAGTATCCAAGCCCAGCAAAAATACAATGTGTGGAAACTACTATCAGATACATAGCCCATGTGGTCACTCGGGAATCGTTGGTCTAAATAAATGTAAAGGGTTCGGAACAACATGCCTTGGGCCTGATCCGAGTAAGGGAATGGATATAACGCTTCCCCCAGTGGATACACCTTGCGAAGGCTGCCACGCCGCCGCCCATCAACCCAACCCCGAGGCCAGATTGGACGAGAACGATCCGTACAGAAAGGAGGCCCGGGAGAGAGTTGCGGCAAGGGAGCAGAGGGAAAAGGCGTTTAGGGCAGAACAAGAGGAGAAGGAAAAAGAAAAGGCAAAAGAGGAGGAAGAAAAGGCAAAGAAGAAAGGAAAGGCACAGGAGAGAGTTGCGGCAAGGGAGCAGAGGGAAAAGGCCTATAGGGAACAACAAGAGCAGGAAAGAAAGGCAAAGGAGGAGGAAGAACATGCTGAAGTAAAGAGACAGCAGGAAAAGAAGAGAAAGGCCGCAAATGACGCCGACCTCACGGTGATCCCCGCAAGGAAGAAGTCGATGACTGGGAAGACGCTACGAGAGAAAACCCTCATAAGGAATCAGGAGAAGAAAGAAAAAGAAATGAAAGGGAAGAACAAGAAGGAGGATGACGACGAGGACGACGACGACGATGCTAGCAACATTTATGACGCTTGAGAGAACCAACGAATTTCGGCAACCTAAGGTACCCTAGGTGAACTCAACGACTCAAAAGCGCATATATTACCTGCGCTTTTGTCGTCTTACATGCCGAAGCTATAATGGCGGCCAAGGGCTGCCTTTGACGTTGGGATCTAGGTTGGAACGGGATGGATTGTGGCTGGTACCACTCTGGGAATCTAAGCAGGGCGTAATGGCTGGACCATCACGGGGCATTGTTAGTTCAGAGCGAAAGGATGGATGGATGATAATACGGTGCTCCTGGAGAGACACTCTGATGAAAATGGCAAAAGGAAAGTAGTTAGATGACCATCGCCAGGTGTAATGGGAATCTCTGCTGCTTTCAACCGTTCAGCACCTTTGTGAACGAAGTGACAATTGGTCGATGCCGTGTAATCTATTGCGAGTTGTTGACTCAATAATTTCCGCTCCTTCCCGTTTAGACCTGACTCATCCATCGCCCAGCAACCTACCACCACCAACCACCAGCACCGGGGTTTATATACCACCTCTTTCACCCCATCTCTCAACCCCTCCGAATGAAACAAATGGTCAAGCGGTTCAATGAAGCCCACGTTCAATCAATAGGCCAGACTCACAGGCCTCTAAACCTTCATTACCCGTTCGATTCCCAGCAACGGTACCCGATTTTTCGGGGAGAAGGTCTCCCCTCCCCTGCACTCCTCCACTGCACTCCCCCCCACCCACCGTCACAGCACCAACCCCCTGTCACAGCACGATACGATACGATACGATACGGCAACCGGCGGCCGATAACAGCCGGACCCGTCGAGGAGGCGACGGTGTGGGTTCTGGGGGCGCCGCTTGACCATTGTTCCATTATCTTTTTGCACATTCTTTCGCTTTGCGAAGACTTGTTTGCCTCGTTTTCACTCAGCTGGGCGAGCAATTAACTTCTACAAAGTGGGAAGGAGAACCATTGCAAGGAGGAAGAAGAGTGTAAAGTGTTTGGTGAGATAGTTTGAGAGAAGAGGAGAACTATATTTGCGAATGACAGAGACAACTCGCTCAGATAATGAAGGGGTACATGAGTGTCACAGGATGATGTGACATGTTTGTATGTGCGTGTATTCGAATTCTGTCTGGCGATCCTTCTTTTGCTGGTGTTTCGAAGTGGGTATTGCACGCCCTGCCCCGTGAGAATGAGTCAAAACCAGGGGCTCTCCGTCCACTGATGCTTTACCAAACTGTTATGCACCTACAAACACAACAAACCACGAAGAGTCAGACATACTACACGGAGATATATGGTGAGTGAGTTGGACTTACAGCTATGCAGTCAGATGTGATCACCCCATCAGCTCTCCACGCCGTCAGCATCACAGCCATCCATCCTCTCTCACCAACGACAAAAATGTGCGGAAACAACATCGAAACCTACACCTGTGGACACAGCGTCTTCGCCGGCATCAACTTCTGCCCCGATTACTTCAAACTCACTCAAGACAGGACCCCGATATGCCCGGGCATTGGCGCGAACATTAACGGCTACATGGACAACATCATTCGGCACGGAACTATTTGTGAGGACTGCCAAGCCGAAAAACAGCAAGCTATACAGAGAGAAGTTGAGATGGTATGGAGAAGAAAGAGGGTAGGCCGATGATGGAGAAGTAGTTAAAAACAACGGAGCAAGAGAGGGGAAGGAAAAGGATAGAGGAACGTGGTAGGAACGGGGTGAAGGGGAAGACGGGAAGGAGATAAGGGTTGAGAGGAAGAAGATAGGTACTGGTGAGGGAAAGGTGTAGGATGAGGAAAAGGGAAATAGAGGAGAAGAGAGGAAGGGGGGAGGAGGTGGATTTACACGAGGGATAGGCATAAGAGTGGATTAATAGGCACAAGAGGCAAAATAAGTGAAGGGATTAGATGGGGCTTCGTAGCGACAGAAATATAAACAATTTGCCCATGTTGTTTGATGAGCTCAACAAAGAGAACTTTCGACCCGGGAGTATGCAAAATCTACTCAATCAAAAAGCCACCACCTCCCTCCCCATCATCCATATCCATATAAAACTCCTCCGACACATCACTAGGCGCATCCGCCATCTCCCTATCAAACCGCTCCTCCTCCGTCTCCTTTGCCTTCCCTTTTCCCTTATCCTTCTTTTTCCCTCCACCCTCCCCTCCATCCTTCCTCCCTTCCCTATCTTCTCCATCTTCGTCCTCCTCCTCCACATCCTCCTCCTCATCCCCAACACCCCCAAAAACCCTCTCCCGAATCCTCAACCCCCTCAACATAACCCTCCACATCCTCCACACCTCCACCCTCCTCCTCTCCTCCCTCTCCTCCAGCTCCATATCCACCAACCCATCAATCACCGCCCTCACCCCCTCTGCCGCCCCCTCCGGCACCACCACTCCCAAAATCCTCGCCGTCCCCTTTCTTCCCTTCCACTCAAACCCCGTCAACGCAGGTGCGTAATCGATCCCGAGTATATGCGCCGCCTGCGCCGCTCTCTCGTGCGGGATGTGCGCGCCTCCGGCGGGGATCATGGAGGGGACGTACACTTCCACATTGCCAAATTTATTTTTTGGTACAATCTTCCCCGACGACGCAGAAGAAACAGGCGGGGGGACGTAAAGATCTGTTTGCAGGGGAGTGTAGAGGGGTGTGCCACCTTGCTTGGCAAGGGAGTGGGAATAATCACCGAATAGATCCCCATCATCATCTTCATCATCCCCGGAAACAGGGGAAGAAATCCTCTCCCCACCAAACTTGGAAGTCCTCTTCCTCTTATTGGGAGGAAGGACCTTCACCGGCTCTTCACCGGGTTTAACCACGCGGCCGAGACGGAACCATTTTTCGCGCGACCGAGCGACGACGACGTCTTTGCGGCGGTAGATGCGCTCAACAGGGGCTTTGGAACCGGCAGATACCGTCCCCGTCGACTGCGCCCCGGGCACAAGGACTTCGTTCCTCCGGAGGTGTCTCTCGAGCGCGTAAACGGGGTGGTCCTTGAAGTCTTGAACATTACGGGGCATGGGTTCTGCGCCCTCGAGCGCGGCGAGCTCTTTAAGCTCGATCTGGTCGAGGTCGGTGGGAAAATCGGGGGCGGTGTAGTGCCGAAGGAAAACGCGGCGGAGCCAGCGCTCGCCCGTGTTGATTCCCGACGAGGGCACGGTGGGCGAGATGGGCCCGTCGATGCGCTGGCGTTTGGTCTTGGAGTTGTAGGCTTTGGAGTAGCGGCGGGTGACGTCAAGGGCGAAGCCGTCTTCGTCGAAGGCGATGGCGTAGGTGAGGGTGTTTTCTTTGTCAGAGGCGGGCGGCTCGAGAGCGCGGGGGCGCCATTGGGTGCCGGTCACGAGAGGGTCGACGGGGTGCCATTTTTGTTGGACTACGTCGAGGACTTCGACCCAGTAGACGGGGTATGGGGATTCGCCTTTTATTGTCTTTGCTTTGGGGACTGAGGGGAGGGGAGGGGGTGGTGGGGGAGCGGTCATGGACGGGACGTTGTAGGCTGTTGCGTTTGGGTGTCCGAGTCGACTTCGGCCTGACAGGAATGATGGGGTTGTTGGATCTGGAGTGGTGGCTGTGTTTTCGTATTTGGACATTGCGGCGGCATAACGATCGGCTGCTGATGGTCCTTTTGAGGCATCTAAAGATTTCATTTTTCGTTGTTTCGGCATTGTAGGAGCCCCCGGTACGCAGGCGAGCGGTTGGAGAGAGCACACAAGGCGTGCTTGGACGCCAATGGAACGAAGGAGTGCACAGAAGAGCTGAGCTCCAACATCACGAGAGCCGGAAAGAGATTTAGCGGCTTCAAGAAAGTCGTCTTTGGATCGCACGGTTTCGAGGTCATCTGGGAGTTCGTACTACACGGGAGAGGCATATTAGCCAGCGGCTCGACCACAGAGAGTAACACAAGGTGGAAAGGGAAAGTAAATAGCCAACTACATTTTTCAACTGGTCTTCATCTTCCGCCCACAGCGCCCGCCTTAGTCCTCGCTCCGTAATCTGGAACTTGGTTTTAAACATGGTGCTCGTTTCCTGCAATCCCGCCTTAAGCGACTCGGTTCGCCCGTACTGGTTTAGACTCGCCCTGGGTATCAGAGATTTTCGCATTTTGTCTGTCAAGAGCGGTCTTAGAGCTTCCTGGACTTTGGGGCTGTTACACCATTTGTTCCTCCGTTCGACATGCGCAAGGAGACAAAGGAGATGGACTTTATGTATCTCCATTCGTCGTTCCTTCTCGGATTTGCTTAGTGCTTTCCGGCGTTCTATCGCTCTTCGATGGGGTGCCATTGCGGCTTTCTGGGCGCTTAAGTTCAGGTCCAGCTGAACATCGCCTGCTATGGCTGAGGAGAATGCGCCTTGGGAATCGAATGCGATATCCTCCAACTCCAGCTCTTCATCGTCTTCATCGTCCGAGTCTCTAGTAATAGTCTGTAAGGTAGGTTGTGGTAACTCGACATCTTCAAACTCGAGCTCTTCGTCGTCATCGTCTTCTTCTTCGTTGTTATGGTCCATCTTCATGGGTTCCGGTATTACAGTTGGCTCAACTGGTTTCGTCTCAACCTTTGGCGTAGGTCTCTCTCCGGGCCTTCTCCTCTTTAGCGGTCTCTCTGGCGTTGTGGCTTCCGGAGGGTCTTCGGTAACAGCCATGCGCCGCGCCTCGGACACCATTTCTCGATACACATCCGGGACTGCGCCGCGGGCTGACGCCGCTCTCCGCGACGCTGCGCTGGCGCGAGTGGTTCGGGGGGTGCTAGTGGTTGGCGCACCAGGCGTTTTGCGTTTTCGACCTGCCATTAGTTCAAGTTGAAGCAAAGATTAAAGCAATTGAAACAGACGTAGTAAGTTGACGAAGTCCAGTGATGACAAAACAGGCAAACAGGTGGAAGTGTGATTGATTGTCGTTGTCCTTGTCAGCTTCTTTGCGCGGTTGGTTTCATGCCTGATGACGCAACGTGTGTTGGAGGAGACGCGAAAGCACGTGACCAGAAGATGACTAATCAATCGCCCTCATTACCGTACCGTACAATACGTCTGGGAAACTTTCATCGCCGTTGCTCTCTGTTTACATCCCAAAAGTCCAAAACAGATGATGGAAACATGGAGTACCTAATCACCACTTGTTGTTGGCCCTTGGAAACACTTATGATCATGATGTGCCCGCTACTCCCTTAAATTAAATACAAACGTATGATCTGTGTGCTTGCGCTCCTCTTCCCACTTTTCCCTCTACCTATCTGGTTCACCATTCTGTCTTCCCGATGATAAGACGGTCGAGCCAATGTGCGAAGGACCGATCAAGTGCTTCAATCGTCTGCCACACGAGATGAAATTAGTCAACCAGTTCAAGATACTTGGTGGGGAATCAGCTAAGTCACTCACTGCCTTCTTGCTCAACAAGGAGAGCTTCCAGGACTTGATAATGTACGAGATGGCTCATCAACTCGTCTAAGGACTTATCCAACGCGCGTTCAGCGTCGTCCACCGCTCTTTTCCATATCGCCTCCAAATCCTCTAGGCTCCTAAGCATTTTGACTTCGACCGCCGGCCCGGATCTGACATTGTGAAGTGCATCAAGGAAGCCATGGCTTTCCCTCGTCTTAATCTCTCGGAAGAACTCGACGGTCTCCGAAATGGGCTCAATGTATTGGTCAAGAAGCTGCTCGGCATCTTCGCGGGAGGCCCTTATCGGCGTTGTTGCGATGATGTGGTTGACTGTGCGAGAAAGAGTCCTCCCTCGGTCCTCAATCTCGTAGATTTTGCCGACGTACTTTCTTAGATCGGGCTGGGGGCGAGTTATGAGTCCGGACCTGATTCCGGACTCGTAATCTTCGATGTGGAGAGCACGTTCCGAAGCCATTTTGACTTATTTTAAACAGGCGTTGACTTAGGTCAGTGTGGAGGCAATGGGTATTTGGTGGTCAAAGTAGCAGGAAACAGAGAACGATGCCTCCTTGGTCCATGGACAAACCGTAGTAACTCGAGAGATAGGCAATCGTTCAATCTCTCTTTGAGCGCCGGGCAGAGGGCAGATCTGTACAGGGCAAGCCCGAGCCTGTACATTGAAACGCACGCAAGTTAGATTGGTGGGCAATGTCCTCGAGTTTTCACTAACTGGACAGACACATCTGCTGGTTTATGCTGGCTTACGGAGCGCCAGCATATGCCCTGCCCGGGGCAGCTCCTCGATTCTGCGATGCTCATGTACTTGAACCGAGAAGTCCGCCGGCTGTGCATCTGGCAGCTCCCAGAACCCAGCTTTCCGAGTCACTACGGTACTCACTCATTATTGGTTGAAGACGACGCATTCTCATGCTTTTGCCTACATCAAGATGCTGCTGACTTTATCATGACAAAATATACCACGAATGCAGCATCACGGCGGTTGGATACCTCACTGAGTTCCGATGCCGCGACAGCTTCTTATCTGGCCTCACGGGCCAAGTCGGAAACAACCTGGATGAGAAGGATTTCCGGTGGTTTGACTTCCCTCCTCGCCAGCCGATTTACCTCAACTTCCATACGGCTTGGCTTGTGTGCAGCACTGTAGGGGTAGTGAACAAAGGAAACCAGAGACTAATTTTGACTCTTTAAATCGCCAAGTAGCAGAAATGGAAGGAACACGGGATGCATTGTTTGTCAAAAAAAAGCGTACTAAAATGAACATGCCTAGGAGAAACAAGTCGGAGACAAGTCAAGTCAACTTTCGAAATTGATTTAACCTGCCTCCGACTCAGCCGATTTGCCTTGACTTGTTCATAACTTGGCTTGTGTTGTTTACTGAGTGAATGACAAAAGCGAGGAGGGACCAATCTCGACCATTTGAACCGCCAGCTAGAAACAGTTGGAAACCAAGACATACAATCATTGCAACAACTGCGTACGAAACATGTCCTCGAATGTGCTCATCGTAACTCATTAATCATATCTCCAGCGCCTAGCAGCGATCTATAACACTAAACACACCGACAGGGTATCTCCCATCTCCCATCTCCCATCTCCCATCTCCCATCTCTCCTCCAAACACCCTCAACACCACACAACGTCTCCCCTGCCTGCCATCTCCCCTCCACATCCATCCTCCTTAAGCACCATACTCAACCTTCTCCCCAAAAACCTTATCAAACCCCGTCAACGTAAACCGATAATGCACCTTATTCCCCGCCTTGACCCTCTCCACCGCCTCCTTGCACCCTTCCTCGCCCAATTGCAACGTCTCAACCCTGGGCACGATCCCCTTCTCGGCAGCCAGCTGCAACATTTCCTTCATCTCCTGATGATTTCCCAAGTGGCTTCCGCTCAACTTGCATCCATTCGCCATGAAAGCCAACACCTCCAGGGGGGGCAGCGGCTTGTCGGGGATGCCGCACATGTGAAACTCTCCCTGCACCTTGAGGGTGGAGAGATACGTCTTCATGTCGAACTTGTGCGTCGCGTCCGCGCAATTCAACAGGAAATCGAACTTGAACTTGTACGGCTCCGCCCACTTTTCGTCGTTGCTGGTGACGATGACGTGTTGAGCCCCCAAAGCCTTGGCGTCGGCGGCTTTGTATTCCGAGTGCGTGAGCGCGTAGGTCTCGGCGCCTAGGGCGCGCGCCCATTGGATGGCTAGGTGGCCGAGGCCGCCGATGCCGATGATTCCCACGGTCTTGCCGGGGCCGATGTTGGCGCGGACGAGCGGGGAGTAAGTGGTTATGCCGGCGCAGAGGAGGGGCGCGGCGAGGTGCGAGGGGATGGCGTCGGGGATCTTGAAGGTGAAGTATTGGTGGGCGCGGATGTGAGAGGCCCAGCCGCCGTGGGCGGTGGAGCCGTCTTCGTAGTTGGCGTTGTAGGTGTCTTTTATGGTTTGTTTGTTAATGATATGTTTTTGAAAGGGACCAGAAGGTTAGGAAACAGGTCAGGGGGGGAGGGATAAACATACCAACCATGTGAGGGCAGTAATTCTCGTTCTTGCTCTTGCAGACATCGCACTTCAGGCAGGCCCACACCTGGGCACCAACACCAACGCGATCGCCCACCTTAATCTCCTTCACGTTCTTGCCGACCTTGATGGCCTTGCCAACAACCTCGTGACCGACGCAGAGAGGACCCTCGAAGTCGCCCCAGCCGCCGGTGACGGTGTGGATGTCCGACCCGCAGACGCCGCAGCACTCGATCTGGACGTCGATATCGTCATCCTCAAAAGGCTTGGGCTTGAGCTCGTGGCGGTGGAACTGGTTCCAGGTCTTGGGCGAGTCAACGACGAAGCCCTCGAAAGTGTCTGGGTAGCCCATTTTGAATGTTGATGTGACGTAGTTGGTGGGGTGATAAGGGTGGTTTTCGTGTAAGTGATAAGACTTGTTGTTATGGTGGAGTTGAAGCTAGCTTGTTTTGTTAAGGTCTGGTGGTGCCTGGATTCAATGCAGGTTCGTCAGATCCTTTGTCGTTTTGAGATGATTTTGTTGATGAAAAGCCGTTTGAAACTGAAGATCGGGAAGGCATTTATATCTGCTGGTGGCCTGCAATGGCTCTGCATCTTGTCCTGGTTGTTGTGCTGTCTCTAACAGCAAAAAGTTGGAGTTGGCTGTTAGTGCGTGGAGATGACGTCTTCGACTTGACAATACCCTCGACGGCCGATCGATCGTCTTGGGATCGGGCCACTTTCTAACAAAGCAAACACTGCCGCGATTGTATTTGTAAGATGTTGTATTTGTAAGATGCCAGATGCTGGAACTTTCCTATTGGGAAAGTCTTTCGCCGGGAGACGTATGCCTAGACGGTTTGACGGCTCCGACCCGCGATGGTGGTGTTTGTCAAGAAAAGGGGGTGTTGTTTTGTGTCACACTTCACTGCAGGGGTGTTATCGTGAAGGCTTGGCAAATACACAACCCTTACCCATATCTCACGTTGTGTTACATGATGCATCCAACCCTCCATCGTCAACATCGTGTCAATGGTAGTCAATCCAGCATATGATATTTAATTTGAATGATGTTTTGTCATTGCACTAGAAAGCTCTTGATACTGCTCTCCCTAACAAGTAAAATGGAACTGATGCGCTATCAAATTCCGACCCAGCCACCAGGGCTTCACACCAGAACCAAAGTCCTTGATGACAACCAAGCCTAAGCTGGCTTCAAACGATACCCTTTGACGAATTCCATGTAAAGAAATGGCCATGCTACCTTCCAAGCATCATGCGTATACTTATGCTAACCATGCCATTTCCTTTGGATCTTCTTGTTACTCCCTGTCTCTTCAGCGCTACCTTGTTAAAGGACCAAAGATGTAACCTTTCCTCAAGTCAGGCAATCAGATGCAGGTCCCATGTTAACTGCTTCAGCGCTGATTATGGACGCTATGCTCAGGGCTGATTGTTCCCAGAGTTGCTCATTTATCCATGCATGTATCTTGTGTTCCGTGCCGATTTCTGCACGCGCCCGCAACGCTTTCCGTTTGTTACGTCGCTTTCATCCATATTTCGTAAATCCCATTCTTCCAAGCTGGCGAACTTTGGCGCCGGCGAGATCACAAAGTCTCTCACTCAATGCTGAGCCTTGTGATCCCATCATTCGTGTCCACCATCCCTTGGAGCCCGACTCTTTTGCCTGTGCTGAAGCTGGGTCTTCCATGGACTGGCGTAGTAGCTCCTCCCACCACAATATTACCATTATGAAGATTTTCTTGTTGTTGCCTTACACCATCCCCATTCACACTGCCCGGTCGTGATGAACTTGGGCCCCAGGGCGCTAGGTCTCTCTGCATTGGGCTCTGCATAATAGGCGAGCCCATGCCGGGGCTGACGGCTCGTCGTTTAAAACTTATCGGGTCGAGGTCGTCGTCTCGGCGTCGCTTGTTGTTGATTCGGCGCGTGATTTCGGCTGCCGTGGGAACACCGTTCGCGGCGCCCGGAAAGCTTGTACCGGCTAATGTGGTAGAGGAGGAGGATGATGTTGTTGGTGGATTTCCGGGTGGCGGTAGAGCAAAAGGCGTGGGGCCTTGCTTCGGTTGGCTCTCGGATTTCGAAGACGGCGAGTCCATGCTCATATCGTCGATGCTCATGGCTGATGATGAGCCCCTCGGTAGTGCAAAGTTTGGCGGTGTTCGCATTCCGTTGCTGCTCGCCCCACTTTCCGAGAATGTGTCCCAAAACATCTTACCTTTGGAATTCTTCAGGACCTGCTGCTTGAAGCTACTGCTACCAGGTATGCCACCGGGAATAGCACCAGGCGTTGTGTTGCCATTGCCACTGCTGCTTCCATTGGAGTCCATCATCATCGTGTCGACATCGTCCATGCTGTCCTGAGCCGCAGTCAGGTTCGGGCTGGTTAATGCGGAGGCTGGTAACCTAGGTTCTAAATCCATGTCGCTCTCCCGTACTTGACGGACGACTTCGGCTTCACGCTTGACTTCGGCCTCGATAGGTGCGCTCTCCTCGAGAAGGGCAGCGCGGATGCGGGCGAAACCCTTGGTCTTGGGCTAGGTTCCACGGTTAGTCAATAGCTAGCAAATAGTAGGAATAGTAGTACGACATACCAGCAAGTTTCCCCTATGACGGGTCACAGTCCGCCGAATGACTCCTGGTCGGGACGGGCTGTCGACCGCTTCAAGCTGCCTGCTAGGATCGTCGCTCTCACTGCCAGAGATATGTAACTGATTGGCCGCCCAGCTGATGCTCTCCCTCCTCGGCTGCGGGCTGTCTAAGCCTTGTGGCGGGGACATGGACATGGTTGCGCCCATGGTAGTTGTTGGATGAAAGCCCAAGCCCAGCGGCGTTTTGTGTTTCCTGCTCTTTGGTTGTTTCCTGCGCTGACGTTGCTGGAAACTTAGTAGACTGTTGACTGCTGGCGAGCTACCACCGGGCATCCATGGGTGCTGCCCGCCCATGGCCATCTTGTTTGCCGACGGCGTGGTAACAATGGGTTCCTCCATGTCCTCGTCCATAAGGTCGTCGTCGTCCGAGCTCGACGACGTATCGGTGAATAACGCATGGGAAGTGTGGGCGTTACTGCCCAGGGAGCTCGAGACATGCATGCGCTCGTGACCGCGATTGCCCATGACGGACCACAGCGAGTTTGACGTTTGCTCCATGGTGGTGCCATGGTCGCCGGGCCACCGTCCAGGGCCGGCGGGGATGTTCATGGCTCTGGACCCAATGGTGGGAGAGGAGCTGGGCGAGGCCTGGTCGACGACGGTGGAATGGTGAAGGGTGGTGGCTGCGCGGCTGAAGTCCAGACCGCGCGACCGACGAGGCAGGATGTTTGGTGAGGGCGAGGCGTAGATGTGCGAATGGTCAAGCTTTGGTGACAGCGGGGCAGGGACGGCGGGTTTGACGTAGGCGGAGGTGGAGGCGGAGGCGGGCGCTCCCTCAGGGTTGGATGGTTGTTGTTGGGGCTGCAACTGGGACTGGGAATGGGATTGTGAATGCGCCGCCGATGGTTCAGTGGCATTCAGGTTGACATCCACGTGCGGCTGTTGGAGACGTGCAAGATGGAGTGCATCGCCTTCACCAAGCTGGGGTAGTTGCAGCGCTAGGCCTCTGATTGGGAACCCCGCGCGGACGGGAGTTGATGGTTGCGCAGAGAAAGCGTTGCCGTCTGCCACTCGTTCTTTATCCCGGATGGCAATATCATCCTGGGACTGCCGTCGTGGATCGCAGAAGATGTGCGGCGCCGGCGAGAGCTTTGGTGTTTCTTTTGCGCCGCCGTCCGAAAGGGATCTTGTTTTGGTCAAGAATCCAGATCCACTTTTGTTGTTGGTATTGGTGGTAGTACTTGTCGCTGCGGTGTCTGCCTCCCCCTCTTTGCTATCGTCAATGACCGCCACATCATCCATGAACCTGTCCACGTCCGCCATTATCGATTCTCCTTCCATTGTCTGAGGTGTCGCGTGATTGAGGCGAAACTGGCTCGGTCGTTATGATGGGCGCGTAAAGTGGTGTAAGCCCAGCTGGGCACGCGGCGCGTCTCGTGTCTGGTCTCTCTCGTGTGTGCGCTCGATGTGAATGTTTCGGTCGATGCCGTCGTATTTCGGTAACTGAGGATGGGGTATGTGATGGTCTAGAATGTGTAGGACGCCATCGGGCAGATAACCCTCGCGAGGTCTTGCTTGGAACCTGGCAGAGAGGAAAAGTGAAGAGAGAGCGACGTCGTCGAGGGTGTCGATGAGGTAGACGTCGTCTGGGGGACGTCCAAGTGCGGCTAACTCGACTTGTGTAATTGCGGGTAGAGCTGGGGCTCCGGGCGCTAATACCACCCACTAAAAGTGGCCCTCGTCAGCGCCTTCCGTGCCCGGAAGGCGGCTCCGTAGGGCACCCTTGCCCGGTCTGTTGATCTTGGCCTAGCGCGATGTACGTATCTTTTGTTAAGACGGTATTTGCCGTTGCATTACACCCGAACCAACATCGTGATGGATGTTCCTTTATTCCACTTGCATCGCAGACCATCACGGCAAGTCAATGAGGTTCCTTTTTGTATGGAAAACATTTCGAAGAAGCTTCTTTAAAATGCTGTAGAACACCCATACGATGTGAAATTCACACTACCAAGTCCCCGGACCACAAACAAGCTTACTGTCGGGAGATCGCCGTCCGTTTTGCGTCATCTCAAACGATGGAAACAAGCGAGGAAAAATGCAAGCTGAGAATGGAACCCCTCAGCATCAGACTGTGCGAACCAAACACGCCAACATTGTTCGAGAACTCGACCTTGGCTTCGGAATTGCACATGAACCCTGGAGCGTGGGGGTACATTCAATTGACCCGAGACCCTGTTACCCAACTGTCTCATCGTTACGCGCCTGTCTTTTGACTTATCGTATGTCGGGATTGTACTTTCGACCGGGTGAGATTCACAAGCATCAGATAGTTGGAATACTAAGTGCAAAGAGAGCAAAACAGGTAATGATATTTCTCAACCCCTCGCTCTATACAAAATCGGATGTGACGGGATCATCAACCAAGACCCGTGATAATTACCAAGTAGCACAGATAACGGTAAAATACGCACTCCAAAATTTCATCATCACGCCAAGATACCTCAACACCACAACACCAACAAACAACACCTCTTCATCGCAAGAGCGCAAACAAGCCTCATAACGTCGTTAGAAATGGCACCAAAAGAAACAAAGCAAAAACCCACCAAGAAATCTCACCCCGGCGGAAAACCAAAGTTGGGACCAAAACCCCCAAAGCCCCAACCGCAGCGCAAACCACCACCACCAAAAGTCCAGACACCAAAACCACAACAACCACCACTCCCAACAACCACCCACCCCTCCGGCAACCTCCCTCCAAACTGGCCCTCCCACCTCCCCTACCTCACCACCCCGCTCTTCTCCCCCCTTCTCACCCCCTCGCACTACTCAGCCCTTCGCACCCGACCACCGCCCGACTCCATCGAACCTCTCGACGAGTTACCGGCCGATTATGCTCCAGGACCATGCAGCACCAAGGCAGTCATTCTACCCATTACCGATAAGAGACATCCAGCGTGTGGACAAGCGGGTCTGTTTGCGGCGAGGGATCTGAGACCCGGAGAGTTTGTGGTGAGGTATTTGGGGGAGATACATCCGGGAGGGGAGGAGTGGGGTGGGGGGTTGGTTTTTCCTGAGGTCTCTGAGGAGGGTGGGGGAGAGGGCGATGATGGGGAGAAGGACGGTGAGGATGGGAAGAACGGAGATGTGAACCAAGACCAAAAAACTGCGGACGAGGGCGAAGGGAGCAAAACTGAACCGACACCAGAAGTCAAATACAACTACAAACAATCCGACTACGACCTCTGGCTCGACCACGCCCTCGACCTCGCCATCGACGCCGCGCGGTGCGGCAACGAAGCCCGTTTCGTGAATGACTACCGCCGTGTTCCCAACCCTTCCTTCCCCCCTGGATATAAACCCCAGAGCAAGAAGGAAGAGTTGTTCATGAAGAGACCGAATGCCGAGTTCAAAGTGGTTTGGGATCCGCCAAGACAGGAAAAGACGATGGCGGTTTATGTACTGCCGGCGGGAAAGAAGGCTGTGGGAAGGGCGAGGGAGGTCGGGGTGCCGAGGGGGGAGGAGGTGGTGGTTAGTTATGGGAAGGGGTTTTGGGAGAAGAGGAGGGAGGAGGAGGAGGAAGGGGAGGGGAAGAACCGGGAGGGGGTGGATGGGGAAGAGAGGGAATGATCATCAGTGTCGAGAAGGTTGAGCAGGTCAGATGCTATCACTGTGCGCTGGCTTATACCTTTAACCCTAACCCTCTCTATGAGACTGAGAAGGGGGTTCATGGGATGTCTGATCTGCTCAGGGGCAGGGGTCCCAAGTGATCTACAACTGTGTAACGCAATCTGCCGGTAGACTCGGTACAGATCTGTTTCTGATCTTCTAAGGCTGGTTTCGCTTCAGTTGTTGTACTAAACATTTCTTTGCGATTTTTCTCTATGCGTCTTGGTCAACTTGCAGACACGACGTCTAGAGAAGGCTGCCATGCTGTGGTTGGTCCGTCCAAAACGAGAACTGCCCAATTAGCTGACAATCGGTGTTTGTACGGCTCCTAAACTTGATCACATTCGAGATGTCGAGCTCTTACAACGGCAGACTTGAAGCTCTCGCCATCTGCCGGTTTTACGAAAACAATCGAGAAGTCGAGCCCCTTTTGTGAAGTTATATGAGGCTAATGTTTTTTTTGGTTCCGATTGGTCCACGCTGCGGAGCGGCGTTTTATGGAAACGGGGGTAGAAAGGAACCACTGAGGTCCAGCCGTTGATGCCATGACGGGGCCGGTGGACTTGAGTGGAGAGAGGATATCCAACAGTGAGTTGTTCCTGCGTTGAGGCTCACCGCCAGCTGGACGACAGCTGTTTCTGTGACTGAGTTATTTGACGGATGGGAATACGTAAAACGTTGGGTAAGACGTTGAGCATGAAGCAGAGTTACCTGGAATTATGTTTTGTTCATGAGGGCTTTAATTTCCCCGCCGTCGAGTCCAATGCGGGGAGCTAACGACTGGGATACAAGCCCATCGAAGAGACCCGGTGAGCACCATCTCATGTCTGTTGCCGTGTGATGCAAGATGGATGGGTCTCAATTGGGCTATCGCGGGTTGAGATCAAGAGCGATGGTGTACTTGGCTTCGAAAGCTCTGGGTCAGCAGGTCCATCGACTGACTCGGCTGTAACTACAGGTCTATCGTCTATGATGGGCGACATGACCCGGAGAATCGGAGAGATGAGATACACTACACTGAGCTGGAACACAAGACACGGCATTAAGCAGCTGGGTAACCATGGCTGCCTATCCTCGCCCTTACGTCCGACAGCTGTGTAGGTAGGGTAAGACGGCGGGGAATAAGTTCGATGTCGTCGATTTCCTCGAAGCGCATTGATAACGTCCAAGGATAGGGGATATGGCCATCCTTGAGGATGATCAGAGTCAGGATGCTTGTGGCCAAGATGACTTTCCGGTTGAAACGGTTGGGGCCCTTGTCGGCTGTCGGCTGTTGTGTAGCGCACCCTCAAACATGGGAATCCAGAACATCCAAGGAGAACACAAGGCCTCACGATGTAAGACAGAGCTGATAAAGACCTCCTTTTCAAAGCCTGTGATTGTGATAATGGAGGGTTGGATTGTTCTAAGCGACCTATCATTCTGTATCCCCAAGGCCATTGCGTATCAGAGCCGATTGGAGGTCAAGCCATTCAATGCAAGGCGGTGATGGTGACCGTGATAAGATTCTGCATTGGCCATTGAGTTGGTGGTGTGCACTCCCAGTCACTCCCAGTCACTCCCAGTATCATGCCGGCAGAGAGGGTGTTCATGCACCAGCCGACTGCATGAAGCTGGACTGAAAGGACGTCAAGATTGAAATGACAACAAAGTCAGATGTCAACATGTCAAAGATGCCACAAGTTGAAACTTGTCTTTTTAATGTGAGACACTGAAGACGATGGGTTCCCCTGCCCAAAGAAGAGGCGTCCTGCTTCTCCCGAATCTCCACCACTGCCCGCGCTTTCCCAAGTTGGGCCATAGCGCATCGAACCCCCCAATGAGGTCCCCAGCAGGAGCTCCAGATCCCCCAATTCGCTGGTGCGGGTACGGCGGGCGACAACGGTGGCCGGAAGATGGACAGCGTGAGGTGGGCGGTGGTGGTACCTGCTTCCCGACTTTTTGTCCCCTTTCAGTTTTCCCGCCGCCAACCCAACCCCTTTCCTCTTGTTCTTGTAAACAACTTCCACAACTTTCCTTCGAGAAGCAAAGGTTTCCTTCTTTCCCCCCTTTGTATCTTCTTTTTGTAATTATTGCCCCTGGGCTGTTATAGCTTCAGGACCCTTCTATCCGATTTCTTCTTTCCCCTCGAGTCGGTCAAAGACGTGGCTATCATCCCGTCTACCCCGATCCGCACAACTTTTTGGCTTCCAAGGAGGACGAGAACAGAAAAGAAAGATACCAACGGTGAGCGCCTCTTCCATATCTGTTGCCAGCTGCCAGAAGCTCTTTGGCTTTGCGCTTTCGCCCCCCGCGTCCATGAAGCTGGCTGGAACTTGTTTCACCGGTTGTAGTCGTGTACTTGCCGGAAAGAGGGGCGGCGCTTGAGCTTGTTGACCGCAAAGCTCCCGTTAAGCTTAAATACACAGCGGGGCCCGACCGCCATAAGACTCAAGTTGGATGACAATAAATTGCTGACCTGTTGGAATACCACATAGAAAGTTAGGGTATCCCGTTGATCCTACGCACTCGACTTACACCCGACTCCCCGCCGTCCTACGATCAACAGATAGCCCAACATGTCGGAAGCCGACAACACCATTGAGGTGGTTGAGCAGGTCGATGCTCCCACTCCCACCCAGGAAGAGCCCGCCCAGTCGGAGGCCGAGCAGTCAGTGAGCGCGCCGTCACCGCCGCCAGCCGAGGCCGAGGCTGAGCCATCTACCAACGGCACCGCGGATGCGGATGCCGATGCGGATGCGGGCGCGAAGCCGACGGCAGCATCCCCCAAGAGCGCAAGCCCCAAATCCTCCCCTACCGCGGCTGCGAAGCGTACCACGACAGGCACAACAGGCACAACTGCGGCCGCCCGTCGCTCAGTTACCGGTGCCGCCTCCACTGCTACGAAGCCCACCGCCTCTTCTGCCACTCGTACCAGCACCACCACTGGTACCGCGACCAGCAAGACCACCACCCGTCCGGCCAGCATCTCTAGCGCCCCTAAGCGCCCCACGACCGCTGCTTCGACCACGACCGCTTCTCACCGCACCCGTCCATCTGCTTCCGAGATTGACAGCAAGTCCACGACCGCTTCCCGTCGTACATCGGCGGCCCCCAGCAGCACCGGTGCTTCGCCCACCAAGCCCACCACGAGGGTTTCCACCACCACCTCGAGCACTACAGCCGCCGCTCGCAAGCCAGCTACCTCCACCGTATCACCCAGAACAAGCACCACTGGCGTTTCTAGGACACCAACCACCACCAGCTCTGCTGCCAGCGCCGCTCGGAGCGCTTCCCGCGCATCAGTTACGACACCCACCTCTGATGCTGCAAGGAAGCGTCTTTCTCTGGCTAGCTCGACTGGTCCCACGCCGACTACTGCTAGACACACTTCCCGCCCTTCGGTGGCTTCGAGCGCCGGTGCTGCCGCTGCCGCTGCCGAATCTGCCAAGGAGATCGAGGCGCTCAAGAGCAAGCTGGAAGCTAGCGAGGCCGAAATCGCAGAGCTCAAGTCTCAGATCACTTCATCTCAGGAGAAGATCGAAGAGCTTGGCGCAAAGGCCGCCGACTCCACCACCGATTCCGAGAAGCAAGAGACCGCTCAGGATGGCTCCAGCCAAGAGCATATCGATGCCCTCACTGACCTGAAGGCCGAGCATACCGCCGAGATCGAGACCCTCAATAAGCAGATCGCCGAGTTGCAGGAGAAGCTTTTTTCCGCTGAGACTGAGCTTGTTGCTCAAAAGAGCCAGCTCTCAGATGCTGCGGGATCCAAGGATGTTGCGGATTCCGAGGTCACCAACCTGAAGGAGTCTTTGGATACCTTGGAAGCTGAATACCAGGCCAAGCTGGCTGAAGCCGAGGCCAGTCTCGGCAAGGCCAAGGAGGAGCACAATGCTGAGATTGAGGCCCTCAAGGCCACTCTTACCGAGCAGCATGAGCAAGCCCTAGTGGAGCTCAAGACCAAGTTTGCTCAGGAGCAGCAAGACGGTGATGATGGAGCGACCGAAGCCCATGAGAAGGCCATCCAGGAACTCAAGGCTAGCCACGAGAGCGCCATTGCCGAGCTTCAGAAGAAGATCGACGAGTTGTCCTCCTCGCAGGCTGCCAATGATGCCGACGCCACCAAGCTTGATGCCTTGGAATCCCAGATTTCCGAGCTCAAGGCTAAACTCGAGGCTGCCGAGCAGAACGCTGAGTCGGCCAAGGCCGAGCTCGAATCCAAGCTGGCTTCCTTTGCTTCTTTGGAGGCCAAGGTCGCTGACATGGAGGCTGAACTGTCGGCTGCCAAGGAGGAAGCGACCAAGGCCGCTGCCACTCACGCCGAGCTCCAGAAGCGTATCGACGAGCTTACCGAGGAGACCAAGTCTCAGGAGGCCATCATTGCCAAGCTCAAGGAGGAGACTGCTTCTGCAGAGGATCTCCAGAAGCGCATTGAGCAGCTTACCGAAGAGAACACCACCTATGAGGCCACTCTTGCCAAGCTGAAGGAGGAGACTTCTGCTGCCGAAGACCTTCAGAAGCGCATTCAGGAACTCGAGGCCGAGGCCAAGGACAAGGAGGCTACCATTGCCCAGTTGAAGGACAACACCACCGGTTCGGACGAGCTCCAACAGCGCATCGATGAGCTTGGCAACGACAACAATGACAAGGAGGCTACCATTGCTCAGCTCAAGGAGGAGCTCGCCGCTGCTGAGGAGCTCCAAAAGCGTATCGAAGAGCTCACCGAGGAAGCCAAGACCAAGGAAGCCACCATTGCCAAGTTGCAGGAGGACCTGGCTGCCACTGCAGAGCTCCAAAAGCGTGTTGATGAGCTCACCGAGGAGGCCAAGGAAAAGGAGGCTACCATCGAAAAGCTCAAGGAGGAACACAAGGCCGCCGATGATCACCACCAGAAGCAGTTGCAGCAGGTCAGCAAGGACTACGAGGACGAGATCGAAAGCCTCAAGGGTGATGCTTTCTTCAAGCGCAAGTTCCAGGAGCTTGAAGTCAAGTATGCCGAGCTCACCAAGTCTCACGAGGACGCTACTGAGGAGCACGCCAAGGCCCTTGAATCCGCCAAGGCTGAGCACGAAGCTGCTGTCAAGGCCTTGGAGGCTAAGGAGGCCGAGCATCAACAAGCCTTGGACGCCCTGAGGGCTAGCGTTGCCGAGGAGCTCGAGAGTGCCAAGGCCGCTGCCAGACAGCAGGCTGAAGAAGCCAGCCTCGAGCAGCTTGAGGCCCTCAAGGCCAGCCATTCTAGCCAAATCGACATCCTCAAGGGTGAGAGCGCGGCTGCTCTGGCTAAGGAACTCGAGGCACTACAGGCCAGCCATGCCGAAGAGCTTGCCGCTGCTCAAAAGTCCGTCGATGGCAGCAATGGTTCCCAGTTGGAAGAGATCAAGAAGGAGCTCGAGGCCAAGCACTCCGAGGAGATCCAGAAGTTGATGGCTGATCTTGAGAATGCCAACAAGATCAAGCTCGAGCTCGACGAATTGAAGAAGCAGCATTCCGAAGAGCTTGAGCAACTCAAGGCTGAACTTGAGAGTGGCGATAGCCTCAAGAAGCAGCTCGAGGAGCTCGAGGCTAAGCATGTCGAGGAGGTCCAGAAGCTCACGGCGGAACTTGAGAACGGTAGCCATCTTAAGGAGGACCTCGAGGAACTGAAGGCCATCCACGCCCAGGAGGTGCAGAAGCTGATGACCGAGCTCGAGAACGCAAACAGCCTCAAGCAGGATCTCGAGGATGTCAAGGCCAGGCATGCGGAGGAGTTGCAGAGGCTGACAAGCGAAGTTGAGGGCTCGACTAGCCTCAAGAGCGACCTCGAGGCCGTCCAAGCAAAGCTTGCTGAGGCCGAGGCCAAGCTTGCCGCTGCTCAGCAAACAGCTGACCAGGCGAGAAGGGAGTTGGAGGACAGCAACGCCGCCGAGTTCGAGCAGATGATTTCGACACACCAAGAAGCCCAGGAGGCTTTGAGGAAGGAGAACGCGGCGAACGTCAAGACTCAGCTTGAGGCCCTGAATGCGGAACACGAGAAGGCCATCGAGAGCCTCAAGGCCGCCCATGAGGCTGCTCTCAAGGAGCAGACTGAGGGTTTGGCTCAGCTCGAGGCCGCCAAGCATAAACTTGAGATGACTCTTGCCTCTATCAAGATTGAGCACGACAAGGCCCAAGAAGAGTTGGACAATGTCAGCCAGCAGTTGGCGATGGAGAAGATGGACAAGTTCACTGCCCAGGCGGAGTTGGATGCCGTCAAGAACGCCAGGCCGGATACTAGGGAGCTCGACTCCCTCAGGAAGGAGCTTGCGGCGATCAAGGCTGCCCATGAGCGGGAACTCCAGGAGCAGAAGGATGCCCTCAAGGCCGCCTTCGAGCAAGATCTCGCTGCTCGGAGGACGTCCTTCGAGAGCGAGCTCACCATTACCAGTGAGACGGCGAAGAAGCACGCTGCTGAGCTGGCCAGTGCCAAGGAGGAGGTCGCCATTCTTCACAAGGAGTTCCAGGCCTTTAAGCTCGAGGCTGAGGCTAAGCAGAAGACGTTTGAGGCTGACTACAAGGACATGCACGACAGCCTGACGCAGCTGGTGGAGGAGGAGCAGAACCAGAAGGCGGCTTACGCCCGAAAGTTGGCCGAGGAGGACAAGATGATTGTCGAACTTAAGGCGCTGCTCAAGGTGAAGGACGCTGAGCTCGCAGAGGCCAAGGTAAGTTCCCCCCGGTTCGGTCATGTTACGGATAGGAAGACAGATCTAACTGTGATGCTGCAGAGCCACTATACCTACGAGACGGGCGTCAACGGGATCAATGGCGACAAGGCCGCGGCGGAAGGTGAGATTGAGCCTGACAACTCATCCTCAGCATTAGCTTCGGTGCGACAAGTCCCTGCCTGATTTTTTGTTTTGGCTTCTTTTGTTGTTGCCCTTTTGCCCTTCCTTCTAACAACCTAATACCCTTACCCCAGACCCAGAGCCAGAGATTCGTATTTCTAGAACACTTTAGAAACATGTTCTAACAGACTTTGGCGATGGACACAGATCAATAAGGCCCAGAAGATGGTCAGCCAGCTGGCGGAGTTCACGGAGGACCTGGGCAACCAGAACTCGCAGATGCTCCAGTCGATTACGGATATCAAGGCTTGACTATCCATGATCCGCTTCGCGTCTTGATGTGAGACGCTCGTTGAGTGCTTTTTTGAGGCGTGTGAGTGGGATCGGGAAAAAAAACATGAGGGTTGGGTTATATATACACACAACGATATCGCGACGGCATGTAATGTGTTTGATGATCATTTCATGCTGATGGAATATGGAAAAAAAGGTCGGGGCCGCCTCCGGGTTTTTCTCCTTTTTTTTTCTTTTTGGTAGGAAGGAGGCTGGCCGACGCTTATGGGCTCTTTATTATCTGGTTCATTTATCAATGACTCCTAATTCTGTTTATCTAGAGCCATGTTGGAAGGGGTGTTCTGTGGGCACCGTGTCATGGCGTTGACTTTTTTTAATCAAGCGAACTTTTGTCGAGTTCTCTTGTCAAACTTGTTCTTTCACCGAGCCTTGTATCTTTTGTGGATCTGTATGATATAGCGATGGTGATCGATGTGAGTAGTTGGTAACTGGAAGAAGAGATTGTTGTACCGAGGATCGGGGTGGTGAAGTGCTAAGGTCTCACCGTGTCACCGTTCCCTTCACCGAGGCATGAAAGAGGCGGGGAGGTGTGCATGCCGGGAGAGGGCGTGCTTGTGACACGCAGTACATAACCCCAATGGAGCGTCTGATAAGCTGATAAGGGAAAAAGTTTCAAATTTTCTCCATGTTGTGCTTGTGCATCTTTCCCCTGTCGAGTTGTGGTCTCGTCCAATGGAAAGGCAGGAGGCGAGCCAAGTGTGGTGCAGTGACCACTCGCTGTCTTTGTTCAGTCCAATCTCCTCTCTCTCCTCACGGCCACGGTCAAAACTTCGGAGCAGTCAGTTCTTCCGCTGCGAGGAGAGACAGTGAGCGTGAACAAGTTAATCCCATCCGACTTGGGATAGTTTCAATTCCTCAGGTACGTCCACGAGACGAGAAGAGACGAGACCGCATGCCTTCATTTTCATTTCCAATTGCCCCTCCATCTTATCTTTTATACACTGCCCCATCAATGGCTTCCTTCCACTTAACACCACACATTTGGATCATGGCATTGGTTGCGCTTGCACTGTGACATAGCGTCAATCTTTCAATCCTTTCTTGTATCAAAACACCAAAGTTGCAACATGGTCATTTGGTGTCATGCACTTTGGTTGTTGTTGACTTTTCTGTTGCGATTTTATTTTCTTTGCATGCTCGCTGTGTTAGTTGCCCTAGATGTCAACTACCACGGCAGTCTACCACTTGCCGGCCACCACCATGTCCATGTCCATGTCCATGTCGATAGAAAACCCTCAATTGATCTTTCCATTCACTCACTATGGACTTGCGCACCACCATTTCATCCTTCTTGTTACTTTACATGGTTCCCGTCCCAATGCTAATACTGATGGTAATCCAAAGTGACTCTTAGCCAGTTAAGCTATATCATTGCCGTTGTCCTTCATTGCGACCAGCGGCATCCACAACACCACACTTCAGATATACTATAGGTCGACAGACCCTACATGATAGACACCAGTCGCCATGGATGAAAAGAAGCCCGACCCGGGAGCCGACGAGGTCATGACCGGCATCTCGCACCCCTACCCCTCTCCCAGCGTCGAGACCACCGATGCTCAGTTCTACCATATCTCGGCCCAAAGGGAAGGCGAGTTGGAGCACCAGGCCGTCCAGTCGGACGGGGCAGATCAACCAGACGGCCTTCCCACTGTCACCGACCATCATGAAAACCACGACCTTCATGAACTGCAAGAACTACAAGACCCTGTCTCCCCAAATCAGCATGCGCGACCGGGACCTTCGCTAAGTAACGAGGATTTGCAGCTGGCTGCCCAGTTGACCCAGGACCTCGCCCCTGTCATAGCTGCCGCCGCCGCTTCTCATAACCAGGCTCAGGAAGAGCAGTTACAGGTCCCGGTTCAGGTTGATGTGCCTGTCCAGACCGAGGACGTGGACATGCAGAATGACGCCGGCGACCCAGACCTCCAGGAACAACTTCAGGTTCAGTTGCAGAACCATAACCATGAGCTTCAGAGCGTGATGCAGTCCCATGCTGAACAGCAGCAGCAACAACAGCAAGAGCAGCAGGATCAAAATCGTCAGCAGCAGGAGCAGCAACAGCAATCACCTCAGCAGCAGCAGCCATCTCAAACATCACAACAGCAGCCTCAGCAACAGCAACAGCAACCGCAGGTTCCAGTACAAACGCATCCTCACTACGTTCAGCAGGTATCGCAGCTGCAGCAGACACCTGGTCCTACGTCAGCTCATCTGTCCACTCACATCCCCATTGACCATCTCGCAGGCGCCCACCCTCAGTATGGCGCTGCTGTCCAGGATAACACTCCTCCCCGGAAGCGTAGCAAGGTCTCCAGGGCGTGCGATGAGTGTCGTCGCAAGAAGATCAAATGCGACGCTCAATCCGAAGTGTCCGACCAGCCCTGCTCAAACTGTCGACGGTCATCTGCCCCATGCCTTTTTAGCCGCGTCCCCCAGAAGCGTGGTCCTAGTAAGGGATACATCAAGGAGCTGGCCGATCGCATCAACACGATCGAGGGTAAACTGACCGGCGCTGCCGTGCCCGACCCCCTCGATAGAAGGAGGACGACGCCCGCCGAGGCATTTGGGTCTCCCATCCCTGGTGATGACGGCAGGAAGAGGCCATACTCGAGCATCTCGAGCGAGACTTTTACTCCTCCGGCTCATGAGCGGCTGGCGGGTTGGGGCTCCGAGGCCAATCGGGCGCCGGAGCATCGGCCGATTCGTCCGTATCATCCGACTTATCCTCAGATCCATTCGGTGAATGATCTTGTGCCGAAGCCGCTGGCCATGTCGCAGAGTCCGGATGTGAATGGAGTGCAAGCGCAGGCTTCTGAGACTGCCGCTGATGCGGCGTCGCAGGATGGGTTGGCTAGCAATGGCTTGTCTCAGGAGCCGCTGGAGCAGGCGAGGGAGATCTCTGATGTTGCTTTTGAGTGGTGAGTATCATGAAGCAAACAAGAGGAAAAAGAGACTGAATAAAGCTAACCGTATCCCAGCTACCTAAACTCCGTACACCGGATATTCCCCATCCTAGCCAGCAAGAAAGATCGCGTCCATTCCATGCTCTCACAATGCCCACCAGTTCTCCAAGAGGCCTTCTACCACGCTCTCTTCGCCATGCTCAACCCCATGCTCCCCGAGTCAGCCGGCCGCGAGAACTGCAACTCCTTGACCTCCCATGGCCTTCTCAATGAGTGGGATTCCCAGCCTCGCACAATCTCATCACCAGTCGCCGACCTTGTGTGCCTACAGACGCTCATCATGCTCATCATCGAAGCGGACTACGGCGGCATCAGCGCTGTCAAGGGTCAACGGGGTGGTCCCAAAAAGCTTTCGCTGCTGGGTGAGGCGGTTGGTTTGGGCTACATAATGAAGTTGCACATTGCGCCCCCTCCTGATGTCAATCCGAATCTGGACCTGGATCCTGATTCGGAGAAGAACATCGCACTGAGAGCGTGGTGGACACTGGTTGCCTTGGACCGCTGGAATGCGGTGGGTACGGCGGCGCCGAGCATGATCAGCTCGGATGTGGTGGTTACGCCGGGACTGAGGAACATTATGGGCGATGTGGTTTACAATTACACCAGTGAGTTGGTCCGTTGATTTGGGAGAGCGTGGCTCGCTGACAATCGTCGCAGAAATATCGTTCTTGTTGACACAGTTCATCCCCTTATTCCTTACCTTGTCCGCGCCAACGCCCTCGGACTTTGCGGCGTTGACGACCAAGAAGCCATTGGTCGCATCCCTCCTGAATGCGCTGATGGAAAGCTTCCGGTGGCAGTTTCCCGCTGATCTCATCACCTCCCCGTCTTCTGACCCAACATTACCACTGGCCTACTGGCACGTACGTCTGCTAGTGGACCTGTGCTCAGGAGGAGCCAAGGCAGACTTTGCCCTCCAAGACTGCGCCAACATCGTCGGTATCCTTACTGGCAATCCCGAGTTGTTGACTCCGCTCAATCACCACTTCATCAGTCTGGTTTCCCTGGCGTTACTAGAACTCGAAAAGCTGGAAAGGACAAAAGATGATGCAGGCCGCTTGCTGAAAGACTTGTTGGACTTCCGCGTAGCAGCCAGTCCGTGGACCGGCGTGGTGCGGGACAAGATTATGAGCGCCAGCTTGGTAAACAGGGAACGGAGCTCAACAGCCGTCGTCAATGGTAACCACAACAACAATGCTGCTTCCAGTCAGTCACAAGTCCAGAGTCATCTTCAGGCTGCTCTGCAAAGTCAAAGCCTCAGCCAGCCACTACAGCAGCTTGCGGACTTGGCTACCGTGGCTGCTGGGGTGGAACAGAGTGCCAATGACGCAAGTGCGGAAAACATGGTTTCTTCCGCTGCTGCCGTGGCTGCTGCAGCTGCGGCGGTTGCGGCGGCTGCCGCGGCGCATCATCAGCAACAGAGCGCGGCACTGTCCTCTGTCAATCCGGCTTCGCAGGTTATGCCAACTTCTCTTGATCCGGAAGGGAACGCTGGGCAGGGTCGTGGAGAGACAAGTGCGGATCGGGATGTTGACATGGATATGGGAGGGGCTGCTCCTGGAAGCAACGAGGAACGCCATACCAATGGCGCAGAGCACGCTGAGCCTGAGCAGCAGCAGCACTTCAAGACAGAGTACAGGTCGGATGAGGAACACGAGTTCAAGACCGAACCTCAGCCCGAGAACCGACCAGAGGACCATCAGCCCAGGCAACAACAAGCTGAGCAAGAGCCGCAGCATGTATTGTCAGCAAGTCCAGTCGATGAAAACGGGATTGCTGGTCCGGGACAGACGGACACCACATCCGCCCAGGAACCAGATTCGCAACAACCAGCACCGGAATCACCTGCTCGGGAAACAGCCTCCTCTGCCGCCCCGGTCGTGGATGCTCCCAATGGTTCTTCAACCACCACTGACTCCCAGAACGCAAACAAAGAGGACATCACCCCCAACGGCACCTCCGCCAGCCAAGCCAGCCTGACCGCTTCACTCGCTCTCTCCCTCGGTTCAGGCTTTGGGTCCCTAGGCCTCAACACCGCCGAGATCTACGAGCATTATCAGCGCCAGCAGCAAGAACTGCAACTACAGAAGCAGGCACAACAAGCTGTTCAACAGGCTACCCAACAATCGCAATCCCAATCCCAATCCCAGCCCCCTCAGAACCCACCACAAGACCAGCAACAACAACAGCAGCAGCAGCAGCAGCAGCACCCATACCACCACCAGCGGTTTGAATCAAAAGAGGCATCTTCTCAACACCATCCTCATCAGCCTCAACAAATCCAAGCCCAGCTCCAACCAGCGCAACAACCCTCCTCCTTACCCCTCTCGCAAGCTCAAGCACAAGCTCAACTGCAACAAGTGGTGGCGAAGCAGCAGCAATTGGTCCTCCAGACACTGCAGCAGCATCAACAGCAGTCGCAGCAACAACAACAAAAACTGTCCAGCAGGCCGTATGAGCCGGAGGCGTTTTTGAAGGCTGGGTATTTGACTTGCTTTGGGGATGCCGATGACCCGGTAGCGGTAGCCAGTGATACCAGTGGTAGTGCTGGCAGTGGGAATTCGAACAATAATGGGAATGGAACGGTTGGTAGTGGGAACGCGAATGGAAATGGGAATGGGGTTGTCGGCGGAAATGGGAATGGGACTACTTCGAAGTAGGATTTCGAAAGTCCAGCAACGTTTTTTGTGACGCCGGATATGGATGTTGATGTGAATGGGGGGGATGTGGAGATGGCGCACGATGGGAACTATGTTGTGTCTATGATCACCGAGGATGCGCCGGGTTCTGGGTATGGTCCTGTTCCAGGTGGTCGTCATTGTGGGAGAAACGCAGATGATGGTGTGAATGGCTTGGGGTCGGGCTGTCATTATTTGCTTGGGACCGGACAAAACCCTGAGCAGCCTGCGCACCCGTCTGCCACCGAGGCGTCTCCTGACATTATCACCGTTAACATTGAACATTTGCCTTGGACTGGCTGGCACAGGGACCTTACCTGATACTGCACAGCTGTACGATACTTACTGAGCTGGTCGGTAACTGTGCGCAGTTCTAGCCTACTAGGTAGTACTCGCGCGGCAGGCATCGGAAAGGATTACGAATCCAGGGAAGGGAACTCAAACGGGGAGGGGATTTCGAACGCACATATGAGGCCCTAGGGGGAGGACAAAGCGGAATGAGATGCGTTGAAAAAGGTCATGACAGTGACGGTTGTGGGTGGCATGGACAAAGATATTTGTAGGATAAAGAGCAAGGACTCAAAGGAGAAGATGGAAAGAGGGCGACATCGGATCGAGACTAGGATGGTTCATGTTGTTGGGAGATGGCGAGAGGGTAGCGGTGCGGAAGTCGAGACTTTTGTTCGGTTGAAGTGAGTGGGTTGTTTTGTTCTATATATTGTCTTATCAACATCCTTTTTTCTTCCCGTTTCTTCATTCCAGCTGGTTTAGCCTCAGACGCTTCTCAACATTTTCGTGTGATTCGAGTCATCCATCCATCCGCCTCTTTTTCAGCCTTTTCACGGTCATTTGGCTGCAATTATCGGTCTACCATACCTAGCTCTCGCAAAACCGGGCTTCCCATTCCGGCGGTCCTGTCCTGTCCCTTTCTTCATGAGGTTCAAACCGATCCCCCAGAATTATAACAGCCTCTGAGGGCTAGAGGCTAGAGGCTGGAGTGGAGGCTAGAAGGATCCCTCCCTCCCGACGGCGTCAGTCAGTCATGGACTGATTCACCCACCCTGTCACAACTACCAACACATTCTCGGCCTGATATCAGCATTAGAGCGAATCTGACCAGCCAAGCTTGCACCCCAAAAGTAAAATGAACAAAAGAGGAGAGACCAAATCGCGGTCCCAGGGACGGTCAGTTTGCCAACAAACTTTCAAGATTCCCGGTTGACAAGTTGGGTTAGAGATACATACAACCTTAGGTGGTTAGGTGGCTGGGGTATTTCAGGAACGTGTGAGGGTGATGAAGCATCTTTCATCTCGGCAAGAATAGTTTATATATATATATCTTCTTGCTTCGTGTAGACAAAAAGGAGTGGGAAAGGGGGAAGAGAAAAGAGGATGGCTCAAAAGATGAACAAAAACAAAAGGGCGGACTATGGATCCGGTCGATTCGATTCGTCAAGCTTCCAGGTTGTCATGTTGCGTACAAGTAGTTACACGCTCAGGTGGCTGGGCTGGGTGGCTGGGCTGGGTGGCTGAGGTGGTTGAGGGAATTGGGAGCGGACGGACAGGAGCATCTTTGATCTTTCGTTCTTGCATGGTTAGTTTTTATCTACAGTTGCTGTTTCCCGTCGTCGTTTATCGGCAAAATGGAAGGGAGGAAAGATGAAAGAGGGAATAAGGTTTGATCACAAGGATTATATGAACAGCGTTGGTTTATTTGAGCTACATTGCCAGTTAACATTGGGCAAGTAAGTCTCTTAATAGAGGAACCAGGTGGTGAAGAAAATAGTTTGGCCCATCATTTGAGTTTGTCTATATAGCCCTCAGTTTACAGTGTGGTATCATGACATCCCTTTCCTCGCTTCATCGTAGGATACATGTGTTGGTAAGTAGTTTGTTTGTACACTAGAATATCATACTCATCTTGTTCTTCTCCCTTTTCACACTTGCCCGCTCACACTGTCGCGCCCTTTGACACTCTTGTGCTCTCACACTCGAAAACACCGTTTCGAAACAACAGATACATTAGACTTCTCGTCATCCCATGTCCCATGTGCTTGTTAAGCACCAAGGGCCAGTTACTGTGGTTGCTCACACACAATCTGAGCCGTGATGGGTAGGCACTGTAGTCTAAAGAACGTTTCATGCCCAGCAGTCGATACCTCTATTGGGGGAAAAAAAAAGGCTAGGTACGTTCATGTGGCCCGTATTCGAACGTTGTACATACGTAGCCCACTGCTACGTCTGTGGTCCCCTCTTCAGAAACTCTCATACGAAAGGGGTTTCCTTTAGTACTGGCAATACTTATAACTTCTAATCATTTGTGGTGGAGGAGGAGGAGGTTCCTTGAAGTGTCTCTACCGCTTCGCAGTTTGCTTCGTTAACGCTGAGTGGCTTTGGTGGTGTAGTGCAGAGTAACATATAAACTATGACAGCCCTCTAAGAACCTACCTAGGTGGTAACCTATCTCTTTTGCGACTAAGTCGTTCTGATAGTTTTTGACAGTGTAACTCCTAGCCAGAGAGATCACCTACCAGGATAAAGTCTCAAGTATAACCTGCTATGCCTTGTGGAAGACTGTTGATGTCGGCACCTACAATATCCTCAAACATGGTGATCGGCCTGGTGGTACATAGCCAACTTCCGAGTGAGCGCTTCGCCATCCTTCATCTGCTAGGCCTTCATCGGACTCTTTGTTTTCAACGCTCGTAGCTCACTTTCTTTAGATCTGGCCATCTGGCCCGTTCGCCTTGACACCCTTGTCGACTCGCCCGGCTGCCCTCTATCCATATACTGTACGTGAGAATGGGCAGATCACGGAAGATCAACGGGACCGCTTAAGCTACTTGTTGTACTTGTCGTTGTCTGTATAGTCGGTAGTGTCGTCCTCACCCCGTGTCCCGGTGCCCTTCAGCGCTGTACCATACGGTAACCATACAGTCCCAAACCCGTAATCCATCCTCCACGAATACTCACGAATACGAAGGCGGACCGTCCCTTCCCTTCCCTTCTCCCCTTCTTCAGCTTTCATCCATCCGCCACCCGCCAGCACCCATGAATCCAGAATACCTCTTGGTCACTGGTCACAGGGAGGGAATGATCGGTCTACCGGTTACCCCTGATTCCTGAACCAGTGAAGCTTGCGAAGAAGCCAGCGCAACGAAGCCAGCGAAGGAGCCTGGGTGGGTGAAGTCCGTACTGTACGTCAAAACAAATCCTGCCCCAGGCCAGAGTGCAAAGCAGGGGCAATGCCAGTAAGCATCTGATATCCGATTACTCACCCTCGGTCGCTCGCGAGGCTCCATTTCTCTCGGCTCTTTCCTTTTTGTTTGTTGTCCACTTGTGTCCTACCGGCGCCATCTCCATTCTCCAGCTCTTTCTCTCCAGGAAGTCCAGCTCTCCGTGTCCCCGTTGCGTCCCCGTTGTGCCCCCCCGCCTCTCCGTGTTTTCCCCACCACTTTCCTCCTCGCTTCCTTCCCGTGCCCCGGTGTCCGGAGTTTAGACCGATGATAGCATACTGTAGTGTAGAAGAATGACCTGATTTCACGAAGCCGATGAAAAGGGAAGTGCGCCATCTTAGGTTAACATGTACGCATCAGGCCATTATCCCATAACTTTTATGCTTAGGGTACGGTAAACGAACGATTCACCACCGCCCGGGTGCCCGGGCATCCGGGGCGCCGGAGGTCCGGAGGTTCGGTGGTAGTCCTAGTACGTATTTGTTCACGTGGTCCTTCACATAGGGTATAGCTAGCCTAGCCCGAGTAGAGAGGGTGTGGTTAGGGCAGGGCAGGGCAGGGCAGGGCAACGACAGGAAGGGAAAGACAAAGCGAGGGGGGCGCTAGGGCAAGGGCAAGGGCAGGGTAGGGTAGGGCAGGTAGGGTAGGTTTAGGGTAGGGCAGGCCTAACCCCTTTCGCGAAGCATCTTATCAGATTGGGATCCCGGTAGTAGGAACCCTTCACATCGAGATCTGACTTGGAGAGAGGAGGTGAGTCCAGCAAGGAGTGGCTTGTTTGGTTGGTTGACCGAAAAAAAGGGGGAGTGCTTCGTTATGTGGATGCTTTTCTCCGGTGAGCATTGTGGAATGAGATGCTCGGCGTTAACGCCCCTCTTTCTTTGGGATAACTTCTTCCGCTTACTCAGTCATGCATCGACGGTGTTGGGACATCAACGACGAGCTTCTACGCCCTTTGTCATGGTGTAAGTTGTGTTGTAGAGGACAGCACCTCATGCAACTGCCGAACCAAGCCAACTGTGCTTGTCTGTCACGTCAACTGCCGTTGCCTCTCATTCAGCTCACATATCCAATTGTTTTCAAGATGATGTTCTTATCTTCTTCCATCGCTTGGCTTCTTTTTATAGCGTTGAATGAAATGAAGGGGGTGGCGAGAAAAGAATGATTATGGATTCGTGGAAGTCCAGTGCAGTCCAGTGCAGTCCAGTCAATCATATGCATGACGCCCCGGTCCTGGTTAGTCCCGGCCCTGGTTAGTCCCGGCCATTTTGAGCCTCATAGGTCGCAGCCCAAATCGGACTATAAAAGAGCATACACTTTATCGGAGTCCGTGCTCCCCGTGGTTAGTGAAGGATCGGTTCTGGAATCGCAATGCGATAGATGCCAATAGCTCGTCTCACATCCGTCTCGTCTCATCGCGTTCTGTTCATCCCTTTGGTTTTTTGCCATCCCGGGGTTGAGTCTAGATATTCTCTGTTCTGGGGTGAAGGCGCAGAGTTTGCTATCCGACTCCCCGACATCCAGGTGCACAGTGGTCCGTGATGTGTATAAGATTACGGTGGTCTACCCAAAAGTATGTAATTGACTAATTGTTGCTCAGGGTGGGTTTTGTCGGTGAGAACAGTCATTGGCGCGCCGCCCGGCGGCTTGTGGATGATCACGCAATTCAACCGAGAACGGAGGCCACGAGACCTATACCGACGTCCGCCGTTTGGGATTTCCTGAGGTGCTGAGGTGCTGAGCTTACACGGAGGTAACCAGACAGATATACATACACGATACAATATGTACAGTTGATGGACGGACGACGCGCGACGGGTCGCGGGCGGGCGGGCGGATGGCGGGGACCCTTCAAGGTACCTTTGACCCCTGCTTCTGCTTTCAAATTGTTAGTGTATGCGCCGTGTAAACCCCCCGGTCCGTTCCGTGGCAGCTCCGGGCGGGTCCCTGGGGTCTCGAGACCGGGCCCGGAGGATGGAGATTAGGGTTTCGGCGGCCGCATGGAGGCACACAAATTGTGTCCACCTCGCCTCCGGGATTACAACCTAAAGGGGTCGGCAACGGGCCGATATGTACGTGATACCTTCAGGGGGCGAGGGCCTGGAGTCACGGTAGCATGGCGACGGCGTGGTTCGTGATATTGAAATGAATTTCGAGGCAGGTGGTTCGTCTTGGAAAAGGGCCCGGAAAGCAATAATAGCGTCGCCACATATCCAAGTTACGCGAAGAGCAAAAGTCCCTGGATCAGAAATCTAGACTGCATCGATGGTCTCGTATCATCAGCACTGAGGTTGGCGAACGGGGCGGCAAAGCTCCGGATGTGTTGTGTGTGTGTGCGAGATATGCGATAAGATCGCCGACAACAATAGTTTCCGTGTCCGGCACTGTCCCTGCCGAACCGTCCTCACCTCCGCGTCCGAGCTAGGATGGTCCTCCACTCGGGTGGCCTGACCCACAATCCCGCTTTGACAAACCGAGACGGACGGTCTTTTATCTCCGAAGGACCTACCGAATCTCCTTCGGATTTGAAGGCCAGCCTAAATGCTGTTGACCGAGCCTAGCAAAGTTTGGCACGTCCCACAGCCTCGAGTCACAGCCTATCGTTGTCGTCGCAAGCACGACACCACCCGCTCCGCTATCAGCGCCTAGTGATTGTAGTGGTCACTGCGGATCGACAAGTCAAGGTATCCCAACCGATGGACCAGCTCTTTTCGGCATTATCCGCACACGCGTGTGCAGTTTCAATATCGGCGATCCAGTGACAAGTGTCGGGGTAGAGTGGAGATAGCTTCACTTTTCGTCTCGCTTCCTCTTCCGTCCTATGGCCATTTGATGCACACAAAAATCTTGAAGGAAGAATTGCTCCGTCCTCGGTGCCTCCTCACATTGCGGCTGACATAAATCACCGCTACTTCATTAAGCTGCTGTTTGAAATCCAACTTGGTCGGTCAACCAGCTCATGATGATTCGACGTTTACTGGTCGTTTGCAGATCCGTCAAGCACCGCCTCCTCAACAACGGTACCCCGTTCTCCAGCTTTTACTCCAGGAAGATCAGAAAAACCGGAGACCACGGAGAAAGAGCCCACGGGGCAAAGGAGCGGAAATAACACCAATTTGTGGAGGTTGGACCGTTGGACGTTGAAATCGGAGTGGTCTCCGGATTGCCCAAACCATACGCCCGGCCGTGCCGGACGTCCTGTCCCCATGCTCGCATGCAATTGGGTGATCGCCTTTGTTTAACCCCTATAATTACCCCTGAAACACCATGTTTCCCGCGCATCTTTCCCGGGTGAAATGTAAACATCGACGTCGCATGCGTGTCATGGCATCGTAGCCAGCTACTCCAACCTCTGAGTCCCTCCCCATCTGTCGTCACTCCGGCGCATTGTCGGTGGTATGGCGCACGTGTGAGAACACCGATGATGGACTGTTTGCCGTTCGTGAATGTGCCCGATGGCCAATTGGCGACGAACATTCCGCACTCGCACAGAAAGTTGAAATTTGCGCAGCGCGCGTCAAGTGCGCCTGTGAATTGGATTTTCGATTTCGATTTCACAGGTTGTGGATCGGCCTCCTACCCACCGTGCCACCAAACCAGATCCGGCATGCTGGAACCCTAGCTTGCCTAGCTTGGCGCCAGATGTCAGTTGCCGCTCGCGAGCCCTAGCACGATAGGCTTGTGGGGCATATAAAAATGCTGCATGTGTATTTCGCCGTACGTAAGCAAGTCTTACAGTATCGTGAACCCTGCCGCCGCTGATATCCTCTTGATATGCCCACGGCGTTCAGAATTCAGAAGTAACGGTTGTGCGCTGCCGTAAGATCACAGGAAGGGTAGATGCGCACTAGGGATGCGACAATCAACTGCCGTGGTCAGCAATATCAGATGAAGTTGTGGTTGTGGTGGTGGTATGTGAAGACTGCCGAATGAGCCCAAACCCCTAGCTTCGCAAGCTCTGAACCCTGGCGGTATAAGGTAGCGTGGCTTCATTGTTAGCACATCTGCCCATGTCCACCTTTCAACGTCATCAAGGCATTCCGTTCTCTCTTGCCGGCCCCACATCAGCGCTACGCCGTTACCCACCCTCCTCTCCGAAGAACTTCACCACAGCGCTGTAACAACAACGAACAGCGCTGCTGACTGTGTTCAACAGTGCTTGACCGGGCTTGCTGACCTGGAACTCCACTGTCCTGACCGAAGATGGGCGCGCCAAGCCAAAGTTAGGGCTAGGTGCCCGATTCCCACTTTGTCCGTTACCCCTACACTGTTTGGTGCAATTTAGCTGTCGATCCCGAGCAACGATCGCGATGCCCTGGATGCCAACAAGTGGAAGACGCCAACAAAAGGTTGATCGTGGATAAAGTGGGGGAGGTTAGGACGAAACTCGGTCTTGCTCGGTAGAGGTAGCTCGGATGGGCCGTATTGGACGAAACGCGACGCTATCACTGCAGTTTTGGTAACTACAGCTCATCCACTCCTCTTCATGGGCAGAAACACGCCGAGTCAGTAAAGCCAGTCATCCACTTTGTGTGTTGGCCTCCTATCGGTGAGCAATGTTGGAGCAAGTTCCGACGTCGCTGACGGACGATGATGATGGTGACGGTGACATGCTTTTGTGGCCGAAGCGATGGATTGGCGATGAAAGGAAAGAGAAGCCCCCAGCCCCTTGAAGATGGCACAAGGAATAAGACTTGATCAACGGAAGACGGCTGCCCATAAATTCCTGTAAAAGAATACCAGGACGCCAATTCGTAATGCCGGGGGGCACACTTGCTGTGATACAGCATGAGGTACTTGACATTCGAACCGAAGAAGGAGCGTCGCATTTCGCTAGGTATTGTTGCGAAAATGAGAAGGGCTGATCGTAAATGCATATGAAATAGAAAATGGTATATGTAAAACAGATGATATAGCAAAAGGCCTTCCAACTTTTTGTTTTCGCTCTCTTATTTTTTAGTGCCGCCAACTCCAGTGCCATATATGCGATGCCTTCATACCCAAACAAGACAGAATCAAGCCTTGATGCAACTGGTAGAAACAAAATAGTCAAATGAATCGTCTCGTTCCTGCCACTTCCATACCCAAAAGAAACAAGAAACGAAAAGAAAACGACAGAAGAACAACTCTCTGCTGCGCCGATATAAAGAAAACCATCATAACCACCTCCATGTTGAAGCATCCCTTGGTCCTTTTGATACTGAACAGGCGTATTGGGCCATGGTATCGTATCGAACCGACGGTATATGTGGTAGGATTGTTATTTCAGACTAAGAACGGGGCATGGGTATCCGAGAAAGGCAAGAAACATCGCTTCGTTGGTGTAACTTGAAAACAGATCTCGTCATGATGAGCCATCCCAAAGCGGGTGGACAGTGCCATCGGCTGGGGCGGGGTCTTGGAGGGCCAAACCGCCGTAATGAGTGATCCAAAAAGCCGGATCATCCTCGAGGGGAAAGTTGCTGAAATCGGGCAAGTTGCTCGTCAAGAGGCTGGAATCCTCACTGGTAAGTGACGAGTTGTTTGCCAGAAACTTGGCACCGGCCTTCATCATCTTGAACTCTTCAAAGTCAAGGAAAGGGTCAGCCGCACCGTAGAGGTTAGGCTGGGGCTGGCCAAACCCAAAGCCGCTACCGGGCGTAGTGGCACAGAAACCAGATGCGGTCTCCCAGTCATCAAGAGCTGGCAAGAAGTCCTCGACTTCAGAGATGTCGCCCGAGGTGGATGTGTTGGTGGTCAAGGTGGAAAGCGACTCGGATCCGTAATAATCGAAGGAGCCGTAGCTTTGCGCCTGGCCATAGCTGGACGGAGCAAAATCCGCCGACTTGTTGCCCAAGTCGAGACCCTCGTAGTGGCTCCAATCAACAGAGGTAGCACTCAAACCGGCGCTGAACAGGGGCTGGTCATTGTCGGAGAGACTGCCAAAGAAGTCCGCGCTGTTGGGGACATACGGGGTGTACTTGATACCGGAAAGATCCAGAGGAGGGAGCTGTCCGTTGAGCTGGGCAAACGTCGAAGAGCCCGTCATAAGTGGCGAGGCGGACTCGGACTGTGCTCCACGCTGCATGGCAATGCCACTGCCGCTGACGTCCAAGTTATCGACGGAGCGAGCTCCCAAGCTTGAGGTGGTGCTATGCATGGAGTTACCCCTGCTGAGCGTGTAAGGACCGCACTTTTGCGAGGGTTTGGTATGCTTGTACGTGGGCTTGTGGTGGCCGTTGGCATCGAAAGAGAGCATGGCATCCGAGTTGGTTGTGTTGGCCCTGCGTCTGTTACGGGAAGCGGACTTTGAGCAGCTTCGCGACACAGAAGAGCAGCTCTTGTCCGAGTCAGATTCGGGGACGGTCTCGAGCTGAGGATGCTCCTTTTTGTGGCAGCAGGTACAGCGACCGCCATGGTTGCAACAGCAGCTTTCTGCAAGTAGACGATATGAGAGTCAGACAAAGCACAGCCTCATCAACCCGGCACAGCGAAGACTGGATGCTCACCCTTGTGACCCTCGACCGTTACTTGCAAGTGAATACACTTGCTCGTCTTTTCACCGCAGTCGCACTTGACATGCGAGGCGCGATACTTGCGCATGGACCGACAGTGCTGACATTGCGAAACCGGCCGCCCCTTTTTGTTGATGTGCTGGAGTGGACGATCTGCAGTCGCACCGCGCAAAATTAGCGAAATTCCGAACGCAAAGACCGGGTATCAAGACGATTGGGTAAACGCTGCCAATTGCATGAGCTGCGCCTTCGGTGATCAGAAATGGCCCTCGCCCTCCTCAATGCTTCTCCCGGTCCCATCGTCTCACGATGTCCTGATCCGAGTGCCCACGGTTGTCCACGGTTGCCCACGGTTCTACGATCTGGGGGTTTCAACAAGGCTAGTCACCTCGTCTTGGAACCAGGTTCCAGCACCACCCAAGACCTACTCTCGCCCCCTTGCCTTTCAAGCCGACCTTCCAGTGCAGTGCAGTATGGATCAAGTGGTAGGGCTAACGGGATAGAATGCGAACTCGGCAACATGGAGTTACTCACCGTGATGTTGGCAGTTGCTCACACGATGGCCCCTCACACAGGCCTCGCAAGCCCACTTTTCACCGTTGATAAGCATGGTTGTTGAAGGTTTCAGGTTTGGTGTTGAAGGTGATGCTGGCGATCGGACCTCAGACTTCAGGCCTCGAGAATGCTGGAGCTAGCAACGGAAACTTGGGTGGGTTGGAATATCTAGAAATCGCTGACGTGGTGCGGTGACGCTGCTGCGGAATCGGAGCTTGGATCCTAGCACAAGAACCCTATTGCCAAACTTTTTTTTTCTCCTCCCCCAAAACTGGTTATGTGTGACTGGTGGCGGAATCACGGCCAGTACTTTCGCGTCCTGTATCTGCGACTCGGTTCCCTGAAGTTGTTGCGCCGGAGCTGGTACTCGGAGTTGTATGTATGTCGGTGGTTTGCTGCTCAGGGGCGACAAAGTGCAGACTCGATCGGGGAGCTATCGATGGTAGTGTACGGTTGCAGGCGATTGATGTAAGTGCGGTCGAGACTCCCGGGTAATGCGCCCTCTATAATTGGGGTGGTCCAGTGCACTGATGTGAGCTCTCGCTTCGGGGGATGGGCACCTGGAAAAATTCTTTGAAGTGGAAAAAAGATGTCGAAACACGCAAACTCTCAAATGCTCATGCCAATGCGCTTGGGTATAGGTCGACGGGAAATGGGGGGGAAATAAGACCAAAAAAAAAGTTGGGAAAGCAAAAGATGCCGATGACTCCGGTGAAGAAACAAGCATATAAAGATGGCAGATAGGACCAGGCAAGGTGGGCTTGGAGTGGAGATTTGACCCAAGTTCGTGTATAAGTCGCGGGCGCGAGAGCGACGGTGGGCGACGGTGGGCTAGTGCGGTGGGCGGAAAGGTGACGGGGCCCTGGGGGGTTGCCCGACCGGGGACTCCAACGGGGACCGACTGGAAATTGGCGGGCGTAAGTGGGGCTCCTAGTACATGGGACACCACTGCTTGCCTGCAATCCTGCTGCAACCTCACGGGATGATGTCGGGAGGGTTCGCCTTGTACTCCGGGCCTGGGGGGGATCTCGGCTGAGCTGCACTGTTTGGGGGACCAACCTGGAGACCAACCCGGAGACTGGAGTCGGGGTGGGGTGAAGATTGCTGACTGTATTCGCGTAGTAAGATGTACGGTATGTTTCGATGTAATTTTCCCAGCTCAAGATATCCGGGTCGGCGACTCGACAGTACAGCTTGTCTGGCTGAAGACTTGCTCGAGTGGACGTTCAAGTCAATCGAGATGTTGCGGCAACCGGGCGACAGGTCAAGCACACTTCCTGATTTCCAGACAGATCAAGGTAGGTAGGTCTGTACGTCGGATAGGTGTCTTAACCGCCAAGGTGAGGTGAGGTGAGACGCCGCTCTCATTGGGAAACGCAAAGGGGCAAAGAGAGGAACGTGAGAGCAGAAAAGAGGAGAGTAAGGTATCCCAAGGTCGGCAACCGACGGGCAAGAGGGTGGTCCGGTCTTTTTAAGGTCTCCCTGTCCCCTCCGATATGGGGATATGGGGGCTCGGGGAATGCCACTTTTACCTGGAGAGGAGGCATGGGCCACGGCGGGATAGGAACGGCCGAAGAGAGATCATGATGAATGGATCGCTGCCCGTGCTGCCCATGCTGCTGATGAACCACACACTCACTGCGTGCAGTCACTGGCAGACTGGCACTGCATCCCGTCGTCCATTCCTGGGCATTGTGGGATGGGCTGCCCCTGCCGTCTGGGGTGGGCTATGGTCGAAATAAGGCTAGCAAATGTTGCAGAACATGGAGATATGATGGAACAGATCAAAGCCGGCATGCTCATCCATCAATTGGAAGGGAAGCAAGACCCCAAGCCGGGAACACCAGGCGAGCCCGGGGTGAAGTGACGAAACGGGAGCTGCCAGATCGGGATGCTAGGAGAGCAGGTGCAGTCCGGGTGTGGTGGGCTTGATTCCTTCCAGTTGAACCTTTGACCGCAGCTGCACAGGTTGCACAAGTTGCAGAGGAAGTCGCAGTGACTATGATGCTCGCATGAGGTACAAAGCTCCGGGCTCAGGGCAAGAAGGTGGTAGGTACCTGCCTATATGATCAAGGTAAGCTGTAGAGGTAAGCTTCAACTCCGAGTCCATCCTTGATTATGATGACCTAGAAAAAGTCCTCGCATTACAACCACATGGAGCCCCAGACCCGACGGTGGGCATGGGAGGTTGCCCCGTTGGAAGTTACACTGCACGCTTCACTCAGGCACGAGTTCTGTCACAGTCAGATCTCACCCGTAGGTTGTCTGTTACAAGACAATTGTCTTGATAGACGGGAGACACACAATTCCAACGCGAGCTGAAGGCAATATGAGCGGCGACATAGGGAAGAACCTGGAAAGACCGAGACGAGAAGACGAGTACGTACCTGCCTTGGGGGTGGTCATTGAGACAGGCAATCACAACCTCGGGCTTTGTTGTATCATGGAAATGATGAAAGCATGGCAGGCGCGGCGCGGCGGGCCCAGCATCAAGGGTCGGGCATTCCCCCTTTGAAAGCTGTTGGCAGGCGCATGTGGCAGGTTCGGAGCAGAGCGGGATGGAAATCGCAAGCCCGGGCAGCCATCTCCAAGCCATCATCATTGATGTCGCCTGCCATCCGTCCTTCATCCCACATTCCGCACCATAGACTCATGCGAGATGTCTTCATTGGACCCCCATATTCATGTCTTGATATCAGTCGCATTTTACGCAGCTTGCCCCCGGATCCAGTGCTATTCCCACAGATCGGTGATGAGCTGAGCGTGGGGAAACTGGATTGCTTGCACCGCCTCACAAGTCGAAACGTCGCTTCCTCTCATGCTTCTGTCGGCCCTGGCTGGTTCTTTCTGAAGACGGTGCGATGATGGTTCGAAAGTGGGTAAGGTAGCCTTAGTAGGTACGATGAGCCCCAACTCGGCTCCTTCCTGGTTCGGGACAGTCTCTGGTTGAGGAAATGGAAGGAGGGTCGTGATCGCACGTGTGTAATGACAGGAGCAAGCCCATGGAGGAAAGGATGCCCGGATATACGGCAGCATAGTGGGCGGTAGTGGTTGATGCTTCTCAAGTACAGGTAAACCCTTAAAAGTTTGTTAGCGCGAGACCTGCAACATCTTCGGACAAGGCAGAGGATATGGAATTCCGGCGGTCCTATTGGTCCAACCCGAGCCAGACCCAGGGTAAGAACAACAATTGATGGTGTCCCACACACATCGCATCAAAACTTGACTCCACTTATAGCGGGCAATAACGAACCAGATGCTATTCATAGCAGGAATGCCACCTAGCATTCCTGAAAGTGGTGAAAGAGCTCTCTGCAAGTACCACGCTAACGAACTTTTCAGGGGTGACTGTATCTCCGTCGCCGGGTGCTGTGGGAATTATGGAGATGTTCTCTTCAAGTTGGCTTCCAGGGGGTCGAGTCGGCCCCATTTTGCACTGCAAGCCATCGATTCGCATCGACGAGAGCGACCTCTCATCACACAACTTCAATCTCACTTTGTTGCGCACCACCTTCCACGACAAGCGCGCGCCCAGCCTTCCCATCCGGGCTCTTCCACCCGGCCTTTTCCACCGTCACTTTCGATTACGGGCTTATTGCATCCTCCTCACGTCCGGCCTTCCCCGGGTCTTTGCGACGAGAAGTCACCCTGCCTCCCTGCTTACTGCGGCGACATGGCAACCTCTCTCTGTCTCTACGCTTGCTGTAACCGCTCGGTCGCCTATTCAAGAGAGCGCAAATAAGGCTGGCGAGAATGGTTGAAACCGGATTGAGTTCCTACATCGAGGAAACCCCCGAATTAGGCCCGTCTTAACCCGTCCCTGGGCTGTATAATTGGCCTGTAGCCGGTGACCCTGAGGTTCGTCCTCCTTGTTGATGCTACGCCCGTCGTAGCCATGGAGCTCCTCCTCGCTTGCCCAATTCCACGCTAGAGAATCGCTACTATATCTCCTTTGGGCCCAACAATGTGCCATGCTGGCTGATCGGATCAGAGCAACCGAAAACCAACACCTCCACAGCGCACACCCCACGACCGTCAACGGCATCGACGGGCAGCTCTGCAGCCTATATGTACAAGGATTCCCGTATTTCTACAAGGAGTCTCCGATATCTCGGCCCGTTTGCAAACGTTGCAGCATAAAGCACAACCACAACCACACGGATCCCAAGCTTCTTGAAGGTCATCCAAGGGTTGACAGGTTCCATACGACCTGACACAGGCCCTTGATACAGCCTCATCACTCCTTTTGCCGCCTGCTACGGGTTATTGAGAAAGCGGTATGTCAGGCTGAACAAGTAGACTCAAGGTGCCTAAAAAGATGGTCTCCACCAAGCTGCATCAAAAGGGGCCGACTTCTCCAGAGTTTCCCCAGATCGGTAATGACAGGGGCATCAACCACCTTGCTGACACAATTCGCCGCGTCATGGCCGACTTTATACCGCGGATGGAACGAAGAGGATCAAATCGACCAACAAACGTGGACCAGTCCAGTCTTGAGGCACCCAAAACTCCGTTCTCGTGGTCACAATTCTTTTTTGGGTGCACCTTGCCTTCTGTTGCTGTCTCGAGGTTGCTACTCTGAGAAAGAGATCGTGCCGAAGCCCGATGCATATAATCCATGATTCGTCGGGTCAGCCCGCCTTCTCCGTGAAGCATTTTACCGGCTCACACCTTGCATTCGCCTAAGAAGTAGCCAAGGCGAATGCGAATTTATCCTCCATAATTCGTTTGATTCCTACTATCCAGTCATTTCGTGCTGTTGAAAAGATGGGATTATTCTGCCGTCTCAAGTCAGCTCCTACATCACGAGTCTGTCCACTTGGGTTCGTTGAGCTACTGCCGGTGCTCGCTGTTTCACTGCCCTCATAATGGATCGAGAGTCACACGGCGCATCAGTAATTGGCAGTCGAGTAGTACTCGCCAGGCTCAACCTTGTTTTTCGGTATAAATGCCAGCATCAACTAGACATCATGTGAAATGTCAGAATACATCGACCGCCTGACCTCAGATTGATGGTAGCACCAAAATGATATATCACGTCTCATGGGGGATTCGTTTAACGAGTGAAGATGCAATACGGTAGTATCACGTATTACCTTCCTGGGCACAGGAATGATCGTGTCGGGATAACCTTCTGACACTATGCAAACCCCCTCATACCGTTTTGATATGCCATCCACGGGGGTGTAAATGTGGCCAAAACCATGTATGCTTCCTTTGCATCGGACTGTTGGAGGTGACAGAAATGCTGTGTCTGTCTCTGTTGCTGTCTGGATAAGCATAGGTTGAAGGTAAATTCGTTTCCCGTTCAACAAGGCAGGTGTGTACCCCTTATTGCCAAGCAGCAGTGTCATCTCACTGATATGCTATATAGCATGCCGAAAATTGGACGGGTGATCACAAGGCAATCGGGTTGTGCAACCAACCGGTTGATACACTGTCGTTTTCTGCAATTGTTCTAGAAGACCCGGACCCCAATCCCATACTCGGCACTCTCTCCAGGCCATGTGCTTTCGTTTCGGGGTTCAGAAGTTCGGGGCGATGCGGAAAGGACAAGTGATGGCGGGGAGGGCGGCAAGATTCCACACACATGTGCCATTTCCATTCAATTTCGCCAGGCGACAGATCAGAGAATGCTTATGATTCCTCGTCGAGCTCGGGTTTTCACCCTCATCGGCGCTTGTAGACTCAGCGCATCACATCGAGCCTTGACGAGGAGGTCAAGCCCGAAGTTGCTGATGTTGTTGCTGCAATGATCTGCTCAGAATTTCAAGGGTTCGTCTCGGCTTACCGGGTCAAAGGGAGCGGGGGAAGCTCTCGTCTCCTCTTCTGCATCCTCTCCAGCTCAGAAGACATCACTCGATGATGGACCACAAGGGTACGGGGAGGAAAACCAAAAGGGTTCTCTGCAGGAAGCCTCTGGACTGACTTATCGGTCGACATAGGTGATAGCAAAGACGAGCTTTGTGTCTCTAAAGAACGCCTGAAAAGGAAGTGAGTTGCACACTCAGACTCGGACCGTCGGCAACTTACTAGTTCATGTGCGGTTCTTCAGGGGTGGTGGTCGGCACCTTCATGGTGGTTGGCCCCCAAAATGACGTTATTCTCACTCTTCGGAGCATGGCGTGCACGCTAGAAACGGCTGCGGTGGACAAGGACTGAAGCTCCCCTCTCAAAAGTCTCGTTTACCGCGGTAGGAGTTCGTTTCCTGGGTCAATGGCTTTTGCTCTGTCTTGTCACTGGCCAGCCCTGATGCCGTGATGGTGGTGGCATCGTGGACTCGTGGTAGAGTCCCAAAAAAGAGATCATGTCGTGGTTGAAGAAGAGTGGGGTAAGGGAACAGAAGCTCGAGCCCGGGCCATGAATTCAAAGTGGAGCCCGCGTGCAACAAAAGCAGTCTCCGGCAGGCCCTTGTGCCTCTCTTCACCACCTTTTGCATCCACCTGAATTTTCACCTTTCATAAAAACCCCCGCGTTTGACAAAGCTTCAATTTCCTCCACGCAACCAACAGCTTCTTTCTCTATCTTTCCCTCCTTCTGCTAACCCCACGACGCCAATCACGGTCATGAACTTGATCATGCTGCTGGTTTCTTGACGATCGCACCGCAGACATTTTTCATTTCTTGGTGCAGCCACGGAATTGGCAAGTCACACCGGCCCTCCGGCCTCGCCGTCTACCGAAGCACGCAAGAAGGAAGCCGCAAGCGAACAAAAGTTGCACGACCATGGGCTCGGTCGCTTGGCCCAATCATCCCCTCTCCCTCTTCGCATCTTCCTCTCTACATACACTACTCCTTTCCTATCATCGCAAAGTGCAACACCAGGTTCGGAGCATGCGCAGTGTTCACCAAAGTCCATTCAGCTCTCTCCTGCCTCGTCCTCCCCCAAGCCTTGTGACAGGTTGTTGGCGATTACCCGTCAAGCCCTGTTTGTAGCTCGTTATAGCTGAGCTCGGCGGCGCGGGAGGGTTGAAGGGGCCAGGCTGAGGCGATATGTTCTGAGGTGAGCTGCCGCTGCAGGGACGGCTTGGCTCAGCTTCACAGAGGTTCATGAGAGCTTCCTTGCCACTATGAATAGTGACTTACCCACTACCTTTTTTGCCAAGCAAGGTGTTCGCTTTATGCGTTCGTCTACACATCTACATCTCAACTGGTTGACGTTGATGTCTAAGCTCAATGGCTAGATTAACATATTTCAAACCCAATGCTGGGCGCCCGTGTTGACCGTCTCGTCTTGAGCTTCACATGATATGCGGGAATCAGTGGAGGTTACATACTATACCCCAATCAACAACGTCTGTTGTTGTGTGGTAGATGGTACCTTTGTTCTTCTGGGGGAGTTGATGAGGGGAACCTACCTCGCCGGTCTAGATGTTCGCGGATCATGGTGCCATTCATGGTCTGTCAACCGGACAAAGGGGAAGGTAGCCAGCATCATGAACCATTCAACTGGGAGCTGTGGTGGTGGTGGTGTGTACCCCTCTTTTGTCTCCCTGTCCATAACTCCTTTTCCTCCCCTCACCCACGTAAACGTGCAGGATGTTTTCTGCAAATTGTAAAAGCAACGGGGTTGTATCGGTATTGGTGCTGATGGTGACAACTGAGAGAACCTAAAAACCGCCCGTGGTTCGTTCCATTTGGCGTTTGAATGGTTGCATCTGATTACCTATCTACCTCCATGCTGTCTCAACCACACACACTTTCAGTTGCACTACCCACACCATTACCAGCTATGCTCTTCGTAAACGTCATGCAACATGCTACCAAAAAAGTTCTGGAAAGTCATTGTTCCCGAAACGCATGTACCATCTACACCACACACCCCGGGCCCTATCCAGCCCATCTAGCCCCATTCCCATCAATCAGACAACCGACTGCCGCTGTCTTGTACTTCTCGAGAGAGAGTCGGCTTGCCGATTTCAGGTCGGACGGACATCCCGCCGTGTGTACCCGTACCGTACTCGCCCTACTCATGCCTGCCGCCCCCGTGTGCCGCCCGTGTGCGGTGGTGCCTGCCAATGTTCTGTTTCTGTGTCACGTCATTGTCATTGTCATTGAGGACGGTTGTTGACTTGTCGAGGCGGGACCGGAAGGGTAGTAGTACATGCCTCACCTACCTACTACCTCACCGTCGATTGACACTTTGACACTATTAGCGGATTAGGACGGCTCCTGCTTTCAGCACTTGGACCGGACCTAAACTAGACATCAGAGGCTGAGAAGCTAGAGCAAGTACATGACAGATAGCATCATGCAAGCCTCAGGTGAGGTTGAAATTAAACTTCTTCCCCTTTTGATAGTCCGCTCTCCTTAGCCTACTGCGGCGTCTTAGCGTCAACTCCTTATTGTCAATGCCCGCCGATACCCGGCCGCCGGTCGGCGGTCGGTAGGTAGCCATGCCTTGCGGGCCACAGTTATCTATCCAAGAGACGTTGTGCGCCGCGGCTGTCTCCTCCTGGCGCATGGAAAGAAAGATAGGTGGAGACGGGACACAAACCCAATCTCCCCTCGGAGTTCGGCAATCCTTCATCCACCACGACATACCAAACAACAGCACGTTGTGACACTTCCGGTCCCGGCGCCGGTTTCCGGCCTCCGGAGGGAGCTCTCTCTACTGTCGTTGCGGTGCGGCTGGGGCGGCCGGACTCAGATTCAGGTGAGATGAGACAGTCCGATCCGCCACCTGTGAGCCCGATCACCACACGCCAGGTTGGCATGGAGTGATCGTCACCTTTTGGGAAGGAATTGGGTAGGACTGGGTAGGACAGGAGGATACTGCCGTCAAAAGGGCATGGCACATGGGCGTGGACGACAGGTTGTGTTGTGTATGCGGTGGGCTATGCTGTGTAAGGCTTCGAGAAGGGGAGGACAGGAGGATGTGGACGACTTCTGTTACACTTATACACGTGGTCTTGGGTTACATACCGACTTGTCGTCGTTTCGACACGCGGAAATGGCAGAGGAAGGGCACAGAGAGAGGCATAGAAAGAAAGGGGTTCTAGAACTCGTGGTGGTGGTGAGCGTATGGGAGGTTACCAGACGGGACTGGGACGAGATACAAGCAAAGCCCTTTTGTGCCACTGTGTTTGTCAACATCGTTCAACAACCGTCTCTGTGGTTAGGAGTCTGGTTGTCTCTGGACGACGGAAGGGTAGGGAAACGAAGAGGAGCACATACATCCACTGCCTGTGATTTGTTTACTTTCATTTCACTGCTTTCTAGTTCTATCCACATGCCAATTGCCGTCTGTCGTATTTCACTTACACTGCGGCTGACACGGCGTTGCCGTACTTCCCTTTTGGACCCCTTTTTTGTTCCAGTTCGGCTGGCTTGCCGAGTTGTAAGACGTGATGCATGTATGGAACTTCCATGTTTATCAGCTTTCATTAGATTTACATGCTTATACGCATCTTCGGTGTTTTCAAATGATAGACAATAGATGCATTCTTCATCAAGTCTTGTTGAAGATTCACTTTGAGAACGATACTTTCCCTTATCCATGATTGATTACGACGTCCGTTACAGGATCGGATGTTCCCGTCTGCTTAAAAACCGGTGTGACGAATATCAGACAGGTAGTAGTAGGTATGTTGACAACCGAAATCTCTACTATTGATATAGGTCTTCAGGTTTGCGCAATCTCCCTGACCTTGGAACTGAAGTTCAGATCTCATCCGAAAGGCCTGCTAACAGATCGAGCAAGTCATGCTCGGACTCTCAAGTTTTGCGACCTCTTTGTCAAGTGTGAAGAGAAGACAACATGCAAAGCTTCAAGATGTATTTCGAAGCCTCCAAGACATACCTGGTAGATCACCAACCCTGTCTCAGATCTGCCGTGGTCCTGTATCATGTTAAGTGAAGCAGGCGCACCACAGCAGACGGTTAGAAGTTGATAGCATGTCAAGGAAAATGCCACCTGGATATGTCTTAGACAGTATATCTATGCAACCACTCACATTGTGTGTGCTTCAACGGTCATGAAGGGTTCCGTGATGACGACAAGGGCGTAACGAAGCAGAGCCGCCTACGGCACCATGGAGGGCACCCAACATCAAGTCCAACAACCACACCGGTGCATAGGCGTTCTGAATGCTACCGTCCAAAACCAGACGGGACCTACCGCTCGGCCGCTGTATCCGTCGCTAAAACAAGTCTCACAGGACTTCGCAGCATCAGCTTCCGTCAAGTCCCAGAGATTCAAGAATAGCTCGTCGTTTGTCCCGTTTAAATAACTCTAGGCACCGGGTCGCGACCCGACGTTCCGGGGTACGTAATCCGGGGGTCGGGTTTAACTGCGTGTGGGTTGCCATGCTGATTACTTGCATGGCTTGTCGCGCGGATCCACGGGATGTGCATGCTGTAAGGAACAGAAAAGCTTCGTCGTATAATGTAGCCCGGAAGATTGACCGAAGGAGACAGAAAAGGTCATGAGATCCGTACTGTAAAACGCGACAGTGTGAGGTTGTTGAAAGGTTGAAAAGTGTGTGTGATTGTGCAGGAGGTTGAGTTGCGGTTGACCAGTGGTGAAGATTGGAGAAGATGCCGTGCATGCTGTGAGGGTTAGGTGTGGGGAAAATGGTGTGCTGTAGACCAGGGTTTTACCAGGGTGTTCTCCGGGGTTAACCGTGGGATGGTTCCTGCCAAGAAATGGTGTCCAACTCCGCTTTCGCAGCTGCCGTTCCAGGCCGTCTTCTCCGCACAATGACAATTGCCGATTGCGTCATTCATCATTCCAACCAACAACGCTGAGCCGAGGTCAGACTGCTGGTCACCGTTTACCACCACCATCATTCACCGTGAGACCCAAACATCACCGGCACTACCTATCAACAAGAAGTACTTCTGAGATATCAACTGGCTTTAGGCGATTGACAATCCAAAATCTCATTTGCCAAGCATTTTGAAGAGGCGCTTATTCGACGCGGAAGTCGCCAAGACCACTGTAGATAGCCTCGGTTCTCGTTCGTTCGGAGACACTGCGTTCGAATTCGTAAGCGACATCATGCCCGAAACTATCAAGCGATATCCTGACCCGGACAAGTGAGTGCAATTTTTGAATACCTCATAATCGAATTTATGACTGACAACCGTGTAGGCCTGTCCACATTATCTTTGTGGGAGCTGGTGCCGTCGGTTGTTTCTATGCGTCGAGGCTGCATCATGTAGGTTCATCCCGGTTTGTTTACTTTACCTCTCACAAGTCAGGGGTGAAACATAACTTGGCTCCTCATCATCCATCATCACTCATTCTTACCGTACTCACCGTTACCTACGGATTCTAACGCCTCTCTACCAGCCCTCCAAAAACATCCACGTCTCCCTCATCGCCCGTTCCAACTACAAAGCCCTGCTAGACAACGGCGTCAAACTACAAACCCACTCCTTCGGCGACTACACTTTCACTCCGCACGCCGTCTTCCCCAACGTCGCCGCCGCCGCCTCCGCCCCTGTTCAACAATGGGACTACGTCATCGTAACCACCAAAGCGCTGCCCGACCGCGGTGACGACTCGGCCCTCATCGCCCCGCTCATCGGTCCCAACTCGTGCATCGTCCTGATCCAAAACGGCGTTGGCGTCGAAGCGCCCTACCGCACCCGCTTCCCTTCGACGCCCATCATCAGCGCCGTCACCGTCGTCTCGGCCGAGCAAATCAGCCTCGGCGTGATCCGGCAGAACCGGTGGACGCGCATCCACCTCGGTCCGTACTCTAACTCCGCTAGCTTTGATACTAGCACGCCTGCTACCAAAGACCGTGAAGCCCCTTCTGCCACTCCCAAAGGTGAAACAGGCGGTTTAACACCCACCGGCTCCTCCCCCTCTCCCTCCTCATCTGCGCCATCCCCATCCCCATCCCACACCCTCACCCCCACCGACCTCGCCCTCCAACAAAAAGGCCACGACCTCGCCGCCCGCCTAACATCCTACCTCGTCCACCTCGGCTCAATCCGCGACGCCCACCTCTCGTCCGAATCCCACCTCCAACTAATCCGGTGGCACAAACTCTGCATCAACGCCGCCTTCAACCCGTGCTCCGTCCTTTCCGGGGGGCTTGGCAACGCCGAGATGGTTCGGGACCTCGAACTCCGCCTCTTTTTGTCCAGCATAATGTACGAGATCTGGGATGCCGCTCCCCTTATCCTCGGTCTACCGAAAGGTGAAGGGTTCGATAAAGATCCCAAGGGGTTTGCGGCGCCGGAGAAGATCTTGAAGAGTACGGAGAGGAATGTGGGATCTAAGCCGAGTATGTTGTTGGATTGGGAGGCGGGGAGGCCGCTGGAGCTGGAGGTTATTGTGGGGAATCCGGTGAGGATTGCGAGGGGACGGGGGGTGGAGATGCCGAGGTTGCAGGGGGTTTATGCGCTTTTGAGGAGTATGCAGGGTGTTAGGGAGAGGAGGAAGAGGGAGGGGAAGTTGTGAATGGGCGAATGGTGGTTGGGGGTGAGGAAAAGGGAGGTTGTGGCTTGTGAGTGAGGAAAAGGATGTGGAGGTGAGAGGTGGGTTGACGGGTTGAGCGAGCGAGCGAGCGAGCATTGTTACTGCTCTTTGGCGATAGTTCAGGTTCGGGAGTAAAGGATTTGGATGGTGGCATGTAGAGACTGGTAGTTCACAGTAGTATATCAGGATACGGTAGAAGATGGAGTAGAAAACATGTTGGTCCTAACTCTCACTGTGTTGAGAAGACCTCTGGTGGTTGGTCTTGCCTGTCCATCGGGCATTTTGAGCTTTGCTATTGTACTCTTATGAGGCGACTCAAGTGAGACTTAGCAGCGTGACATTCAACATGAGAAACAAGGTATCGAGACCAAACGCCTGTGATCTGTCCTACCACTTTAAGGGGAATTTCTACAGAAACGTTCGCCTCAAGAACTCCCTACATGCACGATAGGAATCCTGATCCCACCCGGACCCAGCTCGTCCGTGACATGAAAGAGTTTATTGTTTTTCATTGCCTCTTTATCGCGTACTTCTTGTCGGCGACATGGCCGGATTTGGTACCTAGGGTTGGGCGAAATTTCTTACTTGAACAGACGGAATCATTGAAGGACTAGAGTTTGGGCCGCTGATGGCGTCCAATTCGGTGTACTGTCCCGTAACCCGGAATATGCCCTCATCGAAGTATGGAATAACCATGATCTGCATACCTACCCGGTCCCTCTTCCGACGTCGTAGTCCTCGAATAACGTCAGCAGGACATTATCCCACCAAGCCAGTGAAGTTGACCCCAGGGGTCGCCAAACCATAACTCGAAGGCCCGGAGTTACCTTACCTATTAAGCCGTAGTCAGGGCTTCTTCTGAGACCGAGTTCCTCTATATAGACAGTTCAAGTGACTGCCTGTATATTGGGATATACGAAGGGGAGACGCAGAGACACCGGGCTGATGCGATGTGACTGGGAGTAAGGTGAGCAGGCGACCCGCACACATGCCAACGGTTGAGTTGAAGGGCAAAGGAGTAAATGATCCGTACTCAGCAGCGAAAGACGCACACATGAAGGTTTAAGAGGGAGGCCGACGCTGTTTTGGTTAGTGGTCCAGGTCTCGGTGCGCGAAGGAGGAGGTTGTCAAGATTGTTAATAGCAGTACTGAAAGAAATGGTGAAACCGGTTGTGGCGATGGTGCTGTGAGCGTTCACAGCTACCAATTCTTGATCGAGATACATTATCTCCCAACCTCCATCGATTGTGTATCCCACAATTGAATCGGTAACCAAACTCATCGAGCTCAGTGCCTCCACGCTCCAGAAAGTCCAAAAACCGTTGTTCATCTATGGCAGTCATCCGATCCTGATAGTCACAGTCTTGTGAGATGGCGCCATGTGTGCTGGTGCTGTCTGGACAAGTACCCACGATGCAAGTGTGCGGTAATACTATCGCTGCATCTATCCCCGGCGCCGCTTCCCTCGTCAAAGAGGCCATTACTAGCCTCGCTGCTGTGGAATGGAACTATCGAGAATGAAGCCACTCGCTCCAGAATCTCCTTCATCAGGCCTGAACGTCCCGTCCTAAGACAGACTCAATAGCTCTCTCTCTCTCTGCTTTATAGCCCCCAGCTTCAGATCAAATACACACATACTACCATACCCACTGGAAAACTCGGGATCCCGTCCGCTCTCCCATAGATAAGCCAGTGAGGGCCAGACTAGTAGTTGGGTCGGTGACGACCAGCGAATCCCTGGTGTTGTATGTCCTTTTTGACATTTCCTTTTTTGCTTGCTTTCTTTTCCACTTCCGGTCTCATCCTGTTTCGGCGTGTTTTTCTTTCATGCGGACATGATCTTTTCCGTTGCCGTTGCCTTCGGTATCAACTGTAACGGCCCCGTGACCGGTATCTATCCCGCCATGCCCGACTCGAGCCGGAAGGTTGTTGTGGTGAGATCGATACGTTCAACAATTAGCCTGATGCTATCGTCTCCTCATCGAACTCTTTGGCTTCCATGCCATCGTTGCCAATGCCATCGTCCATAACACTTTCCACCTTGCCTCGTCCTTGACAGAATTGTTGAGACCTTTGGCCGCATTCTTGGCGGGTGAGCAGGGCCAACTGGGTCTCATCAATTTTGTCGATACGAGCTTGACTCTGTTGGAAATTACGGCGTTATCATCCTCATCAGCAGCATCCCGGTCCATCATGGTGAGCATGTCATCGCTCTGGGAGTTGTCAATTTCGATAAACTCGTTACTGTCAGCAGAGAATATGACATCGTGAGAGCGCCAACAGTGAACCACCAACAACTCGGCGTGATGGCTTCATCAAGTTGATGTCCGAGGATCCAAACATCTGGCCTGGTCAAGAAATAAGAGGAAGAATAACATGATAGTTCTAATAACATGCTCAGACAGTGAGAAAAGCGCCGGACTGGCTAATGTGCCTGTTGGTGATACCGAAGGCCATTTGGTCAAACGGTCGAGATCCGTCCATATTGGCGTGAGTGTGATGTGACCTTGGGGGCCAACCGGGGATATTCAGGGTCCTAATCGGATTCGTCGATGGGCTCCCGGAGGACCTTCCTTTCATTGTCGCGTTTCCTATTTGACCTTCTTGTTCCTGAAAACAGGGACGTCGGGTCTGCAGTGGCAGTGGAAGGGTCCGTTGTGTCGCCCCTGGATGCCCGACCCGGGGACAAGTGGAAATAACAGGACAACTGTCGGTGGGCGCGGTAGTGGTACCCCTCCGCACCGGCCCTCCCCCCGGCTGTCGCTAACAGCTGACCCTGCACTAACTCCGTGTAAAACCGGCCCGTTGCAATAAAAGAGGCCCTAAAACTCGCGGGGCAAGGGTGACGTCATGTCCTAAGTCGTTAGCATGACGTCGCGTATTTTAGTGTAAATTGATGACCTCATAAGAGCGCCTGTTGAAAATGTCCTGCAGCTTCAAAGGTTACTTTGGTTACTGCGTGGTAGAGTTTTCGCTTTGTGTTTCGTATTAGTGGTGCACAGTGGTCCTTTGAGGCGAGGGTGTTAGTGAACAAAATGGGAGGAATTGTGCTTCTTTCAGATGATCGATTTGGGGGAAAAAAGACAAAGCTGCTCACCTACAGGTAGGTATCAGTGGCCCAAGCCGGAGCGTTACGTTACCTCCATTGACCCTCGGCGGGAATAAGCGAGCATGGTGTTTATAGTAGACCGTTCCAGACTCAACCTCTTATCACAATAAACTATCCAAACAATCAGATGCTATACCACAGTACATCAGTGACACCAAGCCTTGGGCTGAACAGTGTCATCTCGTACAATAAACGGGAGGTCTTTGAACGGGCAAAGAATGGTCCCCGCTGCTGCTGTAGTGGTCCTCGTTGGTGTTTCACAATTTCCCCTTTCAAAACACCAAAAAGATTGGAAGGCGAAGAAGGGTCCAAGCAGAAGCCGGGTCCTGACTGGTTGTTCAGTTTTCTGCGCTATCGAGGAGTCACTGAGAATATACCGTAACCTGACAAGATCGGCCAAGAGGCAGCCACCATTGCCTTCTCTCTGTTTCGTCTAGAGGTACCTATTCTTGCGGACGGATGGCGGCGGCACTGTCTCTGGTTCCAAGTTCCGGGCCCCGTCCCTTGTGTGGCTGAACAGCTTTCCGTCCGCCAACATTTCAAGTTCTCTTTGTCCGAATCACAGCGGACTGTGGCTGTGACAACGATCTTGCCTCGCCGAGGTTCTAAAGAGGACATGTGCCTGTCCATCTTTGCCGTTAACATTCAGGAACTCGCTCATCTGGCCACTGTCAATTTGTCTTTGAACCAGTCAACGGACAGAGTCTTTGAAACTCGCGATAGTCGATACAGTAAAGCCGGATTTGCAAGTACAAGGGTGCCTTTGGCCCCCTGGACCGGGCGACTTACCCCACTTTTTGGGTCACCTCGCGATCACAGTGGGCAGCGGCTTCCAGAGGGTCTGTGCACCCACCCCCCCTTCTACAAAATCACCCTTAAATGCAAGAAAAATGGCTGCCCGGATTCCTTGTAGATACTTCGGACAGTATTGTAGGCCCCGGAGATGCGCATTTCAAAGTGGAGAAGTGGAATATGATTATATGGGCCTACAAGGGTAAGATGGAATAGCGAATCTGGATTTCTCAACGCTTTTTCGCTTTTTCCAGCTGTTCGGTTCCATACCAGACTCTGACAGGAAACTTCAGCTGACGGAGGTGGCGGTTACCCAGTCGGTCCAAGTCGGCCCCGGTCGTCCGCTGGTCTTTTGTCGCCAGCGTCTTGGCAATAGGGGTCTGAGGCGCTTCTAGCCCAGACGAGTATCGCTCAAAAAAAAAAAAAAAACCGTACGATGGCGTTGGATTCGGACCCTGGGAATGTTGCTGGGTAGGAACTAATGATATTCACAGACAACAACACCAGAGACCAGCAAGTCGTCATTTGTCATACACTCCATACACTACCTCTACCTACATACTGCACCTCTACATAGCATAGACAGCCGTGCTGACCACCTCATACATTTCTGCACCTGCGACAACGGAAGCAGCAGCAGACGTGAGTCGAGGTGGACGGCTTAAGTCAAGACTCAACTCGATTCTTCTCTTCTTTCCCTCAGCTTCTACAGACGGAGCGCACACGAAAGAAGCAGACGGGCTTGGCCGTCTCTCTGAGACTGTCTCATCTGTATCTGTCTACTGTAGGTACCTAACCTAACCTAACCTGAACCTTTCCCTTCAGGGTCGTACATGGTTTGGGCTCAGCTGTGTGCAACCAAAACACGACGGGGTACATCATTCTCACATTGCACGCTACAACGCTCCTTTCCTTGCTGCTACTTTCCATTGACCGTCGTCGTCTGTACATTTTATTGTTTTCTTCTTTTTGGTCGCCACGTTGTCGCACCCTTACACCTCTAACACCCTAGCATCTCACCCGACACACTGTCGACACTGTACGCGCACCTTGGCCAGGACTCTTGCTCCCTGGAATGACGGGCTGCGGCCACCACCCTGCCAGACATCAGCAACAGAAATCCCATGTTGATCAACTGGCCAGACAGATGGGGTTTTCCTAGATCTGCATGCCTCCATCCGTCCTCCATCCGGCCTACACCCGGAAACCGCACAAACGATCGGCCCCTCCAGTTTAGACTGCCCTGTTAGACCAGTGTGCCCTCCACCACGGCATCCTCGCAGCCCTCGCAGTCCTCTCTCCATCACTCACTCAGTCCGTCCAACTTTCTCGGATACACATCTCCCACATTCGCCCTTGACCATTCAGCCCCGCGAGACAAAGTGGAAACTGTGGATCGCGACGCCAAGGAACATCCTCCTCGACCCTCGACTTCTCCTCCTCCAGTTCCATTCTCTTCCGTCTCGTCTAGACTCTAGCCGCTCTCTTTCCGCTTCTAAACCTATCGCGACCTCGTGTCGCCCGCCTATCTAGCTACAGCTACCTCATCTGCTCGTCCTAGTCTACTTTGCGCCGCTACGGTACCGGTACGGCACTCCATCCATCCCCCTACCCTCCCCCTCGTCTACCGTACTTTGCGCCCCTCCCCTCCATCTCAGATTCCTTTGCGATCCACCACCTGGCGCCCCTTGGCCGTTAGCTAGCAGTCTGGGTTCTGGTTCTGACCCAGTGACCCTGGCCCTGAGTCGGACTCTCTGCTTTTTACCTACACTATCGAGCTACATACGACTCCCAGGCTTTGAGGCGCGAGGTGTGTTCTGTCTCTCCTCTGTCTTGGGTGGTGTTCCCCAGTGTCTTCCAGGACATCCCATTCTGCATGGGCTTGTATGAAGCACTCATTTTCCTATACCTTGCTAGTCTGTTTAGGCGCTAATATATGCGCTCGCTTTGCGCCCAAAGTTAGAGATCGCCCTAATTGCTTACTCTCCTTCCGGATCGCTGCGAGGGACATTCGAAAGAGCAGCCAGACAGTTTCACGAAAAAAGGAGCATCAGCCGGTCTCTCAGGTCTGGAAACCACACAGCTTCCCACAACAACATATCTCCACGACCAGCGCAAAACGACGACACACGCGGATGCCATATCAACAGCCTGGCAGCGATAGGTCGCAAGCTTGGAGGGACTCGACATCACAAAGAGACCCCCGGGTCTCGGGGACACGGAGTTGGCTCCGGTAGGCACAGGCACAGGCACAGGCACAAGCATAGGCACAGGCGCAGGCACAGCATATAGCGACAGGCATGGACGACTCAACCCCGACCGCCGAGGGGCATGGTCAACTAGGAAACAGCCACCAGACCCCCGACCAACAGGCCGCAAACAACATCAAAGTCCAGGACTACATCGATAACACAGCCCTGGCAACGGATTCATATGCCCATGATGCCTCCAACAGCTCGGCGAATGCAGATGGCGGCTCCTCGGCTATTACTTCTCCAACCAACCTGTCATCATGGAGCACATCCTCAGATCGACAACTAGGCCACGGAAGCGCACAAGATCCCGAAGACCGCGTCTTCCCTATTCGTTCCGTCATTAGTGTCGACCCAGCCGCGACATCGACAGTCAACGATGATGTTCGCGCGCGTCGTAGAATGTCTCTGTCCGAGGGTTATGGGACTACAGTGGGCGGAAGGACGACCGCCGCGACAGGGACTGGAAATACCGCGACTCCCATCCGTCCGCATGCGTCGACCGTCCCGACTACCAAAGCAGGCGCCATCGATGTCGAAAATAGGCCCACTATCAGCCAGAGTCAGTCATCTGTTTCACAACCTGATGGAAGCTCCGTATTCAGTTCATCGTCCGCGGGTACTATGCGACAACAGCGCCGCATGAATACCATGACAGGTTCCCTGTCCAGTGTCCAGGCCGATGCCGAAAGATATGGAAATGGGCGGCCTATAGAACTCGCCCTGAGGGATTCGTCCGAGGAAGAGTCCGAGGAAGAGTCCGATGGCGGCGCAGACGGCAGAGGAGACGGCGGTGACCTGGGTACGATCGGGGCATCCTCGTCTTCTGGCAGGAAGTCTCCTGACGCTCTTCCCGAGACACACTTCACAGCTCGCTTCAAGCATGTCGTGACCGAGGAGGGCCATGCTGTGCTTACCGGTCGAGATGGGCAGCTACAGCGGTGCGAAGATGAACCAATCCGTTAGTTCCCTTTCCCATCTTGGAAATCTCGTAATCAATGCTAATCATGGGACAGATACGCCGGGCGCTGTACAGGGCTTCGGATTAATGGTGGTCATCCAGGAAGAACAAGACGGCCGCTTCATTGTGCGATTCGTGAGCGAGAACTCCAAAAGAATTATCGGCTACACACCACAGGAGCTCTTCCGAATGAACAACTTCCTCGACATCTTCACGGATGAACAGGCCGAGAATCTGCTGGATCATGTCGATTTCATTAGGGATGAGGACTCGGATCCGGCTGTCAACGGCCCCGAGGTTTTCAGTCTCTCCATTCGACTCCCCAAAGCCAAAAATTTCGTCAAGCTATGGTGCGCAATCCATGTACACCCATCACGCCCGGAACTGACTATCTGCGAGTTTGAACTCGACGACGACCACGATTACCCATTGCGACCTCCCGAGGAGGATTATCCAGACACACCCGAAGACACCCTACAGTCGAATCCTACAACGGAAGAGCTCACCGAAAGTACAGAGATTTTGAGCAAGCCACTACGAGTCTTGCGCAGTGCGCGCAGGCGAAGAGGCGAGGCAGGAGCAATGCAAGTGTTTGATATAATGAGCCAAGTACAGGAGCAGTTGGCAAACGCTCCCAATCTGGAAAAGTTTCTAAAGATCTTGGTCGGCATTGTCAAGGAGTTGACGGGCTTCCACCGGGTCATGATTTACCAGTTTGACTCGTCGTTTAACGGCAAGGTCGTCACTGAGCTGATTGATCCGATGCAAACGAGGGACCTGTACAAGGGACTGCACTTCCCGGCCGCAGACATTCCCAGACAGGCACGCGAGCTCTACAAGCTCAACAAGGTACGATTACTGTACGATCGAGATGTCGAGAGCGCGAGAATCGTTTGCCGAACGCCCCAAGATTTGGAGACCCCGTTGGACATGACGCACTCTTACCTTCGCGCAATGTCGCCAATCCACTTGAAGTATCTTGCTAACATGGCAGTGCGCTCTTCCATGTCCATCTCGATCAACGCCTTTGGCGATCTTTGGGGTCTGATTGCGTGCCATTCCTACGGGCCCAAGGGGATGAGAGTCTCGTTTCCCATACGAAAAATGTGCCGGCTTGTTGGTGACACCGTCTCAAGAAACATAGAGCGTTTATCGTATGCTTCTCGCCTCCAAGGCCGCAAGCTTATCAACACGGTGCCCACCGACAAGAACCCGTCGGGCTATATAATAGCCTCCTCGGATGACTTGCTCAAACTGTTCGATGCCGATTTCGGAATGCTTTCGATACGCGAGGAGACCAAAATCATGGGCAAGATTGAGCAGTCGCAGGAGGCGCTAGCTATGCTAGAGTATCTGCGGCTGCGCAAGTTCTCATCCGTGGTCACCTCGCAGGACATCAAGATCGACTTCCCCGATCTTCGTTACCCACCAGGATTCCAAGTCATCGCCGGTCTTCTGTATGTGCCCTTGAGCGTCGGTGGGAACGACTTTATCGTCTTCTTCCGCAAGGGTCAAGTCAGGGAAGTGAAGTGGGCGGGCAACCCACACGAAAAGAACATCCAAGCTGGTTCCACCGCGTACCTCGAGCCCAGAAAGAGTTTCAAGGTCTGGTACGAGACGGTTATTGGCAAATCTCGCGAATGGTCGGAGGAGCAAGTCGAAACTGCGGCAGTGCTTTGCTTAGTGTACGGAAAGTTTATTGAGGTTTGGAGGCAAAAGGAAGCAGCCCTGCAGAGCAGCCGTCTCACCCGACTATTACTCGCAAATTCGGCACACGAAGTGCGCACGCCGCTCAACGCCATAATCAACTACCTGGAAATTGCACTCGAAGGTTCCATCGACCAGGAGACCAGGGACAATCTTGCGAGATCGCATTCAGCCTCAAAGTCCTTGATATACGTTATTAACGATTTGCTCGATCTGACCAAGACAGAAGAAGGGAAGGATCTAATCAAGGACGAGGTTTTCGATCTGCTTGCGTGTATACGTGAAGCTACAGAGCCTTTCAGGCACGATGCAAAGCGGAAGGGCATCACATACGAGGTCATTGAGCACCCCGGGCTCCCTCGCCTCGTATCCGGAGACCAGAGACGAGTCCGACAGGCGGTCGCCAACATTACAGCAAACGCCGTCAAGCATACGTCTGAAGGGTCTGTCAAGGTTGAGCTGTACGTGGCGGAAGTACAGGATAACCGAGTTCGCATCGATATTGTGGTCCAGGACTCTGGCAAGGGCATGAGCAACGCCCAGCTGGATGCGCTTTTCAGAGAGCTTGAACAAGTCGACACGGATCTTGGATTCGAATCATCTGACGAACACGGCGCTGACAAGTCGCAAAGCGGTAAAACGCTCGGCCTGGGTCTTGCACTTGTCGCAAGAATTTTGCGAAACATGGATGGGCAGCTCCGGCTGAAGTCCGAGGTTGGAAAGGGATCCAGATTCGTGATCCAATTGCCCTTCGACCTTCCCGAGGAGGAAACAAGCCGAGATGCTGTGGGAGCAAGCAGTGGCCACGCCGCACAGCCGTCTATCGGATCTAGTAACGCCTCGGTTTCCGCTGCCTCCGCGACCCAGATGCAGGACGGCGAAGTGATGCTGGTCGACCGCAACAACGGCAGCTCATGGTCTGTCAATAACGCGACTGGCTCGCTGGCGTCCAAGAAGAGCTATGATGACAGTCAGAGCATCGAAAGCAAAGGCAGCGGACGAAGTGCGCTCAGCGATGCGAACAGGCTCATTGGCGCCATTCAAAACCCTCTCACACTAGGCGAGCCCGAGCCAGAAAGCGTCGCTCGGCAAAGGAGGGGCTCACGGGGTCCCTACTACAGCCCAGCTTCCAGTCTCCTCGGACCCTCTAAGGGGCGGTCGATCAGTCCAGGGAGCCGAAAGCGGCCAGATGCTCCTGCGCGGTCGGTCTCGTCGCCAAACACTAAGAAGGTTTTGCCTCGCCAGAAACCAACGACGGAAGTTCCAGGGCCTTCTGAGCCACCAGCAGCAGCAGGAGTACAGTATGTGACTGACAGTAGGGTTCCCATCAAGCCGGTGAAGCTGCCGGACGAAATGTTTGACAAGCCCGTGGTTCCGCCGCAGAGCACGTCAAGGGTGCTCTTTGAAATCAAGGATGATGTTGCGGATAAGAAGGCGAAAGCAGCACCACCTGCGGTCAAGGAAAAACAGCCTGCGCCATTACAACCACCCGCGCCAGTCACGCCCGCGCCCGCGCCCGTCAAAGAAGCTTCAACAAACAAGCTGCAAGTCCTGGTTGCCGAAGACGACCCCATCAACGTCAAAGTGCTGCGCAAGAGACTCGAGAAGGCTGGGTACAAAGTCACCCACGCCTTGAACGGCGAGGATTGCGCAGCAGTGTATGAAGACAAGCCCATGGTGTTTGACGTGGTCTTGATGGATATGCAGGTATATGTTTCCCCTCCCTCCCCCTTTTCTCTCCATCACCACCAATACTAACTAACTCCTCCTTAGATGCCAATCGTCGACGGCCTTACTAGTACCAAGATGATCCGCGCCTTCGAGAAATCCAACCGGCACGGCGGCCAACAGCTATCCGACATCGCCTCCGACAACGGCCGCGTCCCGATCTTCGCCGTCTCGGCCTCCCTGGTCGAACACGAAAAGGACACGTACGTAGACGCCGGCTTCGACGGCTGGATCCTCAAGCCCATTGATTTCAAGCGCCTCGAAACCCTGCTGCAGGGCATCACGGATGATAAAGTCAGGAATGACGCGCTGTATGTGCCCGGCCAGTGGGAGAGGGGTGGCTGGTTCGGGAGGAAGGGGATGGGGCATACGGGGCAGGAACAACAGAAACATAACCAGCGGGAGCACCGGGAGCAGCAGCGGGAACAGCAGAAAACTGCTACGGTAGATGGGCATGGGCAAAGGAAAACAAAACCGGAGCCGAAGGGAAGTATGCTTGATGTGTAGCAGGCGGACGATTGACCGACTGGACTGTACGAAGGGAGTAAAGGGAACAAAGGGATTAAGGTAGTGTAGTGTGTAATTTGGGAATGGGGATGGGGTCGGGGAAAAAGTAAAATGATGACGAAGTATAGATATCCCTCATCATTGACGAGGACTATAAGAATGAGGAGGGGACGTGAAAGAGAGAGAGGGGAGGGAGGCGGTTTACATTCTACATATATATACTATACATACCTGAGAAGTTCACCGGTGTTTTTGGTGACAAGAGGTTGGAACGGGGCAGCAAGCAGGCAGGGGAGGAAAGAAAGGCTGTTGGCGGCGGCGATGGTGGTGTTCTGTCGACATTCGCAAGATATTGACTAAAGGCCTCTAGAGCTCATTGGTATTACTGTTGATGTTGCTCTTCGAGAGAAAAGAAATAAGATACCTGGATACATTGCCGTACGTACTGTTTTGTTTTGTTGAAGAAACTCCTAGAGATGATGAAATCATGTGAGAGCGCGGTGGATAGATAGATGGATGGATGGGTGTCTGATAGGTGAGGATTTCGGTGTGAATGGATGCTCTCATCTCTCACATTATATTTCGAGCTTAGGTCGCGAACCATCCATTCATTGCCGTTGCAATGCAATCACCTACATCGCATCGCGTCAAGCAATGAAGCTTCTGTCACAGAGTGGCATGGCTATATAGTGCGTGCACCCATCTTTTGGTGGTTTAGCGGACTAGGCAAGCACGCCCTGCGTGACAGCTTCAAATGACATTCATGAGCACGTTTTCTACCTAATCTAGAGGTAGGCATGGTATTTTTTTCTTTTTTTTTTTTTCCTTTTTTTTTTTTTTCCTTTTCTTTTTTTCTTGAGGGCAGCCAAGTCGTGCCGTGCCGTGGTGCAGCATTGCGATGTACAACAAAAATGCGAAGTACAGCGACGGTACAAGGCGAGAGGGGAGGGGAGAGGATGTGCTGATGGGACATGCCAGGCAGAATATAGGTGCAGCATTTGGAGAGCATGTCAACAAGTTCCGCGGGATTGTAGTATAGTGGTCAGTACTTCTCGTTGTGGTTCCAGTTCCTTTGTGACAAACACAACGATCCGAGAGGACCCCGGTTCGATTCCGGGCAATCCCACTTTTTTTTTCTTCTCGAAACTGTCCTCCTCCTGCCGTGGAAGGGGTTTTGAGTTTCAGTTTTTTTCCTGGTTTTCTTTTTGTTCTTTTTTTTTGGTTCCTCTTTTGTTGTAGTTTCGTCGTTTTGTGGTGGTCTTTCTTCTTCTTGTTTCTCTAGAGTAGGTGTTCTGCTGTGTCGTTGCGTGGTGGTTGCCATTCTTTGGTCTTGATGGTGAGGTGGTGTTGTGGCGGGGAATCGCGATTCGATGGTATTGGTTGGTTGGTTTTGCCGAATCTGGAAGGCGCAGACAGGTGCTGCGGGGGATGATGACAAGTGATGACTGCAGAGGCAGAGGCAGAAGCAGGCTGAGCTGAGCTGTGTCGGCGACTTAACAGAGGTGCGGATCATCGAGACTAAGGACACGAAGCCAGCCGGCCCATACCTCACAGTTACTCACCGTTGGGGACATGTTGACGAGGAGTTTGTGTTAAACAAAGAAACGTATCCTCTGCTAATTGAGGGAAAGCCCTTGTATTCAATGCCCCGGTTATTCCAGGATGTCATCTCGGTAGTGCGCTTACTTGGAGTACGGTACCGGTGGATCGATTCATTCTGTATATTTCAAGACAAAGACGACAAAACCGACTGGGAGCATGAAGCATCTTTAATGGAAAAAGTGTACACACACTCTTATTGCAACATATCCGCAGCAGACGCCGAAAACTGTTCATGGTCGCTTTTCAATGTGCGGGAGCCTCAATCGATCAACCCAGAGACACTTGCGCTGGATCTTGTCAGCGATGAAACTGGCGTGGTGATTCCAGTTCACTTTTACGTGTATAACTGTGATTTTTGGTTCAACCAAGTTACCGACGCATTGGTGAACAACCGTGCCTGGGTCCTCCAAGAACGCATCCTAGCCCCTCGAATCCTGCATTTCGGAAAGCGTCAGGTAATGTGGGAGTGCTGTGAAAAGGACGCGTCGGAAGTATTTCCTCACGGACTTCATCCGGAACTTGCGGCCTCTGAATATGTGCGATTTAAATCCTTCGCTCTTGGACTGGATCAGGGTGATCAACGGGGTTATTTTGATACTTCCAGACTGCCAGTCGCGCAGCTCTTATGGAACCGGATTATTTTCAGTTACGCACGATGCAGCCTTTCTCGGCCTGAAGATAAACTCGTTGCCTGCTCGGGAATAGCAAAAAGATTCCAATCCATGCTACACGATACCTACGTGGCTGGCATGTGGCGTAACAACCTTGAAGCTCAATTACTTTGGCGCAGAAGTTCAAGTGTTGGATCAAGGCCAGGCGTGTACCGGGCTCCTACCTGGTCCTGGGCATCCCTTGATGGCGCTGTAGGGCCGTCAATATGGTCTCAAGATGGCTGTAAGATCGAAGTTGAGGATGTGCATCTCAGCTACGCGACGTCCGACAAGACGGGTGGGATAACGGACGGCTGGTTACGCTTGCGCGGAGTTCTTTTGGAGACCAAGCTTGTCAACTCAATGGAGCATGAGGCGGCCTTTGATTTATACTTGGAGGGAGTGAGGGTGGCGGCTACTCTTACGAATGCAAATCGAGTATCACCCGTTGTGTTCTTTGATATCTCAGGGGACAGCGTTGACTACGAAGATGTCGAAAGCCGGGCTTTTTCCATGGTTGGACACACTGGAAACGAACGTTTCGGCATAGCATTGCTATTGTTCAAGATAATTGACGAGCAACGAGGTGTATTTGAGCGAATTGGGTTGGTTTATATATTTGGTGAGCAGGAAGAAAAGATACGGTCCCTCACACGGAGGCCAGGGAATTCAACCTTGCCCTGTGCCGAATTCAAGGACGGGAAGCACACCATCATTGTCAAATAGTACACCAGGAACGAGGGTTGGAGATAGAAGCAGATGAGGATGGCGATCTCCTTGAGCAAATAAGAAAGTTTCTGGTTCCAATCCATATATAGAGTCCCGGACTGTCCAAATTCGATCAACTTCCAGACCTAGATGACCCAGAGCACTTGGCCACCTTCGCAGCTCCAGATACCAGTAGTGGTATCTTCCTCCAGACTTGATCAACAACAGGAGCATTAAACGTCCATTATGTGACTCGCTGAACGAAAGACAAGAGATACATATCCAAATTACCGAAAGGGAAAAAGAGGAGAAAAAAAAGAGACAAAAACAGACAAGAAACACAAAAAGAAAAAAAAAAAAAAAAAAAAAAAAAAAAAAAGGGAGAGAAACCACAGGAAAGAAAAACAGAGGAAAGAGAACCAGACGAGAAAGAAAACGGAAAACGAAACACCCATCCATACCACATACCCATGAACCTCTATGCTCACTACTCATCTGTTCAACCATACAAATACCAAACAGCAAAAGAGGCGTGTCCCACAAACAGGAACTTATGCTAGACACGACAAAGCAAAACACAAACCTTCCCTCCAAACCACTACTCAACCACATTCACACCCCCATCTCCCCATCTCTCATATCTCATCCTCTTCCCATTCAGTTAGTTGCCCACACTCTCTCCACCGATCACCACCGACCACAGGTACCCATCAACGACCTCACCCCCTCCTTTAGTCAAACTCGCCATGTACAAGTTTCGTTTCCACAGTTTCCATAGTTTCCATAATTTCCATAATTTCCATAGTTTCCATAGTTTCCATAGTTTCCATAGTTTCCATAATTTCCATAGTTTACATAGTTTCCATAGTTTCCATAGTTTCCATAGACTGGGAAATTAGAAACCCATTCCAATAACTGGATAAAATTGTTCAACATGTAATGGGAATAGAAGCCCCTGGCACAGGCTGGGGCATCCCCATCCCATTACATTACATCGCACCTACTTCATAGGCTTAGAATAGAACATAATAGCCAAGTAGCGCCCGGGCAGTTTACATTCCGTTCGACGTTCTGTTTGAGGGACGTGAGCTCGTCTCAGCTGTAAAGGAAGGGCGGTTGTTGTCTGACGAAGTCATCATCGACGACAGGACTCTCTCTAGACTCTCTAGACTCTCGACATCAACAACAACATTATCTTCTTCAACACATTCAATTCCCGCACCATTTCTACGCATCAAGATAGCACAGCGACCAACTATCCGAGTTTTGTCTTCAGAGTCAGACGCTCAGTATCAATCCCGATCGATGCGTAGCCAGGAATGAAGTGATATGAGCTATTCAATCCCAGTAAAATGTACTACATATGGATCACAGCCAGACAGAGGGCCACCAAACTCAAATCTATAGGCATCCATAGGCGTCGGCATAGGATAAGTAAGCATCACATCACATAACATAACGAAATGTATGTATCAATAAGCGCTTGCATTCCATTCCATTCCTTCCCTCCCTCCCGCCCATCATCTATCTCTCCTTCTGCCCGGATTGGCATATATCTGCCCCATCGATCCCTTCAGATCTCACCAACAAATATTTCATCGAAATTCCGCCCCCCTTCCTTCCCCGCCATTACCGGTATCACGCTCTCCCCCAAATCCCAAGTGCTCATGCCCATACATGACTCGGGAAAAGCAGCAGCCACACGTAACTGTCCGTTCCAACGCAACATTCACACCCACCCACCCATCTTCTCAAACACCCTCACCCACCCTCCCAACTAGATCTAATAAGCACTCCGATAATAATCCGCCAACCCATCGTTCTGCCCCTGCCCCTGTCCCTGTCCCTGCAGCCCCGGGGCACTCGGTCCCTCTGCTCCTCCCTGACCTTGACCACCCGGCGCTGACGGCGCCCCAGGCGGTACATAAGCCTTATACTGATGCTGTGCCCCACCACCGGGTTGCAAAGCCGCAGGCGGCGGTGCCGTCGATGACACCTCGCTACCAGCACCATCATATCCCGTATGCGTCCGTGAAGAAGCAGCAGCCGCAGCGGCAGCAGCAGCAGCTTGGTGGTAAGGATTCTGGGTGTGGTATCCGCCCTGTGCGTAACCGTCGGGAGCACTGGGTGCTGAAGGAGCTGAGGGAGCTGAAGGAGCGGGACCGGAGGGAGGAAGGGGAGCAGATCCTACGTTGCTGCTGCTTCCTGCTCCGGGGGCGGGGGCTGTGGGGCTGGCTGGTGCGTAGGGGTCGTCGGTGGGAGCTCCCGGAGCTCCTTGGTTGTAGGAAGGAGCGGAGGGAGCGTTATAGGATGGGTTGGAGAGGGGGTTGGTGCTGTGTTGGGCAATGGGCGAGTCATAAGCCGAGGTAGAGAGCTCTTGGGGGGCACCACCGTTTGCGCTGCTGTATGAGCTTGTGCGATTGTTGGCTCCGGATGCGCCTGGGGGTTGGTACGGGGCATACTGGTTGCCTGGTGGTGGCGAGGAAGTCGTGTTCAGCGGAGCGGGGGCCATGGGGTTGGACCCTGATGGGATACGCTGGTCTTGAGGTCGGGAGGGACCACCATATGCTGGTTGCGGTTGCTGTTGAGGATAGGGAGGTTGCTGTTGATGTTGTCCCGGGCCTTCAGCACCACCCATGTAATAGGGCGCAGGAGTGCCAGCAGGGCGGATGAAATGGTTAGGGTTAGGCGACGGCGAGGTTACAGGATACTGGGGTGCATCTAGGTTGTAGGTTTATGTACATCAGCTTTTGTGTCCTTCACTGACACTGGATCAATACATCCCTTGGCCACCGAATTCTCCCACGGGCGTACCTTGAACGGGCGCTGGAGTATAGAACCGAGGAGGCTCCTGTTGCTGTTGCGGAGGAGGCGCGCCGTATCCCCCAGATCCGTAGCTGTTGGTCATTGGAGGTCTCATTGCGTATTGGTGATAAGTCGGCCCTGGTGGGTGCGACATGGAAGATTCGAGGAGCGCTTCATAATCTCTCCTAGCCTTGATGAACTTTTCGTTCAACTGTGTGAAATCATCTATATGCCGTTAGCTTGTAAGTCTTGAGTGAAGAATAGTCCAAGATATACCCTTCTTCTGCGAATACTTCTCAATCAGCTTAATAAGCTTAGGCCGAATCGCCAACGTCTGGTGATATAGTTTCTGTTGTTCGTCGTCAGCACATCGCCTCTCAACCCCGTTTCAAATCATCACCCACCGAAATCTCCTCATTATCCTCCTCTCTCGGCCCCGTGTTTCCAGCACTCAAGAGCGTCAACAGCTTCTCCACATTCTTGATCTCCGCAAACACCTCCGCCTCCATCTGCGCCTCACGCTGCAACTCCTCCGGCGTCGGATCCGTCAACTTCTCGACATAGTTCAGCGGGAAGATGCCCGTCTTGCCCTTGAGAGATCCGCGCCACCAATCCTTGTACACGCTCTCCAGCACGGCAATGACATCGCCCTTCTTGAACTCCAGCTCGCCCGGCTCCGAAGGCACAAAGTCGTAGAGCGCCCTGACGCGGGACACGGTAGCGGCCGTGGTACCAGAGGGAACCGATTGCGGTGTTGCCTCCGCCTGGCCAGCGGTTGAGTTCGTGCGTCCCTCCGATGCTCCTCCTGCTCCGGCGTTACTCGGCCCTGCCGCCGCACCACCGGACGAAGACGCAGTTGCTCCCGAAGCACCAGCGGGTCTCTTCTTCCGTTCCTCCTCCTGCAAGCTGAGCTGGAGAGCCATCTGGAGCTCGTCCTCCTCCTTCTGGCGGTCGGCGTCGGTGAGCACGTTCTTTTGCGGGGCGCTCGGGGGCTGCAGGGTCGGGTTCGACTGCTTCACGCGGTAGTAGGCGTCGTACATGATGCCGAGGTCGGGGTCGGACTTGAACATGTCGGACCACTCCTTCATGCGCTCGAGGATCTTGGCCTTGACTTGGGTGTGGGTGTTGCGGTCGTTGGCGAGCTTGAGGAGGGCGTCGGTGAAGGCACGGCTGGAGAGCTCGCGGTGCATGTTCTTGCCGCAGTTTTGGGAGAGGGCGTTGGAAACCTGGGGGATTTAGCATCATCTATCTGGAAGACATGGGCTGGTAGAGAGGTGACGTGATGAGCTCACCTCGAGGGTATACAGCTGGACATTGGCGTTCCTATGGGCCAGGCGCTTGATCATGCTGTTGACAGCCTCCTTGGCACCGTTGGCATCGGTGGCTACTCGATCGCAGACCTCCATGATGGCGCCCCAGTCCTCGGACGTGAGGTTTTCGTCGGTTGCCTTGTCTGGGCGAGAGCTTGGTGTCAGCACAAGTGCGAATACATAGACGTCGAGGTAAACATACTGATGGCCTCATCGTAAGGCCCTGCGGCCGCCGCTCGAAACATTGTGATGGCTGTGTTTGGTCTGGCAGTTGGTGTATCAAGAGTTGTTTGGTCGGCGGATTACGAGGAACAGAGGGGTGGTAATGGGCGCAACCTCAGGGATGTCGTCACAATCACTTAGCGAGAGGTCGGTGTTGGTATCGGTATTGTTAGGCAGAGGAAGAGGGGGAGAGGAGCTCGACCACCGGGAGCTGCCTGGAGCTGGTTTGGAGTCGTGTCGAGTTATTGGGATGTACAATGGATGTGATTCGTATATGGCGCGCAGAATGATATTGGAAAGATTCGAGCTGTCGAAGGTGTTTGGATGTTCTCTGGATGCTCCAAGTGGAAGTTGTCGCACCAATTCGCCGTTGGCAGCAGCGGATGACGAACCTCCCTCCCGTCTCGCTCTCTGTCTGTCAGCGCCCCAAACCAACACCAACAGGGGACTCGAACACCACTGAACAGGAGCACGAGGGTGGCCTGCTCAGCCTCGATTCCATCCAATCATGTGGGGCATTTTTGCATACAGTGGAGGACATGCTCCACTCTTCAGTGCAGCGGCATTCCGTCATTCGAGTTCCATTGCGTCGTCGCCTTTCTCTTGGCTCTGTTGCCGCTCGTAATCGCATCAAGTGTTGAAGGCAGTGAGGTTGGTGATGGGAATCAACGAGATAGAGTGTTTCTTTTTCAGCTATCTCAAGTTGGTTTGAAGGAAGGCTCTCAAGAACTTCTTAATGCCATATCGTCTTTGCCATGACAAAAGATCACGCCTCATGCCCCTATCCTCTTCCAAGTTGGGAATAGTTTCAAGTGACTTATACACAACACAGCCCCCGCTGGGGCCTTATGTTGGTCCTTGTCCCATATGATCTAAACTGCTGAATATCACAACCACAACCAGCTTGAACTCATTTTCTGTACATTGCACGGGGACTCTCGAGTTGTTATATAGTTGTTATATATTGAAAAATCCAATTATCTTCCCAGCTTTAACTGCTGCTACTAACGCAACAAGTATATCGACTTAGCTGGCGAGGAACAGGTGTCTAACAGCCACTCGCTGAGGCTGGAATAGGCTTCCTAAATATGAACAAACAAGCTCAAGACCCTCCACGTTCACCCGTGAACCCCCAACGATGCCGACTGAAAGGATCAGCTACCCGTAAACCCGAAAAGAACAAGAGGGAGGAGGGAGAGTTTTCCGAGGATCAAGAAACCCAAAGTAGGCTCATGTCGAGAATGGCATCTGATTTCTCTGTTCTGTGGAATGTAGACATCAACCCTTCCCGACTTCCTGGGTATACACCGCTCCCGTACTGTGATCCAGAGCAATGCAATGCACACCAAGTGAACTACCATCCCCGACGCGTAGTTCCCCTAACCTCATACTCTTCTCCATCACCCACACTTCCACCGCCAGCATTTCCACTAGCCTCTCCAGTCCCCGGAGCTCCTCCCCTCAGCCCCCTTGGAGATCCTCCCAACACACCACCACCTCTTGGTTCTTCCAAACTGCGCCTCGAAGGCCTCTCGAGCTCGGACATGGCGAACAACAATGGCTCGTCATCGGCGCCATCCTCACCCTGACCAACACCCATCCCGCCGCCCCTTCCAGCCAAGGTGCCCATATACCTCATCCCGGTAAACGATCCCCTACTACTCGACTGGGGCGGTGTCCCCCTAGTGCCGGACCCCATCCCGCTACCGCGCCCTTGCGTGGAACTCGTCGTCGTGCCATGGTAGCTGTACCGCGACCTGTACGGGGTCCGACTGGTAGTCATGAGCCTAGCCGGCGAGTTCGTCGGTTGATTCTCATTTGCCTGCCTCAGCTCCGCCGAAGCCCTGATATCCGCCGCGGGCTGAAGTTGCTGCATACCAGCCATTCCACTCCCAGCCGAGCTGCCCTCGTTGCCATCGCCGGAATTTCTTCGCTGGAAAGCAAGGAGGGTGCTCAGCGAGGGTGCCTCGCCGCCGTCTGCCCCGACGCTCAAGCTCCGCTGGGCGATATCCGAATCATCTTCTCCCGTCCCGGCGCCCGCTCCAGCCGCCAACGAACGGTGCTGCTGGGCCACGGAACTCGCTCGGCGGTTCGCGCTACCCGCATGGAGCAGGCGAGGAGAGAGCGGGATATCGATTGCCGCCGAGACTGCGCCGCCCCCAGTTTCCTGTTGGCGGTCGGTTTGCGTAGCCTCATCGCCATCTTCTTCCTCCTCCTCGGTGGGTACCACATGAGACCTCCCTCTCCTGGTGTAGCTAGCCTGGGCCGGGTAATCAATAATGGAGTTTTCGCTCAACCGACTAGGAATCGCGGGCGTGTGAGGCGTATGCGGGCTCAGGGGCTTTCCGCCCGGTGAGCTGCTGACGCTCGCACCACTCATACTGATGCCCGGATTTCCCAGGCTACCTGGCATGTTAGGCATATGTCTGCTGCTGGAGCTCGAGCTCCGGTGCAAAGTCGAAGATCCCATCATCATGCTCTCCGTCAGCGCATTGTTAGAGTCCCTCATGAGGTGGAATTTGTTGAGCTGTGCAGCAGTGCGACGAGCAGCAGCTGATTGCTCTCCCTTCTTGGTAGCCTCAAAGCTCGGCAACTTCTTTCTGTTGTCAAGCTCTTTAAGAAACTCGGAAATGTCATCATCCGTTTGGAATGAACCTGAACTGGCCACTCCACCCACGGGTTCAGCGAGGAGGGCCGAGCCAGGTTGAGCCGACGAAGACAGGCTTTGTCTGCCACTACTACTGGCTTCATCATCGCCCGTCTTGCTTTGGCCGCCAAATGAGGTCCGCGATCGGCGATGGCTGAAGCTACTGCTATACCGGCTTTGGGGCCTTGGTGAGCTAGACTTTGGAATATCCGTCGGAACGGCAGCACCCGGACCACGCAAAGAAGCTGCCATTCCTGCCGTAAGCGATGACCTGTTCCTGGCTTGTGAGATTCCGCTCAGACCCGAAGGTCGTGGAAGCGAATGTGGTGAGGCCGGTGACCCATGATCTGGAATTCTGGGACTACCGGATATCGACCCAGCTTTAAATGGTTGAAACGAAATAGAAGGTCGTCTGCTGCCTTCCAGATCCCGCAATGTCCGGCTTGATGCACCACGGATGGGCAGAGAATGTGATGGCTCTGACTGGTCAACGCTGTGCGCAGAAGAGCCCGGTGGCGAGCTAGTGTCTGAACCCGCAGGTCGAACAGCCTTGAGCGCCGAGATGGGACTTGTGCCGAATGCGCCGGCGCCATGAAATGTCGATAGACTGCCATATGTCTGATGCGGTTCTCGATTTCCTCGTCCCAGGCGGTGTGAGGGCAAAGATCCGGGTTCGGCATACGAGTCCGCTCGGCCGTGGCTGACTGGTTGCGGTCGTTGAGGTATTGAGGGCTTGAAGAAATCCTCGTCTACACCCATGAGTCGCGAGCTCAGCAGAGCGTCCGCATCCTCGACCCGAAACGTGCAGTCATTCCGATAGATAACCGAAGCATTGAAGCGGCCTACGGGCACTTCTAGATCACCAAACATGTACTCCGTTACTACATCCTTACTGTCAGAAAGGGGTTGCCGCAGCGGATCGTAGTTGAGGAACTCGGCCTCGGCCGGCACAATGCGGCACTTTACTTCCAGGGCGGGATGGATGGCCTTGGTCATGGTCTGCTGGGAGAACTTCCAGCCGGGCATGACGCGCGTGGCCAAGAACAGCGACCGGAAGAATACTATGCTCCGTTTATAGATTGTGGGCAGGCTGGGTCCAAAATCTTGCAAAGCGTCATCATTCGGAAGGCACTTGAGCTCGATGCGCCATCGTTCCAAGATGACCTCGGTATTCCGTTTTTGGAGGTGACGTTTCCGTGGTGAATCCTCGCTCGATTCCGAACTTTTCAGGGCTTCCAGAACATCCCACCTCTTGCCATTATCGTCCACGAGTGCGAGGCTGTGACTGCTGGAAATGCGCGATGCGTCGATGTAGGTCTCGATGACCATGGGAGGCGGGCGATTCGTAAAGCTGTCGGAATTCCTGTATACGCGGAGCTCATCCTTGAAGTCTTCGGTATCCACGGTCTCTATCGAGAACTGCATCTCGTCGTCAGCGGCTTGTCGCACATTCTGGTAAAATGAAACCCACCCATTTATTAAACCCTTTCTTGGGCCCGGGTGTTAGATGCTGTCGCGACCCGATGATGAGGACGGCGGCTTTGTAGTAGAAGTTCTGGCACTCATGTCAGTTAGCCAGCGATAAGGGCGGCTTTGTCGAGATTGCGCACCTGAATGATCTGGTCCAGCTTCTTGATGGCATCCCGACTTGCGGCATGAGCGGGGGCATCACCGCCATCCTGACCACCACCGGCTCCGTCCTTGTCCGCGGCGTCGGTGCTGGTGCGAGTCCGGGGATCCCTCTGGTTGTTGGTGCGTGTGGGGTTTGTCTGAGCAGAAACTGCGGGGGAGGAGACCCTCGGGGGATGACGAGATTGTTGATGCATTATGGATGGCAGTCGGCGGCTATGTATAAATGATATTGCGTGGGATGCTTGACACGGGCGCCAAGCCCCGGCTCCGGTGTGACTGATAACGATGTCGCGAGGCTGCCGTGTCTGTCAAAGCGAGCGCAGATGGAAGGCGTCAATACGGGGAATATGGCTGAACAGTCGGATGAAAAAAGGGGGCTGCGTCGAGAGCTGCGTCGGGAATATTCGAGTGTCTAGAGGATGGTCGGGGAAAGGCGAGGCCAGCGGACCTTTGCATCCATCGTTTGTTATCGGCGATCAGTCGGATAAGGAAGGCAGACAGAGAGGAAGACAATGGAAGAAGGGGATGAAATCTATAGTCTAGCAAATGGAGGTTGGGAAGAAACACAAGGTGATGGGTCGTCAGGCCGTGCCACAAGGCAGAATCTGAGAGGCCGATGTAGGAAAAGAGAAAAGAGGAGGAGAAGGAGTCGAGAGATGATGGATGGATGGATGGGAGGTGTGGAATGAAAGGTAGGGATCCAACTCGACGTAGACGGGATGACTTGGTTGGCGGTGACTGTCACAACACTCGGACCAAGATATCGCGGAACAAGAGCTTTAACAAACGATAACAGCATCTCGATACAAAACTGTTAGTAGAGCACGTCCATTTGCACTATCTCCAGCGCGTCAGAGAAGCGTGTAGAGTGGTTCCAGTGAGGCAGGTCCGGGGTTTCAGGGTTCGTCGTGGCGGCTCCGGATAACACCAATCAATGGGCCAATGATTGGCAGTCATCCGGCACACTCCCGCGCCGAGTGGAGCAAATGGCTGCGTGCATGGGGGAGCTTTGTCACTGTCCACCACTGTCTGGATAGCACGGGCACCGTTGATACTGTAATCTGTTAATGTGTTACTCTCCGAGCACGCCATCAAACGTCGTGTCGAGGTCGACATTCGGCATTTCCTGTCATTAATATCCAAAGTCCATCGTGTAAGAAAGGAAAGAAAAGAGGCGGCAAAAGATCTCAGATGACGCTGTCCAGGTGCGGGCCTTGCCGTGGCCGGGTTCCTGGTGACTGCCGATAACACACTATCACTAACAAGGTCGCTTGTGTCCCTTGTGACTTCACTTTGGTTGCTGTGACTTTCCTTCCACCCCGACCTTGTCTCGGTTGACTACGTACCGTACCTCGCAGCCCTTCTTTCTTCGAAGGTGCTTGTCTGTTTGATGCTGCAGTGCATCAATATGTAATAGGTAGGCAAAGTGACAACCTCTAAACGCCAACCTCCCCCGGCAGTGGGCATGCCAGGACCGCCTCGTGATCACCAACTTATCTTTCGTCATCGAGTCATCGACAGCACAACTGCCCCTGAAACTCTGAAAGGGTGGGCGGTCAACATCCAACATCTTCTTCTTTTGGTTCGGCCAACTAGTTCGCTAACCCTTTCCCCAAGTTGTCCGCACGTTTTCTTTTGGTGAAGAGACAGAGGACGACGAGACGAATATGACAAGGTGGGAGAGAATCGCAAAAGGACAATGGAGATGATGCAACCATTTCATCCGTCATATCTCCATGTGCGATAAGGCTGCAAGTCCGATCATCCTATTTGATCTGACCTTCACAACGAACAATGCTAGGATCGACACAGTTATCAACCACTTTCATAAACCTGAAGCCAAGACAAGTCTCTTTCTTTATCTTTGCTACACTACTCCCTTAACTCACAAACGGAAACTACCGATACCCATATGCTGTACCTACAGTAGCAGCCTTTCCCCTCTTTCTTTGTTTTGTGACAACCGAAGCGAGGCCCCTCATCGGACATAGGTATCTGCCTTGAGACTGACTGCCTACCTGCCTACGCAGCCGTCGTCGATTGTCGAATGAACAGCCGCTGAAGCCTAGGTAGAGGCTCCGAACCTGCAGCAGTCCACAAGCAGTGCAGTGTACCAAAGACAGCCTTGAGTTTCCATATGCATCTTGAATTGCACGTTGGAAGTTTAGCCTCACGGAAGTGTGACCCGCAGCGCGGTGTTAACCACACAGTATGAATCTGGGCTTGGGAATACAAATACGATTGAAGGGCCTAGACTGGGGCTGTTTGTTGTTTGTTAGATCCGATCTGTCGACTACATACAGTACTGGAAAACAGAAACATGGGGGTTTGGGTTTTATTGATTGTTGATGTTCGTTTGGAGTGCAAATGTAGACTTTGTCCCTGGGTCCAAAAGGGCAAGAAAATTCCAATGTAAACCAGACCATCATTAAATGCCTCTAATGTCGTCGTCCAAAGAGCAAGATAACCGAACTGGAAGCTTTTGCTCGCCTCGCCTCACCGATATCCCACAACAGAAATTGAACTCGGACAGCTAGTTACGCAGTGTAATCCATCGAGTCCGATCCCGAATTGCAATGGACTGTAGTGAAACTACCCCATGATATAGACAAGAGACTCATAGGCAGCCGAGGGGTGTGAGAAGATCTGGGGCGGCGAACAGTCGTGGCTCGTGAGCTACAATACGTAGAGTGGTAACACGGGGGTTGATAGGTATGTAAGCCCTGGTGGTGATAAGGCGATTGGAGGTAAATGACGGGAAAGCAGAAGAGTAATATCGACTGTACCGCTGATATTCAGATTGAAGGGCGGAAATCGGTGTTAGTAACACTATGCAAGCTTCGTCTTCTTTCTTGCGTGGATGAACTTCAAATCCTGAAACATTCTGCCATCATTCTCCAGTCAGTCGGGTCGCGCGCTTGATGCATGTCAGGATTCTGCCTAGATCTGCTGGACCAAGTTGAGCTGTAAGGACAAGAGGTCGTTAGGCTGCAACAACCTCAAATACGTGGAAAGAAAAACATGGGGATAGCACCAACTTCCACTTACATGTACGGTTCGCTGCTTACTTCTGTCGTTGTTGTCGTCGTGGTTTTGATAGGAGGCCTCATACATACGACATACGGAGATAACGCCCGTCGAATCGTCAACCTGTAGAAACAGAGGTGGTTGGAAAATGTTCGAAACCAAATACCCAAAACATCGGCCAGTATGGTCGTTATCAAGATCATCGTACGTATCACGATATGCCACATACATAGCGTACTACAGATTACAGTATCGGTACACAGTTGCAGCCAGCAACTAGCAGCAGCAGCAAGCAACAGTAGTGGAGCAGCGATGCATTTCCCTCCCGTGTATATGCAGCCTTATGAGTTGAACAGAAAAACCAGAAATACCATATCTTGTCCTGTGCCAATGCTGCCGTGCCCTCGTGTTTCCTTCCCAGGCTTTGCTTGACCCCATTAACCCATAAATCTTTCTGTGCACGGCTCCCGCGACAAGCAGGGCACCCGTTCAACAAAGCCCAACACTACCTCCCAGCAGCCGGGATGGCGGGACCGGTGGGAGTCGAACCAGCGCCGGCAACTTGCGTGGCGTCTCGTCCTCCTCTCCCTCGATCTCTTCCCCTATCTCTCCTCCTCGGGTTGCTGCTTCCCTCTCCGCCGTCTGCTTTTCTGGGATGTTGTTGTGGCGCTGCTGCTCCACCATGGCCTTTTGGACCTGTTGGTATCGCTGGTGTTGCAGAGGTTGACGTAGCAGCAGCGACAGCTCCCTTTCCTTCGCCGGGCGCTGGCCCATCTTTTTTACCCCCTGGACCTCCTTTTCCACGCCCACCTCTCCCTTCACCCTTCCGTTCTCCGGCCTTGGCTTCACCACCTCCCGACTTTCCGGCGCCCTTCGTAGTGACATCTCCGCCAGCCTTTGAACTTTCGGCTGCATTGACATTGTCTCTTCCTCTTCCTTTACCCCTTGGCTTGCTACCTTTCTCCTTCTTCTCCTCCTTCTCGGTGGCCTTTCTCTTTCTTTCCTCCTCTTCCTCTTGTAACCGCTTGCTCTCGGCATCCCACCATTCCTGGAACGCCTGCTCCTCTTGAATCTCTTGCAAGGACCTCTTGGACGTGGCACCCTTGATCCGCTCTTGCTCGAGCTTCTGCTGCAGGATGATCTCCTCCATGCTGAAGCCCAGCAAATGCTCGTCCTTGCGCGCAGGAGCAATGTACACCTTGGAGTGGGGGACAATTGGTTTGCTGGAAGACTCTCCGAGGCTTGGGAACTGCTGGGCTGGAGGTTGGGGACTAGGACGGGGAGCTGAGGAAGAGGAGGGTGTAGGTGTGTACTTGGACTTGGGGTTAGGGTTGGCTGTGTGAACACTGTTGTTGCTAGACGTTCGCTGACCAGAGAACCGTGTGTCTGGCGATGCTGTCCTTCGGGCGACAGGTGTGGTCTCCGCTGCAACTAGTGGCTTTGCTACTGATGAAGAAGACACGGGAGGATTGACATCTAGCGGCGCTGGCTTGGCCTTGTTGGCAGTCACCATCTTCCAAGGAGGCGGCGCCTTCGATTCAGTGTCACCCCATGCCGGCTTGTTTGCAAGGGAAGCCTTGGCAAAGTGCAAAGCTGCCTGAGCTGCCGCCTGTTCCTGCTGCTGTTTCTTCTTCTCCTTCTGAGACAGCTTGGGTTGTGCAACCTTCGGCGCCAATGTCCCTTCCTTGCCCGTTTGCTGTTGCTGTTGTGCAGCCAAGCCCTCTGATAGGGCTGACCGACCTGCCGCAACTGGAGTAGATGTAGCTTCCAGTTGGATGATATCCCGCAAGCCAACCTTCGAGGCCGGCATCGGGGCGTTCGCCCATGGAGCTCCTCCGGTTTTCGTCGCCGGCGATGTTCCAGCCTGTAAAGAGCTGGGTGATGCCACGGCAGGCGGTTGCCCTCTCCTGATCGGAGCTTTGCCCTTCCATGAACTGCCTAGTGACGGAAACTGGTCCATACCTGCCGCCGGAGTAGAGTGCTTTGGGGCCTTGGCATTAAGGGGCGTACCGACCGCAGCAGGACCGTCTTCTTCCATATCGAAGATGAGATCTGCCTGCGAGGTCTTCGGCTTCAATTCAGGACTAAGACCAAACGGTTCATTCCTGGCAATCTTTGGTACTTTCTTGGTCTTGTCAGCAGCAGGAGTGAACGCTGATGCATCATCAACACCACTCCCACCCTTGCCCCTGAAGGACGTAGAAAGCTTTCGATCATCTTCCCTTGTAGCCCTGAAAGCAATCTCCTTAACCCTGATCTGCCTCTCTTCATCGATATCCTGAGCAAGCTCTGGGTGAGCTTCATGAAGCAGCATCTCAGATCTGCCACTCCTTACAAACGGCGACTGAGCAGCCTGGTTGTCACGAACAATTGCGTCAAGCTCCAGAAGCAAGTCATCGTCCAGCTCATCAAGAAGGTGGTTTTCGAGCATCGACTCCAGCTGCAAGCAGATGTACTCCAGACCGGCATCTCTGAACTCGGTTATAGAGCATGGGCTGATGGCATTAAGGAAGTTGGCAATGTTGCGAATGTTGGCAAATCTTCCCATGATGGTCTGGCAGATCTGTGACAGCCTGTCCAACATCAGGTAGTTCGCGATGGACATCACTTCCATTACAAGGTCAAGGAAGTCCGCGAACGTGTCACACACGGTGGGGTCAAACAGCTCCGCGCCGTAGTCGCCATAAAGATAGCGAAGCACGTAGTCGAATGCGCCGGGGTCCATATGCTTGAGGTCAATCTTGATCCTCTCGTTCTCCATTTCTGCTTCTTCCCGGCGCGTAGCCAGCCAAATGCCCCTGGATCGTCCGTGGAAAAGCACCTGGAACCAAGGACACCTCTGACACACAAAGGAGCTGTGGACAGCAACCTCCTGGCCGTCTAGTTCAAGAAGGATATCGCCGTCGCCAAAGAAGGTGCGGTCCTTGATGGCTACCCGGAAATCCTCATCCATGTATTTCTTGGGGTCAACCTGCAGTCGGGCCGCTGCCTCAAGATTATGCATGTTGAGACGAGTGGCAAGCCTCATGACCTCCTGGCGAATTTGACGATATCTGTAGGCCAATGGCGGGGCTTGACGTGTAAAGTTCCATGCTGGTATCACCTTGTCCTCGTACATGAAGTGAACGAGGTTGAGCAAGGCGATCACATCCAAGCCCTGGAAGATAAGCAGGGGCTTTCCATCCACCTTGCTGATCGTAAATGCTTCGTGCTGAATATCAAAGCTAAGCCTCCGCGAATGGGCCAGAGCATGCCGAATCACGGAGCTTCGGGCGGAGAGGAGCCAGGCGTGAACTGGTATCCGAATATCCGGGAGGGATGAGCTGCATACCAGGGCGTCCAATGGTTGGTGAACATGATTCCATTCTGCGAGGTACGACTCCAAATCCTCTTCCAGATCCGGGGATTTGAGCACTTCATATGCGACTGATCCGAGGTTGGACTTGAGCGTCTCATTTTCCCAGAATTTGACACTCTCCTTATTCCTAAGCTGCGGCTTCGGCTCAGATGCCCGGAAACCCTCCAGAGGATTGAGTGGTGCCACGTCCCTCCAAAGAGACTGCTCAGAAACCACGAGCTGTTCCTTCAATACATCCAAATCTCGGCGAATCGCAGCAAACGCACCGAAAGGTGATGCCCTTACTGCAGCAACCTTTGTGATATGCGGCACTCTTTGAAACTTGAAGTCGTTGCGCTTTGATTCCGAACACCCCGAATAGGCATCCTTGACCTTTGCTCGCTTGATGCGGCGCCACACGGCTCCGGAATGGGTGCTGATGATAACCGAGCCAAACTCACCCACTCCAACCGATCGTACTCCATCCTTTCTGGCGCTCCAGATACACTGTGGCTGGGTTACAGCACCCTTGATCTTGGACGGATTGGTGGTTGAGGTCGCCGGTGGGTTCGTCTCCATCTTGTGATCCAAGTGCATGGTGAACAGATCTCCACGCCTTGTCAAAGCGGCAATCGTCTCTCCACCGGATGTGATATAAGAGATCTGGCTCCCACCTGGCTCGTACCGATTGGACATGGAAAGATTGCCAATCGTATCAATGGTCGCAAAGGGAAACTTGACGATGTTATATCCGTAACCAGTAAACACGCAGACCGTGTGGTTCTGGAGAAGGACTGTTGTCGCCTTGTCAATAGCTGAAACCATGACGATCGGTGATGAGAAGAGTGAAGCTGCCACCTTCCTCGGAGTCTGCTGGTATTCGAGAGATCTCGAGTCCGAATCCATCAGAGCCAGTTGGCCAACATTCTTACCCCAGCAATACAGGGAGATGCCGGTGTGAGCAACTGAATGGATCGAGGAAGCGGCAATACCAAGGATACTCTCCTTTTTCAAGGAGCTGAATACCTGCCGCGGCGTAGTGCTTATGGGGTCTTCGTCCTTTTTAGTCGGCTCAGGAAGAGTATAGCCTAGCTGAGAGTGGGCATTGCTACCCCAAGTCCATAGAGTTCTGCTCTCATCAAGGGCCATGGTGTGGTTCTGCCCGAGCGCAACCTGGATGACCTTTTTGTCGGCCAGGGGACCTTGGACAGGCGTAAACTTGAAGCGGGTATTTTCATCTCCAAGTCCCAGTCGTCCACCTCGACCAACACCACTAACATACAGATTCGAGACGGGGTCTGTTGTGAGAACGGCGCTGTGAAGTTTCGACATGACAACATCCTCGATGACGATCGGCCGGTTCAAAACAAGAGCTGGAATGTCGCTCAGGTCTTGGGCAGTGGAATCTTCTAATCCAGCACTCTCAAGGTACTCGTTATAGAATCGCTGAAGCAGCTGCGCCGGCCGCTCTAGGTAAACACGCTCGGGGAACTGACGGTCATCCTCACCCCCGAGGCCCAATGTCAGGTTCCGGTTGCTTCCAAAAGTGTACAGGTCCTCGCCAAGGGCTCCGTGCCTGGATTTCCTGGAAACGCTCTCCTGAGCCACCTCGGCTTCGTTGTCTGATCCGTCCTCTTCATCCTGCACGCCTCCCAGTTCCCGAAGAGCCACCAAGTCGCGCTCGCCGATAGTCGCGTTATACAAGTCGAAAGGGCTATAGCCTTCATGATCCTTGGTCTTGATCAGCTGTCCAACCCGAAGAAGCGATGCTGTATGCCTTGTCAAGTCCCGCCGTTCTTTATCCAGCAGCATCCGGGCAATCGAGATGTTCCCTGCGTATAATGCACGATGAAGGGCATTCCAGCCACTCTCGGGGTCTTGGGCGTATATATCAATGGCGGGGTGCTCGATCAAGGCTTCAGCGAAAGACACGGCGTTCTTGGTTGTCGAGGAGGCGGCGCGCAGAAGTAGAGTAAGGCCGACATGGTCGCGACTGTTGACATCGATTCGTGAGAGTGCGCTGTTGGGCTGTTTGCGGGGCTTGCCCGACGGACGGGGCGATGTACCGAGACTGCCAGAGCCGCCGGCTGCGCACGAGGTTATGTTGCTGCTCCGGCCGGCCGGTTGGGAGCCGTGGGCAGCGGGAGAGAGGAGGCGTCGAAATCTTTCGACATCGTCTTCCCAGTAGTATTTCCAAAGGAGATGCGTCTGCGTCATTAGAAGCCGGATGGGCGGCGGGAAGTCCCTCGGACACGCTTCGATAGCACCTCGCTGTGATTCGCACTGGACCACGGCTTGTTTAAAGGTGCGTTAGGAAGCGTAGGAAAGACGTCCACCAGGAAGGATAACGGTCGAGCTCTTTCGGGTGTTCCAGTCAGTGCGTGTGTGTGTCGCGGGTTTGTGAGAGTGGCGACTGTTGGGGATTTGGACGGTCGGACGGGTTCTTGTGTTTCTCAGGGGCGATGAGCTGGAAGCTAGGTAGCGAAGGGCAAAGCGATATGGTTGGTGCAGTGTGTTCCTGGCTGGTCGGAAGTAGAAAGAACTAGAAGTCGGAGATCCCGTAGGTTGCGGAGGTGGAGGAGCGCGGGAGATAAAGGAGGTAGAGGTAGGTAGGAGCACCGTCGGCTGTAGCTTCAGCCAGAAGTCGTCGCCGACTTGTTGTCAGTGTCACTGTCATGGATGTGCCACTGTGGAAGGCAAGGCCACAACACAATGCTAAAGTGGAAGGTCGCAAGCTTGGCCAATCACAGCCCTCCATTCACACTCATGCGCTATCGACGGGATGACAGATAAGATAAGGTGGCAGAGTTCCCCTCCACCAAAACCTCAATGTCTGAATCTGGTCCGGAGCTTGAGGCCATACTATGTGTAACATATGTAACTGGATCTCACATTAGATCTGGGAAGCTTCGACGGGAAGTACGGCTGAAGTACTTTGAGGCTGCATCATGCTGTCTTTGATCGCCCAGGACGAAATGACATCGATGGGATGGACCCCAATTATAAAGCCCCGCCAGTTGCTGTATCCGTAGAGGTTCGTGTTCAGGATCTCATAAAAGTGGAAGCACATGTCAAAGAGCCCAGGATCTACAATGTCAGTCACCGCTAGTGCCATTACTCGGACACCGCGGCTCAATGGAGCTTCTTCATCCCGTCTCTTTGCTTTCCATGAAGGCCTCCCCTATGCGAGTAGACATTCTATGAAGAAGGGAATAAGAACGAACAACCCGACTGCCTCTAGGTAGGCCCCAATCTACACTAACATCTTCCAAAAGTCATTAGGTAATGATCCTGACTGACTTCAGCTTCCCACCGTGGAACAAGGATCTCCGTAGCTCCGATGCCGCTGTCTTTGAAGCTTGTTAGCGGTCCGCCAAGGACGGGAGCAAAGAGTCACTGTGGAGGTCCTGAATCGCTGAGGAGCACCCCCAACCCAAGCAAGCCAAGGGCAGGAACCGCCGCCAGACCCGGCCATGGCATGGTGACTGTTATCCACTTGGATGCTATCCGTCCCTTACCTTACTCCCGTGTCCGGCATGTTCCCTCTTCAATCCGCCAAGTGACGACACTAAGTATAGTTTTTTCCTCCCGTCGGGTCTCTTCAACTTTTGATTGCGCTCTTTCTTCCATCTTCTGTTCTTGGTCCGCATAGATACCCAAAATCTCCTTCGATATACATAGTTCAAAATGGCGTCCGACAAGGCCCCTCTTCCTTTTGGCTACACCTTCGCGGCCGGTGAGTCCCTCTCCTCCGATTTTGAAGCTTCCACGAGCTCCGGCGCGCAATTGACACTCGTGTCGCAAACACCATGGACCAATGCTAACCGTGATTTCTCGTGCTAGGTGCCATCGCTGGTGTCTCTGAAGCAGGTCCCCCCTGAAAATGAACTCGAAGCGTCTGGTTGTGCTGTGTAACTAACTAGAACTTTGCGCCGGTCTCTCTAGATTTTGGTTATGTACGTCTCGAATCCCTAGCCGCCGGTGCCCAAAGTGGTCGCGTGCTCTTGCGATTAGCTCCCTATACTAATATATATTGTCACCACAGGTATCCTCTTGATGTCTTGAAGACCAGAATGTGAGCGCAACCACCTGCCATATCTCGACGACATCTCGAGCACCTATCGCGGCCACCGCGCCCCAATGCGCTTCTCCCGAAACTAACCACATACACCACCAGCCAACTTCAGACCGGCAAGCCCACCGCGGGTGTCGACCACTACAATGGCATGCTTGACTGCTTCAAGAAGATTGTCAAGAATGAGGGGTATGCTTTCTATCTCACAGAACTCGGGGTCTATGGCACGAGTTGACACCTTTCTTCCACAGTCCCTCCCGCCTTTACCGCGGCATCACTGCCCCCATCTTGATGGAGGCTCCCAAGCGTGCCACCAAGTTCGCCGCCAATGACAGGTGGGGCAAGTTCTACCGCGACCTCTTCGGCCAGCAGCAGATGACCCAGGGTCTTTCCGTCCTTACCGGTGCCTCCGCCGGTGCCACCGAGGCCTTCATCGTCGTCCCCTTCGAGCTCGTCAAGATCCGCCTCCAAGACAAGGCCTCGGCCGGCAAGTACAACGGCGCGGTCGACGTGGTCGTCAAGACAGTCCGAAACGAGGGCCTCCTCGCCATGTACAACGGTCTCGAGTCGACCCTCTGGCGCCACATCCTCTGGAACGCCGGTTACTTTGGCTGCATCTTCCAGGTCCGCCAGCTCATCCCCAAGGCCGAGACCAAGAAGGGCCAGACCATCAATGACATCATTGCGGGTACCATTGGTGGTACTGTCGGTACCATCTTCAACACCCCCATGGACGTCGTCAAGAGCCGTATCCAGAACACCATCAAGGTGCCCGGCCAGGTGCCCAAGTACAACTGGGCCTTCCCCGCCGTCCTGACCGTCTTCAAGGAGGAGGGCTTCGGCGCCCTCTACAAGGGTTTCATCCCCAAGGTCCTCAGACTCGGCCCTGGTGGTGGTATCCTCCTGGTTGTTTACACCGGTGTTATGGATATGTTCCGCAAGATGAGAGACGAGCGCCTTGGAAAGCAGCTCTAAGCGAGCATTGATTTTTTTTGGGGCAAAATGATGAAACGAAGCATTGAATGGCTTACACTAACTTCAGCTGTATATATATATCTACCTTACTATTGCTTGGGAGTGTGGTTACGATATCAGCGGAATTCGATGACTTTGAAAAGCGTGATAGATTGGCTTCTTTGGTTCCTTGAGTTCGGATGGCCGGCCAAAAGTAATAAAAGAAAGAAGAGTCTCTGGGCAACCTCTTTTTTGCGTGTCCATAGTGAAAGGAGTACTGAATCAAAACATCAAAGAAAGCGCAATCAGTCAGAAGATAATTAGATCCGTGAAACAAGCTCCGCTAGGCAGGCAGGAGGGCCCAGCCAGTGTTGCGGAACGACGGATTACTCGACGATCACACTTCCACGAATGCCTTGGATGGTGTCCATTCTTGTTCTCACAATATATTACGCTGTCCAACTCCATTTGAAGATAAATCTGTCCGGTGAGAAGGGATGGTCGTCATTCTCGATTTGAGTGTCCGGACGCGAGGTTATCTCCGGATCACGGCCATGACTTCGGAAGGTCCCAACCCCAGTTTACCGAATTTCTTTCGGTTACTTAACCAGGCGGGCTCCTTCCCCGATTCTTTGAAACCTCAAGTCGTAAACAAAAATATATGAAAATAGTTATCATTCATCGTCGTCCATACCCTGATGTTTGTTACATGGCATCAGATCCAATTCGTGCCTCCTTAAGAACAAAAAAAAACAGGTTCAAAAGCACCAGTACAGAAACCCCCAGTCCCAGACTGTACGCCAGCAGTTCAGTTTCCGTTCCAACCATATCTCCACCACATCTTATAAACAATCACACACCCCCTATCCACATAATTTTCCCCCTGCCCATTCGGGTACGGGTACCTCACCTCCTTCACGCCCAACTCCTCCCCATACTTACACCTCGTCATCCCATCCAACACCCAACAAAGCTGCATCATCCACGTCTTGGGTTTATCCGCATAACACCCTTGCCAGGGACTGCTCTGCCCCGGCATCTCATCATGATTCCGGTCCCACACCTTAAGGAAAAACCAGGCGATGTGGTGGTTCGGCTTCCACGTCTCCTTGGTCGGGTTTTTGATCAGGTTGTGTCTGGTCCCGAAGAAGGCCTCCAGTAGGGGGAGGAGTTGGTAGGTGGGGTAGGGGATTTCGGAAGCTAGTTCGGAAGCTCCTCCTGGAATGGGAGTGGAGGAGGTGTCTTTTGGGTTGGGGTTGGGGTTGGGGTTGGACTTCTTGGAGGCGATTAGGGGTTGGAGGAAATCACGCTCGAATTCGGTCCAGAAGGGGAGGATGGCGGGCGAGAGGAGCCAGCGGGTGAAGGCTTCGTAGGAGGTGAAGCCGGCTTTGAGGGAGGCGGGTTCGAGGATGACGCGGTGGATGGGGGTGTTCATCTCTTCGATGGTGAGGAAGGTGTTTTCTAAGGTGGTGTCTTTGGAGTCGGAGGACATGGTGGTGTCTTTGGTGTCGGAGGACATTTTGGATGATGATGATGGCTGTTGGTTGTTGTTTGTTTTGTTACTGTGAGGTTGTTGTTGTTGTTGTGAAGTTGCTGTTGTGAAGCTTTTAATGCTCTGGATGAGGCTGATTGTGAAAGAGAAAAGTCTAGATGAGCTATCACCTCGAATTTTATATATCTTGTGGCTCAATCGTCATCGAGCGGGGCAAACGTGGGTGATCAAAGAGAAGCTGTTTTGCCTGATCGTGGATGTGAGACAGCGGCGATTGACGCCATGAATGCTTTGGCTGTGCTCAGAAAGAGAGTGTTGTTCGAAATACATCCTCGCTGTTCAGTTCACAACGGTTGTGTCAGCGGAAGTGTTCCTGTTTGTCCTTGTGAAGACATGAACCCGGCGTTCCCGCGTCGAAACAAAGAAGATGACAGCATCGGGAAGACTGTTCAGTGAACAAGGCGACAATTCAGCCCGAGTTCCGTGCCCAAGACAAAGAAGGTAGCTAGTTTTTACTCTGGTATTTGCTGCCTAGGGTGCGCGCATCGTGGGTGGGTTAGCAATAATGTCTTGCTCTCAAACGTCCGATGTCGACAGGCGCATTATTCACAAAAGCACATGGGGTTGGCACTTAGTTGCTAAGTTTCATGTAAACTGGAAATGTGATGTATTTCTGAACCTAGATAGGAGGCATAGGATCTCTTTGACCGACAAAGTAGCAAGTGAAACGATGGTAGTTCCTGAAACGGAATGATTCAGGTAGAAGGGTAATATGATGGTGCTGGAGCGACACTCACCTTGACGTACCTTTTAGTTGTAGGTAATGTAATGCCCAAAACTCATCTCGCAAAGACCATCAAGGACAATGATCAGATCCGTCGCCCATGCCCTCACGTCCGCCGAGTGCGCATTGCGCCAGCCACTAGGTCGAGCGCGCCGTCCTTCGGCTCGTTTGACCTAGTAGCAGAACCAGGCAATGTGCTGGGCTAAATCCCAATTAACCTTCGAAGGGTGCTCGAGGGACAGGGAAACGCTCAGGTGAACGAACTCCTTGACGCGATTGACGACGTCCCGGCCCCTTACGCTAACATGCTCGATATTGATGCCATCAAGGGTGAAATCGGCTTCGAGCTCGAGGAAGAAAGGTTCTACGACACGAGAGTTAACCCAGCTGTCAATTGAGTGATAATCGGGGAATCCAAGGATCTCACCGATGGTCCCTAAGATCTCGTGGCGTGACATGTTGAATTGGTCGTGAGTAGGTTGATGATTTGTTGGCTGTTGTTGTTTATGATGAGAAATCAAACTGGACAAAAGTGAGAGGCGCGCACGCATATTTGTGGACGCTTGTCAGTGAAAACCATAAGCGATTGTTCATGGTTCGAAGTGATGGACAGTAAAACCATTATCACGAAAACTCGGATGGCTGTGTTAGAACGTAGTAAAAATCCAAGTGTTCTGGAAGACGGGACATGGTCAGTTTACAATGAGATTGTGATGGCCATGTCATTGTTGGGTTCTACAACGGCCTTTGTCCACTTGGAATTCTGTTGACTGAGATAGTGGCGTTGTGCGGCTCAGTCCCTCATCTGCCTAACATTGATGTTGATGCGCTTGTTCTTCATCCAGCCCCTCCAAGCCTCATACTTTCCGTCTTCCGCGGGCCAATCCTCCAGCCACTCGGGACAGGTGCCCTTGAAGATTTTGGGCACACCATGCCAGGCAAATCTGGACTCCTTGGTCATGTAAATGACATCGCCGGACCGTAGCCTTAGCAGCAAGAACTTTTTCTTGCCTTTGCCACTTTCACTTTCTTCGGTCTCCTTCTGCTTGCCCCAGTCCTCGGGGCAAATCATGAACAGAGAATCGCAGCCGATGCTCAAGCTGACCAAACCCTTGTCGGTCTCCTCTGACACATCCCGGTGCATCATCATGGTGTCGCCAGGGGTGTAGAAGTTCACAATGGCAGCTTGGGCCAAGGTCTCGGGAAACAGGGTCTCCAAAAAACCGGAAATGTCTTTGGGGAACTCGGGGGGCAGCTCGCCCGGGTAAACGCGGTTCGTCCAGTCATACTGGCCGCCCAAGGTAACCCAGTGCAGTTTGCGGTTGAAGACTTGGTGAAAGGTGAGAGGGTTGTGTACAGAAGGGTCCTTGGGCTCAAAGCAAGTCTCGGAATCGGGAGGATATGAGAAGAAGGAATCCTGAACACCTGTTTCGGGATCGACGGGCGGATAGGGTAGCTTGAAATGAAGGTGCATGTTGGTCTGGTGATGGGGTTTGTTGAGATCGCGATGGATGATGTTGCGCAGAAGTGTCTTCTGGACCTCGGGGGGGATGATGTTTGGGAGAATCAAGAGACCTTGGGGGGTTGGTCAGTGAAGATTCATGAGAAGAGAGGTCCAAGACTTGTGTTCACCAGGCAAGAGGGGATGGTAGTAGATCGGGGCGTCCTTGTCTGCGCGGAACTCTGGTGAGTCCTCGGGGCAGATATAGCTGAACGACTTGTTCAAGGTTTCGGTAGGGATTGAGCCAGCGAGCACAAACTCGGGGGCCTTTTCTGGACTGCGCAAGTCATCGATCTCGGGGCTGTTCATGACAATCTTCTGGTCGACTTTGGCGAACGACTTCCACTTGAGTCGCAGCTCATCCGACGGCTGCTCATGCGCATCCAGGTCATGGTGTCCACCCATCATCTTGTACCGGATATCCGTAGAATAAATCGACAAAAGATATATACGGATATCTCACTCGACTTTTCCCTTGTGTGACGTTGCGGATTGTATATCGAAAGATGAAATTGTGGGGAAACCAAGTGAAGATGCTTGGGCGTGGAGGTGAGGCTTGGCGTCTGGCTGGAGCCCCTGGGCGCCACAAGTCAGGGGTAGTCAACAGAGCTCGTGGCTGCCCCATCCTACTTGGTGCCGTGGGCTGTACAACGAAGTACACCGGCACCAAGGGGACGGCCTCCCGGTATCATGTGTTACTTGAAAGCTTGTATCTTTCAATACCTCGAAACAAAAGGGTGTCCTGGATCTGACGCGAAAATGCGGCATTCACCAGGGGCATCTTTGGACGCGTGCTTTCCTCCCTTGCAGTCCAGTGGTTTCCGTGGCGCCGTCGCGGTCCGCGCTTTTTGTGTTGACACCGATTGCAAGCGCCAATCGTCGAACTAACGAACCCACTGCACTACAGCGGGCCACCCCCTGAACCGTCCTCTAAATCCGGAAAACCACACGGCACTTGAACGACAACCACAACTTCGACCTTTGAAACAACAACTTGCACGCCCACCGCCTCTCCTTCCTTGAACTTCTCGTCCCTTCACCGTCCCTTAAAAACTTGAACGAGATCCAGGGTGCAGGAACAACGGACGACAAGTGGAATTACATCGACCGCTGCATTATAGTGTTGGTGCATACAATTCGTCCTCCATCAGCAGTCTCCCGCATTCGAGCTCCGCCTAGGACGACCCATCGACGCAGGCTACGCAGCATCACGACAAAAAAGTCAACACCAAAACAAAGTATTTACGGTAGTACTGTAGCCTTTTGACGGCAACGACGGAGGAATCCACCCTTTCTGTTTATCAATCCGCCACTGCGAACCCTTTGGACACCATCCCTGGCTGGACCCTGACTCTCAAAAAGCGACGCTTAACGACGGCGTTCACCTTCTCCGTCTGCCGCCCCACGCTTCTGGGCTTTCCTATCACTGTAACCACAGCGCTATAGCATCGTCGTAATCGTCCCCCACCACGACCTCGAACACCAGGCACCACGACTCCAGTCAAGGTCAATTCTTTCCCTCTAGGAAGACCGAGGAACCTCCAAAAACGCCGACCTCAGGAAACCGACCGAGACTGGCAACAGAGCCACCATGGAGAACTACCAGAAGCTAGAAAAGATTGGCGAGGGTACTACATCTCCACCTCCCTTCTGTTACCTCTTGACCACATACTGACCTCCCACCTTCCGCACAGGAACGTATGGTGTCGTTTACAAGGCCCGCGACTTGGCCAACAGCGGGCGCATTGTCGCGCTCAAGAAGATCCGTCTCGAAGCCGAAGATGAGGGTGTTCCCTCCACCGCCATCCGCGAGATCTCCCTGCTCAAGGAGATGCGCGACCCCAACATTGTGCGCCTCCTCAACATCGTTCACGCCGACGGCGGCACAGGCCATAAGCTGTACCTTGTCTTCGAATTCCTCGACCTCGATCTGAAAAAGTACATGGAGGCTCTTCCTGTCAGCGACGGTGGTAGGGGAAAGGCTCTTCCCGAAGGTACGGGCGCGGGACTGCACAACTTGGGACTGGGCGAGGATATCATCAAGAAGTTCATGAGCCAGCTTTGCGAGGGCGTCCGATACTGCCACAGCCACCGTGTCCTACACCGCGATCTCAAGCCCCAGAACCTGCTTATCGACCGCGACGGCAACCTAAAGTTGGCAGATTTCGGTCTCGCCCGCGCCTTCGGTGTTCCACTCCGTACTTATACTCACGAGGTCGTCACATTGTGGTATCGTGCCCCGGAAATTCTGCTTGGTGGTCGTCAGTACTCGACCGGTATCGATATGTGGTCCGTCGGTTGCATCTTTGCCGAGATGTGCACACGCAAGCCCTTGTTCCCTGGTGATTCGGAAATTGACGAGATCTTCAAGATCTTCCGGTACGTTTATGCCAATACCTGCTTTTTCCCTAGTCTTTCATACTGACTTCTTTTCCTCCAATAGTCTGCTTGGAACCCCTACTGAGGACATCTGGCCCGGCGTCACCTCCTATCCCGACTTCAAGGCATCCTTCCCCAAGTGGGTACGCGACTACAACGTACCACTCTGCCAGAACCTCGACGACGTCGGTCTCGAGCTTCTTGAATCCATGCTCGTCTACGATCCTGCCGGCCGAATCTCTGCCAAGGCAGCATGCAACCACCCTTACTTTGAGGACTACAACCCCAAGCCAAAGAGCAAATATCGCGACAGCAGCAGATACGCCTAGGGGCATTCGCCAATGTCAATGAATGAGCATCATGGCAACAGCAGATCGACTGTCCACGCTTTGAAGCCGGCTGCTTAGGTTCAGTTGGATCTCGGTGACCCCAATGGGGGCATATCGCCGCCAAGTACAGACCTTGGTGATTGTACGAGTGGCGAGTGACGTTGACACACCGAAGCGGTGACAGAAACACACTGTCATCATCATCATCAGCACCTGAAGCATATCATAGCATCCCACTTTGCTTTCAGGATACTCGGAAACATGATTTTCGACACATCAAGATACCCATACCTACTTCTGTTGTATGTCCGGTTGTGCTTTTAGGGAACAGCGTTCAAAGGGGTCATGGGTAAAGGGATTACATTGGAATGGAGTTCTGTCTGTATTACACAATCGGTGTTATCTGGAAGAGCAAATGGCATTAAAGGGATGGGGCTTTCTTTTAGCCCTGCAGCATTTTAGGGAGTTGTGGTGAAGTGTCTGTACACAGGGAGGGAAAAGGCGCAAGACATTGTTCCAATAGATCTCGCATGTACATACCCCCCTTTTTAAACACTGGTCCTTCGCTCGGAGATGCGAAGTGATGCCGGTTGTTTTCTTCATCTTCCACATGTCCTCTTTCTTCCTGCTTGCTGCCTGTCGCCATTGATCGATTTCCCTTGTTCGTTTCCTGACTGTCTTTCGTCTTGCCCAGCGCTCACCCACTCCACTACATACCCACAGCAGTATAGGCATTTCGCTCCTTCACTGACTTCCCACACGGCAGGCCATCGTCACGCTGACAGCGGCAATGAACGATACTTCTCCAAAACCAGCTGACTCAATCCTTCACCAGGTGGTTGGTTTGCTTCCAACCCTCGTGGTTGTGAAAAACAACATTACATGGGTGCATGGGCACCCACTCAACATGCCAAACCAGTCCGTCTTGGAACAATCTATAGTGATATGTAGGTTTGTGTCGCCTCGATGTCATGAAGCTGATTAACGTTAGAGGTATTGCACCATGGGAGGAACGGCTTGACGTTGTGATGCTCGTTACCCATGTCAACATCACTGTTAAGAGCTTGTGGTGGCCGATATTACCTAAAGTGAGTCCAAAAACAGGCTCCGGTGAGGCAGAACGGGCACTCTGTCCCAGTCTTCTCATGATGGGACTTTTAGGGAAGCTTCTGAGTGCTAAGACCGTTGCAGAAAGAAGCAGCCGGAATATTTGCGAGAGTATATCTTGTTTCTCTGTCCATTCTAAAGGATGAAGAATGCCTTGAGTCTTACATAGGGCCATGCACGAACCCTGTTGTTGCTATCCACTCACTCAGGGGCCCTTTGGACTGAACGTGCCGGGCCTCCGACCAGACACTCTGATAATCCTACCTCCATGTAAAGACTTCAACCTTTCTACTGTGTCCAGCTGATATAAGATGTTGTGGACTTACTAAGGACTGCGTTCGTTTTCAGAGTATGAGTTCATACTGCCTGCAAAATGGCAATACACGAATTCCAATGTGATGTTGATCGCCCAATCTTACTTGCCACCGATACGGCATTCCCGTTCAGGAAGTATGTTGATAAAGCGGAGGAGTCTTGTTGACGAAGAGGCTTGTCGTCGAGGAGTGTCGTTGGGAGTTGGTACAGTCCAGAATCGTCCGGGAATTTTGGGTATAAAGAGCACGAGTCCTCACGACTTTAACCATCTTCCGTTCCTCATCACTCACACCAACTCGACACAGTCCATCCACTGCAGCCTTCCAGTCTCTTGACTTTCCAAGCCTCTTACCCAAGCACACAGCTTCATCCATCACCATGCAGATCATCTCCGTCCTCACTGCCCTTGTGGCCTTCAAGCTTGCCGCCGCCCTTCCCTCGGGCCCCGATACCGGTGTCGTCACTCATGTCGACTCCGCCGATATTCCTGCGGCTTACAAGGTCTTTAATAAGACCGATATTGCTACCCGCGACCTTGACAAGCGTGCTACCCTCGGTGTGATGGCGCCATGGCACCACATGCCAACACTTGTCAGGTCCCTGTGTTTCGATCCCATCTGTCACATGGGCATTGCATATAAGAACCCTTATTTCCTTCCATCCCATGTAACTAGCTTCCTCTTTCTTCCTCATCTTTAATATCTTATTACATTCGTCTGAACCTTTTGGAGCCTCGGCCCATAATTCTACGTGCCGTGACACTCGGTGTCTATCTCTGCGTGGACGCTGGGTTTCAGGGGTCCTGCGAGCATATCACCAGCCAAGCCAACCAATGCAGTACGTTCCAACAGTTCGCCCTTTCTTGGTCATGTGCATTGTTAGATTAAACTATGGTGACTAACCTTCATTTCACCCTCCAGTCAAACTCGATAGCACTCTCGCTGGTAGAGTGTCCGCCGTCGGTCCCGATCAGGGAACCTACTGCCGCTTCTTCTTGTACGTTGATACTAAACCCCCATTCCGGCCTTTTTCTCCTTTCCGACTGGCCTCATCTTTGACATTGACTAACCTTTCGTCACTGCGAATAGCTCCAGCAACTGCGTTGATACCTCTTCCAATAACTGCGAACACTTTGATGACGTGTATCCTGGCCACGCCCTGCATTTAGATCTGAGTTCTCTTCAACTTCTGACTGCCAGGTCATGGTACAGAGGTATCTTGGAAGCGTGACAGAAAGGAGGGCTGGGTGTGTTTCTTTTCCATGTGTTCTAGTCACTCATTAACTTCAAATTCATTGGGATCCTTTTCATCAAGCCTCTTGAGTAACCCCAAAAAAAGTGAACGAAAACCAGTAAAGGGGTGGTAAGTCATCTCAAGCACAAGATCCAGATGAGACTTTGCCCCTTGTGTATGCCGCTGCAACATGATGATTCTTGGACACTAAACGAAAGCAAACCTCGATGACCAACGTGGAGACAAAGCACAACTCTACTGAGTGCCCCAAACAAATATTTCCGTCCCTTTCAGGTTCAATTGGACTTTCTCTCCCTTCAATTTCCCCAATCCTAATACGATTTGGTCCTCAAGCTCCTTGGGATCACACGGAAACACTGATCAGGAACGTACCGTCCTCTAACCTCGTTCATCTCTAGCAGACAAGTACAATTCAATACTGGTTTGTTTGTTAGTTTGGTTCTTCGGCAATGGTTGAGCAGGGGGGATTTGCAATTTTTATTGGCCTCTCCAGAGAGGAATCTGGTCTTCGTTTGCAGTGACGGACAATGACCAGGGCCTAATGCGCTATAGAAGCCTCTTTTTTATGCTTCTATCCGTCTCCTTCGAGCTCCCAAAGATTGGAAGATATAAGAGCGCAGTCCCCTACGGTACCCGTCCGCTCGAAGCCCGAATGCTTTTCCACTTTCAATGGCTCAGGAGTGGAAATGGGCGGTTTTTTGTACCAAACTAACAAACAAACCAGGGTTAGATTGTAGTTAGCCACTCCTCAACAGCAGCAGTATCCTTCCTGAATCAGCCCTTTTGAGCCTCAGTCTTCACCGCGTCAAACACCAGCCAGCCCATCCAGCCAGCCCCTTATCCACTACACGCCACCGCGTCACCTCGACCTGACAAAACGGGTAGCTACGGCTCGCCAGGGTCAGTCCTTTCTATCTGGCGCTCCCGGAACCAAGTTGAACAGACTGAAAACATGGGGGGGGTTGTGTAGCCGCGGCAACCGACACCGGCGATAGTGTAGCACAAGGTTGAGTGAGAGCACCAAAGAGTAAGGTAATTTCCCTTCGGCCATTTTCGATGACTGAACTGGGGAAGTAGTCGTACATGCGATGGATCAAGCTGATTTTCAAGTTGGAGATGATGGATTCGGAACATCCCGGTACAAGTGAAGAAAGCTGGTACGCCGGAGGTGGAATTATGTTGTGGCGTGCTAGGATTTTGCTTGATTAGGCGCTCGTGGTTGGAGAATCGAGTATGTTTCGGGCGGGAATCGAGATGAGATTGTCGTGAATAGACTAGTATCTCAGTCACGTTAGAGAAGTGAGAGGGAAACGAGAAGAGTGTAAGTAGGTGGTCAAGGGAAGGGATGTTCTACTACTACACCTCACCGATGATAGCCATCTCGGTGTTTCGTGGTTCATGGAGACTCACGGTGAACGTCGAGCGAGCTTTCTTGCTGTGAACAGCGCCTTCCTTCCTTTGCATGAGTACATCACTGCACCACTGCATATTAACTGCACAATGCACTGCTCAATTGCATTGCACTGCACTGGACAATACTCACTGCAAGATCGGCAAGCCCTGCGATGCAGTGCACAAAAATCAAGGCTGCAAAGCAAATGTGCGGCGTAGTCCGGCTGGGGACGAGATTTGTTAGTGTAATTCGATCACGATCTAATTTCAACGGTTGAGCGCCGTGAACCAAAGTCATGTCGCATAATGTCTTGACCATTTACCTTTTCGGGACCTGACTGCAACACACGCAACACTCAACCGTTGAGCCGGTGACACCTCCCACTTGAATACTAGTATATGCGCACTTCTTGGCCCAGCGAGACTCAGCTTGACGGACTTGATGGACTTCTCTTCCGAGTCAGCTGCATACGTCACTGCCGCCAGTTGCTCACTGCCGGGTACTAGTCACTATTCAGTGGATTGATGATCGCTCAAACATGGCGCACCGTGACAGACCTGGGACACTCACGCACTCGACGGAGGAGGATACTTAGTACCTGCTTCAAATACACTTAATTGATACGACCACGGTGTGAAAACCACACTTCCGACCCACTCACTCACCAAGTGAGGCAGCGACGTCCAACTCCCTCGAGCGAGAACTCAAGATGAGATCGAGATAAGGTACCACGACCAGCCCGTCTGTTAGTGCCGTCAAATTCTCCCATAGTCAATTTCATCCCTCGACTACCACTCTTAACAGCTTCTCGGGATGTGGTACTCGGGTTTTGGCGAGCACGAATGTTGACCGGACTTTCCGTCTTGAGTCTCCAGTCCAGTCCTCACGTTGAGTCCATCCCCCAACCGAAGACTCGCAGTTTCTCAACTCTGCCTTCCGCACTTCACTTCCTTGCGTCCATCATAATTCACGAACAGCAGGAACAAAACAAAGACAGAAGGAAACAGCCAAATCTGATTGTACCTCGCCAAAAGATCTGTTAAGAGGGGTAGTAGAGCGATCTTTTTTGCCATAGTTAAGGTTGAGACTCACTAACAGATGCTGGAGGGGATACATACGATGTTTGTAAACCGCCATCGTGACTTCCGCCCCCACGTCCACACTGTTTTGACACCGGCAGTGCACTGCAGTGCATCCGCGAGCTTGGGTGCCGTAGCTAAATGTTCTAAAAGTTGTGGCTTTGATATACCAGTGATGCATCGAACATCATCGGACGTTGCTGCGCTGCGCTGCATCCGAGTTCTTAACTCCCGTACTGTACTCACTGCACTCACAGGATACATCTGATTTCCTCCTCGCTCTGCTATTTCTGGTCCTGATGTTCCCGCAATAGTCTACCGATTGTTAGCCCACTCCAACCGTAGACCTAAACACTGGTCCCAACGGTCGGTGATGACATCCCGTCCCAACCTGAGCCCGAGGGTGAGATGAGAGGTGAGAAAGGAAATTGGCTTACCATATTTAGAGCATTCGACCCTGACTGCAACTCAGGTTTTGGTAAACGTCTGCGACGTCTACAGTCCGCAACCTCTCTGCAGTATCTCCGAGATCGATTACTATATCCATCGATGTGGTGCCGGCCTGGTCTTGGAAGGATTTCGCAACCAAGTTGTTGGTTCAGGCATTGCCAAACCCAACTGCCATCCTCTTCTCACAGACCGGGGTAAAAAATAAAAAAATTAAAAAAAATTAAAAAAAATTAATAATTTGGATCGCCCTCAGCCCTACCAAGCGAGTTGTACCAACCTCCCTGACAAACTTGCATTTCATGCATCGCCATCGCCATCGCCAACCTGTCAACTACACAGTAAACCGAGCAAGGATCGGATCGAACTTCCAACCTTCCCCCTTCCAACCTTCTTCAACTTCCAACTTGGTTCCACAACGTCCCTCGAAGAAGGATCCTCAACCGTAAGACCAAACTCGCATATCAAGATCCTTCTCCTTCCACGTTTTCTACATTCCAGACTACCCCGGTCCCAACGCTTTGCGCCGTACATAGAGTACAGTAAGTAAGTAGCGTAGACGCAAACAACAAACGCGCGGTTGTGAGCAAGCGAGCGGCGTCAGCGGCGCGGTAAAGAGCTGTAAGAATGCTACCGCAAAATCTCACTCATAACGGAGATGCTTTGTGGATCGTACCCGGATTATGAGCCAATTCAATTGGCAAGATGCTGCATATGTAGCTAAGAGCAAGCTCAAAACACCCGCATAAGGTGTGGCCTTCCCCAAAAGAGCATCTCCGTTATGAGTGAGATTTTGCGGTAGTCCAGCGCTTAATATGGCAAATGTAATTACCGACAGCGTTTAAACCCGGCGTTTGTTACTGTTGTTAGCCAAGCGACAAGCGGTGATTGGTTGGTTCGTGCTAACAAGTCCGATTTGATGTCAGGTTAAATTGATGGGAATTGAGATGCATGGAAATTCGATGGCTCCCAGCCAGTGCTTTTGGGATTGAGGGTATTTCTTGATGCGATTGTTTGGGCCTCCATGCCGGCAATGGGCAGTGGCCCCCAGATGTCCGATATTTTAAGTTCGTCTGGAGTTCGGTCCGGGCCAAAGACGGTACCTAACCCGACCAAGGACCCACCCGGCGCCGACCCCGCTTATGCATGTTAGCGCCGATGTGGGTCATCTCCGCCTCCGGGGCCCGGTCTCTGCCGGACGTCCTTCCGCATCAGTCAGTCGGGGTCGGAACCGGCGTTTCGTTTTGCACTGTGGGTGCAGTAGTCGATCTTCAACCACCGTTGAGATGCATGTTTGGTGTCGCTCGAGTAAAATTAGGTGATACCGGTGTAACGTGTCTAATCCCGCAAACCAAGTTTAGATCAGTGTTTCTTGATGTATAATCGTTTTTGTCCGTTGATACTACTTCGTGTGCGATATTGTTGATGCATCCATTTCGTAGTAATGCCCGTATCTTCAAAGACTTCCATCAGCGTAGTCAGACTGATAGAACATACAATCCTGGCCATAAACCGGGCTTTGGTCGGTTCTCAACTTGATAGTTGAGTTTTTTTGCTGTCCATATGCTTTCCATATGTTTCACCAATGCATGCACACAAAAGGGGTAGCCGACCAAGTTACCTACTTTACTCAAATTATCGTGGGAATGTTGGTGTTACCACACCCGTTGAGACCTTGGCAAACTTGGGTTTGACATGTCGCATCGTGATGATGATCTCAGGAGCGGCCGTCAGATGAGAGAGAACACCAGACGCGTTCAGGAGTTTCTCGCGATGGTGTGAAGCAAATTTGGCGTCGGGACTAGAACCTTGAGAACCTTGGTGGAAGGGGAGATGAGTGGTTGCGCCGGTGTGGTAACACGGCTGCACGTCATAAGCCACGCGGAGAAACCCTGGAGCAACCAACCTTTAATTCTTCCCCTGTTGTAACCTTCAGTGTGTTTTAGTGCTCCCCCAAACGGTTCATTCGGGGAGTCGGACAAAATTTTGATTTGCCTTGGAGGGTTCGCATGTGAAAGTAGGCCATCCTTGTTGAAGATCGTTGGTGACCGAGGTTTGAAAGTCCTGATGTGAAGGCTTGTTGTTTCTCGTTTCGCTTTTGTGGCTTGTCGAAAGACCGAACTCATCCCACCCTCTCCGAGGTCGTCTTGCGACGCCGAAGTTGGAATCACAGCCTGGTGAGGGCGTCGTATCCTTCTTGCTCACGATGAACCATTCGCAACAAGCCCGGAGGCTCCGAGATTCAACTTCTACACCCTCCCAGCTGTATATCCCGTATCTGGCGCTCGGTGTCCGGACTGTCATGGCTTTGTGTGCTGAAAGCCTCCACAAATGGTGATGCGTCGATTGCATCTTCCAAAAAATCGTGTGCAGGTGCATGCCACGGCAGGGCAGATTTCTGATTGCTGACTTTCAGCCTGATGATTTCACATGTGGCTATCGTCAGTGTAGTTGAGCCCCCGTCAGGTAGGACGCATCATCAGCCATCAGATGGGGCTTGATCGTCGCCTTCCGACTTTAACCGCTTGTCGATCAACGCCAATCAGGGTCTCATGGAAATTCAGGGACTGAAGAGCCGAGAGGCAAGGATTGCGCGTACAACCCGTATTTGCGTATTCGAAGCAAAAAAACTTTTCCCATGGCTACGTGCCACCTTTGCAAGGCATCGCCCGAGTTTCGCTTCCCAAGCGACCGCCGAAAGCCACCTAGCTAAGCCACAACCTCTCACCTGTCATTCTTGTTTTCGAGATTTTTGCTGCCACTGCGGCTTGACAAAGATGATTGGCTCTCCATGTCCAAGTCTCTTAACAAGAGCATAAGAAAACAGGGCGCCTCAAGACATGGATGGGCCAATCAAGGCCTTGGGCGGCAGTTACACGGCTCTTGCCTCCGACATTGGCAAATGAAGCTGACCGACGGATAGACGCTTTTGAGGCTGCGATTGCTTGACATCGTGGACCGTTATTACGGATGTTCGGAACCAAGAGAAGAATTCTTTTTCGTTGCGATTTTGCCATCCTCATTGTAAGTCCGCGACTGCTATAGGACCGCCACTCAATTGACTGACATTTGTGCTGTGTTGTTTTGTTGGTATCCCTCGCGCAATCCCTGACATTAAGACAGGAGGGGATGTTATTTACTGAAGATTGAGGTTATCAGAGTTGCATAGTAGATGAATCCAAATCATCACCACTCAGGCACGCCAGGGCAATCAATGGAGAGTGACGCCCTTGACGTCTTATCGGCCCGCAGATGAGCCATGGTGTGAATGCATCAACGTTGAGTCCATTTCGTTCAGCCACGCGTCCCAGCTGTCCCGAAATCTACACAACCATTATCTGCATTTCGGGTGGTGAAGCCACATCAATGCAAGTCTCAGGGGCATCTGCGATTGGAATGGTGGATGAATTACCATGGAACCTCCCGCTGCCGCATGGGGTATCATTGACCTGCTGTTGATTTCGTATTCGATCGTCGGTTGCCGACTGCTGAAACTTGCGTCGATTAAAGATATCAAACGTGGCTAACCCGGAGGCATGATCTGTACGTGTATAGCAGTCGGGCCTATCATGGCTGGCTCTGCGCACCGTAAACTGCAGCCTGTTGGCACAGGATCGTCTCGTTTGCAAGTGACAACGGACGGGAGGTGGAATGTTTAAGTGGTCGGCCACGGACGCGGACCGGCGCTATCAAGACCGGTGGACCCACCCGGAGCGGGCCCAAACTCTCGGCGTGGGGTACCGGCCTATCGGGGTCATCGGCACGACAGCCTCGTCTTTCGACGATCTCGGCAGTCGGAAAGACCACTTTTCATCATGTGGACGGATGAGCTACTGCGCAGATCGAACGCTGGTTGCGGTGTTTACCCCTCTCTTTAGTCTTCAGGGGTACCGTGACCGGTATTCCATATCTGCTCCAGAGAGTCTTGATTACCATTGTGACCGGAGACGAGAGGCCGGCTCGGGTGTTTGGACGTTGTGCGTTTCGTTTCACCGGGACGCAATGATGGTTGCAGTGATGGCGTGCAGGGCTCCATTCTCAGGGGAAACAGTGTCAGCGCTCCCGAGGTGCGTGTGAAAGCTGGGGAAACAGAACGGAACCCCTGTGTCAAGAAGCCCCTGGGTATTGCCTACCCGTGGACATATCTTGCACTTTGCACATTGTGGCCATGACATTGTGATGTTGACAATTGAACGACTCCACGAGGGGCGTCGGCTATGTCAGGTGCCGGAGTTTGTTGAGGCCGGGCATTTCGAGTCGGTAGGTCGGGTCTATGCCTGACCATGAAGCATGGCTTGATACGTGGCCACCGTCGCCGGCGAGTTGCAAGATGGATGACGGTGTGGAATGTCTGCCGTTGATTGGGTCGGGATGATCATCTGCTGGACCTGTGCGTTGTCAATCCCATCAACTGCCTGGTCTGATGGTCCAAGCCAAACAAGGGATTGTTCAGTGGAGGAGGGGATCCTCAGGATTGGCCGGTCCATGACGGTCTGGGTGGCGGGACCCTAGACCCGAACCCTAAAGGGCCCCCAAAGTGCTCAGCAAAGCACGGGCCCAACCACTGCCTGACCTCATGCTTTTCTCAACTTGAACCTTTCCACTTGTCAGTTTGGGCGACGCTGACTCGATCCTCCTCTTCTTCTCTCTCAAACAACCGAGGTGATGGACATCCATGCATCAATTTCTGTCAACGCCTCGTTTTGGAAATAACGATATTCACAGGTGCAACGCAGTCCAATCGATTGCGCCCATCGCTTGCGGTTACCGGCACGGGCTGGTCTCGCTCGTAACTGGTCTGGCAGGACTGTCACTGCACCGACTGGCAGGCCATCGGAAAGGGTCTGGCCGTAGACCGCTTTTGGCCAAAGCGTGAGCCCCTCGTCTGTTTCATGTCTGGACATCGGGCTCCAGACCCGGCCAATGGCATCCATGGCTTCCAACCAAAGCCCATTGTCCGCCGAACATCTGTCGACCTCTCAACCACTCATCCAGATCCTATGGGACTATCCAGGACACGAGACGAGGGCATGGCATGGGCATGGGCATGGGAATATGCAAATCCAGAGCCATTCAAAACGACATGGGCGGAACCAGACGAGCAGACGACCGAGAACAGACCTTTCGATCCCAAGAACCCAAGAGTGTCCAAGACCGGCGAGACATGGAGGAGGTCGATAGCCCAATGTTGATGACTCGATCGACACTCAACATTCAAGCAAGTGCAAGATAGGGATGGACGGCCAAGGTGTGCCTCGCATGGAAACAACGTTTCAACACCAAATTGCTGCCACAAGGGCTGCAGATATTGGGAGTCACAGACTGAATAATGATAAAGGGTGACACCAGACAATATCTTATTTCACATATCCTCCCTCACCCGTATGGACTGGTCTCCCTTGTGGTGAAGCACGATATATCAAAAGTATGCAATTTTCACCTTCCCTTGATGCCATGTCACCTACAAATCGGCGTCGATAAAGGTGCATCATCGTCCACCACATGTCAGGTCGCTAACATCTCGACTCTTGACCTGATTCAGAGAACCTCATTGGACTACTCACAATTAACCATCCTCAAGTGTTTGTTATTTTGGGGATCTGTACCACGTCGTCCTGCCTGGAAGCGACATCTTGTCGAAGCCAAAACATCGAACGCGCTACGAACCCCTACAAGTTAAACCCCGTTGAAACCCCTGGCCCGCTTCGCCTCAGAGTTACCGCTGCATCCAGAGCCATCGAGAGCGAATCAGACAGCGCCGACGTGTGGTACCGGGCGACTGCTCGAACATTGTATCCTCCCACGCAATTCTGTCAGAGAGAAACCGTCTGCACTCGACTCTACAACCGCGCTGTCCACATTAGCGCGCGACTGTTCCGTTGCAGTCGACCAGAATAAACTTTTAGTCTTCAGGGTCGGTCAAACGACGTACATATTAATTCAAACAGCGTCCCGCCATCTCCCGGACACAAAGTAAACATCACCACCGCTCTCCAAAGCACCAACCAACACCAACACCGCAAGCGTTGACGCCTGCCTTTCCTTTTCAGTCGCATCAACACCCGGGTATCCACAACGACAACCTATAGACAACTCTCCTGCAGGATCAGGATTTCCACTTAATTATACACATACCGGTTTCTGTCTCCGACGACTCGCCATCAAAGCTAATTTAGTAGTGCTGGTCACTTTTATACAACATCAAAACACTCCACCATCTTATCTGACTCGGTCCGAGGCATCCTGATAGCTCCGATCTTCCGTCGCCGGCTCGTGTTCAGACGATCAAAAAGTCAAGCCACCTCCCCAGGCCCACCGCCGACACCGACACCAAACCCAACCCAAACTCAACATCAAACTCTTTGGCCTTCAGTGCCTTTTAGGTGAGTCGCATCGCATCACGGGCCGCAGCCAGCCGGGACTCCCTTTCTCCGAGGCATTTCCAGCACTTCTGAACAGCCGACGGCGTTGTCCGCTCACAAGTGCCCTGAATCTTGCCTTCGAGACGGCTGTCTTGGGTGATTGGTTGCATTAACAAGACTGACCAGCCAGACAGGGATCTCCAGCGCCCAGGTTCGCCCCCGGCCACTGCCAACCCACACCCGTCAACTTGTGCAGCATTCCAGCCAGGGCCGCTCACGCCTGGAACCACGCTGATCGCTGATCTCACCCCCCTCTCGGCCCATTCTTGACACCCCTACACCCCCACTGCGACTGCGTCCGATTCAGTGGGCCACCTCACTCTCCACTGTTGAGAATCACGGCACCAGCTCACGCAACCCCTTGTTGTTGCCGGTACCGCACCCCCTGTCCACCTGTCCTTCCAGGTTCACCACGCACCCTTCACCACCTGGAACGCCTGCTCAGCCTCGTGTACTTTCTCTTTTTGCACGTCACCTTCTGACGAACAGCCACTGAGACACGCAGCAAAAAGTGGAAAAGCCCAAGGTCCAGAAAGCCCACTCAGAAGCCTCCAGCAGTGACCCATCGCTACCTGACCCTACTATTTACTAGGCTCAAATACCCCAACTTTTTCTCCCTTTTTCATACATAGTGCCTCATTCCGCCCGCATGAGCTTCGCCGCACGTCAACTTCACCTCGTGTAAGACTTGGCCGGCTGTCCCACACCCTTTTTCCATTTCTTGTTATATCATCACCAGGGTGACCGTCCTCGTCGACATTCCCTACTACAACATCTCTTGTTGACATTTCGTCATCAGCGTTTTTTTAAAAATTTTCTGTTGTTGCCTTTTGCATCACTCACATCCTTCTCAACTCACATCAACACATACACACAACACATATCACAATGGGCCTACTATCAACAACGAGCATGAGCCTCACTGAGCTCAATGCAAAGGCTCTCGACAACTTTGTCTACAGCAAGGTCGACAGGGAAATGATCAGGTTTTTGGCTACCGCCGCCAGCGAAGTTATCCAATGCGATCCCACCATGATGCCATCACCAACAGTCGAGGCCTCTTCAGGAAGGGAACAGCAACCTACCGCGCCACCAAAGGTTGTCAAGTGTGAAGATGGCGGACTACCTACCCTCGAGGCCTTCATCAGCCAGCTTGTCGTCAGCTCCAACGTCCAGGTCCCCACTCTCATGTCGACTCTGGTCTACCTCAGACGTCTAAAGTCCCGCCTTCAACCCAACGCCAAGGGCCTCCGTTGCACCACCCACCGCATCTTCCTCGCTGCTCTCATCTTGGCCGCCAAGTACCTCAACGACAGCAGTCCCAAGAACAAGCACTGGGCCAGCTACACCAACATGTCGAGCTCCGCCTACAACTTTGGCTTCAGCCGCACCGAGGTCAACCTGATGGAGAAGCAGCTCCTCTGCCTTTTGGATTGGGAATTGCGCATCACCGAGGAGGATCTCTACCGCGAACTGGACTACTTCCTGGCCCCCATCCGCCGTGACATCGAGGTCCGGCACGCCCGTCGCATGCGCGAGAAGGCCGAGAAGCGCCAGCGCCAGTTGGAGGAGGAGGCCTGGGTCCAGGTTGCCGCCGCCGCCGCCGCTACCCAGCACGTCCAGCAGCAGCAACAGCAACAGCCTACTTACATCTCTCCTCCCTCATCCCGTGGCAGCTCCCGCTCGCGCGGCGGTTACGCCTCTCGCGACACCTCGCCACCCGGTCTTTCCAGCTCCGCATCTTCCTACACCAGCTCCACCAACGGCAGCCGCTCGACGACTCCCGACAGCGAACTGGACCTTCCTCACTCTTACGTTGCCATCAACGGCGACGATTACTACCAATCTGCTACTATCCCGCCTTGCGTTCCGGAGAAGGATGCCGCGGCCGTGTATTTCAGCAACACGCGCGGCGCCGTCTCCTCCGCTGCCGGCAACAAGCGCGGTGTTCTCCCCTACGAGATCACTGCTGAGGACCTCGAGGATGGCAGCAGGGTGAAGCGCATGCGCGGCATGTTTGGGCGCGTGTTTGGCGCTAACGCTGATCGGAATGGTATTCCGGTCAGGTAATTCGACCTGTTGGACTGACAAGGTCATGTTTTTTGCTTTTTGTTTCCTGTTTGTCTCATCACTCGTCACTACCTTATGCATTGCATCGAAATGCATTGACTGCATTCATATCGGCGTTTTTTTACTCTTTGGGAAAGGGTGGTTTTGGTTTTTTGCTTTAGACCTTTTTCACACCAAAAAGCGAGGTGTTCACTGGCTGGCGAAGTTCTACATCAGCATCATTGTCATCATCATCATCATCATCATCATCATCATCATCACAGCATTTTCATACAGGGGTGGTTGGTGGTTGTTTGTATCGATCTTTTTTTTTTTTTTTTTTTTTTGTATTGTTGGGCATATACTACTGTCATCTCTCTCCTACTAATGATGGGAACGAATGGGTTGGAAGGTCATTATCGGGATACATATGGATGGTTGGGTTATATGATGGGAATATTGTGTGATGATGGACGATGAAGGGAAAGGAATGGGTCTTCTGGCATCAAGAAACTGCCGGAATATTTTACTACATGAACAAACCAAACAAACAAATGGAAATAACGTTCACACTTGCTACCCTTCTTCTTTGGGTAGCAAGGTGATGATTCAAGCAATCACTTCTCTGACTCTTTTGCAACATGCCATGACTTGTGAATGATTGATTGATCAACTACTCTCTTGAGCACGCAATGCGGTAATACCTTCAACACCTCGGCGCAGCTTTTTTCTTCTAAGCACGTGGCCGTGTTCTCGACACGAAAACCGCATAAAGTTCTCGCGCAGAACAAGGGAGGTCCTTGGGTGATCACGGTGGTTCACGGTGGTTCTGGCGAATCCATCCGATCCGTTACGAAGCTCCATAGAAGCTGTGGAGCCCTCGTGTAGGATGGAGCACATGCAACTGCAGGAACAGCAATGTTGGGGATGGAAGTTCGGACGGAAAAGGGATGCGATGCAGTGCAGTGGGAATGTGGAAAGGGAATGCTAATGCGGAATGCGCATCCGTTCCTGATCGTCGAGGTCAGGTACGGAGATACTTACGCGGTACGTATCCCTACGGATGTTGGAATTCACGGCGAGTCGGGGAGATGCTACGCACGTGGATGGGACGGGACGAAATGGATGCCGTTCGTGTGGTTATTTTTTGTGGATAATATCCGGTGATGAACTCGCAAGGCAGATATGCGCACCGTCTGTAGGCACCTAGTTCTAGTCCAGAGGATCGATCATCGACGATGCTCTAGGCAGATTATCCATTTTAGGCTGCAAGTCTTTTTTCACATATGGTTCTGGCAATGTTTTCGGGATCATTGAAAGTCACTTTTGTTCACAATTGTCAGGCGGCCGCGTGTTCATATGCCAATATACACGACGATACACTATCCTCTCTAATCAACTTCTTTGGTCCATCGACTATATCGCCCTATGACTGCGCGCATCCGCAGTACATACGCCGTATCATGTCATGTCATGTCATGTCATATCGCAATTGATAATAAGCCTAATTTCCCAGAGTCAGACTGGCCCATACCACCCCCAATAGACAACACCTAGCAGCCAGCCCTACCCGCATCCGACATCTAAGCCATCAAAGCCCACGTGCTTTCATTAAACAAATGCACATTCGATATTGTACATACGCAGGCACAGGTATAGGGTGCATCCCGTTACAGTACCGTTACCGTAGGTTAACTTCCAATCTCCTTCATCTTGTTGTTCATCCTGTTCATTCTGTCAATTAGTGACTCACGACATTTGCAACAATTTCAACACTTTTTCATCTCCCGCTGTTCCCGACTTCTCGACCTCCCGGGGCGCTCAAGGCACAATTTCCACGGCACCACAGGCGACAAAGCCACAATGAAGGAAACCACACAAGCCATTGCGCCAAGCGGGCGGGACGGGATCTCATGACTGACCGACTGACTGACTGACTGGCTGATGACAGATCATCCGAACTGGATTCGCGTACGCGTCCACAATTCCGCGGAAAAGGGATAAAGGGAAAAGGGAGGAAACACGCGTTCATCTCCCCATCACGAAAAGTAGAAGGCGAATCTCGAATCTCGAATCTCGAAATCTCGGTGTCCCGACCTTGCCGTGGGATGGGATTCTTGGATTCTTGGCACAAAGTCGATTGAGGCGGAGCGCAGAGGGAGCCCACTAAAGGCCTTATCGCGGCCGTTTAGCGTCGGCCGATAAGCTTACCTAGTGCTGTACCCCGCCTCGAGCCCGCTAAGGAGGTCCCGTCCCCGCCGCGCTGGCTCGCTCGCTGGTCCCCGCTCCCCGCCCGCTCTTCGCCGAGTCCGCCAGGTACAGTACATACCTTAACGGCCGGGCCACCCCGGACGGTCGTCGCACACTGGCCCGCTCCGGTTGATCGGTGGTCGGCGGTCGGGTCTCACGATAGCCGATGCCGGTGCCGGTGCCGCTAAGTCCGGGGTTTCGATGCCCCAGACCCTGCCGAGCATGCCAATTCTGGCCGGGTCTGTTCGGTCGGCCAGGCCGGGGTCTTGGGACTCTTGGCTGTGAGGCGCATTAGCTTATCCCCGGGCGATCCCCGGCACCCCCCGGTCCCCGCGGGGCTAGGCCATCAAGGTTCCCCGTTTAGCCGTTAGGAGGTGGCATTGCGAAATCGGCTCGCGGGGGTAGTGGACACGGTGAGTCCGGGGTCTCGTCGGGCGGTCTCGGCCTAGACTGCCGTGGCCATGGTATGCATTTCCTTGTTTGCGGTGATGACAAGGTGGGAAATTGTTTTATGCGACGGTCGACGGAGTGGAATTGTGCATCTCCGTGACTCGTGTGTTTTCCTCTACGGAATAGCGCCGACGTTGGATGTTCACATTGCGAGCTTTGCGCGTTTGTTGGTCCTACTGGTAGGATTGTGCATATCAAGTTCCTTCTGGATTTCCCACCCTCAAACGCCTTGACAGTTGCCAAGACTTCCCGAGAATTGAGCTGACCACAACTTTTGACAAACGGACCATCGAAACGAAAGACGAAAATTAAGAAACTCAATTATATCATCAGAAAGAGTGCTCTCTTGATAGTTTCAAGCATGCTGATGTCGAATCTACAATCATTTTTTCTTCACCTCCTCATTTGGTGGAAATATGGGCAAATGAAGTCTTGTTCTTTTCGTTTCGATGGTCCGTTTGCCAAAAAGTTGTCGTCAGCTCAATTCTCGGGAAGTCTTGGCAACTGTCAAGGCGTTTGAGGGTGGGAAATACTCGGAACGGGAGGTTGGAGTTTCGTCGGAAAGTTGGTCGCCGGCCGCAGATGAGGGCCCAGCTTCAGCCCTCTACAAGTAACACCAACCCAACCGACCGCATTTACCAGCCAGCCGGGTGGGCGTTGGCTGCAAGCTGGTTAGTTGCCTTTACCAACCTCCTGGAAAATCCATGAGTAAATGAGTTGGAGATTGTTAGTGATCGTTTTTTTGATAATGTTGGATCCATCTGGCTAAGTACCTATTGGTCCCTCCATTGAAAGTTTCCACGTCAACTCCAGTCCGATGGTCAACTGGTGATGTTGTCACTTGTTCCTTCGACAGCTGACTAGGTAGCTACTCTCTCTACTGAACGAACGGATGACACTATCTATTCATCTTGACTGAGCCACGCTGCGATATCACCACTCCCGCGTCTTTAAAACTGCACTTTGAAGCAAGCGCCCCAAAAGATTTTCCATGGTGAGTTGGCAGTTGTTGGTCACCACTCTGTCGAATGCTGTACATATGCACCGCTCGTTTGCTTCATCTTGTCATATGTAGGAAACCCGGTTGGTGACCCGTCAGTCCGTCAATACAATTGTTGGTTGCAAACGGGCGAGTACAGTATTGGTTCAATCATGTCATGAATGGATGGATGGCTGGTTGGGGACGAGGCTGAGAATTGGCAATTTCCCGATTGGCATAAGCTTGACCATTGCCATGATGCTCGCCCCTTGGTACCTCGTGTGTACGTGTACCTGGCGGAAATGCCATCTTGCGGCTCAGTGTCCTTCCTCGTACCCCCACCGTGGCCGTGGTATATGTTCCATGGAATTGGAAGCTTTTGTCCGATACCAAATTGCCAATGTGCACTATTCGTATACATCGTAGTACCCTGAAGTCGTAACGCCGTACGTGTATCAAGGAGTCAGTGAGTGGGTGGAATCGGAGCCATCGGTTCGCTTGCTTGACCAAGATGAGAAAAGCTCCTTATAGAATCAAGAGTGTAGTAATCCGATGGGTACGGTAAGGCAGCCTCACGTCAGTCGGCCGCTTTTCCCGTCCCTCGTTTCGCTGCTCGTGTATCGTCCATCCTTTCCACGTATTCCCGTACCCGCTACGACGCTGTCATTTCCCATACTTCTTATCAATCTCGCACCCGCATCCGCATCCGCATGTGTGCTCGTGAATGCGGCGTGGGCGTGCGCGGCGCCGCTTTGATATCGTAAAAAGGTTATGTTGGGGGCTGAGCACCTTGTCTTGTTGTCTGTTGTTCCTTTTGGGGACCAAACCGCTCTCGGTCCTTGATTCTTTTGAGTTTCCAAGGAACCCCGGATTTTCACGGTTCCTCCTGCAGGGCGCTGCGCTAGCTGAGTGACATGACGACGACGAACGACGCTGACATTGCTGCCACTGCTGCCCTGTCAAGCGGGAAGCCCCCCAGCTGTGCTGCTACCTTGAAATGTGCTGATGGGGTTGAGAGCAAGGCCAACTTGCATTCCCGTCTTCATTTCAGCGAAGCATGGATTTTTTTTCGCCCGCTCATGTCGCCGTCAAGCCAACGCCGACACAACACCTAGGTAGCGTTCCAACAACCTTCCAAAGACAGGTAGCTCCCGGTACATTGGGGATTTGTCTCCATGCGTTTGTCAATAGCTTCACCCGGGTTCTCAAGGCTCATCATCAGGCACTTCCTCCCCGAAGAAGACCAAAATGGCCTTTCACGAATTACCAATTCGCCCACCATCAATATCATATCATGTCCCCGGGCCCGGGGAGGCTATGCTATGACTGCGACGCAAATCTCCCGGCCGGGCGCCGATTGGCTCGGTCCAGAGGCTGGGTTAGGTTGGTGACATGACCATCGCCGCTATGTGTTACCACCACCGGTAGATGCTATGCAATGATGCGGGTAATGATTGGGACAAAAGAGGATGGCTCTGCCCTGTTCAAATCAAAGGCAGAACAGAAGGCTTTCCGACGATAACCATCGATTGCGCTCAACCGGACCAAATGCCCGCAACGAGCATGATTCCCGTCCTCCTTCCTCTTGTTTCTCAAATCCGCTTGTGATTCTCACAACACGTCGACGATCAGATCACAAAATAGATCGCTTTATAATGTAAACCTTTGTAGTCGTATTTTTCGTTTCCCGTGCCTTTACCCTATTTCTCTCCAAAATCCATGTGTTCAAATACCCACACGAACCGGCGGGCAACGCCATGGCATCCCGCCAGTGTATTGTTCCCCAAGACAACGAGACACCAAGCCTCTGTCCCTTAATTCACCAGTCCCTATACCAAGAACCTCTTCCCAAAATAATCAATCATGCTGCCCCTCACTACATCTGCATCTGATGATTGGCGCCCATCCTTCCCATCGCCAACGGCGTCCTGTCCCTAGGATTCTCAATATGATATGCGTACGATTCCAGCCCCGAACCCATCATGTCCACAAACTCAAAGATATGGGTCCCCCTAAACGTCTCCGCCCATAACCTGACTACAGCCGCGGCGAGCTGGCGAAGGGTGGTGGGGTCGGTAGCTGACCCGTCGGTCGACCTCTGTTGGTGATTGTGATTTTGCTGTGCCCCTCCGCCGATGGCCGGGTCAACGGGGACGGCGAATTCGGTCTCGTCTAGCATGCGGCGGAGGCCTTCGAGGAGGCCGTTCTCATCGGTTGTTATCGGGGGATCGGCGGGGCCGATGGACGCGAGGGTCAGAAGCCATTTGGAGATTAGGACGGCACATTCATTGTTGCTCACTATGAAAAGAGGATTAGTTAGTTTCGTCTCTTTGGGTTCTTGGGAGACGGGAAAGCAAGGAAGAACATACTTGAATGTTGCACACCCCATTCAGGCGACTTGGTCCTCGCTACGTAATTGACGCCCATCTTAACCAAGGGGCTAAGCGCCTGAATAGCCTGATACACTGCACGATTGAGCAGCATACCACGCAAAAGCAGAGGTGCCTCCGCATATGCCCTCCCAGCGGCGTTATAATCACGGGTTTCGAGA